>NW_025422048.1:19447500-20647500 GCF_011764305.1 Mustela putorius furo | reverse complement strand
ATCCAGGAGAACCCAAAGAATTAAGCTGATAGAAACTGTGAATGTACAAAGATAGAGAGGACAGACCCAGAAGTTTTAAATCAGTCTAAGAGTAGTTTCAAAAGAAGAGAATGGAGAAGAGGCAATATTTGAATAAATTATTGGCAAATTTTTCCCATATTGAGGAATTATCGTGAGTTTTTGATTGAAAAAGCCCATCAAGGGATGCCTGGGTGGCTCATTTGGTTAAGCATAAGTGGGTCCTGAGATCGGGTCCCACATTGGGCTCCTTGCTGAGTGGAGAGACTGCTTCTCCTTCTGCCAGCTCCTCCCTCTGCCTCCTTCTCCCCCTGCTTGTGCGCTCTCTCTCTCTCTCTCTCTCACACACACACACACACACACAAATAAATGAATAAAATCTTTTTTAAAAAGGCCCATCAAGTGTCAAGCAGGATAAATTACACACACACACACACACACACACACACACACCCTTAGACACATTGCAGTTACAATTTCAGAAACCAAGTTTAAAGTGCTAAAAACTACCAATGAACAGAAAGAGGAATCTGATTATCAGGAAGTAATGACAATCAGTTTGAAAGCAGACTTCCACCTGCAACACAGAATGCAAGAAAACAAGAAGTGCTTTGTATTGCCAGTGGAAAATCCTTCTGAACCTAGAATTCTATCAGTCAAGAGTAAGGTAGCATAAAGACATTTTTAGCCATGAAAAGATTCAGAAATTTTACCAACCACAAACACATGCTGAAAGAATTACAAAAAGAAAATTGAATCCAGGAGGAAGTAGTGAGACTCAAACCTAAATTTATCAATATAAGAATTGGGGATAAAAAGCAGAGGGTGGTAAAAGCATGCTAAGGTTATTAACTTTTCAGAAGATGAGTTAGACACTTACTAATTCCAGTGTTAAAAATCACATCTTTATGTGTATGTTAAAATTTTAAGGGTGCTTAATAAAACATAGAAATAAAGTGTATAATTTTCCAACTTGAAAGAGGGGAGGGGAATGAAAAAGCTCAATGCACTCAATAGAAAGCAGAAGGAGGGTGCCTAGCAGGCTCAGTTGATGGTGAGCATGCAACTTTTCATCTTTGGGGTGTCAGTTCAAGTCCCATGTCAGGTACAGATTACTTAAAAGATAAAATCTTTAGAAAGGAAAAAAATCAAGTGGCAGCATGATAGATTTGTGATGGGAAATAAGAAAGGAATAACTATACACATTGGTAATCACCATAAATGTAAATGAATTAAACTTATCTATTTAAAGACAATAAAGTGGGGCCTAGGTGGTACAGTTGGTTAAGCCTCCAACACTTGGTTTTGACTCGGGTCATGACCTCAGGGTGGTGAGGTCACGTCCCACTTAGGGCTCTGTGTTCAGCACAGAGTCTGCTTAGAGTTTCTTTTCCTCTCCCTCTGCCCTTCACTACCTCTGTATGTTATCTATCTCTCAAATAAATAAATCTTTTTAAAAATAACAAAATTGGGGTGACTGGGTGGCTCAGTCAGTTAAACATCTGCCTTTGGCTCAGGTCATGGGTCCTAGGATCAAGTCTTGCATTGGGCTTCTTGCTCAGTGGGGAGCCTGCTTCTCCCTCTGCCTGTTGCTCCCCCTGCTTGTGTGTGTGGTCTCTCTCTCTGTGACAAATTTTTAAAAATAAAATATAATAAATACAGTAAAAATGATCCAACTAGATTTTATGTGCAAGAGACACACTTAAAACAAAATGACTTATATAGATTGAAAATAAAGAGCTATAAAAAATAATACAGACAAATGATAACAAAAGGAAAACCAGTGTGACAATATCAAGAACAAACAGAACATAAATTCAAGGAAAAAATAATTCAGAGACCAAGAGAGAAATGCCATTTTGATAAAAAGAAAGAGAACACTTTCACTCTTTCTATCTTCTTATCAAGAAGATAAAAGTTATGAACCTTCCTGCACTTATGTACAGAGGATCAAAATACAGAAACATAAATGGATAATGTACAGTAAGATATCATACTTTATATAAAGCATGACCACAATAAGAGAATTCAACACACTTCTCTAAGAAATTGAGGTCAAATAGACAAAAATTAATAATAAAATTTTAGTAACAATACATAGAACTTTGTAGTCAAAAGAGAATAATACACCTTCTTTTAAACATACACGATTGTTCACTAAAAAATGATTATTTATTAGAAGATAAGAAGATAACAAATTCCAAAAACATAATGTCCTACATTGCATTCATTGTTCTCAAAGCAACAAAATTAGTAATCAACTACTTGGTTGACTATCTAAAAAAGATAGTTTTTTTAAATCTTTATACCTGGAAAAATTTAAAGAACATAATTCTAAATGAGTCTTAGACTAAAGTACAAGTAAAGAAGATGTGGTCCATATATGCAGTGGAATATTACTCAGCCATCAAAAAGGATGAAAGCCAATTTTTGCATTAAAATGGATGGAACCTAGGGAGATTATGCTGAGTGAAAGAAGTCAAGCAGAGAAAGTCAATTAATTATCATATGGTTTCACTTACTTGTGGAACATAAGGAATAACATGAAGGACATTAGGAGAAGGAAAACAAAAGTGAAGGGGGGTGATCAGAGGGGGAGACAAACCATGAGAGACTGACAGACTGAGGGTTTTAGAGGGTGTGGAGGGATAGGTTAGCCTGGTGATGGGTATTAAGGAGGACAGGTATTGCATGGACCACTGGGTATTATATGTAAACAATGAATCTTGAAACACTACACCAAAAACTAATGACATATTGTATGGGAACTAACATAACACAATTAAAAAAAAGAAAATTCAAAAAAATAAAATAAAATAGGAATTATAAGCTAAAATAGAACTAAACTCAAAATTTTAGGACTGGGTGCACAACTTGATTAATCATCATGAAAACACAAATAATAACAGCAATATAACTCCATTACCCAATCACTGGAATGGCTAAAATGAAAAAAAAAATGTTGGCGAGGGCATAAGAAAATGAAAAATCCCATACACCACTGAGTGTAAATACCTCAGGAAACTGGTATGAAACAGCTGAACACATACATGACCTATGATCCAGGAATTCTACTCTTATGTATATACCCAGCAGAAATTCATGCTTATGTTTACCTAAATATATGTATAAGACAGTTCAAAGCAGAATTATCTGATATTGCTAAAAAAACAGGAGACAATCCAAACATCCATCACTAATAGAATGGATAAATTGTTGTATATTTACACAATGAAATACTACACAGCAAAGAAAATGAACCATTTCCCACAACAATATGGATGAATCTTATGATGTTAAGTGAAAAAATTCAGACTCAAGTGTATATACTATATTGTTCCATTCACATAAAGTTCAAAAGCAGGCAACAGTAAGTCTGTACACCATTATAAATTAGAATAGTGATTACTCTTGAAGGTAGGGGTTGGTGATGGCTGAAATGGGCACAAGAGGGCTTCTGAGATGCAGGTCAGGTTCTGTTTCCTGACCAGGGTGTTAATTACACAGGTGTGTTCAGTTTGAGAAAATTCATTGAGATGTACACTTTTGATTTGCTTATTTTGTTATATATATGTTATACCTCAATAAAAATTACAAAAAAAACCTTAAGGATGTGACCAAATAGTACTCAAAAATAAATTTAGTCTTCACTGTACATATTAGAAATAAAGATTGAAAATAAATGAACTAAGATGTCAACTCAATACAATAGAAGAAAAACAGTAAGTTTACTGAAGGTAAAATGAAAAAATTATCCGGATAAAAATATACATTGATAAATATAAAACAAAACTCAAAAAACTAAATAAAAAAATGAATACTCTGAAGTAGTTAATATAAGTATAAATAATATATAGAGTATATATATTAAAAATATTATAAAGAGTATAAACTAAAATTTAGAAAATATGATCATTTTTAAAAAGAGACATAGCAAAATAAGCAATAGTAGAGACTTTAACAATTACAGGAGAATACCATGGACAAGCTAACAAAAATCAATGTGAAACCTTAAAAATATTAAGAGGACACATTCAGGGAAAATACAAATTACCAAAATCAGCCCAAGAGTAACAAGGAATGTTGAATAGACCAAACAACACTGAAGAAATTTTATTAGTAACCAAAATTTTCTAATACCCCCCCAAAAAAACTCCCAGTGGTTTTACTGACGTATTCTATCAAAGCTTCAAGAAAGTAATATTTACACGTAAATGAAAAGGAAAAGTTCCAGAAGTATATAAGAAACTGATAATAATGGTTGCGTCCAGAAAAAGCAGGTAGAAACGATGTGTAACAAAATAATATCTTTATTTTTATAGAACGTATTCATATATTACTTGTATAATTTATAATTTCTTAAGAATTACTTTATAATTTAAATACCAAAAAAGTCTTGATTTGTAACTGAAATGGACAATTTCCTATATAAATTACCAGTACTGACTTAAAATCCACCACTTCCCAGCTATGTAAACTTGGTGACAAATTATTTAATATCTTGACCTTTAATTTCTTCAAATAAATGGTGAATAATAATAGTACTATTCTGATAGATGTTATAAAAATTAAATTAGGGGCACCTGGGTGGCTCGGTCATTTAAGCATCTGCCTTTGGCTCAGATCATGATCTTGGGGTCCTGGGACCAAGTCCAGGGTTGGGTTCCCTGTTCAGCAAGGAGTCTGCTTCTCCCTCTCCCTCTTCCCCCTCCACCACCCACCCCTGCTCATGCACTCTCTCTCGCTCGCTCGCTCTCGCTCTCCCTCTCAAATAAATACAAAAAAAAACTTTAAAAGATAAAATTAAGTGAGTTAGACAATGAAAAGTATTTAGCAGAGTGCCTGGTACATAGTAAGTGTTCAACAACTATTCATTATCACCATTACTATTTATTAATAAAATAACAATATTGAGGCATAACAGAGGCTATAGAACATCACAGGGATCCATAGTCACCATCCTTAGTCTATAATTCCTGACTCCTTTCTGAGTCAATGTTGATTGGAAACCCCCTTGGGATTCTCCTCTCTACTTTCATTCCCAACTATGGCTCTTACTCTCCTTCCTCACCTACAACTCTGACTTCAGGGAAAGTCACATGGTGTCTCTCTTGTTTGCTTCTATTTTTTAAATTATTCTGGTAAAATATATATTAAATTCATCATTAGAACAATTTTCCATTAAAATCATTTTTAGGTACACAGCTCAGTGGCATTAAGTACATTCACACTGTTGTGCAACCATCTCCACCATGTAACTCCAGAACTTTTGTATCATCCCAAACTGAAACTCTGTACCCATTAAACAATAATGCTCCATTTTGGAGTCTTTTTCCTGAAATTCCTTCTTCCCTGCCTAAAGATACTAAGCCTTTGACTCCAAGGACACCCGCTATCTCTGGAGTTCTATAAACTGGGTGGCGTCCTGGAAGCCAAGTCTCCAGAATGATGGTCTCCTGGTCTTTCTCCTCAGTCAGCACTTCCACTGAAAGGCTTCTTTTGAAATATAAATATATTTACAGAGATAATGAACCATTTTAAGTCACTGCCTGTCTTACTGAGCTATTCAGAATCTGTTATGGATTTAATTATATCCACAAAATTAATATGTTGAAGTCCTAAACACCTCTCCACCCCGCAGCCCTGCAGGTACCACAGATTATAACCTCATTTGGAAATAACACTGTTGTAGATGTCATTAGTTAGGTTAAGATGAGATTATATGGAAGTCAGGTGGGGCCCTAATCCAATATGATTGGAATCCTTATAAGAACATCATGTGAAGAAACAGACATACACACAGGAGACTGACATGTGAAGATTGAAATTTTGCTGCCAGAAGCCAAGGAACTGCCAGAAACTAAGAGGAAAGCTTGGAAGAGGATCTTTCACTAGCACCTTCAGAAAAAGCATGGCCCTTCTCACACCTTGTTTTCAGATTTCTGGCCTCCAGAACTAAAACAATTAATTTCTGCTTTTCCCAGCCACTCAGTTCATGGTACTTTGTTACAACACCTCTCGGGAAATAATATAGTCCCCTACTCAAGAAAATTGGATTGGGAAGTTTTGAAAGGCAGTGGGGGACTGGAGTATATTAGCTTTCTATTGCTCCAGGTAAGAAATTACTGAGAGTACAATGCACTTCAGAGGAGAGTTGGCTTTAGGTAAAGTTAGGAACTATGGAAAACAGAAGAGATTATATTGGGGGAGGAGTCAAGATGGCAGAGAGATAGCAGGCTGAGACTACTTCAGCTAGCAGGAGATCAGCTAGATAGCTTATCTAAAGATTGCAAACACCTGCAAATCCATTGGCAGATCGAAGAGAAGAACAGCAATTCTGGAAACAGAAAAACAACCACTTTCTGAAAGGTAGCACCGGCGGAGAAGTGAATCCAAACCGACGGGAAGATAGACCCCGGGGGGAGGAGCCGGCTCCCAGCAAGCGGCAGAGCAACGGAGCACAAAATCAGGACTTTTAATTAAAAGTCTTTCCCGCTGAGGGACATTGCTCCAGAGGCTAAACCAAGGTGAAGCCCATGCGGAGTCAGCGTGGCCTCAGGTCCCGCAGGGTTACAGAAGGATCGGGGATGTCTGAGTGTCGCAGAGCTTGTGGGTATTGGAACAGGAAAACCAGCTACAGAGACAGAGCCGACAGTAAGCTCACAGCTCGGGCTTACCTTGAACCGGTCGCAGGCTTGGTGAGCTCGGAGCGCGGCCAGAGGTCAGGCAGACGGGAGTAACTGGGCGCTGTTCTTTGATGGCACACTGAGAAGTGGGGCCCCGGGCTCTCGGCTCCTCCGGGCTGGAGACCAGGAGGCCGCCATTTGTATTCACGTCCTCCGGAACTCTACGGAAAGCGCTCAGGGAACAAAAAGCGCGTGAAAGCAAACCCGAGCGGATTACTCAGCCCCTGGTAAGGGCGGTGCAATTCCACCTGAGGCAAAGACACTTGAGAATCACTACACCAGGCCCCTCCCCCAGAAGATCAACAAGAAATCCAGCCAAGACCAAGTTCACCTACCAAGGAGTGCGGTTTCAAAACCAAGGAGAGGAGCAGAATTCCAGAGGAGGAGAAAGCAAAGCACGGAACTCATGGCTTTCTCCCTGTGATTTTTTTAGTCTTCCAGTTAATTTAATTTTTATATTTTTCATTTTTTTCTCTTCGCCTGCTAAATGTTTTTTTAACTTTTACCCTATTCTTTTTTAACGTTTTTTAACTAGTTTATCTAATATATATATTTTTTCTTTATTATATTTTTCTTTATTCGTTTCCATTTTTTAATTCTTTTCTTTTCTTTTTTTTTCTTTTTTTTTCCTTCTTTCTTTTTCAACCTATTTTTATCCCCTTTCTCCCCACTCACGATTTGGGATCTCTTCTGATTTGGTTAAAGCATATTTTCCTGGGGTTGTAGCGACCCTTTTAGTATTTTACTTGCTGCTTCATATAATCTTATCTGGACAAAAGGACAAGGTGGAAAATTCACCACAAAAAAAAGAACAAGAGGCAAGACCGAAGGCTAGGGACCTAATCAATACAAACATTGGTAATATCTCAGATCTACAGTTCAGAATGACAATTCTCAAGGTTCTAGCTGGGCTCGAAAAAGGCATGGAAGATATTAGAGAAACCCTCTCGGGAGATATAAAAGCCCTTTCTGGAGAAATAAAAGAACTAAAATCTAACCAAGTTGAAATCAAAAAAGCTATTAATGAGGTGCATTCAAAAATGGAGGCTCTCACTGCTAGGATAAATGAGGCAGAAGAAAGAATTAGTGATATAGAAGACAAAATGACAGAAAATAAAGAAGCTAAGCAAAAGAGGGACAAACAGCTATTGGACCACAAGGAGAGAATTCGGGAGATAAGTGACACCATAAGACGAAACAACATTAGAATAATTGGGATTCCAGAAGAAGAAGAAAGTGAGAGGGGAGCAGAAGGTATACTGGAGAGAATTATTGGGGAGAATTTCCCCAATAAGGCAAAGGAAATGAGCATCAAAATTCAGGTGGTTTATAGAATGCCCCTCAAAATCAGTAAGAATAGGCCCACACCCCGTCACCTAATAGTAAAATTTACAAGTCTCAGTGACAAAGAGAAAATCCTGAAAGCAGTCTGGGAAAAGAAGTCTGTAATATACAATGGTCAAAATATTAGATTGGCAGCAGATTTATCCACAGAGACCTGGCAGGCCAGAAAGAGCTGGCATGATATTTTCAGAGCACTAAACGAGAAAAACATGCAGCCAAGAATACTATATCCAGCTAGGCTATCATTGAAAATAGAAGGAGAGATTAAAAGCTTCCAGGACAAACAAAAACTGAAAGAATTTGCAAATACCAAACCAGCTCTACAGGAAATATTGAAAGGGGTTCTCTAAGCAAAGAGAGAGCCTACAAGTGGTAGATCAGAAAGGAACAGAGACCATATACAGTAACAGTCACCTTACAGGCAATACAATGGCACTAAATTCATATCTCTCAATAGTTACCCTGAATGTGAATGGGCTAAATGCCCCTGTCAAAAGACACAGGGTATCAGAATGGATAAAAAAACAAAACCCATCTATATGTTGCCTCCAAGAAACTCATTTTAAGCCTGAAGACACCTCCAGATTTAAAGTGAGGGGGTGGAAAAGAATTTACCATGCTAATGGACATCAGAAGAAAGCAAGAGTGGCAATCCTTATATCAGATCAATTAGATTTTAAGCCACAGACTATAATAAGAGATGAGGAAGGACACTATATCATACTCAAAGGGTCTGTCCAACAAGAAGATCTTACAATTATAAATATCTATGCGCCCAACATGGGAGAAGCCAACTATATAAACCAATTAATAACAATATCAAAGAAACACATCAACAATAATACAGTAATAGTAGGGGACTGTAACACTCACCTCACTGAAATGGACAGATCATCCAAGCAAAAGATCAACAAGGAAATAAAGGCCTTAAACAACACACTGGACCAGATGGACATCACAGATATATTCAGAACATTTCATCCCAAAGCAACAGAATACACATTCTTCTCTAGTGCACATGGAACATTCTCCAGAATAGATCACATCCTCTGTCCTAAATCAGGACTCAACTGGTATCAAAAGATTGGGATCATTCCCTGCATATTTTCAGACCACAATGCACTGAAGCTAGAACTCAACCACAAGAGGAAGTTAGGAAAGAACCCAAATACTAAACAGCATCCTTCTAAAGAATGAATGGGTCAACCGGGAAATTAAGGAAGAATTGAAAAAAAATCATGGAAACTAATGATAATGAAAATACAACGGTTCAAAATCTGTGGGACACAACAAAGGCAGTCCTGAGAGGAAAATATATAGCATACAAGACTTTCTCAAGAAACAAGAAAGGTCTCAGATACACAACCAAACCCTACATGTAAAGGAGCTGGAGAAAGAACAAGAAAGAAACCCTAAGCCCATCAGGAGAAGAGAAATCGTAAACATCAGAGCAGAAATCAATGAAATGTAAACCAAAAAAACAATAGAGCAAATCAATGAAACTGGGAGCTGGTTCTTTGAAAGAATTAATAAAATTGATAAACCCCTGGCCAGACTTATCAAAAAGAAAAGAGAAAGGACCAAAATAAATAAAATCATGAATGAAAGAGGAGAGGTCACAACTAACACCAAAGAAATACAAACTATTATAAGAACATACTATGAGCAACTCTACGCCAACAAATTTGACAATCTGGAAGAAATGGATGCATTCCTAGAAACATATAAACTACCACAACTGAACCAGGAAGAAATAGAAAGCCTGAACAGACCCATAACCAGTAAGGAGATTGAAACAGTCATTAAAAATCTCCAAACAAACAAAAGCCCAGGGCCAGACGGCTTCCCAGAGGAATTGTACCAAACATTTAAAGAAGAACTAATTCCTATTCTCCTGAAAGTGTTCCAAAAAATAGAAATGGAAGGAAAACTTCCAAACTCATTTTATGAGGCCAGCATCACCTTGATCCCAAAACCAGACAAGGATCCCACCAAAAAAGAGAGCTATAGACCGATATCCTTGATGAACACAGATGCGAAAATTCTCACCAAAATACTAGCCAATAGGATTAAACAGTACATTAAAAGGATTATTCACCATGACCAAGTGGGATTTATTCCAGGGCTGCAAGGTTGGTTCAACATCCGCAAATCAATAAATGTGATACAACACATCAATAAAAGAAGGAACAAGAACCATATGATACTCTCAATAGATGCTAAAAAAGCATTTGACAAAGTACAGCATCCCTTCCTGATCAAAACTCTTCAAAGTGTAGGGATAGAGGGCAAATACCTCAATATCATCAAAGCCATCTATGAAAAACCCACCGCGAATATCATTCTCAATGGAGAAAAACTGAAAGCTTTTCCGCTAAGGTCAGGAACACGGCAGGGATGACCATTATCAACACTGCTGTTCAACATAGTACTAGAAGTCCTAGCCTCAGCAATCAGACAACAAAAGGAAATTAAAGGCATCCAAATCGGCAAAGAAGAAGTCAAACTATCAGTCTTCACAGATGATATGATACTATATGTGGAAAATCCTAAAGACTCTACTCCAAAACTGCTAGAACTTGTACAGGAATTCAGTAAAGTGTCAGGATATAAAATCAATGCACAGAAATCATTTGCATTTCTCTACACCAACAACAAGACAGAAGAAACAGAAATTAAGGAGTCAGTCCCATTTACAATTGCACCCCAAACCATAAGATACCTAGGAATAAACCTAACCAAAGAGGCACAGAATCTATACTAAGAAAACTATAAAGTACTCATGAAAGAAATTGAGGAAGACACAAAGAAATGGAAAAATGTTCCATGCTCCTGGATTGGAAGAACAAATATTGTGAAAATGTTTATGCCACCTAAAGCAATCTACAATTTTAATGCAATTCCTATCAAAGTACCGTCCATCTTTTTCAAAGAAATGGAACAAATAATTCTAAAATTTATATGGAACCAGAAATGACCTCGAATAGCCAAAGGGATATTGAAAAAGAAAGCCAACGTTGGTGGCATCACAATTCCGGACTTCAAGCTCTATTACAAAGCTGTCATCATCAAGACATCATGGTACTGGCACAAAAACAGACACATAGATCAATGGAACAGAATAGAGAGCCCAGAAATAGACCCTCAACTCTATGGTCAACTAATCTTCGACAAAGCAGGAAAGAATGTCCAATGGAAAAAAGACAGCCTCTTCAATAAATGGTTTGGGAAAAATTGGACAGCCACATGCAGAAAAATGAATTTGGACCATTTCCTTACACCACACTCGAAAATAGACTCAAAATTGATGAAGGACCTCAATGTGAGAAAGGAATCCATCAAAATCCTTGAGCAGAACACAGGCAGCAAACTCTTCGACCTCAGCTGCAGCAACATCTTCCTAGGAACATCGCCAAAGGCAAGGGAAGCAAGGGCAAAAATGAACTATTGGGATTTCATCAAGATCAAAAGCTTTTGCACAGCAAAGGAAACAGTTAACAAAATCAAAAGACAATTGACAGAATGGGAGAAGATATTTTCAAACGACATATCAGATAAAGATCTAGTGTCCAAAATCTATAAAGAGCTTAACAAACTCAACACCCAAAGAACAAATAATCCAATCAAGAAATGGGCAGAGGACATGAACAGACATTTCTGCAAAGAAGACATACAGATGGCCAACAGGCACATGAAAAAGTGCTCCATATCACTCGGCATCAGGGAAATACAAATAAAAACCACAATGAGATATCACCTCACACCAGTCAGAATGGCTAAAGTTAACAAGTCAGGAAATGACAGATGCTGGCGAGGATGCGGAGAAAGGGGAACACTCCTACACTGTTGGTGGGAATGCAAGCTGGTGCAACCACTCTGGAAAACAGCATGGAGGTTCCTCAAAGTGTTGAAAATAGAACTGCCCTATGACCCAGCAATTGCACTACTGGGTATTTATCCTAAAGATACAAACGTAGTGATCCGAAGGGGCACGTGCACCCGAATGTTTATAGCAGCAATGTCCACAATAGCCAAACTATGGAAAGAACCTAGATGTCCATCAACAGATGAATGGATCAAGAAGATGTGGTATATATACACAATGGAATACTATGCAGCCATCAAAAGAAATGAAATCTTGCCATTTGCGACAACATGGATGGAACTAGAGTGTATCATGCTTAGCGAAATATGTCAAGCAGAGAAAGACAACTATCATATGATCTCCCTGATATGAGGAAATGGTGATGCAACATGGAGGCTTAAGTGGGTAGGAGAAGAATCAATGAAACAAGATGGGATTGGGAGGGAGACAAACCATAAGTGACTCTTAATCTGACAAAACTGAGGTTTGCTGGGGGAAGGGGGGTGGGGAGAAGGGGCGTGGGGTTATGGACATTGGGAAGGGTATGTGCTTTAGTGAGTGCTGTGAAGTGTGTAAACCTGGTGATTCACAGACCTGTACCCCTGGGGATAAAAATACATGTTTATAGAAAACAAAAAATTAAAATAATAATAATAATAATAAAATTAAATTAAATTAAAAAGAAGAGATTATATGGGTCCTGGATTCCTAGAAGACTCAAAATGTCTATAAAAGCTAGCATCCTGAGAGGAGTCAAGATGGCGGAGAAGTAGCAGGCCGAGACTACTTCAGCTAGGCGGAGATCAGCTAGATAGCTTATCTAAAGATTGCAAATACCTGAAAATCCATCGGCAGATCGAAGAGAAGAAGAACAGCAATTCTGGAAACAGAAAAACAACCACTTTCTGAAAGGTAGGACCGGCGGAGAAGTGAATCCAAAGTGACGGGAAGACAGACGCCAGGGGGAGGGGCCGGCTCCCGGCAAGCGGCGGAGCAACGGAGCACAAAACTAGGACTTTTAAAAGTTTGTTCCACTGAGGGACATCGCTCCATAGGCTAAACCGGGGCGAAGCCCACGCGGGGTCAGCGTGGCCTCAGGTCCCGCAGGGTCACAGAAGGATCGGGGGTTTCTGAGTGTCGCAGAGCTTACGGGTACTGGAACGGGAAAGCCAGTGACAGAGACAGAGCCGACAGTAAGCTCACAGCTCGGTGTTACCTTGAACCGGTCGCAGGCTCAGTGAGCTCAGAGCGCAGCCAGAGGTCAGGCAGACGGGAGTGACTGGGCACTGTTTCCTGAGGGCGCACTGAGGAGTGCGGCCCTGGGCTCTCGGCTCCTCTGGGCCGGAGACCAGGAGGCCGCCATTTGTGTTCCCGACCTCCGGAACTCGACGGAAAGCGCTCAGGGAACAAAAGCTTCTGAAAGCAAACCCGAACGGATTACTCACCCCGGCCCGGGTAAGGGCGGTGCAATTCCGCCTGGGGCAGACACTTGAGAATCACTACAACAGGCCCCTCCCCCAGAAGATCAACAAGAAATCCAGCCAAGACCAAGTTCACCTACCAAGGAGTGCGGTTTCAATACCAAGGAGAGCAGCAGAATTCCAGAGGAGGAGAAAGCCAAGCACGGAACTCATGGCTTTTTTCCTGTGATTTTTTTTAGTCTTGCAGTTAATTTAATTTTTTCTTTTTCATTTTTTTTTTTTTTTTTCTTCTCGCCTTCGGGTAAAATTTTTTTTTAACTGTTACCTTTTTCTTTTTTAACGATTTTTTACTAGTTTATCTAATATATATATATTTTCTTTTTTATATTTTTCTTATGTGTTTTCTTTTTTTTTAATTCTTTTCTTTTCTTTTTCTTTTCTTTTTTTTTTTCTTCCTTTTGGAACCTCTTTTTATCCCCTTTCTCCCCACTCACGATTTGGATCTCTTCTAATTTGGTTAAAGCATATTTTCCTGGGGTTGTTGCCACCCTTTTAGTATTTTACTTGCCCCTTCATTTACTCTTATCTGGACAAAATGACAAGACGTAAAAATTCAACACAAAAAAAAGAACAAGAGGCAGTACCAAAGGCTAGGGACCTAATCAATACAGACATCGGTAATATGTCAGATCTAGAGTTCAGAATGACAATTCTCAAGGTTCTAGCCGGGCTCGAAAAAGGCATGGAAAATATTAGAGAAAACCTCTCGAGAGATATAAAAGCCCTTTCTGGAGAAATAAAAGAACTAAAATCTAACCAAGTTGAAATCAAAAAAGCTATTAATGAGGTGCAATCAAAAATGGAGGCTCTCACTGCTAGGATAAATGAGGCAGAAGAAAGAATTAGTGATATAGAAGACCAAATGACAGAGAATAAAGAAGCTGAGCAAAAGAGGGAAAACAGCTATTGGACTATGAGGGGAGAATTCAAGAGATAAGTGACACCATAAGACGAAACAACATTAGAATAATTGGGATTCCAGAAGAAGAAGAAAGAGAGAGGGGAGCAGAAGGTATACTGCAGAGAATTATTGGGGAGAATTTCCCCAATATGGCAAAGGGAATGAGCATCAAAATTCAGAAGGTTCAGAGAACGCCCCTCAAAATCAATAAGAATAGGCCCACACCCCGTCACCTAATAGTAAAATTTACAAGTCTCAGTGATAAAGAGAAAATCCTGAAAGCAGCCCGGGAAAAGAAGTCTGTAACATACAATGGTAAAAATATTAGATTGGCAGCTGACTTATCCACAGAGACTTGGCAGGCCAGAAAGAGCTGGCATGATATTTTCAGAGCACTAAACGAGAAAAACATGCAGCCAAGAATACTATATCCAGCTAGGCTATCATTGAAAATAGAAGGAGAGATTAAAAGCTTCCAGGACAAACAAAAACTGAAAGAATTTGCAAATACCAAACCAGCTCTACAGGAAATATTGAAAGGGGTCCTCTAAGCAAAGAGAGAGCCTACAAGTGGTAGATCAGAAAGGAACAGAGACCATATACAGTAACAGTCACCTTACAGGCAATACAATGGCGCTAAATTCATATCTCTCAATAGTTACCCTGAATGTGAATGGGCTAAATGCCCCTGTCAAATGACACAGGGTATCAGAATGGATAAAAAAACAAAACCCATCTATATGTTGCCTCCAAGAAACTCATTTTAAGCCCGAAGACACCTCCAGATTTAAAGTGAGGGGGTGGAAAAGAATTTACCATGCTAATGGACATCAGAAGAAAGCAGGAGTGGCAATCCTTATATCAGATCAATTAGATTTTAAGCCAAAGACTATAATAAGAGATGAGGAAGGACACTATATCATACTCAAAGGGTCTGTCCAAAAAGAAGATTTAACAATTTTAAATATCTATGCCCCCAACGTGGGAGCAGCCAACTATATAAACCAATTAATAACAAAATCAAAGAAACACATCAACAATAATACAATAATAGTAGGGGACTTTAACACTCCCTTCACTGAAATGGACAGGTCATCCAAGCAAAAGATCAGCAAGGAAATAAAGGCCTTAAACGACACACTGGACCAGATGGACATCACAGATATATTCAGAATATTTCATCCCAAAGCAACAGAATACACATTCTTCTCTAGTGCACATGGAACATTCTCCAGAATAGATCACATCCTCGGTCCTAAATCAGGACTCAACCGGTATCAAAAGATTGGGATCATTCCCTGCATATTTTCAGACCACAATGCTCTAAAGCTAGAACTCAACCACAAAAGGAAGTTTGGAAAGAACCCAAATACATGGAGACAAAACAGTATCCTTCTAAAGAATGAATGGGTCAACCGGGAAATTAAAGAAGAATTGAAAAAAATCATGGAAACAAATGATAATGAAAGTACAACGGTTCAAAATCTGTGGGACACAACAAAGGCAGTCCTGAGAGGAAAATATATAGCGGTACAAGCCTTTCTCAAGAAACAAGAAAGGTCTCAGGTACACAACCTAACCCTACACCTAAAGGAGCTGGAGAATGAACAAGAAAGAAACCCTAAGCCCAGCAGGAGAAGAGAAATCATAAAGATCAGAGCAGAAATCAATGAAATGGAAACCAAAAAAACAATAGAGCAAATCAATGAAACTGGGAGCTGGTTCTTTGAAAGAATTAATAAAATTGATAAACCCCTGGCCAGACTTATCAAAAAGAAAAGAGAAAGGACCCAAATAAATAAAATCATGAATGAAAGAAGAGAGCTCACAACTAACACCCAAGAAATACAAACTATTATAAGAACATACTATGAGCAACTCTACGGCAATAAATTTGACAATCTGGAAGAAATGGATGCATTCCTAGAAACATATAAACTACCACAATTGAACCAGGAAGAAATAGAAAGCCTGAACAGACCCATAACCAGTAAGGAGATTGAAACAGTCATTAAAAATCTCCAAACAAACAAAAGCCCAGGGCCAGACGGCTTCCCGGGGGAATTCTACGAAACATTTAAAGAAGAACTAATTCCTATTCTCCTGAAACTGTTCCAAAAAATAGAAATGGAAGGAAAACTTCCAAACTCATTTTATGAGGCCAGCATCACCTTGATCCCAAAACCAGACAAGGATCCCACCAAAAAAGAGAGCTATAGACCGATATCCTTGATGAACACAGATGCGAAAATACTCAACAAAATACTAGTCAATAGGATTCAACAGTACATTAAAAAGATTATTCACCACGACCAAGTGGGATTTATTCCAGGGCTGCAAGGTTGGTTCAACATCCGCAAATCAGTCAATGTGATACAACTCATCAATAAAAGAAAGAACAAGAACCATATGATACTCTCAATAGATGCTGAAAAAGCATTTGACAACGTACAGCAGCCCTTCCTGATCAAAACTCTTCAAAGTGTAGGGATAGAGGGCACATACCTCAATATCATCAAAGCCATCTATGAAAAACCCACCGCGAATATCATTCTCAATGGAGAAACTCGAAAGCTTTTCCGCTAAGGTCAGGAACACGGCAGGGATGTCCATTATCACCACTGCTCTTCAACATAGTACTAGAGGTCCTAGCCTCAGCAATCAGACAACAAAAGGAAATTAAAGGCATCCAAATCGGCAAAGAAGAAGTCAAATTATCACTCTTTGCAGATGATATGATACTATATGTGGAAAACCCAAAAGACTCCACTCCAAAACGGCTAGAACTTATACAGGAATTCAGTAAAGTGTCAGGATATAAAATCAATGCACAGAAATCAGTTGCATTTCTCTACACCAACAGCAAGACAGAAGAAAGAGATATTAAGGGGTCAATCCCATTTACAATTGCATCGAAAACCATAAGATACCTAGGAATAAACCTAACCAAAGAGACACAGAATCTATACTCAGAAAACTATAAAGTACTAATGAAAGAAATTGAGGAAGACACAAAGAAATGGAAAAATGTTCCATGCTCCTGGATTGGAAGAATAAATATTGTGAAAATGTCTATGCTACCTAAAGCAATCTACACATTTAATGCAATTCCTATCAAAGTACCATCCATCTTTTTCAAAGAAATGGAACAAATAATGCTAAAATTTATATGGAACCAGAAAAGACCTCGAATAGCCAAAGGGATATTGAAAAAGAAAGCCAACGTTGGTGGCATCACAATTCCGGACTTCAAGCTCTATTACAAAGCTGTCATCATCAAGACAGCATGGTACTGGCACAAAAACAAGACACATAGATCAATGGAACAGAATAGAGAGCCCAGAAATAGACCCTCAAATCTATGGGCAACTAATCTTCGACAAAGCAGGAAAGAATGTCCAATGGAAAAAAGACAGCCTCTTCAATCAATGGTGCTGCGAAAATTGGACAGCCACATGCAGAAAAATGAAATTGGACCATTTCCTTACACCACACACAAAAATAGACTCAAAATGGATGAAGGACCTCAATGTGCGAAAGGAATCCATCAAAATCCTTGAGGAGAACACAGGCAGCAACCTCTTCGACCTCTGCCGCAGCAACATCTTCCTAGGAACAACGCAAAAGGCAAGGGAAGCAAGGGAAAAAATGAACTATTGGGATTTCATCAAGATCAAAAGCTTTTGCACAGCAAAGGAAACAGTTAACAAAATCAAAAGACAACTGACAGAATGGGAGAAGATATTTGCAAACGACATATCAGATAAAGGACTAGTGTCCAGAATCTATAAAGAACTTAGCAAACTCAACACCCAAAGAACAAATAATCCAATCAAGAAATGGGCAGAGGACATGAACAGACATTTCTGCAAAGAAGACATCCAGATGTCCAACAGACACATGAAAAAGTGCTCCATATCACTCGGCATCAGGGAAATACAAATCAAAACCACAATGAGATATCACCTCACACCAGTCAGAATGGCTAAAATAAACAAGTCAGGAAATGACAGATGCTGGCGAGGATGCGGAGAAAGGGGAACCCTCCTACACTGTTGGTGGGAATGCAAGCTGGTGCAGCCACTCTGGAAAACAGCATGGAGGTTCCTCAAAATGTTGAAAATAGAACTGCCCTATGACCCAGCAATTGCACTATTGGGTATTTACCCTAAAGATACAAATGTAGTGATCCAAAGGGGCACATGCACCCGAATGTTTATAGCAGCAATGTCCACAATAGCCAAACTATGGAAAGAACCTAGATGTCCATCAACAGATGAATGGATAAAGAAGATGTGGGATATATACACAATGGAATACTATGCAGCCATCAAAAGAAATGAAATCTTGCCATTTGCGACAACATGGATGGAACTAGAGCGTATCATGCTTAGCGAAATAAGTCAAGCAGAGAAAGACAACTATCATATGATCTCCCTGATATGAGGAAGTGGTGATGCAACATGGGGGCTTAGGTGGGTACGAGAAGAATCAATGAAACAAGATGGGATTGGGAGGGAGACAAGCCATAAGTGACTCTTAATCTCACAAAACAAACTGAGGGTTGCTGGGGAGAGGGGGTTTGGGAGAAGGGGGTGGGATTATGGACATTGGGGAGGGTATGTGCTTTGGTGAGTGCTGTGAAGTGTGTAAACCTGGTGATTCACAGACCTGTACCCTTGGGGATAAAAATATATGTTTATAAAAAATAAAAAATTTAAAAAAAAAAAAGCTAGCATACTTATTACCGTTTTCTTAGTGTTTCCAAAAATACCTTTTCTGAACCTATTTAATGACTTTCTGGGTGCCACATACTGCATAATTTTTCTCTTTTAATATTATTTTTTGTTCATCTAAAGAAAATCTCTTGGGAGCAGATAGGAGAACATCAAAGGAGGCAGGCTTTCTCATTTCTAAGCTGCTCAGTCTGGCATCATGAAGCACCTAGTGCTCAACTCACATGTTGTTTAACTGAGTTGGAGGCTGATTTTTGTCTTTTAAAGCGAAGCAGGCTACCTTGAGTATTAGGTGGGAATTTTGAATACATGGCATCTGGAATGAGTTGGAATACTCAATCTGCCCTTCTCTGGAGAGCTGGAGGCAGGACCCACTTCTTTGTCAGCCATGAAGTGATTTCCTTACTGTAGACGACAGGCTCAGGAATCTAAGAAGATCTTTCAGCCAGCAGCTGTTGTCTAAGTGTTGGAACTGAGGTCAGAGAGTCCTGACCAGAAAGATGCCCCATAAACCTGCTGACCTGCCTGGCAGTTGAAAATGCAAGATTCTTTCCCCAGGGCTTGAAATTGGCTTCCCCTCTTCATTAAAAATGAAATTCATAGAATTTAGAAGTTCATGAGGTTGAAACATCACTTGCTGAATTTGCCTTTAATGGCTTCTCACTTCTCATCTGTGTTTTCCTGTGTTCCAGCCTCCTGTCAGCATGTCCATAACATAAAGAAAATAGACCCTTCTCAGCAAAATACCTTGAAGTTTAGAAATTACAAATACCTGAAAAAGAAGAGAGCCTGTGCCTTAGTTGGCTATATAAGTTAAAAATGTGTCATCTCCTATTTTTAAATTATCTTTTGTTTTTTTTTTATTTCCCCCAATGAATCTTTGCAGAAGTTAGGTAACCATAAATACAAGTCAAAAAGAAGGCCCTCCCCACAAGGTAACTGGCAAGATTTTCAGCCATAATCATCATGACCAAATAGCTAATCATCATATATAATCATGCCCTTGACATTTCCAAAGGTTTTCTGAGATCTAAAAGTGTATCCCTTCAGGAAGACATCAAATAACAAGGTAAAATGGGGAAATTATGGCAAAGTTTAGCATTGTCACTATATCTTGTTAAGTTTTTTGAAAGGTAGTATATAAGCTCTGATGTATGGTGTGATTTATTTACTCATGTATTCTTTCAGCAGATATTTTTTAAGAACGTACTATATTTTAGGCACTATGCTACACACTGAGGATATAGTCCTAGGCAAGATGGACCTTGCCTTCACTGCAATGAAAGCAGCAATTACAATAATATGTGATGCATTCTGTAAGAGGTTATCCTCTCAAGTTGCTGTGAGACAATAATGAAGGGATATTTTTTCTGGACCTGGGAGTTGGAGTGGAGTTAGGAAGGCTTTCCACTGGTGGTGAAATTTCAGCTAAAACCGGAAGAATAAGTTAGACTGGCAGGATGTGGGCAGATTTTAGTTCTAGTTCAAGTCGACTATAACTAAACAGGCCAAAACTGTGAGGCTATCATTGTAAAAGAGAAAGAAGTAGGGCAAAAAAAAATGTAATTGATCAACTGGACAGATGCCAGGTCATAAAAGATTTTCTAAAATGTGTAATAAATTTAGACATTATCCTTTGGCAATGGGAAACCACAGAAGGCTTTTGAGCAGGGAAGTGACATGATAAGATTTATGTTTTAAAAGGTACATTCCAGCTATAATGTAGAGCACTGACTGGAGGATGGGGAAAGAGTAGATGCCAGGAGACAATGAGAAATAATGGTGGCCTGGAAGGGAGTGGTAGTCTGGTGCAATGAAGAAAATGCAGAACAATGGAGAGATTTGAGAGATACTTAGGAGTTAAGATGTATAGGACTTGGTGATTGAAAATAAAAGAGGAGAAAAAAAGGTGTTAAGGATAAGTCTTTGATCTAGGGCATAAGAAAGTGTGTGGTTGGCAATGCCATTCACAGGGGTAAAGAATGCACAGGAGACTGTCCAAACTTGAAGGACTGTGGAGAGGGACAAATGAGTTTAGTTTCAGAAGTTTTGAGTTTGTAGGACATGTAGTATATTCCAGTAGAGACACTTAATCAGTAATGAGGCAAAGCTTGGGATGAAAATCTAACTTGAGAGCTGCCATCATTTAGAATATACTTGAAGCTATCAAATAAGATTGCCTAGGCAGAGAATGCAGGGCAAAAATTAAAAACGGCTGATGCTCAAGTCCTAAGAAATCCAACATTTAAAATGATACTGAGAGGGAAAAACTAGGAAGTAAGAGGAAAATCAGAAGAGTTGTATCATAGAAGAATAAGAAAGGAATGTGTTGAGCAAAAGGGAGTAGTCAACAATGCAGTATGCTGCTGAGGAGCCAGGTAAGATGTAGACTAAGTGTCCCCTGGATTTAACGACATGGAGATAATTTTCTGTTCTGTATCCCAGTTGTCTCACTCCTAAAATGTAGGAATTGGGTTCATCTTGGTCTTACCCAAATTCAACTAAGTGCTTTGGCTTTTATATGCTTTATATGTTGGGCTTCTTTACGTAAGATTCTATTTGAAGAAAAAAAAACTCTATGGATTAAAAAGAATCTAATGAAAGCTATAGGAACTAGATACTGGACTAGGAATTCCAGCTCTAGCTGGAATACTAATGATATTAGCTATTAGCAATATTAGCCCTTCCAGCTCTGACATTCTGTGATTCTATCTACTCAAGATGCACTCCAATCTATACTTATTTTACTACTATTGTCTCCAAATGGTTCCTGATATAGATATTCAACCCTAATTGTTGGCCTCCTTATATTGTCAACTCCATGGTAGTTTCTTTGTATCCCTTTCACACTTCTCTCTATTGAAATCTTTCCAAATTAATTTAAGAGCTCACCTTCTCTCTAAAGCCTTCACTGACTTCAAGTCACACTGACAGTATATAACCCTGCCTTTGTTTTAGCAACTATCACACACTATCTCTAACTTAATAGCTCTCTGTTTGAGACATGTTAGTCTTATCACTCCAGTGAGATTGTAAACTCCTCTAGAGCATCAACAGTGTATTTGCTTGCCTATCGCCCCATGCCTGGCACAGGCTACATGCCCAGCAGTGCCTAATAGAAGCCATTTTTCTCCTAAAACTGGTATGCTGCCTGTCTTTTTAGCTGTTAATGCAGCAAGACCAAGCCCAACACTCTGACATCTGTGTAATGCTTATTGCAAAAGATTTTCATTCTATGGCATTTGCCATAGTTGATGGGGTGGGGCAGGGAAATGTCAATATTTTAGTTGCAGTAAAGCATACACATAAACACACACACACACACACACACACACACACACATCAAAAACCACACAAGCAAATGCCACAGGAAAGAAAACAGCAGGCACTGCGCTCAGGAACCTAGGACCTTTGTTCCAAACCTTCAAATCCCAGCACAGGTCTGGCCTTAAGAATAAATATTTCAAGCTAAGAGGTATTCATTTCTAAAGAAGGTCATGTTTGAGGTCATAGCTAGTAGACTATACTGCTTTAATGGGGACAATATAAAAATCATACATTTTCTAAACAAGGGCTTTGGGAATGGCTTTGCTTTGGCTTGTGATGCATTTACCCTAGAAGGAAAGCAGGTAAACATGGTTGAGACTTTCATTAAGCTATGAAAATTGATGGAGCCCATTATCTCCTTCTGAAACTCAGCCAATATAAGAGGAGAATGGAAATGACTTAGAAATGGAAATGAGGCACTAACAGAGGTATGAGTGGCATCTAGGCAGTCTGACTGTTATAGTAGCCTATAAGGAACTGGGGGTCCTTCTGGGGGAAAATTTTTGACTGAAGTCAGTTAGCTTTTTTGAAGCACCTCTTGTTCCTATAAGCCTTAGTGTAGCACTCTGTTGTAGATAATATTAAAATACAACTTTGCTGCTCCTTGCTCTATAGAAATCTACAGTACAGTTGGTAGGAGCAAGGACAAAGATATCTGAAATAACAGAAGAACATTTATAAAGTGGTATGAGCTGAAACAAAATGTAAATTAGCTTCAAGCACCCAGAGAAATGAAGAGTCGGGAAACCACATGATGTGTGTATATCTCCATGTGTATGTGTACCCACTTATATCTGTTAAGGAGGTGCTGGTGCAATGATTTGGCAAATTGAGCTTTATCCAGAGGAAGTATATGAGCTAGAATGCTCTCTTTCAATTTGTCTTAACTGTCTTAAAAATAGGGCAAGAATGCCCTATTGTTGAAAGAAATAGGGCATTCTTTGTAACCATATAAGCAATGGGTACAGAAGCAAAAATAAACAGTACATGTAGGGGCACCTGGGTGGCTCAGTTGGTTAAGCATCTGCCTTTAGCTCAGACCATGATCCCAGAGTCCTGGGATCAAGCCCCATGTCAGGCTCCCTGCTCAGCAGAGAATCTGCTTCTCCCTCTCCCTTTGCCCCTCCCCCCACTCATGTGGTCTCCCTCATTCTCTACTCCCACCTCAAATAAATAAAATCTTCTTTAAAAATTGTGATGTAGGGGCACCTGGGTGGCTCAGTGGGTTAAGCCTCTGCCTTCAGCTCAGGTCATGATCTCAGGGTCCTGAGATCGAACCCTGCATCAGGCTCTCTGCTCAGCAGGGAGCCTGCTTCCCCCCCTCTCTCTCTGCCTACTTGTGATCTCTGTCTGTCAAATAAATAAATAAAAATATTTTTTAAAAACTGTGTATGTAAAGAAAAGAATAAAAAATATATAGGTTAGGGGTACCTGGATGGCCCAATCATTAAGCATCTGCCTTCAGCTCAGATCGTCATCCCAGGATCCTGGGATCCCTGCATCTGGCTCCCTGCTGAATGGGAAGCCTGTGTCACCTGTCTAAATAACCTGTGTATATATATCTGTTATGTGTATATATATATATGTTATGTTATTTTTGTAAACAAGGCTGGGATTCTGGAGTTCAGCAACAGGCATGCAAAGGTCAGTAGTGGGAGAAAAGTTGGATAGATCAGTTAAGACAAGTCGAAAGAGAGCTTCAAAACCCACAGCTCAGGGCACCTGGGTGGCTCAGTCAGTTAAGCATCCAACTCTTAATTTCAGCTAAGTTCATGATTTCAGGGTTGTGAGATGGAACCCTGTGTCAGGCTCCACATTCACAAGGAGTCTGCTTGAAATCCTCTCTTCCATCTCCCTCTAGCCCTGCCCCCAAATGCTCTCTCTCTCTCTCTCTCTCTAAAAGAAATAAATTTTTAAAAACAAAAACAAAAAATAAAACCCACAGTTAACATCATAATCAATGGTGAAAGACTGAAGTCTTTCCCTCTCAGGTCAGAACAAAATAAGGATGTTCACTTTCACCAATTCTATTCAACATTGTGCTGATGGTTCTAGCCCAAGCAATCAGGCAAGAAAAAAGAAATAAAATGCATCCATATTGGAAAGGAAGAAGTAAAACTGTCTCTATTTGCATAATATAGAATCTTAATATTTAGAAAACACTAAGGAATCCACCAAAAATCTATTGTAACTAATAAACATGTTCATCAAGACTGCAGGATATAAGATCAATATACAAAAATCAATTGTATTTCTATACACTTGCAATGAACAATCAAAAACTGAAATTAAGAAAACAAGTATACTTCCAATAGCATCAAAAAGAATAAAATACTTAGGAAGAAACTTTAAAAGAAGTGAAAAACTGGGGCGCCTGGGTGGTGCAGTCAGTTAAGCATCTGACTCTTGGTTTCAGCTCAGGTCATGATCTCAGTGTCACGTGATTGAGCCCAGCATCAGGCTCCATGCTTGCTACAGAGTCGTTTGAGTTTCTTTCTCTCTTTCCTTCTTCTCCTGCTCCTCCCACTCATTCTTTCTCTCTCTTTCTCCCAAATAAATAAATAAATAAATACATAAATCTTTTTTAAAAAATTAGAAATGAAAAACTGATACTCTGAAAAACTACAAAGTATTGTTGAAGGATATTAAAGATCTAAATAAATGGGAAAACATCCATGTTCACAGATTGGAAGACTTCATATCATAAAGATGGCAATATTCCCCAAATTAATCTGCAGATTCAACATAATCTCTATCAGAATCTCAGCTGACATTTTTGTAGAAATTGACAAGCTGATTCTAACATTAATATGGAACTGCAAGTTTCCCAGGATAGCCAAAACAACCTTGAAAAAGAAAAAAGTAGGAGTACTCACACTTCCTGATTTCAAAACTTTACTAAAAACAACAGTAATCAGGACAGTATGGTAGTAGCACAGGATAGGCATATAGATCAGAAGAATAGGATCATGAGTTCAAAAATAAAATTATGTATCTAAGATCAACTGATTTTCAATAAGGGTGTGAAGACCATTTAGTTGGGGAAAATATTCCCTTCAATAAATGATGCTGGGACAGCTGGATAGTCATATGCAAAAAGAAAAAAAAACACACCTCACACCTTACACAAAATTAACTCAATATGGATCAAAGACCTAAATGTAAGAGCTAAAACTATAAAACTCTCAGGACACATAGATGTAAGTCTTCATTACCTCAGATTTTACAAAGAATTCTTGGGACACCAAAAACATGTCCAACAACAACAAAAAAAATAATGTGGACTTCATCAAAATTTAAAACTTTTGTGCTTCAAAGCATACCATGAAAACAAGTGGAAAAAAGAACAGAATGAATGCAAATATCTGTAAACTATATATTGAATAAAGACTTGTATCCAGACTATAAAAAGAACTCTTACAAATCACCAATAAAACGACAAATAACTCAACTTAAGATATGGCCAAAAGATCTGAATAGACATTTCTCCAAAGAAGATACAAATGGCCACTAAGCACATGAAAAGATGCTCAACATCATTAGTCACTAGGAAAATACAAATTAAAATCACAATGGAACACTGAAAAAATAAAATTAAATTTATAAATAAATAAAACAATAAGATATCATTTCATACGCACTAGGATGGATATAATAATAAAGATAAACAAGGGTGCATGGCTGGCTCAGTTGGTACAGCATGTGATTCTTGATCTCAAGGTTGGGAATTTAAGCCAAAGATTGGGTATAGTTTACTTAAAAATAAATCTCAAAAAAAAAAAATAGATGACTAGTACTAAGTGTTTAGGAGAATGTGAATTAAGTGGAAACCTCATACATTTCTGATGGAAATGTAAAATTGTGCAGCCACTATGGAACACCATTTGGCAATTCCTCAAATAGCTAAATATAGTAATCATATGACCCAGCAATTCATAACTATATACCCAAGAGGAACCTAAACATATGTCCACACAAAAGTTTTCAAACAAATGTTCATAGTAGCACTATCCATATAGCCCAAAAATGGAAATACAAATGTCTATCAACTGATGAAAGGATAGCCAAATTAGTATATCCATATGATGGAATATTATTCAGCCATAAAATCCAAAGTATTGATATATGCTATAATGTGAATCAAACTTGAAAACATTTTTCCAAATGAAATAACAGTTATATTGGACATACTGTATGATTTCATTTATATGAAATGTCTAGAAAAAGCAATTATAGATTACCAATTGCTTAGGATTGGGGCAGGGAAAAAGGGTAAATAGAGAGTGGCTACTAATGGATATGAAGTTTCTTTTAGGGGGAATGGAAATTCTAAAATTAAATTGTGATGATGGTTACACAACCCTGTGAGTATACTAACAACAACTGATTGTACAATTTAAATGGGTGAATTGTATGATATGTAAATTATATATGAATAAAACTGATATCATGAGTTGAATTGTATCTCCCCCCAAAATATGTAAAAATCCTAAACCCCAGTACTGGTAAATAGGACCTTATTTATAAACTTAATCAAGATTTAATCAAGTTAAGATGAAGTCACTACATTGGTTCCTAATTCAACATGACTGGTGTCCTTATGAAAAGAAGAAAATTTTAACAAAGACACACAGGGAAAATGCCATGTACAACAGAAGCAGAGACTGGAGTAATGCATCTGCCAACCAAAGATTGATACCCACCACAAGAAGACAGGAAGAAGCAAGGGATGATTCCAGCCAGAATCTCAGAGGGACCATGGCTCACTGATACCTTGATTTCAGGCTTCTAGCCTCCAGAGATGTGAAACAATAAATTTCTATAGTTTTAAGTCACCCAGTTCATGGAATTTTGTTATGATAACCATAGCAAAACAATATAGCTATTAAAAATAAATAAAGCAACCCAAAGTGTTTCAACTTGTAGGAGATTTAAAAAATAATTAAGAGACCTAAATTTCTTGTCCCAATTTTCTCCTGACTCTCTGGATGACATAAGGCAAGTCACTAGCTCTCTCTGAGCCTACATTTTACCATTTATAAAATAATGCAAGAATTGGGTTACATAATCACTAATGTCCTCTCAAGGATGACATTCCCACTGGTAGTAGAACTAATTAACTTTACAGTTCTGAAATGTCAGCATGGGGTCCCAAATTCAAAAAACACTATTAAAAACTAGGGAAATATTTTGTAAACAAATCAACTTTGTCCATCTTGAAGCTCTTTTGTTCACCTTGAAATCTTGCTGGAACTAAAATCACACCCATTTCTTCTTAGCTCCTACAGGAACATGAAATCATTCTCCAAGCCTTGTAGGGACTATGAACTGAGACATAACATACTAAGACATAATACAGTTGTGAATTAAACTCCATTTGTTCTCTTACACTTTAAAAATGCAGAACATTCTTTCTAGCATTGTATTAATATAAAGCTTATGTGATGCCAACAACTAAGCCTCATTTAACTAAATAAAGAGCATTGTCCTAGTTCTTGTTCTGGCTTGTATTCAAAGATACTTTATGTAGTTTGTAAAACATTGGTTTTGATATATATTAAAGAAATATCATGCTGACATGCCCTTCATTATTAAAAATGTACAGGATACTTATATAACACAGAATGTGTTCAAAATGGTTTCCAATCCCCTTTCTATGTTTTAAAGATTTGGAACATAAAAAGCTTTCCTTTATGCTTCCTTTATGCTTTTTTTATACTCTTTTTATCTCTCCTGTGGTCCTTTCTCTTTGCAAGAAAAGTCACTTGACCCTCTTGACACTGGCAAAATCCTTTGTAGCTCAAGAAATGGAGTATGTATCAGTTGCTGAATTGCGCCCCAGCCATAAAAAGTGTCTTTTCTTCAATACATAGCCTCATGTGAAGTTTAAATTACCTTCCCAGATCACCACAAACCAGCAGAATGCTTTTTCATAGGCTGAATATTCAGGAAGCAGTTTTTTATTTAGTTTCAAAATAATGAACTCTTCTAAGGGTCAGTCATTGGCTTTTTGGCAACTCATTATGGTTTCTATTTAATAGCCTGCCTTTGCACTTAAGGTTTTCTAACTTACTACTGCTAATATGTATCAAAACTTTTTACCCTGTAGGTTTTAATAAAATGGCATTTTTAATTTCATGCTACAGTAGTTAGTTTTAAATTTATTCAGTCACTCATTCATTCAGCAAGTATTTGTTGAGTGTTGTGCAAAGCTAAAAAGTTAAAATTTTTACAAATTAAAACACATTTCAATATAATACATGAGTTGTTATTTAGAAGAAATTTAGAGGGGAACCTTCTGTCAAGTAAGTAATCATTTGGTAAAGAGATGCCTCTAACTTAATGTATGCAGCATTGAGTTTATTTAAAATAAGGACCTTATTAGTTGAAAGGATGGAACATTAATATTCCTAATGGGGCACGAAATGTGGTCTTGAGCCCACATAAGACAGAAAACTGGAATTGAGACTCCTTTTTAAAATTAGGATCCTCAAAAATCTACCCGTTCTTTGTAAAAGAGATTGGAACAATTTCACCCATCATCTCAGGAAAACATCATCTAGGATACTTACAGGATCCTGGGAGCTACAGATTGAAAATAAATTCCTCCATCAGAAGTAACATTCTGAGTATGTGACACATTTTTGCATGGGTGTGCCCCATTAACATTATTCACATAGAATACGACAATAAATTAACATAAAATTTGGTCCAGACCTGGTAAGACTCTTAAGGTTCTTATGGAATTGAAACCAATTACTTAGAAATACCTCCACACCCCATGGTATGAAACACCCAAGAAAAGACAACCTTGAGTTTATAATAAAAACATACAGACTAGAGGCACCTGGGTGACACAGTGGGTTAAGTGGCTGCCTTCAGCTCAAGTCATGCTCTCAAGGTCCTGAGATCAAGCCCCACATCATGCTCTCTTCTGTGCTTCCTGCTGAATGAGGAGTCAGATTCTCACACTTCCTCTGCTGCTTCCCCTGTACTTGTGCTCTCTTGCTTGAACACACTCTCTCTCAAAGAAATAAAAATCTTTAAAAAACAGACAAACATGTTTGTATATGTATTAAAAGCTTTTTTTAAAAAAACAATGGGGCATAGTACTTGTTTCAGCCTATAGGTCTGATAGCTCAAGTTAACTACTTTCTGAAAATGAAAGAATTTGGGAATTAAAGATACCAGGGCTGAAATAATGACAATGAAAATAATAGCTACTTTATATTATTTATCAACTTATACATGACTATTTAATCCTTAAGTTACACGTATTGATTACTGACACTCATTTTGTAAGGTCAAATCACTGTTCATCTTACTGGAACAGTTTTTGCCTCATCTAACACAATTTTTCAGAGCACATCATTTCAACTTCCAAATAGTAGAAGAAATATACAATGGAATATTATTCAGCCATAAAAAAGAATGAAATCTTGCTGTTTGCTAGACAAGGACAGAGCTAGAGAGTATAAGCAAAATAAGAAAGCCAGAGAAAGGCAAATACCATATGATTTCACATATATGTGGAATTTAAGAAACAAAACAAATGAGCAAAGGGGGGAAAAGAAAGAGAAAGATGTAAATCAAGAAACAGACTCTTAACGAGCGAGAACAAACTGATGGTTGCCAGAGGAGAAGTTGCCGGGGAGGGGAGAGAAGATGGGTGAAACAGATGAGGGGGATTAAGGAGTACACTTGTTGTGATGAGCACATGGTGATGTATGGAAGTGCTGAATTACTATATTGTACACCTGAAACTAACAGCACTTTATGTTAACTCGAATTAAAATTAAAACTTAAAAAATTTGGGGGTGCCTGGGTGGCTCAGTGGGTTAAGCCTCTGCCTTCAGCTCAGGTCATGATCTCAGGGTCCTGGGATCAAGCCCTGCATCAGGCTCTCTGCTCAGTGGGGAACCTGCTCCCTCTTTCATTCTCTCTTTGCCTGCCTCTCTGCCTACTACTACTCTGCCTACTCTCTGTTTCTTAAATAAATAATAAAATCTCTAAAAAAAAACTTAAAAAAAATTTTTTTTAATTTAAGGTACAGCATGTTAAAAATACTATGAAATTGAAAGAAAAAGCCATCAGTAGAAGAAAACTATGAAAGGAAAAAATGTCATATGTAAAAGCAAACATATAATAAAGGTACCAGACTAATCACTTAATACACATAAAATGTTATATATAAACTCAATGGTAACCACAAATCAAAAGCCTATCATAATTACACAAAAGATAGAGAAAGGAATCCAAACATAACACTAAAGAAAGCCAACAAACCACAACAGAAGAAAAGAAAAAGAAAGGAACAGAGAACTACAAAAACAACCAGAAAACTATTAACAAAATGGTAAAAAGTACATAACTATCAATAATTTCTTTAGGGGCAACTGGGTGGCTCAGCGGGTTAAGCCTCTGCCTTTGGCTCAGGTCATGATCTCAGGGTCCTGGGATCAAGCCCCACATCGGGCTCTCTGCTTGGCAGGGAGCCTGCTTCCTCCTCTCTCTCTGCCTGCCTCTCTGCCTACTTGTGGTCTCTCTCTCTGTCAAATAAATAAATAAAATCTTAAAAAAAATAATTACTTTAAATGTAAACAAACTAATTGCTCCCATCAAAAGGCATAGTGTGACTGAGTTGAATAAAAAAACAAGACCCATCTATATGTTGCCTGAAAGACACTCACTTTAAACCATGCATACTGAAAGTAATGGAATGGAAAAACAAATATGATCCAAATGGAAGTTAAAAAAAAAAACAAGCTGAGGCAGCAATACTTATATCAGACAAAAGAGACTTCAAAACAAAGATTGTGGCAAGAGACAAAGGGCACTACATAGTGATAAAGGGATCAACCCAACAAGAGGACACAACAGTTTTAAATATCTATGCACCCAACATAAGAGCACTTAAATACACAAATCAAATATTAACACACATAAAGGGATAAATTGACAGTAATACAATAATAATAACTTTAACACCCCACTTACATCAATGGATAGATCAGACTCAAATTGAGAAAAAAAAAAAATCAGTGGCTTTGAATGACACATGAGGCCAGATGGACCTAACAGAGACTATTTCATCTAAAACCAGCAGAATACACATTCCTTTTAAGTACACATGGAATACTTTCCAGGATATATTACATGTAAGGCTACAAAACAAGTCTCAATAAATTTAAGAAGACTGAAATCATATGAAATATCTTTTCCGGGGGAGGAGTCAAGACAACAGAGAAGTAGCAGGCTGAGATGACATCAGCTAGCAGGAGATCAGGTAGATAGTTTATCAAACCATTCCAAACACCTACAATTCCAGCAGGAGATCAAAGAGAAGAGCAGCAATTCTAGAAACAGAAAATCGACCACTTTCTGAAAGGTAGGACATGCAAAGAAGTGAATCCAAAGCAAAGGGAAGATAGACCGCTGGGGGAGCAGCTGGATCCCAGCAAGCAGAGGAGCAATGGAGCACAAAATCAGAACTTTTAAAAATCTGCTCCCCTGAGGGACATCAGAGCCTAAGCTGGGGTGAAGCCCACACGGGGACAGCAGGGTCTCAGGGCCTGCTCCAGAGGCTAAGTGGGGGTGGACCCCTTGCGGGGACAGTGTGGTATTGGGTCCCGCAGGGTCACAGAAGGATCAGGGGTGTCTGAGTGTCACAGACCTCACAGGTAGTAGAGCAGGGAAGCCGGCTACAGAGACGGAGCCGAGAAGTGAGCTCTCAACTCGAGGTTACCTTAAACTGTGATCCATGGCAGAGTCAGGCCACTGCTCTGTGAGCAGAGACCCCACAAGATCCAGGGAGACCCCCCTGGAAGAGCACAGGGATCTGCTGGGTTTGGAGACTCCAGGCAGGGCTGTGTGCCAGAGAGAGAGAGAGACACTTGGTCACAGGCTGGGTGAGCTCAGAGCACAGACAGAGGCCAGGGAGATGGGAGTGATTGAGCACTTTTCTCTGAGGGTGCACTGAGGAGTGGGGCCCCGAGCTCTCGGCTCCTCCAGGCCAGAGATTGGGAGGCTGCCATTTTCATTCCTGTCCTCCAGGGCTCAACAGAAAGTGTTCAGGGAACAAAAGCTCCCATAAGCAAACCCGAGTGGATTACTTAGCCTAGGTCCTGATAAAGGCAGTGGAATTCCGCCTCAGGCAAAGACACTTGAGAATCACTACAACAGGCCCCTCCGCCAGAAGATCAGAAAGAAATCCCCCCACTTACCATGGAGAACAGCAGAATTCCAGAAGAGGAGAAAGCAAAGCATGGAATTCATGGATTTCTCCCCATGATTCTTTAGTCTTTCAAAGTTAATTAAAATTTTTTTAATTTTATTTTTTTCTTAAGCTAAAATATTTAAACTTTTACACTTTTCTCTTTTAACATTTTTTAACTAGTTTATCTTAACAATACCCTTCATTAAAAAAACTTTTCTGAAACATCGTTATTAAAGTCATATTTTATCCTTCATTGTATCTAACTTTATTTTTTGTATACACATAGGGTTTTTTCTTCTAAAAAACTTTGGGATATAACTTCTTCTAATAGATCAAAATATACCCTAACTAATGTAGGACTTTGTTCTAGTCTCCAGCCTGAGCAAATTCCCTCCACTTTCTTTTTCGTTATTATCCCAACCAACTTATCTCATCAATTCATCTTTTAGAAATTTTTTTAAAAGTTTCATTTTATAGTCATATTGCATCCCTTCATTGTGTTTACTCTTATTTTGTGTATGTGTGTGTGTGTATTTTTTTTTCATTCTTTAAAATTCTGGGAGGTAGTTTCTTCTAAGAGACCTAAATACTCCCAGAATTAAGTGGGTGACTCTGTTCTATTCACCAGTCTAATATATATTTTTTCTTTTTTATATTTTTTCTTTATTTTTCCTTTTTAAAATACTTTTTACAACTTCTTTTTACTCCCTTTCGTCCCCCCACAATTTGTGTCTCTTCTGATTTAGTTAAAGCACATTTTCCTGGGGTCCTTGCCACCCTTTTAGTATTTTATTTGCTCCTTCATATATTCTTATCTGGATAAAATGACAAGGCTGAAACACTCAACACACACACACAAAAAAAAAAGAACAAGAGGCAGCATCAAAGGCTAAGGATCTAATCAATACGGACATTGGTAATATATCGGATCTAGAGTTCAGAATGACGATTCTCAAGGTGCTAGATGAGGTAGGAAAAGGCATGGAAGATATTAGAGAAACCATGTCTGGAGAAATAAAAGCCCTCTCTGGAGAAATAAAAGAACTAAAATCTAACCAAGATGAAATTAAAAAAGCCATTAATGATATGCAATAAAAAATGGAGGCTCTCACTGCTAGGATAAATGAGGCAGAAGAGAGAATTAGTGATATAGAAGACCAAATGACAGAGAATAAAGAAGCTGAGCAAAAGAGAGACAAACAAGAATTGGATCATGAGGGGAGAATTTAAGAGATAAGTGACACCATAAGATGAAACAACATTAGAATAATTGGGATTCCAGAAGAAGAAGAAAGAGAGAGGGGAGCAGAAGGTATATCGGACAGAATTATCCCTAATGTTGCAAAGGGAACAAGCATCAAAACCCAGGAGGTGCAGAAAACCCACCTCAAAATCAACAAGAATAGGTCCACACCCCCATCATCTAATAGTAAAATTTACAAGTCTTAGTGACAAAGAGAAAATCCTGAAAGCAGCCCGGGATAAGACATCTGTAACATACAGTGGTAAAAATATTAGATTGGCAGCAGACTTATCCACAGAGACCTAGTAGGCCAGAAAGAACTGGCATGATATATTCAGGGAACTAAACGAGAACAACATGCAGTCAAGAATACTACATCCAGCTAGGCTATCACTGAAAATAGAAAAAGAGATTAAAAACCTTCTAGGACAAACAAAAACTGAAGGAATTTTTAAGCATCAAACCAATCCTACAGGAAATATTGAAAGGGGTCCTCTAAGCAAAAAGAGACCCTAAAAGTAGTAGACCAGAAAGGAACAGAGACAATATGCATAATAGTCACCTTACAGGCAATACAAAGGCACTAAATTCATATTTCTCAATAGTTACCCTGAATGTAAATGGGCTAAATGCTCCAATCAAAAGACAGAGGGTATCAGAATGGATCAAAAAACAAAACCCATCAATATGCTGTCTACAAGAAACTCATTATAGACCCAAAGACACCTCCAGATTGAAAGTGACGGGGTGGAAAACAATTTACCATGCTAATGGACATCAAAAGAAAGCTGGGGTGGTAATCCTTATATCAGATAAATTACATTTTAAGCCAAAGACTATAATAAAAGATGAGGAAGGACACAGTATCATACTCAAAGTGTCTCTCCAACAAGAAGATCTAACAATTTTAAATATCTATGACCCTAACATGGGATCAGCCAACCATATAAACCAATCAATAATGAAATCAAAGAAACACATCAAGAATAATACAATAATTGTAGGGGACATTAACACTCCCCTCACTGAAATGGACAGATCATCCAAGCAAAAGATCAACAAGGAAATAAAGGCCTTAAATGACACATTAGACCAGATGGCCTTAAATGACACATTAGACCAGATGTCCATCTGTGTATCACAGATATACTTAGCACATTCCATTCCAAAACAAAAGAATACACATTCTTCTCTAGTGCACATGAAACATTCTCCAGAATAGATTACATTCTGGGTCAAAAATTGGGTCTCAACTGGTACCAAAAGATTGGGATCATTCCCGCATATTTTCAGACAACAATGCTCTGAAGCTAGAACTCAATCACAAGAGGAAACTTGGAAAGAACCCAAATACATGGAGGCTAAGGAGCATCCTTCTGAAGAATGAATGGGTCAACCAGGAAATTAAAGAAGAATTGAAAAAGTTCATGGAAACAAATGGTAATGAAAACACGTTTCAAAATCTGTGGGACACAGAAAGGCAGTCCCGAGAGGAAAATATATAGCGATACAAGCCTTTCTCAAGAAACAAGAAAGGTCTCAAATACACAACATATCCCTACATCTAAAGGAGCTGGAGAAAGAAAAGCAAAGAAAGCCTAAACCCAGAAGGAGAAGAGAAATCATAAAGATCAGAGAAGAAATCAATGAAATAGAAACCAAAAAAACAGTAGAACAAATCAATGAAACTAGGAGCTGGTTCTTTGAAAGAATTAATAATACTAATAAACCCCTGGCCAGACTTATCAAAAAGAAAAGAGAAAGGACCCAAATAAAAATCATGAATGAAAAAGGAGAGATCACAACCTACACCAAAGAAATACAATTATAAGAGCATATTATGAGCAAATATATGCCAGCAAATTTAACAATCTGGAATAAATGGATGCATTCCTAGAGACATATAAACTACCACAACTGAACAAGGAAGAAATAGAAAACCTGAGCAGACCCATAACCAGTAAGAAGGAGATTGAAGAAGTCATCAAAAATCTCCCAACAAACAAGAGCCTGGGGCCAGATGGCTTCCCAGGGGAATTCTACCAAACATTTAAAGAAGAATTAATACCTATTCTCCTGAACCTGTTCCAGAAAACAGAAACGGAAGGAAAATATCCAAACTCTATTATAAGGCCAGCATTACCTTGATCTCCAAACCAGACAAAGACCCCACCAAAAAGAATTACAGACCAATATCCTTGATGAACAGAGACATGAAAATTCTCACTAAAATACTACCAATAGGATACAACAGTACATTAAAAGAATTATTCACCATGACCAAGTGGGATTTATTCCAGGGCTGCAAGGTGGGTTCAACATCCGCAAATCAATGGGATACAATACACCAATAAAAGAAAGAACAAGAACCATAAGATACTCATAATAGATGCTGAAAAAGCATTTGACAAAGTATAGCATCCTTTCTTGATCAAAACTCTTCAAAGTGTATGGATAGAGTGTACATACCTCAATATCATCAAAGCCATCTATGAAAAACCCAAAGCAAATATCATTCTCAATAGGAAAAAACTGAGAGCTTTTCCCCTAAGGTCAGGAACATGGCAGGGATGTCCATATCAGCACTGCTATTCAATATAGTACTAGAAGTCTCAGTCTCCTCAATCAAACAACAAAAAGACATTAAAGGCATCCTAATTGGCAAGGAAGAAGTCAAACTCTCACTCTTTCCAGATGATATGATACTATATGTGGAAAAACCAAAATATTCCACTCCAAATCTGTTAGAGCTCATACAGGAATTCAGTAAAGTGTCAGGATATAAAATCAATGCACAGGAATCAGTAGCATTTCTTTACACCAACAACAAGAAAGAAGAAAGAGAAATTAAGGAGTCAATCCCATTTACAAATTGCACCCCAAACCATAAGATACCTAGGAATAAACCTAACCAAAGAGGCAAAGACTCTCTACTCAGAAAACTACAAAGTACTCATGAAAGAAATCGAGGAAGATACAAAGAAATGTAAAAATGTTCCCTGCTCATGGATTGGCAGAACAAATATTGTGAAATTGTCTATGCTACCTAAAGCAATCTACACATTTAATGCAATCCCTATCAAAATACCATTCATTTTTTTCAAAGAAATGGAACAAATAATCATAAAATTTATATAGAACCAGAAAAGACCTAGAATAGCCAGATGAATATTGAAAAAGGAAGCCAAAGTTGGTGGCATCACAATTCCAGACTTAAGCTCTATTACAAAGCTGCCATCATAAAGAAAGTATGGTACTGGCACAAAACCAGACACATAGATCAATGGAACAGATTAGAGAGCCCAGAAAGAGACCCTCAACTAATCGTTGAAGAAGCAGGAAAGAATGTCCAATGGGAAAAAGATAGTCTCTCCAACAAATGGTGTTGGGAAAATTGGACAGCCACATTCAGAAGAATGAAACTGGACCATTTCCTTACACCACACACAAAAATAGACCCAACATGGATGAAAGACCTCAATGTGAAACAGGAATTCCTCAAAATCCTTGAGGAGAACACAGACAGCAACCTCTTCGACCTCAGCTGCATCAACTTCATCCGAGAAATATCGCCAAAAGCAAGGGAAGCAAGGGCAAAAGTGAACTCTTATGACTTCATCAAGATAAAAAGCTTTTGCACAGCAAAGGAAACTGTTAACAAAATCAAAAGACAACTGACAGAATGGGAGAAGATATTTGCAAATGACATATCAGATAAAGGGCTAGTATCCAAAATCTATAAAGAACTTATCAAACTGAACACCCAAAGAACAAACAACCCAATCAAGAAATGGGCAAAGGACATGAACAGACATTTCTGCAAAGAAGACATCAGATGGCCAACAGACACATGAAAAAGTGCTCCACATCACTTGGCATCAGGGAGATACAAATCAAAACCACAATGAGATACCACCTCACACCAGTCAGAATGGCTAAAATTAACAAGTCAGGAAATAACAGATGCTGGCGAGGATGCAGAGAAAGGGGAACCCTCCCACACTGTTGGTGGAAATGCAAACTTGTGCACCACTCTGGAGAACAGCATGGAGGTCCCTCAAAAAGTTGAAAATAGAGCTACCCTATGACCCAGCAATCGCACTACTGGGTATTTACCCTAAAGATACAAACGTAGTGATCCAAAGGGGCACGTGCAACCAAATGTTTATAGCAGCAATAACCACAATAGCCAAACTGTGGAAAGAACCTAGATGTCCATCAACAGAAGAATGGATAAAGAAGACGTGGTATATATCTACAATGGAATACTATGCAGGCATCAAAAGAAATGAAATCTTGCCATTTGCGACATGGATGGAACTAGAGGGTATTATGCTTAACGAAATAAGTCAAGCAGAGAAAGACAATTATCATATGATCTCCCTGATATGAAGAAGTTGAGATGCAACGTGGGGGGTTTGGGGGACAAGAAAAGTATAAACGAAACAAGATGGGGAATCCCATGTGGCTCAGTCAGTTAAGCATCTGCCTTTGGCTTGGTTCATGATCCCAGGATCCTGGGATCGAATCCTACATTGGACCCCTTGCTTGGTGGGGAGCCTGCCTCTCCCGCTGCCTGCTGTTCCCTCTGCTTGTGCGCGCACGCTCTCTCTCTCTCTCTCTCTCTCTGACAAATAAATAAATAAAACCTTTAAGGAAAAAAAAAAAGAAACAAGATGGAATTGGGAGGGAGACAAACCATAAGAGACTCTCACTCTCACAAAACAAGTTGAGGGTTGACGGGGGGGAGAGGGGTAGGGAGAGGTTGGTGGAGTTATGGACACTGGGGAAGGTATGTGCTATGAAGTGTGTAAACCTGGCGATTCAGAAACCTGTAGCCCTGAGGCTAATAATACATTATATGTTAATAAGAATTTTTTTAAAAAGAACATCTTTTTTCGGAGGAGTCAAGATGGCGGAGAAGTAGCAGGCTGAGACTACTTCAGCTAGCCAGAGATCAGCTAGATAGCTTATCTAAAGATTGCAAACACCTGAAAATCCATCGGCAGATCGAAGAGAAGAAGAACAGCAATTCTGGAAACAGAAAAACAACCACTTTCTGAAAGGTAGGACCGGCGGAGAAGTGAATCCAAAGCGACGGGAATATAGACCCCGGGGGGAGGGGCCGGCTCCCGGCAACCGGCGAAGCAACCGCGCACAAAATTAGGACTTTTAAAAGTCTGTTCCGCTGAGGGACATCACTCCAGAGGCTACCCGGGGTGAAGCCCACGCAGGGTCAGCGTGGCCTCAGGTCCCGCAGGGTCACAGAAGGATCGGGGGTGTCTGAGTGTCGCAGTGCTTGCGGGTATTGGAATGGGAAAGCTGGCTACAGAGACAGAGCCGACAGTAAGCTCACAGCTCGGTGTTACCTTGAACCGGTCGCAGACTCGGTGAGCTTGGAGCGCGGCCGGAGGTCAGGCAGACGGGAGTAACTGGGCGCTGTTCTCTGAGGGCAAACTGAGGAGTGCGGCCCTGGGCTCTCGGCTCCTCCGAGCCGGAGACCAGGAGGCCGCCATTTGTATTCCCATCCTCCGGAACTCTACGGAAAGCGCTCAGGGAACAAAAGCTCCTGAAAGCAAACCCGAGCGGATTACTTACCTCGGCCTATGGTAAGGGCGGTGTAATTCCGCCTGGGGCAAAGACACTTGAGAATCACTACAACAGGCCCTCCCCCAGAAGATCAACAAGAAATCCAGCCGAGACCAAGTTCACCTACCAAGGAGTGCGGTTTCAATACCAAGGAGAGCAGCAGAATTCCAGAGGAGGAGAAAGCCAAGCACGGAACTCATGGCTTTTTCCCTGTGATTTTTTTTAGTCTTGCAGTTAATTTAATTTTTTTCTTATTCATTTTTTGTTTTTTTTTTCTCGCCTCCGGGTAAAATTTTTTTTTTAACTTTTACCTTTTTCTTTTTTAACGTTTTTTAACTAGTTTATCTAATATATATATATTTTCTTTTTTATATTTTTCTTATGTGTTTTCTTTTTTTTTAATTCTTTTCTTTTCTTTTTTTTTTTCTTTTTCCTTTTTTTTTATTTCTTCCTTTTTGAACCTCTTTTTATCCCCTTTCTCCCCCCTCACGATTTGGGATCTCTTCTAATTTGGTTAAAGCATATTTTCCTGGGGTTGTTGCCACCCTTTTAGTATTTTACTTGCTCCTTCATATACTCATAACTGGACAAAATGACAAGACGGAAACATTCAACACGAAAAAAAGAACAAGAGGCAGTACCGAAGGCTAGGGACCTAATCAATACAGACATTGGTAATATTTCAGATCTAGAGTTCAGAATGACAATTCTCAAGGTTCTAGCCGGCCTCGAAAAAGGCATGGAAGATATTAGAGAAACCCTCTCGAGAGATATAAAAGCCCTTTCTGGAGAAAAAAAAGAACTAAAATCTAACCAAGTTGAAATCAAAAAAGCTATTAATGAGGTGCAATCAAAAATGGAGGCTCTCACTGCTAGGATAATTGAGGCAGAAGAAAGAATTAGTGATATAGAAGACCAAATGACAGAGAATAAAGAAGCTGAGCAAAAGAGGGACAAACAGCTACTGGACCACGAGGGGAGAATTCGAGAGATAAGTGACACCATAACACGAAACAACATTAGAATAATTGGGATTCCAGAAGAAGAAGAAAGAGAGAGGGGAGCAGAAGGTATACTGCAGAGAATTATTGGGGAGAATTTCCCCAATATGGCAAAGGGAACGAGCATCAAAATTCAGGAGGTGCAGAGAACGCCCCTCAAAATCAGTAAGAATAGGTCCACACCCCGTCACCTAATAGTAAAATTTACAAGTCTCAGTGACAAAGAGAAAAATCCTGAAAGCAGCCCGGGAAAAGAAGTCTGTAACATACAATGGTAAAAATATTATATTGGCAGCTGACTTATCCACAGAGACCTGGCAGGCCAGAAAGAGCTGGCATGATATTTTCAGAGCACTAAACGAGAAAAACATGCAGCCAAGAATACTATATCCAGCTAGGCTATCATTGAAAATAGAAGGAGAGATTAAAAGCTTCCAGGACAAAGAAAAACTGAAAGAATTGGCAAACACCAAACCAGCTCTACAGGAAATATTGAAAGGGGTCCTCTAAGCAAAGAGAGAGCCTACAAGTAGTAGATCAGAAAAGAACAGAGACCATATACAGTAACAGTCACCTTACAGGCAATACAATGGCACTAAATTCATATCTCTCAATAGTTACCCTGAATGTTAATGGGCTAAATGCCCCAATCAAAAGACACAGGGTATCAGAATGGATAAAAAAACAAAACCCATCTATATGTTGCCTCCAAGAAACTCATTTTAAGCTCTAAGACACCTCAAAATTTAAAGTGAGGGGGTGGAAAAGAATTTACCATGCTAATGGACATCAGAAGAAAGCAGGAATGGCAATCCTTATATCAGATCAATTAGATTTTAAGACAAAGACTATAATAAGAGATGAGGAAGGACACTATATCATACTCAAAGGGGCTGTCCAACAAGAAGATTTAACAATTTTAAATATCTATGCCCCCAACGTGGGAGCAGCCAACTATATAAACCAATTAATAACAAATTCAAAGAAACACATCAACAATAATACAATAATAGTAGGGGACTTTAACACTCCACTCACTGAAATGGACAGATCATCCAAGCAAAAGATCAGCAAGGAAATAAAGGCCTTAAACAACACACTGGACTAGATGGACATCACAGATATATTCAGAACATTTCATCCCAAAGCAACAGAATACACATTCTTCTCTAGTGCACATGGAACATTCTCCAGAATAGATCACATCCTCTGTCCTAAATCAGGACTCAACTGGTATCAAAAGATTGGGATCATTCCCTGCATATTTTCAGACTACAATGCTCTAAAGCTAGAACTCAACCACAAAAGGAAGTTTGGAAAGAACCCAAATACATGGAGAATAAACAGCATCCTTCTAAAGAATGAATGGGTCAACCGGGAAATTAAAGAAGAATTGAAAAAAATCATGGAAACAAATGATAATGCAAATACAACAGTTCAAAATCTGTGGGACACAACAAAGGCAGTCCTGAGAGGAAAATATATTGCAGTACAAGCCTTTCTCAAGAAACAAGAAAGGTCTCAGATACACAACCTAACCCTACACCTAAAGGAGCTGGAGAAAGAACAAGAAAGAAACCCTAAGCCCAGCAGGAGAAGAGAAATCGTAAAGATCAGAGCAGAAATCAATGAAATGGAAACCAAAAAAACAATAGAACAAATCAACGAAACTAGGAGCTGGTTCTTTGAAAGAATTAATAAAATTGATAAACCCCTGGTCCTACTTATCAAAAAGAAAAGAGAAAGGACCCAAATAAATAAAATCATGAATGAAAGAGGAGAGGTCACAACTAACACCAAAGAAATACAAACTATTATAAGAACATACTATGAGCAACTCTACGCCAATAAATTTGACAATCTGGGGGCGCCTGGGTGGCTCAGTGGGTTAAGCCTCTGCCTTCGGCTCGGGTCATGATCCCAGGGTCCTGGGATCGAGCCCCACATCGGGCTCTCTGCTCAGCGGGGAGCCTGCTTCCTCCTCTCTCTCTGCATGCCTTTCTGTCTGCTTGTGATCTCTCTCTCTCTGTCAAATAGATAAATAAAATTTTTTTTAAAAAAATTTGACAATCTGGAAGAAATGGATGCATACCTAGAAACATATAAACTACCACAACTGAACCAGAAAGAAATAGAAAGCCTGAACAGACCCATAACCAGTAAGGAGATTGAAACAGTCATCAAAAATCTCCAAACAAACAAAAGCCCAGGGCCAGACAGCTTCCCAGGGGAATTCTACCAAACATTTAAAGAAGAAATAATTCCTATTCTCCTGAAACTGTTCCAAAAAATAGAAATGGAAGGAAAACTTCCAAACTCATTTTATGAGGCAAGCATCACCTTGATCCCCAAACCAGACAAGGATCCCATCAAAAAAGAGAGCTATAGACCAATATCCTTGATGAACACAGATGCGAAAATACTCAACAAAATACTAGCTAATAGGATTCAACAGTACATTAAAAGGATTATTCACCACGACCAAGTGGGATTTATTCCAGGGCTGCAAGGTTGGTTCAACATTCGCAAATCAGTCAGTGTGATACAACACATCAATAAAAGAAAGAACAAGAACCATATGATACTCTCAATAGATGCTGAAAAAGCATTTGACAAAGTACAGCATCCCTTCCTGATCAAAACTCTTCAAAGTGTAGGGATAGAGGGCACATACCTCAATATCATCAAAGCCATCTATGAAAAACCCACCGCAAATATCATTCTCAATGGAGAAACTCGAAAGCTTTTCCGCTAAAGTCAGGAACACGGCAGGGATGTCCATTATCACCACTGCTCTTAAACATAGTACTAGAGGTCCTAGCCTCAGCAATCAGACAACAAAAGGAAATTAAAGGCATCCAAATCGGCGAAGAAGAAGTCAAATTATCACTCTTCGCAGATGATATGATACTATATGTGGAAAACCCAAAAGACTCCACTCCAAAACGGCTAGAACTTATACAGGAATTCAGTAAAGTGTCAGGATATAAAATCAATGCACAGAAATCAGTTGCATTTCTCTACACCAACAACAAGACAGAAAAAACAGAAATTAAGGAGTCAATCCCATTTACAATTGCACCCAAAACCATAAGATACCTAGGAATAAACCTAACCAAAGAGGCACAGAATCTATACTCAGAAAACTATAAAGTACTCATGAAAGAAATTGAGGAAGACACAAAGAAATGGAAAAATGTTCCATGCTCCTGGATTGGAAGAATAAATATTGTGAAAATGTCGATGCTACCTAAAGCAATCTACACATTTAATGCAATTCCTATCAAAGTACCATCCATCTTTTTCAAAGAAATGGAACAAATAATTCTAAAATTTATATGGAACCAGAAAAGACCTCGAATAGCCAAAGGGATATTGAAAAAGAAAGCCAACGTTGGTGGCATCACAATTCCGGACTTCAAGCTCTATTACAAAGCTGTCATCATCAAGACAGCATGGTACTGGCACAAAAACAGACACATAGATCAATGGAACAGAATAGAGAGCCCAGAAATAGACCCTCAACTCTATGGTCAACTAATCTTCGACAAAGCAGGAAAGAATGTCCAATGGAAAAAAGACAGCCTCTTCAATCAATGGTGCTGCAAAAATTGGACAGCCACATGCAGAAAAATGAAATTGGACCATTTCCTTACACCACACACAAAAATAGACTCAAAATGGATGAAGGACCTCAATGTGAGAAAGGAATCCATCAATCCTTGAGGAGAACACAGGCAGCAACCTCTTTGACCTCAGCCGCAGCAACATCTTCCTAGGAACAACGCAAAAGGCAAGGGAAGCAAGGGCAAAAATGAACTATTGGGATTTCATCAAGATCAAAAGCTTTTGCACAGCAAAGGAAACAGTTAACAAAATCAAAAGACAACTGACAGAATGGGAGAAGATATTTGCAAACGACATATCAGATAAGGACTAGTGTCCAGAATCTATAAAGAACTTAACAAACTCAACACCCAAAGAACAAATAATCCAATCAAGAAATGGGCAGAGGACATGAACAGACATTTCTGCAAAGAAGACATCCAGATGTCCAACAGACACATGAAAAAGTGCTCCATATCACTCGGCATCAGGGAAATACAAATCAAAACCACAATGAGATATCACCTCACACCAGTCAGAATGGCTAAAATAAACAAGTCAGGAAATGACAGATGCTGGCGAGGATGCGGAGAAAGGGGAACCCTCCTACACTGTTGGTGGGAATGCAAGCTGGTGCAGCCACTCTGGAAAACAGCATGGAGGTTCCTCAAAATGTTGAAAATAGAACTGCCCTATGACCCAGCAATTGCACTATTGGGTATTTACCCTAAAGATACAAATGTAGTGATCCAAAGGGGCACGTGCACCCGAATGTTTATAGCAGCAATGTCCACAATAGCCAAACTATGGAAAGAACCTATATGTCCATCAACAGATGAATGGATCAAGAAGATGTGGTATATATACACAATGGAATACTATGCAGCCATCAAAAGAAATGAAATCTTGCCATTTGTGACAACATGGATGGAAATGGAGCGTATCATGCTTAGCGAACTAAGTCAAGCAGAGAAAGACAACTATCATATGATCTCCCTGATATGAGGAAGTGGTGATGCAACATGGGGGCTTAGGTGGGTAGGAGAAGAATAAATGAAACAAGATGGGATTGGGAGGGAGACAAACCATAAGTGACTCTTAATCTCACAAAACAAACTGAGGGTTGCTGGGGGGAGGGGGTTTGGGAGAAGGGGGTGGGATTATGGACATTGGGGAGGGTATGTGCTTTGGTGAGTGCTGTGAAGTGTGTAAACCTGGTGATTCACAGACCTGTACCCCTGGGGATAAAAATATATGTTTATAAAAAATCATATTAAAAAATAAATAAATAAATAGATAGATAAATAAATAAACAAACAAAAAACCCAAACAGTGATGCCTGGGTGACTCCATGGGTTAAACCTCTGCCTTCAGCTCAGGTCATGACCTCAGGGTCCTAGAATCAAGACCTACATTGGGCTCTCTGCTCATTGGGGAGCCTTCTTCCCTCTCTCTCTGCCTGCTGCTCTGCCTACTTGTAATCTCTCTCTCTCTCATAAATAAATCAATAAGTCTTTTTAAAAAACAGACTCTTAAAAACAAAGGACAAACTGGTGGTTACCAGAGGGGATATTGGTGGGGAGATGGGCAAAATAGACAAAGGGGATTAAGAGGTACAAACTTCCAGTTAGAAAATAACTAAGTCATGGAGATGGAATGTGCAACACAGGGAATATAGTTGATAATATTGTAATAACATTGTATGGTGACAGATGATGACTACACTTATGGTGAGCACTTAGTAATGTATAGAATTGTTGAATCAATACATTATATATCTAAAAGTAATATAATATCATATGTCAGTTAGTAGTAAGAAATTTTTCTCCTTAAATAATGAAAATTACTTATAGGATAATAAAAATTACTATACATACATTACTTATATGACGTTCTGTATTTAAAAAAAGTTCCCAGGCGAACCCTCCTACACTGTTGGTGGGAATGCAAGCTGGTGCAACCACTCTGGAAAACAACATGGAGGTTCCTCAAAATGTTGAAAATAGAACTACCCTATGACCCAGCAATTGCACTACTGGGTATTTACCCTAAAGATACAAACGTAGTGATCTGAAGGGGCATGTGCACCCGAATGTTTATAGCAGCAATGTCTACAATAGCCAAACTATGGAAAGAACCTAGATGTCCATCAACAGATGAATGGATAAAGAAGATGTGGTATATATACACAATGGAATACTATGCAGCCATCAAAAGAAATGAAATCTTGCCATTTGCGACGACGTCGATGGAACTAGAGGGTATCATGCTTAGCGAAATAAGTCAAGCAGAGAAAGACAACTATCATATGATCTCCCTGATATGAGTAAGTGGAGATGCAACATGGGGGGTTAAGGGGGTAGGAGAAGAATAAACGAAACAAGATGGGATTGGGAGGGAGACAAATCATAAGTGACTCTTAATCTCAGAAAACAAACTGAGGGTTGCTGGGGGGAGGGGGGTTGGGAGAAGGGAGGTGGGGTTATGGACATTGGGGAGGGTATGTGCTATGGTGTGTGCTGTGAAGTGTGTAAACCTGGTGATTCACAGACCTGTACCCCTGAGGATAAAAATATATTATATGTTTATAAAAAATTAAAAATTAAAAAAAATAAGTTCCCAGGCAACAAGTATGTATAGGCATAACATGCATAACAGTCCATTTTTTCCCACTAATAATTTAACACAATGATTAAAATATAGTCTCTGGAGTTTAACAAGCTAACATCTATTGAGGACTTACTAAGTGCCAAACCTATTCTTCACAGTAATGCTGTGAAGTAAAGTGTGACTTAGTGGCATTTTTTAGATGATGAAAACCAAGGCTCTGAGAATCTGAATTATCTACAGCTAGGGAGGATCTGATGGTAAAGCCCAGTGTCTCTACTCTAGCTGCTCCTATCAAGAGGATTATCTACCCAGAGACATGTTATGAAATTAGCCACAAGAAATCTGGTAGAAAGGGAATGTTGTCCACAATCCTTGTCAATGCTGTCAGAGCAAAATCTTGTTTTCAGTTCAACCAATGATTTCAAGTAATTTTGACAACAAGAATTCCAGAGAATTCAGATGTCTTTCCCTGAGCTTTTCAGATTGCTTAAATGTTCAAATTACCCAAAGCAATTGACAGATTCGTTGCAATTTCTATAAAACTTCCAATGGCATTTTTTACAGAAATATAAAAAACAATCCCAAAATTCATATGGAACCACAAATGACCTCAAATAGCCAAACGAAGTTTGAGAAATAAAAGCAATTTTAAATAGCATCCTAAGAGAGACTCTGATATTACATCCCTAAAACAAGGACAAAATGCTATGACAAAGGACCAGAGAAAAAGTTTGCGTATACTTAAAATGTTATTTCCAGGTGTGCCTGGGTGACGCAGTCAGTTAAGCATCTGATTCTTGGTTTCAGCTCAGGTCATGATCTTGGAGGTGATGGGGTTGAGGCCCGCATCTGGCTCTACACTGAGCATGAAGTCTACTTAGAGTTTCTCTCCCCCTCTTCCTCTGACACTCCCTCTTATACTCTTTCACTCTCTCTCTCCTCTAAAATTAAACCAATCTTTAAAAACTAAATAAAAATAAAGTGTTACTTTCAAAATAAAATTTACTGACAAGCTTGAGCATAAAGCTGAGGAAATTTCCCAGGAAATAGAAGAGACAAAGAGATAGGAAATACGAGCAAGAAGATTAGAGATAGAGAGAATCAACACAAAAATTCCAAATTTGGTTAACAGGAGTTTCATAAAAGAGAACTGAGAAAGGAGAAGGAAAGAAAATTACCAGAACAAAAAATACAAGATAATTTTATGGAACTTTTTGAAGAACAGAGTTTCTATGTCAAATGGTCCCCCCTCCCCACAGTGTTGGGCACAATGAAAAAAAAAAAAAAAAAAAACACTCCAAAACAGGCCACATCATTGTGAAATTTCAGAATGCCAAAAATCAAGAGAACTTTCTAAATGCATCCAAAGATTACAAAACTGTTCATCTACAAAGGTACAAGAATCACACTCACATATTTTTCATCGGCCACATCAGATGTTCAAGAAGACACCTGAACCATGCCTCCAAATTCTGAACAAATTCTCAAATGAGAATTCTGTATCTACAAAGTTATCTATCAAGTATAAGACTAGAATGAAAATACTTTCAGATATGTAAAATTCAGAGTTTATCTCTCACACATTCTTTCTTAGGAAGTTACTTGAGGATCTATTCCAGCAAGAAAAGGTAGTAAACCAAAAAAAAAAAAAAAAAAGACACTGAGATCCAAGAACCAGTGTTTCCACCCAAGAACTTCAGTGAAGAGAAGTCCTAGGATGACTGCTGTTCTTTGGAACTGGGGAGCAATCAAGTCAGATTGCAACAAGGTAAAGGGCTCCAGAAGTGAGATATCCATGGAATCAAGAGATGTACTATCTTTAAAAACAGGAACAACCTAAGGAGAGGATTAAGGCAAGAAATGCCTGGGAATTAGGAAAGCAACCAAGCTAGCAGTAAGTAATACAATGCCCACAGACCATTCTGGAAAGAAGTACTTAAGGATACAGTACATTCAGGCAAGAAATATACAAAATAAACTTATAAATAGACATTCTTGTTAAAATGGATTGGTGGTCCTGGCATTAAATCAATGTAAATATAAAGCTAAAATCAAGCAACTATGGAAACTGAGGTTATGGGGACTTCCCACCTCAGGTAATATGGTGAGTAATAACACTAAATTTATTGGACTCCCCTAGAGATGGCAGGGGCCTGGGGCAGGCAATGAAATATAAGTGGTATTTGGGGCTTCTAAAAGAGTCTTTTTGAGGGCAGCTGGCTGGCTTAGTCATTAGACCATGAGACTCTTGATCCCAGGGTCATGAGTTTAAGACCCACATTGGGCATACAGATTACTTAAAAAAATTAAGACTATGAAATAAAGCACATTTTGTTTATAAGGGTCTGTTTTACCTTCTTCCACCTTCTTCCTGCTTCTTGCTTGGAGTATAAACACAAGGACTGGAACTCCAGAAGCCACCTATGACCTTGAAAATGAAAATCATATACTAAACATGGTAAAGGAAGAAGATAGAGGAAACTAAGTTCCTAATGAGTTCATGGAGCCCTGCCCATGTCATAACCCTTACCTCCAATCTTCCTTTAGATGTGAAACTAAATCTTTATGTGTTTAAGTCACTATAGTCAGGTCTCTAGAAACTGGCAGTCAAACACAATTTCTAATCAATTACTAGAACATGAAATAAATGTATAAACTTGACATTGTGATAAATTTTATTTTTTAAAGCATAAATTATGGAAGGGGAGAAGAAAAAACAGTCAATCAATACTATTAAAATTAAAACAAGGTGGAAAAAGTAACAACCTCTTGATGCTTTTTAACATCAATTTTTTTTCCCTCAATCATACAGGGATCTATTAGAAACTGATATACCTTATGGGTAATAAATGTTTTTTGGAAGTGTATAGTTTTTTCATTTTCTTTGTATTGCATTAATTTCTAGTAACAGTACATTGAGTAATTTTAATAAAAATATGTATAATAGGATACAAATTTTTTTTTAAAAATTGATTCTGTACATCTATCACCTATCTACCTGCAATGAGATATTTAGAATGCTGTAAACCTCACATTAATGGTGTTTGTATCAGGGTGGTAAGAATTCAGGTGGTTGTAGCCCTCAACTTTTTACTTTGAACTGCTTAAATTTTTTAAAATAATGACCATGTATCATTTTTAGAGGAACAAAAAAGTCATTTTGAAATTAGATTAGGCTCAAAGGTCTCCAAAAATCTCCAAGCTCTGTAAGTCTATGATGTAATATTCTGTGAAGCAAACATAGATTCATAATTCAATGATAAAAGTCTCCAGATTTTTTTTTAAAAATGTCTCACTGAATCTTCTAGCCTTCTTTGATCACTGATCTTTGTCTAGGCACAAGCCAAATAGAAAAGAACTAAAGGACCTCAAATAATTAACCTTAGAAGACAGTGTGTTCTCATCAACTAAAAACAATTTTTTTAATATAAATGAAAATTTTAAAACAGGAAGCTTGCAGAGCACCTGGCTGGCTCAGTCAGAAGAGCATGTGACTCTTGATTTCAGGTCATGAGTTCGAGCCTCATGTGGAATGTACAGATTACTTAAATAAATCTTTTTCAAGAAGCTAAAGAAATAAAATGAAGCATGCTATCTAATCCCAGAACAATGAAGAAACATTAACTTACACAAAAAGTTATTCTAGTATTTAACTGTAATTATGGTAAACTGTTTAGAGAGGTTGTAAATACAGCTTCCATTGGCATCCTTTCTTCAAACAAGGAGTACAAACATATGATCTGGTAGGAATATTCACTATTCCCCTTATCTCCCAGCTCCTGCATATATCTTTGTCTTTATACACATCCTATAGCTTCCTCCTTCTTCTGTAATTTGGACCAATGCCATTTGCCTGGCAAAACTCAATCCTTCCCACCACTTTAGGCCTATAGCTCTTGGCTACACTATATACTATACTCTGTTGTAACAGTTCTCAGGGCCATAGTATATAACTGTGCAGTTTGTGCACTACATAAAGGCACACAGAGTGGAGAGTAACTGGGAGTTGAAGTCCATCTTGAGTTCAGTTGCCAAGCTAGGCTGGACCTGCCCAGATGAAATCTTTCTCATTAAATTTGCACAAAGGAAACTTATAGGTTCACATTAACTCTTAAAACTGTTGGGTTGAAATCAGAGTTTATTCATCTATTGTTCTTCCTAGATGGTGAACTCATCAAAGACCCTTCACAGAGTAGGAACTTAACATTTGCTTAATGGAACCTGAATAAATATAAGAGATAAACAATTCCCCTTACTCTCTTAACATCACAGTAAAAACAAGTGTCAGGTATTTTCTCTTCCTTTATTTAAGTTGAAATACATGTTTTTTAAAACTTCTATAGAAAAAAAGGAAGAATATAAAACTAAAATTTCATAAGTAATCATTGTATTTTAGGAACTTCATATATATTTCATTTGATGTTCTCAATAACCCTACCAATTGAGGCTTATTCAGAGTAATAGCCAAAATATTTAACAACCGGTACTGTATGGGCATCCATCCGTCAGAGTAGACATTGGCCAAATCAGAACAGAGTCCAGCAATAAACAGCTGCTCCACTCATGCTGGCTAAGTATCAGCTGAATGTCAGCCCTGAATAGATCATCCTCACCTTACCGATGGACAAATTAATGCTCAGAGAGGTTACCCCCACATAGCTTGTAAGTGGTAAGTGGAGAAACTAGGACTAGACCCTGGATGATTCTGAATCCCAAAACCAGTGCTCTTTTCACTATACCATGATACTTCTCCCTGTCTCCAAAGCCCAGCAGGAGTGTGGAAGTTGAGTCTGAGTTTCCTGAGTTCTAATCAAATGTCTATTCACTAGACTACTTACTTCCCCCAAAAGGAATAACCATTGTTTATGATTCTAGAATAATCACCCTCATTCCACAAGTCACATACAAAAAAGAGTCGTGTTGCTTTAGAGTCACGGTTCATATCATAATAAATCTGAGTGAGACATTTTTATTACTTTATATATTGAAGGGGTCAGCAAAAGGAGACAATTCTTGAATAATGTTCCTGACTCCCTCTGAAATACTAAAAGTCTGCATTCTTTGAATTTGAACTACATAATGTAGTTTCTTTCAGCAAACACACTTCAACTACTGAAGAATAAACCAAATGTAATTTTGTTCTGTGAAAGTTCAGGGCAATACTTTGCATCCTACACATTTTAGTATCAGCCAAATTCTAGCTTAAGACCTCATATGTTCTATGAACATATGTTCATTTCTGAATCCTATTATTTACTCAGTCCGTGGATCAGCACTGATCCATGATGGCCAGACACTATACATCATGCCAAATCCTTACCAGGAATGAAAACATTCAACAATGCTTGGTTTACTTTTGGGTAGTTTTCCATCACAGCCCTGTAGGAGATTCTAATAAATCTGTTTCTACTGTGAAATCAGTTCTTCTCTGTAAAGGAAAGGGGATTTTCCCCCCATAGGTCAATTTTACTAAAATATAATACTAACAGGCAACCAACTCATTCTGATTTGTGACCAAAATTAATTTTTCTGGCAATAGAAGAGTGAACCTAGGGAAAGATTATCACTTTAAAAATGCTTTTTTAAACACCTGATTTTTTTTTTTACATATTAAGTGGTGAACGTTTTTAAAAATGCAAAACTTATAGACAGACACATTGAAATTGCTTTAAAATAAATCAACTGAATTACAAAATGTGTTACAACTATACTTACACAAGTACACAGAGAAAATACTGTACATATGCCTTCTGCAATATGAATTTTGAATCCTCTTTCCTTGCAAGTCACAGGAGTAGCATTCAAAATATTTAATAATCACTGTGGCACTAGGCCAATCAAAATGAAAGCCAACCCTAACCCTGGGACAGAAGCCTGGAGTCCTCTGCTATACCACAAATTAACTCTTTAGTTGCTGGGTAGTAAGAAGATCTTGGGGTTCTGAGTGAGAGGTCAAGTCAGCAGGGGTGGGAGAAACACTGAAGTGGCTCAGAAAAAAACCTACTTCTCACTAGGAGGTATTCAGTATTTTTTTTGGTATTCAGTATTTTTTTTGGTATTCAGTATTTTAATAACCAGTACAGCTGTACTAGCTAGCAAATAATTACCATTAGTATATTTTAATGTATATTATATTTTAATATTTTATTAAATATTACTATATTATTGAAAAATAACCAGTAGGGAAGGTAGCATCTGAAAACTAATCCTGCCAGTCAATATTCTATACTTAAAATATCCATTAGTGAGTGCCACAACCCAAGCCCCTGGCCTAACTACCCTACACTTAAACCCTGCTGCCCAGTCTACCATGTTATATACCATATGACTCGGACATTCACTGGTTACAGCCACCAAGACAGACCATAGCCAATGGAACTCAGTATGGACTCACAATCCAAGGGATGAAAAACCAGAGGCCAGCCAGCAATGCTTTTTGGCCTAACACAAAAAGATAACCTGGCCAACCAATCAGATTCCCAGTCTTAGGATTTTGAGTTAGGAAACACAAAAAGACTGATACAAGCAGGAGTAAGTCCTTTCCTGGCAGGAAATTAGAATGGGAAAGATGATGACAAAGCTATCACTACATACACAAAAGAAGAGAGCAACTAGGGTTGGCCACAAGTGGCAGCAGCTAATCGCAGAAGGGAGTATGTGCATCACAATCAGCACATGAAGAACGCTGATGATCCGGGTGCCAGGAGGGACAGAATGCAGAGACCTCTGTTTTGGGTTTACAGATGGAAGGCTTCCCACAGAACGGAAAACTCAGAAATAAACCCACAATTATAAGGTCAATTAATCATCAACAAATCAAGAAAGAATATATAATGGGGAAAAGTCTCTTCAATAAATGGTGCTGGGAAAACTGGACAGCAACATCCAAAAGAAAGAAACTGGACCACTGTCTTACACCATACACAAAAAGTAAATTCAAAATGGATGAAAGACCTAAATGTGAGACCTGAAACCATAAAAGTCCTATAAAAGAACATAGGCAGTAATTTATTTGACATCAACCATAGCAACTTTTTTTCTAGATAGGTGCCCTGAGGCAGAAGAAACAAAATCAAAAATAAACAATTGAGACTACATCAAACTAAAAAGCTTCTGCACAGCAAAGAAAACAATTAACAAAACTAAAAGGAGAGAGGGAGGAGCAAGATGGCTGAGGAGCTTTGATGATATTTAAGAGTCCTAAATATCATCTGGTCCTGGAGTTCAGCTAGATAGTTAACAAACCATTTTGAATAGCTACAAACTCAACAGGAGAGAGAAGTGAAGAAGAGCATCAATTCTAGGAACAGAAAATCAACCACTTTCCAGGAAAGTAGGAGTTACGGAGAAGTGAGTCCAAAGCAACATTTGGGAAGATAGACCATCAGGGGAGGGGCTGGCTACTGGCAAGTGAGAGAGCAGTGGAGCACAAATTCAGAACTTTTAGAAGGCTGCTCCACTGAGGGATGTCGCTCCAGAAGCTAAGAAGGGGGTGGAGCCCTTGCAGGGACAGTGTGGTCTCAGGACCTGTGGGGTCACAGTAGGATCAGGGGTGTCTGAGTGTGCAGAGCTCCCAGATATCAGAGCAGGGGAGCCTAGCAGTGGGCTCTCAGGTCAGGGTTACTTTAACTGTGATCTGCAGCACAGTCAGGCCACTGTTCTTCAAGCAGGGACCCAACAAGCAGCAGATCTGAGGAGACTCACCTCCCTCTTCTGGGACAAGTGACTCAAGATCATGCTGCAGGAATTTGCTGGGTTTGGAGACTCCAAACGGGGCCGTGTGCCAGAGATAGAAACACTCAGTCAGAGGCCCAGTGGGCATGGAGCATGGCCAGAGACCAGGGAGACAGGAGGGATGGACTGCTTTTCTCTGAGGGTGCACTGAGGAGTGGGACCCTGAGCTCTATCCTCCTACAGGGCCAGAGATTGGAAGGATGCCATTTTCATTGCTGTCCTCTGAAGCTGTACAGAAAGCATTCAGGGAACAAAAGCTACTGAGAGCAAACCCAAGCAGATTACTTAGCCTGGCCCCTGGCAAGGGCAAGGCAGTTCTGCCTTGAGCAAAGACATTTGAGAATCATTGCAACAGGCCCCTCACCCAGAAAATCAGCAAGAACATCCAGACAAGACCAGGTTTACTGATCAAAGAGAACTGCAGAACTCCAGAGCTAGTGGAATGCAGCACATAGGATTCATGGCTTTTTTCCCATGTTCCTTTAGTCTTTCAAAGTTAAATCTTTTTAAATTTATTTTTTCTGATTCTATTTTTTAAAATTGTTCCTCTTTCCTATTTTAATGTTTTTAACTATTTTATCAATACCTTTTTAAAAATCTTTTTAGATTTTCATTGTTATACTCACATTTTATCCTTTCATTGTATTTAACACATAGAGATTTTTTTTCTTTAAAAGTTTGGGATACAATTTTTTCTAAAAGATTAAAATGTACCCTAAATCTAGCACATGACTTTGTTCTGACTCCGGCCTGATCATATTCCTTCCTCCTTTTCTTTTTCATTTCTCAAACTTCTTTTCTTATAAATTCCTTTTTTAGAATCTTTTTAAATTTTCACTGTTACAGTCATATTCCAACACTTCATTGTGTTTGCCCTTATTTGTGTGTGTGTGTGTGTATATATATATTTATCTTTCTTTAACATTTTGGGAAGTAGCATCTTCTAGAAGACCAAAATACACCCAAAGCAAGTGTGTGTCTCCCTTCTATTCACCAGTCTAAAATGGTTTCTTTTTCTTTTCTTCCTCCTTTTGTGTCCTCCCAGTTTGGGGTTTCTCCTGACTTGGTTACTGTATATTTTTCTGGGGTTGTTGCTACCCTTTTAGTATGTTGTTCTCTCATTCATCTATTCTTATCCGGATAAAATGAGAAGGCTGAAAAACTCACCAGGCAGAAAAGAACAAGAGGCAGTACCGACAGCTAGGAACCTAATTAATATGGATATTAGTAATATGTCAGAACTAGAAAGATGACTATCAAGGACATAGCTTGGCTCGAAAAAAGCATGGAAGATACTAGAGAATTCCTTTCTGGAGAAATAAAAGAACTAAAATCTAAACAGGTTAAAATGAAAAAACCTATTAATGAGGTGCAATCAAAAATGGAGGCTCTTTCAGCTAGGATAAATAAGGCAGAAGAGAGAATTAGTGATATAGAAAACCAAATGATGGAGAATAAAGAAGCTGAGCAACAGAGAGAGAAACAACTACTGGACCACAAGGAGAGATTTTAAGAGACAAGTGATACCATAAGACAAAACAATATTAGAATAATTGAGATACCAGAAGAGAGAGGGTCAAAAGGTATATTGGAGCAAATTATAGTAGAGAATTTCCCTAATTTGGTGAATGCAAGAGGCCCCAAAATCCAGGAGGTACGAGAACCCCCCTCAAAATCAAGAAAAATAGGTTAGGTCCACAACCCATCATCTAACAGTAAAACTTATAAGTCTCGGTGACAGAAAGAAAATCCTAAAAGCAGCTCAGGACAAGAGGTCTCTAACACACAATAGTAGAAATATTAGATTGGCAGCATACCTATCCACAAAGACCTGGCAGGTCAGAAAAGACTGGCATGATATATTCAGAACACTAAGTGAGAAAACTACTGCCAAGAATACTATATCCAAGTAGGCTGTCATTGAAAATAGGAGAGGTTAATAAAGCTTCCAGGAAAAACAAAAATTAAAAGAATCTGAAAACACCAAACCAGCCCTACAGGAAATATTGAAAGGGGTCCTCCAAGCAAAGAGAGAGCCTAAAAGTAACATAGACCACAAAGGAACAGAGACAATATACAGTAACAGTCACCTTACCGGCAAAACAATGGGAATAAATTCATCTTTCAATAGCTACCCTGAATATAAATGGGCTAAATGCCCCAATCAAAAGACACAGGGTGTCAAAATGGAAAAAAAAAAAGACCCATATATATGCTGTCTGGAAGAAATTCATTTGAGATCCAAGGACACCTCCAGATTTAAAGTGAGGGTGTGGAAAAAAAATTAGCATGCTAATGGACATCAAAAGAAAGCTGGGGTGGTAATCCTTATATCAGATCAATTAGATTCTAAGCCAAAGACTATAATAAGATATGAGGAAGGACACTATCTCATACTCAAAGGGTCTGTCCAACAAGAAGATCTAACAATTTTAAATATCTATGCCTCTAACATGAGAACAGCCAGCTATATAAACCAACTAAAAACAAAATCAAAAAAGCACATCAGCATTAATAAATGATAGTAGGGGACTTTAATACACCACCCCCAACTGAAATGTACAGATCATCTAAGCAAAAGATCAACAAGGAAATAAAGGCTTTAAATGTCGCACTGGACCAGATGGACATCACAGATATACTTAGAACATTCCATCCCAAAACAAAAGAATAGACATTCCTCTCTAGTGCATATGGAATATTCTCCAGAATAGATCACATCTTGGATCACAAATCAGGTCTCAACTGGTACCAAAAGATTGGGATCATTCCCTGCATATTTTCAGACCACAATGCTTTGAAACTAGAACTCGACTACAAGAGGAAAGTTGAAAAGAACTCAAATACATGGAGGCTTAAGAGCATCCTACTAAGAATGAATGGGTCAACCAGGAAATTAAAGAAGAATTGAAAAAAATTCTGGAAACAAATGAAAATGAAAACACAACTGTTCAAAACCTTTGGGATACAGCAAAGGCAGTCCTGAGAGGAACGTATATAGCAATACAAGCCTTTTTCAAGAAACAAGAAAGGTCTCAAGTACATAACCTAACCCTACAACTAGAGCTGGAGAAAAAACAGCAAAGAAAGCCTAAACCCAGCAGAAGGGAAACAAGAGAGAGCAGATCAGAAATCAATGAAATAGAACCCCCCCCCCAAAAAAAAGTAGAACAAGGGCACCTGGGTGGCTCAGTGGGTTAAAGCCTCTGCCTTCGGCTCAGGTCATAATCCCAGGGTCCTGGGATCGAGCCCTGCGTCAGGCTCTCTGCTCAGTGGAGAGCCTGCTTCCTCCTCTCTCTCTCTCTCTCACTCTCTCTCTCTCTCTCTGCCTGCCTCTCTGCCTACTTGTCATCTCTGTCTGGCAAATAAATAAAATCTTAAAAAAAACACAGTAGAACAAATCAACAAAACTAGGAGCTGGTTCTTTGAAAGAATTAATAAGATTGATAAACCCCTGGCCAGACTTATCAAAAAGAAAAGAGAAAGGACCAAAATTAATAAAATCATGAATGAAAAAGGAGAAATCACAACCAACACCAAAGAAATATAAAAAATTATAAGAACAAATTATGAGCAACCATACACCAGCAAATTTGACAATCTGGAATAAATGAATGCATTCCTAGAGACATATAAACTACCAAAACTGAGCCAGGAAGAAATAGAAAACCTGAACAGGAGCACAACCAGTAAAAAGATTGGAGCAGTCATCAAAAATACCCCCCCCCCCCAGAAAAGAGCCCAAGGCCAGATGGTGTCCCAGGGGAATTCTACCAAACATTTAAAGAGGAATGAATACCTATTCTCCTGAAACTGTTCCAAAAAACAGAAACTTCAAACCTCATTTTATGAGGCCAGCAATACCTTGATCCCAAAACCAGACAAAGACCCCACCAAAAAAGAGAATTGCTGACCAATATCCTTGATGAACAGGGATGCAAAAATTCTCATCAAAATACTAGTCAGTAGGATCCAACAGTATTTTAAAAGGATTATTCACAACCAAGTGGGATTTATTCCTGGGCTGCAAGGTTTGTTCAACATCTACAAATCAATGTGATATAAAACATTAATAAGAGAAAGAAGATCCATATGATACTCTCAATAGATGCTAAAAAAGCATTTGACAAAGTACAGCACGCTTTCTTGATTAAAACACTTCACAGTGTTGGGGCACCTGGGTGGCACAGTGGGTTAAGCCTCTGCCTTTGGCTCGGGTCAGGATCTCAGGGTCCTGGGATCAAGACCCCCATTGGGCTCTGATCAGCACGGAACCTGCTTCCCCCTCTCTCTCTCTCTGCCTGCCTCTCTGCCTACTTGTGATCTCACTCTTTCTGTCAAATAAGTAAATAAAATATTTTTAAAAAATAAATAATTTAAGGGACGCCTGGGTGGCTCAGTTGGTTAAGCGGCTGCCTTCGACTCGGGTCATGATCCCAGCGTCCTGGGATCGAGTCCCACATCGGGCTCCTTGCTCGGCAGGGAGCCTGCTTCTCCCTCTGCCTCTCTCTGCCTGCCATTCTGTCTGCCTGTGCTCGCTCGCTCTCCCTCTCTCTCTCTGACAAATAAATAAATAAAATCTTAATAAATAAATAAATAAATAATTTGAAAATTTGATTTTTTTTTAAAACTCTTCACAGTGTAAGGATAGAGGGTACATACCTCAATATCATCAAAGCCATCTATGAAAAACCCACAGCAAATATCATTCTCAATAGGAAAAAACTGAGAGCTTTTCCCCGAAGGTCAGGAACATGGCAGGGCTGTCCACTATCACCATTGCTATTCAACATAGTACTAGAAGTCCTAGTCTCAGCAATCAAACAACAGATAGAAATTAAAGACATCCGAATCAGCAAAGAAGAAGTCAAACTCTCACTCTTTGCAGGTGATGTGATACTTTAGGTGGAATACCCAAAAGACTCCACTCCAAATCTGCTAGAACTTGCACAGGAATTCAGTAAAGTGTCAGGATATAAAATCAATGCACAGAAATCAGCTGCATTTCGATACACCAACAGCAAGACAGAAGAAAGAGAAATTAAGGAGTCAATCCCATTTACAAATTGCACCCAAAACCATAAGATACCTAGGAATAAACCTAACCAAAGAGGCAAAGACTCTTTACTCAGAAAACTATAAAGCACTCATGAAAGAAATTGAGGAAGACACAAAGAAATGGAAAAAATGTTCCCTGCTGATGGATTGGCAGAACAAATATTGTGAAAATGTCTATGCTACCTAAAGCAATCTATACGTTTAATGCAATCCTTATCAAAATACCATCCATTTTTTTTTTTCAAAGAAATGGAACAAATAATCCTAAAGTTTATATGAAACCAGAAAATAACCTGAATAACCTGAGGAATATTGAAAAAGAAAGCCAAAGTTGGTGGCATCACAATTCCAGACTTAAGCTCTATTACAAAGCTGTCATCATAAAGACAGTATGGTACTGGCACAAAACCAGACACATAGATTAATGGAACAGAATATAGAGCCCAGAAATAAACCCTCAACTCTATGGTCAACTAATCTTTGAAGAAGCAGGAAAGAATGTCCAATGGAAAAAAGACAGCCTCTTCAACAAATGGTGTTGGGAAAATTGGACAGCCACATTCAGAAGAATGAAACTGGACCATTTCCTTACACCACACACAAAAATAGACTCAAAATGGATGAAAGACCTCAATGTGAAACAGGAATCCTTCAAAATCCTTGAGGAGAACACAGACAGCAACCTCTTCGACCTCAGCCGCAGCAACTTCTTCCTAGAAATATCGCCAAAAGCAAGGGAAGCAAGGGCAAAAGTGAACTGTTATGACTTCATCAAGATAAAAAGCTTTTGCACAGCAAAGGAAACTGTTAACAAAACCTAAAGACAACTGACAGAATGGGAGAAGATATTTGCAAATGACATATCAGATAAAGGGCTAGTATCCAAAATCTATAAAGAACTTATCAAACTGAACACCCAAAGAACAAACAATCCAATCAAGAAATGGCCAGAGGACCTGAACAGATATTTCTGCAAAGACATCAGATGGCCAACAGACACATGACAAAGTGCTCCACATCACTCGGCATCAGGGAAATACAAATCAAAACCACAATGAGATACCACCTCACACCAGTCAGAATGGCTAAAATTAACAAGTCGGGAAACGACAAATGCTGGCGAGGATGCAGAGAAAGGGGAACCCTCCAACACTATTGGTCAGCCACTCTGGAAAACAGCATGGAGGTTCCTCAAAAAGTTGAAAATAGAGCTACCCAACGACCCAGCAATTGCAGTACTGGGTATTTACCATGAGAGACTATGGACTCTGAAAAACAACCTGAGGGTTTTGAAGGTGTGGGGGTGGGAGGTTGGGGGAACCAGGTGGTGGGTATTAGGGAGGGCACGGATTGCATGGAGCACTGGGTGTGATTCAAAAACAATGAATACTGTTACGCTGAAAAGAAATAAAAATTTTTTTAAAAAGATACAAATGTGATGATCTGAAGGCACACGTGCACCTGAATATTTATAGCAGCAATGTCCACAATAGCCAAACTATGGAAAGAGCCTAGATGTCCATCAATAGGTTAATGGATAAAGAAGATGTGGTATATATCTACAATGGAATACTATGCAGCCATCAAAAGAAATGAAATCTTGCCATTTACAATGACGTGGATGGAATATGAGGGTATTATGCTGAGTGAAATAAGTCAGAGAAAGACAGTTATCATATGCTCTCCCTGTTATGAGGAATTTGAGAGGCAAAGTGGGGAGTCTGGGGGTAGGGAAGAAAAAAATGAAATAAGATGCAATTGGGAGGGAGACAAACCATAAGAGACTCTTAATCTCACAAAACAAACAGGGCTACCAGGGGGAGGGGGGTAAGGAGAAGGTGGTTGGATTATGGACATTGGGGAGGGTATGTGATATGGTGAGTGCTGTGAAGTGTGTAAGCTTTATGATTCACAAACCTGTACCCCTGGGGCTAATAATATATTATATGTTAATAAATAAATAACATAATGGTAATTACAACTTTGACTTAGGAGGATTTGCACAAAAGGAGACTGCCAGAAACAGATCACTTATATTTATAAGTATGGATGTGCAATAGCACAGATCCAGTCTGAAGAATGGGAAAATTCTGGAACATCTGAGGGGAGTTGCTCACAAATTCCTCATGGAATCACCAAGAAATTAGTATCAATTTCCAAGTCATAAAAATATATCAAGTAGAGGGGCGGGCGCCTGGGTGGTGCAGTTGGTTAAGCATCCATACTTTTTTTAAAAAAAAGATTTTATTTATTTATTTGACAGAGAGAGACACAGCAGAGAGGCAACACAAGCAGGGGGAGTGGGAAAGTGAGAAGCAGGCTTCCCAATGGGCAGGGAGCCTGATGTGGGTCTCGATCCCTGGACCCTGGGATCATGAACTCCGCTGAAGACAGATGCTTAATGACTGAGCCACCCAGGAACCCCCAAGTGTCCAACTCTTGATTTTGGCTCAGGTCATAGGATAGAGCCGCACATCAGGCTCTGAACTCAGTGTAGAGTCTTCTTGTCCCTTTCCCTCTGCTCCTTCCCCCCACATGCTTTCTTTCTATAAACATCTTAAATAGATAAAATCTTTTAAAAATATATAGCAGGTAGAACTAACCAATGACCCGATGGTCAATGTCTAAATATGCACATATTAAAATTTATTAGAAACATAAAACTAAAAACTACATGTCATTTATAACATTGGCCACTCTGAAAACTAACCTGAGAAAATGTAGATTTGGTGGAAATAACCACCATAGAAAAACATGAAAAGTGGTGAAACTGCACATGATAAATTTTGTTATTGGCTGTAATTTTACAGAAAAATCACACATTCTTGAAAAAATAAGATCTGTAAAGTTTGACTCAGGGAAACCAGACCTTGATGAAAATCATATCCACAAATCAAAAATCTACAATGCCAAGTAAAGTTTACTATGAAAAAGAATTTATTGATAAGGCAAACCCTTACTATAAAGTTAAGACGAAACTAACCAATCCCAATGAAAATACGTTCAGTAGAATAAAATTACAAATGGAAAAAAATGGAAATAGTTTACCTTACAATTTAGAAAATTCATCAAGGACTTTAGTTGGCTTAAGGGAATCTGTTTCAACAAAAGCTTGCTCAATAAAATATCATCAATACTGGGGTATTAGGATAGAGTTCCATATACTAATAACAACAAAATGTAAGACAGTGCCTTAAACAGATGGAAAACTATTTCTCAATATAAAGGAGTCTGGAAGTGGGGATACCCCAGGACTGGAAGGCTGTTCCATGGTCATCAGGGACCCAGGCTCCTTCTATACAGTTGCTACACCATCCTTGATGTGCATCCATATAATTCAAGATGGTGGCTTGAACTCCAGCCATCAAGTCCTCATCCCAACCAGGAAGAAAGAAGAAAGGATGAAGAAAACTTCTTTTCGGGACACTTTCCAAAAGTTGCAATGTTACTTGTCTTTACAACTCATTGGTCAAAACCTGTATGTCTTAAGTTAGAACTTGTATGTCTTACCTCACTACAAAGGAAGCTGGGTAATGCAGGCTTTTAGCCAAGTGTCAGTGTGGAAAAACTGAAAATAGATGTTCTTATTTCTAAGCAAGAAGATATATATTGGGAAACGACTAGCAGTCTCTTATCTCTGTTAGCATGATTGTGATAAAACTGCTTATACTCAGAAACATGGAGTCCAAATATTCTTGGGACCAAAATAGATGGGGGGTCCAAATTGCTAGATCAAAAAGACTACTAGTTTAAAACAGAGTCAAAAATAAAATATATCTGTACCCTTCAAAAACATATCAGGAATGAAGGCTCTAAGTGATAGACTATGACTTTTCCACTAAGCTATGCACATGGGGACTCAAATGTTATAATTTGGGATACTACTAGATGACTGTAAGTCACACACTAACTATAAATCAGGACACCTTAACAGAAGGAGCCTGTGATAGATTCCCTTCCACACTCATCTTATATCCAGATCTTCTGCAATGTAATTTTGCAGCATCTCCCATCTAGAAGTAGAATCAATTTCTCTATCCCTTGAATCTGGTCTGGCTTTATGATTTTCTTTGACCAAAAGAATGTAGTAGAAGGTGTTTGAAATCTAAGCCTGGGTCTCAAGAGACTTGCAAGTTTTGCTCTTTCTGTTAGAACCCTGCCAGGCTACCATGTGAACAAGGCCAAGCTAACCCACTGGACAATAAGAAATATTGTCTTACCCCCACTGACCAAGCCAACAATCAGTCAACCACCACAACCAGTGTCACCTAACTGATCAGAATTTAACCAAAGACACATGAGTGAGCCCAGTCAAGACAAAAGAACTACCTACCTGAGCCCAGCCCAAATTGCCAACCCACAGAATTGCAAGTTAAATGGTTGTCTTGGGGCATGTGGCTGGCTCAGTTGGTAGAGCATGTAACTCTTGATCTTGGGGTTGTTTGGAGTTTAAGCCCCATGTTGGGCATGGAGATTACAAAATAATAAAAATAAAAATAAATGGTTGTTTCAGGCCACCAAGTTTTAGAGTGATTTGTTATGCAAGAAAAGTTAACTGATACAGAACCTAAATAAAACCAAGATTTGTTGTCTTCAAAGGCTGAAGCTGAGAATTCTGAATTCACTTCCAAATGTTTCCTTCAGTGTATTAATTCTAAAATCTGCATCCTGGGAGAGACAATCACTAGTTCCAGTTCTACAAGGTTTGGGCAGTGCAGCTTGCTATGCTCCAGCACCCACATAACATTGTGGAAGATTTCCACGTGAGGAAAATTATGGCAGGCAAATTATTCAACCAAAGTTTACAATGTTTTTTTTTAATTACAAAATAAAAACATTTTTAGAAACATAATACATGCATATTCAAATTTTAGCAGTATATGTGCATTTATAATAGCATATGAAAAGCATCACTCTTTCTCCTACTATCATGACTGGCAAACATGACCTTTCTCCCAGAAGAGACAACTCAAAATACTGTGACACCGTTGTATCATAAACAATTATTCACTGACAAATTTTATCTCACCAATAATCACAAAATATGATAGGTGATAAGAAATCCCACATAGGTGATACGATTCTTGTTAGAAGTTACCAAGTTTGCATTCTGTAACGGTACCTCTTCTGTAACAGTACCTCTTGTAACACTTTTTGTATTAGTCAATGTTCCAGCCACGTATCAACATGTATCAACCACAAGCTGTAGGACTTGACCTGACTATAGAAGTTAAGCATTGAAACAGTATAAGCATAGTGTTCATACTGGCCTCCAGGGGAAGGGGTTCAAAGTTCCTCTGCGATCCTCTCCCTATCCTCCTACACAAGTAGGAGGAGTGCTGAACTGATGGGTAAGATTCCCAAACACTTTTTGAACCGGAGTTTCTAAATGGGTAGAGCTTTGGGAATCTAAACAATCCCATAGAGAGAGAAAGCCTCTTTCTGGATTCATTCCCTCTGGAGTTGGTAGTTGTGAGGTTTTTTTCCTCATTGGAATGGCAAATTTTGAGATTTGATTTTGGCTTAAAGGAAATGCTAAACAATTCACCTTACTTTGGTTCTGAGTTCCAAGCAGCCTCTACCCTAAATCTCATTATGCTCAAGCACACCTCAGTAGCCCACTAAACCAGGGTTTGGAACAAAAATCCCAGTTAATAGAATGCTACTATGTTTCTTTTCTTTTTATGTACACAAATCCCTTGTGGAACACAAAGAGGTGGTAAGGTCAAGGCAGAATTTAAGTATTCCTGAGTCCCCTTGCCTATGACCATCATAATTTCATTCCTTAGCAGTACTTGCCTCTCACCTCCACCCCTAACATGGTCATGATCTCAGCAGACAAAGCAAATATGTGCCCCAGGAACTGACATTTGGAGAGCAAAGTCCCTCTAAAGAGACTGAGGTTCAGTCCTCCGACTTGAAGTACTGCTTCTGTAGGCCCAGAATATAATTTCCCGTGTGTAACAGGCAGGTGCTGGTATTGGTGCAAATATTCACTTTAGGAGCTAGGGTAGACTTCAAATTACAGGAAGAGCAAGGTCCTAAAATCTTCCTAAAATAAGCACCTTTGGCCTATTGGATTGGTAGATATAAATAATCACATGGCCAACTAGATGGCAGGCCCAAACTCTAACTCTCTTAATCATGTTTTAACCTGCATCCAGGGATAAAGAGAGAACGACAGCAAGAGGAAATTCTGGGGAACCTTCTCTAAAATTTTCAGAGTCCCTTCTCCACCATATGTTCTCATGTTGACTCTGACTTGAGCAATATCTAAATCCTAATCTACAAATTTGTGGAAAGAAGATAAAGGAATAGAGTAACAAAAATAACCCTTCATCATTTGCAAGGCTTATTCAGGAGAAAATACATTCCTTGAAATGGCTTTCTTGATCAGGTATCTTCAGTGAGCTCTGGTCAAATGTCATAATTATGGTTTTGGATTTCAGAGGCTTCAGAGTGTGGATACAATCACTGCAGGTAGAATTCACTAATAAGAAATTGAGGCCTTTGCTTCACAGTGAAAGTAGATTTTCTGAGGTGGAGAAGAAAATGTAGTGAAAGAAAAAAGTCAAAAAGATAGTTAGTAATGCCTGTACCCAGAATGCCTTGGCTTTGAGAAATGGGTTGGCCTGGAAATAGTGGGAGGCCCTTAGTCAGCAGGTACATTAATTATAGGGTATTTTGAAACTCTTAACCACAAGATACTCTGAGTTTTAGTTGTGATGGGGGGGGCAAACTAGGAAAGAATTAAGAAATGAAGAGAAAGATTAAAGCTTGAGATCTTAGAAACCAGGATAGATGGATAGATACATGAAGGAAAAAAGGACATACCTACAAAAATATAACCAGATGTAATTGTAATCATCTCTCACAAAGGTATGGGAGTCCATCTACCTAACCGTGAACAATACACCCAACACATACTGAGAAAGAGTAGATTGAATACTTGGTGATCAGAAAAAAATGGGTAAATTACCATATTTTACCCACCCGGGGGTGTATCATATGAGGCCATATGCCCTCATATGGCCAGTACAAAAACTAAATGGCATTTGGAGACTTATAGTTGGGTTCTAGGAAAGAACTGAATAAGGTATCAATCCCAACTGATGATGATGATGATCACATACCAAATATTCTAGATAAGACAAGACCTTATGCAAAGATCTTTACTGTCTTAGATATAGTAAACAGACTTGGATCTCTATCACTAAAGGAAATATATTAGCTCAAAACTGTATTCATGATGGGAGGTAGATAACTGCACCTACATGACACTCACCATCAATTTTCCATATATAGAAATCCTCAAAAATGGACCACAAAATTTGGTAGTACTATTTGAACAACTTCTAAAATGGATCTCATGGGAACACGATGAGAAATTAACAAAACATGTCTTGGCAATATGGAAGACAAGGCTGAAAGCCAGTGGGTATGCACAGCTTGAATCTGACCACAATGGCCTAGATGAAATTCTCCCCAGTAGGGAAGCAATGTATCAGGAAATGAACAAATCATCCGGTCACCAGGCCAACAGATTAAAAAGCCTGGTACCACCAGACTGTTGTACTGGCTATATGTCATAGTATAGGGAGAAAGGGCAACGCTTGGTCCAGTTATCTAAATGGACCACTGCTACAGGAAAGGGGCGCCAACTACCACAGAGAACACTTCCAGAGACCATAGACTGGGCACTAGCTTTGGCCTTACCAAAAGCTTGGGAACCCTTTCACCTCTGCCTAATGATAATTCCCAATGCCATAACTGTTGGTTATATGAGAAAGTTTCCTTTGTTTACAGAGAGAAATCAGAACCCAGCACTTCGTACCAGGGTAGAATATCCTGATGTAATCCTATCACCTACTAAGTGTCCACAGAGGGGTAGACCTTCTAAGAACAGATAAATGATATACGGTCATTACTCTCCTTAAGCACTCTATACCTTTTAATGAAATAACTGAAGGCTAAGAGCTATGTACACAAGGTGAGTGTCTTAATTTGGGTTTCCCCAGTCTATCATACAAAGGGTAGAAAAACCTTCCAAGGCCTCTGATGGAGTTCTCAGACAAAGCCCTTAGACAAAGAGATACTGGCAGTTCAAATCAGCTAGAGTACACAAAAATGATAAGGCTGAGGGATAGGGGACATGACAAACAGCATTAGCTACATGTATTTTAACCACAGGAAAATCGTATCCCTTGTCAATTGGGCAGGATAGCTTAGGCAAACTAAATGAAGGAGACATGGAATAGAATACTGACAGAAGTTTGAAATTTGATGACAACTTGAGTTCAGGATTTGGTAAGAACAGCTACAGAGAAAGTGATGTGGACACCAGCACTGCCATGGGCCTTGAAACTGGCACAGGAATCTGAACTAGCTGGCTGCATTGGCTACTGCACCATAGAGGAGGAACACATAGACCACAGTGGAGACCTTTGTCAGTAATTGGGAAAGAACAGCATTTTATTTTGGAGACAGTAGATAGTTTCACCAGTTGAGTTCAGGCTTTTCAAACCAAACACCCAGCACCTAAGATAGCTGCAATACCTTCTCTTAACTGGGAGGTCTCAAACAATGAATCCAGTTTGGGGGCATATTTCAAGGGGGAATTGTATAATGCAACAAGTACCCAGATTTTCCATATAGCAAAACCACTCATAGGCCAGGGAGCCAGCAGATAAAGGAGCTGTGCAATAAAGATTGAGATACAAATAGCTATCAGGCAAATGAGAGATTACTGAGCTCACCACCTTCTTTTGATTCTAAGGAAATTAGAGCCTGAGTACCCAGTGGATCAAGACAGATGCTTTCCAAGTGCCTCTGTGGGAGGATTATTGAAAAACCTATTCACCTCTTGTCTTCTACAGAGGTCCTGAGTGAAGAAAACCACTCAGGGTCCCTGTTCTTCTACTCACTTCCATTCTTGCACATTCTGCAAATAAGGTATCAGGAGGGTCAGATTCTCATACAATTGATTGGACCTTTTTTGCTGGTGGGCTGGATCATTATACATTTGCAAGATTGTCATGAAAACAACACACTCTTCTGCTTCCCCTGGCCTCCAAGCAGCTGGTAAACTACATGTCCTGCTTTTTCTCCTCAAAAGGGCAGTTAGGTCTAGGGCTACTACCCTATCAGTCTCAGTCCCTCGTTTGAAATGGGATTTCTTTCCCAGGACTTTTGAATTGTCTATCATACTTTAATTTCTCTGTGAGAACTGACAATAAGAGGTTTCAAATACAGACTCGGGGCATTTTGTATCTCCAACATTGTATTATTTGGACTGTGCTATCATCTGGTGTTCACTGCATGGGCCTCCTTGGTAGGCTATGTTCAACAATAATGCTGTACATAATCTAAGATAAGGAATAGAGTAGGTGGTGAATTTTTCACTAAATATAGTACAATCTTTATGTTAATGTCATGGATAAAACCATTTCACAAGTTTCTGAGGACGACACCAGAGGCATTCATTGAACATCCTGGAGAGTTGAATTTCACTTCTCTTTGGTCCAAGAAAATCTCCTAAGAGTCATGTAAAGATCAGGAAAATGGCCCCATGAAAAGGCTGGAAGAACTTACCTTCAGATTTTCTCCCCTAAAAGATAGTGACATACAGCTTAGCTATTAACCCCTCTGGGTTAACAGGGAAAGAACAAGCAGAGATTGTCAAATTTCCACAAAAGAAGTTTAAAGATCCTAATTGTATCAGCTCCCACCCTATATCTTAAATCCTAAGAAAAGAAATGCTAAGCCGATTGATCAGAGTCGACACCCCTCACTTTTCAGTACACAAAACTTGGAGGTTTCAGTAAAACCCTCCCAGGTATCATTTTCTGTAGCCCAGGTAACTACAGCATTTAAATCTCAATGAGTAGAAAATTCCAAGATTTTATTTTGGGTTTATGAGCTCTGGATTGAAGTTTGGAGTCAAAGCACCAGGTACTGCAGTATTACTTTGCTTACCTTCACCTGTTTTGTGGACCTTACAGAAAGGGTAGTTAAGACAGATTTGGGTAACTCTTTGTCCCTTGACCTAGTATCATCCTGACTTCATTGCCTAATAGCACCTCAATTTCACCCCAACTTCCAACAGAGTACAAGACTCTAAGTCCTAAGAATAGAAACAGTAAAAGGAATCCAATCAGAAGCATGGCAGTAAGAAATATGAAATCTAGACAATGAATGAAGACTTGGAAGAGTCCAGCAGACAGTGGATTGTCATTCTAGATCGATTCCTAGGTGTCAGAACCCCTATGAGAAGACTGAGGGTGTGAATTTCATGGCTACCCAACTTTTGCCGGAGACAGAATTGGATAGGAAATGTAAAGGATTTTGGTAGAGGGAGGGAGCAACTCTTTAGTGATCCAAACATTGTTTTGATAACTAAAATCACTGTCCTGCATTCCCAACTTTGCTTATTTGCTATGTGTTTCACACTAGATTCCAATCCATTTTTCCCTGTTCCCTTATAACCTGACCTTGATTTTGATTAATCACATGCTAACAGTTCCATGTGAGAGACACAGGTTCTTTCCTGAGCCAACAGGCCCTGTGGCAGAGGCAGTAATGTAAAACATTCCGCTTGTTCCCCTACATTTGCCAGCCATCTTTCACACACATAGGACCATGTGACTACTTTAGGACGATGAAATATAAATAGATGGGACATTTGTCACATGTCCCATGTCTGGACCTAGGTAATGAAGAACCTACATGAGATTCTTCAGCCTTTCTCCTACAGCAGCAGCAGAAAAGGCCACATGTTCCAGATGGTACAGCGACAATACAAAACCTTGAAGCCTCAGTCAGCCTGGAACCTTGAGTGACTGTGGGGAAGAGGTCTCCTCCCATTCTCCTATCCTTTTGACTTGCATGGAATCTGTAGTGTGAGCAAGAACTAAACCCTTGGTGTATAAAACCTCTGACACTTTGAAATTGTTTGTTATCCGAGCATAAGTGTATTCCTATAGAAGCCAGACCCCCTTCTTCTACATGCATAGCACTTATTTTGTACTCTTAACTTAGTTGTTAATAAATCTACATGTTACACCCAGACTCCTCCGAACTGGCTCTATGGGACAGAAGATCATGCACAATTCAGCAAGCAAAGCTTTAACTTTCAACCAAATACACAGTAGTGAGCAATGCAATTCAATAAACACAACTATTTTTCTACTGCACAAAACACAGGAAATAATTAAATTTCTTATAGACATTTCTTTATTATATTTTCCCACTTGAATATTTAGAGAATAATTTAAATGTAATGCATACTGACAGCAAGCACAGTATCAAATATTAGGGTTTTTTTTAATATTTTTCTGTTCTCACCCTTTATTCCTTTAGGAAAAAAATATTTAGATGACCTCAAAAGAAACAATTATTATGCTAATCACAGTATGCAGTAACACATACAAGCCCATACTCAATAGAAAAGAAAGCAACAAAGAAGTGAAAAAGTCTTTCTCCTCAAATCATTTTAATTCATTTTTCCACAGCCATATAAATTTAAAGTATGAAACAACAATAATACAGCTATAGAATCTAGGTTCTCTTTCAAAGCAGCGGCATATAAAACATAGAAAAGCTAAAACCTCAGCACAAGCTTCAAAAAGAACAAGGACTGAGAGGATTTTGATGAAGACATGAAATGCACAAAATACAGTACACAAAAATACTAGAATGCATAAAATATAAAGCTACACATTTCAGGTAGAAAGCATTGTAAAATATATAAAATATGCAAGAAATCAAAACCAAAGAGATTTTTCTTAGAGTACCATGAATACACTGGAACTGGCAATTAGCATTTGAAGATGGGAACAAGAAAATAGCAGTTTCCCATTTAAAACTTTATTTCTAGGCTTTAGGATTTCACCTTCTTGACATCCTTCTTTCCAGAGCTCTCAGTAGCTGACTCTGCTTTTCTTTTCTGTGACTAAAATGGAAACAGATTTAATGTTCTGCTCCAATATGCACATTTTTAAATGGCCCAACAATGTTAAATCTAGGATGTAAATGCATTAAAAAAAAATTTTAACATGAATATTCACTTCAATGTTATACTCACAGTTAATGTTCTATATAGCCCAACAAAATATATAACCCAATGTAAAATAACCTCCAAAGATTTTTTTTTTTAAGAAAAGACATAAAATACCCATCAAAAATAGTCAGCAAATGTCTACTTACAGATGGTACTATAAATGTACTTTCATCTTAAAGAACTACTTAATACTTAAAGTTTTCTGGACAAAATGCTATTTATGAATGTATTACTTTTTAAAACCATATGATAGATATTAAAATACCATATTTCATATATTCTATGATGTGCATTACTTTTTCACTTTAGCACCTCTGAAATCAGGATGCATCTTACCAATGATGACAAATTAGTTACCTGGCAGCAGTTTTACTTAGTGATACACAAAATAATGCTGTGTCTTACAAGAGGAAGCCATCTTAGACTTGATGAAATATGGTAGTTTATTTAACCACACTCAAATAAAATGATCTATTAAAGAATATTTTAAATTGTAGCTATACAAGGCAACCTGACTAGATTAAAATCAAGTCATCTTATTATTCAACAGTTAATTTATGACCAAGTAAACCAAATAAAGCTTTGCTGTCTGCTCAAAGTTCTTATTTATACTCATAGTTCCACAAAGATCAGAAAACTTATTTGATCAAATCAGAACTCCCAGTTTCAACCTCAGCCCCACCCCACCCCCCCAACCCTCTTCTACTCCCCCACGACAACCAGAGTCTCAATTCAAAGGATTTTACTTGCATTATACTTCTGCTTAAAGTCATGAGGAATTTTTTTTTTTTAAAATACTGAGCCCTGTTACTAGGGAGTTCCTAACCATATGCTCTACAAACAAATAGGGAATGCGGTTGTAGCATATTCTTTTTCTGTCAAAAACAAATCAGCACTTCATAAAAAGTTTTTATAATAGGTATCATGTGGCATTAAACATAATATAGGCATTTTAATTATGTAAAAAAAATGAGATCTACCTAAAAGTTAGGAAAATGCTGAAAATTTTACCATTGGAGTTTTAGTTGCCCGTTTCTTCTTTTCTGCTCTCTCTCTTTCCTCAATTTCCATATTTTCTTTCTCAATCAATGAAATCAGAGTATTACAGCGTCTCTGGAATTCCTAAACCAGATAATAAGAGAGTTTTAATTTCTGCAACTGAGACATAATCTTTAAAAAGTAGTAATTGTTTAATGGCATCATTTCTGTGGTACAGAATTCCTTAAGTTGGTATACTTCAGAACAATATTCACACAGGATATTAATAGATTCCACCAAAAAGATGAGGAGGGGTAAATGTTATTCAGTGGGTGAATGGGTAAACAAATGGTGGTCCATCCATACTATGAAATGTTATTCAGCAATAGAAAGGAAAGAACTATTGGTACACACAACAACCTGGATGAACCCGAAGTGAATTATGCTGAGTGAAAACAGCCAATCTCAAAAGGTTATTTATCATATTATTCCATTTATAGAACATTCTTGAAATGACAAAAGTTTAGGAATAGAGCACTTATCAATGGTGGCCAGGAGCTAGCCCAGGAGGAAGAGTGTGTGTGACTATAAAGAACCAGCATAAGGGAGTCTTTGTGGTGCTGACTACACAAAACCTACATGTGATAAAACTGCACTGAAACACACACACACCCACACACACACACACACACACACACACGAGTGCATGTATAACCAATGAAATACGAATGAGCTCTATGGATTGTACTAATATGGATTTCCTAATTGTGACCCTGTAATATAGTTATGTAAGATGTTACCATTGGTTAAAATTTGGTGAAGGGTAAATAGGGCTTTCCTATATATTTTTGTATAATTTCCTGTAAATCCTCTCAAAATTAAAAGGTAACAAAAGTCACATAAACAGGAAAGAGAGGAAGATCCTATTGCCAAAGTAAGTTTTGGAAATATTTAGGTTACAAATGTCAAACAGATTTCTCTACTCCAGGGCTTCTCAGAGACTTAACTTCCTGCTGAGCACCGTCAAGCACTAGATGGGAGATGTAGGTTGCAAGCAGTTCCCAAAGCTAATGAACCAGCAGAAATCTCTTCTTAGAAGATGTCTTGAGGGATTAGAGCTCTGAGGAGCATATCTCAGGAAATGCTGCCGGATTTGTTAATGCAAGGCAAACAACAGCTGAAAAGATTTTGCATTAACCTTGCCACTACCTGTATTTCACTGCCAGCGAATCAATGCATCCAAACTATAAACGGTTTTCATGAATGTATGGTGAGCATTAAACATATGATTCATTAATATAGGTACTCACACATATTAACCCTGTATACTCAGCTGTGTTTAGAGATAAATCATAGATAAACAATATTTTAAAGTATAGTTCCTATTCTGTATAAGCAAAAATGTCTGATACATACAAAATTGCTAAACACATGAAGAAAATGTCCATTTATTGGCAATTAAGAACCCCAACAAAAATATGGAAAAAATATAATAGAAATCACAGAAAATTAAAACATCCAAATATTTTAAAATTTTTCACTGAAACTAATGATCCAAGAAATGCAAAGTAAAATAATGCCATCTTTATTAAATTGTCAGTGATATGTGCACACATGTGTATTTGTATAGATCCAGTGTTGGCAATAAGATGGGGATACAGGCGTTGCCTGACGGGCTCAGTCCATTAAGCATCTGCCTTCGGCTCAGGTCATGATCCCAGAGTCCTGGGATCAAGTCCCACATTGGACTCCCTGCTCAGTGGGAAGCCTGCTTCTCCCTCTGCCTGCTGTTTCCCCTATTTGTGCATGCCTGCTCACTCACTCTCTCTTGCGTGTATGCACTGTCTCAAATAAAATTTTTTTAAAAGATAAGTTTAAAATCTACATTTAAAAAAAAGATGGAGTGGCGCCTGGGTGGCTCAGTGGGTTAAAGCCTCTGCCTTCGGCTCAGGTCATGATCCCGAGTCCTGGGATCGAGCCCCACATCAGGCTCTCTGCTCAGCAGGGAGCCTGCTTCCTCCTCTCTCTCTCTGCCTGCCTCTCTGCCTACTTGTGATCTCTGTCTGTCAAATAAATAATAAATAAAATCTTTTTTAAAAAATAAATAAATAAAAATTTTAAAAAGATGGGGATATGGGAACTCTCATTCTCTGATGATGGGATGCCAATGTTACTGCCTGTTAACAGACTGCACTGTAGTCCCCCAAAATTTATATGCTTAAGCTTAACACTCCCACAGTGTGACTATGTTTGAGTATAAAACCTTTAAGGAGGTAATAAAACTTAAATGAGGTTGTAAGGGTAGGGCTCTAACCCAACAGGACTGGTGTTCTTACAAGCGGAGAAGGAGGCACCCAGAGATACTTTTCTCTACACTCGTGCAGAGAAAGGACCACGTGAGAGCACAGTAAGAAGGCACCATCTACAAACCAGGAAGAAAGACCTCTCCACTAACCAACCCTGCTGGCACTGTGACCTTGGGCTTCCAGTCTCCAAAACTGTGGAAAAACTTCTGTTTAAGCCACCCCATTTGTGGTATTCCGTATGGCATCCCAAACAGACTACTGCACTACACTTTGCAGGGCACCTGGCTGGCTCTGTTGGTGAAGCATGCAACACTTGATGTTGGGCTGTGGGTTTGAGTCCTACCTTGGGTGTGGAGGTCACTAAAATAAAATCGTTAAAAAAAAAAAAAACTATATACCTCTCTGAAAAACAATCTGAGGGGGTTGAAGTGGCGGGGGGGTGGGAGGTTGGGGTACCAGGTGGTGGGTATTATAGAGGGCACAGATTGCATGGAGCACTGGGTGTGGTGAAAAAATAATGATACTGTTATCCTGAAAATGAATAAATGAAAAAAAAAAAAAAACCTCTATACCTTTCTAGAAAGCAATTTGGGAATATCAATGGAGCATTTTAAAAATTTCCTCTTTAGAACTAACAATTCCACTCCTAGAAACTTAAAGGAAGGAAGTAAGAGATGTATACAAAAATTTACAAAAGAATGTTTGGAGAAGTATTATTTTTAGCCAGGAAATACTGAGAACTAAATTTCTGATCATGTCAAAGTGGAGGGGCACCAGGGTGCTCATTCTGTTAGCCATCTGTTTTCAGCTTAGGTCTGGATCCCAGAGTCCCGGGATTGAGTCCCAGGATTGAGTCCTGACCATGTTGGGCCCCACTCAGTGGGGAGTCTACTTCTCCCTTTCCCTCTGCTCCTTCCCCCACTTGTGCTCTCTCTCTCTCTCACTCACTCACTTTCTCAAACAAAATCTTTTAAAAAAAGAGAGAGAAAATGGAATACACAGACACATCTTACAGTATATATGTATAGAGAAAAAAAGCAAGAGAATAGTAACTACAACATTATGAATAGTCAGCAGCAGCTACCTCTGAACATAGGACAAATGCTAAACTATTATTTTCATTTTCATGCTAGACTATATTTTCCAAATTTTCTGCAATGAACATTTAGGTCCTGGGCAACCTATACGCTTTGAAGAAATGGCAAATGGTTTTAACTTTCAAATTATAAGCCAGAAAAAATGATATACAACATAGGAAATGAAACATATGGAAAGATTATCAACTATCCAAGCATTTTCTACTTTCTAAAATTTCAAACCCAAAAGGAGGCAGAAAACCAAAGAGAGTCTACCCAGAAAAACAAATTCTCCTTAATGTTTTTTTAAAAAATTACTATTTATTAAAAATAACCTTACAAAACACTGGCACATTCAAGTATCTCCTGCATCCCCAATTACCCAAGGTTAAATAATTCAGGAAAAATAACATCCTTACTTACCAAAACAATAGTGGTATCTTTAATATGCAGACCAAATACTCTTCATAGCTTCATTCAATAACACACATACAAATTAAACAGCATGTTATCCAATTTATCTTTTATAAAAAGGGTTAGGTTGGCCCTGATAAGATTTGATTGTTGGTTTCTAGGGAGACTAGATAGAGTCTTTATGTAAAGCTGATTCTTGAATCATTAAGCTATACCCTCTGGCTGTTATTATTCTCAATAAGTAATAGTTGCCAGTGACTGCAGATATCTTTAGATACTTGTTCATGGTTCATATAAGGTGATTCAGAGGAAAAAAATAATACTTTTGAGACTGTCTCATATTCAGGGAAGTAGAACATTTCCAAATGACTATAAATAGACTGTATAATAAGTTCTTATCTTCATTCCTTTTAACATGTCACTAACTACTCCAGACACAGAAAAATACCCTCTCAAGAGAAAGGCACCAAGGAATGGAACAGTATGGATGTTACCTTCCTAGCATATGTAATGTCACCTTTCCTTACAGATACCAACCCCATTTTTTATTCACATGCTTAAGCACTGACTGACTAAACGGATGGTATCATAAACAGAACACTAGCTAAAACCAGAAATTACAAGGCAGAAGGCCAGATTATCAATAAAAATGGTGACTCGCTTTTTGAATAACTCAGTGAATGAAAAATTTCATTATGTCAAAAGCACCTTCACCTTATACAATTTCTCCTTTCACACCCATATTCTTCTAAATTCGTGTACATCTTTATATTCTTATTTTCCTGGGGCTACAAGGAATGTTTCTTGTGGTCTCTGTTTCCACAATTCTGTGGTCTAATTATCTTTTACCATTTCCCAATCAATGCTGGATTTAAGAATGAAGTTGGAGGAAGAAAAACAGCACACAAGAGGAAGAGAGTATGTAAAAAACAATAAAAAAACTGAAGAGGGTGGGGCACCGGGGTGGCTCAGTGGGTTAAAGCCTCTGCCTTCGGCTCAGGTTGTGATCCCAGTGTCCTGGGATCGAGCCCCGCATCGGGCTCTCTGCTCAGCAGGGAGCCTGCTTCCTCCTCTCTCTCTGCCTGCCTCTCTGCCTACTTGTGATCTCTCTCTGTCAAATAAATAAATAAAATCTTTAAAAAAAACTGAAGAGGGTGAGAAAATGACAAATGGAGGGGGCGCCTGGGAGGCTCTGTCAGTTGAGCGTCTCACTTGGTTTTGGCTCATGATCTCAAGGCCATGAGGTCAAGCCCTGTGCTGGGCTCTGTGCTCAGCATGAAGTCTGCTTGAGATTCTCTCCCTCTCCCTTTACTCCTTCTTCCCCCATGCTCTCTCTCTTTCTCATTCTCTCTCTCTCAAATAAATATATAATCTTCAAAAAATAAAAAGAAAATGACAAATGGAAAACTGGTGTTAGTATCTGTGGCAAAAAAAAAAAAAAGTACTGTGTTGCTACACATGTGGGAAATACTGGATTTTTAAAAAGTTAAACAAATTTCTTCAGGGCAGTACTTGGGAGATGCTGTACAGAGTAAGAGTGATAAAGCTAAGTTTGGATCAAAGGGCAAAGAACCTAGACACTAACAGTGAAGAACTTAGGAATTTTACTGAATTTAGCTGACAAAAGGATCTCATTAATGGATTTTTGAGCAGAACTGGTGATATAATCAAAGATGTATTTTGTACTTGGAAATCCTCCCTTGATAACAGACTCTCAATAGCATGAGTTCATAAAGTCACTGACTCTCAAGATTAGGATCTTTAAAAATCATTCAAGTTGATGCTGTATCCATTCTACTGGGTCTCTGCTAGTTAATTGGCTGGTCTTTCTGAATTCTTCCAATGATGGCACTACCAATAGATTACCTTCCAAGGCTCTGTATTCCACCTTTGGACAAGTTGAAAATGTTCCCTAATGCAGTACTGCCTTATATTTCCCACAATGGGTTCTAGGTCTAATTTTTGAAGTCACAGAGAACAAACTGATTCCTTCTTCTGTATGACAATCCTTCAGATATTACAAGGCAGCTCTCAGGCCACCACCACAATCACCACCAGACCTCCCAAACACCTCTCTTTTAGGCTAAAGAGGCTCTCCCTTTACCCATCCTTCATTTAACCAGAGCGCACATTTTTTCTGTGAAAAGCCAAATAGTACGTATTTTCGGCTTTGCAGACCACACAGTCTCTGTCACAGCTACTCAGCTCTGCCACTGTAGCATGAAAGCAGCTGTAGACAATACACGAATGAGTGAGTGTGGCTGTGTTCCCATAAAGCCTTATCTACAGATACAAAAATTTGAAATTTGTATCATTTTCACATATCACATAATAGTTTTTTAATTTTCTTCCAGCCATTTGAAAATGTAAAAATAAGTCTTGGCTTATAGGCCATAGAAAAACAGGTCGGGGTAGGGGGTCTGTAGTTTGGCAAACCCTGTTTTAAACTATAGTCTTTAGATTTACTTTATTTTTTTAAAGATTTTATTTATTTATTCGACAGAGAGAGATCACAAGTAGGCAGAGAGGCAGGCAGAGAGAGAGAGAGAAGGAAGCAGGCTCCCTGCTGAGCACAGAGCCCGATGCGGGACTCGATCCCAGAACCCTGAGATCATGACCTGAGCCGAAGGCAGCGGCTTAACCCACTGAGCCACCCAGGCGCCCCTTTAGATTTACTTTAAACAAATTATGCTGCCTCAGTTTTCCATACCTTTCTAATCGTTTGTTATTCTACTCAATGCAAAGTCATCCAAGTTCCAACTTTTGAATACTAGGATATATATCTCTACCTTTACTTAATAAATGATGAAATGTTTGCAATAAGCAGCATTGCCCCTTACTGTGCAGTGAATATCAATCATGCCAGGCACCAAGTTCAAATATCCTTTGCCCCAACACTCAGCTTCAAAGCATCAATTCAAAAGGCACAGAAAGCATCAGTAGACTTGAAGTGACTTATTGAAAGAGATTAAAGAGGCTCCACATTACATTTCCTATATACTAAAATCCTAGACACTAAGCCTACCTAAGTCTGAATGACAGAAGGTCTGTGCCTGTTATATAGTTCAAAGTCAAAAGCAGGTGAATGAACAAGGGCATTAAATAAATAAATAAATAAATAAATAAATTGCCCTCCACATTCGTGCCTCTAAATTTGTAGGTAGTTCTATAAAGTCAGAATTTTCTTCTACACTTCTTAGTAAAACATAATGGGTGTTTTTCTCCTTTGCTCTTTTATTAACTCCCTTAGCTTTACTTTAAGAATCAATACCTTCAACTGTACATTCTGTGGTATATTTTCCAGGTTGTCACTTTTGAACCTCTATCATACTTTAAGAAAAAGCAACAGCACTCTATATTAGAATCTTAGGGCCCAAGCATACTGGCAGTTAAATGGGAGTTAATAGCCCAGTAAATATATTCTATATTTCTCTAACAAGTATCAACGTTATGATACTTTTAGTTAACTGATGCCATTTACACATCATTATTTATAAAATGTTATTGTCATCTCTTCACAAGAAAACACATAAGTAAAAATACATAAAACGGACTCCCATTAGTGCATTTATCATATTTCAGACTGTTAGAACAGTTCAGTTTTCAATCCCATACTACAGTTGCTAATAAAAACACATATTTATAACAGGCTATTAAAGCTTATGAAATAGGGGCGCCTGGGTGGCTCAGTTGGTTAAGCGGCTGCCTTCAGCTCAGGTCATGATCCCAGCGTCCTGGGATCGAGTCCCACATCAGGCTCCTTGCTCAGCAGGGAGCCTGCTTCTCCCTCTGACTCTTCCTTCCACTCTGTCTGCCTGTGCTTGCTCTCGCTCTCTCTCTGACAAATAAAAAAAAAAAATAGCTTATGAAATAATAAAGCCTTCAGGGATGACAGCCAAACAAAAACAATCATTAGGAAAAGGTAGATGAAAAGAAGAGAACTTAAACCCATTGCTAGATTTCTTTACTTTCTATCTAAATCTGATCCAACTATAGGAGTTTATGAGATAGAAGTCAACTGAAGCACAAAAGTTCCGTGCTCGTTTATTCACTAAATGTCTACTTTGTGCAAGGTGTCCTGCTGGTCCCTTTAGATATAACTTAATTTCACTTGAAGGTTAAGAGAGCAGCAGTTACAAAAAAAAAAAAAAGACTCTGGGGCAGATGGTGAATATATTAGCCAAGGGAAGGGAAAAAATTGGAGGAACAGAGGAAAGACAGAGATACAAATTTGGATATTATCAGCTTATGTGGTAACTGAGGTAGACATATGCCCATTTCCATAGAACACTATTTCTAAAATGTTAATCTGATCATTGTCACTGCCCTAGTGAAGCCTTTCAGTGACTCCCTCCATTTCCTCTAGACTAATAACGGAACAGCAGCCAAGGCCCTTCATAATGTGGCAGCCCACTATTTCCTCATTGCCCAAGACTTCCCTCTTCACACCCTACCATACTAACCTACCCGCAATTTCTGAATATGCTGTGCTTGCTTATACCCTTGCATATGATATTTCCACAACCTGGAATGTAGTCCCATGGCCAACTCCTAGTTTTTCAAGACTCAGATCCAAGAAGGACCTCTTCTGGGAAGCAGTTCCTCTAACCTAACCCTCAAGGCAAAGGTAAACACTACCTCTCCTATACATGCCTCTGTATAGAACCTTTTCTAAAATTAAGGCTCAAAAGGAACATTTTATTCTTTTAGATGCACGAGGAACACTACCCCATGAGCATAAATATATTTTGTTTTTCATATTTTAATAATACTATAGTCAAGAATAACCCATCAATATATTTTACAGTTTACCAATTTTACCAATAGTGTATTAAATCATATTTTCATATTTCATTGTAATGCTCTAAGATACCAACATTGGGTATTAACACACAATTAAGTACTAATATATAAAATAAAATGTCACAAGCAGCATTATGTATGAAATTTCCTGGACTATGTTGCATAAGCACAAAAGTGTTATTGTTGCTACAGAACAAGTTGGAAATTTTTGAATTTGACTTTCATTTTTCTAAAGTATCTATTTAAAAAATCCTCTGTAATGGGACAGATAATTTATAAAATATCATGTCCCAAACTAATAACCTAATTAATATTTGCTATAGATAAATCCATAAAAAGGAAGCAAGCTAATAAAAAGCTATAGCAATATTTTCTAAAAAGTATTTTTTTTCTCCTACAGTTCTAATGAGGAATGTCATTGTCTTAATTTTAAATAAGGAACACTTTGATTAATAATAGAGTTGTGATTTGAAAACAAACAGTAATAAGGTAGAATTTTATTACAGTGTATATGACCGTGTACAATTCTTTCTCTGAGATGCTATCAGAAAAATTCATTTAACTACCTAAGACAGGGTAACTGTAAACAATTCATTACTAATACTTTGATTCAACTCCAAGGTACATGGCTACAGGCAAATGAGCACACAGCTTCTTGAGGTGGCTGAGAGGAGAAAGAAAAAACTCTTCAGAGGCTAAAAGGCAAGAATGTTTTTGGACTAAAATTAAAAGTCAAAGCAACCCTGCAAAGGATGCAATAAATGGCTATATCAAGAAATGTTCGGGGCGCCTGGGTGGCTCAGTGGGTTAAGCCGCTGCCTTCGGCTCAGATCATGATCTCAGGGTCCTGGGATCGAGTCCCACATGGGGCTTTCTGCTCAGCAGGGAGCCTGCTTCCCGCTCTCTCTCTCTCTCTGCCAGTCTCTCTACCTACCTGTGATCTCTCTCTGTCAAATAAATAAATAAAATCTTTAAAAAAAAAAAAAAGAAATGTTCTTCATCTCAAAGAGTTAAAATTCTGCCTTTTCTCCTATAAGTCCTTAAAAGCACCTAAGGAGGTCTAAGGAATTAAACATTGGGTATCTTCCACATGCCCTTTCCAGTAAACTTGAATAACGTGCTAGATCTTTTGAATCTCTCGGATTCTTTTCACATCTCCCAGTCACATTAAGTCTGTTACTAAATGAATGGAGATAATACCCTGAAACTCACTCCCTAAAAGGAATGGCAAAAAAATTAATGAGCTAATGTTAGTAAACAGATTGGCAAGTATTACATAAAGGATACTACATAAACACAGAGTATTCATTTCCTAACAGTCACTTAGTAAAGTCCTTTTAATTCTGATCTTTGAAAGTCCTAAGATTAAGACCCCATTATAAGACATCTTTCTTAGCAAGAAAATGGTAAGGCGATTCACATGCTCTGAGCTTAAAAATCTAAATTGATCATATCCTTCCTACTTGTTTATGCAAGCTCAATAGCGACTGATTACTTACTTAAAGACCACACAAGTCCTCAGAGAAAAAAATCACAATCTTTTTAGCACATAGAAATAGAACTAAAACTCATTTTCTCTTTTGTATAGCCAGCATTTTTAAATGGAGAAGAGCCTCAAAGAAATCTTCGTACTTTAGCTGAAGGCTTTCAAAGTGAGACATATTTAGAAGAGGAGGTTCATGCCTTTCAGCACTGTAAGACTGTTAGTTAAGTCAGAAGCCACATATTCAGTACTCTGAAATGGCTGAATAAAATATAACTATCAACGTTCTCACTTTTTTCCAAAGTATTTCACACTATTTATTGGCATCTCTGGGAAAAAGAGTCACCTTTAAGAAAACTATGTTTTTTAAAGACAGCTCCTTTAGTAAAGCTAAGTTTAAAGTTTACTCAGTAAGATTTTAATTTGAACACAGTGACACTCACATAATGTATCAAATTACAACCTTTGTAGTTCTAAGATAGGATTTTTCAATCAAACAAATTAACTTTGGAAAATACAACTGCCTTCTTCAAGAGGAAGTTCCTCTTCCTAGACTGTGCATGTGATTCACTATAAAGGAGCAATTATTTAAAATAAGAGGGCAGGGGTGCCTGGGTGGCTCAGTCATTAAGCATCTGCCTTGGGCTCAGGTCACAATCCCAGGGTCCTGGGATTGAGCCCCACATCAAGCCCCGCATCGGGCTCCCTACTCGGCAGGAGGCCTGCTGCTTCCTCTCCCACTCCCGCTCCTTGTGTTCCCTCTCTAGCTGTGTATCTCTCTGTCAAATAAACAAGTAAAATCTTTAAAAAATAAAATAAAATAACAGGGCAAAGGGATCATCTAGAATTATTAATAATCCATTCCTTTAATTCCTTAATGACTGATAATGCCATGAAATATTCCAAAAAGACAGTCTAACTATATGCATGTTCTAAAATATATTACCTATACTCTAAATCCAGAAATATAAACATAAATTATCCACTAAACAGGAGGGAAATAAAAACAATATGACAGAAAAGTTAACTAACAAAAAGCTTTGGATTAAAATATTTAAATATGAAATAAACCATAATATGTTCTTACAGATTCTTTAGAAATCATAAATTCCACCTCACGGAAGGACAAAGGTATCTTCGTTATTAACAGACAAAATAAAGGTTTCACTGTGTAATCACATAATTAGTTAATATCTGCTCTTTGGAAAATATACATTGGAGATTTAAATCTCTTGGTAAAGAAAGAAGTAAATGCTTTGTAGAAGACAGAGGGAAATAAGAATCTTTACAAAGGAGTTCAGAGACATCTAGTGGTTGATAAAAATATACCAGGGTTTTTTCTTAGAAAATAAAATAAAGTTAAGTGGTTCTATAGCCATGTTCTTATTACAAATAATGTAAGGTTTTTCTTGCACTTTTGAATCTGTTCCATCCTCTGCTTTAGTTTAATGATTCTAGAAACTGGAAACAGCATTAAACTCTCAACCTTTTAAAAAATGAGTAAGATATCATTGAAATAATACTCAAAATTCAGCAAATGTTCTATCACATAAAAGGGCACTTACGAACTGAAACATGATTCATTGACAAATGCAGGTAGGCATTTGTCTTTTACAAGCTGTTGATGCTGCTCTACATGAGATCATTACACACATAAAACTCCAAATGGCTAAAATTTTTAAATTCATGGCTTTTCAAAGGAGTTCTCTGCTAAACATGGTCATAAATGCACTGTGCTAGAAGATACCTTAAAAGGCCAACTAGCTCACTGCCAAAGTCTTCAGTCAAAAGAGAATCTCATTTTCAAAAATAATAGAAAAGCTATTTACATTGTTCCTCAATAATCTATTGCAATCATCTAAAGTACCCTGTTAAACAACTCTTTCCTCTCTCAAACATCAGCTTTTCATGCTACAGATTATTTTTTATTTTTAATTCGATCTTCCTATTATATCTTATTAACATATATACCTCTTCATATTCTTTGGTGTAAGCATAGCACTTTATTATTTTTTTTTAAAGATTCCATTTATTTATTTGACAGACAGAGATCACAAGTAGGCAGAGAGGCAGGCAGAGAGAGAGAGAGAGGGAAGCAGGCTTCCTGCGGAGCAGAGAGCCCGATGCGGGGCTCGATCCCAGGACCCTGAGATCATCACCCGAGCCAAAGGCAGCAGCCCAAACCACTGAGCCACCCAGGTGCCCCAAGCATAGCACTTTAAATTTTGTACCATACAGTGGCTAACTGAACTAACTAAAAAAATAAATATTCTTCTACACATTCTAAATAAATAAATAAATTTATCCCTATTAAATGTCATGTTGTGAGACGTAACCTGTCCATCATTCCAATTTCTCTAGTTCCTTCTGAATCCTGGCTTAATCCAAAGTATTTACTAGCTCTCCAGCATTATGCATTCCATAAACATTCTAATAATCCAAGACCACTCTAAATTTATGTTCAAGTTTTAAGAAATATTTGATCTTATAAAGTATCTACCCAAATTAGTGTCTTCAATATAGCAACTCAGATTTTTCTTTTCCTTTTATTCAGCTTGAACTGAAAATATAAAATGAATCAAATAAAGTATTAATCACTGTTTCACACCCCTATTCACACTTTAGGCCAAGAAAACACTTATGATAAACACCAACTACCTAAAAATGTCCATTGTTCAGGGGCACCTGGGTGGCTCAGTCAGTTAAGCGGCCAACTCTTGATTTCAGCTCAGGTCACGATCTCAGGGTTGTGAGATCAAGTCCCACATTGGGCTCCAGCACTGGACATAGAGCCTGCTTAAGATTCTCTCTCCCTCTCCCTCTGTCTTGTTCTCCCCCCATTTCTCTCTCTACCTCTCTAAAATAAAATGTCCATTGTTTAAATTGTTTGTTTCTGGTTCTTTTAATTTTTAGGCTATATAAATCTATTTTGTCTTAATTACCTCAGCTGACAAAAGACTGACAATCCTAACATTAAAAATGTGTTGCACTTAAAAAAGTGTTCAGTATCAATTTGAACACTGTCAAGCAGCAGTAGAATTTAACAGGAACAGAATTCATGTTAGAAAGTAATGAAATAAATTGCACAAAGCTAAAATATCTCTTCTACTTAATTATTCTCTCTTGTATCATATTCTTTTAAAGATTCAACTTGAGCAAAAATTCCTTCTCATTAAAAACAAATCCTTAGGTCATTCATACCACCTCAAGTATCACCTGCCTAATTACAAAGGGGGAAGGTACCTTTAAAGCTCTGGTGGTCATCAGATTAACCAAGTGATCAAACTTAGCATTACCAAGAGCGGACAACCTATGTCAACGAGCCTCCTGATGTGATGTGGTAAGTACACATCACTTATGTACATTCTTGCCCCAAATGCTTAACCTAAATTTAACAATAAGCAAATGAGTTAATGTGGGACATTCTACAACACAATAAGCCCAGGCACCTTAAAAAAGCCACTGTCATAAAAAACAAAAAGAAAAAGAAAAAGTTGTATATTGAAAGAGACTGAAGAGAATCAACAACTAAATGCAGTATGTGAACTTTGTGTGGATCATCAATTTAAAAAAAAGAGTTGAAAGACGCCTTGGGAACACCTGGACAATTTTGTACGGGGAATGTATACTACATGACATTACTGAATCAATGTTAACATTGTCAGGTAGGATAAAGCTATTATGGTTATGTAAGAAAAGGTCCTTATTTTTAGCAGATAAATGCTGAAGTATTTAGAGATGAACACTCATGATGTCTGCAACTTACCAACTGGCTCAGAAATCTAGATTTATAGATTTATGAATACCAGATACAGGTATGTATTTCTGAATATAGATATATTTCTGTATTTCTGAATGTAAAATACAGATTCTATATGTATATATAGATTCTATGCATGTATGTTAAGTACGTATCTGGGCAGAGGACAAAATGTTAACAATTAGAGAATCTAAATGAAGAATATACAATATTTGAGATTTTTCAAGATAAAAAGTTGAAGGAAATAAGAAAAGAATACATACCATGGCAGTTCTAGACTTGATAAACCAGTCAAATCTAAACTGAGGAGCATTCCGTACACACTGTCTTAATTCTTCATATACGTTTTCCCTATCAAAGCCCATTTTGTGTAACATACAAATCAAGAATCTATCTTCTTCCTCAGTATAGTTCTTTCCTTTGCTGGTTCCATACTGAATACGCAACTGATGAAATGGAGCCTTGTATCTTGCAATCTGTAAATTTAAACAAAATAGTGATTTTAGTTAAATGTGCAATAACTCAAAGCTAATCATCCTGTCAATTAAAATAGTCTAATAATAATTTGAAAATTATGAAACATAGTACTTTGGCATCCAGGGCTTTCTTGATACTGATCCTTCGTTGAATTCTTGCTTCTCCACGTTCAATCTGAGCCATAATTTTTTCAATGTCTTGTAATTCATTGCAACGTTCCCAAAAGACAGCTGAAAAACAGAATTATTACTTTTCAGTAACTTTACTACCATCTTAAGCAAATGAATCCAAGGAGCTATAAAACAAAGAATTAAGATCCCTAATAATTCTTTAAGATAACAAAGAATTAATAAAAAATAAAGAATAATTCATGTATTTCTTTTCATGAAATATGGAATTTTTAGTTATCAACACCAAATGACTAGAATTTCAAGATACTACAGACACTAATTTAAGCTATGTGTTCATTCAAACATGATACAGAAAGGACCAAACATATAAAAAGAAGAGACGGTGACCATATAAACTTAAAGAACATAGCTTCCCAGCATGCAAAACCAAAAATGAAAACCACTGGGGTGCCTGGGTGGCTCAGTGGGTTAAAGCTTCTGCCTTCGGCTCAGGTCATGATCCCAGGGTCCTGGAATCGAGCCCCGCATCAGGCTCTCTGCTCTGCAGGGAGCCTGCTTCCTCCTCTCTCTCTGCCTGCCTCTCTGCCTATCAAATAAAAAACAAAATCTTTTAAAAAAATGAAACCCATTATCAACAGATTACTCAAACTTCCTAAGAAACAGCAATTTATACCAAAACTTGCTTTACTTTTGGAACCACTCACTATACTTATAATATTTCCAATGACCTGTATCTTGTTTTCTAAACTTACTTAAAATAGCCTTTTCTCTTAAAGACAAAAAACAAAAAACCCAACAAAGTCACCCAAATTTTATGTATGATTCAAATAATTTGGCTGTATTATGTCACATGTTATGACTTCAGTGAAAGATTTTTTAATACCATACTCTACCTTCTCAAACTTTTCGTTTTTAGAGCCTATCATAAAAGGAATGTTAGAGCTCTCTGACTTTTATTTATTTTTGTGGGGGTGGGGCTTCAACAACAAACATTTATTTTTCACAGTTATAGAAGCTGGGATGTTCCAAGATCAAGGTGCTGGCAGATGCCAAGTCCAGTGAGAGCCCACACTCTAGTTCATAGATGACCGTATTCCCAATGTGTCCTCACATGGTGGAAAAGGAAAGAGCGCTCTTTGGGGTCTTTTATAAGGGCACTAATTCCATTCATAAGGGCTCTACTTTTATGACCTATCCCAAAGCCCCCATCTGCTAATACCATCACGCTGAGGGTTATGATCTCAACATAGAAATTTGAGGGGGAAACATCCAGCCAAGAGCACAGAATTCGTACCGTAGTGGGCCATTTTCTTCTTTGCACTGGACATTAACCACCCATCTCAGCATCACATGAGGAACTGGCACTTTCTGACTTTCATAAGCACCTCTGTTCATTTTTCATTCTACTTATTCACTCATCATATAAATGCCTGCTATGTATGATATACCCACAAACAGCCAATTGTATTTTCTTTTATTACAACAAGCTACATGAAGTCATTCTAATCTCCCTACTCTCTAACATGACCCTATTTAAGCTGTCCTGAGGTAGTCATGCCACCAGAACATCTGACATGGTATTTTTTTAATCACTTGTTTTCTTACAATTTCATACACTTGATGCTATTTTAAAGAAAATTCTATTTCAGAAAAATCTCTCTGCACAAAATCTTAGACTCTTTTCATTCTATTCTTGCTACTAGAATTTCTCTCTCTCATCTATTTTTGCCCTCTCTAAGACCCCAAATGCCCTAAACTATATGGCAAAGCTTAAGAGTAATAGTAATGTTATGCTGGAATCAAGGAAAAGGTAGTTCTTAAATTTGATGTTATATGAAATAAAAACTCAATATAATCAGCCTCAAAATTCCCTGGTAATCACCAGAAACCCTTTCAGATTTCTAAAATAAAAAGCATCTTTTCTCAAAGAACCTGGATTTCTTCAAACACTAACACTCTAGATAAATTAAAAGCTGTTCCTAACTTATGTCAATTGTCAGTGTAATTATTAGTACTATAACGTTTCCTCCCTGCTATTTACCACTAAAAAAACACAGAATTTCAGTTGTTAAGCTAAATAGACTTTGAGAGGTTAACACTGAAATCTAAACCTTCGTATTATTGCTTCAATAAGAAAAAATGCTCTAGACTCTTAACAGTTCATATTCAGACTAAATGTGAAAGTTCAACCTATTTGGAAGTTAGAAACTTGCTATCCTATATATAGAAAACTTGCTAGAGATAATTACCTATCTTTAATAAGATTTGTTTCAGAAGCCTGAGGTTGGATGTGCTGTGACATGGGAATTAGTATTAACTCCATATGCTTCAAGACCAAAGACACAGCTGAGTAAGAAAGAGAGATGATTCTAGAGCCAATCAAAAGATTTATTCAACCAGGCTTTTTAGATCTATTCCAGCTTGCCCCAAGTTAATGGAATGCACATGACCTGCCTGGAGTTGACTGGAACCCTGAGGGTGTATGAAGATATAAAATGGCCTGAGAGGAATTTTCTACTTCAAGGATGACCTAGAAAGACACTAAGCCAATCCTTTGAACCTAAAGTCTCAGATCTGAATTGCCCAGAAGACCAAATTCCAGAGATGGGAAAGTGGGAAACTAAATTTTTCAACACTCATTCAATAGCTACCTTTGTTTCATTAGGGCTTTACTTATCTCTATTAGCTAACTACTGATGATAATAGCAGTCCATTTAGATAATTTTTTAGATGATTTCTAAATATCTAATTCTAATCAATAATTAGATAATTTAGATAATTAGATAATTTCCATTTTTGTGGAAATACAATTATATTTTATATTTTCACTTACACTTTATTTGTAAAAAGTTTAGAAAATCTCTGAACAATGATACAATTAAATTGACACTAAAGAAATGAATAAGGTTACAGTTAAATACTATTTTTAAGGTCATATACAAACCTGAATATTCCATGACCTCCTCAGGGGATTTGCCCTCCACCTCTCGAGCTATATTATCAATGTCATCTCTTCCGTACTTTTCATTAGCTTTAATAAACTGGTTAAAATCTCGCTTAGTCCAGTTTGTGAATCCCTGTGAACAGAAATTAAGCATTATCAATACAACTTAAATTAGCAAACCCATTTATTGTTTTACTTTCTATACAATGATACATTAAAAATAGTTTAAAAGCCTTAAAGTGCCCCTCCTTACAAAATCCCAGGTTTTTTTAGAAAGAGAAGTTGAGTGCTATAAAAATAACTGCTTTTCTATCATGAAGAGAATGCACTTCTCTCCAAGTATTATGAACGGATTTATAGTTCCAAGATATTGTGCAGTTTTTAATTCCGTATTTAATAGATGCCTACATTAAAATACAAATGCAATGATACAAAAATGCTAATACAAATAATAAAACCCTGATATTCTAGTACTTAAGCAGTTTTTTTCAAAGATCTGTTCCCCATGTAAATTACGAAAGGAATGTGATCGCATTAGATCAAAAAACACAGAGGAAAAAATAAGAATGCAGAAAAAAATGTGAAGCTCTTCTTCACATCATTCCAAACTACAGGTGACTTGAAGAACATGTGTCTGAATCGTGTAGGCCCACTTATAGATGGGTTTTTCAATAAATACTGTGCAGTGCTGTAATGTATCTTCTCTTTCTTATGATCTTCTTAATACCATTTTCTCTTCTCTACCTTACTTTATTGTAAGAATACAGTATGCAATACATGTAACATAAAAAATATGTGTTAATCAACTGTTTATGCTATCGGTAAGGCTTCCAGACAACAGTAGGATGTTATTTAAGTCAAAAGTTACAGGAAATTTTTCAGCTACATAGGGGGTCAACACCCTAACTCCCATGTTGTCTAGGATCAACTGTACTGTGAATAAATCATTTCTATTCAAAATTGTATTCATAAATAGAATTTATATAAACAGAATATTATTGATCCCACTCACTTTCTTTATTAAAAGACAGAACAGTTTAACCAATCATGTCCTAAATCTCTTTGGTATTATTAGTATGTCTGTGAAGTCATAAAACCAAGAATTTTTTTCCATTCCTTATATCCAAACCCATAACAAGGTGATATCCCTCCCTGGCTGTTCAAGACTCTATCTCAAGCCTTTAGCTGATGAAGATTTCAGATGACCCCACATTTTGTATCTTTGCCATGGTATTTTTAAAAGATTAATTGTTTAAGTCACCAGAGAAAGTGTTTAAAGGTGAATTCAACTACTAGGAGGGGCAAAAAAATTGATTTTACTTCTAATTACAAACTAGAGCAATTTCTCAGTTGATACTGTATATTCACAATATAGTATACATTCACCATATACTGCAAGCCAAGTAGCATTCTAAGACCATAACTTTATTTTTATGTTCAGGAAATAAATCGTGAAAATAAAACATGAATATTTAAATGTTTTATTTTATTCTGCTGTAAGTCCTAATGGCCAACTGCAATTACATTTGCAAACTAAACTTTACAACTTCCAGGCATTTGGCTCAAAAACTTATGAATATAATTTGTAAAAATTCATTCAGTAAAATTACACATCATAACAAAGAAGAAACCTATATAACAAATAAGATATAAATACAAAAACTACCTCTCAATAATTACTGTGGCAACTTTCCTAGCACTGTGCCTTGCATATTGTTCAAAAGAATTTGTTGAATAAATAAATCTTGCTGGCATCTTTCTACACTAAGGTGGTTTCATACAGTATACATGTTTGTTTATTATCTTGCAAAAGTTTTTTAAGCTATAATTTTTTAATCTCCTATGGATTATTCATCTTCTATAGATTATTTGTATATTGTTTCTACACTCATAAGACTTATTAAAGCCACAATGACCAGAAAGCATTATTATTTTGCTCAAATGAAAACGTTCCATATTTAGTAACTATTAGCTTTTAATTATACAATAATCACCTTACAAAGTTTCAGAACTCTCTCACTGTTACATTAAAGCTCTTTCCAAGACAAGATAAAAGGCATTTTGAAAATTAAATAAAAGATTAGTAGAGTATAATTTCAGAGGACAGTTTACAATCAATAAAATAAATGTAAACTTTCAAGAATATTCTAGTACTTATTGCTTATCAGGAGTCTTACATGGTTAACATAATTGATAAAATGTATGACTTCATAGAAATAACTGACACTTATATTTTGCATTTATGTATTTCCTAGCATTTCCAAATGGGTGTATTCTATAAACAGGATAAAAAATAGGAATAGCTGATGTAAATGTATGTTTACAAAATAGCCCTGTGTGTTGTTGATGTGTCTAATCAGCCCATACAATAAAAGGTAAATGTGTTCTGTATTTTTTTTCTACCAGTTAATTAGAAACACTTCAGTCACTTAAAATATTTTACTTGGGTAAGAAGTTTTTCTTTTTCTTCAGTCTCTTCTGGTGTAAGAGGTTCAGCTGTATCAATCTTTTTTTGCTCCTCTCTTTGAGCCACAGCTGGATTTGGAATATCGGGATTCCTTGGGACCTATAAATCAAGAGATGAATTATAAGTAAACTGTTGAGAAAAATTAATTAACAGTGTATATTTATATATCAATCTTAGAGTTATTTCAACAGTAAACAATATAAAGTCATACCAGAATGACATATAATCTTCTCCACATCTAAGTACAATTATATTACCAAGATAAAAACCATTCTTAACGTGCTGCATGGTATTTTAGGGTTAAACCCCTTGCTAATTGCCACATTATATTCTAGATTTAATTATAACTGTGGGGACACCTGGGTGGCTCAGTTGGTTAAGCGGCTGCCTTCGGCACAGGCCATAATCCCAGCGTCCTGGGATCGAGTCCCATATCGGGCACCTTGCTTGGCAGGGAGCCTGCTTCTCCCTCTGCCTCCACCTGCCACTCTTCCTGCCTGTGCTTTTTCTCACTGACAAATAAATAAATAAAATATTTTTTTAAAAGTAATTATAACTGTGGAACAAAATACATCATTGTAATATTGTAATATAGGGTAGTAACAATAATGGCATTATGCCAACACCAACATTATATAATAAAATCTCAAGCCCAGAACAAACAAAAAGTTTTGTGGTATAAAAAGAGCCCATATTCACCTGGCAATACAGACCAGGAGAGAGCAGTGCAATGCACCTGAAGTATGTATTGAATGCTCTCATCAGGTCAAAATGCAAAAAGAAAGAAGTGCTTTTACTGCTTGCCAGGGAATGGAAAGGGAGAGCATCTTCACATAAAATGTAAAGACTGGAAGAAGTGAGAAGATAATGAAGAACCAAAAAAAAAAAAAGAGAGAGAGAGAGAGAGAGAGAATATATATATAAAAGGGAAAGGGTAGCAGAGCACACAAACAGTTATGATGGAACCAGCAATCAAGAGAAAAAGCTACAGTAGCAGTGACCAACAGAAACTCTAGTGTTTTAGATACAGAACTACAAATACACTGCCAACTGAGAAGAGAGCTCAAGTCCAAAAGACTGAGGACAGAAACTCAGCTCTCCAAATAGGTAAGCAATAAGCCATTCACCTGTATCCCAAAGCTGTGGCCCCTATGTTCCATGTGGCACAGTGAACACAGACAACCATTACAGCTCAGCAATACGGAACAGCATTCATTGTAGGCAGGGACAAACTAAGTCACTCAGGCCAAAGCCTCACATCATTTCTATGTGCACCTGCAGTAACAATGTAGCACCCTTGATTTAAGATAGCAGGTACAGGGGCACCTGGGTGGCTTAGTGGGTTAAGCCTCTCTGCCTTCAGCTCGGGTCATGATCAGGGTCCTGGGATCGAGCCCTGCATCGGGCTCTCTGATCGGCAGGGAGCTTGTTTCCCCCTCTCTCTCTGCCTGCCTCTCTGACTACTTGTGATCTCTCTCTGCCAAATAAATAAATAAAACCCTTTAAAAAAAAAAGATAGCCGGTACATAACATGTGTGGTATATTTTATAGGATTCCATTAAACATGAAAAGGATTGACATTAGCCTTCCACTGTTTGATATGTACACCTACCACAAACACCTCATTCCCTAGAGTTATCAGATAGTCATGGTTTTACTACAATGTAGTTATGTTTCAGAGTACACTTCCCTAATTGATATACATTTTCAGAGAGTTTGAAACTATAGCATGGCAACTTGAAAAAAAAATTTTTAAGATTTTATTTATCTGTCAGGGAGAGAAAAGAGCAAGTGAGCCCAAGAGGGAGAACAGCAGGCAGAGGGAGAAGTAGGCTCCCCAAGGAGCAGGGAGCCCGATGTGGGACTCGATCCCCAGACCTTGGGACCATGACCTGAGCGGAAGGCAGCCGCTTAACCAAGTGAGCCACTCAGACATCCCGAAAAAAATATTTTTTAAAACGACTGCATCCAGTAGCTTTTTAAATATAAACCCCTGGGTTTATATTAATATAAATATATAAATAAATATAAATATAAAATAAATATAAATAAATATAAACTAACTAGGTTTAAAAGAATTACTGAAAGAACACGTTCATTTGCAATCATAAGTACCACACAAATTAATAAGTACTGATTAAATGTCTATTGTGTCCATAGCACTATGACAGGTATTCACTGGAATATAAAAGCAGTAGACATGATCCTTACCTACAGGAAGCTCACAACCTAGTTGTGGAATTTTGAAATCTAAGGGCTTGGGGAAATGTAGAAGACGGAAACAACATTCTAGGTTGGAACAGTATGAGCAAAAATGGTGAAAGCAAAGCCAAGAAGGACCATACAGGGTTTATATTGAAAAGGAGTAGAAACAAGACCAGGTTGAGATAGATTTACAGGGGCTTTTGAAATTATACAGCAGTGGGGGCATCTCGGTGGCTCAGTCGGTTAAACATCTGACTTTTGATCTCAGTTCAGGTCTTGCTCTCAGTGTTGTGAATTCAAGCCCTACACTGCGCCCCATGCCGGGCACGGAGCCTACTTTTAAAAAAAAAAGCTATACAGTAGACAGCAGCAACCACTAGAGATTTTTCAGTAAAAGACTAAAGTGCCAAAACATAGTGTTTTCACTTGTAAGCTCTGTGCTGGATGGACTGAAGCAAGGAAGCAACTAGAGGTAAGAGAACCAGCTGAATGGTCACAATCTAGAAATGAGGTATGACCACCTGGCCTAGGATGGTAACAAATGGAAATGGAAAAGAAAGTATAAATTAAAAATGAAATGCAGGCTAGTGATAAGCATAATTAAAAATAACTTTTATCTGGGGCACTTGGGTGGCTCAGTGGGTTAAGCCTCTGCCTTCGGCTCAGGTCGTGATCCCGGGGTCCTGGGATCGAGCCCCGCATCGGGCTCTCTTCTCAGCAGGAAGCCTGCTTCCCCCCTCTCTCTCTGCCTGCCTCTCTGCCTACTTGTGATCTCTCTCTCTCTGTCAAATAAAATCTTTAAAAAAATAATAACTTTTATCTTTTATATTTATTTTCTTGGGTAACTTTTTCAATAACTAAATTTAATTTTTAAATTAGACACCAGCAATTCCATTCCTGTATATCTATAAAAAGACCTTTGCAAAAATGTTCACAGCAGCTTTACTTATAATAGCCAAAAACCATAAAACAGCCCAGATGTCCACCGACATGAGAATGGATAAGGAAACTGTATAGCCTTACAATGGAATCGTACTCAGCAATAAAAGGAATGAGCCACTGATAATGGGACATGAATGCATCTCAAAAAACATTATGTTAAGGGGAAGATACCTTGCACATAATGTATGATTCCATGTGAAATTCTAGGGAAGAAACTAATCTCTGAAGGAAAATATCAGAACAGTGGTTGTATCTGGGGAGTGGGTCTAGATATTGACTGGGAAGAGGCAATTTCTGGGGTGACAGAAACGTTCGAGATCTTTCTAGAGGTTCCAGTTATGTCAGCATATACATTTGTAAAAATACATCGAATGAAACACTTAAAAGTTTATACATTTCATTATATGCAAATTTTACCTTAAGAAAAGAATCAAATAAATATTGAACTCTGGCTAATGATAGGCACATTGAAGTGTTTCTGGGTGAAATATACTTATGTCTCCAACTCTGAAATGCATTTTAAAAAGTTGGACAGGAGTGCCTAAGTGGCTCATTCAGTCGGGTGTCTGCCTTCAGCTCAGGTCATAATCCTGGAGTCCTGAGATCCAATCCTGCATAGGGTTTCACTGCTCAGCGGGGTCTGTTTCTCCCTCTGACCCTCTCCCCTCTCATACTTTCTCTCTCACTCACTCTCTCTCAAATAAACAAATAAAATCTTTTTTTAAAAAAGTTGGATATCCATTCGCTAGAGGCTGGACGAATGGACAAAGAGATGACAAAGCAAATACAGTAAGATGTTTATTGGAAAATATATGTGGTGTGTATAGAGATTTCACTATACAACTATTTCAATATTCTTGCATGTTAACAATCTTTTTCATAACAAAATGTTTGGAAAAAAGTATAGGCATAGCTTTAAAAATTTAACAGACCCTTGCTGGTATGTGAAATAACTTTGGCTTCAAACGTTAACTGAAGAAAAACCTCTTTAATTTTAAGGTATTTCTCTATCAAATAGCTTCAAATACTTCATGTCCAATAAACCATATTTTAACAAAGCATTTCATTAACACTGAACTTTATGCCAGAAAACATAAATGGACCTAGAAACATACCCACATAAAATAAACTGTTTACTCCTATGTACATATCCCCAATACTAAAAATTGTCCCTTGAACTTTAATAAAAGCAAACTCATATTGCATTATATTATACCATTAGTTTTTAGGCCCCATGGCAGACTACTACTTTCACATCCACTGCTCATCTTTTTAATACAACAAAACTTTAGAATGACTTCATCAATGTTATGTTAACTATTTTATTTTTTTTAATTTTTTAACATTCTTTTATTTTTGTGTGTGTGTGTGTGTTCCACAGTTCATTGTTTATGCACCTCACCCAGTGCCCCATGCAATACATGCCTTCCTTAATACCCACCACCAGGATATGCCAACTATTTTAATTCAAATACATAACTGGTAAAATTTCTAAAACTAGAAATGAATCAAAATCCCTATATTCCTGTACCTCCTCCCACAAGAAAAAAAACCTCTTAATATTCATCATTTTTAAAAGCTGTTCATTTTTTATTTCATGAGGTTGTTGTCGGCATTAAACTTCCTGGAGTGATTTCAAAGTGCTATGTAAGAATTAAGTACACAGGGATGCCAGGGTGGCTCAGTGGGTTAAAGCCTCTGCCTTCGGCTCAGGTCATGATCTCAGGGTCTTGGGATCGAGCCCCACATCAGGCTTCCTGCTCAGCAGGGAGCCTGCTTCCCTCTCTCTGCCTGCCTCTCTGCCTACTTGTGATCTCTCTCTGTCAAATAAATAAATAAAATCTTTTATTTAAAAAATCAAGTAGACAAATTATAGACTAACAATACTAATGAGATACCTAAAAGCTATCTCAAGCAACACTTAATACAGCCACAATTTAATCAGTTACCTTTCAAAAGGAAACAACTCAATGATTACTTGGATTTCTAGTCAGACACTAAGGAATTTGCAATTAAGAGCTATGTTCTATGGAAAAGTGAGAAGAAAATTCTGGTCTTGGCTAGAACAAGTTTTAGCAAACATTTCATAGAAACATGGAAAAATGAATTAAATGTGGCAGCACACAAACTGAAATCCACACACTATACTGTTCTACCACGGCAAAAAGGTGGCTCACAATGGCACATTACCCAAACTCACAAAGATTATGAAACTTCCTCCATTTGTCAAATGTTTCTATCTGTCCCTAAAGAATTTTTTATGAAGAAAAATGTTAGAATGTTTTACAGCTTTCTTCACTTCAAATATGGCAAAAGCCTTTCACTCCAGGTCTTAGATTTGTCAAGGGACTTCTATCTAGATCCTCTGGATTTTTAAATTCTACACTTGAAATTTCAGTTAAGTCCTCCTCTTCCAACAGAAGATTTCAGGGAACACAATGATTAAATACATTAACTCCTTTAAGTTGCAAGAGCAATAAAACTGCTAAATGTGTCTAACTTGCAACAAGGTCAAAGCTTAGACAGCAAGGAGAATTGACACATAATGCACTGCTACCCACCAAGTGGTTAGGGCAAAACAAACAATACTTCTCAGCCTCAAATAAAACAAAACTCCTTATTTCCAGATATTATCATGAGCAATAGAGTTGTGACCTTGCTATGTTAGATATCAGGGAGGGAAAACAAAATAGAAAATAAAAATGCAAATAAGCAAGATCTGGAGAAAAATGCTCTTTACCAAGTGCTTCAAAAGTACGAAGCCCAGGGTGCTTGGGTAGCTCAGTAGGTTAATCATGTGCCTTTGACTCAGGTTATGACCTCAATGTCCTAGGACTGAGCCCCTGGTCAGGCTCCCTGCTCAGCTGGGAGTCTACTTCTTCCTTTACCTCTGTCCCTCCCCCACAACTCGTGTGTGTGTGTGCGCGCGCACGTGCACGCTCTCTCTCTCTCTCTTTCTCTGTCTCAAATAAATGAAAATAAAATCTATTTTTTAAAAAAAAGTACTGAGGGCACCTGGGTGGCTCAGTGGGTTAAGCCTTCCGCTCTGCCTTCCACTCAGGTCGTGATCTCAGGGTCCTGGGATCAAGTCCCGCATCAGGCTCTCTGCTTGGCAGGGAGCCTGCTTCCTCCTCTCTCTCTCTGCCTGCCTCTCTGCCTACTTGTGATCTCGCTCTGTCAAATAAATAAATAAAATCTTTTTTAATTAATTAATTAGTTAATTAAAATTTAAATTTAAAAAAGTACTGAGCCCCTTGCTGTCCCACCCAAAATCACTACAGAGTAAGGCTATGGGGACTCAAAATTGACAGAACAGTACCATACACCATAATACCCCCAGCTCTAAGACTACACCTCTCTCCCTTGAGCTAGCAATCCTTTAAGCAGAGGGTGGAAAGGAGTCCCTTTCTGAGAACCTAACTATGCATAGAGAATACCAGGTAACTGCACTGTAACAATTCTGTTCAATTGAGAATAAACTATTGCTCCATTCACACTGTGGTTCTGGTGAGTTTTCTGGAGCTATAGTGGGAAAAAAAAAAACACATTAGGTATCTTCGAGAAGATATGTATCAGAGTTACCAATATCACAACATCCCTGAAAAAAAAAAAGCAGATTTTGCAGATGACTAGCATGCCATGCTCATCCGTCTCTACTGTGAATTCAAACACAACACCTACCTAATTAAAGCACCCAACTTAGCTCAGATCTGCATCCGCTGGTAAAGAATGGAAGAGACAAGGTTCAAAAAGAGCCAACATCCAGAATGTACTCTTAATTTGTCTCATAAATCCTCAGCTAAATACGCATATATATGAGCACAAGGCAAGTCTTCAGATGATACAGAGACAACTCAAAATGAGGATAAAGAGAGCACAGGGCTAGTAGAGTGGAAGGGGCTGGATTTTCCTTCCACCACCCCCACCAAACCACTATACTCCAAGCCACCACCATCTTCTCTCATCTTTTCACACTTTAACAGCCTCCTAGCTGGTTTTCCTGTATAAACTCATCATTCTCTGTACTGCAGCCAGAGTGATCTTTTAAAAATGTAAATCTGATCCTCTTCTACCATTTAAAAGTTGTTTGACCCAGGGAAAATTACTCGACCTCTATGTGCCTCAGTTTCGCCATCTATAGAACAGGGATGTAGTTTCCGGGCTGTTATGAGGATAATGAGCTAATCTTCTGAAAGAACTCAGAACAGAAAGCAACACAAGTAAGGACGAAATAAGTATCTGCTATTAGTATTTTACCACCCACCCATCCATCTGCCTTAAAAAATACCATAGTGGTTTTCCTCTGCTCTAGAGCTAAAGTTCAACCTAATTAATGTGACCTACAATGAATGTTCAGCACTTCAGATGGTCTGACTACTCAGTCACCAACTTCATCTCACCCCTCTCCCTCCTTACCAACACTGGGCTGCCTTCAGTTTCCAAAGGGGCCGTTGTCCTTCCTAATACAACCTATGGTCTCCCTGCCCGAGCTCTTCTCTCCCACACTTCCATTGATTAATTCCTGTGTGTCTCTCTGATCTCAGTGCAATAACACTTCCTTAGGGACCATCACCCTGATCTCCCAATCCACATTAGATACACACTGTCATGCTCCCTCATAGCACCCTCTGTAGGCACAGAAAACAAATAATGTCATTACTCTGTGGCGTCAGCTTAATATCTGTCTCCTCCATTAGAGCACAAAATCCGTGCACTGAGAGACCTCGTCTTTCTTCTTCACTACTTTATCACCAATGCATGGCCCAGGACCTGACAGAGGAGTATTCAACAAGTATGGCTTAAGTGAAAAGCAGCCCTTGTTTCACTCATACACCCTTTTCCTGTCATGTATCTCTGGGAGGTGAGGAAGAGAAAAGAGTCAGGTGCCATCGCATCGATTCCATGTGGTCTTCCCTCTCCTCATTCATCCCTGTTCTCCCTTCTTCCACCTGCCTCCTTCTTGTCATCTTTTGCAGTTGTCCCTTCATTCCTCCCCCTTCTGAGGTTTCTCTCTCTTCCATCTCCTTCCAGTTGGCCACCACTCAACTGTGATTATGAGACCTCACCCCTAACCACAAACTGCCTGTAATGAAAGGAACTACTTGAATTAAAACCAGAGCTGTGGCCAGGATGTGGTGAGCGCTGTACTATGGCAGGGAACAGAATCTCCGAATCTCCAAAGAAGGAGCATAAACAGTCATATTGGCAGAGAGGACTTTTTTTATTGCTGATATTTGACTACTACTTGGCTCACCTCCCAAACAACAAGTCACACCACTATAAACACAGTCCTTATTTAGGGCTGCAAAAAGCAGCAGGGCTATGTCACATGCAGAAATAGCACAGAATGTCTGAGTGGAAAGAGCGTAACATTTGAACACTGAGAAACTGGAGTGGAGACCAGCACCCCTGTTAGCTATATGACCTTGAACGAGTACCTCTCTGAACTTCAGTCTCCTCACCTCTTATATGGAGGTGATAATAACACCTATCTCACAGGGCTGTTAGAAATCAATGATGTATGTAATAAAGCATTTCATAAATCATAAAATGCTCTACACAGATATTTGGTACTAACTGGGCTTAACATTTCAATTTTTCTAAGTCTCACTAATAGCAATCTACAAAAGTAACAAAACAATGATCTAAACCTAAAATCTATATAACTTTTAGTGGGATAATACATATTTATTTACCTCATGAAATATTACTACTTTATTAACTTTTACTGTTTTCATTTTTATTTTAGATCTACAATTTCCTGTTTCTTCTGGTATATCACCATTTTCACTTTCTTTGAAAGTGATTTAATTCCTGGTCTGAATGTTCAACCATGGTACTTTTATTCTTTGACAACTTCCAAAGACAGACTTCATCCAGTCATGTTGGTTAAATACATTCAAAGGTAATTGTATATCCCTAAGAGATTATAACTAACTTATATTCACTTTCTTATTCCTATTTATGTGTATATTGAAATTTGGTACATAAATAGCAAGCAACCCTTTTTTGTTCCATTTCAAAGAGTAATGCTCTCACTCTGGACAAATAGTACAAACACTCTAGAGATCCACTCTAGTTCCAAAATACAAATGAATTAAGTACCTGATACACATGAAGCTTTTCTCGGCACATTACAGCTACTAATCAAAATAATTGGGCTTTGTTCCACTTGTGATAAAGGTTCACAAAATAAATTTTAAAACACAGCTTCCAATTCATAAAATAGAAAACTTCATAAAATTACTATAGTATTAATATTTTTATAATTTTGCTTTTACTACTGAATTTTACACCTTTGGTTATCCCTTTCCATTCACTGGAAAGTCAATTTCAGCATATAGAAATACCAGGTATGCTTAATCTCTCAGTATGATACCGTTAGGGTGCCAAACATTCCCCTCACTAAAAACAGGTTCCTACCTATCTATATAAATAAGAATCTTCATTTCCAAAAGATCATTTTAAAATGATAGAACTCATTATCACACTTATCATGAACACCTAAGTGGCAACAATCAAATATAACTACCAATAGGGCTTTCATCAACCCAAGAACAATAAATACAAAAGTACTATTCCTTGGTCATTTTAAGGAAAAGGATTAAAAACTTCCTGTCATCTATCATATATTCACTTCTAATTAAACATATGCCTATTGTTCTTTCTACACATTCTTTCATTACTCAAATATTTAGCATTATTACAATAATATATGTTATTATCATTTTTGAAATATTGGATAATTCTCCATTAATCCCATTCTGTGATGCTCCTACTGGTGATTTAGTAGTTTAATGCTTGACTCCTAATTAAACCTCCTCTTTAATTTATTTTAAGATTTTTTTATTTATTTATTGGACAGAGAGAGAGAGATCACGAATAGACAGAGCAGCAGGCAGAGAGAGCAGGGGAAGAAGGCTCCCCAATGAGCAGGGAGCTTCATGCAGGGTTCCATCCCAGGACCGAGATCACAACTTGAGCAGAAGGCAGAGGCTTAACCCAATGAGCCACCCAGGCGCCCCTCCTCTTTAGCTTTAGAAACATCACTATTTTGATTTACTTTTATGTTCTCTTACATTAAAATAGAATGCTTTCTAGTCTGGTTTATAGATTATATTAGCTTAAAAGATTATATTATACTAATCTAAAAAAATTTTTTAAATAAATTAAATAAATAAAAACTTGAAAAATTACCTTATAGCCTATTGTCTTCCTATAATAAAGAATTTCCTTTTCCAGGAGCTCAAATAAACGTGGTGGGAAAAACTGAAAATCCTGGACATTTGGCTGCTTTGGAGGTCTTGGAGCCTATGGGAGAAAAATGCATTACATACATTTTTGTTTTCAATACATAAAGTGAACATACTTCTTTTACTATTTCTTTTATATATAGAAAAATAAATACAATGACATCCCTTTATGTTGTGGGGGCCACATCAAGTAATTTTATACATCAATGTTGTATTTTAAGGACTATAATGTTGCATTGATATAAGTCAATCTAAGTCACAGACAGACCATGTTTTACCATAATGTTTTACCTTTGGAACCTTTGGCTCGCTGACACGTAAAGCCTCTCTAAAGTAGGCATCCACTGCATAGTTCGCTTTGCGTTCTCGTTTAGGAGGTTCAATCCATTCCACCATCCCAAGCTATACATAAGAACAAGGAATTTAATTATTCCAAAATGTTTTTAAAGATCAAACACATCAAGGTTGTAGAAGCATAGAAAAACTAAAGCCATTCAGAAAAAGCAAAACTTGCACTTTAGAAGTCACAATTTTACACCCCAATTTCCAAACCCCTGTACTGTATATGCCAAGTTTAGGTGCAAGGATGCTTTTGTTTTCTTTTTTTTATAAGTAAGTTTAGTTGTTATTAAAAACTTAGTTCTTCCTTAGTAATTGAGAAGAATTTGCACAATCTGGTTAGTATTTTATGGAGAAATAAATAGTATTTAATATAGAAGACTAACATTGACTCTGGTAACTGAGTTAAGTGTATGAATTAGAAAGTAGCTGAAAGGGGTAAATGATGAATATCAACACGACAGGCATATGTCCCTTCAAATCAAGAGAAATTTTAAACTGAAATAAGGTCTTGGTAAGGTAGCTATGGAAAAGGTCAGTGGAATCAGAAAAAACCTGAATTTGAAACCAGATTCTGCCACTGTACCAGTTGTATAACTTGGGGAAGATTAATTCCTCCCTCTGTGAAATGGGAAGAGTAATACCTATCTTTGAGGATTAAATGTGACCACATAAATTAAGGCATTAGATAAAATGCCAGGAGTTAAACCTAAATTATTATTAAACACCCAAAGTTGAGTGAACAATGATGATTAGGTAGCACTACAAAACTCTACCCCAGTATCAGCTAGAAAATACAATTTAAAAGCCAATAGGCTAAACTGACAACACAAAATTCTGGAGTCTATAAGGATGGTTTTCCAGTTCAGGTGTTTTTCCTGATTTCACAGTGCTTATCCTAGTACCAGCACACAAAAGAGGCCACTAATCTACAATTAATGATCCCACTCTATTTGATCTTATCTAAGGATGGAATTCCAACCTTAGTATCATAGTTTAAGAGTGGATGATAAACTAAGATGACTAGGATGGTTAGAGATCTACAAACTCTCACAATGTCCAAAGAAGTAGACTAAAAACAGACATATCATGGCACTCACATATGTAAAAGCATATCAACTAGAAAAGAACACAGTTCTCTGTTGATCCATAAGGTTAAAACCAATGTGGAAAGTAGATTGCTACTCGACATAATTTAACAAATATGTCTTAAGTACCTATTGTATTATTTACAAGTCAATATCAGGGATACAAAGCTGAATGAAATAATCTCTCCCATCAAGGAACCTATAAGTCAAATAAGAAGTTTTTTGAGAACGAAAAAATATAAAACAGTGACATGAACTCTCCCAAAAGGAGGTAGATTCCCAGTATGACCATACTCAAATAGAGGCTGGATAAATGCCCTACAGATGGGATTTCTTAATTACAAAAAGGTTAAACTAAATGACCTTTAAGTTTATTTTAACTCTAAGAGTCTATGAGATAGTATAATGGGAGTTCACATAAAATAAAAAATACTCAGAGCACTGAAAGCAGTTTTGTTCCCTCCCTCAAATGGATTAATGTGAGAGGATAGAAATATAAAAGATAATTTACCGATGACCATTACGTCATTCGTCTCAACTGGAATGAAAATAAATCAGTAATAATTAAAGTTAACTTAGTCAAATTTAAGTTCTTAATGTATTGGCCATTTAACCCATACTTACATGCAGGTCTAGGTATTCAAATTTGGAATAAGTTTTTAGGGCCAATTCCCAAACTTTCAAATACACTAAATCATGCTGAATTAGTTTGTTTTAGATAAGAGTACATTGATACAAACTAATTCAGGTCAGTTTCTTCAGGATCAATGTCAGTCATTATGACTTAATTTACCAGGCATGGTTATAAAATATGCAACTGGTTCAACAAATCCTATATGAAAATCTACCTCATTGTAATTCCCATGATTTATGTATAAACAATATTTTTGTAGGTTTCAATTCTCTTCAAAGGATAATTTGAATCTATCTTAAGAACCTATCTAGAAAATATGAAAAGCCAGAGATAAAAGATAATGTCAAGTCAGAATATTTTTAAATCTGATTTTGTCATTCAATTATAAAAATATAAGTAATCATAATTATTACTAAAATTTCTCTTTATTTGTACATTATTTTACTGGAATTGGAAGCACAGGAAACCTGCTATATTAGACATAGACAAGTATTTTAGTAAGTCTAATTTACTCTAAGAATGTAGATTAGAAGTTTCACTGATATTTAGACCCTTCACTGTTTAATATTTTTCCACTTTATAAAACACTCTTAATACCAATAACCCGATAGAAAGAACTGTAAAATTTTAAAAATTTGTATCACACAATGAGATCTCAAAAACAATTTCTACCTTTTCATGCAAATCATCATGTTCACCTCATCAGAATAAAACATAAGCAGTCTAAATTAAGGTTATAGATAGAACAACTAGATACATGTAAGTCAAGACACTAAAAACTACCAAATATAATGATAGCAACAAAGCATTATCAGCATACTAGTTGCGATGCAAACTAAAATGGCTCACCTCTCGTTCTTCAGTAAAATCAATATCCAAAAATAAGCTTTCTTATTTTAACAAAATTCATTTCTGTGAGTTAAAAATATAACAGCTTTACAGAACAATTTCGGCAAACAAAACAATGATAAAATTGTATTATAACTCAAAAAAATAAAATAAATATCCATTGAGTCCATGCTGATATAAATGAGTACAAAATAAATGAGAAGAGACAGGTCTTCCTTACAGAAAAATCCCAGTTAATAAATGTAGATGGAATGAAAGAAATACAAAATTACTATTAGTCAAACACCACAATAACTGTTGCAGGCAAATGCTACCAACATATGCTAAAATCAGTGGGTATATGTTTGAGGAATGTATTCCCCAAGATATTTATCAAGGACAAAGGGGAAAATGGTATCTCTACAGTAAAAAAGCCCAGCAGACACCACCTCAACTAAGTGACAAGATTACTATTTCCTGTAATACAACACAACATCTTCTATTCTCTGGTAAGATGTACTGAAGACTTAACATTCCTGCCACGGCATTGTTGCCAAAAAATATATAATCTCAATCCAATCATGAGACAATGTCAGACAAACCCAAAATGAGAGACAAACTACAAACTAACTGACCAATACTCTTCAAAAGACAAAGAGACAAAGGAAGACTGAGAACTAACATAAATTTCAAGAGCCTAAGAAGACACAGCCAGGAAAAAAACAAGGTGGGGCAAGAGAATGAGAGGAAAAGTCACAGAATGAAAAGAAAATATTTGCAAACTGCATCTTATAAAGGACTGTTACCAAAATATAAAAAGAACTCTTAAAATTCAACAATAAGAAAACAATTTGATTTTAAAAAAGGGAAAAGACCTGAACAGATGCCTGACCAAAGAAGATACACAGATGGAAATAAGCAAATGAAAATGTGCTCAACATCTTATTGTCAGTGAAATGCAAATTAGAACAAGATACCACTACACACCTATTAGAATGACCAAAATCCAGAATACTGACAACACCAAATGCTAGTGAGAATGTGGAGCAACAGGAATTCTCATTCATTGCTCATGGGAATGCAAAATGGTATGGCCACTTTGGAAGAAGTGTTGGCAGCTTCTTACAAAACTAAACACAAGCTTATCATACACTCCAGCAATCATGCTCCTTGGCATTTACCCAAAGGAGATAAAAATCTATGTCCACCCAAAAACCAACACATGGATTTTTCTAACAGCTTTATTCATAATGGCCAAAACTTGGAGACAACCAAGATGTCCTTCAATAGATGAATGAATAAATTGTGATACATCCAGACAATGGAGTATTACTCAGCACCAAAAAGAAATGAGCTATCAAGCCATGAAAAAAAAACAAGAAAGTATATCTTAAATGCATATAATATACCTAAGTGAGAGAAGCCAATCTGAAAAGGCTATATACTGTATGATTCCAACTACATGATATTCTGGAAAAGGCAAAACTATGGAAAGTAAGAGGCTATAGAGAGAGAGAAATGAATAGGCAGAGCACAGAGGACTTTTTAGGGCAGTAACACTATTCTGTATGATTCTGTAATGGTGGATATATGTCATTACACATTCATCCAAACCCCCCGAATATACAATACCAAGAGTGAACCTTAACGTAAAAGATGGACTTTGGGGATAGATAATGATGTGTCAATGTAGGTTCAATTGTACCGAATGTACCACTCTGATGTGAGATATTGAGAGTGTAGTAGGCTTTGTTTATTTGGGGCAGGTGGATATGGGAACTCTAATTTTTCCACTTTATTTTGTTGTGAACCTAGAACTGCTCTTAAAAATAAAGCTATTTTTGGGCACCTGGGTGGCTCGGTGGGTTAAAGCCTCTGCCTTTGGCTCAGGTCATGATCTCAGGGTCCTGGGATCGAGTCCCACACCAGGCTCTCTGCTCAGCAGGGAGCCTGCTTCCCCCTAGCTCTGCCTGCCTCTCTGCCTATTTGTGATCTCTTTCTCTCTCTGTGAAATAAATACATAAAATCTTTTTAAAAAATAAATAAAATTTTTTAAAAAGCTATTTTTAAAAATTGCAATGTGAGATCTTGGATTGTATCCCCTGGAACAGGGAAAGAATGTTAGGGAGAAAACATGTTAATTTAAATGTACTATGATTATGTAAATTGTTAACATCAGGGGAAGCTCAGTAAAAGATATATGTGAACTCTGTACTATTTTTTGTAATAAAGTCATTTTCAAAGTCTATTTCTTTTAAAAATTAAAATTTTTAATTATAGCTCTTACAATTTCAAACAAAATAAATAAAATTCCCATTTTTTTCAAAGGATCTTTGCTGTCCAGGCAGTATATTACTATAACCTCCATTTGATAGTGGAAAAAAATGAGTACCCAAAGTCACCTAACTAGTGATACAGTTAGGAATTCAGCTTCAAAATCCAGGAATTCCACCATAATCTTATCCTGTTTCTCAAAAACAATAGTAGCAGCAGCAAAGGCAGCACAAATGATGAGAAGGATGATGGTAATCACCATCATCATCATCATCATCATCCATCAAAATTTATTAAAGATAGCAACTGCATGAAATCTGACCTACATCAAATTTCACTCCATAGCAGAACACTGTAGTAGGTAAGTGCCAGTGGGGTTTTTTAAATTATTATTTTAATTTTATTTATTTATTTAAGTAAACCCAACCTCCAACATTGGGTTTGAACTCACAACCCCAAGATCAATAGTCACACGCTCTACTGACTGAGACAGCCAAGCGCCCCCGTCAGTGTTTTTTAATAATAGTTATGGGAAGAATTGCTAATTTGAGAGTCTAATGGCTGAGGGTAAAAAGTTACCTTCTGTTTTTCTCTATAATCTTCTCCTTCAAACTTGTACAAACTTTGTTCAGTGTCCATTCTAAAATTTCTCAGAGAAGACTCTCCCATTTTCTGCAAGCGTTCATTCATCTCTGCAGTCTACAGTTCAATGCATTGAAATTAGAAAATTATCACTGAATTACTTATAAAAATCTGTGGGCTCTCTATCTTTTTAAGTCAGGTTTGACATGAAATACCCATTCTGTTAATTTACAAGGTAAGAATGCAAGGCTAACATTAAATGAATATAAATTTAACTTGCTCCAAGTATTTTAAATATTTATGTGGTTATTCAAGTATTCTCAATTAGGCTTTCTTTAAAATCTTTTATCCCTGAAGATGTAGCCATATAATATTTTCTGTCTTCTTTTACTATGTTTGAAATTATGCAAAATAATTTGAAAAAAAGTAAATTCAACACAAAATTACAATATTCTGAAATAGTTTATTACACTTTAACAAATAATGCTTTAGTATTTCATGAAATGTTGACAAAAGATTTTCAGTTAATGCAATGTAATCCAGTGTGTTGTGAAAATGTGGTCCTGATATATGTGATTGAATATGAAATTTATTTGGCTTTCAAGTAAATACCAACGTTATTTTGAATAAACATGAGATATAAGGTCATTCAATTTTAAACTCTAGTTCTTAGTCTTTCTTACCAAAAATCAAACTAAAAAACCCTAAACTACCTTTGGATAAAAATCTACAAATCCTTAGAGAGAATAGGAGTCATTTGAAACATGCATTTGAAACAACACGAATCCAATTAAGCATGCTGAAGTACTTTGATTTTAAAGCAATTCATCATGAAAACAAATGCCATTTTAAAACTGACCTTCTTTTCCCCTCTTTCCAAAAGAGTTGTAATGTCTTCATCTGTCAGCTCACTTTCTTTAGAAGCAAAAACATGGGTGGCTCCATGACGTATCATCTGCAACATTTCCTCTTTTGCCAGCTTGTTAGACTGTTGGTCAATGAGTCTTCCTAATAATAAAAATAAAAGTTGTGTACATTCAATTATATTTTAGAGAAAGAATAGCATAATACTTCTAATCAGACTCTATCACATTTAACCATAAGTAAAGCTTTATAAGCAGAGAAAATTAATGAGCTTTAAAGTTTTATTAATTGGGGCACCTGGGAGGCTCAGTGGGTTAAAGCCTCTGCCTTGGGCTCAGGTCATAATCCCAGGGTCCTTGGATCGAGCCCCGAATCAGGCTCTCTGCTTAGCAGGGAGCCTGCTTCCTCCTCTCTCTCTCTCTGCCTGCCTCTCTGCCTACTTGTGAACTCTGTCAAATAAATAAATAAAAATCTTTTTTAAAAAATGAAGTTTTATTAATGAATATACCTACAAGTTTTTCTTCTACCATACCTTCTATTTCAATATGAGTTTCCTTCCATAAAATTCAGGTAAAACTCAGAAGAACAGAACATTTTTTTCATTTTCAAAATTCATTTTTCAGATCAAATTTTTTTTCTATTAACAGGCACTCTCTAGAAAGTGTTTTAAAAAATTTTAGGGGTGCCTGGGTAGCTCAGTCAGTTAAGTGTCTGCCTTCAGCTCAGGTCATGATCCCAGAGTCCTGGGATGGAGTCTCATGTCCATCAGGCTCCACTTCTCCCTCTCCCTCTGCCCTTCCCCAACCTCCACTTGCCCATGCATATGTATATGTGTGTGTGTGTGTGTGTGTGTGTGCGCGCGCGCAAGTGCCTCTCTCTCTCATAAATAGTCTTAAATCTATAAAATAACTTTTTTTAAGATTTTACTTATTTGACACAGAGAGAGAGAGAGATCACAAGTAGGCAGAGGGGCAGGCAGAGAGAGAGGGGGAAGCAGGCTCCCTGCTGAGCAGAGAGCCCAAAGCAGGGCTCGATTCCAGGACCCTGAGATCATGACCTGAGGCACAGGCAGAGGCTTAACCCACTGAGCCACTCAGGTGCCCCTAAAAAATTTTTTAACAAGACATTTTACCTGCTAAGTAATATCAGGTACTTCAGGAGACATGCCACTAGCATTCAACTATAAGCTAGTGATGTTCAGCTATCTATTCCATATACTGAATGCAAGGCTTTAAATTAAACAGATCTAAATTAGCACTTTTTTAAAAACTGACTTTTTTCCTGTAAGTTTGCAAATTTTAGTCAACTTTAGAAGTAATCTCCTTGGGGCGCATGGGTGGCTCAGTTGGTTAGGCATCCAACTCGATTTCAGATCAGGTCATGATCTCCAGGGTCCTGGAACGCAGCCACACATTGTGCTCCTGACTCAGAAGGGAATCTGCTTGCCTCCCTCTCCCTCTACCCCTTCCCCCACAACACGCATGCTTTGCTCTCTCTCTAAAATAAATAAGTAAATCTTTAAAAAAATAAGAATAATCTCCCTTAAAGAAAATTCCATGTGTTTTGGGGATAAAAACACCTAATTAAGTTTACATGTATAATTACCTTGTTGTATAACAATTGAGTCAAGTCTCAGTTTTATCTCTGCTCTTTCTACAATCCTTTCTTCAACAGTATTATCAGTGATGAGACGGAACACACGTACTGGCTTCTTCTGACCAATACGATGTGCTCGATCCTAGAAGATAGAATCCTAATATAAGATATCTGGTATTTTGGATAAAATATATAGTACAGCCACAATATGCTATAAAATTCTGAATATAAAATTAGTTTCTGAGCTCTCTAGACATGCCACTTGTTAAAGAAGGATAATGAATATTAAGAATATCTATGAGGTGCCTGGGTGGCTCAGTCAGTTAAGTGTTTGCCTTTGGCACAGGTCATGATCTCAGGGTCCTGGGATCAAGTCCCCTTCTGGCTCTCTGCTCAGCAGGGAGTCTGCTTTTCCCTCTCCCTCGGCCTGCCACTCCCCCTGCTTGTGCTCTCTCTCCTCTCTGTCAAATAAGTAGAATCTTTTTTTTTTTTTCAAATAAAAAGTTCTATCTAGAGGTCTCTGTGACCAAAAAAAAAAAAAAATCTGCCAGTATTATACTATACTAGAAATAGAAAACTTCCAGAAAGGCAACAGCCAAAGCCCCTTTAAGACGAGGACTAGAGGGAGTTTACTAAGCAACTTTAAGCCACTGAATGCAAACATCTTCCACACTATCAAGTAGCTTTGTGAGGGGCAAAGTAGTTAGCAAGTGTTGCTATGGTGGCAAAAGTCTGCATAATCAAGCAGTTCTTTCTGCTTATGGAGGCAATTCAGGGATATATAATAAAAAGTAATAAAAATTAATGGTATATTAATATCCTTATTAGATAGTGGTCTAGAATTAGTCCTATGCTTTATAGTTGGTAAAGGTGACAGATGGCAAGTTCTGATAATACAAAAAATGCTAGGGGGAGTGTTTTTAAAACACAGAAGCTGCTAGAGCAAATAGGAGAAGGGAGGAGGACAGGTGAGAAAAACAAAGCAAAGAAGAAAGATTCAAAACAGCCTTTGAACTAAATATAAAAACACTAGAGCTCAGTAACAATTTCAACAAGGCACACTAAATGAGAATGTAACACCTCTACACAAATTTAAATTTTCAAACTCAAATCAGTAAATCATGAAAGATATACTAATTCAATTTCAATTTCAATACAATTTCAATGAAATGAAGTGCTATCAACAAGTTTTCCAGTTTAGTAACCCTGTATCTTACCGGGACTTACTTCTATTGAGTCATATTAAACAGGTAGCTTAGTACCATGCTGAAATAATGATAAAAAATCATTTTGATTTAAAAATGTCCTGGGATGCCTGGGTGGTTCAGTCAGCTAAGCGTCCAACTCTTGGTGTCCACTCAGGTCATGATCTCATGGGTCATAAAACTGAGCCCCACATCAGGCTCCGTGCTCAGTAGGGAGTCTGCTTGAAGATTCTCTCCCTCTGCCCCTCACTCCACTCCTGCATGTGCACACATGTGGGCACTCTCTCTCTACAAATACAAATAAATCTTTAAAAAAAATTAAAAAATTAGGGACGCCTGGGTGGCTCAGTTGGTTAAGCAGCTGCCTTTGGCTCAGGTCATGATCCCAGGGTCCTGGGATCAAGTCCCATATCGGGCTCCTTGCTCGGCAGGGAGCCTGCTTCTCCCTCTGCCTCTGCCTGCTTCTCTGTCTGCCTGTGCTTGCTCGCTCTCTCTCCCTCTGTCTCTGACAAATAAATAAATAAAATCTTTAAAAAAAAATAAAAAATTAAAATGTCCTGATGGTCAATGTTTTTAATTCTGTTACCAAAAAAAGGGGAAGGTGGGTAGTTTCCTCCCAGGTTTCAGCACCAAAAAATATAAATATAAATATATATGTATAATTTTTTAAAAGGAAGGACTTCTAAAACTATGCCTCACTAACATATGACTTTAATTGCTTCCAAAAATAGTAATTTATCCCATTAATTATTGAGATTTTGAGTGCATAGCTATTTTGCATCTTTGTACTTCTGAAATTACTTTTCTTCATCTCAAAATATGAGTCACACTGGCAGAAGTTGTAGCTCTACTTCAATAAATGACAGCATGACGACAGGTAAAAGAAATAGTTTCTTCAACTGTCTTTAAAAAAAGGATAGGATATTTTCCAATGGTGTCCTTAGGTATCAAATGCTTTCCTGGAATATATTCCTTTGTTATCTTTTTATTTCCTCATCCAAAGTGTTTTATTACAAAAGTTGAAATACCTCTCCCAATTTTAGTGCTGAGGATTTTAATATATCTAGTTATCCAGAAGAATTAATATCAACAGGTCACCCTTTTCATTAAGGCATATGTGTATGTCCTCTTCAATATTCAGGAATAGGAAAAAACATTTTTGTTTCATGATAAATGCCAAAATAGACACACAAATGCTGTATCTGGATTTGGGGTGTGTGCATTTGCTTTAGTTTCCTTTTTTGTTTTTTAATAGCACAGTATCTTTGTTTTCCAAGATAATCTATTTTAACATCTAGAAAATCTCCCAAATATTGCCCTTTGATCATAAGTTACATCTGAGCCTCATAAATAACAGTAGTATTCCCAGCTAAAATAAATTTCTGACATCATTAAAGATTACTAACCATAGCCTGTAGATCAACCTGTGGATTCCAGTCTGAATCATATAATATAACCACATCAGCACTTGCCAAGTTAATTCCAAGACCTCCAGCTCTGGTACTCAGCATAAAGATGAATTTGCTACTATTAGGAACATTAAAGGCCTCTATTGCTTCCTTTTTTAAATTGATACAGGAAATGGAAGAAAACAAAGAAAAATAAAATTATATTAACAGAGTCCTTAAGAAAAAAATATTTTTAACATACATGTTCTAAAGCCCACTTTATGCTATTCTTCCATCTCAAAAACTTAAGCATATATCTATATACTATACTGTGTGACTTGCTGTAGAAATTATATTACATAAAGTTCCTAATATTTAGAAGCTTACATCAATAGAGACAAACTGAGAACAATCGCATAGACAAATTTAACTAGGCAAGCAATAAATCATTTAAATTATTTAAAGCAACAACAGTGAAAATATTTTGAGGGAGAGCTGAAAAATATCTAGAAGATAAAATGTCAGCTAACTCAACTTCATTCCCATTAGTTTACAAAGTATTAACAAAGAAGGTATAGTTTGGAAGACCAACCGAGAAAGAAAAATGTTCAGAAATGTGAATGAGAGAACTGGATAAAGGGGAGGTTAAGCGGATTTATTTCCATATGATGACAAGAGGCAAACAGGAAAGTAATGAAGAAATTCAATAAGGTAATCCAGGGAAATTTAGTAAAGAGTCTTAAAATTAATGGGATGTTAATATCCTTACTATATAAAGAGCTCATACAAATTAATTAGAAAGAAACACTAAGACCCCAATAAAAGAATGAACAAAAAAATAGGAAAAAAAGAACAGACAATTCACAGAAGAACAAATACGAATGGCTAATAAATACAAAAATAATGTTCAATCTCACTAGTAATCAAATAAATGTAAATTAAAACATAATACCATTTTTTGAAGATTAAAAAATTATAATACTCAATGTTGACGAGGGGGCGGTGAGACGGGCACTCTCATACATTGCTGCAGGGAATGGAAATTGGTACAACCTTTCTGGAAAGCAATTTGGCAATATGCATCAAGAGTCTTAAAAATGTTCATACCCTTTGACCCAGTAATTCCACTTCTAGGAATTTATCCTAAGGAAATAATCAGAAATGTGCACAAAGATTTATGTATAAGGACTTTCACTTTACCATTATTTATAATAGTGAAAAATTGGAAACAACCTAAATGATCAACAATTGGGAGACAAATTATTTATAGTATGTCCACTGGATGTAATATATTTAAATTATTTTTACAATGAATTTTATTATTGGTATAGGAAAGAACAACATAATGCCGAGTAAAAATGTTACCAAACTTTACATATAGTATATATAATATAATATCAGCTTACTTATATAAATTATATATACAAAAATAGATTGGCCAGAAATACTTTTATTTTGCAAATTTCCTTCAGTAATCATATGTTACTTTTATGATCAGAAAATACAGGAAGTCAAATTTTTAATGAATGGAATGGCATGGTCGAAAGTTGCAGCAGAGAAGGTGACACTGCCACAGTCCATATAGCATGTAGAGGGCACAGTACAGAAAGCAGCATGGTGTAGTGAGAGGCAATTTGGTGTAGAGGAAATAGCAAAAACCTGGTGTTAATCATTACCATTTATTATATATGTGTTTCTAAGCAAGCTTTTAACCTCTCTGAGACAGTTTCAAGTAGAAAAAAATACTAGTAAATTATACTTTACTGAGCTGCTAGGAGAATTCAATTGGAACTATACATTGCCTAGCTTAGAGTCATTGCTTGACAAATGTTAGATCCTTTCTCTATAAAAGTGAGGAAGCCAATTAAGTAAAGGTTATAGGAACTGAGTCAGAGGATGACGAGAGACTCAGCCAGCTGAATTTAGCTGTAGCAATGAAGAAAGGGCAAATCTGAGAACTACTGAAAAGGAATTGCTGGCAAATAATTAGATTAAGGAATCAAATGTGGCTTCCCCTTCTTAATAGGAAAATAGACAAAATGACTATGTGGACAAAAGTATAATGGAAAAGTGGGGCATTTCAAAAAAAAAAAAGGAAGAATGAACAAAAGAAAGAAAATAAAATAACAGCTCTGACTTTGCTGTACCTAAAGTTAACATATGTAATTCAATATCTCTGAAGGGAGAAATTATTTGAAATTTTAAGAAACCAGAAAATTTTGGGTATAATTTGGTGAAGTCCACATTGCTCATAAGCAGGGAGATCAGTCAGAAATGTAAATTGGCTATTTGAGGTCAGAAAGCACCTACTTTTCTGCCTTAGTAACATCTTCATTCCAGGAAAAAGGGTCATTTTGAATACCACTGTATGGCTTGTGCTTAATGTGGATTTGGAGAAACCCATTCTGAAGAATAAATTAGCAAAAGCCAATCAAGCTTCAAGTTACGATTTTAGAAAAAGTGAACTACTATAGAGCAGGAACCAGTGTAAACTTTGAAACACCCCCTATTTGTAAACGTTATCAAAAATATTTCCCTAGGGCACCTGGGTGGCTCAGTTGTTAAGCATCTGCCTTGGGCTCAGGTCATGATCCCAGGATCCTGGGATCAAGCCCCGCATCAGGCTTCATGCTCAGCAGGAAGACTGCTTCTCCCTCTCCCACTCCACCTACTTGTGTTCCCTCTCTTGCTGTGTGTGTGTGTCTCTCTCTCTGTCAAATAAATAAATAAAATCTTAAAAAAAAAATTTCCCCAAAATGGGTAGCAGGGAAACCCTTAGTATGAAAAGTGCCTGTATGCCTGCTATGGACCTTATCCTATACTATAACCAAGCTTCAATAAGGAAGCACATAAGGGACAGAGTGCTCACTGAAGTTAGAGAAGGACAGGGACATGGACTAAGTCTGCAGCCTGAAATGGGGCCCTAAAGCTGAGAGGTAAAAGGCCTGTGTGCAATTTCATGACATGCAGTATATTCTAAACTACAGTTTAAAAACTGCATTCAGCGGGGCACCTGGGTGGCTCAGTTGGTTGGACGACTGCCTTCGGCTCAGGTCATGATCCTGGAGTCCGGGGATCGAGTCCCACATCGGACTCCCAGCTCCATGGGGAGTCTGCTTCTCCCTCTGACCTTCTCCTCGCTCATGTTCTCTCTCAGTCTCTCTCTCAAATAAATAAATAAAATCTTTAAAAAAAAAAAAACTGCATTCAGGAGCACCTGGGTGGCTCAGTGGGTTAAGCCTCTGCCTTCAGCTCAGGTCATGATCCCAGGGTTCTAGGATCGAGCCCCGCATCAGGCTCTCTGCTCAGCAGGGAGCCTGCTTCCCTTCCTCTCTCTGCCTGCCTCTCTGTCTACTTGTGATCTCTGTCAAATAAATAAATAAAATCTTTTTAAAAATTTTTAAAAATAAAAAAAATTAAAACTGCATTCATATCTATTATACCCAACAATCCTCACAATATTGTCAAAAAAGAAGCCTAGGTATTAATATTACCCTGATAATAAAGATACTAAGGCTCAGAGAATTAAATAGCTTGCATATACTACAAAGTGGTAGAGCTGGTACTGAAATTTAGGTCTTCTGAAACCAAGTTCAATGCATTTTCCACTATACCAGGAAATCACAATATTTGCCCAGAGCATGAGGATAGACTTAAAAGAGAGACCAAAGACAGAGCCTTGAAGGACCACAGAAAAGTGAAGCTAAATTAGCAAAGCCCTCCCCCCAAAAAAGTATTTAACATTAGACCCGTGACATTCGTGAGGGATAATCTAAAGATCTGTAAGAACTCCCAAATTTGAGAAAGACACTGGGTGCTAGCTAGGATTCCTCACTGGCTAAGTAACTCAGTCCTATACACCAGCCTTTTGGTATTCCAAGATACAAATGCATGATAAGCACCTATACCTATGTTGTCCAATTTCGGTTTTACAAAAATCTAACACTGAGATTATTTCCTTTACAAATTATTGTTTCATGAGTCTTTATGGTTGCTCATAAACTGGAAAAATCTCAACTGTTAAACTCCACAAATGGCGAGGGTCTACTGTAGGAAGCAAATCAAGAAAAGAAAATGGAAGAATCAGAGATTACATAGTAGAATGAGAAACAGTAACCAGAAGGTCAGAGATAGCAGTAGTTAGAAGAGTTAAGGGTGTAATGGTATAGTATCATTTAGATAAGGATGTCTTTGAAGACCTTGAAAAGGATGCTTTGTAAATAGTCAGTATAATGCAAGCCAAACTGAAGATCTGAGAGAGACAGAGAGGTGTTAGGGAGAAATTCAACACACCTAGCTCTTTTATTAAAAGGCCAAAGTTCAAAACTATGTAATGATGAGAAACATGGCTTAACTTAACTCTGATTTTTGAAGTTTTATTTTCTTTTCCTCACCTCTCTTTCTTCATGTGGGGTTTGTCCATCCAGTCGACAATACTCATAACCACGCCACATACAATAATCCTCCAAAATGTCCAGCAAGCGAGTCATCTGGCTAAAAATGAGAACCCTTGAACCTAAAACATTTCCCCCAAAAAAGCAAGTTATTCAACTTGTATAAAAACTAATTTGAAAATTACAAACACATAAGCAAACGTCACATGTAATATAAATATATAGTACATGAACACTTCATGAAACACATACACATACACCTTCGAGGAAAGCTATACAGAATTATACATTGCTGAGTTATGCATGTTTAAGGATTTCAAAACCTTCCACACGTACTGAGATGATTTAAAGTCTGCCTTTTCTCTGTCCTGAGGATGTGATCAGGACACACAACCTTTTACTAGACTACTGCAATAGTCTCCCAACTAGTCTCCTGTTTCTCAACTCTCATCCTCAGTAGAAGTCCTGTACTGCTTCAAAGGTTCTCCTCCAAACATACAAGTCTGATTGTGTCAGCTGACACAGCAAAATCTTCTATAACAAACCTTCCTCCCCACCTTCTAAACAGTCCACACTTTAAAGCATGTTGAAAAGGCCTTTCATAATCTGGCTCCATCCAGCTTTCCAGATTCATCAACTGCCACTCTACCCCAAATACTGTAAACTCTGCATTCCCTTTTTTCATGCTTCTGTTTCATTGTCCTGTGAAATGCTTCCCTCTCATTCTTCCCGTGATTTACTCCTAGACATTCTCCCAGGCTCACTACAAATGTCGCTTTTTTGAAGATTTCCCCAACTCTCAGTTTCTCAACATATGGCACTTATCACAATGAACTACAACTGTTCCTCCTCACTACACTGTGAGTTTGTCCAAGGCCAAGACGATTCCTAGCAGATAGTAAGTACTCAATATTTGCTGAAGGAGTGAATGAATCAATGAATGATGATATGGAAAATGTTATTCATACACAAGGCACTAATATAAAAAGTCATTTCATGTTAATGTATAGATTTGTAACTCACCCTGTTCTTTGAGTTTGGCCAACAGTTTATCAAGAACTACCATTTTACCACTGTTGCTGACAATGTGCTCATCAGTGGTATAAGGTGGACCAGGTTCAGCACCATCGAACAAATAAGGATGGTTACAACACTTCCGAAGCTGCATCAGAATGTTTAAGAGTCGCATCTTGTCCATCTTGCCAGCAGAGTTTAACACATCAATATCTTTCATCAGGATTTTTGTATACCTAAAATTTTTAACTATAATTAATCATTTATTATATGTAGTTGATGAATCACTAAATTCTACTGCTGAAACCAATATTATACTATATATTAACCAATAGGAATTTAAATAAAAATTTGAAAAGAAAAAGTAAAAAATAGTTTTGGTGAACATGTGGTGAAATAGGAAGATCTTATAAACTGACATGGATATGTTAGTACACTCTTTCTGAAGGGCAATTTGACAAGATAGATAAAAAGTTTTAAAATGTGAATATTCTACATCTGCAACTTTGTCCTTTGTAGATAGCAATATAAGTGGAATAATGTTCATCACAGCACTGTTTGTAATATTGTAATACTAAAAGTTACAGCAATCTAAAAAAAGTTCAGCGACATCAAGCAACATGCTTTTGGTGATCAGCATAGAGTCCTATCTAGGATAAACAACAAATTCAACTTTGAGACTAAATCTGATCAGCAAAACTAAGAAACTCTTGAACATTTTAACTTGTATGTTGCCTACAAACCTGTTTCTTCCTGCTTTAGTCATTGCTACAAATTGCTATCAACTGATTAACTATTCAGATAACCATATCTGATAATTAATTATTCAATAAATAAATATTTGCTGAAAGTTGGCATCCAACTTTTACTTGTTTGAACTAAAAACAATCACAATTTCTTACACCTAATTTTTATAAGGCATTTTTTTCTGATCCATAAACATTTTTCATTCTCTTTTGTTGACCTTTACCCAGGTAAAAATAGACCTATGTATCCACCTGAACAGTGATTAATATTTAATTATAATAACTGCCAACTTGTATTGAATGAAAGTGCCAGGTACCATGTGAAGGGCTTTATATAAATCATCTTGTTAAATCTTCACAACAACTCCCAGGTATGTACTAGAATCACTCCTACTTTATGAATGGAAATTCAGGCAGTAGTAAGAGAAGGAAAAAAAAAAACCTACTCAGGGCCACAGAAAGGGAAAAAGTCAGAGTTTGATCTTATATCTGAATTTAGAGAAATATACTCTTCACCACCATCCTATACTGGTTTCAATAGTAGAGAAGTCATTACATATTATAAGTGATCTAATTTTGTTTATATCAGCAACATTTTTCTTCTTTTTTTTTAAGTAGGCTCCATGCCCAACACAGTACTTGAACTCATGACTCTGAAATCAAGACCTGAGCTGAGATCAAGAGTCAGATGCCTAACCAACTGAGTCACCCAGGTGCCCCACAACATTTTGCTTCTTTTAGCAGCATTATTACATAAGCATGTCTAATTTAGGGTTCTTTGTATCTTCTCTTGTCATTTTCCTGCTTTGCCTGTATTTATCAAACCAATTCAGCATCTATTTTTATAATATCTACAATCACTACTCTCATCCATCTTACTGATGTTTATTATTATGGTTATTACTACTTACACTGATGGAAAAAGCAATACCAAAAAAATGCGCAAGTGACATTAGCCTCTTTAACCCTAACACTGACTCGACAAACTAAGTACTATTATCCCCATTTTATAGAAGGGAAACTGAAGTTATATAATTTACCCAAGCTAAATAGCTACAAAGGGGCAAAGTATGTGATTCAAATACAGGTCTTATAATTAACGAGGGCATGTGATATAATGAGAACTGGGTATTGTATAAGACTGATTAATCACTGACCTCTACCTCTGAAACCAATAACATTTAATTAATTAAATTTAAATTAAAAATTACTTTAAAAAAACAAATTACAGTTCTATAGACTCAAAGCCCATGCTCCTTCCCAAAGGCTAAATAAAATGAATGTTTTTGGTGAATACCAATTTTTTATCAAAATATTTGAACTACTTAACTTGTTATTCAAATAGAAAATGTAAATTTTGATCTAAAGGCACAACTAAAATTTCTTTTAAATTTAGCTTTGGAGAAAGCTACAAAGCTAGATTTTAATAAATCTTTACACATAAATGAATTCCTTGGAAATAAAATAGCTTACCATTCTCGTTGCATTTTACTCAGTCCCAAGTAAATCTTTATTTCCTTTTTAGGAGGCAGGCTCTTCTCTACATCAGTTTTTATACGACGTAACAAAAATGGTTTTAAAACCTAAAAAAGTGATAGTTTTTATAAAAGTTTGTAAGATATTTAATATTTAAACCACAGCACCCTAATGCAAAATTTACTTCCCAGTGCATAACCTGAAAAACACTATCAATACCAGTTGCCAATTTTCTCAATAAAAAAGAACAAATGGCCCATTAAAAAATCAGAACAGGGGCCCTAAATTAGATATTCATAATTTGATGGCACAAAATACATTAAAATGTAAGACAACAAGATAATTAACTATTGAATAAGCATGAAAGCATCTTTTTTTTAAAAAAAAAAGGTTACTGCCATACAACATTTGCTTCTTTATTCTGTATAGAAATATTTTTTTTAAGATTTTATTTATTTATTTGACAGAGATCACAAGTAGGCAGAGAGGCAGGCAGAGAGAGAGAGAGGAGGAAGCAGGCTCCCTGCAAAGCAGAGAGCCCAACATGGGGCTCAATCCCAGGACCCTGGGATCATGACCTGAGCTGAAGGCAGAGGCTTTAACCCACTGAGCCACCCAGGTGCCCCTCTGTATAGAAATAATTTTGATGGTAACAGAAATTTTTCCAGAAAAGACATCCAGATGACCAACAGACACATGAAGAAAAGATGCTCAACATCACTCATAATCAGGGAAAGGCAAATCAAAATTGCAATGAGATATCACCTTACATCTATCAGAATGGCTAGTATCAAAAAAACAAGAAATATTAAGAGCTGGCAAGGATGTGGAGAAAAGAAACCCTCATACACTGTTGGAAAAAAAATTGGTGCAGATACTGTGGAAAACAGTGTGGAGGTTCCTCAAAAAAATAAAAATAGAAATACCATGTGATCCAGTAATTCCACTCCTGGGTATTTACCCATAGAAAAAGAAACCACTAATTTGAAAACATATATGCACCCCTATGTTTATTGTAGCATTATTTATAATAACCAAGATACAGAAGCAACACCTAAGTATCCATTGACAGATAAATAGATAAAGAAGATATGGTCTCTCTATATATACGTGTGTATACATATATTCATACATACACACATGTATATGTATGTATACATGTGTATATATGTGTGTATGAATATATATTATATATACACACATTACATACACACACACACACACACACACACAATGGAATGTTACTCAGCCATAAAAAGGATGAGATCTTGCCATTTGTAACGACATGAATGGACCCAGAAGGTATTACACTAAGTGAAACAATAATATTTTTGAATCTTAGAGGAAATCTAAGTCAGAGTACGGATCAGAGAGTCTCTAGAAGTGAGATAAAAATGCAGGCCATTTCAAAATAGTTAAACATATGATTTAAGAGATAATGGTTCAGTATTAAGGAAGATATGGATGACTAGAGAAAAAAGATGAAATAATCAGTATATACCTGCGAGACAAATTCTATCACAGGAAAATAATAGAGCTACCATCACCGGTAGAGTATGTGCAGTGTGGCAGACGGTGCACTATGATCTTTACAATCCAGAGTACTAAATCCTTACAATAAATCTTTAAGGGAAATGTGATTATTTTTTTTAAGATTTTATTTATTTATTTTAGAGGGAGAAAGAGAGAGCACAAGCAAGGGAAGGGGCAGAGGAAGAGGTAGAGAATCTCAAGCAGACTCTGCATTCAGTGAGGAGCCCAAAGTGGGGCTCAGTCTCACAACCCTGAGATCATGACCTGAGCTGAAACCAAGAGCCAAATGCCCAAATGACTGAGCCACCCAGGCACCCTTCAATTTTATTAATTTAACTGAAGTCATTTTGCTAGTAAGTGGTAGAAGTCAAATTCAAATCAGATCAAACCGATTCTACAAACAGTTCAGTCCCTGGTTAGCCATTGTAAGCATGGACAAGTTCCTTAACTTTTCTGAGTCTGTTTCCTAATCCATTCATTAGAAAAAATTATGGTATATGTCTATTACAAGCATTTTATTTTTTTTTTAAGATTTATTTATTTGACAGAGAGAAATCACAAGTAGACAGAGAGGCAGCCAGAGAGAGAGAGAGAGGGAAGCAGGCTCCCTGCTGAGCAGAGAGCCCGATGCGGGACTCAATCCCAGGATCCTGAGATCATGACCTGAGCCGAAGGCAGCGGCTTAATCCACTGAGCCACCCAGGCGCCCCACAAGCATTTTAAAATGAGGATAATGATACCTATTTCCAAAGCTGCCATGAAAATTTATAGTAGTATTTGTGTAGAGCTTAACCACAGTAGACGTTAGTAAACAGTAGCCACTACTATTAGAGATCTATGGGAGGTAAGGAAAAGGAAAGAGTGAAAGACAACTTCTGATCTCTGGTTTGAGCCTCCTAAAATTGTCCAAGAGAGATTCCTTATGAGTTAAACTGCCTGTGAGACATTTAGAGAGAAAGACTTAGAAGGCAGTAGGATATACAGGAACTAGGCAAGAAATAATGGAAAGATAAATTTGGGAGTTATAAGTAGATAGGTGGTAGCTGTAACCATAGGAGTGGATCTCCAGGGAGAGCACATATGAAAAAGAAAGTCAAGGACAAAGCCCTACAAAACACTAACCTTTCAGGGGCAGACTGAGAAAGAAAAGCCCATAAAGAGGAATAATATGAGTGGCCAAAAAGGTAAGAGAAAATCCAAGAAGAGAATCTAATTCCTACCAGAAACCAGGTAGGAAAGGGTTTCATGCAGGAGTGGTTAGAAGTGCTAACCAGTGCAGAGAAGCCAAAATACCTAGCAAAAAGTATACCCTGAATTCAGCAACTAGAAAATGATTAAAGACCTTCCAAGATAAGTTTCAGTTGTGTAGGATGGATAGAAGCCAGTGGTCAATGAGGCAAGAGTAAATAGGAGATTAGGTAGTGGAGATGGAGAAAATAAACCACTTCTTCAAGCTTAGCTATCAAGGGAAGACACCAGAATCACAGCTAGAGACACACAGTGTGAAGAGAGTACTATTTTGTACATGCATGAGTGTGCGTGTGTATGGGTATGGGTTTGGATTATAACACAGCACATACTTGAGCATGTTTACATTTTAGTACAAAGAGTCAATATAGAGTGAAAGCTAGAAAAATCAGTCAGTAAAATGGATAAATTATGGGGAAAGGTCCCATAAGGAAACAGGGAGAAATGAGATCCAGAGTTCATGTCGGAAGACTTAGCTAGTGACCAAAGAAAATACCTCTTCCCTTCGGAAAGAAGGTAACACAGAGGCATATATCCTTGGAAGGGGGATATCCTTGAAGGAGTTCCTACCTAGTAACTTTTCCTTTTTCTTTTTCTTTGAGAAAATAATGATGTAATTTACTGAAAATGGAGGGGGAGCAGAGAGTATCTGGGATAGAAGCCTTGGAGTGATTGGGAAAGGTCTGAAGCAGCTGTTACTGGAAATGGGAAAGAATGCTGTAGAAGGCCATGTTCAAGGATTGCTGACATCATCAAACACCACCTTATGTTATAGAACATGAAACTGGAGTTGTTCCAACATGTACAATTGTGTATCTTTCTTTATCAGTGTTGAACAGCCCCAGTACAGAACAAGTCACTTTGCTAGTAAGTGGTAGAAGCAGAATCCTAACCCAGATTGACAAAGACATTGCAGTATTCTGGTTTCGGGCTTCCAGGAAGAAATGGCAGATGGACAAGAAAGTTTGGGAGTATTGGCAAAAGCATGGTTCCAGGGATAGAAAATGGACTCATTGTCTAATAGAGAAGAAAATAACAAAATAACAACAGGAGCACCTGACTCCCTCAGTTGGTGGAGTCTGCAACTCTTGATCTTGGGGTTGTGAGTTCAAGCCCTATGTTTAGTATAGAGATTACTTAAAAAGTAAAGTCTGAAATAAGGTGATGGATGAGAAAAAGCAGGGATCCAAGGACTGGAGGTCTCTGTAAGGTAATAGAATAAGTACAGAAGGGAGTAACATGCGTGAAAGAGCTAAATAAAGGAGACAAGAAGTTGTTATCAAAGAATTGAAAACTGGTATTTAATGAATGTGAGGGGTCACCTGGAGAAGAGTGGATGACAGAGAAGAGGGTGGAAGGGGGATCTGCAAGATAACTTCACCTTAAAGTTCTATACATGATGGTGAAGAACTAGTGGCTTACAAGTGGCACTGGGGAACTAGGAAAATACAGATGCCATCTTAAGCACCTGTGGGGTATGGGAATATGAACAGCCTCTACTGGAGAGGACCACATTATCCATGCAGAAGAGCTAAAGCAAAAAGGCTCTTTCCTAGACAGGCTAAAAAGAGAGCAGAGTTTATTTCCCAAAGAGGCTGTCAGAATGACTGTGAGGGAGACACAGTGAGACTGAGCCAGGAGGTAAACCTACAAGTTCAGATTCTATGGCAGTTTGTTTTCTAGCTTGGAATATATATTTAATTACTAAATTTTCTTGCCTATTACTTACTGCGTGAAGTCTTTCCACAAGTTTTTGATCACCAAGACAATTTTTAGTGTCAAACCAAGAGTCAAAGTCCTGTGGAAGAGTGAAAATACTGCAGTAAGCACACAGGTGGTTGGTTGGTTTTTTGTTTTTGTTTTTGTTTTTAAATAAACTCGATACTGTATAAATTCCTGTAAAATGACACAACAGTATTTAATTTTAAAAACACTTTCAAAAATACGTTTACTGTGATGGTCAATATTATTTATTTCTCAAAAATAGCTAAAATACTGAGGGAGTTAAAATTTGAACTCCACCAGCACTGTTTCCTTAAAATACTTTTATTAGGCTTCCGCATACCATAGTACCATTACATCTAGTTAAAAGTTACTGTATAGTGACTAACATGCCACAGTAATTTTTTAAAAAGAGTTTGGAGTAGAAGTAAGAATATAAAATTGAAGGCACATAATGACAACAAAAATTTTAAACAATAAAAATAAATCAAAGCAAGATAAGGTATATAAAGCAATGGATAACAGAACTTGGTACTTTTTATTACCAATTAATATCAGTAATGAGGAAAATAAGGCTCCAAAGTCCTTACATCATTCAATTCAGTTTGCTGCACTAACTTAACCTTATTTTAATGATAAAAACAATGTAAATCACACATTTACAAAATATTGTTTTTTGAATCACACATTAATTATGAGCACTTTAGTACTCACCAAATGTTAATGACTACAATAATCAAAGACCATTTTAAAGACTCCACCTGCCAAACTAGTATATAAAAAGCCTTTCCAATTTAATTAAAAGAAAATTTTGAATTTACAATTATGAACTCAGCCTATCTCATTTCAGAAGTTGTGACAGTAGTGCAATATAGGCAAAGTTTAACAGGCAGAATAATCTCAAAGAAAAGAAATATTATTCCTCTAAATAACCCCATTTAAAATATTTGTGCTTAAGAATGCTTTTTTCTGAGAAAACTGAAACACACAGATAAAGAATTAAAAATGAAAAAATTATAAATTTCAATCTACATTCTATGCTTTGAAAACAGAAGTCTATGAACATAAGAAAATTATATTTAAAACATATGACTTAAACTTACATCTGCAGAATTAAAGACATCAGGCAATAAAAAGTTGAGTAAAGCCCAGAGTTCATGCAGGTTATTCTGCAAAGGCGTTCCAGTTAGGAGCAAGCGGTTGGTTGACTTGAACTCACGAACAATCTCTGAAAGCTAGAAAAATAACAGTTATGTTAACATTACTTTATTTATTAGAATTCTCAAAATTCAGTTCTGTATCCAACCATGTTTTGAATAAAACAAAACTTGAACATTATTTTTCTATAGAAAAATATCCTAGCTCAGGTGACATTGCCATAATCAATCACAACTAAACAAAATATTCTAGGCATTTCTACACCTACAAGAATGCAAATCATAGTCTTACCTAAGACCCCTCCCTCACTTCAAAAAATGTATTTCTCCATTTTGGGTCCACAGAAACAGTCAAAACTCCATGGAATCCAGACTAGTCACTTTACACAATAATATCTCCTTCTCCCTGCCAATCATGTTCATCTACATACCTAGCCAAGTTCTAACTTGGCCTGGTGACAGTTTTTAAACACCAGAGCTGCACCCATTTTTCCTATCTTAGTTTAACTTTCTAAATATAAGACTATGAAAATCAAAGCACAAAAGCATAAAAGAACAACAACCTTATCAATAAAAAATGCACATTTTTATAACACTCAAACAATTATTCACTAACATGCATCTTTTTTTATTGGGTATTAGTTTCAATTTGAAATTAGTATCATCCACCTGGTGGTTTTCCTCCAGTTCTGTCCCTGTTTCTCCCAAAGTAGCCCAGTGATCCAAAGAGAGATTCATCGTAATAACTGATGCTTTTCCTACTGTTGATGGAGTTGAATGGCAAGAAATATTGATATTTTTCAAAATTAACACCATACTCTAATTCACAGAAATCAGATAACTCCACGAATGCTTTTTTCTAATCCTTATGAATACATATAAGCTGGTAGGCTCCTCAATAAAAGCCAAATCAATGCAAATAACTTTTGTACACCAAATATTACCAAAATACTAAAATACTGTATCACAACAGAGTTAGGCTGCAACAGATATAGCAAATGAACACTTAATTTTCTTTATATTAAAAACTGTGCTCAATCTTCATTTGCCTCATATTCAATAATTTAAACTTTAAAAAAAATTTTTAAAACTAACTTCATTCATATTCTGTGAATAAAATCACAATCTTCCAACCTTTTTTAATGCTGAATACACAGAAGCAAACAAACAGATATGGTAGTTAAAAGAAAACTTTAACAATGATATTGAAAAACTGGCTTACCTTAGATTTTTCATTCTTTATTCTATGAGCCTCGTCAATGACTAGGTATCGCCAATGAAACTTTTTGAATACAGATTTTTCTTTAATTACCATCTCATAAGAAGTAACACAAACATCCCATTCTCCTGGCATCATTTCATCACGAATAAAAGCAGCCTAATGCAAAACAAAGTTCCTCATATTAAAACACACTGATAAGATGGTCACAGAATTAAAACATCAAGAGAATATTAATAATTCTAAGAGACTTGGGAATCATTTAGTCTCATCCATTTTAAAGATAGAAAAACCAAGGCCCAAAGACACATCTGTGGGCAATTATCTAGATGACATGTTAATACATTCATTAACGTTAATTAATAACTCATTAATATTAATACATTCGTTAACAAAGGAAGCAAATGCTTCCCTAAAATGACTACAGCATATCCAATGAACCAGAGAAAATCTTATCACCAGAAGAGGACTACATTACTAAGCTCTCTTCATAAGACAGTCTAAAAAGAAATGGGCAAAGTAAACTGCCTTCTGAAAACCATGTTCTTACCAAGAGCCAAGCATTACCAACTATTACCAACACAGATTAACAAATGAAAGGAACTTAATATACATGAGTGATTTCAACATTTTGAAATCTCTTAATATGTTCCTTCCCTTTCTAGCAGGAATGAGTCACATATTTTGTTAAGGTTATGAAAGCCCATCAATGCTTTTGTGAACTTCCTGATGTTGTTTTGAGGCTACAGGTATGATTTTATAAAGGGGACTTGCTCTATCTAGTACAGGAGACTATTTAAAATAGTGATACTATTTAGAACTATTTTTAAATCTTTCCAGACAGTGGCCAAAATAGTAGCCAAGCTGACTGAGAGCATTTTCAACTTGTACAAACTGAATTCCAGATGTTACAGGTCAAAATAAAACCACAGAAGTTAACAGGGAGCAGCCAAATCTATATTGAGAAAGTTCTGATTAGTACTGTAAATCTGAAATTACAGTGCAAAAACAAAATAACTGTTCACTGCAAACTCATTATTTCATAAAGTCAGTTACACACCAAACACACTGTGGACTCATTCAACAAGTATTTACTGAATGCCCATATATATAAAAGAATCGCCTGGACTAAAGTAAAGAACAAAAAAAGGCCTTTCTAGCAGTCTAGGTTGCACTCTGGGAAGTGGTCATATTTAAAAAGGTAATTAAGACATTAGGGAACTGGGAGCAACATAGAGAGAACCAGGGTGCTAGACCGCTTTTAGTCTTGCCAACACTTTATCTTTCTTTGATTTTGCGAAACACTCAGTTTAATGGTTCCTCCTATAGTTTCATGAAACATATGCATATTTTTAAATTAAATTACCCCTACTTTGAATTTGTGTGACAGAATATTTAGTATCATATAATCCAAAAGCTCTCTTTATAAGTGACAAAATTAAGGCCCTTCAAGAGTCACTCAACGTCACACAGTCAACGGCAACTCTCGAACTAAAACCAGATCTCCTGTTTCCATGTCCAAGATCTTTGATGACTCCGGAGTAGAAAAGGAAGGGGCCAAAACTCAAGTTAGGGGGTGTCTAGCTGGCTCAGTTGGTAGAGCATGCAACTCTTGATCTCAAGGTTATGAGATCAAGTCCCACACTGGAATGTGGAGCCTACTTAAAAAATATGTAAAAACCCTACTTGGGATTCATACCTCTATATACTTGAGGACTACATTAGCATCAAACTGGATCAACAGTATTACTAAGAATTACCCAACTCAATCAAATACCTGTTATAATCGACATCAAATTTTAATAAAATATTGACCTCATAAAATGTTTACAAAAGACCAGGAACTATAAAGACCCAATATATCTATCCCATATGGCACCAAGATTCAAAATCTATCTATAAGTAATAATCTGGATTTTCTCTATACATACTGACATCAATCTCTAAATGTTGAATATAGTACATTATTTATGTTATTAATAATTACCAGTTTACAAACTCTTTCGCCCATGGCCCAGAGTAAAATTATAGTTTAGGTTGCAATTCTTAAAAAAAGGAGCAGTACATATCCCCACCATGTGTGAAACACTGTGCCATTTTCCATTCTATTGTATCTCAGTGTTTTAAAAAATTGTCACCACCAACATGAATTCCCGATATTAACAAGTAGCAATATGAAAAACACTGACTTTGAAGATTGGTTTTCAAGGTTAAAAAATTTTGAAGCTGCCAGTAAAATTCCAGTCTCCCCTGGGGTAGAGATAGGACAGTCACAAATTAAATACATCCACTCTTTCTTCAAAACACTCAGAGGTATTTCATGAAATCCTTGGATTCCATATAAGATAGTTGAAAACAACTGACAATTTTACTAAGACACATGAAAACACAAGCATAGCATATTTCCCTTTTGTTTATGATCTTCAAGAAATAATTTCAGCCAAAAATCAGTACTTTAGAAATGTAAAGTTTTATAAGGATTGGCATTACATCAAAGAACAGCAGTGAGAGGCACCTGAGTGTCTGCCTTTGGCTCAGGTTGAGATCTCCAGGTCCTGGGATAGAGCCTTGTTTCTGGCTCTCTACTCAGCAGGAAGTCTGCTTCTCTTACTCCCTCTCCCGCTGTCCCTCCCCCTGCCACTCCTGTTCTCTTTCTCTAATAAAGAAATTTTTTTTTTTTTTTTTAAGAAAAGAGGGTGACTGAGTGGCTCAGTTAGTTAAGCAACTGCCTTCGGCTCAGGTCATGATCCTGGAGTCCTGGGATCAAGTCCCACACGGACTCCCAGCTCCAATTTAAATAAATTTAAGTAATTTTTCTTCAAACAAAATAATAAGAATAAAATTACATAATTCATTATGTTACCATTCTTTTTTTTTAAAGATTTTATTTTTTATTTATTTGACAGACAGAGATCATGAGTATGCAGAGAGGCAGGCAGAGAGAGAGGAGGAAGCAGGCTTGATGCAGGGCTTGATCCCAGGACCCTGGGATCATGACCTGAGCCGAAGGCAGAGGCTTTAACCCACTGAGCCACCCAGGCACCCCTATGTTACCATTCTTTTGAGGATATCTTTTGATAACCTAACTAAATATGTAAAATTGAATTTACTCTAAACTATGTTCTCTGTAGGCAAAATAAAGGCAAAGTTTAATAATATGCTTTCTAAGCTGATTATTCATTTTGATATTTTTGCATAATTTATTTCTTTTAGATTAATTCTACAGTCCTAAATAATTGTAGCCTACTACATTGACAAATGGATAATTTAAGCAAGAGCTCAGAATTTCTAATATCTAAGAATGTATGCAGATATGTATTTTTCTATTCAAAGACCAAAACTGAAAGTTGTGTCTACGCATAAACACAAAACACAAGGCTCTCTGTACAAATAGAAAAGATTCCAAGGTATAAAGAAAAGATTCCACTACAGGTATACATATATACCAAGTCAAAGTCAAAAGTGAAAAATTTAAGCATAAATTAAGTCATGCAAATTTACAGTTTTGGTGTCAAAACAGCATAAATGATAGAGTCACTGAAAAGACACACTGTAGATAAGGAATTCCTTTATAAAAAATTATTCAAAATGCAACTCAAGAATGTTGAGGTTAATGACCTAGTTGAATTTAAATGCGGATAAGCATAGTAATGGATTGTCTGGGGGCACCTGGGTGGCTCAGCTGTTAAGCGTGTGTCTTCGGCTCAGGTGGTGATCCCAGGGTGGCCTGCTTCTCCCTCTAGTCTATACTAATGTCACAAAGTCGTTTTCTTAGACTCAAGTTAACTCTGTTTCATTCTGGCTTTCAGTTACTGTAGTTCTGGCGAAACTCAGCTACAAAGACCAAGTTCCTAGGGCGCCTGGATGGCTCAGCTGGTTAAACAACTGCCTTCAGCTCAGGTCATGATCCTAGAGTCCCCAGATCAAGTCCCGCACTGGGCTCCGGGGGAAGCCTGCTTCTCCCTCTGACACTCTCCTTGCTTGTGTTCCCTCTCTCCCTGTGTCTCTGTCAAATAAATAAATATCTTTTTAAAAAGTAATGGACTGTCTGTTATTAATAAGCAACACATCTACTTCACAGGAGTGTTGTGAGAATTAATTAATACATAAAAGGCACTTACAACGCACTTACAACAGAGCCTAACATAGAGTTACTTACTAGTAGCAGTCAACTTCAATGTCTTTTATGGTTAATAGCATACAACTTAACCCCAGAAATGATGTTATTCTCGATGGCCTCTTTAAACCTATTTCTCACTTACTCTCACATCCTTGTCTCCAACGAAACAAATAACGCGGAGGGATGGGACCCATCGTTTAAATTCATTCATCCAGTTGTATAAAGTAGACTTTGGAACTAAAACCATGTGAGGTCCAGGAATGTTTCGGTAATGTTTCAGGTAACCGAGCAAAGCAATCGTTTGTAAAGTCTTACCAAGACCCTGCATTATCATTACAAAGAAAAAAAAATCCGTAAGTGTTTATTTAATGAAAACATTTTATTATAATAACATTACAAAAGACATTTGTCAACTATGTCACATAGGGAAAAATTTAAAGACTTTTGTTTTTTTAAGTGAATAACAATTCCAATTTGTACTTACTGTGTGTACAAAAAGAAACCAGGGGACTTGCAGTTAGAAAGCTCTTTGTTACTCCTCTTAAAGGAGTCTACTTTATAATTTTTTCTAGAGGCAAAATTAGGAATTTTGTGTATGTTTCACACTCATTTCCTTTACCAGCCTGCTTAGATACTAGTCTTTCTTTCCCATTGTTCCCAACATTATTATATATGATATTATATATTATATATTGTGAAATATTCAGACTATGCATTTCAAGGGACTTGTGGCTCTCTGTACTTATACCTCACACCCTTGAAGACCTATGGAACCATAAAAGAACAGAACATAAAACAACTCTGCAGCCAGAATGGGCCTTAGAGATCACCGGGTCTGGTGAACTTTTTAAAAAACAGCATACTGAACGCCACAAACCCACCACCTAACTGATAAGAAAGGGAATGATGTTCTATGATGTGTGGTCTTTTAAAAGAGTTTCTGGCTTTATCTCTATGCAAGGTATATATTTGCTTTCATAAACCCAGACTTAAACTATTTTTATAGGGTTTATCCCATCTAATGTTTCACTTAATGAGATGCATCAAAACTTTAAAATATTTAAAATTCTTTTATCATGTAATTCCATTTTTAGGAATCCTCTGGAAATAATTTGAAAGGTGCAGAGAAACTAAATTACAAGGGCTCTCAAAACAGTATTATTACAGGGGCGCCTGGGTGGCTCAGTGGGTTAAGCCGCTGCCTTCGGCTCAGGTCATGATCTCGGAGTCCTGGGATCGAGTCCCGCATCGGGCTCTCTGCTCGGCAGAGAGCCTGCTTCCCTCTCTCTCTCTCTGGCTGCCTCTCTGTCTACTTGTGATTTCTCTCTGTCAAATTAATAAATAAAATCTTTAAAAAAAAAAAATAAAAAAAAAACAGTATTATTACATACCATATGTACATATATATCAACCCATATATATTAAATATACAATATCTATACTACACATCCATCCAGATGACCTGCAATAAGGGAGAAGATGAATAGAACCATGGTAACTTCCCATGATTAATTATTATAGAACTAACAATTATTTTTACAAATATTTGAATTATGTAGAAAATGTGTGAATGTGAAGAAATTAGAGGATCATATTATATGTAAAATATGATCTCAACTATATAAAATAAATACATTTGGACTTAAAATACTAAATGAAATATGCCAAAATGTCAACTGTGATTATTTCTATGTAGCATAATTATGATTTACTTTCAATTTTTTTCTTGATTTTTTTCCTAATTTTAATAATTAAAAAGAATCTGGTGTCAGCATAATTTCAGTATTAAGGATCTTTAGATCCTGTAGACAACCTGCAGCCAAGAGGAGCTTGGGGCAAGTAATCACGGTCTTTCTGTTATCCAATTAACCAAGCTCCTCCTCCTCTGAGCTAACTGTAGTCTCCAACCCAGAATACTAAATATAAGGACCTACAGACCCTTGATTTAAAGGACCTCCTGCCACACATCTAACAGTTCCTCAGCATCTATGGGATCAACTACTACACTACATATTATAGACCATAAATTGTCATATGGCTCTTCTGGATAAGAGTAATTACAAATATGGCTCCAGAGTCACATAAATATGAGTATCACTGGGTCATAAAGATCTAGAACTCCTCCCCCTTAATCCTATCTTATTCATTTGGTCTTAAAATACCAATCTAGGCCTTCATGTATTCCCCTGATCTGCTGAATTAGCATCTTAAATGCCTTACTTTTTCTCTTTGGTCATTTTGTTTATATACCCATTATTCCTTATTTCCCAGGTCCTACCTGGTATATCAGGACTCTGCTATATCAGGACTCAACATTGCTCTTTACTTCTTTTTATTCTATCTATTCACTTTCTGACTGCTCACATATTGAGGTGCTTATATTCATTCATTCACACTTTCATCATTTATTGTTTGGTTTATTCATCCACTCATTTAGTGTTTGGTTTATATACCCCACCTCATTACCAAAAGGATTTCAGGTCACCTACAAAGAAAATAGGTTTCAGGTGGCCTACAATGAAAACATGGAACGTTAATAATAAAATAGAAATAAAGAAGGGCTGGCCATTATGTCACACAGGGTCTCCATTTTGGCATTCATTTTGGCTCTGAGTTTCCTGGAAGCCAAAGTGCAAACAAAACAAAAACAAAAGTACAAGGAGGTCTTTTAAACCATATGGGGAAAATGCACTAAGAATTTTGTAGCCTGTGAAAGTAGATGTTCTTGAGGTTACTTAAAGAAACAATTCTAGACTTTACAAATGCCTTTTACATTGTAACTAAATAAAGCAGTTAGCCTTCAGGGCAGGGGAGGGGGGCAGGCAATACAGCTCAGGTATTTCAAATTTACTTAAAAATTGAAAACCGATATTGTGCTTTTAGCTATCGACTCCTTACCATTTCATCTGCCAAGATACCATTGACTCCATTTTCATACAAAGAGATCAACCAGTTCAGCCCTCGAATCTGATAATCTCTCAGTGGTCCTCCTTTCACATCTGAAAAAGAAATCAAAATGTCTCATACTTTCATTAATACAGTCAAATACAGGGGTGCCTGGGTTGTTCAGCTGGTTAAGCCTCTGCCTTCAGCTCAGGTCATGATCCTGGGGTCCTGGGATGGAGCCCCCTTGGTGGCTCCCTGCTCAGTGAGGAGTCTGCTTCTTCCTCTGCCCCCTTCCTCGTGCTCTCTCATGCGTGATCTTTCTCTCAAATATATAAATAAAATATTTTTAAAAATACAATCAGGAGGGCGCCTGGGTGGCTCAGTGGGTTAAGCCGCTGCCTTCGGCTCGGGTCATGATCTCAGGGTCCTGGGATCGAGTCCCGCATCGGGCTCTCTGCTCGGCAGGGAGCCTGCTTCCCTCTCTCTCTCTGCCTGCCTCTCCATCTACTTGTGATTTCTCTCTGTCAAATAAATAAATAAAATCTTAAAAAAAATACAATCAAGAATAATTTTTCTAAGACCAAACTAGAAAAAAAATACCAACATATGAGATACTTACATGAAGGTGACACCTCAAATCTAACACACACATTAGATGTTTTCCGACTCTCTGAGAGTAGCTCTTCATCTTCTTCTTGTTCGGTGCGCCTGTGGCGGTAGCTGAAATGAAAAGAAATATCCTTATATTCATCCCAAATATTAAGCTGTCAATTAAGCTACTACTGTACACTGTTAATGTCCGTCATGAAAACAAAAGTGAGTTCTAAGGTCTTGCTTAGAAGTTGATAGAACCAGCATACATTTTTATTGATTTCTAGTGAGGAAAAATTGTTGCTTCCAAAACTTATTTATACTGACAATAACCTTATTTTTTAAATACAGAATTATACTGAATAAGAAAAGACGGAATGAGAATATAAGAGGAGGGACAGGTGGAAACAGGAGGAAGAGAGGGAATAAAGTAGAGAGAGATGCCAACATACTCTCCAGCAGAAATTAAGCTCTGCTTGTCATCTTTCTTTATTCGGGGACGTCCCAATTTCATGTTCAGAGGAGATGTTGGAGATTTCTGTGCTGAAGGTTGAATGAAATGTGCAAAAAGTTCTGTCTGCTTTAATAAAAATTCAAATCTCTTCGCTCGGTCTGCTTTCTAATGTACAAAACAAAAGAACAAGTAATGACTCTCTTTCTTATTCGAAGTTATTTAACAAACACTTAAATTGCCCTGCTACTTTGCACTATGTTCTAAGCACTTTAAACATACAGCTCATTTAATTTTCTTAGTAAACTTATGAGGTGGGTACTAATATTATCTCCATTTTACAGATGATAAAAGTAAAGTAGGGAGAGGGTAACTAACTTGCCCAAGTTCCCATAGCTAGTAAGCAGAATTTGAAAATGACTTTTTCAGGTCCAAAAAGCAAATCTTCTTTCCAAAACATAACGATTTTCTTTTCCTAGTGAACAAAATAAAGCATCATAATATAAACTATATTCTAAATACAGAAATATAAATTATTAGCTATGCATCTAGGAATAATTAATATCTTAGAATACAGCATCATCTTATCTCAAAATACTGTGAATGCATGGTAAAATAATGTAATAAATATTTCTCCCTTCAATTACAGTGATCTGGAAAATTGCACTTTCTTAAAGATTTTATTTATTTGAGAGAGAGAGAGTGCAAGCGTGGGGAAAGGGCCAGAGGGACAAGCAGACTCCCCACATGGAGCCCAATGTGGGCCTTGATCCCAGGACCCCGAGTTCATGACCTGAGCAAAAGTCAGACATTTAAATGATTGAGCCACACAGGTGCCCCTGGAAAATTGTACTTTATGCTAATAATATAAAAAGTGAGCACAATTTGGAGGAAAAATATATACACACATGTAAGTAAAAATAGTTAATATATATTAACTGTTAAAAATTGGTGTGTTTTATAATTTCTCAATAAATTATAAAAGGATGTATAACTTATACCACATTAATGAAATAGAACTTCAATAAAAAAATCTTAGAAAACCAGAAGATATATACATCGTTCTAGATAAAGAAAAAAATGAAAATGATTTTTTAATTCCCAATCACTTTCTCACCACAGGAAAGAGAATATTTGATTGCTAATGAAGGCTGCATAACTAATAACACCAGAAAAGTACAAGAGTTCTTTAACATAAACACAAGAATTAGACAAGTACATTCAGACCAGAAGTTGGAAGGAGGCCAAACTTTTCCATTTTATGTTACCCTCACTGGAATGTTGTTTTTAGAGTTGTTAAAACATTAACTGTCTGCATCAGACGTGACCTTAGACATTTAGGCATGGAGTTTGGTAAAATCACTAGGAACAGCCAAAAAATAGACTTCATCTCTACTTATTTTTATATTATTGCAAAAACAACCCCTCAGGGGCACCTGGGTGGCTCAGTGGGTTAAAGCCTCTGCTTTCGGCTCAGGTCCTAATCTCAGTGTCCTGGGATCAAGCCCCGCATCAGGCTCTGTGCTCAGCAGGGAGCCTGCTCCCCCCCCCCCCGCCCTCTCTGCCTACTTGTGATCTCTGTATGTCAAATAAATAAATAAAATCTTTAAAAAAAAAAAAAAAAAAAAAAAAAACCCCCCTCAACCAAAAAGTTCAGTTCCAACTAAAATGAAAGCTAAAGTATGGATTTTATCTTTTAAGATTTTACTTATTTGACGAGAGAGAGAGAACACAAGTAGACAAGAGGCAGGCACAGAGAGAGGGGGAAGCAGGCTCCCCACTAAGCAGAGAGCCCCATGCAGGGCTCCATCCCAGGATCCTGAGATCATGACCTGAGCCAAAGGTAGAGGGCTAACCCACTGGGCCACCCAGGCACCCCTAAAATATGGATTTTAGTGAATAAAAATTTTTTTTAATAAAAACTAATTTAAATCTATGGCAAAGCAGTAGGTGGGCATAACTGAGATTATACTGCTTAAATATGTAATGTTTCCAGGTATTGGGCTAATCTCCTCCAGAAAATGTATTACTATATTACATGCTTTACAATGTATAACATTAATATATCCAAAGCAAGAAGAGAAGAAGAAAAAAAATATCAGTCTGGCTTTGTGACCTGCTTTCTTTCAGCCATACTGATGCTGCCACTGATTATGTTCACTTAGTGGAGACAGTATTTTTAGCTTAAAACATCTTATGATGGAGGTGGCAGCGTGGCTCAGTCAGTTAAGTGTCTGACTCTTGATTCAGCTCAGGTCATGATCTCAGGGTCCTGGAATGGAGCTCACACCAGGCTCTGGGCTCAGCAGGGAGTTGGCTTGAGGATTCTCTCCTTCTCCCTCCCCCACCCCTCAAATAACCTTTAAAAAAATATCTTGGGGGCAGCTATGTGGCTCAGTTGCTTAAGCATCTGCCTTCAGCTCAGGTCATCATCCCAGGGTCCTGGGATCATCTCAGATGGGCTCCCTGCTCAGCGGGGAGTCGGCTTCACCCTCACCCTCTCACTCCTCTGTGCCCTCTCATGCTCTCTCTTGCACTATCTCTCAAATAAATAAAATATTTTTAAAAATCTTATTATGGGATAAAGAGCACTTAACAAAAGTAAAGAGATGAGACTTCTCTTCCCAACTAGTCCACATAGTTTCTCTGATCCTTATTCTTTCATATGAAAACAAAGAGATTCATTTATTCAATAAAAAATCTATTATGATGGGGCTGCCTAGGTGGCTCAGTTCATTGGGTGTCTGACTTTGGCTCAGGTCATGACCTCTGAGTCCTGGGATCAAACCTCAAGCCCCAAGGCCAGCATTAGGCTCCCCACCCAGCAGAGAGTCTGCTTGTCCCTCTCCTTCTTGCTCTGCCCCTCCCCCTAGCTTGTGCTCTGTCTCTCTCAAATAAAAAAAAAATTTTTTTTTAAATCCATTATAATTGATTATATATTAAATTACTTTCCAATTCTAAAATCTAGGACCCTATATTCATTATACATACACTGATACTTTTTCAATCTTTCACATCTCCTCTGTAAAAAGCAACTATGGTGAAACTAATTTAAGACTGAGTTTCTTCAATAAGGAAAAAACCAACTATGGTAATTTACTATCCTACCCAAGAATATATTTACCATTTTCTCTTCATATTCTGGGTCCATTTCCTTTTCAGATTTAGAAGCTTTAGCAGCAAGTTTGAGTTGAAATGAAGAAACATTTTTCTAAAATTTCAAAAAAAAATAAGCCATCAAATTACAAAGCAAGATCTTAAAAGTGGTCAACATTTGCATCTGAAGAAAGTGAAAGTAATTAAATAATAAATAAATGAAACTGGACAACACATAGACCAAGGATGAGAGCATGTCATGAAGCAGGGCTTATAATTAATCCAGTTCCGAGGAGCTGAGGTCCAATGAAAAAATCTGACTTGTTAAAGCCAGAGAAATAACATTAATTAAACACCAAAAGGTGAAACACTGACCTTTTTCACCTTTTTTTAATTTAAAGCATAAAAAAGCCTATGACCATTGAATAGAAGATTCAAAATCTAGAATATGCTAATATTATCAACCACAAACCAAAATATTGAAGGAAAGTAAATATTAATTCTCAGAAAGACTTCTTTATGTAATGGAAACAAGCCAGACTCTCAGAAGAAGACTGTGGTTTCTGTTCCTGAAAAGACACGTTTTATTGTTTTCATATTCTAATCAGAACTTTAAAACTTTTTAATGTAATGCAATGTGTTCATTCCTATTTAAATAATAAAACAGTACAGTTTCTAACTTTTGGTTTATGTTAATTTTCTCCAACTGGAAAGAAAAGTATTTTTGACCATATTACATAAACATTTCATAGAAGCAGTTTCTCAAGGTTATCAACTATTAACTTTTGATATTTAAAAAGTTGTAATTTAGTGAAAACTGGCATAAGTCAGCTTCTTAAAAATACTGAAATTATCTGGAGGGTTATTTTATGCACACCATCCTTAGTAAAGATAAACTTGTCCTTGTAAATACAAATAGGCATATAAAATACACCACATTTCCTGTAAGAAATGGAGAAATAAAATAATAAAAACACAAATCTACCTCTTAGTACCAGAACCAAGAGCATTTGTTTTAACACAGACTGCACAAATCAAAACACAAATCTGTCTGTGAAAACTAAAGCCATTTTATCGTGACTTTTTGTCGACCAGTTTCCAAAAATTTAGGTTCTAAATCAACAAAATGTGATCTTAAATGTAAGAAAGACATGACTCCGATAGTTAATGAGTATGTCTTCCAACATTTACTGAAATTTCTATTTTGAGAAAATCCAAACAAAGATTATGGAATTTGACCCTTGTCAGAGTTCCACTTTGAAGCACTGATCAGGTACTGTTCAATTATTCTTAACCCAAATAATAGCCATCTTGATTTAAGCACCTCATATGTATATATCGTCTATGTGGGGTGTTTTTAATATAATCCTCGATGGGCAAGAACAGAAAACTGCTAAAATTCCCTCAACCCCACACTTTCAAACTGTCACATATACTCTAAATCTGATTTTATTTTCAAAGCAACAAGTAAAGAAAAACTGGGTAAACACACACACACACACACACACCTTTACCATTACTTGAAAAGCTGTATAAAGTCCAGTTTTCAACTTTCAAAACAGTCAAAATTACTTCCCCTCATATACACAAGTGTATATCTAATAATGTGGGACATAGATTTTACTCATAGAAAAATTAAAGCTTTAATTAGAAAAAATTTCACTCAATACTCTTGTCTACCTTGTGGTAGAATACTATAAAATTTAATTATATGCTGATTAAAATTCCTAATCTTGAGCAGTGCTATTAAAAGCTGTAGGTAATTACTTAATTGGCACTATCTTCCACAACAAATTTTAAAATACCTACCTTCTAAACCTCCTTTGTATATTTTCAAAAGTACACTTCTCACACAAGATAAAATAGTGACTAAAATAATCTAATGAATTTCTTATGGATTTTATTATCTGGTAGTTTAGATGCCATAAGAATATACCAAAAGGTCATCAAGATGCCCTGTCTTAAAGACCATGACCATTTTCTTGATGCTTTCATTACCAAAAACAGCAACTCCAACTTCCAGTGTTAGGTTATCCAACTATCACTTAAACCAAGTAAATTCTAGAACCAGAAGGTAAGCAAAAATGCCTTTCTGTAGCTGAATGTCACAGGTCAATCTACAAAATCTCATCTATATTACGCATCACAAGAGGCACTTCTTCAGAGCCTATTTTCTTTATTTGATAGACAATTCTAGCAAGTTTGATAATCTGGCTTGCTATACTACAGAGAATAAAAGCAGCAGCAAATGACATGGGAAAGATCACTAGAAGAAGACACAATGTAAAAGCAAGAAGGGATGGCAGAAGCCCAGGACTAAAACATGAGTCCACCACAGTAACATCCCTTTTCCTTACACACAGGGCTAATGATTTCCCTCTACCTACTGCATCACTTGTACTTCTGTCTCTTTGTATTTTTACAGTTTTAAATGGTTTTATGGTTTTGTAACATCGATGTCCTTTATTATAAATTCTTTCTGATCAAAGTAGATGAAGTGTTTAAAGAATGATAGCTAACAGCCTTACAATTGGAGGAGGAGAGAGAAAAATCATTAAGAGAATCAACACAATACTGGAAATGTCTGGGAAGCAGTTATTTAATTGAGGGGAAACAGCCTCCTGCATAAACTTCCAGAGCACAATAACTAATGAACATGAGGAACAGGTTAATCTGCACTTTCAGTACATCACTTAAGGAGTCAAGGGAGTGAGCAATCTATTTAGATTTGGGGGGTATGTTTGCCAAATTACTTTATTTGAAGGAATGATACAAATGAAAGAACTTAAGTAGATGTTTTAGTAGTCTTTAGCTTTTTCAGGAAAAATAAAAAAGATTTGGTGACTAGAGTAATAAACTTCAGGTACTCAGAAAGTTCCTGCCATCCAACATCTCATTTCCCTAAGCTGAGCAGACAAATGAGGTATTATCAGGGCAATTTCTGATGAGGTTACCTAATTCATTAATAGATATGTATCAGCTCAGTGTTTGTTACACGGGGTTTTTTATTGACTCCCAATCTTCTCACAATTCAAAAAATTTACACAATCTTGAAATTCAGCAACCTTCACTGCCATGTGAAAGTTTAGCCCCTACCTCTGCCCAGTCTAACGAATAAAAAGCACCTAGACTCATGTCTGAATTCTCCAATATGTGATTTTGTATTGACACTTGGCATTTGACCCATCTTTACAATATTGTCTTATTGATCCAAGTACCACATAGATCTTAAAATGTGCATGTTTTCTATGGTTTTCACTTAACACTACAATTGTCTTTCTGTTTAGTCAACCTTATAACAGTAAAATATGTCACTTAAACAACTGCTGCATTTAAAATCACTCTAATTCACGGCAAAAGGTGTTACTTTCCCTCAAAAGCTTTTCATTTGGTCGTATCCTATCAGATAATGATTCAGACAAAGCCACTTGAGATCTCTAAAGCATAATTTTAATTACCTACCGTTTTTTTAATTGTGATACGTCTACTCATAAACAGAAAGAAATCCACCCATAAACGATCCATTCTACAATTTTATTATACATCAACAATCCTTATGTCCCATCCTATTTTTTATTTCAAATCTGAACGTGTTTCATAGTTCTATTTGAATGTCTTGGTCCATATGAGATATGCCTTATGGAAATAATACATATTTTCTGGATTTGGCTTTAATAAGGTGTCTAAGCGGTTCCCTTACGTATGTTAGAAGCAGCTCATCCTAGCGACGCTGGGTTAAAGAAAAATTAAAAAATAAAAAAAATAAAAAGCCTGCGTGTGTCCAGGAGCCAGCAGCGCCCACTAGGAGAGGGAGGCGGAAGCCTGGAAGGCTTGGGGCCGGATTGGGGGACCATTTGGGTGGCCCTGGAGTGAAACACTATACCGTCGGGGGCGGGGCAGGAGAGGGTGAGGGTGCACACGTTGGAAATTTTCCTAAGCCAGCGTCCACGATTCCTCAGTTTGGGGTTTGGATTGCGGGGGAAGGGGGGCTAGGATGCGGAGAGCTCATTTTCTCGGGGTGACAGCCCCGCTTCAGCAGGCAGGGACCAAACGAACAAGGGATGATTTTTTTGCTGCCACCTAAAAGGCCGACATTGCCATTCAAAAAAACAAGCCTCTCCTATCGTCCTCCCCCTCCCAACCACCAGCACCTTAAAATTCAAATTTAAAAAAAAAAAAAAGCCCCAGCAGAACCCCTTTTGCGCGGGTGTGGGATTGAAGGGCCCAGATTTCCCAGGCAGAGGCCGACGGGAAGGGGGGGAGAGGGAGCGAGCTAGAGGAGAGGGAGAGGCGGAGGCTTTTTCCTGCACAGCCCCATCCCCCACCCTGTTACCCCAGTTCCGGGAATGTGAATGGGGCCGGGGGCTGTCGAGGGGCTCCAAAGCCCCCAGCTCCCAGGATAACGGGCACCCTCCACCCCGCGCCGCGCCCGTGCCCAGCCCCGCCCCCGCCCTCCAGGCGGCAAGAAGGAAAGGGGGAGGGGAACGAATGCTAGACTGTTCCGCCGCCCCCCACCCCCAGCGCGCCCTCGGCCCCCATCCCCGCGGAGCTCCGCCGGTACCTGTCGGCGCCAAAAGGTCAGGGCTTGGGCCCCTCGGAGGGGCCCGACTCAGGATTTGTTCACCACACACACACACACACACACACACACCCTTCCTATTTACCTCCTTCTTCTTCTCGCCCTTCTCCGTGGCCACGGTGGCTTCGGTGGCCGCGGCGGCCGCTCCCTCCTCCTTAGAGGTGGATGGCCCCGGCTGCTCGTCCTCTATGACCACGATTGTGGCGGTCGCATTAGCGGGTGCCACGGTGGCTGCCACTGCAGCGGAGTCCGGCTCCATGGCGTTGGAGCGGGAATGAGAAGGGGGACGAGGAAGGGGACGAGGGCTCCTGGGCGGCGGCAGTGGCTGCACTGGAAAGAGCTAGATGGAGCAGGGGTGGGGAATCACTCCGCTTCCAACCCCTTCGCTCAGCCCCCCCTTCTTTAAATAACCCTCAACCCTGCCCCACTTCCGTCCACCCACCCTACGTCATGGCCTCCCCCCGTCACCCTCCCCCCTTCCTCCACCCCCCCTCAACGATCGCGAGACTCCCCCTCCCCACCCAGAGCCCGGGCCGGCCCCGCACGACCAACTGTTGCCTGAGTGTGGGGCGCGGACTGGGGTGGAGGCGGGAACCCACAAGCCCGCGGCTCCCTAAAAATCTCCTTTCCCACACGCCCCCAACAGTCAGCCTGAGCTCCCCTCGCAGATGTGTGCAAAAGGAATCCTCTTTCCCTTAAATCTGCTCTTTGTACCTCGAGGCGCTCTCCTCTTCTTGCACAAAGAACTTTTCCTCTGCTAGTAACTGCAAGGCAAAAGGTCTTTCTCACCATTTGCAAAGCCCAGAACCCCTCCGGGGACTGCCCTTTCCCAGGTCTCCAAAGAGGGATTGGTGGTGCTATTCCCACCTTTATAAATTCTGCAGAAGAACTCCTTGAATCTCCTAATTGCAGCTGCAAACATTCTCTTACAAGGCAAAGCGTGACTTTTCGGTTTTATGTATATTGCTCTATTTGCAACTCTGATACTTCTCAGATGGCCAATGTGCAGGAGCCCTTCTTTTGCCTTCACTACTGAATTTTAAAACCCCTGCAGGGAGACAAAGTGAAGGGCCTCACAGAACGTGGGGCAAATCATGGTAGGTACCCAATATTAGTAATTGGATTGAATTACTGTGAGTTTATTGGTGTGTGTTCCTTTTGTACCCCTGTTATTAAGTAGTAATTAAACACCAATAATATGCGTGATCATGGATATGAAAGAATTTTGTAAAGGGTGGAACATTATGCAAGGTCAATTATTAAATATTATTGTTTCTATTTCTATTTATTTTGATCAAAAATGGGAAGATTTACATCTTAGTTTTTAAATTTCAGTCATTAGGTAGGAAACACAGAAAACACATCAAAAATAGCAGACCACTCTGCAGGGAGCCTGATTCCTCCTCTCTGTCTCTCTCTCTCCCTGCCTCTGCCTACTTGTGATCTCTGTCTGTCAAATAAATAAATAAAATCTTAAAAAAAAAAATAGCAGACCAAACCAGGATCACAAGATCTGTAATTTCCAAAATGAACCAAATGCTTTTCAAAGTATAGAAAAATCATGATTAATTTCCCTCAACACAAATTACCAACTAAAGTCAAGTATGATTTATGTGAATGGGAGGAAAGCACACAATTGTCCCCCAAATATCTCTTTTTCCTGGGGACAGTAGCCTAAATTCCTTTGTTTTAAACCTGCCACTCCTTAGTATGCAAAATCCTTGTGACATTTTAGTTTCTATGGGTCATTTAGACCTTAGCATGAAGGAGTGTGAGGTCCCATCCAGGGACTGGTTTTACCCAGAGAAGTTTTTAGAGGAAAGGAGCAAGACACTGGTGACTGAAGGAGTGTGTCACTGAGAATGGTGGTGCTAGCTTTGCTCTGATTTGCTTTTATTATGTTCTTATCATTTTCCCTTGTTTCCCATCCTGAAGTACACCTGTGTACTATACAATGGGTATAGGGATTCTCTGTATAACAATGGTTCATATTTCTGGAACATCAGCCTTAGTCAAAAAGTGGGATGGAATTAAGTCACTTAACTGATCACTTAAAACACTGTTTTTTCTATTAAATGTGCAGATGTATTAAGGAATGAGCTACAGAGTTGGAACTGTCTCCAAATAAAAGCTTGAGACTTCCAGTTAGACGCCCTACCCCTTCCCCACCATCTGTTCTGTCTCCTCAGTCATTAAAAGTCATTCGGTGGGGAATTCCATTCAGGAAGGACAAAAAGAGAAGGATTCTGCAATTCGTCCATTTACCTGACTTGAGAAGGATACTTTTAGACAAGCAGGATGGAAGATTTCTTTTTCACCAAACTGTAGCTATGGGGGATAGAATTCACCTTTCCTTGGGGTTTCAGATGAAAAGGGGGGTCAGTAAATACTTGTTATGTACTGGTGTGTTCCTGCTAGTGAAAATACTTTGTTACATTGTATTTCTCATTACCAATGTAGGGTATTTTGGTTACATCCTGAGCTAAATGTACTTTTATGAGGACATCTGGGAAACTCACATTTCTTTATAATAGCTTTTCTGTGGAAATGTGTTCCAAGTTCCAAAAAAAATTTAGAAATTAATTTGGGGGACAGAACATATTTGTATTTTGGCTATTTTCCATGTATGTATAATGTGATCCTTCCTTTTTCAGCATGACATTGCTGAAACTGCTACCAAGTAGTGCGTTTGGTTGGAAAGGTCAATGCTTGGTCCGTAGACCTTGCTTCAGGATTCATGTAAATATTGCCCTTTGGCTTGTGGCAACAGCTGCTATTTACAGAGCATGTGCTATCCTTATTTGCAAATCTGCCTAAAATTCATGATCTATAGACTCTGTTCAACAAGAGTCACCTCGTTTCTGAACCTACTCAACACCTTGCTCTATCTGCTACTACTTTCTCCTATTTTGTCTTTTCATTTGAAATTGCTATACTCCAGTAAGGTAGGAAAACAAAGCAAACTTTTATAGAGGACATTGGGGCCATATTTGAGAACCTCAAGACCAATCTTAATCTACTGAACAATATATCCATTCTGTCGAGTTGTGAATATTGCAGAATTTATTCAGTAGTCATTTTTATATAGCCAAACTTGTCAGTAGCTGCCAGAATGCATGTGCAGTGGTGATTTAAGTACTTTTATAAAGTTCATGAAGGCAAGGTCAAAGACTTGGTGTTCATTCTCTTACATTGAAACCACAGTATGACTTAAAACTACATTGTAATTCCACTTATCAATGTTGTTCAGAAGCTGGTACAAGGGATTCTGGTCACAGTATCTTGCTTACAACTATAGTAACAATTCTGTTCACAGCAGTAAGCTTTCTCACCATTCTTCTTGAAGACATTTATGATAGTGGAATTTCTGAAAATGTGATATTTCCTTGGTGCTCTGTATGTTAAGGAAAAGGTAATCGTAATAGCCAGTATGCATCCACAATTTCTTAAGCACTGTGCTAGGTTCCTTATGTAGAATATTGCTAATCCTGCTGGTGATTTTATGAAATAAATGTCATGATCCCTGTTTTACAGATCAGAAAATGGAGACTGAGGTTATATAACTTATCTAAGTTCTCACAGCTAGTGAGTGACAAAACCCAGATTCAAATCCCAGACCAGCTGGCTCCAAACTTCATCTTTCTACTTCACCTTTATTTTTTTTTAAGATTTTATTTATTTGTCAGAGAGAGAGAGCAAGAGAGCGAGCACAAGCAGTGAAAACAGCAGGCAGAAGCAGGCTCCCTGCTGAGCAAGGAGCCATGCAGGACTCAATCCTAGGACTCTGGGATCATGACCTGAGCCGAAGGCAGACACCTAACTGACTGAGCCACCCAGGCACCCCTCCACTTTGCCTTTATTAAGTTCTCTGTTCTTCACAGGGCTTCCTCCTTGACAGTAGAAATCATATTGGGAAAATTATTGAAAAATATTTCTGCCATCTGTCTCCATAGTGTTCCCTCTGGATTTATGAGGAGGCACTGTCCCTCTTAAGGCTCTGATAGTATGCACAGCCAGATAATTTCTTTAGCTCCACAGAAAAGTTGCTGTAAGGTGGAGGTTAGAGAATAACTTGGGATTCTTGCATGGCCTGTACCCAAAGTAAATTCTCAGAAGAGTGATGGGACTTAGGACTCAGTACAGGGTTGGGGAAAAACTAACTGAAACAATAGAAATGTGCAAGAGGAATTGTTTGCAAAATGTGCAAAACATTCATAAATGGAATACTATGCAATCATTATGAAGGATTATGGAAATACGTATCTGTTGGCATGCAAATATGCTGCTAACATCTTTTTTCCCCATTTTTTTAGTTTTTCATTTTATTTGTTTCATTATGTGTATATAAAGTATTTGAAAAAAATAAAGTATTTGAGTCTCAACAGTCGAAATCATGTTAAAATATATATTCATTAAACCTCTACTGCAACACTGCCTTATCTTTTTCCTGCTTCTAACAAGTAGCCACTTCAGTATTCTTTTTGGTTGTATTTCCCATTTTTAGACCAAAAAGCTGGCTATGTCATATTCTCCACATTTAGTGGAGATCACTCTATATTATATTAGTAGTCTTTCGGATGTTTATAGCTTCACGTTATATAATCATGTGTCTCTCCCCATTTCCCAAGTTATTTTCATCAAGGCAAGTCAATATGACAAATTCTGCCTAATAGGATAAGAGTAGAATAGATGTCTCTCTCCTAGGCCAGTTGTGTAAGAGCCAATTTGTGACCCTCTTGCTCCCTGTTCCTTTGCAGTCGTGGTGACAGAGGTCCCTAATATGCTGTTAAATGCAAAAAGGCAAGCAAAAAAAAATGGAATTGATCACATTTTTGAAGAGAAAGAAAGGAAGGAAGAAACTGTTTACACGAATAGATTTCCACAAAGGAAAAGGTCTCAAAGGTTCTACTCCAAATGTTAACAGTAGTTGTAGGAAGGTGGTGGGATTATGGATGAACTTTTTCCTTATTTTTGTCCCTCTATGATTTCTAATTTTCCTTGATGAGGGTGTTTATACTTATACAGTGAATAAATAACATTTTAAAGATTAATTGAAAAATATTGCTCAAAATGAGGCAAGTTGAAATAATCTCTAACAGATGGAGTAGGAACAAGTAGACAGGATGAGTCAAAAAAGGGAAAGAACAGTTTCATACCAAAGACACAAGGTAGTTATTTAATGTGTAAAATAAGAGAAGGAATATAAATTACTGGGCTATTTACAATGTTACCTGGCTAAGGAGCTATTTTTGAGGGGCACCTGGATGGCTCAGTGGATTAAAGCCTCTGCCTTCAGCTCGGGTCATAGCGGGGAGCCTGCTTCCTCCTCTCTCTGCCTGCCTCTCTGCCTACTTGTGATCTGTCTGTCAAATAAATAAAATAAAAAATCTTTAAAAAAAAAGGAGCTATTTTTGACATTATCATTTTAAGTTGTATGTAAAAGAATTCTTCTACTCTTAAAAATTATCACACAGGGACGCCTGGGTGGCTCAGTTGGTTAAGCAGCTGCCTTCGGCTCAGGTCATGATCCCAGAGTCCTGGGATCGAGTCCCACATCGGGCTCCTTGCTCAGCAGGGAGCCTGCTTCTCCCTCTGCCTGCCATTCTGTCTGCCTGTGCTCGCTCTCTCCCCCTCTCTCTCTCTGATAAATAAATAAAATCTTTAAAAAAAAAAATTATCACACAGGTGCGCCTGGGTGGCTCAGTGGGTTAAAGCCTCTGCTTTTGGCAAAGGTCATGACCCCAGGGTCCTGGGATGAGCTTGGGCTCTCTGCTCAGCAGGGAGACTGCTTCCTCCCTTCTCTCTCTGCCTGCCTCTCTGCCTACTTGTGATCTCTGTCAAATAAATAAAATCTTTTAAAAAAATAAAAATTATCACACAAATCCTGGCTCTGAAAAAAGATATAGTCGATTTTCTAAACACTTCCCAACCTGGAATTCTGTACACCAAAGTGTGTTAAAATATGTAACACATGCTAAGTAATCTGAATTGGGTTTGCTAAAAGCACATGGTGAATATTATTAGAAGCAGAATAACATAATTATTACCAACTTAGGCCTCTAGAGTCAGAAAGACTTGGAGTTCAAATGCTACCAAATTATTTAACCTCTCTAAGCCTCAGATTTACATCTGTAAAATGGATATAATATGTAACTCAAACCTAACTGGAATTAAATTAACAATTAAAAAACTAATTCAGAGTGACTTTATGAGGATTTAATGTAAAAATACATGTAAAACATTTAACATTGTCTTAGCATGCCATTTGCATGCAATGGCTGGTGGTTAACAAGAAGAAAAAAAACAACATCAGACTAAGCCAAGGGAAAAGCCAGGACATAAGAAAGTCAGTCTAGAAGTCAGTCCTGAACTAAAGTGAGAATAAAGCAAAGCTGTTGTTCGCCAAGTTAATTTTTCTGTTCATTATCATCTATTAGGGTCAACAATTTGGTGCAATTACACTTCATCAAAGGTAAGTTTTGAGGAGAAGCAGTCAATGAGGGAGAAGAGGATCAGCACATACATAGAACCCTACATAGAACATGACCTCCTTGAGGACAGGGACCATACCTGATTCATGTTTGTTAAAAGGCTGCATGAAATGAGGTGGAAGGAAAGAGGCCCAGGGGCTGGTTCCCTAGCCTCCACCCTCCACATATATCCTTCAGGTTTTATGTTGCCTTCTGTGGTTTCTCCCATTTTTCCTCCTCTAAGTTTGACTTAGGTGTCTATTTTGGCCAGATTTCACATGCACAAAAATATATTTATAGGACACTTTTGAAGGCTCTTTTATAGCTTGCCCACTATGGGTAGAACAAAACATGAAGGACTATGATGACTTGCAAAGAAAATGGATTAGGTCCTTGTCCAGCGCCTAGACCAATTGTCTCAAACTTGAACACATCAGCATTACCTGGAGGGCTTGTTAAAACTCAGGTAGCGTGCCCCAATCGCAGAGTTTCTGAATCAATAATTTTGGGTTGTGGCTAGGAATTTGCCTTTCTTTTCTTTTCTTTTTTTAGGATTTTATTTATTTATTTGACAGAGAGACACAGCAAGAAAGGGAACACAGGCAGGGGGAGTGGGAGAGGAAGAAGCAGGCTTCCTGCTGAGCAGGGAGTCCAGTCAGGGCTGGATACCAGGACCCTGGGATCATGATGGGAACCGAAGGCAGACACTCAAATGACTGAGCCACCCAGGCTCCCATGCTTTCTTTCTTTCTTTTTTTTTTTTTAAGATTTTATTTTTTTATTTGACAGAGAGCAAGAGAAAGCACAAACTGGGGGAGCAGCAGAGGGAGAGGGAGAAGCAGCTCTCCACTGAGCAGGGAGCCCCAGCATGGGGACCAGCAGAGGGAAAGGGAGAAGCAGGCTCCCCAATGAACAGAGAACCCGACACAGGGCTCCTTGTGGGGCTCAAGGCAGGGCTCAATGAGGGGCTCAACGCAGGAATTGACCCCAGGATCTAGGATCATGACTGGAGTTAAAGGCAGACACTTAACCAACTGAGCCACCCAGGCGCCCTGGAATTTTCCTTTCTAACAAGTTCCCAGGTGATAATGATACTACTGGCCCAGGGATCACACTTTAGAACCAGTAACCTAGACTAGAGATCAGCAAACTTTTTCTGTTAAAGGCCAGATAGTAAATATTTCAGACATCGTGGTCCTCAAGGTCTTTGTCACAATAACCTCTAATGGGGTAGCATGAAAACATCCAAAGACAATAGGTAGACACATGACAATAAATGGGGTCCAATAAAGCTTTATTTAGGGACACTGAAATTTGAATTTCATATAATGAAGTATTATTCCTCCTTTGATATTTTTGGACAATTTAAAAATATGAAAACCATTATTAGATTGAAGCATACAAATATTGGCATCAGGCTGTGTTCGCTGATTCCTACCTGAAAAAGGCTCATTATCTAGGGAAGACAAAACAAATACACATGGGAAAAAGAGACATAACAAAGCAATAAATGTATGAGAAGATTTTAACCTCAGTAGTCCTCAAGGAAATGCAAATTGAAGCCACAATGAGATACTGGTACACATCCACTAGAATGGCTAAAATGTTTTCAAGATTAACCACACCAAGAGTTGACAAGGATGAGAAGCAATAGGAACTCTCATATAGTGCAACTGAGAGTGTAAGTTGTACAACCACTTTGGAAACCAGTTTGGTATCATTACCTAGAACTGAACACGTATGTACCCTATGATGGATTGTGGTAGAGAAACAGAGAAGCCACTCTGATTCCCCTTCAAGGAAGGACATTCTGCACAGGTATGGGGAATGCATCAACAGATAGCCTCAAGCTGCCAGCTCCCTGAGGGTCGGCCTTAGCCGCAGAGAGATGCCTTACTCAAAGTCATGCTCTTCCTAAGGTGAATGAGTAAGGCAAGAGAGTAACTGAGTGAGGTTTGAAGCAGAACACACAGATGGGCACTACTTATTCCCAAGTTCCACACCAAGTCAGCTCAAGCTTTGTCAGACTTGTATCTCAGTTCATCTTCTTCCACTGCTCAATCCTGCTTCCTTCACCTTTCTTCCACAAGTGTTAGTCCCTAATAAACATCTTGCACTCAATACTCCATCTCAGCTTTTGTTTCTGGAGAGCCCAAATTGCAACACCTTGACCTAGTAATTCCACCAGGATAATATATCCTAGAAAATAATCATATGTGCACCAAAACCCATATACAAGAGTGTCCATAGTAGGTTTTTTTAAAAGATTTTATTTATTTGACAGAGAGAGATCACAAGTAGGCAGAGAGGCAGGCAGAGAGAGAGGAGGAAGCAGGCACCCTGCTGAGCAGAGAGCCCGATGTGGGACTCGATCCCAGGACTCTGAGATCATGACCCGAGCCGAAGGCAGCGGCTTAACCCACTGAACCACCCAGGCGCCCCCCCCATAGTAGGTTTTATTTATAATAGCGAAATACTTGAAACCATTTCAATGTCCATCAACAGGAGAATGAATGAATTGTGATGTATTGATACAATGAAACATTATGCATCAAAGAAAATGACAGTTATATACAGCTACATGAGTGACATAATATTGAGTGAAATGAGCAAGATACAAAAGAGTGAATACTGTATGAGGTCATTCATAGAAAGTTGAAAAACAGGCAAAGGCATTTATGGCTGCATCTGTAATTGGCAAAACTATAAAGAAAAGCAACAAAATGGGTAACACAGAAGTCAAGATAGTGGTTATGTACAGGAATGATCTTCAAAAATTTTAACAGCTGTTATGACACAAACCTTGGCTAATCCAAATAGACAGAAGCTTTTATACCTCATCAGAGTATGCGAGCTCAGTACCAGCCCTGGTTTAATTCTGGGTGGATGAAGAAGAGGTGGTCGAGAGAAAGGCGTCTGGTTTGGGGGTGTCTTCCAAACTGCTAACAACGTTTGCTTTCTTTTCTTTTTTCTTATTTAAGGTTTTATTTTTAAATAATCTCTACACCCAATATGGGGCTCAAACTCATGACCCCGAGGTCAAGAGCCACATGCTCTATCAACTGAGCCAGCCACGCTCCCGAACGGTGTTTGATTTCTTGACCTGGATAGAAGTTACATGGGCACTCACTTTATAATCATTTGTTAAACTGTACATATATATTTTATGTTCATTAAAAGAAGGAAAAATAGGGGCACCTGGGTGGCTCAGTCATTAAGTGTCTGCCTTTGGCTCAAGTCATGATCCCGGAGTCCTGGGATTGAGCCCCACATTGGGCTCCCTACTCAGTGGGGGACCTGCTTCTCTCTCTCTCCCTCTGCCTCTCCCCTAGCTTGTGCTCTCTGTCTCACCCTCTCTCTCAAATAAAAAAAAAATAAAAATCTTTTTAAAAATTTTTAAAAAGAAGGGAAATAAGCATACTATGGAAAATTGTAAAAAAATGTTTTCTAAACATTTACTTAAAAAAGTATAACTGTAAAGTGCTGCAGAGGTGGTGGGGAAGTGAAGATAAGAATGATCAGAGCTCATCCTGTGCTTATTTGTTCTGTAACAATATGATACAAGGTAGACCTTGAGAGGTTCTATAAGAGATACACAGAGACGGACAGAGACGGTTGTTCAGGAGAGGGAGAATTCTTTTCCAGCTGAGGACTGAGAGAAGAAAAGCTTCAGAGGACCATCTGAGGTGAGCATTGAAGAATAGAGAGGATTTCAGCAGGTATAGTTGCAGGGAAAGTTATCATTAATAAGATGGAAGTAGTAGTATGTGATCAAGAAATTAAATAGTCAAATATTTAAAGCAGTATTTCACAACTTGTTTTGATGCTTAACACTCTTAGGAAAATTCCAAATCGTGCATTATTTTCTGCAAGGGATGATTATATGTTCCACAGATACCTATCAAATAGCTGTGGTGCTAGGTGCGTAGCCATAGCAAGACAGACAAGGTTCTGGAGCTTACACGGCCTATATCTGGACTTACATCTAAGTTACCATTCTTCCTGAGAGCAGAGAATAATCTAGCCTTGTCCACATGAACTCAGTAAATTCAATGGTGTGTGTGTGTGTGTGTGTGTGTGTGTGTGTGTGATATTTCATGTTAAACTCAGATTTCAGAGTTATCTCTTTCCTTCTTCATGCCCCTCATGTTGATTTGGAACTGTAGAGTTTATGCAAGACTGAAATAGCAGTGATGGGGAGGAGGTGTCTACTTCTTGGGTTCTTAATATATTCTGCGCCAGCCTTCCTTAGGTTATACAGTCACCCTCTCCTCTGTCCCTACTGCCATTCATTAAGTGGGGGGGGGCAAGTCCCCAGCAAGCCTCTAATGGCATAGTCCCTACTGTGTCCCTAATGGCTACCCAATGCTGCTTCCCCTCATCATGACCACAAGATCCCATCTTCTGGGGTTTTTTTAAGGTTTTATTTATTTATTTGTCAGAGAGAAAGAGAGAACACAAGGTAAGGGAGGAGTAGAGGGAGAAACCGACTCCACTGAGCAAGGAGTCCAACCTGGACTCAATCCGAGGACCCTGGGATCATGACTGGAGCTGAAGGCAGATGCTTAACCCACTGAGCCACCCAGGTGTCCCAAGATCCTATCTTCTAAGTTCCCTTTTCTACTTGCCTTCTTCTTCTCAGTTCTGAGGTTCTTATCTACTAGGATAGAGGGATGGGTTCAATAACCTACAAAGCAAGAATATATTCTGCCCTTCTTTCATGACAACTGTGTTGGAGACGGGACCAGCCTCATGTGCCACTGCTTGTCTTGAGAAGGGTCACAGGATTGAGGATAGAAGGGAGCTTAGGTAATCTTCATAGATCATCCCACTAGATCTATCACAGTGTAGATTAAATGTCACAAATAAACAAAAACTCGGTTGAATTTAGCCATAACTCTACTTTCTCTTTTAGGGTTTTTGAAGTATGTACTAGAGAAATCTTTACGTGCCATGTAAGAATTTTGATCAGATAAATGCAGCTTATGGGTCTGATGGGTATCACCTTGAGAACTTGTAGAATTTTTATCATTTTTATGGTCTGTATTTCAACATCAGCATCTCTTTGATTTTTTATGGATATATATTTAACAGCTTATGACCATTAAAAAAATTGAACACTCTATAAAGGCCAAGACCAAGATAACATGTTAGCAGTATTCAGCTGAATGATCAGTGGAATACCTGAATCACAAGCATATCCGTCTGATTGCTACTAACTGCTGCATGTGTTCAGTTCTTAAGGAAAATGCTGGGTAGAAAATAAGGCTTGTAAACAGTGATCTTGGGAAGTAACTGGAAAGATATGTTCAGGGCAGAATCCTTGGAGCCTTAAATGCCAGGCTAACTCCATATTCTTTCGGTTCAGCATCTCCAATTTCTGAAGGGAGAGGGAAAGTAGGACTGGGTGCACAATGCCAGAGCTGACTATGGGATTCTTGAAGCAGAAAGGAGAGTCTAACCTTAGAGAATGAAATAGAGGTGGAAGTCAAAGGAAATGAAGAAACCACCTAGGATAGGAATTAAGTAGCAAGTACCAAATTCTATAAGGAACAAAAAGTATAAATGGAAATATGTAAAAAAAAAAAAAAAGAACTCTTCTTTATGCTGCTTTTTATGGAAAGCAGTATCTGTACTGGATTTGTGTATATGAAAAGTGAGTCTTTTCAACTAGTGGTGACTTAAAAATCTGTGAATCATTTATACCTCTGCCCAGCCTGCCTTTCAGCCTCTGGCTGCTGACTCACCGATGCGAAATCTTCCCGGGCCTCATCTGTGTTAGGCAGGCCTGTTTCTGCCTTCACAGGCCTTAAGCTTTCTCACTTGTGAAGGCTTCAGCCAGCCTCATATTAAACATATTAAAATGCATCCACATTCTGCATTAAATATTTATATTTTTGTTATAAATTTTTGAAAGGGCTTTTGTAATTTTGTTCTTGAAATTATTTGTCTGTGCATAACTAATTTAATTTATGATGGCTGTGATTTCTCCATAATCATTATGCATATTTGGACATTCTTGGGAAGTGAGAAGATCCAACCTAAAAGTTGTTTTCAAAGACTGAATTTTTTAATAAATAGAAAATTGAATAATTAATGAACTTGATATGTTATGTTTTGTAGCCTTTAATTAAATGATTATTTTTGAATTTTCCCATTTTCTTTTAGTATTTTATACTCTCCTTAAGATCTCACTTTTTAATTTGTCTCTAAAAAGCCTTTAAGTTCTAAGCTCTTAGTTATAGTTGTCTAATAAAAAAATAAGCACTGTGCACTGACGTGTGTTTGTGGTGGTGGTGGTGAAGGTGGTGAGACTCGTGTTTTCTTGAAGCTAGAATTTTGTTTATTTGAATTTTATTAAATGACCATTCAACTCTTTTCACTGCATGTTTCTTGTATGTAAATACAAGTATAGGGTATAAGACCTTTAGTTAGGCAAATGGTCATCTGATGATGATAGGTGAGAACAATCAGAGGTATACATTAAGGAATTTACTATAGAATTGAGAAAACTTGAGTTAGTAGGTACTGTAGATGAAGGTGAGCAAGTTCATCAATAAACCTGAAGCTTTAAACTGGGGTGACAAGTTAAACAGTGGTACCATTAACAACTGTAGCTAAGTCAGAAGGTGGTTGTGGATAAAATAATGATTTTAGCCAACTTACAAAAATTATTTAACACCTACATAAGCTCTTAAGTAAGCATAGTCCCTGAAGTGAGACTTCAAATATACAATAATTTGCTGCTGGGTCAGACCTAGGCATGATTACATTGGTCAAGCTTGCCTTCCTTCTGTCTGCTGACCCCAGGCTGAGGGGGTATATATTTTTACCTCGTTTTGACTTCAGGATCAGCTACTCCAACATGTCACAACTACCACTTCAGACTCTCTCACTTCATGACTTCTGCTTTGCCTGTTATACTAATTCTCAAGCTTAGTACACCTTTTCAGTATATTTTTTCTACTCTTGCTTTTGATCTGCCAAGTATAGACAAAGAAAATTACAGACCTTTGCTGATTTGGACAACCACGGAAATTCAGGTTATTTGCCTCCAACTGGGCTTGCTCTGTTGCTCTAAAACCCCTTATTTTAAAAAAAGAGATTTTATTTATTCATCTGAGAGACAGAGAGAGTGAAAGAGAGAGAGCGGCGCATGCGTGCATGACTGGGGAAGGAGCAGGGAGGGAAAAAAATGCAGACTCCCCACTAGGTGGGTAGCTGAACTTTGGGCTTGATCTCAGGACCCCAAGATCATAACCTGAGCCAAAATCAGACACTTAACCAACTGAGCCACCCAGGTGCTCCTCTAAAACCCCTTAATTTTTCTGGATTCATTGTCATTCTCCAATGGTGCCTGTTCCCTTTTTCTCCACCTTGTTCAAGTTCCCAACCCCTCTCTCTCAACTTCAGTTTCATTACCTTAAATGTGATAATTCAGGTAGAGCAGTTACCATAAAGCCTGACACACAGAGGGTTCTCAGTGAAAACTTATTGTTAGTACTGTTAATACTGAATGAACAGCATATTGTGTTTGGTTAAAAAGTTCTGACTTTGGGGGCGCCTGGGTGGCTCAGTGGGTTGAGCCGCTGCCTTCATCTCAGGGTCCTGGGATCAAGTCCCGCATCAGGCTCTCTGCTCAGCAGGGAGCCTGCTTCCCTCTCTCTCTGCCTGCCTCTCCGTTTACTTGTGATTTCTCTCTGTCAAATAAATAAATGAAATCTTTTTAAAAAATGCAAACTATAAAAGAAAGAGTTCTGACTTTGGAGTCAGACAAACATTAAGTTTGAATGTTAAATTTGACATTTACTAGTTAATGGGCAAGTTGCTAAACCTCTCCAAGTCTCAGCTTTCTCACCTTTAAAATGGAAACAGTAATATTAGTATTTTACAAGGATTTAGTGAGGATTAAATGAAAGTGTATGTGTAAATCTATGCAGAATGTGTCTGTCACAAAACTATTGAACATCAGCCACCAGGATTTTTACTGGTATTAGTATTATAACACTCACTTACTACTTTTTTTTTAAGATTTTATTTATTTATTTGACAGAGAGAGATCACGAGTAGGCAGAGAGAGAGAGAGGAGGAAGCAGGCTCCTGCTGAGCAGAGAGCCTGATGCGGAACTCGATCCCAGGACCCCGAGATCATGATCTGAGCCGAAGGCAGTGGCTTAACCCACTGAGCCACCCAGGCGCCCTCACTTACTACTTTTTTTGGAGAAAGTCATCTCCCCTGTCAGGGACCACAGTTTTTAGTGTCCTCATCTCAATATATTTCCGGTTTTTTCACAACCTCTTATTCTTTACAACAACTATTTGAGTACCCCACTATGTATCTGGCACTGTTTTAGATGCTGAGGATACTGTAGGTTTGGAGGAAGAAATCTCTCTCTTCTTCCCTAAAGTTGATTCCTCCATCTGTACCTTGGATTCTCGTCTTTCCCAATCACCAGGAAAATTTTCTTTTTTTTTTTTAAGATTTTATTTATTTCTTTGAGAGAGAGAGAGAGAGATTGAGCATGATATGGGGGCGGAGCTGAGGGAGAGGGAGAAGCAGGCTCCCCACTGTGCAGGGAGCTGGAAGCAAGACTGGATCCCAGGACGGAGAGATCATGACCTGAGCTGAAGGCAGATGCTTAACTGTCTGAGCCACCCAGGTGCCCTTGGAGGAATTTTCTTAGAAATTTTGTTTCCATTTTCTAATATCTTAAATGTATCCCTCTTTCCTAGCCCCTTCCCCTTTGCTTTTCCCCTTGGCTTCAGGTTTTGCCAAGAATTTCTGACTCTGGGGTGCCTGGGTGGCTCAGTGGATTAAAGCCTCTGCCTTCGGCTCAGGTCATGATCCCAGGGTCGTGGGATCGATCCCAGTCCTGGAATCGAGCCCTGCGTCGTCGGGCTCTCTCTCTCTCTCTGCCTGCATCTCTGCCCACTTGTGATAAATAAATAAAATCTTTAAAAAAATAAAAGAATTTCTGACTCTTCTAATTAATTGAATTAAAATCGTATTTCACTCCTTTTTATTTTCAAGCCTCTTCAGTACACGGAATCTTGTTTCCATTCCTCACAATATAGTCCCTTCTCAATTCCCAATCATCTTGTTCCCATCTTCACTACTTACTGAAGCCACTTACGTGGTGGTCTCCAGTGACTTCCTTGACACATCTAAAAAGTCTCTCCATCCTCATTTTTCCATGCAGCATTTGACACTGCTAACCTTCCCCTACATATTATTTCTTTGTTTTTCATTTTCATTGATTGCTAACAATTTCAAAAACAGGAATGTGCATAATATAATATAACCAATTTATGTACCTTCTACCCGGTTCTATTGAATCTTGCAACATTAACTTTCAGAATGGGTTTAAAGAAATAAGTATTATAGATATAGTTGATATTCGCTGTACGCCTCTCCCCAGTCTCAATCCACTTGAATTTGGTGATGATTATGCCCTATCATGTTTTATATACTATTACTATTATATCTATGTAACCATAAGCAACAGATAATATTTTCTAAATATTATTTTTTTAAGATTTTATTTATTTATTTGACAGAGAGATCACAAGTAGACAGAGAGGCAGGCAGAGAGAGAAGGAAGCAGGCTCCCTGCTGAGCAGAAAGCCCGATGTGGGACTTGATCCCAGGACCCTGAGATCATGACCCGAGCCGAAGGCAGCAGCTTAACCCACTGAGCCACCCAGGTGCCCCAGTATTTTCAGACTTTATATCAGTAGACTACTGCACATGTTCTGCTCTTTTTACTCAACATTATATTTTAAGATTTAATTCTGTTAATACATAGTTCAGATTATATGAATTTCAAAATAGTATTTAACTGTATTCATGGTGATTTATTTGCCCATTCACCTGTTGATGGACATTTAATTTGCTTCCCTTTTTTTTTGAGATAACATATAATGCTATAATGAGCATTCTCTTTAAAAACTTTATTTATGGGGGCGCCTGGGTGGCTCAGTGGGTTAAAGCCTCTGCTTTCGGCTCAGATCAGGATCCCAAGGGCTGTGGGATTAAGCCCCGCATCAGGCTCTCTGCTCAGCGGGGAGCCTGTTTTCTCCTCTCTCTCTGTCTCTCTGCCTACTTGTGATCTTTGTCTGTCAAATAGATGAATAAAACCTTTTTTTTTAAAAAAAAAAACTTTATTTAGGTATTTATTTGAGAGAGAGAGAGTGCATGAGCACACATGCCTGCAAGTGGTGGGGGGAGGGAGAGAGGGAGAGAATCCCAAGTAGACTCTGCACTGAGCATGGAGCTTGATGTGGGGCTTGATCCCATATATGACCCTGAGATCCTGAGCCTGCGATCAGGATATAGCTGAAACCAAGAGCCTTTGCCCAACCGACTGAACCACGCAGGCACCCCTTCAATGAGCATTCTTTTTCATGTCTTCTTGTGCATAAAGGTTAGAGTTTTGCCCGAGTCTATACCTGGAAATTGAATTTCTGGGTTGAATTGTATTACATATTCAACTTTATTAGGCCATGTCAAATTTCTCTTCCTAGCAGTTCTACCAGCTTATGGTAGAACTTAAGGAGTTCTACCAACTTCTTCTAGCAATGGATCAGAGAGTTTCATCTGTTCTATATCCTCAACAACACTTGGGGATATCTGAATTTTTAAAGTTTGCCATACCAATGTTGTGAAAAACTACCTCATTGTTTTAGTTTTCAATTTCTCTGAATAGTAATGAAGTGAAACATCCTTTAATGTCTTTTTAAGAAATTTTTATTTAAGTAAACTCTACACCCACCATGGGGCTCATGGGGTTTAAACTCATGACCCTGAGATCAAGAGTCAACCTGCTCTTCTGACTGAGCCAGCCTGGCACCGCCGTCCTTTCATGTCTTTTTTGGCTATTTGGGTTTCTTTGAATATGAATTGCTTATTCATGTATTTTATCAATTTTCTTTCTTTTTCTCACTGATTTATAGGAGTCTTATACATTCTGAACACTAATTCACTCATTAATTTAATCAAAATTTCTCTAGTATATACTTTGTTCCAAGAATGGTTATATGTTCTGGGATTGTAGCTATGAACTAAACAGACAAAATTTCTGCCCTCATGGAACTTACATTCTTGTGGGGGATGGAAGGTAAATAATAGACAACATCAATAAATAAAATAGATAAAATAATGGATAGTGATACATTTTATGGGAAAAAATGAACATGGAGGATGAATGAAGAGGCATGTTTTTGTGAAAGTGGTTAAGAAAATTGTTGAATGGCAATTTTAAATAAAGTTGTCTAGGAATTCCTCACTGAGAAAGCAACATTTGAGCAAAGACCCGAAGGAGGTGAAAGTGCAGGTAAACAGCAAGTGCAAAGGCCCTGGAGCAGGGGTGTGCCTAGAAAGTTCTAGGAATAACAAGGAGCAGTGTGATTGGGCAGAGTGAGTTGCAAAGAGTGGTGGGAGACAATTCTGTAAGGTGATGACAGGTAGAAGTATAGAGCCTCATATTTTGTCCTTTGTCAGTTAAATGTATCAAAAATATCTTCTCCCAGTCTGTGGCTTGTCTTTTAACTTGTTTGTGTTGTCTTGAAGTACAGGCATTTTGAAAGTTAATGTAGTTAAATGCATCTATCAACTCCTTTATTGTTTGTGCTTTTGGTGTCGTAAGTAGTCATTCTTATTCCTTATTCCAAGCTCATAAAGATATCCTCCTATTTTCTTCTGGAAGTTTTGCTTTTTCACGTTTGGATCTTGAATCCACTTGGAATTGAATTTCTCCTCTATGGTATGAGGTAGGGATCTAGTTTGATAATTTTCTATATGGATGATCAAGAGTGCCAGAACCATTTAGTGAATAATCCATTCTTTTTCCACTGATTCGAAATGCCACAGTATGTTGCATATCAACTTTCCATATTTGTGTGTGGATCTGTTTGGGGCTCTGAATTTTGTTCTATGGGTCTGACCAGCTCTACATCGCATGCTCTTAATTACTACAGTTTTAAAATCAGTCTTGCTATCCACTCCACTATAGAGTCTTTTTCTTTTTAAAGATTTGTATTTATTCATTTGACAGACACAGCGAGAGAGGGAACACAAGTAGAGGGAGTGGGAGAGGAAGAAGCAGGCTTTCTGCTGAGTAGGAAGCCTGATGCAGGACTGAGTCTCAGGATCCCAGGGATCTTGACCTGATCTGAAGGCAGATGCTTAATGACTGAGCCACCTAGGCTCCCCTGTAGATTCTTGAGCAAGTAAAAAATGCAAGTGAAACATTATTCCGGGAAGGATGTTCTTATGATTATCAACAGAGTAAAACGGTCAAAGGAGAGATCACAAAGGGGTACCAGTAAAATGATGGGGGTGCAAGTGGAGAGAAAACAAGGAATCTGAAAGTAATTCCAAAGAAAATATTAAAAATGTTTGTTTGTTGAACTATTCGATACAGAGAAATTAGGAGTAAGGAGGAAAGCACATGGCTTAGAAATTTCAAGCCTGAGTGACTGTGTAAAATGATGAGTTAGTTTTGTGGTCCAGTATTGCGTTAACCAGTGGGATATGTTGGCACCGGGTCTGGACCCAGGAAGTGTATTTGGTCTTTGCCTGCTTAGAGATTACCTGGAGGGGGCGCAAAGGAAGAATAAAGGTCTGAGCTTTGGGGATCTTTCTAAAGATTTAGGTGGTGAAAGGAAGAGAGGGAATGGGAAAACATTTGAAGTAGGATAACCACCAAGTGCGTTATAACTGTAATAACGATTTTTTTTTTTTTACTGGATGATGTAGGTCCTATCGGTCCATCACACTTGCGTTCTCTCATAGGTATAGCGGTGCTTTGTTTCTATGGCAACCTTTGATGCCCACAGAACAATTCTTGTGTCACCGGCAGTATTTAAAACGCAGTCCACCCTGGACGTGGTAGAAACGCCCCCGGTCCGTCGGGTCTCTTGCTGCAGTTCCGCTGGTTGGCCGCAGGGGGCGAAATCTGCGGCGGCCTGGAAAACTGGCGGGGGCGCGAGACGCCGCTCTCTCTCGGGTCAGGCTCTCGGCTCTGGGCTCGGCTCCCTGCTCCCGGCTCCCGGTTCCCGGTTCCCGGCTCCCGGTTCCCGGCTCTCGTCTCCCATCTCCCGGGTTCCGGCTCCGGCTCCGGGTTCCCTGTTCCCTGCGCAGTGCTGTTCCTCAAACGACGCGCAGCCGAGGACTGTGGGTGAGGACGCGGGAGGCAGTGTCGTCTGATCCGCCCGCAGTCCGCAGCCCCACTGAGCCTGGAGGCCGCCGGGATGGAGCCGCGGCTCCCGGTTGGAGCCCAGCCCCTTGCTGTATCCGCTTGAGGGAAGGGGGAGGGAAGGCCGGGCAGGGCGGGTGGGGGGTCGGAGGAACTGCGGAATGCGGTGGAGAGGTTGGGGTGCGGTCGGGCCGGGGCCGAGCCGACCGGGGGAAGGGGGACGGCGCGGGAGGCGATGCCTTGGGCAGTGGGGAGGACGGGCGGAGGGATGGGAGCCTCTAACCCGCACCGCGCCACCCCTGCCTGGCCGCGCATTTAGAGGAGACCCTTGACTACTGCCTGCATACTATCGAGGGTATGGAGATGAAGGGTACTCTGCGGGAGCCCCGCGCCCTGACGCTAGCCCGGAGGAACGGGCAATATGAGTAAGTAACCACCTGATTCCCACGGAGAAGGGGAGCCTGCCATTACCTCCTAACACCAAACCGCGACAAGCCACCCACTCTCCTCCCGCTGAGGCTGCGTGGGCAACAGGTTCAGGCCCAGGTGTGAAGTGCGAGTGCTGTAGGCATGGGGTTTTGTCCCCAACTTCCAAGCCGCCAGATCGCTCCTAGCAGTGTGGTTCAGTGGAAGGACTCAACAGGCGGGCGCTGAAGCAGGAAGCCTGGGTTTTTAGTTCCTGCCTCTGCAACTGACATGTGTTGTGTAACCTTGGGCAAGTCAATAATGTTTTCTGGGCTTTGGTGTCCTCAACAGTTAAATAAAAACATTAACTGCCTTTACCTTATGGACTTTGAAGTTGTAACTGGAATAATAATAAATGCTGAAATAGTTTGCAAAAAGTAAAAGTGTTATGGAAAGGCATATTAGCCTTACAGAAGTGCCTTTTCTTAATCCCATTCAACTGGTTCCTCCAGTCTGCCCACCCCCTGTTCCACTTGCTTGAAGGCATAATCATAAATTCAGTAATGGTTTAGTGTACACCAGTAACTGCCTCACTTATTGACTTGACTGATAGAAAAAGTAATGAAATGTGTAGAAACATAAACATTTGGCAGTTTGTCAGTGTGTGTTAACCTTCCATTCTGCCTTGCATTTAGAAGCTCAGTAAACACTGTTGAATAAAAGATTTTTTTTTATAAAAGATTATTTTGATAAGCTGTCACTATAGTTGCTGATCTCACTCCTTTCCACTAGTGCCACATCTTAAAAGTATCCATGGTGACCAGTACATATCATGGGCCCTATCCCTGTGTGCCCAAGCCACCTTCCTTGGTTGTTCATTGGTTTCTTGACATCAGAATTTAAAAATCATTGATCACTCAAATCTTGTCTTCTCCCAACATTGAATTAGGCCTAAAACCAGTTTTTCTCAATCTCTGCTTTTAGATTGCTCAGATCTGTGTCTGGTGCTGTATAATTTACACAGAGGATATTCCCACTAACCTAGCCTTCTCTTTTCTGAGTCTCTTGGTGCCACTCTAACTGGACATTAGTTGGGCTTATGAAGTAGCTTTTCCCTAGGTCCTGTTTGGTCAGCTCTGTTGGTGTGGTAAATTCATGTTGTCTTTCCCAGATTTCAGCAAACCCTGGAAGACCAGTTTAATAGTAAATTCAATAGAAAAGTGAATTGAAGGGCGCCTGGGTGGCTCAGTGGGTTAAGCCGCTGCCTTCGGCTCGGCTCGGGTCATGATCTCAGGGTCCTGGGATCAAGTCCCCCATGGGGCTCTCTGCTCAGCAGGGAGCCTGCTTCCCTTCCTCTCTCTCTGCCTGCCTCTCTGCCTACTTGTGATTTCTCTCTGTCAAATAAATAAATAAAAATCTTAAAAAAAAAGTGAATTGAAGAGTGGAATACCACTGCCACTTCCAAAGGCTAGAATGGGTGAAAAGATGTGACCCTTGGGTAAATCAGTAAAATTTTTGTACTTCTGTTTACTCTTCTGTAAAAACACAATTAGGAGGATAAATAAAAGAGCTACACTGTTGAAATGAACACAGATAGGATGTGGTTCCTTGATTTGATAGGTTTAGAGCTCTAGTTAGCTAATACTGAAGTGACCAGCTGGCTTTGAGATAATTCCTTGTTTCATCTGGCCTCCTGTACTAGAAGAACGTTTAAACATGGAGTGGGGGACACCTGGGTGGCTCTGTTGGTTAAGTGTCTGCCTTTGGCTCAGGTCATCATCCCAGGGTCTTGGGATTGAGTCCCATATTGAACTCCTTGCTTAGCGGGAAGCCTGCTTCTCCCTCTGCCTTTGCTGCTCCCCCTGCTTTGTGCGCGCTCTCTCTCTCTCTGACAAATAAATAAATAAAATCTAAAAAAACAAAAAACAAATGGAGTGGCAGCTCTCCTGACTATTTGTGTCCTCTCCACAAAGAAATCAAAGTCTTCTGTTCCATTTCTGTTTAAGGTACAAGGGTATAGTAACATATAGTATATGCTGGGTACTCTTCTAAGTACTTTCCATGAATTCATTTAGCCATCATGTGAGGTTTACTGTGAAATTATAATATAGTCTCATCATCATCCCCCATTTCTAGATAAAGAATCTGAGGCACAGAGAGATTAAGTCACTTGTTCACAGGAAGTACCAAACCTGAGATGTGAACCTATGTAGAATTTCAGAGTTAACGCTGTTTGAGAAGTTTCTTTTGAAATTGTTTGTTGGTACCTAAAACTGTCATATAATCTATAATCCTCAGATTCTTGTCTCATGGGTACCTTCTCTGACTTGCATTCTTCCAAGTAATTTTCTTATTTTTGGGCTTTTTATATTAGAACTTGAAGCCTATTATAACCTTTAGTTCTGTGGTTCCTGCTGTCAACCATTGGAGAAATTTAGTGGAGAGAGTAAAATTATAATAAAAATAAGAGTTTTTTTTTTGAAATAGGGACTCAAACACTATTCTTTTTTTTTCAAGGAAAATGGATTATGATGCAATGTGTTGTTTCATCTTTAACCTTCCTTGAACTAATCAAAGTATTTCTTAGTAATGCTGAGTTCATATTCACAATCTGTTACTTTTCTGTTTGGACAACTACCAAATTATAATTTCCATTCTTTTTGCCGTATACCTATTACTTTTCATCTTCCTGTTCTGAAAGTAATGATTACATTTAAGAAGAATTTTTTCAAAGATTTTTATTTATTTATTTGACAGAGATCACAGGTAGGCAGAGAGGCAGGCAGAGAGAGAGAGGAGGAAACAGGCTCCCCGCGGAGCTGAGAGTCCCATGTGGGGCTCGATCCCAGGACCCTGGGATCATGACCTGAGCCGAAGGCAGAGGCTTTAACCCACTGAGCCACCCAGGCATCCCTAAGAAGAATTTTTTATACTTATTTTTAGCCCTATTGCTAAAGTTTATTTAGTGACTAACACATAGTAGATATTGGGGAATTGACTTAAATTCCAAGTTTATCTTTGTTTTGTGATGGATTTTGAGGAGGTTGCACTTTTTTTTTAAAAAAAGATTTTATTTATTTATTTGACAGAAAGAGATCACAAGTAGGCAGAGAGGCAGGCAGAGAGAGAAGGAAGCAGGCTCCCTACTGAGCAGAGAGCCCAGGACCCTGAGATCATGACCTGAGCCGAAGGCAGCGGCTTAACCCACTGAGCCACCCAGGTGCCCTAGGAGGTTGCACTTTTTAAATTGAGATATATTTGACATTATATGTTTCAAGTGTACAACACAATGATTCAGTATTTGTATATATTGTGAAATAGTCATAATCTAGCTAATATCCATCACCACACAGTTACAGATTTTTTTCTTATAAGAATTTTTAAGATCTACTCTCCTAGTATCTTTCTTTTTTTTAAAAGATTTTATTCATTTATTTGACAGACAGAGATCACAAGTAGGCGGAGATGCAGGCAGAGAGAGAGGAGGAAGCAGGCTCCCTGCTGAGCAGAGAGCCCGATGCGGGGCTCGATCCCAGGACCCTGGGATCATGACCTGAGCTGAAGGCAGAGGCTTTAACCCACTGAGCCACTCAGCCGCCCCATCTAGTATCTTTCAAATATACAATACAGTGTTATTGACAGTAGTCACCATGCTATACATTACATACCCATGACTTTTTATTTTATAACTGGTAATACGTACCTTTTGACCCCCCTTGATCCATTTTACCCATACCGTACCCCTGACAACCACTGATCTGTTCTCTGTATCTGTGATTTCAGGGTTTTGTTTTGTTTTAAGATTCTACATATAAGTGCGATCATATGGTATTTGTCTTTCTCTGACTTACTTCATTTACAATAATTCCCTCAAGGTCCATTCATGTTGTTTGTTTCATGATGGCTTTTTTTTGGAGATTTTTATTTATTCATTTATTTTTGAGAGAGAGAGAGAGAGAGAGAAAATGAGCCAGGAGAGGGGCAGAGGGAGAAGCAGATTCCCAGCTGAGCAGGGAGCCCAGTGCAGGACTCTTTCCAGGGCCCTAGGATCATGACCTGAGTCAAAGGCAAACGCTTAACCAACTGAGCCACCAGGTGCATCTTCATAATGGCTTTTCACAGTACAATCCAGTTAAAGTTTTACTGCCAATGTCAAACACTCTATTTCTTTTTTTTTTTTAAAGATAGATATTTATTTATTTATTTGACAGAGATCACAAGTAGGCAGAGAAGCAGGCAGAGAGAGAGGAGAGAAGCAGGCCCTGAAATCATTACCTGAGCCGAAGGCAGAGGCTTTAACCCACTGAGCCACCCAGGCGCCCCTCACTCTATTTCTCATCTTCATTTCTTTGAGATTATATTGGTTTGTGTTCATTTTCCCAAAAGTCAGCTCTTCTTCCTTCACTCTTGCGTTGTCAGTTTTTATCTAGTTTCTGATATTCATTTGGCTTTACAGAACTTTCTGCTCAACTTACGAACTCTGTTGGCTGAAAGGAACCTGCCCAAGGGCACCTGGGTGGTGGCTTAGTTGGTTAAGCATCCAACTTTTATTTTTGGCTCAGGTCCTGATCTCATGGATTCTCAGATTGAGCCCCATGTCCAGCTCTGCACTCAGTGGGGAGTCTGCTTGAGAGTCTCTCTCTCTCCCTCTCCCCCGGCCCCTCCCCACACTCATGCACACATGTTCTCTCTCTAAAACAAATAAATAGTTTTTTTTTAAAAGGAGCATGCTCCATATTCCTCTAATCACCTTAAAATATGAACCTTTGCAAATTAGGTAAGCAGAATCAGAGCAGAAAGATAGCATTAATATTTTTATTTCCACTTAGTTCTCTCTAGGCAATTCTTTTCCTCATGTTATCTCCTTTAAAGTGAACACATTTGAAATAAAAATTCATAAGGCCAAAACAAGTCCTCTGAAAAGACACAAACTAGAAATAAAACCCCTTAAAACAATGACATTTTTTAATGTCAGAGGCTGAACAAGTTATGCTTAGAAATTTATCTGTTTATAGTTTAGTTAAACTGGTTCATTTATTCACCCAGTATTGAGCATCTATATTAGGCAGGAAGCAAAACTGAGTATGATAAGGTCTTTGTTTTCAAGGAGCTCAAATCAGTGAGGGAAATAAATATAACTGCAGTGGAGGGCGTTTGTGCTTTAACAAAGAGGTAAACAAAGGGGTAAACAGAGGATTAGGGTACCGGTTCTGCTTCGGACAGGAGAAGCTGCTAAGAGGAGGTGATATTTGAGCTAGGTCTCAGGAAGAAGAGTGTTTCTGGCAAAAAGTACCATCTGAGGACTGCTTGATTTGGGGGAAGCTAGGAGATATTCAGAATGGTTGCTTACAAATAGGTCATCCCTTGATTCTGGGCCACTAAGAATAAGTAGTAAATGAAAATTAATATTTCAGGAATACATAGAAATACATTTAGAAGTCTTTCATTTCATACTGGGGGCCCAGATTCAGTCCTGTTTACCTAGAAACGCCAGCCTCAAGTTGGAAGCCAGAGTGAAAGCACAAGGAATGTAAAAGCCCTGGTTGTGAGATCTGCTACCCTGTTGGTCATGGGTTGTTTTAACTGATCCAGCTGGCTGGACACTTCTTCGTACTTCTCCATGAACCTATTTACTTGTTTGAAGAGACAGAACCATTGTTTGGAAAAAGCCATGAGAATATAATCTGAAGGCTAATCTATGAAATTTCTAATTCATTTATTCAACAAACTTGAGTGCTAAGTTCTAGGCACTATGCTAGGTACTAGAAATACTATGGTGAAAAGACAACCATAGTCTGCCTTCATGGAGTTCACACTTAGCTACTCTTCACTCTGCTATGCATACTCTAAATGTGTATGCACTATAATTCTTGTTTTTAAGATCATAAGCTGTGTTTAGGACATAGTCTATTATATATTCTTTATGGCAAAGGACAGTGTGGTATTCAGATATTGATCATCACTAATATCCTCTTAGATCCAGAGCAATTTCTAGCTGTCATGATGCTCAGATCCAGGGAATGAGATACAGGAAGTCTAATAAATATGGACTAGATTTGTGTAACTAGATTTGTTAAATGTTTGAATTTTTCAGTATTTATTCCCTGATGCATTCTTCTGTTTCCTAGGTTAATAATCCAGTTGCGCGAGAAGGAACAGCATGTTCAAGATATCATTCCTATAAATAGCCACTTCAGATGTGTTCAAGGTACTGGCTTTAATTGCCTAGCTAGTTTTACAGTGTTTTTTCCTGGTCATTATTGCATCGTGTAATACCATACATATTTAAATTTGTCACTGCACATAAATGAAATGTATTACTCTTTGCATAAAATGATAACATTACTAAGCTACTATTGAGAAGATGCTTTGTCTGTGAGTGCTGAAGGATTGTACTGAAATGCAATCACCTGCTTCCCTCGTTGGGAGTTAGAGGTGTATGTAGTCTGTTACCTATGATGGTAGTCTTTTATGCTTATGGACCTATGTTTGGATCTAAATGACATTCTTGGTTTTAACAAACACACTGCTCATTGTAAAGTATCAAGGTCACTTGGATTCACACACATTCAGCACTTTCTCCCCACACTATTCGAAATTAAAATATTTGGCAACAAGCCTTACCAGATTTTAATACCTTACACTCAATTGTGCTGATTCTCAGACCTTGACATTGGTGAATCATAAGAAAATTGACTCCCAAGGAGGAAATATTTGGCTTCCTGCCTGCAAATTTGGGGACAAAGAACAGAACATTTGTTGTTTCATCTGCTATAATGAGACTCAAAATTTGGGAGATTTGTGTGGGAGCTGTTGCTTCTGTTATCTCACATTGCTCTAGAAGGGAAATTGATTACTAGAGAACAAATGCATTATGTTTCCAGTGGGTTCATTGGTGTCATCAGAAAGAAGCATTCTGTATCAACTGTAGCTTTTTGAAAAACTTGAATCTTATCTTGCATAGATTTTTTTCCTTAAGTTTCATAGAATCTTATTTTTATCACAGAAGTAATGCATATGCTGTAGAAAGTTTGAAAAGACAGAAAAAGTGTAAAGCAAATAAGTACATTCCTATCTTTCAGAGATAAACACCTAACATTTCCTTTTCTTCTACACATGTAACTTTTAGGGTGGGCAGAACTCATACTATATGCAGTTTTTTGTGTGTTCTTTATGCCGTCATATTCTGATTGCTTTTCCATGCTATTAATAGGTATATATATGCCATTTTATGAATAGCCCATAATGTAGTTATTCCCATGTTTGACATTTGGGGTTTTTTTTGCTAGTTTAAATAGTAATGTGATGAATATCTCTGTACATAAACCTCCTTGTATATCTCTTATTAGGATTTATTACTCTAAATAGAAATACTAAATGGGTCTGACTTTTTAAGAAAATATATATTAAGAATTAAAAATACCTGCAATGAATTGTATCCACATTGTATAGAAGAATGAAATCATAGCCATTTAGCTTGCACTGTGTGAGAGGGACATATTGAACAAGACATCTGCATGCCATAGTAAGTTGCTATGGTCATTTCACTTTTCACCTTTGTGGTCACAAACTCCTTTCACCTTTAAGGAGGTGAAAAGCCATGACCTCAGTAAGTTTTAGCATCCTATTAACTCTGTACCTTTTTGTACTATTTCTACAACCTCTTTTTACATTATTTCTCTTAGTATTCTTTTTAATAGGAAATGGTCGATTGTTAGATTGTAATCTAAGAAAATATGTGTGTACACACATCGTAGTTCCCCATAACAGAAGGAACAGTTACTTCCTTGTTTTTACACCCTTTCTGTTTCCCAACCTGTTGCATCTATTTTGATAAGTCTATAAATTCTTGGTTTTTATTTATTTTTTTTAAGCTTTTTAAAATTTATTTGAGAGAGAGAGGGAGAGAGAGAGTGAGAGAGCCACAAGCAGGGGGAGGGGCAGAGGGAAAGGGAGAAGCAGGCTCCGCACTGAGCAGGGATCTCGATGCTGGGCTTGATCCCAGGACCCCAGGACCATGGCCTAAGCCAAAGGCAGATACCCAACCAGCTGAGCCATCCAGGCACCCCAATACTTGGTTTTAAATAATTAAAGTTACTGAAGAACAGTGAAAAATTTATAGTACTTATGTCTTGATACACTATTGTCCCTTGCTAGTCTCATGCTAATGAGAATATTGAGGCTATTTTTTAATATCAGATAACTACTTATAGTAGCTACTGTAATAGCTGAATAATGGGACCAAATATACAATCCAGGCTTGTGAGGGATCTAGAAAAGGCTGAGACTACTCCATCTGGCCAAGGTAGATCCAGGCTAATCCTAAGGAGTCAGTACCCAGAGTTCAACTAGCCAGGAGGGTCTTACAAGTGCTGTTGGCCAGATCCAGGGGAGTCAGAGAAGAGATAGGTTGCATCTAGACACTGGAAGGAAGGAAGGAAGTCCAGGAGAGCCAGCTGGGAGAAAATAGAACTGAACTTGGAGGCTGTGCTTTGCCCTGTTTTATACTTCCTTGTTGGGTGTGATAGGCCAGACCCCATGTATTAATTGTAGCCTGAAGGTCAAGAGCTTAAGGTATTCTCTGATCCTAAATGGGGCAGAGGCAGAAGAAATGAGATCACTGGGAAGTTTTCAGAGACAAAATCCGAGTTAAGAAAGTAATTCACCTTTGGACCTTTAGGATCACTTCCATGGCTTTTTTTTTAAGATTTTAAAAAATTTGTTCATTTTTAGAGAGTGGGGGGAGGGGCAGAGGTGGAGGGAGCCCCACACACAGAGCCCACAGAGCCCTATGAAGCCAGATGCAGATGCGGGGCTCTATCCCATGACTCTGAGATTATGACCTGAGCTGAAATCAAGAGTTGGACGCTCAATCAACTGAAACACCCAGGTGCGTCTTGGCTTTCTATAAGAATTATCTAGGGGCACCTGGCTGGCTCAGTTAGTAGAGATTATGACTGACTCTTGATCTTGGTGTTGAACCCCATGTTGGGTGTAAAAAATCACATAAAAATGAAAACGTTTTTAAAAAAAGAGTTAACTAAGTGACACAGTTAGATTATATTAAATCAGTATGTTATAGTTGAGGGGAATTAAATTCATCTTTGCTTGAATTAATATGTTTATATTGCCTACTATTGCTGTTCCTTAATTTGGTTTGAGGTGTTCCATATGGTTAATTGTTCAGTTTAGTTTTCTTTTAGTTGAATTGCTTATAATCTTTAGAACCTAGTGCTTCCAAAATCCATTTTTAAAAATGCTAAACAAAAAAAGCAAAGGATTTTTAAAATGTTTTCTAAGACCCAGGAGTGGTGACTGAGAGAAACAATTATTTACTTAGGCATATACCTTTTTTAGTTGTAATGAATGGTTTTCTCTTCCCTGATCCTGTTCTTTGTTTTTTTCCCTCAGAAGCAGAAGAAACTCTTTTGATTGATATAGCTTCAAACAGTGAGTACCATTCTGAATGGAATTTACTTTCATTCAACATATATTTAATTGAATACCCACTAAGACCCCTTTTGGGGCATGTTTTGATTTTACCATTTTATCCTGTATTCTTCATTTTCTTAAGGCAGCCATACAAATTAAGTTTGCCCCCTAAAAACTTTTAGTCTAAACATAAGAAAAAGCAGGTAGCTGGCAAGAATCTAAAAAGTTGAAGAGGTGATCTGCTTCTCTAATGCTGAACTTCTTTGAGCCATCAGTATTTTTGGCATCAGTGGTTTTGTTTTTTAACTGCTATTATATTTAAAATTTTTCTCCTCATTCGCTGTTTATTTTTGCGTATTAAATCATAATGGTTTCCTTTAGTCATTATATCATTTTGGGAGGCCATAGAGTCCCCCTTGTACTGAGGGACTCAGTTTGATTGCTTGTCTCAGGCTACCTCTTTTTCCTTAAAATAATTTTGGTCTTTCATTTAAGCTCCATCCCCTCAAGGCATCCCTTCATCAGAAAGAACACAGTCTTCCTTCTCACTGTTTCACTTTTCTCATTTTTATCTGTTTGAAGCAAATCATCATTGACTTTCTGTGCAAGCTGTTCTCTGTTTATCATCCAATTGTACTGTGTTATGGGGAGGATAAAATGGGCACTCGAACGCTACCTTGACTACTCAGTGGTTGCTATGGAAAGGAGTTTGTGACCACATGAATGTTAATCAAACTGGTTGCCTTATCTCTTGCTTGAGTCCTTACCTTGAGGCTATGGGTTATACATAATTTTGTTTAGAAGCAGTCCCTGTTCTGGCTACCATTACTTTGTATTGAATAGTTCAGTTAGACTTTTTCTGATTTGGGTTTTATTATTCTTTTCTTTGGTCATGGATTTTAGAAGTCTTAAGGGTTGGTTCTAAAAAGCTAAATAAACCCAGCTGCTGATTTCTACAGGTATTCAAGAGGGCAAATAACTTACTATCTATGTCTTACTGTGTTTACAAAGGAGAAGACAGAAACAACACTAAAAGAATAAAATGTGAGCAAAGGCAGTTCAGTAGTGACTGACATTGCTGACAAAATAAGATGCCAAAATGTCCTGTTCCCGTAGAAATAGATACTTGAGCCAAAGCCGAAAAGTTAAACTGAGCTGTGCCTTTTCTCTTATAAACACCTATTTATAGCATCAGTTCTTTTGGCTTTTCCTACATAGAAATTAGCCATGTGTTGCTTTGTCCTGGGTTCAAGTTACTGGATCATAGCAGGATCAGTAACCACTTGAATAAAATCCTTCGTTATTTCTGCCCATTTAGTAATATTTTCAGGGAAACCAGATTCTGTCTTGATCTTTGCGCTTCATACATAAACCTTTAAAGCATATAGTATGTGCAGGAGGGAGGCCCTGGTTTGTTAGGCAGGCCTGATTTTAATGTAAATATGTTTTCCCATTGTCTGGATGTTGGTTTTAAACATTTTATATTTTTCTGATTATTGAGGTAATAAATATATCTTCATTATGTACAATTTGGAAAATTCAGAAAAGTTTGAAATATCAAATTGAAATTATGTTCCTGCAATCTAGAGATCATTGCTGTAGGTAACACTGTTACGTGTCACTTTCCAGTCTTTTATGTTTTTATATGATTGGAATCTTTATATGTAGTTTTTATGTTGCATTTTCATTAACTTTATATTGTGAGCTTTTTCCATGTCATTTAAAATTATTTAAAAACATGATTTTTAATGACTAATATTTCACCATAAGTATGTGCCAGATTTTACTAAATTAACTCCTTTTTAAAATTAAGACACTGTCAAGGAACATGGTGTATCACTGTACTAACTAACAGTTACCGGGTTTTAGATATTTATCTTTTATCCAGTCACTTTATAGAAATATATTTAAAATTTTGGGGGTGCTGTTTATTTTGTTCGTTTTGATAGACAGCCTTAATCATCTGCAAATAATAATTTTGTCTCCTTCCTTGTACCTGTAACTATTAGTTTTGCTTCATGTCTCATTTCACCAATGAGAATTTTAAGACCAATATTAAATAATGATGATAATCCTTGTTTAGCTCCTATTTTCAGTAAGAATGCCTCAGGTGGTACTTCATTGTTGAGGACATGATTGCATATTGATTTAATAGGGTTTTTAAAAAACCATATTAAGAAACTACATTTATTTCAAGTTTATGTGGTTTTTAAAATCATAAATGTATATTGAATTTTATCAGATGTCTTTATACTATTTATAGAGATGATTATATTATTATTCCTTATTTGACCTCTTGGACTATATTATACTAATTTCCTGATATTAAATCCTCCTTTACTGTTCATTATTTAACAAATACTTGTTGAGTGCCTTCTATTTGCCAGGCACTGTTCTAAGTGCTGCAGAATCAGTGGAGAACAACATAGATAAGATTGCTGCACCTGCTTTTGTTCTTGCTTCTGTGCTTTTTGGTACTATATGCCTATAGTGAATTAATTCTTTCTATGAAATGTGAATACTCTTTATGTGCTAGGCACTGTGCTAGGCTCTAGGGATGTATCAGAAAGCAATATAGTCATGTTATACCATCAGTCAGTACAGAAAACAGACTTTTAACTGATAGATGTAGATACTTACACAGTTGCAGTTTTGATAAATGCTCTCAAGGAGAAATACGGGGTTTATAAGAGAGTTAACTAAATTAGGTGATGTGTTCAGGGAAGGCCTCTTTTTTTAAAAAAAAAAAGATTTTATTTATTTTATTTGACAGAGAGAGATCACAAATAGGCAGAGAGGCAGGCAGAGACAGAGTGGGAAGCAGGCTCCCCGCCAAGCAGAGAGCCCAATGCGGGGCTCGATCCCAGGACACTGAGATTATGATCTGAGCCGGAGAACAGCGGCTTAATCCACTGAGCCACCCAGGCACCCCAGGGAAGGCCTCTTTAAGTGACATTTAAATTGAGACCAGAGGAGCTAAGTAAGAGAGAGGTAAAAATAGGGGAGAGAAAAGTAAATGGAACTATATGTGTAAAGGCCCCCAAATTGGGGGGGGTAAATTGGTGTGAAGTAACTTGACACATTTTTTTAAAAGATTTTATTTATTCTTTTTTTTTTAAGATTCTATTTATTTATTTGACAGAGAGAGAGAGAGAGAGAGAGAGAGGAATCACAAGTAGGCAGAGAGGTAGGCAGAGAGAGAGGAGGAAGCCGGCTCCCCGCTGAGCAGAAAGCCCAATGTGGGGCTCAATCCCAGGACCCTGAGATCATGACCTGGGCGGAAGGCAGAGGCTTAACCCACTGAGCCACCCAGGCACCCCTTGACACATTCTTTGACGTGAAAGAAGGCCAGGGTGGTTGGAACAAGGTTTAGGCATCAAGTTAGGATGGGCTAAGGCCAGATCCAGTAAGATCTTATAAGCCATGTTAAGGAATCTGGATTTTTACATTTTAAAAATGGGAAGAATATGAAGGATTTTATGCCAGGGTGTCATCATTTCCATGGAACCCAGTTAGGAGGCTGTTTTAGTTCAAGCTAGAGGAGCATCTGGGTGGCTCAGTCAGTTGGGCGTCAGACTCTTGATTTTGGCTCAGTTGGTGCTCTCAGTGTCATGGGATCTGGCTGAGTGGGCTTTGCGCTCTGCAGGGAGTCTACTGGAGATTTTCTCTCTCCCTCTCCTTCTGCCCCTCCTCCTCCTGTCCCCTGGCTTATGTACACACTCTCTCTAAAATAAATCTTAGGGTCCTTGGGTGGCTCAGTTGGTGAAGCATCTGCCTTCAGCCCAGGTCATGATCCTGGGTCCTGGGTTGGAGCCACACATTGGGCCTCTTGCTCAGCAGGGAGCCTGATTCTCCCGTTCTCTCTGCCTGCTGCTCCTCCTGTTTGTGTTCTCTCTCTGTCAAATAAATAAATAAAATCTTTTAAAAAAAAAACTTTAAAAAAAGGATTTTAAGATCTAGAATATGAGCATGGTGGCAGTATAAGTGGAGAGAAGTGGACAGATTTGATAAATGTTTTTGGAGATTAAATCACCAGAGATTGGTTTGGGCATAGGGAGTGAGTTGAAGAGAAGTGTCAAGGATGAATCTTGGGTTACTGGCATGAATGTGGATGATGGTACCATTTGCAAAAATAAGAACGTTGCGGAAGGATTAAGTTTTCCTTTGAGGGGGTTGTGAATTCAGTTTTAGTTATGTTTAGTTTGAGGGTTCTTTGGGACATTTGAGTGTAGGTGATAAATTGACAGTTGAATGTATGCATCCGAAGCTCAGAAGAGAGGTTTGGGCCACTAGCACATAGATGGTCTTTGAAACCATGAGAGATGATGCAACTGGACATAGAGCTGTACTATCAAATATGGTAGTTACTAGTTACATGTGCCTGTTTAAATTAATTAGAAATAAAATGAGAAGTTCATTTCTTCAGTCACACTAGTAACATTTCAAGTACTCATTTGCCACATGTGATTATTGGTTACCGTATTGGACAATGCTGATAGAAAATGAGAAGAAAGGTTCTAGATTGAACTCTAAGGAACCTTGCTTTTAAAAGGTTAGATAGTGGAGGAAATACCTGAAAGGGTGCTAAAAAATTAGTGATCAGAGAGAGGCAAACTAGATGAGTATAGTATCATAGAAGCTTTCCGAAAAGATTATTCAAGGACTGGTTAACTATTGATTTCTGCTGATAGGTCTAATAAGATGACTGAAGAGGATCTATTGGATTTAGCAATTTGGAGGTTATTGGTGACCTTAACAAAGATATTTTAAAAGGGTTGTGGGAGCAAGAGTCATATTGGAATGGATTAATGTGAGAAATAGGACGTGAGTAAGTAGTGACTGTGTTGTTGTTGTTGTTGTTTAAAGGCTTTGCTGTGAGGGATGCCGGGATGGCTCAGTCGTTTAAGCATCTGTCGTTTAAGCATCTGTCTTTGGCTCAGGTTATGATCCTGGGGTCCTGGGATTGAGTCCCACATCAGGCTCCTTGCTCAGCAGGGAGCCTGCTTTCCCCTGCGCCTGCTGCTCCCCCTGCTTGTTCTTTCTCTTTCTCTCTGACATAAATAAAATCTTTTTTTTTTAAATTTTATTTTATTTTATTTTATTTTTAAAGATTTATTTATTTATTTGACAGAGAGAGATTACAAGTAGGCAGAGAGGCAGGCAGAGAGAGAGAGGAGGAAGCAGGCTCCCTGCTGAGCAGAGAGCCCGACGCGGGACTCGATCCCAGGACCCTGAGATCATGACCCGAGCCGAAGGCAGCGGCTTAACACACTGAGCCACCCAGGCGCCCCAGACATAAATAAAATCTTAAAAAAAAACCTCTGTTGTGGAGGGGAGTGTAGAGATAGACTAGAGTTGGAGGGAAATATGGGGTCTAGGAAGGTTTTTTGTTTTTAAAATAGTATAGTGCATAAACAATGAATTCTGGAACACTGAAAAGAAATAAAATAAAATGAAATGAAAAAAATAATAAAATAGGATTTGGAATACAATTTAATGCTAATGGGAAGGGGCCTGTGAAAGAGGGAGGTTAAAGATCTTGGGGGGAGGTTTCTGGGAAATGATCGCGAGTGTAAGGTTCCTGAGAGAATTGGAGGGATTATAATTCAAAGAGGAGGTGGCCTTTGATAGGACTTCTCTTCCTTAGAATGGAAAGGAGAATTTGAGTACAAATACAGGTAGGTTTCCATGTGATGGCTTCCATTTTCTCTGAAGCATGAGGTAAGCAATCCACTTGGAATGAGAGGGTTTGAAAAGAGGGGATCCAAAAATTAAGGATAATTGAAGAGGTGTGAAGTGTTTGTCCCAGATAGTAGTGGGAGACTAGTTGACTGTGGAAACTTAGATGACTTCCTATTATAGAGGGCCTAGTTGAGGTTAGCAGTCAGTTTATAATGGTGTGTGTGTGTGTGTGTGTGTGTGTGTTTACTCCCTCTGGAGAAAGACAGTTAGTTGGATTTCTGAGGGTTGAAAGTTAACCAGGTAGGAGGAACAGGATGGTGAGCAGTAGGTGCTGTGGAAGAACAGTGTGATAAGGCAGTTCTGGACTTTTGCAACAGAGTTTAATGATGACATCTGTTTGACAAAATAGAAAGTGAAAGCAGGAGTTAGTGCATGGATACTAAGAAAGTAGAGAGGATCAGTCGGCTGGAGGTTCCCATATGAGCAAGTAAGCTGGAAGTAACAGGTCAGAATGGGATATTTCAATTAGAGATTTGTGAGGTGATGGTTTCTATGATTAAAAGGTTCAGAGTATATCTGAGAGAAATCCCCGTAGGTACTGAAGGAGCAGGTGGCTGAGATGGTGGGCCAAGGTCATCGGATGAGGAAGTTGAAGATGTTGACTGTGTTTTCTACACTAATTTGTAAGGAATCCAAATTTAAGGCAAGAGTTTGAGTGGCGAGAAAGTCTTAGGAGTTGGGTATTGAATCATAGATTCAGTTGTAGAGAGGATGGTACATGATCTCATAGAGGGAGGAGAGAAGGGAAGAAGTTGGTATAACCCAATGGGTGAACCTAAAAGGAAAAAGGATTTGTCCTGAGGGAGGAGAGGGAATGGTTTGGAGATGGCATTAGGACAAATAAGGACAGCAGTCTTAAATTCCATAGGGTGTGAGAGACCATAAACAGCATCCAGGGACCAGCCACTTCACAGGTGACTCTTTGATTTTCAATTTGGATACACGTTAGAATCACTTGGGGAGTGTTATAAAAACTACCAGTGCCTGATCCTCACCCTCTGAGATTCTGCTTCATCGGGCTGGGGTGGGACCCAAATGTCCATTTTCTAAAAATGTCTCTGGTAAGTTTAACGCAGACATAGTTGAGAATTGCTGAGAGATTGAGAGATTGTTGAGAGAATTACTGAGAGAACAGGGAGTGTTCAGAGAAGTTTGTTGATTATAGAGAGGCTAGGGGGTTTTGGAAGGAAAAATAGTAGAAGGTTGGGTCATGGGGTAATTTGTCTTCTTTCCTATGCAACATGGTGAGAGAGTATCCAGTGTTATTTGATAAGCAATTTCTGGAATTTTCTGTTAAATGAGTCAATGTATTTTTTATATTTGCTAAAATATATCTTTCAAGGACTGTGGGAGAGAGATTATGTATTCTTGTTTAAGTTTATATCAGATAGAAACTTATTTTTTAATTTTCTTCTATTTTTTATATAAAGTATCCAAGAAAGGGAGGACTATTTGTGCCCCAAAGGAGGTTTTTCCCTCTATCTTCAAGGCTGTGATAATTGACAGCCTTTATTCATGCCCTTTGTTTTTTCTTTTCCTTATGGTAACACCCTCACTAATGTTCTTATCTGTGGTTCGCTTTGGTGCCTTCTTTCTCACATTTTTCTTTTTTATCTCTTTTCTTCTAATCACTAAGTCTATGAAGATAGAAACAAAGAAATGCAAAGGAAAGAGAGATTCAGAAGTGGATTTCCAACATAAGAAACTAGGATTTTCATTTCATTTTCTCATCTCTTTAATTTACAAGTGTGAGGGAGTCTGGTTCAACAGTTGTCTATTAAATACCTTTTCTCTGTGAAGTCTGACAGCGTTGTCGCCAGTAATGTAACCAATCATCCTGGGTTGCCTGGGACTTGCCCAGTCTTAGCTTTGAAAGTCCTGAGTCCTGAGAAGCCCTTCAGTTCCAGACAACCCTAGGAGATCATCGTAAATGTTGTGTTGGATTTCCTGTATGTGCAGCCCCACTTCTTGCTCTCAAGGAACTTACGGTTTCCAGGGGCATGAGAAAACAATACATGTACTAAATCAGTTAAAATAAGAATATAAACAAGCACATAGGTTTCCTGGATTAGCATATCCAGAAGATTGATACATATGATAACTAGGGCATCAGAAAAGGGGAGACAGTATGTTATATACATAAGAAACTAATGTTCTAGATCACTTTGCTGCTAATTATTGCTATTTTCCAATTGGCTATGCTTGAACCAGACCACTCCTGGCCATAGGTCATTATATTGCTGTCATACATTCATTCAAAACATGCACCACTTTTTACTTTTTACTTCTTTTCATAATAATTCAAACCAACTCCACTATTCTTTTCTTTTAAAATTAGTTTGTAAATTCAATTGCCTAAGTACAGTCAATACCCAGGAGCAAACCATCTTGTTTTCTTTATTCCCTTTATGCTTCAGATACTCTTACTATATAATCTGGATTTGAAATGGTAGGAATTTCCAACTGGGAGATGGGAGGAGGGTGGGTGGGGAAGTGATCTTTTGTTAGAATTTGGTCCCTGCACTGACATTGGGGACCTATATCAGAACATAGGAAAACTGTTTTCAGTATGAATCCTATCACTATAATTGGGCTGCTGATTGACACAGTTCATCAGCCCTTTAGATTTCCTCCCCTTATTGTTCCCCCACCCACCCACCCACCCAATCCCCTGATCCTATAGGCATGTTTCCTACATTAGAGGTCTTAGAATTTTTGTGATCTGGACCTTCTCCTGCTCAACTGTTAAGTTGAGAGAATGACCCCAAGAAAGCATGTATTCCATAGTTATATGTGTGTGGATTTCACTTCTTTTTAGGTGGCTGCAAAATTCGGATTCAGGGAGATCGGACCAGAGAGCGGCGCTTTGAAATCCCTGATGAGGAACACTGTCTGAAGTTCCTCTCAGAGGTCTTTGCTGCTCAGGAAGGTAAGTCAAGACTCAGAAGTTTTCTTTCTGCTCTTTGAATGGCAGTGAAATTCTGACATGCTGATGCAGAGGCAAGCAGCCATTAGCAAAGTACCTCACCCCTTCAGTCTGCAGTGCTGATTTTTCTGCTTTCAGGAATGAACCAAGGGTTAGGTTAGGGAACAAGTCTATTCAGCTATAAGGACACTGAGCCCTTTTCCAGAGTCTTCAGTGTCACAGCATGGACAGCTTACTGAAGACTAGCATCCTCCTTCTGCTCCCGGATGACCCCAGAGCTGCCCTCCCTCTCTTTGTCTCTTCCTTTACGTTTAAGAGAGCTGCTGGGTCCTGCATTTGAGGACTGCTGAGTAAATGGCTTTTGATTATGATAAATTCCACTCAGTGAAGGGCTCCCGTTTCTGACCATGACTTTTATCTCTCTAGCTCAGTCACAACTTCTTGTTCCAGAGCAAAAGGACTCATCTAGCTGGTACCAGAAGTTAGACACTAAGGACAAACCTTCTGTTTTTTCAGGTACTGAAAAGATTCTCTTTTGCCTGGTTGCTATGATCATTGCAGAGTAAATAGGTTTCATCTGGACAGATAAGACAATGTCAATCCCAGACACTTTCTGCTATGAAGTGGTTTTACTGAGTCCAGGCCCATTGACTGATGTTCATTCTTGATCCTTTCTGCGGCATGTTATCTCCTCCGGAGCCTGCTTAGCAGTGTGGTAAAAATTGCAGGCTCCAGGGCCAAACTGCTTGGGTTTAAACCCCAATTTTGTGACTTGCTAGTTATGTATAACCTTGGTCAACTTACTCAACAATGCTGAGCTTCCATTTCTTTTTCTGTAACATGGGAAGATTTTTAATAGTACTGGCTTCATGGGTCTTTATGATAATTAAAGGAGATAATGATATAATCCTTTATATCAAAGAGGCATTATGCTAAGTCTTTAGTAAATGTTAGCTATTAATATTCAGATTCCAAATTAATGTAACTTGTTATTGTTCTAGTTAGTATGTCAAGTCTTTCAGGGTATCCCTATGGTACCTCTCTATTTGGTAATGACATTGAGCAAATAGTGATCAAATTAATACCACTGATCAAAGAAAAGCTCTGTCTATCCTGGATAAACTGGATGTTATCTTTATTTTTTCCCCCTTTGACTCTGGGTTCTGTGTACTAGGGCTTCTTGGATTTGAGGATAATTTTTCATCTATGAATTTGGACAAGAAAATTAATTCACAAAATCATCCTACAGGGATTCATCGGGAACCCCCTCCACCACCCCCTTCAGTGAATAGAATGTAAGTCCTGTGTCAAAACATGTTTCCCATTTAGGAGACTTTTTTTTTATTATAGGCAGTTTCACTTTTGAAATTCTTGTTATTTGCTAGGCTTCCACGTGACAAAGAAGCTTCTAACAAGGAACAGCCCAAAGTGACCAACACTATGCGGAAGCTCTTTGTACCAAATACCCAGGCTGGGCAGCGGGAGGGCCTCATCAAACATATCCTGGCAAAGCGAGAGAAAGAATATGTCAACATTCAGAATTTCAGGTTAGTCTCTCTTCTACTTACTGAGGTATGGCATACAAATGGCTATATGTTTTTTAAGGTATTATTTTAATTAATAATTACTATTTTTAATTTAATAAATTTTATTATTCTGGTGTGCAAAGTAGCAGCACCTCTCTTTGTTGTTTGTGAACAACACGTACCCTTAATAGTCCAAGATTCTGGTCCCATCTGCTATCCCAGTATGCCTCATTTGTCCTAATTCAATTATAACTGTATCCCCTATGCTAAAACCTGTAGTTCCTCATATTCCCCATGATGCTTATTTTTGTGTGTAAACAGTTAAGACAATTATATTCTGCTATCCCCCTTAATACTGTATCTGCCTCAACAGAATTTCCTACACAGATGTCCTTGTAATCCTTCGGGAAGTGAGTTTTTGGATTCAGTTACAGCTCCTTATGGAACAGTTATCCACATTAGATGTATTTACAGCCTGAAGATACCTTTTTCCCATCCACAAGCTCTCCAAGTATAAGTTTGGGTGGAGTTTAATTGACAGGAAATGTGGTAGAGCAATTAACTTTGCATTTTTAAAATAGAGACCTGGTTCCTTTCTGTGGGTTCACCTACCTAATGTAAACTTCAGAGAATTGAGCCCACTGCCTTTGTGTTCTACATGTGAGAGCATTTCTTATATGTATAGCAGAACATTTTGAGAAATTATGTTGGTTTATTGTGAACATACCCTTGTATGAAAATGATGAGAGAACTTCAATGGTTCATACTTAACCCTCATTTTCAAATAATTTTTTGGTGTTGTGTATTAGATTTTTTGTTGGAACGTGGAACGTGAATGGCCAGTCTCCAGATAGTGAGTTGGAACCTTGGCTGAACTGTGATTCAAATCCTCCTGATATCTACTGTATTGGGTAAAGAACACATCTGGAATTTCATTTTGGCTATATCTTTGATATTAGTTTCCGTGACATTTTGTCCTCCTTTTGCTTTTTTAACTGTTTGGTAAAAACTCACCTTAGACTATATGTGAGAATTAACTTGTGGGTCAAATTTATGAGATAAGAAAGGAATGATACCTGAAATGGTGAAGGGAAACATCTAGTCCTCTCAAAATGCAAAGAAAACTGCTTTCTTAATAGAAACAGACTTGAGGTCAAGTCTAACAGTGATTATTCCTAGAATATATAAACAAAGCTCCATTGTTGTCCCTTGTGGAGGTTTTTTGTTTTTTGTTTATGTTTTACATAGTCTTTGCGTATATTTTTTGGAGACAATACTATTTTAATTTTTCTATGGAAGACAATGTCAGATTTATAAAAGTAAAGATTAGTTTTTTTGACATTGATCTTTGGCAAGATTCTTATGCATATTTTTTAAATTTATTTTTTAAGTTTTTATTAACATATATATTATTTGTTTCAGGAGTACAGGTCTGTGAATCATCAGTCTTACACAATTCACAGCATTCACCATAGCACATGCCCTCCCCGATGTCCATAACCCAGCCACCCTATTCCTCCCACCCCCTACCAGCAACCCTCAGTTTGTTTCCTTTTTTTAAAAAAGATTTTATTTATTTATTTGACAGGCAGAGATGACAAGTAGGCAGAGGCCGCCAGAGAAGGCTGGGGGTTAGGCAGGCTCCCTGCCTAGGAGAGAGCAGGCTGCCAATGTGAGGCTCAGTTCCAGGACCCTGAGATCATGACCTGAGCTGAAGGCAGAGGCTTAACCCACTGAGCCACCCAGGCACCACTCTCAGTTTGTTTCCTGAGATTAAGAGTCTCTTATGGTTTGTCTCTCTCCCCGGTCCCCTCTTGTTTCATTTTTTCCTCCCTTCACCCCACGACCTCCCCGCATATACTTTTTAAAAAAAAATTTATTATGGGAGAGAGAGTGCATAAAAACTGGGGAGGGGCAGGGAGAGGGAGCATCTTTGAGCAGCATAGCCACTGAGCAGGGGTCCCAGGACCCTGAGATCATGAACTGAGCTGAAATCAAAAGTCAGCTGCTCAACCAATTGAACCACCTAGGTGCCCCCGCCCCCTTTTTAAGATTTATTTTGCATAGCCAGTGCATATACTTATAGAGGATCTTTTGAAAAAGAAAGCTGCTTGTCCTTACTGATCACCTGGGTCAATAGAGCAGTTCTATAAAAATTTGTCTCTTTCCCCATTCCCTTTTCACCTAATATCTCAGAAAATGGGAAAGGAGGAAGACAGAGAGAATTATGGGAGATGTATAGATCTCATGTCTTTTTGTTTTTTTCAGATTCCAAGAGCTGGACTTGAGCACAGAAGCCTTTTTCTACTTTGAATCTGTGAAAGAACAAGAGTGGTCCATGGCTGTGGAGAGAGGTTTGCATTCCAAAGCCAAGTATAAAAAAGTAAGCTGCATTTCATTTTCTTTTTTAATATACAACTGAATAGAACTCCCTATAACTTATTCTGTTATCTATAATTTGTTCCAAAAGAATGGTTTAATTGACTTTTTCCCTGAGTGTAATACTGCAATGGGGTAGACTAATTCTTTATACCTATTTTTCTAGAAAATAATTTTCCTGAGCTTTCTGATGCTATATTTTCATTGTTTAGGGAGTTTTAAGAGAAAAGAAGAATTTTATTCTCAGAATGATAATTAGCTTAAAATAATTACTTGTAAGGTAACAGTAAGAGTTTAGGATCAGAATTGTTCGCTGACATGGTCAGAACTGGATGCTCTATAGAGAAGTAGTTTGAAGCATGTGGGTGCATAGGGTATGCTGTGGAATCAGCAAGAAGTGTTGTAGAATTTAAATGAGTTCTAAAATTTGTTATAAATCAAAAGTAGAGTTGACTTTAGCAAGGTGGGCCAATTTGTTGGTCTTTAGAAAGCAAGTGGTAGAGGCTACCAGAAGAGTTATTTTAATTATATGGCTACCATACAAACCCTTTAAAAGCAGTCATTTGAATATTTTTTATTTACTTCTTCTGACAGTTGATATAGGTAGTAAAAATGCTGAAGGTGTTAACTCCTCTCATATAGGTCACTGATTTAACACATATTTCAGACATATTTCTAGCTCTAGTTCTCAGACTAAAAATAATCAGAATAAAAAAGATTGCTCTTGGGCACCTGGGTGGCTCAGTGGGTTAAAGCCTCTGCCTTCTTCTCAGGTCATGATCCCAGGGTCCTGGGATGGAGCCCCACATCGGGCTCTCTGCTCAGCGGGGAGCCTGCTTCCTCCTCTCTCTCTGCCTGCCTCTCTGCCTGCTTGTGATCTCTGTCAAATAAATAAATAAAATCTTTAAAAAATAAAAAAAATTAAAAAAAGATTGCTCTTTTATAAATTTTAATATTTTAAGAAATTGGAAATGAGAAACTAAGAAGGAGAAGCAAAAGGAACAAGCTGGGATGGGGTTTTTTATTTGATTTTTTTTAATGCTATCAACTCCTGGTAGATTTATAAGTGTTTAAAATAATGAATCCTAGAGCTGAGTGTACTTGATGTCCCCAAAGACTTTTAACTCCTGCTGGTCAAAGTCAGATAAGAGCTTGCCCAGAGAAATTTTGTTTCCTTTTTATGGGGTTCACTGGGAAATTAGAGGATTTGGATTCATATTTGAGCATCATTAATATCTTCCTGGTGGAAAATCAGTTGTTGGGCAAGTTGTGTGGCAGAGTGGTATTAACATGAACCTTTTCTAACTCCGTGGAACTCATAGGTTCAACTAGTCCGCCTTGTTGGGATGATGCTCCTCATATTTGCCAGAAAGGACCAGTGGCGATATATCCGTGATGTTGCTACAGAAACAGTTGGAACTGGAATCATGGGGAAAATGGCAAGTTACTTTGGAAATGAGCTTGATTATTATTAATGTCCATTTAATGTTTAACTGCTAGTTGTGTCTTTGTACTAACTGAATAATTACTCTTGCTAACAGGGAAACAAAGGTGGGGTAGCTGTGAGATTTGTATTTCACAACACTACCTTTTGCATTGTCAACTCCCACCTGGCTGCCCACGTGGAGGACTTTGAGAGAAGGAATCAAGATTATAAGGACATCTGTGCACGTATGAGTTTTGTGGTCCCAAATCAGACCCTTCCACAGCTGAACATCATGAAACATGAGTGAGTGGTTCAGTCTCCTTTGCCTTTGAATAGTGGGGCTGAGAAGAGAATTTAATAAATGGATAGGAAACTGTGAAGAGTGAAGGATTACCATTTAGGGATTGGGGTCACAAAGAAGATAGGGTTTTTGAGGAATAGCAGATTCATTGAGGCAGAGAAATCGGATTTACTATCAGAGGTAAGATTGGTTCTATTAGTGGCCATATAAGAGTAATGCTGGAGGTGTCTGTCAGCTGGAGTCAGTTTTTATTGTTTTTTTATTATAAAATAGAAATGTCCATTGTAAATATAATAAAAGAAAATTAAAAGTAGAAATCACTCTGCTCTCCCAGCCAGTCTCTCAGAGGAAACTTATATTAACATTACGCTGCGTATCCTGGAACTATGCTGTCCATTGTGACAGCCAGCCATAAGTGGCTATTGGACAATTGAAAGTAGTTAGATCAAATTGAGATGTGCTGTAAACATAAACTGTATACTGTACATGGATTTCAGAGACTTAGTGGGAAAAATGTAAAATACCTCAGTTTTTCAATATTGCTTACATGTTGAAATGATAATCTGGATATATTGACTTAAAGTAAATTTATTGTTAAAGTTATTTTTACTTGTTTCTTTTACTTTTTAAATGCAGCTCCTTAAAAATTTAAAATTACTTCTGTGACATGCATTTTATTTCCTGTGAATAGTGCTATTCTAGAGCTTTCTCTATATGCATACAAACACATGCACACTTATTATGTAGGACTATATCATCCTATTATTGTGGCTCTCTTTCCAAGTCAGTGTGTATGTGTGTGTGTGTCTGTGTATTACATTACCCATATTAATGTATATATTTTGTATATACTATGTATATGTATATGTATATTCTTATTAGTGGCTGTGAATCATCAAGAATAGGGGCAATGGAGATTTAGACAACAGTGGATCAGTATGATAATATGGGAGAAAGGTTCATGGAGAATAGGACAAGGATAGAAGCAGAAATCAGTTGAGGGATGGATTGGGTGGTAGGAAATGAATAATTGTCAAGAAATTAACAATGGTAATTGAAATTCTGAGAGTGGTTTGAGATGGGAATTAGTAGGAAAACAAAAGATAATTTAGGATATTAGCATCAACAGAGTGGGGTAATTGAGGAAAGAATAGGGAAGGGTAGTGATCTTAGCCTGTTTCTGTATTATCTTAACAATTAGGATCATATACAATTCTGTATCATGGCAGTAAAAAGTCAAGGCCTTGACATTAATAAACAGTTGCCCTGAAATTCCTTAAATTTGTTTCCTCAGAATTCCAGAAATTTCATGTTGCATTTAAGATTGCCAAAGAGACCCGATTCAGGACTTGGGATAGCTCACAAGGAGAACCCCTTTTAGTGTAGTAATTTCAGGGTCTCCCCATGGGGGCTCTCAGCACATGTAAGGGCCTGTTGCTGTGATTGGGAGATTAAGAATCCTGTGGCAAGCCAGTCTTCCTCCTGTCTGCGACTTGGACTGTGGATCTGGGACAGGGATAGGAAGGTTGGCTATAGTGGGGAGCTGTGGACCTACTTTTGCTAGGGTCCTGACTGGGAGAGCTGTCATTCAGACCATGCATACCTTAGTGGAGAGCCTGCAGAATGTCAGGGCTCAGAGAGGCAGAAAATGTTCAGATTCTTTTCCCCTGGAGACCTGGCAGGCAGCCAGACAAAATTTTGGCACTAGTCCAGCAAATAAACTACATGCTTCTTTTAGGCAGTTAACTCCTTGGCTTCTGAATCCCACACATGATACTGTATTTCCCTATCTTTGTTCTTCATGTATGGAATACCTATCTTCCCACCTATTTGGTAATCCCTGGGCCTTCTCAGGTGTTGGTAGTACTTCCCTTTGAAGGATAAGTTGTAGCTTAAACCCTTTGTCTCAGGTAGTGATAAGTGAATCCTTATCAATAATCTATCTAGTTTTTTTTCCTCTCCATTTTCTCTTTTTATGCTAATTATTGCTACTCCTATTTATGTATTTCTTGATCTTCAGTGTTGTCATCTGGTTGGGAGATTTGAACTATAGACTTTGTATGCCTGATGCCAATGAAGTGAAGAGTCTTATTAACAAGAATGACCTTCAGAGACTCTTGAAATTTGACCAGGTAAGTAAATTTTCATGTTATAGGCACTTTCCTAAATGGCAGACAGTATTGTTAGGTTTATGAGATATGTGGGTAGCAGGTGTGTCTTACTCTAGGAATAGATGGAAAGGTCTCATTGTCCTGAGAAAACATATGACTAGTAATACACACAAGGTTTGTAGTGCTTTTATGAAGTGCTTGGATAGGAACAGGAGAGATAAAAAGTAAATACAACATTTGTTCATTGTCTTTATCAAGAAGAGATTTCAGAGATTTATATAAATAAGTTGGAGAATGGGTGGGGTTAATTGGAGAGTACTTCCTGGAGGAAGTGGGCCTTCAGCTATGCTGATGTGGTTTGGCAGATGGAACAGGGAGAGTTGCTGTGTGATTTCTTGGCAGGCTTAGCAGCAGTGTGGAGGTAAAAGAGGGAGGCCCTGTGAGGAGATTGGGAAGAACGGAAGAGAAGTTTGGGATAAATAACACAGACCGTGGTCTAATAGGAACTGATTGAGAAGTTGGGGCTATCTGGCTTATCAGTGTTAAAACCTGTAGGAAAAGCATTGATTCAGTAACATTTATTCAAGTTTTCTGTAAATTTGCCTGGAACCTGGCACATGACTTGAATTTTTACTTCAGCTTCTGGATACTGGTTGCTAAAAGTGAATGCTTCTCATGGAGGAAGAGAATGTTTCGATTTGATTTTAATGTCTTTAAATCCTTATGTAAGCCTTTTTGACCTTCAGACATAGTAAAAATTTAGGAGTTCTGTAGTTGAATGGTTTTTTTATAGTGAGCCTTTTTTGGCTGTTTCTTTCTTCATATTGAGGTTGGCTGGTGGATTTTTTTGCATTTCTTCCTCTGTCATGCTTCCAAAGGGGGTACAGTTGGAATAAATTCTGAATCTTATGTAATTCTGGAAAAGTATTTGAGTGAGGATAACTTTCAGAATGATCCATAACGATTCACTGAATTTTGGCTTTTGGAGTTATCCATTCGTTTGTGTGTATGTGTCCAAATTCACTGAATTTGGCTTTTGGAGTTATCCACACATTTGTGTGGATGTGTGTTTTTAAGTTAAAATTTTGCTAGATGGTTCCTGTCCCATTTGGGAGAACTTTAGATTATTCATATTTCATTTTTCCATTCTACCTGATGACTGTTAGCAATAAAAAATTAGCGATGTGTTCATAATGAGCATCCTATCTGTGGGTGAGTTTAGATGCTATGGGAATGGCAAGATTTTAATTCACAAGGTACAGAAATTTCATTTATATATCTGATAGTTGGAAAGGCTATGGAACTAGTCGGAAATGGATGATCAACCTGATTATCACTTTTATTAAGATGGTGTTACCCTGCTTATGTGATGCTTCTTTCCATCTCTAGCTAAATATTCAGCGCACACAGAAAAAAGCTTTTGCTGACTTCACCGAAGGTGAAATCAAGTTTATTCCCACTTATAAGTATGACTCTAAAACAGACCGTTGGGATTCCAGGTAAAGTAACAAGACCCTCCTCCCAGAGTGGCTTCAGGCTTGCTTTTATTTCTGTCTGACTACATTGGTGAAGGGCTAGGAATTTTTTCTGTTATGCCAGAAGCAGATATAAAAACTTAATGGCTCAGTGCTATTACAGAAGAGTTTTTAATTCATGTGAACTTAAAGGTGAGCTTATCTGAAGAAAGTATTACTTCTTCTGTGTCAGAGCTGTTCAAGTTTTATGGGCTGCTTGCAGTGCCTTATTTCTGTCATCTAAACAGACTTAGATTTTTACCTTCCTGATTTCACCCTTATTTCCTTACAGATTATCCTGTTCTGAATGTTTTTTTTTTTCCAAATTGTTTCTCAGCTCCTCAGCTCAGAACACCAGAAAGTGAACCATGATAGGTTCTTCCAGCACAGTGGTTCTCAGCCCTGACTATCCATCAGAATCTCTCGGGGGGACTTTTAAAAATACTGATGCCTGGGCCCAACCTCTGCAACTGCCAGAGAAAGCTAAGAACCACTGTCTGGTGGGAGAAGGGAGCTTTGATTTCCTAATTCCCCCCAGTAAAGCGCCCCTGTCAGTATGTTCCTGGTAACTGTCTTCTACCTGCTATCTCTTCATTTCCTATCTGGCTGAGCCCAGAAGCTTGAAAGAGAAAATCCCTGGGCATATTCAGCTTCTGTAGACTCAGAGCAGTAGGGTATGGTGGAGAGGAGTCTGTATCCTTGTGCCCTGAGGGAGCTGGTCAGCAAGTGAAAAGTGACACTGGCAGAGCTTATGCACTTTACCTTGTTTCTCCCACTCACCTGATTTGAGAGTCAGTTGAAGAGCTACTGATAAGAACTTATTTGTGTCACTTCTGGATCAGGTGTACAAGGTGTTGCTTATTTTAATATAATGATGAATAGGTTTTGTCGCTAACCTTAGTAATCTATGGGCTGTTATATGTTCAGACTTGCATGCTTGGTTAGTTCATCTCTATCTGAAGAAGCTAGACTTTCATGAAAGTCTAGGTTTAAAGGAGAAATCTCTACTATTATTTATCTCCAGAAATTAAGCCCAGTCTTGGAATATAGGATTGGATTTTTAGATTTTTATTAGTTGTCTGTCTCTATGAAATGTCATTGCAGTTCATCGAGCAAAGTGCTGAATATAGTCCTGACCTTCTGAGGATATTTTAAGAAGAGGCTATTATATTTTCCCCTGGGACAGTGTTGTTGAAGTTGTAATGTGAATTTTGGGAGCACTGTTTATTCATTCATTAAACAACTATTCATTGAACACCTACTTTGCACAAGATAATGTGCTAGAGGTTGGGAATTCAGTGGCAAACAAGCAGACACAGACCCTTTATAGAGCTTGAATATAGGGAATATTATATAGGGAATATTATAGTTGGGATCATTAAGAAAGAGAAGCATATAAAAAAGGACCTAACCCAGGTCTGAACCAGTGTGGTATGATCCCTTTAAATGTCTTTCTTTATTTGCAGTGGGAAATGTCGGGTTCCAGCCTGGTGTGACCGGATTCTTTGGAGAGGAACAAATGTTAATCAGCTTCATTACCGGAGTCATATGGAACTAAAAACCAGTGACCACAAGCCTGTTAGCGCCCTCTTCCATATTGGGGTAAAAACTTGTTTCTTCGTTTATTTGTGTGTGTGTGTGTGTGTGTGTGTGTTAGGTATTCTTAAAACATCGTTTAGACTCAAAAGAGTTCAGTAGTTCAGTGAGCCCTAAATGTTACCATAACCAGATAATCGTTTGCAACATTGAGAAATTAGTGCCCTCAATCCTCCTAAATGCTGTCCATATGCTTCTTAATGTGCTAGGCCATTTAGTGACACAGATGTTTCTTATGCTGCATAATGGCTGGGTGGTAACCTTAGACTCCTACTAAAGTTGTTATACATAAGGAAGAACTGGAAGCTACGTTTTAAAGGATGAGTAGCCTCTCATCAGATAAATAAGAAGGGAAGCCCTGGGAGAGAGGTTCCAGGTGAAGGGGTGGGGACAGCAAGAGCAAAGGCGTTTGACTGGGTGGCATACAAACACTTCTGTATCTTACCTTAAAAGGCATGTTGCCAGCCATACTATTAGTGAAATTTGCTGTCCAGGAGCACAAGTTTTAAATTTTTTAAAAGAGTTATTTATTTATCTTAGAGAAAAAGAGAGCCTGAGCAGGAGGGGCAGAGAGAGAGAGAGAGAGAGAATCCCAAGCAGATCCCATGCCAAGTGCGTGGAGTCCGGTATGGGGCTCTATCCCAGGATCCCAAGATCATGACCTGAGCAGGAACCAAGAGTCAGACACTTAACCAACTGTACCACCCAGGCGCCCCCAGGAGCACAAGTTTTAAAATTTTTCTTTAACTGTTGCATCCTGGGCTGGCTTGATGGCCAGTCATTTAATTTTTTTGTCTCTGATGTGAGTAGTTTTTGTCTTCACTTGTATATTTTAGCTGCATGTTAATGGTATGTAGGTTATGTCTTGGGATCTTACTGATTTATTACAGCTAGTACATTTAGATTATTTCTTGTAGATTTTCCAGACCTCCAGTCCTGTAATCTGTCAGAATCTATAAAGTGCAGTGCTTGATAGGGTGGACTTTAGAGATGGACTGCTTAGATTTGCATCCCAGTTCAACGACTTCCTAACTCTGTAACCCTGGAAAACATATGTAACAGCCCTGTGCCTCAGTTTCCTCCTCTATAAAATGGAGATAACAATGGTACTTACTTATGAGGATTGATGAGGTAAAGACATGTGAAGAACATAATAGATGTATATTTGATTCTTTTGGCTTTTCAGATTATCACCAACATGTCTTGTCCTACTCCTGTCTTAAAGGGTAATGACTTTGGGGTATTTCCTTTATTTATAGAATTAGTTCTTAGTCTCAGAAAAGAATCTAAATTTTATCGAGGCAGTTGTGACTTGAGTTTTGTCCATTTTGAAATTTTAAAATAATAATATTTCTCAAATAGTAGCTAGTATGTGCCAGGGACTATAATGAAAATTTTATACACATCTCATTTACTCCTCACAACAGTACTTTGAGTTAAATATTTCTCATTTAACAGATGAGCAAATGGAGAACTGATGAGATTAAATAACTTCTTTACATGCATTCAACTAGAAGGAGAGCTAAGATTCAAATCTTGTCTGTTTAACTCCCAAGCCTATAGGTGTTCTTTCCACTAACTCCATAATGCCTCTATAGTTCAAAGAACTTATTAACTAGATAAACCTTTAGATAACTACTTTTACCCCACCTAATTTCTTGTTTGTACTTGTGGTCTGCCCTGTTTTCTTCATTTTAATTCTCTTAAACCATTTTTAAAGATATTATTTATTTATTTATTTGACACAGAGAGACAACAAGAGAGGGAATAGGAGAGGGAGAGAGAGAAAAAAGCAGGCTCCCTGTGAGCAGGGAGCCCTATGTGAGCCTTGATCCCAGGACCCTGGGATCATGACCTGAGCCAAGAAGGCAGACGCTTAACTACTGAGGCACCCAGTTGCCCTCCCTCTCTTGATCCATTTTTAAAAGGATGTCTTTCCCCAGACACTAACCTTTTTGGTTTAATCAGCTATGCTTGGCTTTTTTGTTTGTATTTCTTTTAAGAACTTTGGAATATTTGTAATAGTCTACACATATTAATCCAGAGCTCCCAGCAGGATATTTAAAAATTTTCCATGCTTCTTGCGTATTTTTGTGTATCTTTAATAAAGGTCTACCTTTCTAGTTTTTAATACTACTTAAATTGCACAGGAATTCAAAGGTGCTTTTTCTTTAAAATAAAAAAATATATAAGCAAAATTTACAGATAAGTCTGGAGTTCTTCAGCCCCTGTTCTATCCTGCACTCCCACCTTTGCCCAAAAGCCCCACTTCCCCGCCAGGCCAACTGCCATTATGAATTTATATCTTTATAGACCACAGTACTGTAGGTGTTTCTGTGATGATGGAAATGTTATAGATCTATACTGTCCAGTTCAGTACTGTTAACTTTAGGTGGCTCTGGATCACTTGAAGCATGGCTAGTATGATTGAGAGAGCTGAATTTTCTGTTTTATTTAATTTGAAGTAATGTATATTTAAATGTCTGAATGTGGCTTTTGGCTATTATCTTGAACAGCATAGTTCTAGACTTTTGCATATGTTTTTCTGTTGACCCATACACAATAGAGTATTTTTCTATGTGTTGGTGCAAATATTATAGATGGTCTCATACTGTATGTGTTAGTCTGCAACTTGCTTTTTAAAAAAAATTCAGTAGTATGTCTTGGAGAGCTACCCATGTCACTACAGAAAGATCTCGCTCATTGATCATCTCGCTCATTCTTAATTCCTAATTTTGTTGGTAATTTCCTTTTCTAAAGTGGGTGTATCAGGTGGTGATTACATTCTATGTTTTCTTCCCCTTCATTATCCTTGATGTGCCATTAAGGGTTATGATCATGATAACCCACTGAGGAAAGATTTTAAATTTTATTTAGTAACCACCCCATATTTTGGTTTCTTGGGGATGCTATGATTAGAGGCTTTAAAAAACACATTATATATATATTTATTTATTTATTTATTTGACAGACAGAGATCTAAAGTAGGCAGAGAGGCAGGGAGAGAGAGAGAGGAGGAAGCAGGCTCCCCACTGAGCAGAGAAGCCGATGCGGAGCTCGATCCCAGGACCCTGGGATCATGACCCAAGCTGAAGGCAGAAGCTTTAACCCACTGAGCCACCCAGGCGCCCCAAAACACATTATATTTTTACCACCACTGTCATCAGTGACTGTTAACAAAGGAACAAAGTGCTCAATGGCCAGTTAACTTTAGAAGACTTGCTGTGGGCTGGCTGAGATTAGGCTGAGATTGGGTTTTCACCCTGGTACTTGGTAATGGGATCTGTTGCGTTAGTTCTGACTTTGGTGGACATAGAAATTGCATAGAGAGCTTTTAAAAACTGAAGTAGGCCAAGGCATCTGTATTTTTAAGACCTACCTGAATTAATCCTGTTGCGTAGCTGGTATTTTGGAAAGGGTCTTGGCAGTAGAGGTCCCTATACAACTTCTGGTATTAACTGGGGCAGGAAGCAACTTAGTTGATCTTTTTGTATCTCTATCTATTCAACTGAGATCAGAAGAATAATACTTGCTTGGGTAGCTTTGCAGATTATTGTGAAAAGATGAGACATGTAAAATACCTCATAAAAAACAAGCTGCAAAATTTTATAAAAATATTTTAAAAGTAAAAAATTTCTCCTAACCTAACACTGTAGTGTGGACTCTGGTGACAGTAGTGATTGCCTGCTCCTCAGTTTTCTAAGTATTATGGTTTAGATACATAAAACCTTCCCAGTCTTTGAGATATTTGGCTCAGCTTTGATGCTCTTATTTTCCACATTTGATTTATAACTTCTTCTACATGCATCAGTCCTTTCTTCTTTTTGATGTTGAATTTGTGAAGTTTCCTATTCTAAAAAGAAACTGGACTTCAATAAGTTAAAATGCTATGTTAATTATGTTCATTTTTGGCATTGATTTGTATGAAGTTTTAATAGTGGAAAAAAACACAACTATATCAGGAAGCCTGAATGTGCTGTGGGTGATGTTTTTTGATCTATTAGTTGAAATGATTTGTTTGTCCATTGTCATGCTTTTACTCTAATCTAGGGCATTTTGTATTGGCTATTTTCTAAAATGGCCACAGGATCTATTTACTAACATGCCTTTGTCATTATATAATCTGTGTGTTGACGTTATGATTCTTGGCATTGTGCATAGCAGCTAATATAATTAAATGGTTTAATCATTTTTTCTGATGTTTTAATGCTTTGTGATCATTATTAGAAACAGTACTTAGGTATGTTTTGACACTTATTTTGTGCAATGCAAGAAATAATTTCTACCACAATTGTCACATTTCCCCCACCACCAAGTAACAGTGGAGCAAGAAAATGTTCTTCCCAAACATTACTGCCAAGCTTTTTAGTACAGAGGTTTGACTTTCCCAGGAAGTTAACCAATTAACCATACCTTTACCGTAAAGTGGATATGCTATAATGCTTACTTTAATTTATATTTGTTTTAGTGACATTTAAAAAAAAGACTCATAGAGATTCAAGCTGAGAGCACACAAGACTAAAATAAGATCTGTTTTCTTTGAGGTAAAAGTTGTGGATGGAGCGATATTTCAGAAAGTGTTTGAGGATGTTGTTTGCACCACAGTTTATTTTAAATGATTGCTGTAACAACCCATTTTAAATTATTAGGTAATCTCAAGGGAAGATGAGCTAGGAGCATGTAAGACTGAAAAGAGGGTTTGTTTTCTTTCAGGTGAAGGTTGTGGATGAACGGAGGTATCGGAAAGTGTTTGAAGATATTGTACGGATTATGGACAGGATGGAAAATGACTTCCTTCCTTCCTTAGAACTCAGCAGGAGGGAGGTGAGCAAAAATACATGGCTTCCCTATCTACTGCCCATTGTGGTTAGTCTGGGGGAAGCCATGTTTGGTAGAGGAGGCAACACAGCAAAGTGGTGAAAACCGTGTGTGTTAGAGTCAAACTGCCTCCAGTGATTCAAGCACTATCATTTAGAGGCACTTGTGTAACTCTCTGAGAGCCACAGTTTTCTTTTCTGGTTGAAGGGGTGGTTGTGAGGATTACACGAGTTAATGTGTGTGAAGCTCTTAAAACGGCTCCTGGCATGAAGTACGCCCTCAGATGTTAGCTGCTCTTATTTAATATTTCAGAGTTGCTGGCAAATTCTTATGTCAGGAACCAGGGCTTACTTTGTCATGGGATGGATGTCCTGACCCCAGGTTGGGTTACCCTCTTAGGTTCTCAGGAACCATTAGAGTAGCCTAGAGAAGGAGCAAGAGCTGTGTCATTCCTCCTCTGCTGGTGTGAATACTACAGGAAATGAGAGGGCATCATGTCCAGCTGGCTCAGCTGGTGAATGCATACAGCAGTTGCACACCTGGTTAATAATTACTTTATTCTTTATTCATATTCTCTATGGAATAATCCAACTGACATACTCCCCCTACTAGTGATGCATGTTTGTGTCTGTCTGTTATTCCCCAGTTTGTGTTTGAGAATGTGAAGTTTCGGCAACTACAAAAGGAGAAGTTCCAGATCAGCAACAATGGACAGGTTCCCTGCCATTTTTCTTTCATCCCTAAACTTAATGACAGCCAGTACTGCAAGCCATGGCTTCGGGCTGAACCTTTTGAGGGCTACTTGGAGCCAAGTGAGTTGTCCCTTTCCCATTGTCTCTGCTTGCAATGTACCATCTCCCCATGACTCCCATGCCTCCCTTTGTTTAACTTCTTGTTTTCTAACCACATGTCTCTTACCTTCACTGTCATTATACTGGGGAGACCTCTTTTGTGTGTCCAGTGTCTCCTCCATCACTTGGTGATTTTTTAGAGGACACTACTTCTATTGGTTCTCATCTCCCTTTTGCTCTTCCATCAGAAGTTTCTGTTACCATGTGTTATTTCTTTAATTTCAGATGAGACAGTGGACATTTCCCTTGATGTGTATGTCAGCAAAGACTCTGTGACCATCCTGAATTCAGGGGAAGATAAGATTGAAGATATTCTAGTCCTGCACCTGGATCGAGGCAAAGATTACTTCTTGACCATTAGTGGAAATTACCTCCCAAGTTGTTTTGGTACATCCTTAGAGGCTTTGTGCCGAATGAAAAGACCAATCCGAGAAGTTCCTGTCACCAAACTCATAGACTTGGTAAGAAACATTCTAAGAGCGTGGAACCTCCTCTAGATGTAATTTTCATAATACTTAAAGGATATCCTCATTGTCTCTGTGCTTTCTCTTTGGTCGGGGTTGGGGAAATTGTCAGGTGATAAATAAGAGCACTTTACTCTGGCACTACTTGCATTAGAGTAAGCCTCAAAGGAAAGCAAAGAGAGCAATCAGTAATTGGCTCTCGTCAGGAATATAATGTGTAATACTGAGTTCACTGAATTAGATTAAAGGCTCCCTTCTCAAAGATCTAATGCTTATTTGTTACGCTCTTCCTACTCTAAATCACTCTTGTATACATTAGCATGTATGCAAGATACAGTAATTGGGGGCAGCAGTATTATCCTCATTAAACACATGAGAAAGCTGAGGCACAAAGACAAGAACTTGCCCAAAGTGGAATAAGTTAGTGACAAGGCTGTGTCCCAGACTTTTTGATTCCTAGTCTAGTAACTCCTCACTGTATCATCATATCTAATCCCAAACTTGGCTACGTGTTGCAGCCCAGACCTATAAGTGAACTTCAGAGTACCTGCCTCAGAATCCCGCAGGGGTCCTTGAACAAGTACACATTCTCTCCCCACCCCCACTCACCTCTGGCAATAGAATCACAGTCACAGGGCGCAGGGCTTAGGAACCTGCATTTTATCAGCATTCTGGATGATTATAATGTGCCCTGGAGTTTGCAGCGTGTTTATTGGAACACACTTAACAAAGGGAAGGAGTAGGATTTCCCCTCCCTGATTCCAAGCTCTAGTATCAGTTTCCTTATGGAAGAAACGCTTATCTTCAGTAACATAAACTGATTTAGTAACAGGTTCATCCTATTAAGAACTTTTCTTCTAAATGGAAATATTCCTGCACCTGAAGAGTGCAGACCTCTTTGGGCTATAAAAGCATACTTTTGGTCTTTTACCAAAGGAAATGAGGTGATGTGGCAGCCATACTTTATCATTTCTATTAGTAATCGTGTTGATCCTTTCAGCCTCACCAGAGCAGTGATTTTATCATCTAGCAAGGAGGGCCAGACCTGCGGGCAGGCTGCTGGCTTGTCTGAGTGTGAGCTCTTCTGTTGCCATAGAATTGTTTTAGCTATGACTCAGATGGTAGATTAAAACACTTGAGTCCAGTCCCAGCATTCTTTCTTGGAATTATACTTGTTTCCCTAGAGCCCTCATGACTGGGTGTATTACCTCTGTTTGAGAGAGAACCATTTTCTTCAGAAATTCACATCCTTACATTCTGTTATTTCTTATAATACTTGTTTTCTCTTTTACCACTATATTCTGTCTTTCAAATTTAGTATTTCACCATTTAGGATATATTCCAAATGAAGTTTCTCCTTTTTTCCCTGCCCCCTTCCCTCCATCCCAAACACCATTTCCCAGCTTTCTTTTTCCCAACTTTTAATTATGAAAGTGACAGATATGCAGAAAAATGGAAAGAACAATACAGTGAACACTCATGTTCCTTATAGATATAGATCTGTATTTTTTCTTTTCTGCTGTACCATTTGAAATGAAGTAGTGATGTGTCACTTAACTGGTGAACATGTTAGCCTGCCTCTTAAGAAAAAGAAAGACTATTTCTTTATAAGCACAATACCATTATTATGCCTAAGAAAACTAGCCATTCCACATTTCAGTTTCTCCAGTTGTCTCAAGAATTTTTTGGTAGCTTTTGAAGCCAGAATCTCATCTGGGTTCATAATACCTTTGGTGACATCTCTGCAGTCTCTTTTATTTATTTTTTTAAAGATTTTATTTATTTATTTATTTGAGAGAGTGAGAGCATGCACAAGTGGGGTAGGTGGGGGCAGAGGGAGAAGCAGACTCCCAGCTAAGCAGGGAACCCGACAGAGGCCTCCATCCCAGGACCCCCAGATCATGACCTGAGCTGAAGGCAGATTTTTTTTTAAAGATTTTATTTATTTATTTGACAGACAGAGATCACAAGTAGGCAGAGAGGCAGGCAGAGACAGAGAGAGGGGGAAGCAGGCTCCCCACTGAGCAGAGAGCCTGCTGCGGTCTTGATCCCAGCAGCATGATCCCTGGGATCATGACCTGAGCCGAAGGCAGAGGCTTTAACCCACCCAGGCACCCCAGATTGTTTATTTGTTTTTTGTTTTTTTAAAATATTTATTTATTTGACACAGAGAGCGAGACAGGAAAAAAGGGAACACAAGCAGTGGTGCTGGTGGTGGTGGGGAGCAGGTTTCCCACTGAGCAGGAAGCCCGACCTGGGAGCATGACCTGAGCCTAAGGCAGACACTTAACAGCTGAGCCACCCAGGTGCCCCTGCAATCTCTTTTAGAGTAAAATAGTTCTCCCCTTTTGTTTCTTTAATGACATTGACTTTTTTAGAGTCCAGGACAGTAGCCCAGTCAAGGATCCACCATTTCCTAAATTTGTCTGTTTCCTCTCGGTAACTGTTTAAATTTAATCCTTTCATACTCTCTCCTTTCACTTTATTTCCTATAATCCGGAAACTAGTTTTATTTTTGGTCCAAGTTGGCAGTGGCATTATGATACTCTTTATTGTAATTGTCCTGTTTTAAACAGAATGACTGGAAGGAGACTCAACCACGTGAAAATGTTTTATTTTGTTTAAAATGTTACCAGGTAATTCATTGTTTGACCATGAATAAGAAGTAGCCAGAATCTTTAGTGGAGCTAATGGGTCTGTAGGAAGCCCTTTTCCTGCACAAATAATTCAAGGTTTAAAAAAATAGAACCCTGTTAATTTTTTCATTATGAAATTTCGAGTTCTTTTTTTTAAATTTTTTTAAAAGATTTTATTTATTTATTTGACAGACAGAGATCACAAGCAGGCAGAGAGGCAGGCAGAAAGAGAGGAGGAAGCAGGCTCCCCGCTGAGCAGAGAGCCCAATGCGGGGCTTGATCCCAGGACCCTGGGATCATAACCCGAGCCGAAGGCAGAGGCATCAACCCACTGAGCCACCCAGGCACCCCGAAATTTTGAGTTCTTATTAAATTGTATGTGTGTGGTCCCTGTTTATTCTTTTAATTTTGTAGAATACAGGGTTCCTTTTTAAAAGCTTTTTATTTATTTATTTATTTGTTTGTTTATTTGTGGCGGGGGGGGGGAGCACACAAAAGAGAGAGAGAGAAGCCAACTCCCTGCTGAGCAGAAACCCGATGTGGGACTTGATCCCAGGACCCTGGGATCATGCATGACCTGAGCTGAAGGCAGAATATAGGGTTCTGATTTCTATCCACAGCCTGTCACATTTCAGTATTATTAAATTCCTATATCTCATTGATGATAAAGTTGTCCATATTAGTGTAGGGCAATAAACAAGAAATCTAAAATTATCTGTACCCCATTTGTAATATTTTCCCACTTTGTTTTGACTTGATTTTGACCTTCTGCAATGCTTTCTGTTTGTTCATATTTGTCCCAAGACCCAGAATGATATTTCAGATCCTGTGAGATGATGCTATTAATAATGATACATATTATCCTCTATTATATTATTTACTTTAAAATTTTGGTGAAACCAGAAATGAGTTCAGTGCCTACATAGACTTTCCATGTACTATTTCAGAAAGATTATTGTGCCACACCCTCTTCCTGCCAAATGTGGAGTGAAATAACTGGCACAAGTCCTTTTCATTCTTCTTGCCCTTCACAATGACAGTGACTTTGCCACTACTAGCATAGTTGGAATTAGCACAAATGGCAAACAGAGGAGAATTTATTTGTAATTTTCTTTATTCTTTTCCAGAATAAAGATAGATTTTTTTTCTGATTTATTAACTAGCATATTAACTAGCTTGGAGTAATCAATATTTATTCATTACACATTGAATACAAAGTATTATGGAGTTTATGCGGGGACTGTAATTTAGTGGTGATGAAAGTTTGCTTATGTATACAATATGGCTAAAATCTAAATCGAAGTTAATAGGGAATTTGGTTAAAGGTAATCTAAACATTAACTGCCTTTACTAGCTGATGTCCAATGTGTTTGGTAAATCAGTATTTTGAAAAGGCATTTAGAATGAGAGTTGTGGAGCTTATAATTTGTATTAATAGATTCCTGTGCCTGGGGCGCCTGGGTGGCTCAGTGGATTAGAGCCTCTGCCTTCAGCTCAGGTCATGATCCCAGGGTCCCGGGATTGAGCCCTACATCGGGCTCTCTGCTCGTCGAGGAGCCTGCTTCCTTCCCTTCCTCTCTCTCTGCCTCCTCTCTGCCTACTTGTGTCTACTACTACTGTCTGTCCAATGGATTTTTGTGCCGTTTACTCAAGCTTATATGCTATAAAAGCTTATTGATTAACCAGCTAATTTCTATGAAGATCAATGTCAGAACCGGCGTATTTTGGCTTTTTGAAAATTTGATTTATGTAACATTAACATAACTAGAAACAAATTAAGCACATAAGAATAAAGTGGACTAGAAAAGTGATTTGGGGCTCATCATAGATGTATTTTGAGTCAAGTCCAAGTACTAAAGAAATATGTATTAACGTATTGGGTGAGCAGGTTCTTCCAGGTATAAGGGACATGATGAATAAACGTTAGAAGGTGAAAACAAAAAGGCCATATATGAAAAATAGTAAGATTTCCCTGGGAAGAGTGAGGATTAAAGAAAAGAATATGTGAGGCTATTAGGGTGGTTTGAGAGCAGGGGATAGAGTCTCAAAGTCAACAGATGAGTTTGTGCTGGAGCCACAGGGCATCTACAACTATCAGAAGCCTTTTATAAGTAGTATGAAGTAATAAGTTGACATATTTTGAGGAATCGTCTGGTGTTGCTTATAGATTGGACTAAAGGAGAGACCAGGTTTGAACTTACCAGGTCTGGTTAAAGGTGTTGCTGGTAGATACAGAGATAAGAAAGGTTGAAGGATGGGTGGACAGACTATATTTGCTTGGGGACATGTTTATTTGGAGAACTGTTATCAAAGTTTGAAATAACAAGAATAACATCTTGGTAATTAATTTGTCCCTAGTGATCTTTTCACTAGGTATTTATTTCATCTTACTGATCCAACCACTCATTTCTTATCCTTTTAGGTATATGGTTTGTGTTACTTCTCTTTATAGTTTATAGGAACTGATCCTTTCTAGAACTTTGATATCCATTCACTTTTCTGCTTTTTATTTTTAAATTTGAATCTTCCTCTAAGTGACTCTTTTACATTATTTTAACTGCATTTGCTACTGGCAAAATTCCTCTATGGGTGAATGTTGGAGTGAATAATGATTTGCAATGCATTTGTAGCATGCCATGGTTGCCCCACTGGGGAATCCTGAATTAGGTTCCTTTTTTAAATGTGAGCAACACACAGCCTTTTGCAGAGAGTGGGCAGGTGAGTTGAACCAAGTGATTATCAGCAACCTTAGGACTACCTTAGGAGTATGCTGTTTATGAGTGGAGGCTAAGTGGTGTTTCTATTTTCAGAATCAAGCCTAGTGTTAAGATAAATGTTATTTACATCCACTATGTGCCTATAGCCAGAGAAGTAAATTCTCAGTGTAAATGTGCTGCTTTTCCACCAATATCTAATCAAAGTCCTTTTGATTCTTCTTTCAGAATTTTCTCTTTAATCCATTCACTTAAAAAATATATTATTTTCCCATTGTTAAAGTGTTTATTTCTTTTTGACCTACCTTGATAGCCTTTTAAGAATTCCCTTTGCCTTGGGACATCCAGGTAGCTCTGTTGGTTGAGCGGCTGCCTTCATCTTGATGCCAGGGTCCTGGGATCTAGTCCTGCATTGGGCTCCTTGCTCAGCAGGAGCCTGCTTCTTCCTCTGCCTGCTGCTCCCCCTGCTTGTGTGTTCTCTCTCACTCTGTCTTTAAAAAATAACAACAAAACCAATTCCCTTTGCCTCTATCACTACCCTTTCATTTTTCCTATTCAGGGCTGTCAGACTGATCTTCCTCTAATACAGCTTTGGGGCCTAGGACTTCCTTAAAGGTAGTCAGCAGCTTGCTTATGCCTGCTAAATATCCATATTGCTTTACCTGTCATTCAAGTTCCCCCAAAATCTGCCTTCAACATTGCTTTTCATATTTATTTCCCACTACTTTTCTGAGCATCCCCCCATGCTTCCTGCAGAACAGATGACCGACTTTTCCCTACTTTTACCTTGGGATTTACCTTCTCTAAACCTGTGTTTATCTTTGCCTCTTCCACTTGTAGTGTCCCAACCCCATCTGCACTCTTTAAAATCCTATGAATCTTTTAAGGGCTAGTTAGGTCCCATCTCCATTGTAAAAAGTCCCCTGATCGCCCCATCTGAAAGCCATCTCCTTCCTTTGAACCCCTGTTTTGTTTGTTTCTCCTATTAACCGTTTATTGAGAACCCATATTTGTGAATTATAAAAATATCAGGCTATAAACTCTGGGACTTCTTACCCCAACTCAATTGCAAACCCAAGTCAGGGACCATATCATTTTCTTCTGTGTAGCCTCATTTTTCATCCTCCCCCGCCCCAACCAACACTCCCCAAAGACATGCGTTGCACTAGTAGATGGTCACTGCTTGAAGAAAACCTCTTTGAGGGCCTGAATTAACAGGGTAGTATATGAAAACTGCCTAGTTCTACTCATCATGTCATGTGGCATGTATTCGTGGGAGGAAAAATAGAGAAGTCTATTAGGCAGGTTTTACAATTTCTTAATAAATAGTCTTAAATTTTTTAAAAAGGTTGTTCTCCAAAATTGTGTTAAATTGGATATTTGGCACTCAGAATTTAACTTTTAAATTAAAAAATATTGTAATTACAATACTATAAATATATTTTATGAAACAATATTACTCTGATTATTTTTATCTCATATGTGGTATTTAGAAGTATAGGTAAACCTCTAAGAGCCTGTTTTATTTTTTTTCCTTTTATGTGTCTAGTTTTTTTTTTCTTTATTCTTCCCATCTTTTTAAAAATTCTTTATTTTTTTTATAAGCATATAATACATTTTTATCCCCCGGGGTATAGGTATGTGAATCACCAGGTTTACACACTTCACAGCACTCACCATACAAGAGCCTGTTTAATTCATAATGTATCTAATAATACTAAAATATCTACCCACCATATCTATAACAGTCATTTGGGGGAAATGCACTTAACATTGCTCTTTGGAACAGGGAACACATACTCTGCCACCTCCAGCCTCCTGCACATCTTTCATAGTGAGATCAGGACTTCTCCTTTTACTGTCAGACCTGAGAAATGTGTTTTATACTCAGGTTCCTGGTGGCCTATGGCAGAATTGGGAGGATTCCAGTTGGCAGTGGACGGGAAGTGCTCATACACTGCACTACCACTGCCTTACCATGCCTGATTTTAGGCTGCCTCCTTGACCCTACAAAGGAGATATTATTCTCTCTGCTTTGGAGATGAGGAAACTGAGGCTTTACAAAGTTGAGTAACTTGCCTAACGTCTGTACAAAATTAATTGGGGGCAGAACAAAGATTTGAACCCAGGACTGTCTACCTCCAGTGCCAGTGCTCTCTCCGCTAACCATGGGGCTTTGTTTCTCACTGTCTTTTTCACAGCTTTCCCCTGCCTCTCTGCCCAGGAAGCAGCCAAATTGTACTTTCTGAGTTGTGTAGGAGACCGTGGTGGTAATGATTATGGAGTCCATCAGACCTGAGTTCTAATCCTGATACTGCCACTTAATACCTAGTAGTATGACCTTGGGCAATAATTGAACCTCTCAGAGCCTCAGCCTACTCATCTATAAAATGGAAATAGTACCTACTTTGCACACTGTGCAGACTAAATGACACTGTACACGAGCACGTTAGGCAGTGCCCACTAAATGGAGGCAGTAGTTATTGTTGTAGTGCTGGTTACTGGATTGTAATAAGAGCACAAAAAGACAGAGACCATTAAAAAGGTGCCTTCTTCCCTTTCCTTTGTTTCTTTTTCGTCTTATACATTATAAGAAAACATAATAGGGGTTAATGATGGGTCTTCTGGTCCACAAAGTCTGAAATGAAATAAGTTTACAATTCAGATGGGCCTCCATATTTGGGGATTCTCGGGTCCTTTGAAGAGGGGAGTAGGTCCGGGGCTAGGGAAAAGAGTGTGGAATACTGCTTAGGGGACCAACGAAGGTGAGAGGAATGGCAGTAGATAGGAGAGAAGCCGATTGTGTCCCTCTGAATGGCCACTGTTGGACTCACAGTCGTCCTTCGTGTAGCATTAGGATGAGGTAAGAAGCTGCACTGTGTAGCAGCAGGGCCTGGCTCCAAGCAGCATGTGGAAAGGAGCCACCACTGGGCATTTGGCCAGGTCAGTGGCAGCTGCCAAGGGACACAAAAGTCTAGGACTGCACATGTATGTTTCTTGAGAGATAATCTCAATAAACTGCATGAAAATTTAATATGTATAATACAGAACTTTTACATATGGGAACATGTTCCATTTTCAACAATAATGATTTATTTGAAAAATTTACAGCTTATGTTTAAAGTGTATGTATCTAGTAAGCTAGTGAGTTCTAATAATACTGATCTGTTTCTAATTCTGTAAATTAATTCAAATAATTTTCTGTCTGTCAATGACTTTCTTTTCCTGCTCTGCTCTCAGGAAGAAGACAGCTTCCTAGAAAAGGTAATGCAATCCATTGGTGGTTATGTGTTTCCTGTGCTTGATTAACAGTTAACTGTTGTCCCTAGAATTTGCCCCTAGTCTTTCCCATTTCAGAGTCCTCTGGCTCCATGAGAATCCACCAAAGTCCTACCAGCTGTCTTTAAGTGCGTCTGAAGCATAGAAAAGACTTTTGTTGCACTGGTAACCATTGAGACCCAGTACATAAAAGTAATAAGACTCAAATTCCAGATTTGTATGTTTAAAATGAGAAGTAACTAAAGAGCTGCCTTGATATATCTGAAAGTTCATGAGGTGGAGGAGGGCACTGCTTAGCTGTCCTCCATTTCCAATGATAGTAAAACCAGAATTGGATTTCTGTTGCGTTAAGAATGGTTTGGAGTTAGTGACAATAATGGTTAATTACTAAAAGAATCCATAGGTGTATGGTTAAGAAACAGCACAGAATCCTCAAGCTGCACGAGATCATAAGGGATCATTTGGTCTAGTGCTCTGCCTTCGGATGGGTAAGGTGTTCTCTCCATTCTAATAGACAAGACAACCAAGGCCCAGGAAGGTTGAAACACTCACTGAAGTCCTACTGTTCCTGACATCAGGGGCTTGTTCCTGACATGTGGGGCAGAGGGGACTGGAACCCAGGTCTCCTGAATACCTAGTGAAGGAAGCTAGTAAAGCAGTCGTACAGTGCTGGGCCACCTCCCTTGTTCAGGCTGGAGGGTATCTGGCTCCATGTGGCCTATCGGGTAGAGAAACATGGGCTTGAAAAAACATTCTTAAAGCGCTGTCACATAGTATCTAATGTGATATCCCCATTTGGTGGAGTTTAATGCATTTTGATAATGGGGATGGTGTACTGTTTTCTGCCTTAGTTTTTAGCACTATGGTTTCAAACTGTGGGCTTATCAGGCACCACATGTGTCTCATTGAAAGAAAACAAAGTGTGCCTGATTTCCCTTTAAAAATGAGAATTCAGGATAATTTGTGGACTTTTGAGAAAGTATTGTTTCTTGTGCATGATCTTTCTCTAGACTTTAGAGACACAAATATGACATTTTATATTATCACACGAGTTTGAAAATGCATAGTGAATGATGTATATAACCTACTGACATTCTATTAACCTTTTTAAATTGCTAAGGATTGAGGCCGTTCTGCTTTCCAGCCCTTCCTTGTTAATAGCAGGCCATAATGTCTTTTCATCTCAGACAGTGAGATGAAATTGCCTTGTATTGCCTTAATGCCTTAGTACAAGAAAAGCGTCAGTTGGATGTCGAATTTTTTAAAAAGTACATGAATCAGTGCTGAATAACTGATATGTGGTAAGTTTGGAGGCATATGCTAAATCTATACATGTGTTACATTTGGTTCAGAAAATGAGCAGAGCGCATTATGGACAGTGCTTTGGTTCAGACACCATGTGTCTGCCTGGATTTAATACTAGCAACCGGAAAGAAGTTAGTGGATGAGCCGCTGGTAGAAATTCTGGCAGCTACATGGAACATGAATATCAAGTGATAGAATCCCAGGGAAAAAAAGAAAGGAAGCAAAATGAATGTGAAGAAATTAGATTTTAAACAGCAGTGGACTGTCATGCTCTTTTCTATTCCTCATTCTCTTAGAAAGGTACAGCAGCTTTAAAAGGTCACCAGTGCTTATTGAAGAACATAATGTTAAGCAGAGCCCTCAGCTCTGCTCTAGTATACACAGTCTCTGGAAGTAGTGAAACACTTCTTTTTTTTTTCCCCATAAGGCAACGCGGTTGGGGGTTGGGGATAGAATGTACAGAGTTTCCTAAACTTGAAAGTACACAATATATAACCTTACCCCAGAGTTGGAGAAAGGGGGAGAAGATCCAAAAAAAATGGTCACCATTTTCTCCACTAGGATTTTTCTGAAGGCTGCTTTCATATGACTTTTAATCTGTCACAGACACTTTTTAATGTAATTTCTATTTGACTATATAAACATAAGATAATTGAGTTTATTTCCCCAGCCATTTACAAGTTCAGATTTAGTTGTCACTTTCGGGTTTTTCTCTTAGATTCCTTCAGGAGAATCTAAGAAAGTAGAAGGATACGTGAAAAAGGGCACAGACCTGAGAAATCTCTGCTGAGTTTTTAGTAAAGAATAACTTCTGGACTCAGACCCTGAACTGTTCACAGTATTTCTGGCTCTTGGTGTGCTGTATTTGGTTTACTATTTTTGGATCTTAAGGGTTATGAGTTTTAGTGCCTTAAGATTAGACCTTCCATTGAGCCTGAAATATTCATGAATGTAGGTGTAATGTGGAGAATTGTCTTTAATTTCTGAGGACCAGAGAGCCTCATTTAAATCAGCAATGAAAACTGTAATATTTGTGGTAAGACCTGAGAGAATCGGAGGTTAAAAGTCAACAAAAACTTGCCGTCTCTGAGGACTGTATAGGCTGCCATGCTGGAACGGTCCCTAGGTCTCGGGCAGCCTGCGCACTCTGCTGTGCCGGTACTGCTGTAGTGCTCATTCTTTGTGTCACCCCTGAGAGGGTTTACAGTACACAGTGCACCCAGTGCCCATGTGATGAACATAATAAACCCAAATGGAATGCTTCACTGTTAAGCATCTAGAAGAGGAAGGAAATCCTTTAACGTGGGAATCTGTATCAAGTGCCTTCTGACCAGGGGTGTCCCCAGGAAGCAAAAAAATGAAAAATCTTAACAAGATCACATTGTACCTACATAAGCAGAATATGAAGGAGATTAAGTTACACAAGTTTTTACTGAGACCTCTTTGAATCTCCTTTTTCATCTATTAGGAGAAATCCGTTCTGCAGATGGTTCCCTTGGATGAAGGTGCCAGCGAGAGACCCCTTCAGGTCCCCAAGGAGATCTGGCTTCTGGTAGATCACTTATTCAAATACGCCTGTCACCAGGTAAGTGACTATGGGCCTGCCCTGCAACTTTGGAAGGTGTGTGAATCTGGTAGGAAATGATAATATCTCATGTCGGAATAGGGCTTGTAACTTTTCCAAGCTATATTCACAGAGCAGCGCTATTGGGTCATCTAGGCAGATGGAAGTATCCTTATTTACAGATATGAGACTTGAAGCCTGCAAACTAAGTGATTCAATTAAGACCACAGCTAAGTGTAATGGTGGAGCCAGGCCCAAACCAAGCACGCCTGTCTACTGGCTACACAAACTTTTCCCTGGACCGCTGTGTACCTCAGTCTGTAAGACCTGCTTCCAGTCTCACGTAGGCATTGCAGATTTTAAAGTCCAAAGCAAACTTCAAGCCCATTTCTTTAATTTGGTTTTCTTTTCTTAATCCTATCTAAAATGCTAGCTACCTCCAACCCAACCCCCCAGATAGAGAAATTTCTTGGGACTAAATTGAAGGAAAATGTTTTCTTACCTACCAAAGAGTAATAGAACTCAAAGGCAAGGCTTGGTATGGGCATGCCATTTACCCCTGCCCTAGCATTCCCTAGTCTCAGTATCTGAATGTGGTTCAGCTCTTTGGAGTCTGCCTTCTACTTGACAGGAAGCTAGAAGTGGGGACACCTCATCTCCCACTCTAGGCATCTAGTCCTCTTCCATCTCAAGTACAAGCTAAAACCTTTGAAGATCATTTACTTGTTTGAAACAAAATTTCATGTGGATTATGCAGATGATAAGTGGAAAAGATGCCATTATCACACCTCTGCTCCTAGTCAGGAGTGTGCATATTACCCTTCCATCTGCATCCTGCCACTCTCTTGATCCCTGGGTGGTCTTCAGAAACTTAGGGCCGATTATCTTGCCTTGTTCCATTCATTGTGACCTCTCTGGTAGGAGGACCTGTTCCAAACCCCTGGAATGCAGGAAGAGTTACAGCAGATCATTGATTGTCTGGATACTAGCATTCCCGAGACAATCCGTATCCTTTTTGACAAAGGCTTAGGAAGCAGGATGAAGAATTTTTGACCAAACTCTCCTTCCCACCTGCATTTGAGCTTTGTGTTTCCATCTTTACTTTCTTTGTAACTGTCTTTTACTATAAGGTAATCATTGATTCTGCAGTTGTTTTTCAATTCCTTTCAGGAACTTTTGACTTCTCTCTTGTCTCAGACTCTTACTGAAAGGAATCAAGGGGTAGGTAACAATGATTTTTAATAAATATGGAACATAGGACCCACAGCACTGGTACTGTTCTGCTTCAGGCCCTTGATCACTCCTGCCACCACATGTGTTGTCACTAGGACATGGAAGAGGATGGGAAACATTAGTGACTAATTTCAAGGACTGATCCAGTGTGATTGTCATTCTGCACGCCATATTCCCCTGACTCAAGTTGAGCCAAACCTCCCAAGAGTCTTTGGTCAATTCTGTAACAGCTCACCTGCAGCATACCTGGACCAATAAAATATCAAATCCCAATTAGGATCAGTGTGCCCTGAATAATAGGGAGGAAACGTCCCTGAGGGAGCTGGAGGAAGAAAGCAAATCGGGTCTCTGTGTGGACTTTTTCCTGGAGCCCCTTTCCCTTGACTTAAGTTCATCCAGCTGGCAGTAATCACTCCGTGGCTGAAGCACTGCTCATTTTCCTGGAAGCCCTGCCAGAGCCTGTCATCTGTTATGAGCTGTATCAGCGATGCCTTGACTCTGCTCAGGATCCCCAGAACTGCCGACAGGTGAGTTTTACTGCTCTGAGGATATATCTGGGGCAAGTACCCCCATAGAGAAATCAATTTTTAGATATGGTAGGATGGGTTTGAATCTGTCACTCATGGTAGGACACCAACATTGAGAGTTGGAACTCTTAAATTTTAGGTTGTGTTATTTCCCGTTATATTTGCCATACTTTTCTAGTTGGCTTAATTGAGTGGGTCAGATACTTCTACTCTGGCATTGGATTGGTGAAGCTGATCATACATGGAGTTCTGGCTGATGTTACCAGGAAGGATCTGTGACATTTGTGAGCCTTTCTCCTTTTTGTCTTCATGGTGTTGTTTTTTTTTTTTTAAGATTTTATTCATTTATTTGAGAGGGTACAAGTGAGGGGGCAGGGCAGAGGGGGAGAGAGAAGCAGACTCCCTGCTGAGTGGTAAGCCTGCCATGGGGCTTGATCCCAAGACCCTGAGATCTTGACCTTAGCTGAAGGCATACATGTAACCAGCTGAGCTACCCCGGAGCCCCCATGGTGGTTTTTTTTTTTCTTTTAAGATTCTGTTTTTAGGGACACCTAAAAGACTCAGTTGGTTAAATGCCTGCCTTCAGCTCAGTCATGATCCCAGGGTCCTGGGATCAAGTCCTGTGTCAGGCTCCCTGTTTAGCAGGGAGCCTGCTTCTCCCTCTGCCTGCTGCTCTCCCTGCTTGTGTTCCCTCTTTCTCTCTGACAAATACATGAATAAAATATTTTCTTTAATATTTTTTAAAGTAATGTCTACATCCAGTGTGGGGCTCGAACCCACAACCCCAAGATCAAGAGTCGCATGCTCCATGACTGAGCCAGCCAGGTGCCCCTTCTTGGTGTTTATTTTCAATCTTGAAATAATTTTTTAAAGATTTTTTTAAAAGATTTTATTCATTTATGTGACAGACAGAGACTATAAGTAGGCAGAGAGGCAGGCAGAGAGAGAGAGAGAGGAGGAAGCAGGCTCCCCACTGAGCAGAGAGCCCAACACAGGGCTCAATCCCAGGACCCTGGGATTATGGCCCGAGCCGAAGACAGAGGCTTTAACCCACTGAGCCACCCAGGCACCACTTTTTAAAATATATTTATTTATTTATTTATTTGAGAGAGAGAGATCACAAGCAGGCAGAGAGGCAGGCGGGAGGGTGGGGAAGCAGGCTCCCCGTTGAGCAGAGAGCCCAGTACGGGGCTCGATCCCAGGACCCTGAAATCATGACCTGAGCTAAAGGCAGAGGGTTAACCCACTGAGCCATCCAGGCGCCCCTCAATCTTGAAATAATTTTGATGCACAGTGGCTGAGAATACCATTCAATCAGAACAGTGAATATTAAGAGGAGCTCCCATCCATGCTAAATGACATTACAGAGAAAACCATTGAGCTTGGCAGATGCTGTGGCTACTTGTCTGAGGAAAAGACCAGATTAATACTAACCTGCTTGTGAGGTGGTGGATATGTGTGAATGTGTGATGACCATATCACACATGTGACTGTGGCCTGGTCATTGAGTGTACAGAGACCAAACAGTATGACCATTCTGACTTGGAAGTTTTCATTTGGCAGGTACTCTGGTAGTCATGAGGAAATAAAAGAGAGTTGTGACAAATGAATGGGATCCTGTATGGGCTGGATGATAAACTACTGTGGCAGCTAAAAGCTCTTCTTACTCCTTTCTTTCACTTGTTCTCCTCACTGTCCGCCCTCCTCTTTTTAAAAACAGGTGATTTCCCAGCTTCCAAGATGCCATAGAAATGTTTTCCATTACTTGATGGCATTCCTTCGAGAACTCTTAAAATTCTCTAAATACAACAACGTCAGCGAAAACATGATCGGTAAGAGTACTTCATGAGAATAGCAACACGAGCAGGAGGGTGGGCACAGGTGCCCTCATCCCCTGGTCCCCCAGTTCCCGTCCCTGAGGCTTTGCTTTGGTTGTGTCTAACAAAGATTTTTCCCCTTTCCTTTCTCTCACCCTCTAGCCACTCTCTTCACCAGTCTTCTCCTAAGGCCTCCACCCAATCTTATGGCAAGACAGACTCCAAGTGACCGTCAACGTGCTATCCAGTTCCTTCTGGGATTTCTTGAAAGTGATGAAGACTAATAAGCCTTTTCCTCTTAGTACTCTCTGAGATTCTAGAGGTGGAAGATTTGGGGCACCAAGTATTTCAGAATGATTTGAAAAGTCATGCCACAGGAAGGGTCTGTTGCAGAATTTTGAGCCTGTTGGCATGGAAAGGTTGTTTCTAGTGCAAGAGGAAGAGAGTTGCCTAATCGCTCCCTTACCATATCCTACACAGCAAAATACTTTTAGACTTATATTGCCAAGCCAAAGGTACCATATTTTGGTGTTTTTGTGTTCTCTCTTTATAAGGCAAAGAGATCTGTATTTACACTCCTTTACCTGGGGATGTGTTTGTTGCCCTCCTGCCCAGCTATCATGATTGTCCTTAGCGCCCTAGGCCTAGATTCTGAGATGTTTCCGTTCTAGGTCTACAAGCACTACGTGCTGTAGCTCAGACTCATTTGCAGTCCTTCGTCTAAAGCACTTTTGCCCGACCCCCTCCCATATCACCCCTATGCACTCCACTCCACTAGTTCTATTACGTCAAAGGAAGTCTGAGTGAAGCTAGTGACTCCTCGAATGTCCCCAACAGTGAATTAACCATCTACGTGTGGTTGTGACATGCATTTGTGCATTTCTACTACAGTGGCATCTATATGTCTATAACATTGGCCTTTTCATGGATCTGCACTGAGTGGAACCATATTCTCTTGTCCCAGACCACACTTCCTAGCAGAAGTTTAGGGACTACTAGAGATGACATCCCATTGATGTGAGAGAATCACAGTCAGAGTGGAAGCACTTTGAGCATTTCAGAAGTGAAAATATTCGTGTTTGACAGATCCTGCTTTCTACCATCCCTTTCTGTTCTTAATCAGATTTTACATGAGAACTAATACTGGTTGTCTGGGGGACCCATTCGTCACTTAGAAATCCACCTCCAGAGCAATGCTTGCATCACAGTCAAAAAGGCAGTCTGGACCTCAGGTGGGCCTCTCTGGTGATACTGCTCCTTCTCCCAGCAGGGTATAGCGAATAATCCTTAGAACCCATCTCTGGTTTCCTGAAATACCGGGGGTCAGCTGTTGCCCCCTCCCTCACCAGGGTTGGCTCTGGGCTCTATGACCAGCTCCCTATGGCTCCTTATCCAGTGTTACATAAAAGAGACTGTGCAGTGAGCCCAACGAAGCCCCTTTCTCTCCCACCCAAGACAACCCTCTGAGCTTTTCGTTTACTCAAGCTCTGTGGGGCAGCATTTTTTCTTAAATTATTCTGTGATGATTGGCAAACCAGCTACCAGCCACTGACTGCAGAACTGCCTGATGCAGTTGGCTTCTTCCTGGATGTCTTTCATTAAAACCACCCTGAATCAGCTCATTCTTGACTGTTAACATTAAAGCCAAGGAGCCTAATGTACGGGCTCTGTGTCTGGTCTTGGGCATTGACTCGACTCATTTAGCACACTGAAGGAGAGAGCCAGGGGAAACACCACTGCTGAATGCTTCTTCAGTTCCCCCCATCTCTCGTAAGTTGAGTTCTGTAGGGGAAGAAAAGGTATGTATCCTGTGATATACTGGTTAAACCCTTTCCTGATTTGGAGTTAAGAAACTAGGAGTCAAGTTCCTGGTGCCAAATAGCTGCAGATCTGATAGGTCAGAATTTCATGAATGGAAGATTGTGAGCAGAATGCTTTTCTCATCTCCACTAGGCCAGAAAGTGATCATAGGAGAGGCAGATTGGAGAAGCTTGGGCAAGGTTGTAACACAAAGACAGGGAAATGCCTGTCCTGGGCACATTGTCTAGTATATTGCCAACCTCGGATCTTTGGGTCATCAAGGTTATGGTTGGTGGGGACCGTTTGCAGCATCCTAGCTCTTTGTTCATGAGGCAAACACACTAAATTTGTTTACCGACTCTGTGTTTTTCCAGCTTTGGCCCTGGGATGTATACAGCATTAAGGGTTTGAGACAATCTCTAGGCAGGGGAGACAGAAATAGAGTAGGTGTAAGAAATCTGCTCCCCTACTGTGCCTACTCCAGCAGCCAACCTCTAATTCCTAAGTAACTCTAATGCGCTATTTATTTCATAGCTCCTCTGAAGTAAGGAGTTCAGATCCAGCTGGTAGAGAAGAACTCTGCATCTGTATTGTTTTAGGGAAGAAATGGTTCGAACCCACATGGTGACATTGCATTAGTTTCCCTTTCACTGTTTTCTGATTCTTACTCTGTAATTCTTATATTTCCCAGAAATGTCTTGGTCACTAAGCAAAGCTGCTAGTGGTATTCTGTATTTTGTGTCATCTTTTTTTATTATAATTTATTGCAAATTTTTTTTCTGAATAAATATATGTTGTGTGAAAAATAAGTGTGATCTTGGTAAGAAGAACTGAGGAGGGAGGCTTAGGTCACTGGGTCCCACTTGACTGTGGTCCTCACAGCTATGACTCTTCTGTTATTTCCTTACAGGGAAATACAAGAAATCTCAGTATATTTGACCTTGGATGGGAGAAGCAGCCACGTATTTTCAGAGGCTAAGAAAGAAGTCACAGTGCTTCCAGAGGCCAGCCCAGGATCTTATCTTAACCCTGGGGATTCAGGCAACAAAATAACACTGTTAGGAAAAAAAGATGTTGATTCTTTATGCATGTAAATGTCACCCTGGGTCAGATTCATGATCATCCCACCCTCAGAAATCCAACAAACCCGAACGTACATATTTTGGGAGAACCCAATGTCCTTGCCAATATAGCCTCAGCAGTTTAGACATTCCCTACAAAGAGCCTGTTTTCACAGGATTCATTTTGCAACTTTGAAAATCAGTTTTGAACCTTTATTACCTCTTGGGGAGACAAAGTCCATAAATTTAGTTCTTTGGGTAGGGCTCTAATCTGAATTAGAGGGGCTCTAATCTGAATTAGAGGAAACCCCTAATTTGAGCATGGTGCCTTTTATTCCCCTGCCGATCTCCATTCTGGTTCTCTTCCCTTTCAGACCAAATAGGCCTCAGCTGGAGCTTTCTTTGCAATCAGGGCCCTCTTCCAGTTCCGTCTGACTATGAGCTTGACCCTGATGAATGTGCTGATTCAGTGTTGTCATAAACAGTTTTTTTAGCCCCACCCGAAGCCTTGGCAGGGGAAGGTGTTTCCTTTTGAGAGAGATTTCTCCCCAGCGGACAGAGACGACGGACATCCAGCAGTTTTTACACAGCAGCTGGCAATGTGGGCAGAGCAGCCTCAGTGACGACCTTTCCAGAGGTGACCAACTGCAATCCTGGCTCCTGTTACAGGAGAACCACTGGGTCTTTCAGACCACCGGGCACATGGATGACCTGGCTCTTGGTGTAGCCTAATAATTAACAGCTACACACAGCCAGAGTGGGATCACCAAGCGTTAGGCAGAGAACCTTAGTGATCTAACTCAATCTCATTGTTCCCACAGGCAGATTCAGGCTTAGAAGGGACAGTGAGGAACTCAAGGTCACTTAGGTTAGTGACAGCATGCCAGAGTGGGAAAGAAGAGTTTAAATTTTGGTGTTAGACCTAATTCTTTCTTCCATCTTTTTATTACAAAATCTTTCAAACATACAGAAAAGTCAAAAGGATACAGTGAACACTCTATACCCTTAACTCACCACCTGTTAACATTTTGCCACCATTCATATCAGAGAGCTTTGATCTTCGCTCTGGATTCTGCCACTTCCTCCCTGTGTGTGACCCTAGACTGGCTAGCCTGTAGTTTCCTGGCCTATAAAATGGAACAGGCCTAGCACTTTTTTTTTTTAAATTTTTACTTTTTTTAAAATTTAATTTATTTATTTGACAGAGAGAGATCACAAGTAGACAGGCAGGCAGAGGGAAGGGAGAAGCCGGTCCCCTGCCGAGCAGAGAGCCCGATGCGGGGCTCCATCCCAGGACCCTGGGATCATGACCTGAGCTGAAGGCAGAGACTTAATCCACTGAGCCACCCAGGTGCCCCCCTAGCACTTGTTTTGATGACTTAACTACATCTCCTCACTTCCCTCTTCAAAACTCCTTAGTGAGTTCCCAGTGCATTTAGAAGAAACTCCAAACTTCCCATGGCCTACCAGGCCCTGCATTATTAAGTGAAAAAGAAATGACGTGGCAGGCCCAGTATGCAGTGGGTGCTGTGTAGCTCTTAGCCTCTGCCCTGCGCCCCTTAGCTCTCCCCTGTATTTCACTGATTGTCTCGCAACTGCCAAAGGCTTTCTGTCTTTTCATTTGACATTAATCCTGTCAACTAGATAACAGACCCCATGCTCAGCCTACTCCACTGCCCTCCCCCTCCACCACAGATACATCACAGTGCCACGGTCTATACTCCCATATTTCAGCCTTCTCCTGCACGTTTGGGAAGTAGGGCTAAGGTGTAAATTAAAGGACACATACCGAGCGGCCATCACTAGTATGTGACACCTGGCTGTTGTTGAGCCTCAGGAACCACACCTGCAGTCTGCCCATCCGCCCAGGCACCTCCTTTTGCTTTTTCCTATCCTGCTCCGCCCTGCCCTGGGTGCCTGGTTCCTGGCCCTTCTTTCTCTGCTTTGTAGATAAATGCCCCCTCCAGTTTCCACTTTTGCTGCTCCTACCTGAATTGATTCTTACCCAGCCAATGCTACTTAACCTTCTCCCTTGTCTGTCCTGTGGGAGCTACTCCCAACCCCCAGCCCCCCAGGTAGACAAGAGGGGCTTGCCTTTTCTTCAATCACACTTTGAAGCCGTGGTTTTGTGCCTTTCACTTCCCCATCTTCAGTATAGATGAGTAGTTCTCAATCCTGGCTACTCACTAGAGTCATCTAGAGCATGTTTCTCCAAGTGTGGGCCCCAAATGAGTATTATGAGGAAACTGGTCTAAATCAGTGGTTCTTAACCCTGGGCACATAACCCAGGGTTTTAAAAAATACCAGTGCCTACACACTATCTTAGAATGTTTGAATGCTCACCAGTAACGTTCCCCTGCCCCCAACACTATACTCTGACACTGTCCTTTCACTCCTCCCAGTTAGCTAAGCTCTTTGCCACCTCAGGGCCTTTGCATGTGCTGCTTTCCTCTATCCAGAAACCACCTTTCTTGTGCACTTAAGAATAGCTAAGCTTCCTTGGGACACATGGGTGGCTCAGTCGGTGAAGCATCTGGCTTCGGCTCAGGTCATGATCCCAGGGTCCTGGGATTGAGCCCCGCATTGGGCTCCTTGCTCAGCGGGAAGCCTTCTCTCTCTGCCACTCTGCCTGCTTGTGCGCGCAATCTCTCTCTGTTTGACAAATAAAGAAATAAAGAAATAAATAAAATAGGTTATTTAGGGGGAAAAAAAAGGGCTCATGCTTACCGAAGACTGACTGGAACTGAGCCCAAGAACCCCCCCCCCAAAAAAAAACCCAAAAAACAGAGTAGCTCGGCTTCCAACTTCGTCAAGCCTAACAAAGTCATCACCACCCCCAGCACTTCCATTTCTGGGCTTCCTGGCATAGCTGTAGGCCTACATATATCATTCGTTCCACAGTCTTCCTCTTCCTCTCTCTTTTTTTTTTAAGATTTTATTTATTTATTTGTCAGAGAGAGAGCGAGCGCGAGCGAGCACAGGCAGACAGAGTGGCAGGTAGAGTCAGAGGGAGAAGCAGGCTCCCTGCGGAGCAAGGAGCCTGATATGGGACTCAATCCCATGATGCTGGGATCATGACCTGAGCTGAAGGCAGCTGCTTAACCAACTGAGCCACCCAGGCGTCCCTCCTCTTCCTCTCTTGAGGACCCTTCATAGACTTGCACCTCAGGGACTGAGAGACAGGAAATTGCTGTGGTTCTTTGCATAGGCTCCAACAATCAGATTGCCTGGATTCAAATCCTAGCTGTGCCACTCCTAGGTGTCCAAAGTTGCGCAAAAGTATATTGACCTCTCTAGGCCTCAGTTACCACATTTTGTTTATTTATTTATTTATTTATTTATTTATTTATTTAAGCAGGAGTTGGGGGAAAGGACAGAGGGAGAGAGAGAATCCCAAGCAGACCCTGTGCTGAGCGTGGAGCCCAGCGGAGAGTTTGATCTCACAAGCCTGAGATCACAACCTGAGCTAAAATCAAGAGTCAGATGCTCAACCAACTGAGCCACCCAGGTGCCCCAGTTACCCCATCTTAAAGTAATAATAGTACCTTTCCTCACTGGGTCATCACGAGATGGTATCAGCTAGTACATTTCAAGGGCCGGGAACAGTGCCTGCTGCGCAAGTGCTAAATAAATAGCAGCTAGTATAATTACTCCAAAACTTCCACTGGCCTCCAGGTCCAGACCTCTTCCTCAGCCCTTCCGCTCTCAGTAGGTGGCCACACCCTTTGCTTTGTGAAAATGTCAAAATGGTTAGCCAAAGCAACCCTCAAAGTCTTGCTCTGCAAATCAAAATGTCACAGCTTTACCTCATCCTTCCCCCTTCCCACCCGTGTCAGAAGTAAGTGGTCTTCCTTCTTGCCTAGGCTAACTCTGTCACTGTGCTTTGAGTCTATCTCTTCCCACTCTCACTGGACTTGTTCCCATCATTCACCACCGCCACCCCACCCCGCCCCCTGCCTTGCATCTTCAATATCCGCCATTCATTAAGTATTTATTGAGGCCTCATATGTGCCAGGTGCTGTTCAAGGTGCTGATGATATAGCCACCATGGGGCAGGATGGGGTAAAGCAGATGGAAATAATGCACAAGGTAACTGGAGAGTAGGACAAACGCTCTGGAGAGAATAAGGCAGGGTGACGTGCCAGAGGGCACAGCAAGCAGACTTGGTCAGGGAAGGTTGCCTTGAGGAGATGATGGTTGCCAAGACCTAATCTCAGGAGACCAACGGGTCCCATATTTTGATTTGAAGGATGATTGCACAGTATATAAGGCACTTGCCCCCCTAAAAAGCCAGCTATACAAGGTCTGGCAAAGAACATTCCAAGCAAAGGAAAGAGCAAATGCAAAGCAGCTTGCTGTGTTCAGGAGACAGACAGACAGAACACAGTGGGGTGGGGGTAGGGGTGTTTGTTGAGAGGTGGGCAGAGCCTGCGGAACCTGGGAAGGAGGCTGCCTTTTATTCTACAGGCAACAGGAAGCCATGGATGACTTCACTCTAGAACTTCATGATTTATGCTTCTTCTTAATAACAGTAATAGTCGCAAACAATTACAGCTATCATTTACTCCAGATGCGGTGCTAATACATTTAACCTCACTTTCAGCCTTGACAACGACTTTATTACGGACTACTTTATCACCCTTCCAGAGTTGGGTAAAACAGGCTCAGAAGCACTACTTAGCTTGGTACTTGGCTAGTGGCAGACCAGAATATGACCCCAGACCAAAATTTGGGCTTTTACATATAGCTAGTATCTGCCCAGCTGGAGAGGGGATGAAAGTGGGGGTGCTCCTTGAAATCTCTCTTCAAGCTACATCCCAAGATTTCACATCAGCCAGGTGACCTGCCAGTAGGACAAATTAACCTGACTCTGACCCTGACCAACGTCTCCTGGCATTTCCTCTCTCCCATCAGCCAGACTGGAACCTTTGATTATTTTTGGTCCCTGGGCCACTTCTAATCAGTCACCAGGTGCAATTCAACAAATATTCATGGAGCGCCTGTAAGGGTAGGCCACTATGCAAGGTTCTGAAGGAAACCAAAATAAGTTGAACTGGTCATCCTAAGTCATACATAATATTTTTTATAAAGACAGAGGGAAAAAAGAGGGAAGGAAAAGGAGGAGGGAAGGAAGGAGGGGAGGGGAAAGGGTGTCATGGGACATTCTCATGGGGCCAGATTCAGGCTGTTCCTAGTCTCGTCCATCTGACCTTCTTTCCTCCTTCCCACTGCCCACTTCCCAGGCCCACCACCAAATCCAAACACTCATTACCTCAGGCCTGGCATGTCCTGCTTACTCCCTTTCTGACTAATTTTTCAGCTCCCTTTCAGTTTATTCTACACACATCACTGCCAGACTAATCCTCCCAATGTAATGCTTTGATGTCATTCCCCTCATCAAAACCCCTCAGAGTCCTGAGCCTCCACTTAACCATAGAAGTTCCAGTTCTTCAGCCTGTGATTAAAGCTCTCCTTAGTTTCTTCCGCCCACCTCTCTGGCCAAAACTCCCAGTCTTGACCTTATCATGCCCTTATCTTCCCTAAACTCCTCTTGGGCTCAGTCTGTGTCAGTCGCTTGGAACTCTAGCCCCCACCACTCCACCTGCCCAAACCCTGTCAAGCCCAAATGTCACCTCCTCCAGGAAGTCTACTCCCACAACTCCTGCTTCCTCTGAACTCTCAGAACCTTCCATTTGTACCACTGTTTTAACACACCACACAGAAAAGGTGTTGTTGCCCATCTGGGACAAGAAGCATCATGAGAGTAGGAACCAAGCTGGGCATATTTTGGATTTCCCCACAATGCCATTTCCCCATCAGTGCTCAACGATACTTTGTTAATAAATAAAGACTGTCCTTCAAAGCACTTAAAGACACAAGTCTGTATACAATAGGTGTTTCTGAAATATGAATACATTTATTATTCATACTGAGCTCTATTAACTTGAGGGAAGTTCACTTGTGGGTGTGTACAGGGTACTTGGTAAATTATATTAGTGTCGTCCAAAAAGTTAACAGCTTTTAACAGCCAACCAGTTCTATTTTCTTTTGTTCTGTAACCAACAAAATCGGCCTTGCTGAATTACCTTTTTTTTTTTTTAAAGATTTTATTTATTTATTTGACAGAGAGAAATCACAAGTAGAGGGAGAGGCAGGCAGAGAGAGAGAGGGAAGCAGGCTCCCTGCTGAGCAGAGAGCCCGATGCGGAACTCGATCCCAGGACCCTGAGATCATGACCTGAGCCGAAGGCAGCGGCTTAACCCACTGAGCCACCCAGGCGCCCCCTGAATTAGCTTTTTAAAAGTGATACTCAAGTTTCCTCAAAAAGTTAGAACTACAATATGATCCATCAATCATACTTCTGGGTATAAGATCCAAAAGAATTGGAAACAGGGATTTGAACAGATGATTTGCACACCCACTTTGATATCAGTATTATTCACAATAACAAATGTGTCCATTTGTTCAAGTGTCCATTGACGGATGAATGGGGAAACAAAATGTGGTATCTGCATGCAGTGGAATATTATTCAGCCTTAAAAATGAAGGAAACTCTGACTCATTATAGCATGGAAGAGCCTTGAGGACATTATACTCAGTGAAATAAGCCAGTCATAAAAGGACAAGTACTGTATGAGCCCACTTGTATGAGGTACCTAGCACTGTCAAATTTATAGACAGCGAGTAGATGGTAACCACCAGGGACTAGGGGAAGGGAGAAATGGGAAGTTGTTGTTTAATGGGTATAGAGTTTCAATTTTGCATGTTGGAAACATTTTGGGGCTTTGTTGCACAACAATATGAATATATTTCACAGCACTGAATCATACACTTAAAAATGGCTACAGTGGTAAATTTCATTACTTCACCACAATTTTAAGAATTAAAAACAATTTGTAAGTGAGTCTCCAAAGGTAAATTTAATCACATCACCCCTCTGTTTAAAGCCATTTAGTGACTTCCCAGAATTGGGACCCACAAGGCCCTGCAGGTCTGAGTGCTACAGACTTCCAGCCTCCTAACCCTAACCTCTCTCCGCTTCAGCTACACGGACTTGTTCCTTGACTGCTCTCAGCCTCCTCTCACCACAGAGCCAACTCCTCCCATGCTACAGTGTCCGCCAGAGCATCATCACAGTGTGATTTACACATTCATTATTGGATCAGGCCGCTCTCCCACTGGGTCAGTGACTGTGGGCAGAGACCATGGTTTATTTCCCTTACCGTGGTATCCCCAGCACCTAGTCTAAAGTCCAGCATCCAATAATCCGTGTCATGTACAACTCCAGTGTTGGCAGAGGGGAGGGCGAACATGCGTGTCTGCTGCTTGTCAAAGGGTAAATGAGTATCACCTTCCTAGAAGCAATGTGGTCATGTATTAAGAGCCTAGAAACATTCATAGTAGCAATTTTGCTTCTAGGAGATGACCCTAGAGGAGCACAAAAGGTTAAGTCCACACAGGGTCATCCTAGCATTATTCATTAGAGCAAAATCTGGCAACGATCAGAACCAGAAGATGGGTAAACACGTTATATATTTTATGGATAAAATATGCAGACTTTACAAATAATGCTGCTGAGGAATGGGGACAGGGAAAATGCTAAGAGGTAACATTGAGCAGAAAAGCAGGCTTCTAAGTAGATATGTACCAAATGTCCCTAAATTTAAGAAATCAGATATAAAGATAATACATAAAAATTAAACATGTGATGTATAGCATGGTAAATAATTAAAAAGTGGTAAAATGGTAAAAAATTAAAAATAGCATATATTTGTAGATATTCTGTAGCATATATCTGAAAGTTGCTACAAGAGTAGATGCTTTTTTTTTTAACCAAGGTTCTATTTAAATTTAAATTAGTTAACATATGGTGTAATATTGGTTTCAGGAGTAGAATTTAGTGATTCATCACTTAGTATAACACCCAGTGCTCAGCATAACAAGTGCCCCTCTTAATGCCCATCACCCATTTATGTAGCCCACCCCCCCCTCAGCTCCCCCTCCCGCAACCCTCAGCTTGTTCTCTATTGTCTTTTATGGTTTGCCTCACTAAGAGTAGATCTTAAAAGTTCCCCTCACAAGAAAAAAATGTGCAATTCTGTCGTAATGGATGTTAACTAGACTTACTGTTATCGTTTCGCAATATACGCAAATTCACCTGAAACTAATATAATGTTATATATCAATTATATCTCAATAAAAAGTAAAATTTAAAAAATAATCCATAGGCACAAAAATAGTGGAAGTCGATGCTCCATTCTATAACTAGCTGTTACCCCCTGGGTGGTGGGATTTGGGGGCTGCGGTGGCTCCAGAATGTCTATAAAGGAAGGTTTAGAAGCCATTCAGAAAGAGGCTAGTGACTTTGTCTTGACACTGGAAGCTGTCTTTGCATAGCAAGCCGAGTTTTTCCTTAAACTGCATGTATATTTGGAGAGACTTTGGGGGTGCTGTTGGAGATTATGGTAAAGTCCCCCAAGCCACCCTCCAATGCCAACCTAAATTATTTCTTTACCTTCATATTTGGTTCTCTAAATGTTTTACAATGAGCATGCATTACTTTTTTATATCAGAAAAAGATTAAAGAAAACATTATTTCATAAAAGAAAGAAACGTCTGTGTGTTGGAATGAACAGACACAGTGTCCTTCTCGGGCTTTTAGGCGGCTGGAGAGGGCCTCTCGGGCACAGAGCCTAGCCCACTCCATACCACTCCCTCACATCCCCGGCCTGCTCTGTCCCCAGCATCTGCAAGCTGCTTCTAGCTTCTGGCATCTGCAAGCTTCTTCTAGCTTCTGGCGCGTCAGACCAGCACTCCATCAGGCAGCCGAGGGGCCCTCCAGCCAGCCTCACAGCTCCCTGGGGCATGAGGCTGTAAACCACATCCTGACACAAAGCACACTTGCAAGGGCCATTTGGTGACCACGGGCCACCGCTCTACCTCTAACGGTGACCCTCGTTCCCAGGAGCAAGGATCATTTACTGATTGTAGTTGTGGCCAGTAGATGGCAGAGGAGAGTGTTCCCAGTTGGAAAACGGTATTTGAAACTGCAGTTACTTTTCTGGTTTCATGATAATTTCTTTCTATTTTGAGGAACTTTATTGACTGTCCTCCTTAAAATCTCTTACTTATGGGCTCAAAAGCCAGCAAAGACAAAAACAGTCTCTCAGAAATTATCTAAAGGCCATGGAGCTTTCAGCCCCATCTTGCTGAAAACAGGCAGAATTAAATATCACTTTCCTCTCTTTCTTCCTTCACCATCGCTCAGTGTTGCAAGTTATCTAGCAAGTTTCCACAAGGGCGGGAAGTCTTCTTGCAGAAAGTTGATGAGTCAGGTCTTCAGAGAGGGCTAAGCAGGGAAGGAGGGATGGAAGCCATAAGCAGCTAGAAGAGGGGAAGGCACAGATGTGAATGGGAAGGCACAGAATATTCTCTGGCCAGACAACTGGAGAGGAAGTGGAAAGAATGAGACCAAAAGGCTTGTTATAGGTTGAATTGTGCCCCCCCCCCATTCGTGTGTTAGAATCCTAACCTCCTACCTGTCATTTTGACCTTATTTGCAGATGTCATCTGTCAAGTAAAACAAAGTTATTTTGGAGGAGGGTGGGCCCTAAATCCTGTATTACTGATGACCTTATAAAAAGGGGAAATTTCGACACAGAGACACACAGGGAGAAGGTCATGTGAGGATGAAGGTAGAGATCTGGGTGCTGCATCTACAAGCCAAGGGACACCAAAGGCATCCAGCAAATGGCCAGAAGCTCTGGGAGAAGCCTGGAGCAGAGTGTCCCTGGCAACCCTATGAAGGAACCAACCCTGCCAACCTTGATATGGAACTTCTGGCTTCTAGGACTGTGAGAGAATAAATATTTGTTGCTTAAGCCACCCAGTCTGTGGTACTTCATTATGGCAGCCCTCAAAAACTACACTCTTTGGGGCAAGGTTCTAGGAAAAATGAGATGATGGCGGAAAATGGAGGTATTTCCTCTGCTTCTCCCCAGGACTCATGTTCCCGCTCTAGCAATCTGTCGCCAACAGCCACACTTAAGAGTTGTCTCCACCTACGGTCCCCACTTCTTCACCTCCACTCACCCCTTACCCTTTCTGGCCCTTCCCTCTGATACCACTCTCATCAAGGTCACCAGTAACCACCATGTATCCAAAGCCAAAGGTCATTTCTTAGCCCTCACCTTCTCTAACTTCTCAGTAGCACTTCCCCACTTCTGGAACACTCCCTCCATCAGACTGTCTGGACCCAAACTCCTGGTTTCTCTCCCACTTCACCCACCATTCTGTCGCAGGCTCATCTCCCTCCCTGGTCCTGTTGGTAAATGACAGCACATCCTAGGTCGTAGGCCTTGGACTTGGGCCACTTCTCTTCCTACTCCATAATCTTGCTCTGAAAACCGCACTCACTCCTCTGTCTGCTGTTGCCACCTGTCCACTAGTAAATCTCAAAATTCTGAAGCAGTGTCCTTCCCCGCTACCTTCTGCTTCAGACACATTTACAGTGGCATCACATCTCATTCAGCATACTCTACAATTACTTCGTGAAAAATGGAATATAACCAGAAAAATCCCTTAAATATCCCAAAGTGAAATAATGGTCCCAGGAAGCAACACACACACACACACACACACACACACACACACACACACCATACAAGAACAGCTTTATTTTTTTATAAAGATTTTATTTTTAAGTGATCTCTCCACCCAATATGGTACTCGAACTTATAACCCCAAGATCAAGAATCTCATGCTCTACCCAACCAGCCAGGCACCCCATGATCAAGAATCTCATGCTCTATCCAACCAGCCAGGCACCCCACAATCAAGAATCTCGTGCTCTACCCAACCAGCCAGGCACCCCACAACAGCAGCTTTAAATGCATGACCTATATCTGCCCAGATAGATGATCACACCATGATAACCATGGAAGAACTGGGACTCACTGAAGGAGCGGCAGACCTACTTCTTTGTCTCACATTCTTTCCAGAGTCCAGGCTCAGTTGCAGGTGGAATCACTAGAATACTTTCCATCATCATCTTTTCTTTCTTTGGCAGCATGAGTAGACTTGAATTCAGATAAATCAAATGCTTATATGCTTAAACTCAACACATCACAAACCAAACTCACTGTACTCCCATAAACCTCCTTCTCTTCCTGTGTTTTCAGTGAATGTCAGTTCCATCTATCCTGGCAGTCCTCATGTCCTTTCTCTCCTTAGACAGACAGGGCAAGGGGTGGCCCAGGGTTGGCTGGTGGTGTGCTTGGCATCAGCCAGTGAGCTAACACAAATGGCTTGGTGCAGGCAAGAGACCAATACCTATGTGAAGCGGCCCTGGCTGAGATTTAGACTTAATCTAGTGATAATCTAGGAGACCTAGAATGCCAGGATGGCTTGCTCTGTGAAGGCAGGCACGGGACATACTATTGAGGAACGTAAGCCAGAAGCCCTGCCCACCTACCCAGCCAGAAAGGCTCCATTTAAGATGTCCATGAAGACTCTCGATGACCCTATGTTTGATATAGCACTCTCCTGTGTGACTCTTGTATAATTTGCCTCGGACAGGTCTTGTAGAACTATGTCTCAGTTACTCTTGGGCGTTGGCAAACTATGGCCCTCCATCTGGTTTTGTAAATAAATTTTATTGGAACATAGCCATGCTTATTTCTTTACATGTTGTCGATGGCTGTTTTTGCATGGTAAAAGCAGCGTTGAATGGTTGCAACAGAGACCCTGTGGGTTGCGAAGTCTAATATATTTACTGTCTGGTCCTTTACAGAAAAGGTTTGCTGACTCCTGCTTTAGACTGTGGTGGTATGAGACCCCCCCCCCAACACTGGAGGCTGGGGCTTCTTAACAGAACACCCACAAACCTGGAGGTTGGCCTTGATAGTAAGTACATATCATGTAGCTGTAGTGTTTAACTTCTAGGAATTTATGTATATATGCTCAGAACAAAAAGAGAGATTTTAAAAAATGACTAAGTGCAGGGATTTCGGTCTCCTACCACTCAGCGAGCACATACCTAAACAGAGCATGAACTACACAGGGATTGTGAATCTGCTGTTCCCTCAGTCTCTGTCCCTGGGCTTCTCAAATGTGTATGTCTCAGAGCCAGCCAGGAAATGGGGCTAAAGCAGCCAGTAGGATGGAGCAGGCCAGCGGCTCACATAAGGTGAAGCCTCAGGAGCATATCTCGTTGGCCTAAGCAGACCACAGCCCATCAGGCCAGGAGGTGAGGCCAGCTGTTTTCGTTAGTTACTGAAAGATTGCCGGGGAGCTGCATGACTTAATGACCATGATGATGGGCTCCCCAGTCGCCTGACCTGTCCTGATCCACAGAACCTCCAGAGGTCCTCATTTGGGAAGACTCAAAGCCCCTGCAAAAGATGAAGCAATTCCTGTTTCAAGTCAACAACCGGAGTCTCTAAGGGGAAGAGAAAGGGAGAGAGTTGGAGGCACTTTGGACCCGAGTTTGTGTTAGTATCCTGGCAGGGGCCCAAGCTCAGACCCTGAGAAGTAGTAATTACAACAAACAATGAAGCACTTTATCTATATTAACTCATGTAGCCTGGGTGACCCCCCTATGAGGTGAGTATTATTATTATTCCCATTTTACAGATGAGCTCCATGATAAATTATAGATTTCTCCAAAGTCGTAGGCCTAGGAAAATAAGGTCCAGGCTTCCCAGGGGCCATGACAAAGGCTGATGACTGAAACGTGCTAGGAGAGGATGCCATTCTTTGGGGATGGCCCACCATTCTAGTCAGATGTTGTGGGAGATGCAAGCAGTGGGTTAGTGATCATCTCAGCCTCAGTGACACAGCCTGGTGTGTCCCCGGGCCCTCCTGACAAGTTCCTGGAGTCAGAGGGCAAGGGAGGGAGCTGCATGTCCTGAGCCAGTCTCCTTAGAAGACCTTTCCAATTACTCCAGACCAGCCTTGTGCTACAGCCCACAGGGTCGTCTGAGGCCTGCTGTCTCTCAGCTCCCCAGCTGGAGGGCATAGAATGCTGGCTCTGGCCATGCACTCACAGACTCTGGTGTGGAGGAAAGAGTGGCACTTGGTAGTTCTTTCTGACTGGCTGTAACCCCAGAGAGGGAGGTGGAATGCTGGAAAGTGGCCGGGCCCACTGTTTGGCTAGCAACTTGCCCACCATGGGGAACCCAATTGTGGGACCCACTCTGTCCCTCTAGTTTTCCGGGTGGGAATGTCCACAAGCAGGTGTGGGAGGGACTGCAAACACAGCTACTTTTAGATAGATACCAGGTTTGCATCTACCAAACATGGAAGGCTTGGAAATTTGAAGACTACGACCAATTCAACCTGGAGCCCAATTTCCTGAGTCCAGCCACGGAGAGAGACCTCAAGGCCTAGTTGTTCAGTTCCTTGGATGCCATCTTGGGCCACCTCTGTACCAGCAGGTCCACCAAACGGATGTGTTGCTCGGATTCGTAAGAGTTGAGGAGTATCATGGATGGATAACCACCAGCAGAAGCAGGACCCATGTGCCCTGCCAGGGGGAGAGAGGCATGTGAAGCTCTCCTTAGTGGTCTGCAAAGCGGTCTCCCATCTCACCTTGGATTGCAGTGTGCTGTGGGACCACTAGGTGGCAATGTTGGGTCACAAGAGGCTCTGAGAAAGCAGGCCACCTTCAAGCCCCAGCCCTAGAGGGTGAGAAAGCCTCTAGGGGAAATCTGTGGTCTGGGAATGTTTGGGATTTCCCTCCCTGGCAGGAAGAATCTGTTCTAGTCAGTCATGGAGGCCTGGCCTGGGCACCTCATGCTAGCTGTTGCAAAGAGAGGTGCACAGAGGCAAAGAACAGAGGCCTAAAGCAGCCCTTGCTTGATTCCAGGCACCAGACCCTGGGCAATTAGCTGGACCAAGCAAGAGTTAAGACCAAAATGCAGAATCAAGCAGGTGTGGAACCAAAATGATCCAGGCAGGAGGCCAGCCAGAGCAGGAGAGGACAGGGCTTTGGAGGCTGTCTTGGCTCCTGGATTCGGAGGTTCTCTGGGATATTTTAGGAAGGAACTTTGACCTCAGGGTATGTGTTAATTGGGGTGAGGTGCGATTAAAGGACCCAACACAGAGCAAACAGCCCAATCAGGAGATTGGGTGTTATGTTTGACACCTCCCTCTCACTTTTCCTCAACCATGTCATCCCCAAGTTCTTTCATTTCTATCTCCTGAATACCCCTTGAATTTTTTCAACTTCTATCCAACCTTACTACCTTTGCCCTAGTCCAAACCTCTATCATCTCTCCTTGGTGGCTCTAAGATCAGGTTACCAGATAAGATATGGGATGCCCCATTAAATTTGAATTTTGAGTGCATAAAGAATAAATTTTAGCATATCCCAGACAATATTTGGGATAGAATTTTACCAAAACTTGTTGTCTATCTGAAATGCCAATTTCAGTGGGCATCCTGTTTTCTTTTCTTTTGTTTATTCATCTGGCAACCCTCCCAAGAGCCTCCCCAGCCTTACACTTCTACAACCCATTCTCTACAAAGTGGCCGGAATAAACTCTCAATAATTCAAATCTAACAATGTCACTACCCTGCTCAAAGCCTTTCAAGGATTCCTGATCACCTAGGGATCAGGTCGAAATCTTCCATGTGGCCCTCAATGCCCTTCAAGCCCTGACCACCAGCCAGTTCTTAACTTCATCTTCTCCTGTCCCTCCAAATGCACACTGTGGCTGCAGCAAATGGAACATTCTATAGTCCTTACATGTGACCCCATGCCTTCATATATACCCATCTCTATCTATTCCCTCAGCCACCTAAAGAACTCAGTCAATCAGCAAACTCAACCCCTACCTCTTCTCGCCAAGCTTTCCTGCCATGTCCCCTGCCTCCCCTAAGCCAAGCAGTCCCCCTTTGTGCCACATAATCTTGAACAGAGCACTTATTTAAATGCCCCGGGATGATCTCTTGGTGTGTCTATCTGCCCCACTGGACTACAGCACCCTGCAAGGTGGGGTCTCTGTACTATTCGTCTTTGTACCCACAGTGTATGACACAGCGCTAAGCCTAGAGTGGGGCACTCGATAAGTGTGTGAGGCACAAACGAATAGTTGAATGAATGAATGTAAGTGATGCGAAATGTCCTGAAACTTAGATGGGCCACTGGCAGTGACTGCAGTGACAGAAGGGGCCACCAGGGGGCAGAATGACCTCAGTTTTGTTTGGCTTGTTAGGGCGTCGTACAGAAAGCTGCCTCCTTGGTGCTTGCCCCCAACACACTTTTCCCCTCTGGGAAAGCCTGTCTGTTCTCGGCCTGCCCATCCCAGTCGAAGTTGGCTGCTCTGCTAGCTCCAGATCCCTAGCATCTCAGCACCCAAGCCTAGAATATCTTCATGGACCTGAAAGGGTCTGTGAACCCCAGGGAACCCAGCCCAGGCCTCGTGCCAGCTACAAAGAGGACTAGGATGGAGGTGAGGCAGGTGAGGTGCCTAGGGCGCAGAATTTAGGGAGGCGCTCACCCACTGCAGGGCTGGGCAAGGGCAGGGTAAGCACGTGACAGTGAGAGCCTCACCTGCCTCTCCCTGGCCCTGGCCCTGGGCACAGCGCTGAGAACCGAGACCTTGTTCTCCATCTGGCTGCCAGGCCAGTCTGACCCCAGAGGGCCACAAAGGAGGCAGGGGCTGCAGGAGCTCTTTTTTTTTTTTTTTAAGATTTATTTATTTGACACAGAGAGAGAGAGATCAAAAGTAGGCAGAGGGGCGCCTGGGTGGCTCAGTGGGTTAAGCCGCTGCCTTCGGCTCAGGTCATGATCTCAGGGTCCTGGGATCGAGTCCCGCATCGGGCTCTCTGCTCAGCAGGGAGCCTGCTTCCCTCTCTCTCTGCCTGCCTCTCTACCTACTTGTGATTTCTCTCTGTCAAATAAATAAATAAATAAATCTTTAAAAAAAAAAAAAGTAGGCAGAGAGGCAGGCAGAGAGAGAGGGGGAAGCAGGCTCACCGGCTGAACAGAGACCCCGAAGAGGAGCTCGATCCCAGGACCCTGAAACCATGACCTGAGCTTAAGGCAGAGGCTCAACCCACCGAGCCACCCAGGCACCCCTGCAGGAGCTCTTTGAAGAGAGTTCAAATTGATGGCAGGAGCTCAGGGATAGTGTTCCACGCTGTCTTCAGTTACTATCCCCAACTTGGGAGGTGTCTGGAGGCCACCCCACTTCAGAGTTTCCTGCTATGGGAGAAACTAGTCAGCCACCACTTCTTCCAACCAAGCCCCCTGCCCTCATGCCCATACTTACACACCCCTGCTGCCCGCAGTATCCCCAAAGGCCGTTGCTCTCAGGGTCCCCTTGCCCGGTGGCCAGTCCTCTTGGATAGGATAAGGTAAAATAGCTCAAACTTCACTACCTTCTGAGGCGGCCACTTGATCTGAGGAAAGTGGCACGAGTCTGCCATGCAAGCAGATGTCCCACCAGGAATGAGGTGCCATTGTCCTCTCCTCACAGACTCCCCAATCTTGATGGCTTTCTCTTGGAACCCCCTTACCTGGCTTGGGGTCTGGGGGAGAAAGAAGCTACAGCACCAGTCCCAAATTTCCTGGTCCCAATGATGTCCCCCCTTTCTGCTTACACAGAAGGGGCAGGAGGGGATTGGGAGCAGTGGGGTGGTGGTCCCCCACTGCTGGAAGTCCCTTAGCAGTTCTCATCTGACATTGGACCTCAGCTTTAGGCCCTAGTAACCAGTTCTAGGCCTACAGGAGAAATCCCACCGACATCCTGTTGGCTGGCAACTGCACAACTCCGCTCCAAATCCCAAGGATCAGAAATAAAACGAGTACCTTTATGGAGCCCAGCTATTCTCAACTGGACATAAATGAGACTTAGAACACCATAATGCCAGGAGAGGAGGAAGGGCTTAGGTGGTGCCCAATTCGTAAGCGAGTGGCACCTCGGGCCAGCAAAAAGAGCAGCTTTCATTGGATGCGTGTCTTGTGCAACTCATGGACCTGTCTTAACCTCTGTCTCCTCATTTGTTAGCTGAGGGTAACACAGATGTCTCAGGAATGTAGTAAAGATCAGATGACACCAGGTATGGTCAAAAGAGAAAGGCTAATTATTAACCAGTTAGAAAAAACTGTCCCTACCCTCAAAGAGCTTATGGGGATTGGGGAGAAATTCAAAACATATAATAATGGAGGCTGAGCTGTTGGGAGCAGGAGAGAGTAGTGTTAATAGTAGGGATCTTAGAATCTGATAGGCCTGGGTTCCAGCTTTGCCCTCTATGAACTGTGGGGCTTTGGGTAGGTCACTTCCCCTCTTTGAACCTTGGTTTCCCTGGGTGTAAAGTAGGGATGGTAACACCTCCCTTGGGATGTAGGAGGATCAGATGAGATACAATATGAGAAATATGAGCTACTAGAGAGCTTAGTACGTCGTGGTATACAATAAGTGTTGGTTATAGTTACTATTAAAAGATCAGCAGACATGACAGTAGGAAGGGGAAGTCAGGGAAGGTTTCATAGGAGAGGTCAAGGCTTGAACTTGGCTTTGATAAAGGAGAATTTGGGAGGTCAGATGGGAGGAGATGCTTGTAGGTAAGTCTTTCAAGCATTAAAAACAAATAAACAACAAAAAAAGAAAAACCAAGTCCCCAAAGTTCGTTTCTATCCTCTCTCATGGACGGTTTATAGCGATGGTCACACAGGTAGCCCAGAGCAAGAGGGGCATACCAGTGAGAAGTCATCACAGGGAACCTGGAGGACTGAAATGACACTCCTGCTCCCAGGGAAATTCAAATCCCTCACAGGCGAGGGAGGCATCACTTTGGTCCAAGTTGTGTAGTCTGCCTCTAATTTGTGACCCAGCATGGCCCTGAGACCTCGGGCCCATCCTGTTCCCTGAGAAATCAGTCCTTAGGAAATGCCTCCTCAGGAAACCTGGGTGGCTCAGTCAGTTAAGCATCTGCCTTCTACTCAGGTCATGATTACAGGGTCCTGGGATAGAGTCCTGCATCTGCCTCCTTGCTCGGCGGAGAGCCTGCTTCTCTCTCTCCCTCTGCCTGCTGCTTTGCCTGCTGCTCTGCCTGCTTGTGCTCTCTCAAATCAATAAAATCTTAAAAAATAAAAAAGAAAACAAAATGCCTCCTCCTTTCTTCACGAAGATGGTGCCAAAGGAAAAGAAGGAAGTCCCAGCCCCACCCGAAGCTGAAGCCAAAGCAAAGGCATTGAAGGCCAAGAAAGCGGTGCTGAAAAGTGTCCACAGTCACACAAAAAAAGAAGATCCATGCATCACCTACCTTCCAACGGCCCAAGACACTGTGTCTCTGAAGGCAGCCCAATATCCTCAAAAGAGAGCCCCCACAAGAAATAAGCCTGACCACTGTGCCATCATCAAGTTCCCCCAACTACCAAGTCAGCCATGAAGAAAACAGAAGACCGCAAGCACCAGATCAAACAGGCTGGGAAGAAGCTCTATGACACTGACATGGCCAAAGTCAACATGCCAATCAGGCCCGATGGAGAGAAGGGATGTGTTTGGCTCTTGACTGTGATGCTTTGGATGTGGCCAACAGAATTGGGATCATCTAAACGGAGTCCGGCTGGCTAAATCTAAATATAAATTTTTTTTTACCACAAAAAAGGGGGAGCCTGGGTGGCTCAGTGGGTTAAAGCCTCTGCCTTTGGCTCAGGTCATGATGTTCGGGTCCTGGAATCGAGCCCCACATCAGGGTCTCTACTTGGCAGGGAGTCTTCTTCCCCTCTCTCTCTCTCTCTGCCTGCCTCTCTGCCTACTTGTGATCTCTCTCTTTGTCAAATAAATAAAAAATGTTCTTTTAAAAAGTGCCTCCTGGTTGTCACAGGATAAATGACTGAGCCCTTGAAGGGAACTGGTATGCATTTCAGTGGGGGCTTCCGGGAGACAATGTTTAGCAGCTGGAGCACTTGCTTTCTTATGTGAAACCTCAATGGATTCCTTGAGCCCTTGACATCTTCATCGTGGGCTGAATCCCAGGACCCAGGAAGAATAGCTTGCATCTGTGTGAATACCCAGGCCTCGCTGGTGCTGGTGCACTCATCTGCTTTGGTCCTAAGGTGTCTGGACTAACATGGTATATATATCATGTCCTTTTCTCTGCCACCGGGCATTGGGCAGGATGGGCTAGGTTATGCCGTAGTAATGCAGAAACCCTGAAATCTCAGTGGCTTAACACAGGAAAGTCTTCTTCTTGTTCACAGAACAAGCTGAGCTATCTGGAACATGTGATCTTTGAGATCGCCATAGCAGGGAGGAGAGAGTTGAAGAAGCATGTGTCTAAGTCAGGTTGCGCTGCGATGACAAAATGCCACAGATGCGGTGGCTTAAACAACAGAAATGTATTTTCTCATAGTTCTGGATGCCAGGAAGACCAAGATCAAGGTGCTGGGCGTTTCAGTTCCTGTGAGACTCTCTTCTTGGCTAACAGACTGCCACCTTCTTACAGGCATCCTCACATGGAAGGGAGAGAGGGCGAGGGAGGAGAAACAGAGACAAAAACAGAGACAGAGACATCACTTTCATCATCTCGTTTGATCTCGATCTTAATTACTTCCTTAACACAAATACAGCCACACCGGAGGACTGGAGGTTAGGGCCTCGACATAGGAACTTGGGAGAGAGGATGCAGTTTGGTCATAGTACATACCACCTGTTAACTTTCTCGGCCCAGAAATGCTGCCCACTACTTCTGATGACTCCCCACTGGTCAGAGTTAGTCACGTGTCTCAAACTTAACTAGAAGGGAGGCTGGGAAACGTAGGGGAGCAAATGTGTGGTTGTTGAGCGCGATCTTTGCCATGTACTCTCTTCTGGGCTGGGCTTTGCTGGAAAAGAAAAGTCTTGAAGGTCACAAGAACAGATGTAAGATGTAAGGATGAAAAAGACACGGCCTGGACTATCTACCAGGTTCGTTCCAAGAACGAAGACCTAGAAGCTGATTCTGAACAAAATTTCCAGGGCTGAGCAGGCGAGGATAGGAAGCCCGTCCTTGTGTTTGGTATATTTTGAGTTTACTATGTCCTGCCCAGGATGTAAACAAAATGTTTCATCACAGATATACCAACAGATGCTCAGGAAGTTCCAGTGAACTGCGCAGAGACCAAGATTTGATTCAATTTTTAAAAAATTGATATATTGAATATTCCTCTGTTGTTTTTCTTTTTTTTAAATCATTTTGGGGACCCCTAGGTGGCTCAGTTGGTTAATCAACTGACTCTTGATCTCAGTTCAGGTCTTGATCTCAGGGTTGTGAGTTCAAACCTCACATTGGGCTCCACGCCCAGCATGGAGCCTACATAAATTTTTTAAAAAATCATTTTCCACTAATGTCAATATGAAAAAGGCTAATAATATGCAGCCAAGTCAGAGTCTTCAGCAACCTACTTTAATGGCTAGATAGGACTGCTCTGTGAGCTGCACAGCCGTGGTTGATTTCTAACTTGCTGGAGAGTCTGTTCTTTTCAACAGATAAGCTCTGCTTTTATCTGGTGGCATTTGGGAGGCAGTAGAGCAAACCCACCACATCATAGCCTGGCCTCTGTGTGGACTCGTTCAACGTTGGAATTGGTGAAGTCCAGAATAGACAGGCTTTGCTGTTCGGAAATGTCCATAACCATCATGGGAAAATGCGTGACTGGGTGCCACTCTTTCCTTTTTTCCAATAGACTGTGGGTGATTGCGCAGTATGTTTTGAGGGTTGTTTTAGGGAAGGCTCTGGGTCATCTGGGCTTGTTCTCCACTGGCTTCTCTTACTATGACTTACATCCGCACCTGCCTCTGCAGCCTCAGCCTTCTGCTTAACAACCTAGGCATGCTGGCCCACACTGTATTCCAATAAACCCCAAACACTTTGGTGCCTCAGGGCTTTTGTGCTTGCTGTTTCCGCTGCCCAGAATGTTCTCCCAGATTTTTGCAGTCTGCTTCCTTTCCATCTTTCAGGTCTCTGCTCAAATGCCACCACCTCATAGCAGTCTTTAGTCGTTTAAAGTCAAAGTCTGCCCCCTTCTCCCCCAGCCACCCACATACACATATACTCTTTATCATCACCCAATTTATTTCTTTGGTAACAATGGTCACAGTCTGCACCTATCTGTTTCAATTACTTGCTCATTAATGACTTGGAAGTGATTTGTGAGGGCTGGATGTACTAGACCGTGAATTTCCTCAGGGAAAATAGGGACTGAGGTCTCTATATCCTTCGTTCCCTCCCCCTAGGAGGGAGGGGCACTGCTGACTCATATTTAGGAATATTTGAGTCCTAAAGTAGCAGAAGAGTTAGCAAAGCCCTGGGTGAAGGTCGTATGAGAGTCAACTGAATACCTACTGTGTATAAGTTTAGGAGTTTCTATGTTCTAGGGCTCTAGGAAGTCGTGGTCCCTGCCTGACTTCATGGAGCTCACAGTTCTTAAGAAAGATAGAGAAATCAAGTAATTAATACCAGACCTACTCCTAATCATCATCGCGATCATCCTGAGAACAGTAGTAACAACTAACAAAATGTGCTTACATATTTTGTTCTGGACATGGGGGGGAAGGGGCATATAGATCCTCTCCTAGAAATACTCACTATCCAGAAATGACAATACAAATAACACGTGACACTTACAGAGTGCTCAACACGTACCATGCATTAGATCCAAGTACCTTACATCTAGTAACTCATTTAAACTTCGCAGTGGCCCAGGCAACAGGCACCATAATTATTCCCATTTTTACAAACAAGGACACTGAGGCTCAGAGAGGTCAAGTAAGTTGCTCCAGGTCACACAGCCTTTGAGTGTGAAATGAGCTATTATTAGTCAGTAACGGGGGGGGGGGGGGGGGGAGGGGGGGGGGGGGGGGGGGGGATTCCCCTGTTTCTATTGTGGTTGTTGTTGACCCAGGTTGCTTAGGAAGTGCTACATCAACCCCGACTGCAGTTTAGATCCTGTCTGCTGATAGTCATGGTAAACAAAGAATGCTGTAGGAGACCTGCATGTGTGCCCAGAGCACTTCTGAATTGTCTCATTGATTTTGTATGCAACTGAATAGCTTTGAACCTCAGTCACCGAGGCCCTTTCTCAAGAGTGACCATTGCAGTAACTGATCTTGGCAGGGAAGTCATGTTTATAAGAGTTTTTCTTTGTTCTAAGTTAGGATCTCCCACTGGCCAGTTTAATGGCTGAGCTCCCAAATGCCATGCCGTCCCCTCAGGGGTGGCTGGGGATGCATGACAATGGGAATATCATCGTGTTTTGTGTAGTGCTCAAAAAGAATTGAAATCAGTGAATTCATTCCTTCAACAAATTCTTCTCAAGGACTATTCTTGGTACCGGGGCTGCTGGGCCCAGCAGCCGGCAAACCAACCCACCCCTTCCCCTCTCCACCCCACTGGCCCCTGCCTCTGTGGTCCATACCATGTAACAGACAGCAAAGAAAATGGATAAGTAAAAAAATGTCATTTGGTGATAAATGCTACTGGAGAAAAAGAAAGCATAAAGGGGTATGGGTACAGTTCTAAATAGGGTGGCTGAGGGAGTCCTTACTGAGAAAGTGACGAGGGAGCAAAGTCTCCTGTTTCCTGGAGACTAGCCCGAGGCCCTGGGCATCATGGCAGCTTGCCAAGGCCTCAGAGGTGGATCTTCTCTTTTTTTAAAAAACATGTATTTATTTCTGAGAAAAAGAGAGAGTACAGTGGGTAGAGGCAGAAGGAGAGAGAGAACCTCAAGCAGACTCCACAATGAGCAGGTGCCTGACACAGGGCTCGATCCCAAGACCCTGAGATTGTGACTTTAGGTGAAATCATGAGTCAGATGCTTAACCAACTCAACCACCCAGGCATTCCTGGATCTCCTCTTTCCAAGTCAGCTCCTGTGATCTGCAGGTGTTGGGAGGTGCTTGGCATAAGCAGCTCAGACCAAGGGCCCCCCCGCCCCCGCCCACCCTGCCGGGGCTTCAGAAGTTGCTGTGATGAAATAACCCTACCCTCTTGCCCCTCCTGCCACTGAAGGGGCAGCAGGAGCCAAGAGGCTCCCCAAGGTCTCAAAGGGGCAGCCCCATTCCCTAGCATTTTATTGGTTCCCTGCTGAGGACATCAGCTGCAGTCTGTCCTTTTGACTTTGTATGTCCAGTGTGAAGCCAGTCCTGGGTTAGGCCCTCCCTCCCCCTCCCCCAAACCCTCAGCAGCCTGTGCTTCACAGAATTACTTCTCTGCTGGGGGTTGTAACATTTGCACAAAAAAGATGTTCTCAAAGCCTGCTATGTGTGTGCATGTGTGGGTGCGTGTCTGCATTGCAAAAGGGGGATGAATCTCAGAACCCTCACATTTCATCAATTCATGTCTTTTGCTTCAGCATAGGACTAATGCGGTTAGAGTTGTGGATTCTGGTTTCTTTCATTCGTCAGTATAACACAGAGTTATGAGCCTGAGTCTAGTATCAGATAGACTTGAACTTGAGTACTAGTCCAAGCATGAACTTGTCCTGTGACCTCAGACAAGTCATTTTTAACCTCACCGAGCATGCATTTTTCTCATTTGTAAGATGGGGCTAAAAATGCAACACCTTCCTCATAGGACTGTCAAGACGAAATGAGATATCTTTGTAAGGTGCCTAGCACAGTGCCTGGCATATAGCAGGTGTTCTGTGATTACCGTAATTAGCCAGGCCTTGCTGAGCATGCACTGTGTGTTAGGCAGTGCACTAGGTACAGGAGAATATGGAGGAAGAATGCAAAAATAAGTCAGACACGGATCAGCTTGGCTCTGTTCCTCACACAGCCTCCAATCCAGCTGCCTCATGCATGAGACTTTGAAGCTGGATGTGTGAGCACCTGCTGTGGGTCCCACAGGGTCCAGACCAGAGAGTGTCGCTGGCTCAGTGCACCAATCACACCTGCAAATCCTATGCCCACACCTGCGCCAGAGGCACAACTGAGTGCAAGTTCAAGGCCACCAGCAGAGCAAGGCACGAGTTTCCAGCTGTGCATAAGACAGGACTTGGGGTGTCAGCGCTGTGGAGATCATAACTGGGTCACCAATTTTTTGTTTCCCCTCCTCAGCTTTTTGGCCATTAGCAATGTGTCATGACTCTTCCCCTTTTCTTGAGAAATAGTTTCCCCTCCTTGTCAGAGACTCTGTCTATTTCTGTCCTCTTCTTTTCACCACCTGCCCACTCTCCAGTTCCTGTCCTCAGTCACTACTGGCTTCAGTGGTCAGTGTATCCCTCATGTCAATGGGGAGGCTCATTGGATCACACCAATAGGTCTTACCAGCCCACAGGACAGGGCCCGTTGTTGGGTGCTTTGGGGAAGAGGAGGGGGAGGGAGGGGGGAGATGAGTCCTTGGTTTCTGCCCTAGCTGAAGGAGAGTTGTCATCTCCTGCAGGAGGGAAGGAGGAAGCCCAGGGGGTGCTGCTCCATAGCCTAGTGTGAAACTATGCAAGCCATATTTTATGCCATCAAAGAAGGGAAGAACAGTGAGGACCACAGCAGAAGAGATGGGATTAGGGCTTGAAGAAGAAGAGGATTTTCTGCAGAACTCCCCCTACTCTCTCTCCCTTCTCTCTGAGTCAGGGCCCTCCTCCCTTCTCCTGAGTCTTAGTTCTTTCATCTGCAAAATAAAGGTGAGCTTATCGGAAGCTTGTGGTGTCACCTCTCCTGCTTTCGGTTCTGAAAACTGGTTAGTAAGATCCAGCTTCCTTAGGGCTATTCCCCAAGGCCTGAGCCCTGCAGGCTCCTGGGGATGTCCCCCCAGGGGGAGGAGGTGTGAGGGCCCAGGCTTGGGAGGGGGGGTCTCTGCTCCTGATTGTTGGGGTTTGGGGTACAAGCCTATTTCACTTTTCACCCAGGCTGGAGACAGGCAAGGATGCCAAGTCTAGAAACTGCTTTTCTTCCAGAGTCAAATGACTTCCGCTCAGCACCAGTCCCTTTAAGATGAGAGGGACACCAAAAGAGGAGGTCTTTGATGCTGTTCAATGGAGAAATCCATTAGGTGGAAGCTAGCGCCCGGAAATGCCTGAGCGAAGGGCTCTGTGGCTGTTGCATTGGTAGGGGCGCTGCCTGGACTTTGTTTTTTTGATAGCAAACATTCCCTGACATAAACACAGGAATAACAACATTCAGTCCCCAAACAAACAAAACAGGAATGGAACCTGCCTCCCAAGGGGGGTGGCTCTTGATGCAGTGGTATTTCCTGTGGTAAACATGATGAAGTTTCCATTCTTGTCCCTGAATGAACACTCACCTCAAAGCTTAGTGGCTGCTGCTGGGGCTTAGCAAGGCCTCCTGGAAATGGGCAATACTGGCTCAGCGGGGCCTGGATTCAGAGGGGCATGCCTCCCTTCTGGAGTCAGGCCTGGGGTAATGGCCACTACTATACCCCTCAAAGCTCCCTAAGACACATTACCCTCAGGTGCCTGAAAACCCAGCTTGAAACCACCTTCCTTTTCTACCTCATCTTTGCCCACTCCTATTGATACACCAAACACTCTAGCCCTGACAGACTCACCTCTGCTTTCCATAAGGGGGCCATGTTTCCTCACATCCTTGACTCTGCTCATTCTATTGCTTGGACCCCTGGGCCCACCCTGTTTCTGCTTATCCAAGAGGCAGTGGTATGAGCATGACTCTATCTCGGTTTGATTCTGGGCTCCATCATCTACTACCTGTGTGGCCTTGGGCAAGTCACTTAATCTTTCTGTGCCTCCACCTCCGTAATGTTAAATGGGGGTGGCAATGATACTTACTTCATGGGATTGTGGTTTGCCCAAATGAGTTACTATTTTTAGTGCACTTGGAAGACTATCTGGTACTCAGTAAGCACTGTATAAAGTGTTAGGAATTGATATCCAAATCCTATCCCCTCTCCAAGTTCAGTTCAAATGTCACCTCCTCTATGAAGTCATCCTGACAACCCAAGTGGAAATGCTCTCTCTCTCTTCCAACTTCCCATAGCTTTTTAGCTGGATCTGCCCTGGGAACACCTAGCCACTTTGCGTTGTAACAATGTATGCACAGGTACCAGCTAAGTGAGGGCTGGGATCCATTCTGTAACTTCCACAGGACCTTACACGCGCTAGGTGCTCAGTGGATGCTTAGGGAACAATTGGATGGAACTGAAAAGGATCCAAAGGGACAGTGCAGCCACTCTTCAGCCTTGGCTGCTTCTCCAGGGGAAGGCGAGGGACGCCTCACCAGCTAGTCACGTGTGTGACCGTGGTGCTGGCTCCTGCAGATCCATCTCTATCCTCTCATCAGGTCTTCCTTGTGAGCATCGGCAAGGCTGGGGCACGGTTAGCAGGACACAGTGAAGGGATGCACCAAGCTGCCCCCACCATGTCGTCCTCTGAGAGTAGCCATAAGGCACAATAGACAGGGTCTGGGCACCTTTATGCCCACTCGGATCCTGGGATTCTCTGTCTACAGTACAGTCAGATCAATCCAGAACTCAGAGCAACTGTCACACATTTCCTTCCCCCAAAATGCAGCTCACTGGTCCTCTTTCCATGATTGACCCAGTTCCTGCTGATCTTGGGCCTCCTGGTCCATTTTATTTCCGTCCTGGTCAGGGATTATGGACACATCCAGCACCTCCTTGAGCCAGGCCCATATCGAATGAAGTTAGACTTGGGTCCTACCAGGGTACTGAGCTGTTTCATTGGTAGCCCTAAGCACCCTTCTATACTTTTAACTACTCTACTCTCTTGACTTTGTTCTTTGCTTATCCATCTCTTGCTGAAATGACTTCTCTGTGGGCTTCAAGTGACCATAGATTTCTTGTATATTTCACAGCACCTAACATGGTGGGGCTGGTGGTTGGCCTTGAACGTAGTAGAGGCATCCTCTGGTTCAGTTGCTGAATTAAAGGGTTAAATTAAAGCAATTTCAGTTGCTGAATGAGGGAAATAAAGCAACAATCACTATGATCATATTCTTCTCTTAAAATTCTGATCATGCTAGTGGGTCCATGAATTACCAGAGTCTTTCATGACCCGTGAGATCTAAACAACATTATAATGATCTGCCCTTCACCTCTGTGCCATGATTTGTGCAAGTCAAGAGCCCTGTCCCAGGTATTGGTGAATTTCTTGGGGTGGAGGAATAGAAAAGATTTATATTCTTTTTTTTAAGTAAGCTTTATACCCAACATTGGGTTTGAACTCATGACCCTGAGCTCGAGTTGCATGCTCTACCAAGTGAATCAGCCAGGAGCCCCATAAGATTTATATACTTGCAGCCTCCTCTGCCACCCAGATTTCTGTGGCTCAGGGCATGGTCCCTACTTTCACTGCACTGACCAAGGCATGAAACCTTGACCCTTCCTCAGTTCCCACCAAGTAAAGGAGAGCAGAATTTACTGAAGGTCTTTGGGGGATGGAATCTTGGGGAAGGGGTCACATCACACATGGAGTTTCTTCATTTCTTTGGCTCCTCTGTCCCCCTTCCCCTTTGTTCCTTACCCTTTCCCTTCAAGGTTTCTGAGTTTACAACAAATTCACCCACTTCTGAAGCCTTGGTACCTATTAACTGTGTGAAGGTCAGGGGTAGGTAAGTTGTTTTTTGTTGTTGTTGTTGTTGTTTTTAACCAACATAGGCAGTTCTTGCCCTGTGGATTCTTGCCATTGAGTAATGAAATCTTCCCCACCTCATTACATGAGCAAGCTCCTTCCCGTCACTGGACCTCAGTTTCATGGTCTGTAAAATGAACTATAACCACTAAATCAGTCCCGTCCAATAAAAATACAATGCAAGCAACACACGTAAGTATAAATTTTCTGGAGTGGCTGAGTGGCACAGTCGGTTAAGCATCCAACTCTTGGTTTTGACCTAGGTCATGATCTTAGGGTTGTGGATCAAGCCCTACACTGGGCTCTACGCTCTGGGGGGAGTCCACTTGAGGTTTCATTTCTTCTCCCTGTGCCCCCCACACCCCAATCTCTCTGTCTGTCTCTCAAATAAGTAAGTAAATAAAATATTTACAAATAAATAAATTTTCTAAGAACCACACCATAAATCAACAGGTGAAATTAGTTCTTTTTTTATCCTCTTGGGTAGCAATGGGGGATCTACTTAGAATTTTTTAACAGCATTATTGAGGTATAATTGACATGACTGCAACATATTTAAGGTGTGCAGTTAAAGTTTTGACATATATATACATCTGTGAAACCCTCCCCACAATCAAGATTAGTGTCTTTTGTAATTATATGTTTAATGATATATTTTATTTAACTCAACATATCAAAAATATTGCCATTTATATCTAAATTCAACTTGAAAATTATTAATGAGATATTTGCCATTCTTTTTTTTATATTACGATTTCAAACTACGATGTGTTTTACACTGACAGCATGCCTTGCTTTGCACAGGCTCCATTTCAAGGGCTCCAAAGTCACATGGGGCTGTTGATGACCATTTTGGACGGCGGAGATCTACAGGATCTCTCAGCACCCTTTCCTCTCTCTCACTGAAGGACTCCCTGTGTCTGACTATCTCCCACGCGTTTTTTTTTTTAAGATTTTATTTATTTATTTGTCAGAGAGAGAGAGGGAGAGAGAGTGAGCACAGGCAGACAGAGGCAGAGAAAGAAGCAGGCTTCCTGCTGAGCAAGGAGCCCGATGTGGGACTCGATCCCAGGACGCTGGGATCATGACCTGAGCTGAAGGCAGCTGCTTAACCAACTGAGCCACCCAGGCTCAGTGCATCCCACGCGTTTTCTGAAGTGTGTTGTCTTCTTCGGTCTTCAGGCTCTGCGGAGCTTCTGTCCCTGGATCATTGAGCTGGTCCGGCATGCATGGGGTTATAGCTTCGTGCTGGGATTGCACACACCCCCATCCCCGTCTTCTCTAGGCACAACCCTGGAGTCACCATGAAGCATCACTAATATGTGTAGCCATGCTTACTACCATCTGGGTTGGGGAGGTAGTTGTCACCACAATCTGAGTATGTCAGAGTGTGTTGTGGTGCCAAGAAGATTGAAAAGTTTGGGAACACTGTACCGAGGTGGGATAGGGCACCTACCCAGAGGAGCTGCCTGCCTCCCTCGGGGACCGGAGAGGGAAGCTGGGAGTGGGGCTGCCTGGGGCCCGAGCTCCCAATGTGTAGGACAGCCACTTGGGGCCAGAGGGAAGCTGAGTCTTTTGCTTTTGCAGCTGCAGCGGCAGTGAAGAAAGCGGGAGGGCATCCTGAGGCGGGAAATGCCTCTCAGTGTCATCCCCAGCTGCTTCCGGCTTCCTCCTTCATGGATTCCGTGGCTCCTCTGTATCCCCGCCAGCCCCTGTCCCATGCCCCAGGTTCTGGCAGGCAGCTGTGCACTCCTCTCGGGGTCCGCACGTCACAGGTCCACTGAGAGGCTGTCAGCTCCCCATTGTTCTCAGGACTTCTCCGGCATTCCTTTGGCTCAGGAGGGGAAATGCCTGAAGCTTCCCCCCACCTCCTCAGAGATGCTTGTCCAAAGAGTCACCACCATTCTTGGCTCCTCAAGGGACACTGAGCCACAAGTACACCTGCTGGAGGTCAAAGATGGAATCTGAGGGGCTTGGGCTCACCCTAAAGGCCCCAGGAATTTATCTTTCCCCTCTCCCTCCTGTGCACATACACACAGTTACTCCACAGTTAACACACACACACACACACACACATACACATACTCCCTACTCCCAATCCTACCCACCTCCACATAGCTCCACGCATGCTCTCACATATATGCCTGCACCCAGTCCATTTTTTGTGTGCTTTGCTTTCACTGTGAGAAAGCAGAAGTGCTGTGGGTGTGGACTGAGACTCTTCCAGAAAGCCTTCCTTCATGATAGGTAAAACTTTCTGGATGAAAACTGGCCCCACCTCCCCTAGGACGTACCAGGCTTATATGCGCTGTGAATACAGTAGAGAATACACCAGGGAAAACCTCTGCCTTCCTTACATTCTAGTGCGGGGAGAGGAAAACAAAAAACAAGTGCTGATATTCAGGAGAACATTCTGGGATAAGGAATAGCAAGTGCAAAGGTCCTGCTGTCAGCTACGCTCAGCTCCTGGCCATGTGGAATGCACCACAGGGCAGCTCACAAGGCAACCAGCTTCCTCAGTCCAAGCGAGAGATGCTGAGAGAGTGTGAGAAAGACAGGAGTCAAAGTCTTATAATCAGACCTTGGAAATGACAACCCATCACCTTTGCCATATTTTCTTTGTGAGAAGCAAGTCACTAGGTCTGTCCACACCCCCCAGAGAGGGGTTGGATGAGGGTGGGGACACCAGGAAGGGGGGATTGTGGGGACCCTCGTACAGGCTGCCTACCACAGAAACCAGAGGACTTAGGTGGGCACAGGATCAGTGGGATCACATGTCCACAGAGACATCCAGGAGGATGAAGGGGGAGGTGGCGGGGGTGGGAGGGTATGTAAACCAGAGAGCAGGAGTAAGAGGATGGGCTACAGAGAGAGCAGATAAAGGCAGCTGGCAGAGACCATTTGTCTCAGAACTTTGCTGGTGTATGTCAGTGGACAGACGGAAGCTGTGAGCACATTTGAAGACCAAGGGGAAGGCGAGGAGCCAGCAGGGAGGTGAGCATTACAGGTGGCGGAGGGAAAGGGAAAGCGTGGAGCCAGACTCCTAGAAGAGGCAGGGCATCTTGTCATCTGCTGCTGAGTATTTATATAGCACACAGTTGGTTAAAAGCACTTTTACATGCACTTTCTGATTTGATTCCCACACCAACCGAGTGAGGTTGGCAGAGTGGGTTCTCGCATCATCCCCATTGTATGGAGGAGGGAACATGGACGGAGAGGGGAAGTGGCTTTCCCGAGGTCATCGAGCCAGTAAGAGTCTGAGTCAGGACTAGAAGTCAGGTATTGGTAGGTGTTTCCAGTCCCGGGCTGGCTCCTCACTAGGCCGCAGCGCTTTCAGCGTGCTCTTCCATTGCTCAAGCAAGAACCAACCTCAGCTCCCTTGTGCCTGCAAAGTTGAGGAACCGCTTCTCACCCCGAGGGGACTAAATGAGGGACTGCAGTTTCAGTGAAAGCAAAGCACACTACAGGTGGAACAGAGTGAGAATTCTTTGACTGTCAAGGGGCTATAACTCAAACTGGGGGGCTGCTGTGTGAGGGGGAGCCTCTGTGCAGCAGGGTCCACAGAACTCTGATTAGGCCCAGTGAGGAAGCATGGGCAGAGAGTTGCTGAGTCTATGTGGACCAAGCAAGGCTCCTTGGGGGAGGCTTGTGGCTTAGAAAGACAGTCCTCGCTGCGGAGGAGCTGTCCCCATGATTTCCTCTCCTCGCCACTCAGTGCTGCTGGCTCTCCAGCCAGCTGTGGAGCCCAGTGAGCCGCTGCTTTGTTCCAGCCTCGCCAAGGCCTGTGTTCCCCTTTCAGCTGGAGGCCAGCCAGCTTTGGGCAACATTTAGAAACTCACTGGAGAGATGGCAGTCTCCCTCTGGGAATCTCTGTCTCGGGCCACACCCCTGCTCCCAGCATGGTCTTAGCCCCTCCCCAGGGGAACTGGCTCACCCTGAGACCTGGGGCTGTGTCTCTCCCACGAGGCAGGGAAGCCAAGCCCTGCCCTTTGTGAGCTCCACCCAGGACACACACAACTCACCCTGACCCTGGGACAAGGAACTAATGACGACCGGTCATCTGGAACCACCTGAGCTCGGTTCTCAGAGACCTTCTAGAGCCTCGTTTTTTTTTTTTTTTTCTATAAGGAAATTAAGGTACAAAATAAGGAGGGGTTTGGTCCAAGGTCACAGAGCAACTGAGTGGTTGAGGGGAAGGGCCACTGTTTGAAGGAGACCCGAAGCTAAGAAAGAAAGGGCTCCTGGGCAGCTAAGGCAGCAGTTTTTCTAAGGAACTGATCCAAGCTGTGCTTGAGAAGGCATGGGAGTGGCATGCAGTAGGTGCTTAACAAACACGTCATAACTAAAGGAAAGTGATTGGTCCTGCAGAGGTGGGGGAAAGGACCATGCCACAGGGGGAGAAAACTCTGCCCAACACGGAGTCTTGTTGAGTCCAAATCAATGAGACTGGAACAGCCAGGGTGAGCTTTCTTCTCCTGGGACCCAACTCTGACAAGACACCAGGGCCGGGCGGCAGTGGGGGGGTTGGTGGCGGCCATGAGAGGGTGTTAGAGGGAAACCCCACCGTTACTTAGGATGAAGACCGCCCCCTTACTTTCCCCTTCAATTCTTATTCAGTGCTTCCTCAGTGCCAGGCAATATAACACACACACACACACACACACACACACACAGCACTGACATACAAGGTCCCTGTGAGGCAGAGGCCATCAGCACCTCTCTTTTACAGATCAGCTTGGAGCAGAGCTGCTGCCCCTGCTAGTCAAAGGCCAGCTTGCTCGAAGCTACCCCGGCTTGGTGGCAGCCTTGCAGGGCCCAGTTTGGGGTTGCCAATGTCCCGCGTGCTTCCACACAGCCTCTGTGTTGTGAGGCCCGAGGTGCTGGAACAAAAGGCCTATTAAGCCATTAGCCCCAATGAAGGCTTTGACATGAATCTCTCAGACCTCTGCAGCGGTCTGAGGGGTCCTAAGGAGACTGAACCGGGGAGGGAAGGTCAGGAAAGAAAAGGAGAAGCGCCGGAGCCGGCAGCTTGCCACCATCTCGATTCCTTTAACACTTGTGAGCCACCTACTCTGTGACTGTGCAGGGGGGCCGGGGTGGCCTTGTCCCCGACTCACACAGCCCACAGTCCAAGGGACGAGAACAACTAGCAAACAGCTACTCTGTGGCACGATGGTGGGGGGGAGCGAGAGGGGTGTGGAGGCCCCAAAGAGGGGCCAAACCGAAACAGGTCTAGTGGGCCAGGGAAAGTCTCCCCAAGAACTTGACTCTTTCAGCAGAGGTCTTGTTTGATTCCCGCCCCAGCCCAGTGTACAGAGAAGACAACCGAGGCCCAGTGAAGTGAGTGAGTCCCAGAGCTAGGACCCAGAGTCAGCCCTTGGACTCCCTGTCCGGTGCATTTCCCAGTCACAGCAGCGGAGCACGTGAAGAAGACCAAGAATCTCCGAAGAAGGCAAGAGGATGTGCAATGGAGGAGAGGTGTGCGGCCAGCAGGCGGAGAAGGAAAGTGTTGTGCGACCTGACAGAGCAGTGTCCCTTGAGGCCCAGTCAAGTCCTGGAAAGCCTCTCCCCAGAGCCCACGCACTTGGGCTGGTCCTGGGGACAGCCAAAAGGGGGCCACATCCCCCGGGCCCACCAAGTGGGGCCGTAGCTCTGTATGGTGCAGCCCCAGAACTTCCACATGACAGATGTGGCATTTCTGACACCTTCCCCTGAGTTTCCATGGCAACTGGGAGTCATTCCCCCACCCCTTCCAACTCAAGATGTTCTGCCTGTTGTGGCCAGCAGCTGTGTGAGCCATGAGGAAATAACACGTCTGGCCTTCAAGACTGAATGTGCCCTTCAGTCGTTCCTGACGGGGCAGAGTTAGACCTGCGATTAGTGGGGGTGGGGCAGGTGATCAGGGGTCTTTAATGCTTTGAATGCATCCACCTGATTCAGCTCAGTGTCTCCAGAGATAGGTTATGGGTCAGCATTCATCCCAGAATCCCCTGCTGGAGCTAGTAAGGCGGCCTCCCCGTGAAGAGATGCTCAATATTTAATCGACCCAAGCTTCGGTTAACCCCCAAAGCTTCCATTTTCACATCTGCTAAATGAAGGTAATTATGCCTGTCTAACTAGCTTGTTATGGAGGAAGAAATACGACAATGCCTAGCACAGAATGCATGTTCTGACAAAATGTCTAGCACATAGTAGGTGCTCAAAAATGTCAATCCGGAAGGTCCATTCTAAGCATTTTTGCCTGTCCCCACAATATAACATTCTCTCTTCTCCAGATCCTTATTATAAACTTACTTCCCATGAAGTTTATAATTCCCAAGTGGTCTTGGGAATTCGAAGAGCCCAAGTTAGAGATCACCTGGAAGTTCATAACTTCCTGGTTTATTGCTAGTGGCCCTACCAGCATGAGAGTCCTGGATTGTAGTGCTGGCTATACTGATGACTGACTGTGAGGCATTGGGCGTCCCCTGTCCCCTCTGGTCCTCGATTAGCCTCTCCATCCTGACTGTGAGGGACTGGCCTAGACCAGAGGCTTTTCAGATTGTGTTATGCAGGAGGCTAGGTGTTTCAGGGGACACTGGTGGGGGAGAAGGATACGACTGAATGGGTGAGGCTCTGGGCCTCCAGATCCTGCTTTGATGGAATTCATATGTGCCACAGCTTTACAAGTAGTCTGACAACTCTGGCCCCATGCTTCTGGCTTTGCTAGGGGGAGATGGCCCCTGGCTGCTTCCTCAACTCCAGAGAGCATGAGCCCTGTGGCCTGGGACCAGCCATACCAAGAGATGCTCCTCCCCCTAAAGGTGCCCCAAAGTTCCATTTTCTTCCATGCCAAACAGCCTGAGCCCTCTTCTTGCCTCAGCCCTTCTCCCTGACAGTCTGAACTGCCCAACCCCAGACTGCTTCAGCCAAACACCCTGAAGAACAGTATGGATAGGGGGTCTGGGGTCAAGAGGGAGCCTCAGAGGGGGAATAAGCCCTGGCTAGAGCTTCGTCTTGGGAGGGAACAGCAGGGTACTGGGCCAGTGGCCTGCCTCCCAGGGTGTCCTTGCTGAGTGTGGAAGGTGGGGGTTTAATCTGCATTTGGGACAAAGCCTACCCGGTGCTGGAGTGTTGTTGTCATGGAGACTCAGAAAGGTGTTATTAGCCTCTTTTCAACTCGATGGCCCTGTGTGGTCCAGTCCTGGTGCAATCTTAGCAGTAGCTGCACCATCACCCTGGCAACCCATTAGCTTAGTGTTGTTACCATGGAAACCCCGGCAAGGTCTATCAGCCGGGAACTTCCCGGAGGAGATGTGCGCTGGGGGATGCACTCATGGCTGGGCACACTCCACAGGTCTCCCAATTGACAGTAACCCGTTCTACGGACACTGAAGGTAATTTAGGATCTTTTCTGGAGCAAGTTCAGAGTCAGTGAGAGAGGAAAGAATTTGGCCCTGAAAAGTGGCAGGCTTTGTTACCATGGTAAAGCTGCTTCTAAGGATCTCAAAGTACAATGTAAAAGTAACTCTTCCAGGAGATTGAGACTGGCAGGAAAGGAGGCTGTGAGTCTGTCCTTCATTCGCTTGTCCATTTATTCATTCAGCGTTTATTGACCACTTGTTAATACAATGAGCGCTGTATATGCTCTGGGCTCTAACTATAGGAATACCTGCTCACTCCCTCTCCTCAACAGAAGACGAATAGTGAGGTGGGGAACCATCCTACTTCCTGCTTCAATCTCCACAGGAGGAGAAGGTGTGGGAATGCCAAAGGAAATGGGGTCAGAGGGTCTGGCTGTGTGTGTTGGGGGGGCAGGGTCCAGGGAAAATATTTGCTTTCTGTAGTCTCCGTTTTTAGCCTACCCCATGCTTGAGTCTTCAGGGAATTGGGATCTTTCTGTGGTCTGGATCACCAAAAGCTTGCAAGAAGATTCTAGCAACTATAGCTAGAATAGGCTACTTTGAGAAGTGAGGAGCTCCCCATCACTGGAGGTATGCAAGCAGAGGCAAAACAACTGTCCAGTGAAGACCGTGTAGAAATCATAGAGCACAATGATTAAGAGCACAGATTCTGGAACCAAATTTCCAGGCCTCAAATCTTGTCCCAATTGACTAGCTATGGTCACATTGAGCCTCGGTTTCCTCATCTGTAAAATGGGGATAATAAGAGTTTCTACCTCATGGGATTGTTGTGGGAATTCAGTGAGGAAAATATACGTAAAGAATTTAGAACAGTACCTAGCAGATAATAATCGCTCAACAAATACTAACTTGTCTGATCTAATGATGGCTGAACAGAGGTTTCTGCCAACACTGGGATTATGTATGATTGTTGTTAACAAATGTACCTGAGCACCCCAGATATAGAAACGGGGATTCTAGCAAGAGTGAGACTGCCCAACTGGGGAGCTGGCTGAGGGGAGAACTTTAAAGTGCTTTAGGATTCAGTGTCTTCATTGAGCCTCAAGACAGTTCAAGAGGTACAATTATCACCCCTTGGTAAGGGCAAGTCATGGGGCCGGCAGAGGAAGGGCTCTACCCAGCAGTCACCTGCGGGAACACAGCTCCCACAGTTTGCATTTCTCTCAGGAAGAGCTGACACCAAAGCCCAGGGAGCGGAAGAAGCTGTTTCCTAGAAATGCTGAGGGTGTGGCTGGTGGGCCTCACCCACGGACAGAGGACAAGGCTAGGCCTGCTCTGGAGCATTCACTTGAACCTGAACTTGAATCCTCCAGAGCTCCCTTACCTCTGAGCTTATTCAGAAAGCTGGGCCTTTGGGCAAAGTCCAAGGGAGTCATTAGACTCTGATCTGATACTTCAGAACCCAACCTAGTGACTCTAGTTTTTAACTGACGGCTGATGGGCTCACCAAGGAATTTTGCCTGCTGAGACTAGTAAGATGGACGAATGTTTTCATGCCATGTTGAAGGGGCAATTTGGAAAAAAAAAAAAAAAACCAACCACACAACCTTCCTTTCAGGCTTGAGAACTAAGTCATGGTCTCCTGAAGCTCCAGTTTAAAATATATATATATTCCTCGGGAGTATGGGAAGGGGACAGGGGTAACATTAAAATTCCCTAATAACCAGCATAACATGATCAGCACTGACTGATCAGAATATTTGCAGGTCAGAAACACCCAGAAAGCCTACACTAGTATACAGAGGAAAAGAGCAGAGAGGTCTTACACTGGGGCTTGGCTGGGGCAGGGTCCTCCCTTAGGGTTCTCCCATGAGCACATGCAGAAATCAGATTTGCTTATTGCCTCCAGAGGCTACAAGATTTCCCCTAGGAGCTGTGAGGGTGCAGGTGTGTACCCGCTAGCAGGGCGTTCTGGCAGGGACAAAGAAATATTCCTTGGGACAGCCTGAGAGCCAGACAGCCTAGGACCATCCAGTACGGATGCAAACAGGGCCTGGGTTGGACTTAGAGGGCCAGCTGCTGCCTTTTGAAACCACAAACTGGATAACTTTACCCCTGGTGCCCTTGGCTAGCAACTTCTCTTCCTTCCCCACCCATACCCCATGCACAAGCATGGTTAGCGTTGTACAGTACACATCTTGGATCAGATATACACACCTGCCCCAGGCAGTGTTGACACACACACGCACACACACACTCAGCCCACCTATACTCATGACTCATAGATACACCCTTGCACCCTCACATTCTCTTACATCATGGGACATACATTCACACCCACTGAATCATTCACAGGCTTAGAATCCTGCAGCAGAGGCAACCGAGTGTCAGCTTTGATTAACTTCGATCAGCTTCCCCCCACACCCACCTTGGTCTGCTCTCCCTCACACCTCGTGCTGAACAGCGGACAAGGGGACCTCAAGAGCTACCTTCAATGGTCTGGGCCAAGGCCTGGCTCAGGCAGTAAGAAGTCCCTGCAGTCCCCAGGATCAGCCAGCAGGGGGCAACCTCTCATGTCACAGTGAATTTCACCCAGAGACTAAGGGACCTGGAAGAGAAAGGGTGGCAGAGCAAAAGGAAAGTGGAACATCTAAGAAGTTTTCAGAGCGCCTCTCCAGCCTGCAAGCTGGCCCAGGGACACCCAGCGCCCCGCGCTGATGGGTGGGAGTATTGGCCAAGTTATGGGAAGAGGATGCCTTAGGTACCATGGCAGGCCCCTGCTCTAGCTCTGCCCAGCGAAGAGCCTGGACGAGAATCAGCCAGCACACAGGAGTTAAGTGGAACTTTTCATTCTGCAAGTCACAGCCCCTCTCAGGGCCCGCTCCCAGTCTGTGAAATGGGTTTAAGAGTAAATCATGCCTGCTTGGACTCAAGCAGCATGCTCCCTCCGCCAGGAATTAATTCCCTTTCTCTTGCTTAACCTCTACTCACCCCGAGGTCTCAGCTTCCCACTTCTCCTCAAGGAAGCATCTCCAAACCCCTTCCCCAACGAGACTTTGAGTTCTCTCTGTGATAAGCTTCTCAGAGTCCTGTGCTTTCCCCCCAGAGCCTTTACCACAGTCACTGTCAGACATTCCTTGTGATTTTTGAATGACATCGGACCTCCCTCACCAGGTTGTAAGGAATGTGGCACATAGTAGGCGCTCAAGCACGTGTTGAGTGTTGGGAAATGAGTTTCTACGGCACTTTGCAGATGACAAAGCACTTTGCCAGGCAAGCTGGAAAGTAGGCATTTTTCACACAAGCATAGCGCTGTCTAGTGTACCAAGCATTTAACTTCAAAAACATTTTAACTTCATTTTCACTTCACTTGAGCCTTACTACAAGCCTGTGAGGAAGCTACGGATTGTTATTTCTATTGTAGATACAATAAAACTGAGGCTTGGAAGGGTGGAGTGACCCAGGCTTAGTACTTAGAGGAGCCAAGGTTTTTTCCAGATCCCACGCTGGGAGGCACAATCTTATATTCCCTGGTCATCATCACTATGGGCATCATCACCTCCACTGCGGGTATAGCCATGTTCAGTCTGGCAAGAAAGTGTATGGTTGGCAAGCACACAGGCTTAGGAGGGAGACAAACCTAGGTTCCCATCCGGGCATCACCTGCTGTGACCTTCAGAGTAGAGGAGCATCCTGTAAGATTTCCTGGGGGAGGCTGACTTGGTTGGCACTTGAAGAATGGAGAGAATCTGGAGAGGCAGAGAGCCAAGGAAGGGAAACCTGGGTAGACTAGAAAAGTACTGGGAAGAGGGTGGGGTGGGGGACTTCGGCTGATGCCTTCGCAGCTTCTGCTTCCCGAGAGCTGTGTGTGCAGCTCCCTCCTGTACAGCTCCTGCTGGGGCCAGGGGAGCAGCCAGGGGTACAGAGCGCCCCGTGGAAGCCACAGGCAACAAGGGCTGTCCCACCCTCCCCGCACACCTTTCCCTTCAGCCTCCCAGAGGTGAGGCAAGAGCAAGTCTTCTTCACTGCCCCTCCTCCACTGTGGCTCACACACACTCAGGGTAGGGGCAGGCCAAAAGGGGTTTTTTATGCTTGGGTTCTGAGAATGTTGGTGCAACTTGAGGGGAAACTTGCACAAGACATGGGACCTAAAGCTTAACAGGCAGTTTGGGAGAGGGGATGGGGTGAAGAGGGCTGTGGAGCTGAGCTGGGGGCTGGTCCATAGTTGTGTGGGAAGGAGGGAAATCAGACTGCGACTCCTGGCCAAACCTGTGTCTGAGATCTCTGAGTGAGGAAGGCGAAGGGGCTGCGTGGTGAGCCTTCCCTCACGAGACCCCTCCTCCAGCCCCTCTCTACCCCTGTGTGATCCTTTCCTCTGCTTCACAAATCTTTCCATATCTTTCCACCTTGCCCACACCTGAGGAGCTGGGAGTTCTCCGAAGGAGGTGAGAGAACTCTAGGCTCTGAGAAAGGTTGGGACCCCACACACAGGGGGATGAAACCTCATAGCTACGCCCCAGTCACTGGGCCCTCTCCCCACACCTGCTGGGGAGAGAACCAGAGACTGACTTTCTGGAAACCTGGGCTTCCGCGGCGGGTGAGGGGACGAACCTCCCCCTGGTTCCGCAGACACAGTGCTTCTGCAGTCCCAAGACAGAGGTGACAGCTGCTATTGACTGAATGCTTTGTGTTTCAACACTGTCTTCGCCTTCCTTTAAAGTGCCTTCTCTTTCATTTTTACACATCACAGAGGATCCTCAGATGGACTGAGCCTCTCCATGCCTCCGGTTCCTCAGCTAGAGGGTGGGCCTGCGATGGAGACAAGTCAGGACAGGTGAAGTGCCAACAGTGCGAGGCCCATAGGAAGGGCTCCTGGAATGTTTGCTAACACCACTTTGAGTCCCACTTTCTTCATCGAAAATCAAAGGAGTTCAGGGGACTGAATGACCTCCTGCCGGCTTTGCTCTTCTGTGATTCTATATGTCTGAGGTGAGGAGGGCAGAAATTCCTGACCTATGATGACAGGTGAGGAGAAGGTACTGGAAGGCCCCCAAAAGATGAACTAACTTGAAGGTCACACAGCCAGTTACTGGCCAAGCTGAGGTTAGGCTCCAGAGTGCCAGACCTTTAGTTTCAGGCCACTGCGCTGGCTAGGCTACAGCCTGCCCATTCCTTAGCACCCAGGGGGAATCAAAGCATTTTGTCTGAACAAGGAGGGAAATATGAAATGGAGGTTATGGCAGCCTCTGGGACCAAGCGAAGCTTGTGCAGACCCTCCAAACCCAGTGGTAACCTTTCTCGCTGGCCAAGGTTCCCATTTCCTGCTATGCGCCCATTTCTTCTCCCGGAGCTCCTCCCTACACGTGCTTGTGGCCCTCACAGGATTCCTCACAGGATTGTCTCACTGTTTGCTGGGACCCCCAATAAGACCTTATGCACAATGGGTGATTCTCACTCACCCACACCTTCAAGGAGGCCTGGGCAGAAAGGACCAAGGAGAGATTTTGCCAAGCTACCCAGCATGTGCTCGGCAGAAGCAGATTCAGGACTAGATCTCAGGTTTCCGGGCCCTTGGCCTCATATAGAGAGAAACTCAAGGGACAGGCAAGTCTCCTAGAGCATGAGCCTGGCTTGGAAATCCTAGCTCAGGAGCTTTCCCAACTAATGCTGCTACAGGGGAAAATGCTGAGGGTCTGATCTGTCCCTGGGGAGGCCCTTCCAGCGTCCAGTGTCCGGAATACTGAAAGTTTCTAGGGGCCGAGACGCAATCATGATGGGGAAGCAGACCCCCAGCGAAGGCACGGCAGGTGACCCCAGCTGAAGACAGAACCAGATGGTTCTGTGAATTTGAGCAAGCGACTTGACTTCCCTGAGCCTGTTTCTCCATCTATAAATGGGGGATAATGATGGCTTCCCTGTCCACTTCTCCCATCCAAGTACTAACCAGGCCCGACCCTGCTTAGCTTCCGAGATCAGCCTGTCCACTTCTCAAGGGTAGGATAAGGTTTAGCAGAGATAGGGAACTCCCACTGGTAAGCTTGTACCACAGGCTGGGCACGGTGCCCAACACTTTCCTTGCGTCATTTCATTCAAACCTGACCACTGCACTGAAAAGTCGGCAGAGCATCCCGCCAGATTTGGAAACACGGCTCACTGAGATCAAGACGCTGCCTTTAAATTCTCACAGATAAGTGAATAGTAGTGCTGGGATTTGAACCCTGTTCTGACCCACACTTCCCCTTCCACTGAAAGCCCTTTGTCAGTATGATTATTATCAGATTAGCATGGCACAGAGGCCGGCTCATAATCAGTTTATTAAATTCCCTTCATTCTAGACCGCGCTGTAGAATGTCAGTCTTCTCTTCAGGCCCCAAGCAGGAGTTCAAGGGCTGAGTTGAGACAGGGTTCGGCAAACTGTGACCTGCCACCTGTTTTTATAATATAGAAAGTTTGGTTGAAACACAGCCACACCCATTCATTTATACTTTGTGGCTGCTTTTATAGCGGCTGACTGGGGGAGTCGAGACAGACATGGACTGGCCCTGCAAAGTCTGAAATACTATCTGGCCCTTTATAGAAAAAGTGTTCTGACCCCTGATTTCAAACTTTCAAGGATATACTCTGGATGCAGCTCCGGCCTTTGGCTGAAGTCCATAGCAACAATGAGGGAGCCCCTTGCCGGGCTCCCTCTGTGAGCCCTGGCCAGTTACATCAGGAACACGGGTTTTCAAAGGCTCTCTGGAGGGGCCTCCCATTTGAGGGTTCCAGAAAAGGGCTGGCTGCGTCTGCAGCCCCTTCTGGAGCCGGGAGCAGAAGATAGTTAAGTCTTCTCTTCTAGTCTCTTTCACAGTTAGCTGGCCTGAGCTCACTCTGGTCAGAAAGAAACTGTGAATTGAGAAATTTCAGTTGAATAACCTAACCTTTAGGCCTGAGAAAGAAAGTTATATAAGCACTTCTGAATGGCTGCTCAGGCCAGGCCCCATAGTTCCCACCGCAATGAAGGAGCCCAGCCCTAGCTGGTGGTACCAAGTCAGCCAGGGGCTGTGGGAGAGTCTGAGATGTTAGGCTCCAGAGGGTTAGTGCTTATTTTACACACACCTGCGAGCCTAAGAAGCCATGAGTCTGGACCTGGGTCTGTTTAGCCTCCCTAATCTCTGTCATTTCAGAAGCTGCCTAAAGTTTTCCAGGTGGATTTAAAGTACTGTTGTTGTTGGGGTTTTTTAAAAAAAGATTATTTATCTATTTATTCATGAGAGACATGGAGAGAGAGAGAGAGAGAGGCAGAGGGAGAAGCAGGCTCCCCGTGGAGCAGGGAACCCGATGCAGGACTTGATGCCAGGACCCTGGGATCATGATCTGAGCCAAAGGCAGCCGCTTAACCCACTGAGCCACCCAGGTGCCCAGTAATGTTGTTTTCCAAGTGCTCTGCCCCTGAACCCCACCCTTCAACCTCTTGGTCTAGGACTTACGGGCCAGAAACAGTTAAGTGAACCCCTTTTCCTTCTTACCCCTGCAATTTCAAAACTACCCCCTACTCTGATCCTACTGTATTTATCTGGCCAAGATATTGCCAAAGGGGGCAACCCATATGTCCTACCTTCTTTTGGTTTGGTGTCTAATTACCTAATTATCTTTCCCTCATTCTCTGTCCCAGGGTCAGACTCGCAGTCACCCACTAGCATCCAGTTGGTACATTCGACCGGGGGACCCTGGTGGCTGCTCCCCTTCCTGCCCCACCTCCACTGCCCACCATCTTCCTGCCAACTTGACCAGATGTGATCGGGCCTCGGAAGCTGGTGTGAGTGATCCCACCAGTCCACAGCATGCCGTCTATATCTTTGGCACTTACTGAGAATACCAAACACACTTTGTACTTAAGTCTTCCCTCTACGGGATCTTCTATAGGACCATAGAAAGGATTTGCATTCTAGAATTTGAAGTCCAGATTCTAGATTCACTTATTGGCTTCACTTCTCTGAGCTCGTTTTCTCATTTCTCACTCGTAAAACGGGGCTCAGGGACTGTGCCACCCAGTCGTTAGGATGATAAAAAGAGTTATTTTTAAAAAGAGTTCTGGAAGCTGCACACTTCTGGGTGGGTATTAAGTTCCCCAGCCCTGCCACCACCCCCTTCTCCTTGGTTCATGTAAAATTAGAGCTTTGGGGGTGATGAGGGAGGTAACAGACCAATCAGCATAAAGCCAGCCCACCTAAACCCCTCTGCCTAACCAGTTACTCTGACGACCAGTTTGCCTAAAAGTCAAAGTAGTAATTTTGAAAGAAGGCATTTTGTACCAATTTTCCTAAGAGGCAATTCCAGCATAATGTCATATTTTTAAATCACTATGTCACAATCTGCAGCATTTTGTCAATGATGAGATTATTTTATATGCGTGTGTGTGACTTTTTCTATTTTATCTCCTATTGAACAGTTTTTTTAACAAGCTTTTTAACAAGTTTGTTTGCAGACTCTTTCTTAAAATTCTGTATTTCTAACACCAAATACCTGCCAAGTCTGTAGAATATTCCACAATATTTATCGAACGCACCTTTCTGATCACACCCGTTTTCTTCTCGCTAGGTGGTACTCTGCATTGTGTATGCCTGTGTGCACCTAATGAGTTGATTAACCAAATTAGCATGTACCCATGCTCCTTCCTGTTCTGCAAGATATTGGCGTTTCGACAGCAAGCATGAAGAAGTGAGACAGATGGGGCAGAATTGTATTGAACTCCTTGCATTTTATTTTTCAGGCTTTCTCATTTATCAAGCAGCTCTATTCTGTGAAACATAAAATGATACATAACAAAGTCATTACCAAGTGTACTTATTGCAGGAAACATAACCATTTTCAGGAAAGGCAACCTGACTAAAAAGTCCCGAAAGTGTTCAAAAGTAGATAAAATTAGAAGACACCCACCAAGGATATAAAACAGCTTTGAGTAGGAATCCCACCTTTAACCAGAATGTCTTTATACCAATTGCTTTGTAAAAAGCTTTAAATGGCACCAAAGGAAGAAAAAAAAAGGACACCCAAACAGATGCCCAAACACTTAAAAGTGGACTGAACATTATGGGAACCGGTCATTAAGCACAGAGGTTCCTTTCATGAGTTTGTGGCCAAGTGGTTCGAGGCCGTTTGACCTGGAATCGATCTGGGATGCAGGCACTTCCCTCCGTGCAAGGGCAGTATATGGGCACGGGGACAACTGTGGACCTCGGGGGACAGGAATGCCCCTCCTGAACATGATCTTCAAGAGTAAGGGTGAATTGTCAGCTTTTAACTCTTTATTATAAAGACATATTTACACAGAACAATCTTTACAAACACAGTGAACACAATTATGAGAAGGAGACAATTTCTTAAAGAAAAGGGCCTTAATATCTTTGTATAAATTAGTAGAAGAATCATACACAATCATTTTAAATAAGACAGGACCCCAGCCACCTACTACTCTCTTCTGCCCTGTGTCTCTGGACTTGACCAACTTTCCCCCCTAACCCACGGGGCTGGCGGGACAGCTGCTGAGGCAGGAGACGCAGAAAGGAGCAGGGGAAAGAAGACCCAAGCCCGGGTGGGGGCACCAGTGGCAGACGAGGCCTTCTGGACCCTGGCCAGTCCCCACTGCCAGCCTGAGGGCTGTGGGGGAAGCGGGTGCTCAGCCCCGCTCCTCAGGGTGGGCCTTGAAGCAGCGGCGGCGGCAGCAGCATTAGCAGCAGCGGAAGTGAGGGGGAGAGGTGGTTAGGCGACGCCGGGGTTACCATGGGACTCGGAGGGCCCTGACCCCCCCTGTCCCCACACATACATAGGTGGGCCATCAGACTCTGGTTTCCCATTTCCTCCCTCCTGGGAGGCGTCTGAGAAGGAAGCCTGCTCAGACCTGTATTTCCTCCCAGCTTTCCTTCCTTCCTTCCTTCTCTCCTTCCTTCTTCTCCCCCTTGCCCCTCCCTTAAGGAAAGGCCACTGGGAAAGAAGGTCCAGTCAACGTGAAGGGAAGGCTACCGAGTCCAATGACTTAAGGCTACATCCTGGCTAGCGAAAACCAGTATTGGGGCTGGCGTGGGAGACTCAGTACCTGAGCTGTCCCTGGGAGAGCACACGGGCTTTGGTAGCGCTGTGGGCAGGGGGCAGCTGGCCAGGGACCTTCTCAGCCCAGGTCCGGGAATGAACCAGCAGGGGCAGCCCAGGGAGGCAGGAGCAGCTGGGTCCCCATACCGCCATGGGGCAGTTCATAGCTGGCCTGCCCCTCCCTTCCCAGACACCCCCAGCCCCAACCACGGGAAAGGCACTCAATGTGTTTTGAAAAAATATCATCAAGAGGGAAGAGGACATCATCAAGTGGGAGTGGGGAGACCTGGGTCCTCATTCTGGCTGTGCGGTGACCCCGAATAAGAATAGGTTGCTGTCCCTCTCCAGGCCTGGTTTTACATGAGTTTGCATAAGGAGGCAGAGCTAAGTGATCACCAAGGTTCATTTTGGCTCTGACATTCTTTGATTCTTGGCAAAAAAAACACTCGTCCTGTTTGGCTTTTGCTCCTGGGAGGATATAGAACCATCTCCTGAGTGAGAGCTTGAACTAGCGGGCAAGGGAGGGAGGGAGTTGGGGGGTGAGGTGGGGGGCAGTGTTAGGAGACACAGAGAGGTGACAAAGTACTTCATGGCCCCTCTCCTTCACCTCTTCCTGAAGCCAAACATGGCATGTGGAAAAGGCCACAGCAGCTAGTCCTCCTCTTCTCCAATGCTTTCCCACTCCCCTTTCCAGAGGACGGAACCCCATTCCAATGCCCCCCAAGGCACCTTGTGCACATCCCAATCAATGCCCCCAGCCCCTCTAACCAGCACCTCCTTGAAGGGTGAAGGGTCCATTTGAAGGGACCTTCTGGAGCCCCCCGAAGAAGGGAATGTTCCCCGCCCAGCCCCGGTGAGGGAAGGAAGGGCTGGGCGGAGCTTGGGCTGTTGGGCAGGGAGAGGTGGGGGCTAGGGGAAGGCGAGGGCCGGGGAGAAGGCAGGCCTTCCAGTGCTGGGTCTCCAAAGTCAGTCCAGGGGAGGGCCAGGAAGAGGAGCTGGACGGATCCGTGGAAAGAAAGGGAACCATCCGAACTAGGGGCAGGTCCACGCCATTCGGGGCAGCTGGTGGGTGAGAAGAATCGGGACCATCAGCAGTGAGGACAGGTGTGAGGAGAGAGGCGAATGGAAGTGAGGGCTCCAGAGAAGCAGACCAATCTATGGGGTAGCCAGATTCACAGGGGGCGGGCACTCCGGGGCCTCTTCCGTCCTAAAGAGACAGAAATGACCAGAGAAGAAGTCACCGACGTGTCCTAGGTCAAAGGAACCAGCCGGGAAAGGAAAGGAGACAGCCTTCAATTCCCTCTTCCCACAACCCTGAATCTAAAGCCCAAGGTCCCTGAGTTGGTGCCACTTTGTTGGGGGTCTAGGGGTGAGAGAGCAGGCCAGGCCTCAGGGGCAAGCTCAGGCCCTGCTTTCTCTGCTACTGCCTTGGATTTTTCTTTCTTTCCCATGGCTCTGGGCAGCTCTTCTTCTCTGCCTGCTGTCCCCCAAGGCACTCTGCTTCCCTCCCCCACTCTGGTGAAGATCCACCCTGCACACCAGTAGGATACCCTGAGGCACTCTTCTCTGGCTCAACAAGGTCCCCCCAGGACTTCTAGAACTCTCCAACTGGGCCAGCCTGCCCAACCCCAGGCAGCAGAGTGGAGGGGAGCTGGCACCCCATTCCTGGGGAGTCAGGAGTTCAGGCCCAGGTGTCAAGCCCCTCTCTGGGCCTTGGTCTCCAAGTCCATAAAACAAAGGGGTAAGATGGGTGCTCTGTAAGCCCCAGTGTCGCGTGCGGGCCTGGAAGGGCTTGGTGTGGGTGTCTGGCCTGCGAGACGCAGCAGAGTCACCGACCTTCCAGGCTGTCCCTCCCCTGCTCCTTCGCTGCCCACTGACCAGAGGCTCAAGTACCTGCTTCAGAAAGGCATGGGGCCTTTGTGGGAGAGGCGTGGCCGCTGGCGGCGAAATTTCCTCCGACCGCCCTGCCAGGGCCCCGGTCCATTCCTCGAGCCTCTGGGCTGCACCAGGTGGCGGACGCTGCCCTCCTCCAGCCCCTTGCCATCAGCAGGCTGCGGCAGGGGCCCTGCGGGAAGAGGAAAGCCTGTTAGCCAAGAGGGCTGATGCGAATGGGCAGAGGTAGTCCTCATCAAGGCTTTTCTTTGCTTTGACCTTCCATCTTGGTGAACAGTTTGCCATTTTTACACTGGCCTGGGCCAAAACCTACTACTCACATCTTGCAACGTATGGAGCTGACTTTACGCCCCTTTGGCAGTTCTACCATGTTTCTGGCAGGCACAAACATGTTCCTCATTTAGAACATGTGGGTAGAGGATGGGGCATATGTCTGCCCTTGGTGAGGGCGCAGCAAGCAGAAACTCCTCATTGTACCCTGGCAACATATTTACTAAAAACATTTCACACATACAATGAAATGAATCCCCCGCCACCATGTCCCCATCACCCAGATTCAACAGTTATCCAGGTGGTTTCACAGAGGCTTTCGTTATCCCCCTTTTTTTTTTTTTTTCCTTTGTGGAAGTATTCTACAGCAAACCCAGAACATCATGTCATTGTCCTCTGACATCCTTCAATCTGCAGGTGACCCACCTTTGAGGACTTGAGACCCCCATCCCTCACCCCTGGGCATCTCATCAGTTTTTTGGCATCCCCGAGGCTCCCTTGCTGATCACAGGGAGATCCCTGTAATCTCCCTGTGGGCATGGCTGGGGTGGGAGGGGGTTGTCTCTGACCCTGTGTCTCTGTGTACCTTAAGCTGGGTGCTAGTCATATATTCTTAGAGGCCCAGAAATATTATCTGAATGGATGAGTGAACCAATGAGTGAATGGTCACTTGAGGCAGCGAGTCTGGTCGTCAGGAGCAGTGTGAACTCCTGCAGCTGGCACCTTCGCCTACCGAGTGCCTTATCTTGCATCCCCACACCACACTCGACCCCGTGTCTGATGTAATTCCTGCCATTTAGATTCCTGGTGGCTTCTCTCCAGCTTTCTGGCGCTCTGCTCTACATCTGCCCACACCTGGCTTGGAGGAGAAGGCTCCCGATGCCAGGCCAAGCCCTGACAATGGAACCCGAGTGGTGCTGGGCGTTCTTGGGTGCAGTGATGGAGAAGTCACCTGGGCCGGCTCTCGCAAAGGCTGCAGCACAGCCAGGGAAGGCGAGCTTGCGCTCCGGAAACAAGCCTGGGCTCTGGAAGCAGGCCGAACAGGGAGGTGAGATGGTGCTGGGCAGAAGGCGGACTGCAGGGAACCTGTGCAATGCCCAGTCCAGGGCTGGCCTACAGAAATATGGCTTCTGAGGTCAGTGATCACAAATCCCATGCTCTCTCCTCCCACACCACTGGATTCGCCTTCAGCTATATCCCGGCCCCCGAAGCCCCATTTCCACCCATCCGGGCATCTCCACAACTAGCTCACAGTTTCCATATCACCACCCGTTGGCTGCTAGCCCCCCAGTCATACCCCTGGCTGCTCTTCCTTTCCCTCCTCCTTCCTCCAGCATCCCCATGCTTTGGTTCCTCTGTTGGCTCCTTGGCTCTAGTGATTTCTCCTCCGTTTGCACACAATTTCCAGGCAGTTATCCTCCTCTTGGGCCAAAAGCAGGCGAGGTTTGTCCTTTGGGCCCTCCCCACCCAGGCTCCGGGGGCCTGCTGCTGTCTCAGACACGCAAGCCCACTGTGCACATGCACACATTCTAGTCCCCCACTTCGCCTTCTCCAAGAAAAGTCACGGACCTGTTAGGACCCTACAGTTTACCAGCCACATTTCTGTGCTTCTGGTTGGGGTGGGTTAATCCATCAGCTCCTACCCCAGTGAGAATTAAAACCTACCCACGGAACAAGAATGAAAACATAAATTATGTTCACACTTTGGGGCAGTGGGGCAGGAGGCCACTTTTGTCTATCATAAAGCCATTTGCAAAAGGGCTGGGCCAGGGAAACAGAGAAGAGAAGAGAAGAGGGAAGGACCTTCACTAAGCATCCCCACCCCTGACTTCAGCTGCTGCAGCTTCTGCCCTATGTTTTGGGGTCCCCTCAAGGCCCTTCCTGACCACTGAGGGGGGTAGGAATGATGCTGATGAGGAGTCCCATACCAAAGGCACACTCAGGGCAGGAAGGACTGTGCTGAGGGTGTGGCCAGGTGCAGGGAAGGACCCTAGGGGCCTTGATCGTGTGAGGCCTTGGTTCTTGAGTCTGTGACCCTGACTGCTAGGGGCGGAGTGGATGTGGGCCGATGACGCAGATTACGGCTGCAGCGGTAGGGTGGGCATGGAGAGTGAATGCTGGTGGCAGTAAGGGAAGGAGGGCTGGAGTAAAAGGCCCTAAGTGGGGGGAGGCCAAAACCAGGATGGGAGGGTGGCTCAGACTCTGGCCAGGGAAACATCTAGACTCCAAGCCAGCAGAGAAGAACTACCTTGAACTGACTGAGCACTCAGCCAAGCTCTAGAGAGTGGCCACTCAGAAGGCCCCGGCACATTGTACCTCCTAGGCAGGGGGCTCACTGTCCTCTTTGTAGCCAGAGCTCTGCAGCTCCTCCCACACCCTGATCCCATCATGCACTTGTTTCCTTCTGCTTTTGATTCTGCATCTGGCTTCCCCTACGATAAGTTGACACCCGAAATGTGGGCTTTCTCCTGTCCGTTTTAGAGGCTGTAGATTCGCATCAGTGCGGAGGTCTTGGCTGCACAACAGAACCACCCTTCAGAAATGGGGGCCTTCCTCAGTGCACTTAAATATTTTCTTCTAACTCATGTGCTGCTTCGAGGGAGGCTGGGGGCAATGCCCCAAGGAATCTGAAGCCTAGAGGGACTGGAGCCCCTGCTCTCTGAAGCACCAGCAGAATGAGGCCTCGGCCTCTCCATACTGAGAGCTGCATGCAGGGCTGAACAGGGATTGGTTTTCTCGAGGCCTGAACTCCAGCCCTGCTGGCAGACAAAGAGGTGCGTGTGACTTTTCAGGAACATGCCAGCCTCACCAGGAACGACACGGCTGCTTCTCCTCTCGCCATCTAGTCTATCTGGTGACTGCTTTAAAAGCCCTCACGAGTGCTTGGTGGGGGGACCCTGCTGGGCATGCCCCCTCCTGGCTCTGCAGGTCTCTCCTTGCTGAGGCATCTGTCCTTGGACTGCTCAGCCCTCCACCCCAGTGCCCTGAGCTATCTTCCCATGCCAGCTTCGCTGACCTTGGACGTGTCACACCCTGGCAGCCTGGCCCTCCACTTCACTTGCGTTAGTCTTCTGCCCCAGAGGCCGGACTCAGGTTACAAGAGTGCTTAGCACTTAGGAACTGGGATGGAGTGGAGAGGGTGAGGTACACTAGGCTGTCCTCACACTAGCACTGTGACTGCAGGCTTTGAGCTAGGGCCGAGGAGGGGAGGAGGAGAAGGAGGGAGAGGGGCAGAGGGGTGCTCAGATAAGAGCAAGAGTCACTTTTCCCTGGCCCAGTAGCTCTCAGACTCAGAAGAGCAAGGTGTATCTCAGGTCAGGAAGCAGTGGAGGAGTTTGTGTGTGTTGGGTGAGGGGGGGGAGGCGCAGACATTCCGAGTCAGGACAGAGTGCATTGGGGAGGAAGCAAGATTTTCAGGCCTGGGAATTTTTTTTCCATGATTTATTAGAGAGGGGAGGTGTAAGCAAGAGTGTGAGGGGCAGAGGGAGACGGAGAGAGACTCTCAAGCAGACTCCTCTCTGAGCATGGAGCCTGATGTGGGGGGTGGGGAGCTCCATCTCAGGACCCTGAGATCATGACCTGAGGTGAAACCAAGAGTCAGCCACTCAACCGACTGTGCCATCCAGGCACCCCCTGGGCCTCTGAGACTTTGACTGGAGACTCTGGCTGGGGAGAACATGCAAGCCTGGGCCAAGGGCAAGGTGGTTCTGGGGTCCCTGTTTCTGACCCAGGACGGGAGGCAGGAGGAGCAGGACATGAGTACCTGGATCCTTGGCTGGTGGCCACCTACACAAAAGTGTCCCTCCTTGGCTCCTAGAGATGTCATGAGGGGGAGAACGTTGTGAGAGCCCAGTGTCCAGTGCTAGGCTTAAGCAAAAGGTGAGAGCAATAAATTTACCGAATAAGGGCACAAAGGTAGAGGACTTAATAAAGAAGGGTGAATTAAAGCAAAAGGTGACAGGGTCTGCACCAAACACAGTGTTCCCTTCCCTTGAAACTAGCTGTCCCCTTTACCGGCTGGACCCCTAAAGTGTCCTAGTAGTGGTCAGTTCCCCAAGGGTCTCCCCATAACCTCTGGGGGAGCGCCAAGTAGGCAGATCAGGAAGCCCCAGCTTCCTCCAGGACCCCCTCTCTGTATCCACGCTTTCTTCCCTGACGGTACCACTTAGGACTGTTTGCTGGTGGTGGTGTCCTGTGGGTGTCTCGTCGTGCCAACTGCACTAGATGGAAGGCACCTGAAGGGCAAGCCCACACGGTGTTCTTCATCCCTATCTTCTGCTCTCTGTTCACCTGCCTGACAGGAGTTTCTGAGGAAAAGGCTGCTCCCTTCTTACCAAGGAAGAGGCTCCTGCAGCACTTGGGCGCTAAAGAAGACCACTGGACAGCTAGCTGAAGGCAGGGGGTGCCAGAGCTAACCTATGCACCTTCCTGAGAAGCCAGGCTGTGCTCCCAGGGTGAAGGCCCTTTCGAAAGGCAAGAGCAGAGAGGGAGGTGGAGACTCGCCAGGCCCCTCCATGGCTCCTGGGCTGCAGGCCATCCTCCTGCTCTGGGGAGTCTGAACTAAGTAGGGCCCCATGCCCTTCATCTAGGAAACTGCACCGCCCTCTCCTCCCCTCTGCTCCCACCTCTCTGTGACTCCAGCCCTGGCACTGGCATTGGTCCACCGGGTCTTGGCCTTCCCCTTGTGTGGGGCCAGGCAGGCAGCAGTGACAGCCAGATCACAGAACTGTGGCAGCTGGAGGTAGGAGCTGACAGCCCCAGGAGACACTGACACACAGGGGAAAGGCAGCCTGGGCTGGGGCTGCCAGGGCATCGCTGGGACCAGGTCTGGGGAGGGCAAGGGAGCACCAGTGCCAAGTATGCCAGGCGAGGGGGGGTGTGGTGCAGGTGGGGGAGAATGGTCTTCCCCTCACAGAATTGCAAGGAGGTGTCAAGTCAGGCGTTATGTTTCCTCGTGTGGTGCCTGGAGACAGGGGACCTAAGGTGAAGCGTGCCTGTGCCAGAGCTGAGTAAAAGGCTGGAGCCAGGATATCCAAGGAGGAGGGTCCGGGGAAGCGCGGAGTCTGTGGGGAGGACCTCCTGTTCAGGAGCAGGAGAGCAGACCGGATAAGACCTTGGGGCAAGGGGAGAGAAGACCAGCCTGGCTGTGCCCTGCCAGCTCGGCCTGGGGAAGGCTGCCTCTGCTCCCATGCGGGCTGAAAGGAGCAACAGCTGGGCTCCACGCCGCCGCCCCCGCCGCGCGCTCCTGCCTATGCAACAAGTGTCACGTCTGCATCTTGGCACATCATCCCGAGTGGCCCGCGCCCCGCGACCGGAGCGCGGCCCCTAACCTCCAGGGGCCGGACAAGTTTCAACTCGGGAGGCCAGACCCCAGGCTCAGGTCAGGCTCCCTCCACTGATCCGCGGGGAGCGGGACATGCTCCCCCCAGGCACATACCCTCCACCACGTGGGGTGCATGGCGCGGGACCCTGGGCGCACGCCCGCGGCCCCGAGCTCCTCGGACTTCAAGGAGCCGCCCGGAGGGGCAAGGCGCCAGGCGGGTGATGCCCGAGACCGAGCCAAGACCCCTCTCGGAGACAGCCGTCGCCCCGGCCGGCCCGGTCCCCGGCCCGGGGCGCCCTGTCAGTGAGTCCGCGGCCCGGCGCAGCCGGCGCGTGGCTGCTCCTGCTCTGCTAGCGCCCGGGTCCCGGGAGGCTGAGAGCGCGCGAGTCGGGGGGCGGAGGGAAGGGAGCGCGTGGGCTGCGGTCCAGGAGGGAGGCGAGGGGCGCGCGGGCGAGCCGGGGGGCCACGCACTCACCTCCACACGCCGCAGTCAGGGAGAGCCAGAGCAGCAGGAGCGCCTGCACGCAGCGCCGCAGATTCATGCTGCTCCTCGGCCGCGCCGCCGCAGCCCGGGCCAGGGGGCGGGGAGGCCGGGCGCCCCGAGGCTGGGAAAGGCGCGAGCCGCGGACCGTGCGTGCGTGCGTCCGGGCGCGGAGCTCGCGTGGCTCTCCGGCTGCGCCGCGGGCTGGCCGCCTGCCGCGCCCGCTCGCCGCTGCCTCTGCTGCAGCCTCCCTCTCCTGCGGCGGGGCAGCGCGGCCAAGCGGGCCTCCGCGAGCGGCTCCGGGGACCGCGGCAAGCTCTTTCCAAGAGGCTGGCTGCTCGGCCGAGGCTCCAGCTGCCCGTGGCCCAGACTGCCAGCGAGAATGCTCCCCGCTCACTCCAGGGGCTGCATTTTGTAGCTTGTGGCTTGGCCGCGAGCCCACTTGGTCATGTGGTCATCGGGAGGCCTGGAGGGGGGGGGCAGGAAGAGGGAGAGGGAGCGAGCCTCCTGCGCCGCCCCCCTCCCAGCACGCCTTCTGCAGCCCCAGGCTGGGCGCGAGAGGGAACCTCGAGGTGGCCCCACAACAAAGGCGGCACGGCCGCTCTGACAACCCACAACCGCTCCCAGGACAATGCCCGCCTGGCCGGGGGCCAGAGGGTTTCGGAGACCTGAAGGATTTCAAACACAGGAAGCATTTGGGGCGGTGGAGGGGCACACTTAACCCTTTCTCACCTCGCTTCCTTAAGGGCTGTCAAGGAACCTGGGCGCTCCAGGGAGGACCTGGCCCAGGCTGCCCCCACTCATCCCCTCCACCTCTGACGGGCTCCTTGCTGCTGCCACTCCCCAGCCAAGACCCCCCCCCCCCTTCCCACTGGCCCTCCTTTTTCCTCTGCATCTTCTCCATACCCATCTTTGCTGGATTTGTATTGGGGGTGACTGTTTAGGCTTGTGCCCAAGACTGCTTAATTGCCAGGGGCCCCCAGGAGGCACCCTCTACCTGGAATGCCCACCCCACCCCATCCTGCCTCCCAGCTCTTCCTTCTTGCAATAGCACCTCAAATCTCATCTCATCCAGAAGACTTGCCTGGGTGACAGTAATCCACGAAGGGTTGCCTCCCCCCTCTCCCCGCCCTGCCCTCCTCCTGGCTGTTGGGACAAGCAGCAACTTCTAGGGTGTTCCATTTCATGTTCCCCATCATCATGAGGTGGACAGTTTACCCAACTCTGAACAGTCCAGACTGGATTCATTTTGCCCCTATTTGGGATTCCCCCTTTGTAACTGGGTCCTGAAGTTGTTGCTTTCCTAAGCTAGACTGTCAGCTCTTACAGGCTGGGAGCTCCTAAGGGAAGGGAATGCCTGTATCAGCGGGCTGGGAAGCCCCGAAGACAAGACCTTGTCTTCTCATTCTTCGGCATCTTTCCAAAGTCCCTAGTATCGGACTGCACATAGGTGGCACTCAACACATGTTGAAAGACTACATCAAAAGGTGTTTCTGCATTTCAGCTAGTCAGGCAGATTCTAGAAGTGGAGGTCCAGATTTACACACAAAAGTACTTTGGACAGTGTGTATGTGTGCCACAGACGATGTAAGAGGCCCTGGTATATTTAAAATATTTTTGAAATGTTGAAACCATCCAATATGTACACAGTTTATTTATTGTCAGTCTCCCCCCACCAAAACTGTCAGAGAGAGGGAGAGTTTTTTCTGCTTTGTTCATAGCCGCAGCCCCAGAACCAGAACACCAACTGGGACAGGGCTGGTGCTCAGTACATAATTATGAATATGTAAGTGAACTTTTCAAAACATTCTTATTGCCTTAATCAAGGCAGTGGGAAGGGAATAAAATAGAGTTCCTGTTAATTGTCGATGGCCCCATAAGCCACAGCCCAGTAGGAAAAAGGCAGACACGAGACACAGAGCACCTCTCATCATCCATAAGGCCCAGGCTGTGAGCAGTGGGCATTTGTAATATGATATCATTTCCCCTGGTGCTGTCCTGCTGGAAAGAGTCTTCCAACCAGGAGGAAAATCACCTGGCCTCTGGTCTCCACTCTTATGAGGTGTAGGACCTTGCCAGTGTCATCTAATAACTGGATTTCATGAGGATAATCATCTCCACCCTCCCCTCTTCAGGGTTTTTAGGGAATTAAATGAGATAGCATACCTGAAGGCACGTGCAAATGGGGAATAAACCCTTGTAGGGTCGTTTTTAGGAACTGTGACCCTCCATCCCCTGATTGATCAAGCCCATGCAACCCCAAACGTGGCTTGCCCCCAACACTAGGTTAATAGAAGTGTTTCTATTTAATCTCACCTTTACTAGGGTGTGTATGGGTTATTTGCCAAGTGGCTAGAGATTCACTTTCCAATATGGTAGATATGAATAACATTTGAAATAAATCGAAAAAGTCATTTCCTCCATGGCACTGGCCTCATTTCAATTCCTTAGTAGCAACGTTTGGCCAGTGGCTACTGAATTGGACAGCACAGAATAGAAGATTCCAATCGTTGCTGAAAGTGTTATCGACAGTGCTGGGTTAAGCACCTTCTTCCTTTTTCTATAATCCTTTTCCCCACTTGACCTAATCTTCAAAATACACAAGGGAAAAAAATAGGAAAACACACCAGTAGTATTTAAGGCAAGTAGCACTCAGTAAATAGAAGGCATGCATTTAAAAGCAAGATTTAAAGAGCTGAACACATGGGAGAATCATGTTTTAATCTAACCCTTCTCTCCATTTAACCAAATTGCATCCATTTTTCCAGTCCTGGATCCAAGATCTCCTCTTCCTCCTTTCTTGGGCCACTCTTGCCTGCAAAGGCTTCGCCCTCTTCATAACAGCTATGGTTGTACCTTTCATTGGCAGTCTCTCCTGAGATGAGTTGGGAACACTTTTGTATTTGCATGCCATGCTTTATGGGGCTGTGAAGAAGGTCCACCACCAGCATACCTTCTAGAATTGAGGCACAGAAGACAAGGAATGCAACTCTGATTGCTCAGTCTGAAACCCCCATGGGATCCCATGTTTCTTAATGTCATATTCAAGGGACCGGTTTTCATATCTGTCTCCACTCACCAGACTTCAAGGTCACGGGAATGATTGTACCTAAGACAGTGCCTAGCACATACTTGGCATTTGGAAACTTCTTGCTGAAGAAATAACTGTTGACATAACTCTGTGGTGCCTTTGTTCACTTGTTCAAGAAAATGAGACTATTGAGTTAATATCAGCAAATAAATGTTTTAAGGTGTTTCTTCAGGGTGAGGAGGAGGTGAAACTACCCTCACTCTCCTGCCCTGAGGCAGCAAGCAGCTGTGAAGCGCACTGTTGCTCATGAGGATTGGGTCAGGGGCAAGACTCAGTTTCCGATCAAAGTCAGGGGCAATCCTGGGGGCAGGGGTAGGACTCAGTAGATTACTGAGATAACCGACCTGCATGAAGCCATTCTGTGACTTGTCACCCTCATCACTGCTGTGTACAAGCTATTCAACATTGCTTAGTGTCCTGTCACCATCACCACCACTGGTTGCTGCTGTTCCGTGGACTCACCCAGCTTTCTGTCCTTTGGGTTTGAGCGAGCACTGTGCTCTCTTAGAAAGAGGTCAGCTTTTGGAATTTCAAATAACCGAATTCAAATTCTACCTCCCCAATCTCATTCATTAACTGTGTAACCTTGGGAATGTTATTTAACCTCTCTAAAACTGTTTCCAGCTGTTAAATGAGGGTAGTGATAGTGCCCACCTTATTATGCTTGTGAGATTAAATGAGATAATGCAAAGAAAGAACTTAGCAGCATGGTCCTGGGTAATTGCTCATTCAATGTTAGTTTTTTCTTCTTCCTGACATACCCCTCCCATTTAGGGCTCTGGCCTCTGGCCTCTTGAAACTGATCAAGAAGGAAAGTCTCTGTCTTTGCTTGGCTCCATCCACACCTGTCTTTTTAGTAGCCATCACAGCTGCTCACTGTCTTATTCCCCAAAGGCACCAATCTCTGCCGGTGCTAGTTTGATGAATACCCTTGACTCAGAGAGTTAATGTGTGATAGTGGTTTGAGGTTTTGCCTCCTAAGTATGGTATACATTTTAATGGGGGCCTTTGGGAGATAATGTCCTACCCTAGGGTAATATCAAGTTTCACCCTTTTCTAAAAAAGATTTTATTTATGTATTTGAGAGAGAAAGAAGCACAACTGTGGTGGAGGGTTGCGGAACAGAGGGAGGGCGAGAAGCAGACTCCCTGCTAAGCAGGGATCCCTATGCGATGCGGGGCTTGATGCAGGGCTTGATTCCAGGACCCTGAGATCATGACCTGAGCCAAAGGCAGATGCTTAACTGACTGAGCCACCCAGGCAGCCCAAGTTTCATTCTTTTGAACAAGGGGACACTTTAGTGACTTTCGTTTAGCTGCTCTAAATAGAGCTCATCCTGCTTCAGAGTCAACACAAAAAGGGATTACCTTTGGCAACTTACAACCTTACTTTTAACCTGTATCCAGCCCATGAAACCAGAGTGCAATGCCATTGCAGCCCATTCCTCTTCGCTGGTCCCCAAAGATGATGATGATAATGCTGATATGGCTAAAATTTATTGACCATGCACCATGTGTCAAGCACTGTTCTGAATGCTTCAAGTGTGCTAATTCATTTAAATGAATGAATCACACCTATGAAGTAGCCCTATTCCTTATCATCCCCATTTTACAGATGAGGTTACTGAGGATTACAGAGGTTAAGCAATTTTCCCAGACCTGTCTAACCTCAAAGCCCTCACTGAAGGCTCTTCCTTCACTGAGATTTAAGAAGCAAATTCTCACATCTCGAGCCCTATATAGCAATTAATTTGTACTTTAAAAAGATATTACAAGTAAAAATGTATTGACCTTGAGAAACAGTGCTGGTATAGTTAACACTGCTTCTAATTTATCATAAGAATTACTTCCGAAAGATGTTAATCACAGCTGGATTGAAAGAGTATTTGGAGATGTGGTACTGGTGTTTACATAAGTACATCACATTATAAATCTACTGGATTTACATTATAAATCTACTGGATCCAAAGGGATTTGCCTTTGTGGAATTTGAAACAAAAGAATAAGCAGCAAAAGCTACTAAGGTAGGTCCAGAATCTTTGAAAAGAAAGTTTTTCTTGACCTTCCTGAATTGTACTCTCCAAGTGTCCTGTTCTCATCTTGGAGGCTCACTTTACTTGCACTTATAACACTGAACTCATACAGTCTTGAATCAAGTAAGCAGTGAAGCATAAGGCTTAAGCATATGGGTTCTGGAATAAGGCAGCTCTGTCACTTATAGACTTGGGCAAATTATTTGCTGTTTCTGAGTCTTAGGGTCCTCATCTGGAAAAAGGGCCATTACCTAGCTCCCTGAGTTACTGGAAGGATTAAATGAATCTATACCTATAAAATACTTGATACAGTGCTTGGGTCTCCTAGTAAGGCAAACAGTATATAAATGTTATATATTCTCATAGGTATTTGTATTTATGTCTTAAAAATACTATGAGATAGTTATACTATGTCTCACCCAAAGCAAATACTCAATAATTGTTCATTGAATGAAGAGACTGTATAATCATATTAATATTCACTCTGGGTTTCTTTTTTTTTTTTTTTTTTTTTTTTTTTTTTTTTTTTTTTTTATTCATTTATTTGACAGAGAGAAATCACAAGTAGGCAGAGAGAGAGAGAGGAGGAAGCAGGCTCTCTGCTGAGCAGAGAGCCCGATGCGGGACTCGATCCCAGGACCCCGAGATCACGACCTGAGCCGAAGGCAGCGGCTTAACCCACTGAGCCACCCAGGCACCCTCTGGGTTTCTTTTTTTAAAATTGTGTTACGTTAGTCACCATATGGTATATCATTAGTTTTTGATGTAGTGTTCCATGATTCGCTGTTTGCATATATCACCCAGTGCTCCATGCAATACATGCCCTCCTTAATACCCATCACCAAGCTCAACCATCCCATCCCTTCTAAAACTCTCCTTTTGTTTCTCCGGGTCTATATTCTCTCATGGTTTGTCTCCCACTCCAGTTTCTCCCCCTTCATCTTTCCTTTCCCCAAATGTCCTCCATACTATTCCTTATGGTACACAAATAAGTAAAACCATATAGTAACTGACTTTCTCTGACTTATTTCACTCAGCATAATCTCCTCCAGTCCCATCCAAGTTGATGCAAAAGTTGGGTATTCATCCTTTCTGATGGCTGAGTAATATTGTGTTGTGTAGATGGACCGTGTCTTCTTTATCCATCCATCTGTTGATATATATAGCATGTCCTGATTTGGATACTTTTATATGGGCAAAATCATCACGACTTGTCCAATGGGTTCTTAGATGGCTCCATACCAACAGTTAGCAGCAATAACAAAAAGATGTGAATGTCCCCCACCCCCAGTTGTGTAGTGGTTGTTAATACTGGAGTACTGTAAAAACTACAGTGGGGGAAAAAAGTACAATGAGAGAGGACATCTGGAGAATGATGAGTCTGGCCAGTAATCAATCAGAGAGATCTCATAACAGAAAAAGCCCCAACCCCCTCATTATGCAGATGGAGAAATTGAGGCCCACAGGGGAGTAGTGACTTGCCCCAGGTTATCAGAAAGCTGATGGCCAAGTCAGGATGAGGATCTAGATCCAAGTAACTCCCATCTCCTGCTTTTCCCTGCATGCCTTCCCAGCAGAGAGCTCCCACTCCCTGGTTAAGCAGAGCCCTGGCTGGATGTGAAGGCACTCGGAACTCTGTGGTTAGGCACACAACCCTCATTCCACAACCCTGCCCTTCTGGAGTACTCATCATGCTGTGTCTTTTCAATATCACTCATCCAGTTTTATGGTCCCTAAGACATAAGCTAAATTAATGAGCAAAGAAATTCAGTAGCAGCAACATTACTTAAGTATTTAAGAAGAGCCTCTAAAGCATCTTAACAGGAACCTGAAAAACAGCAGAAAAGGCTAGCTGCTACTTGATGCCCCACTAACCAGCTCCATGACAATTGATCTTTGCTTGGTTAAGCACCAGCAGAGAACATGAATGCTCACCATCTTGTTATTAAGTATCCGTCTTTGGAATTCTATTGGCCAGAGTTGAGCTTTCTAACTCTTCTCTATCCACTAGAGCCACAAGCACAGTTCTTGCCATAGAGTAGATGCTTAAGACATCTTCAGTGATTAACTTACTTGTTGTGGGGAGTGGGACGGTTTTAATCAGAGAGCATGGTGTTAATTATGCAGAAACTAGCCTGGAACCTAGTCTATGAATCAAAAGACCTTCATAACCATTTGGAGGACAAAACAACAACAACAACAACAAAAACCTGGTTGTTGGGATTTGTTGGACTTGGCTATGATTTCTTCTGCATCTAGCTGTGTGATTCTCCTCTTACCTTGGTGTCCGAATCCTCCTAATCCTGATCATCACTGGATCCTAACTCTGCCCATAGGCGGAGAGCTTGTCTTTCACACTGGCCCTTTCCCCAAGTGCACAGGGTCAAATACCAATCATTATAAGTTATCACTTTTGGAAAAATGAGAAAAGTAGCCATGTTGCAACATAACCGCCCAACCCGTGTTTACAGCCCCAGTATTCGTCACTGCACTTGAGCCCTACTGCATGCTAAACCCTTCCACAGGATACCTGGCAGCCACTTCCAGAGGGGCTCCAAATGTCCCAGGGACACTTATTCCACTTACAGGTGTCTTCCAACTTCTTTGCAAACTATATACATTCTCCAGTTCTCTTAAAAAACAACAGAAGGTCCCTCACAGACGTAGCTCATTCGACACAATAATCACTTTCCAGAAAAATATTACAGCCACAGAATTCAGATAAGCAGCCATGTCTTTCAAATGTCTTCAAAAGGATCATTGTTTACTAATGAAATAGGTCCTAATAGAGATCCTCCAAGAAGGTAAAGAGCTATGGCTCTGCTCGGGCTGCCGTTCCAGCCCCATAGAGTTGCCCCATTTTTCTTGCCTCCTGCCCAATTCCCTCTGATCCTTTGGACTGTCTCAGAGCCACTCAGGTCCCTGTTCCTCCTGTTGGTTGTTCAGAGCAATTTCATTTCCTCTGCACATCCTCTATGACGTCTCCCAGGAGCCTCCATCCTGCCTCCCCTCCGGGGTCTATAAATACTCTCGTCTCCCAGGGGAAGCATCCAAATTCCTTCCTCAGGCAGTAAGGCCCTTGTGAGTGGCCCTAGGATAGCCACTCCTGAACGAGCAGGTTTATCTCCAAGGCCCAGTGGGCCATTGAACCCTTCTTCCTCTTACTTTGCCAGCTATCTTATTAAATCTTAAATCTTATCTTAAATCAGCTGGGATGTTATCTGATCTCAAATTTGGTACCTTTGTGTACTGAGCCAGAATAGAGACTGCTAGGGACTAGGTGTTGAGCCTCTACTGGTTTGGTTATGGGTTTAGAGCTCTGAAATAATGAGATTAAAGTCAGAGGGATAATCTGGGTCAGTTTTGCTCCATCCCAAATCCAAGTTTGTACCCCCAAAATGATCAGAGATTGGTACCAAATCTAGTCACAGACTGAGATTTTCTTGGTTTCTCTCTTCTTTGTCTTTCATACATTTCCTGAACACATAAAGAGAAGATACAATAGTGTACCAACCTTTAACACATCAGGAGGGGAAAACGGAAGAGAAAGAAAAGTAGCCATTTTACAGAAAAATCCCATGTATTATTTTCCCAACACGACTGTAACAAATTTCCAAAAATCTGGATGCCCTGAAACAACAGAAATTTACTCTCTCTCAGTCTCGGAGGCCAGTAGTCTGAAATCAAGAAGCCTCTGGGGGAGAATGTTTCCTTGCCTCTTTCAGCTTCCGATGGCTCCAGGCATCCCTTGTTGGGGCTGTACCACCATCCCATAATCTTCTCCTCCTCTGGCTGTATGATCTGCTTCACTCTTATAAGAACACTTACAATTAAATTTAGGGCCCACCTGGATAATTCAGGGTGCTCTCCTTTAGAGATCCTTGACTTAGTTACATCTGCAAAGACCTTTTATCCAAATAAGAGGCCATTCACAGGTTCCAAGGTTTATTATGTGGACCTACTTTTGGGGGGACCACCACTCAACTCATTATGCCCCACTACCTCCATTCACATCCCTGGAGTGTTGGAAATCAAAAGAACATGAATTTTCTATCAATTTTACCCCTAAATCTCTCTCGAGTCTGTATACTCATGTAGGTTGCTGCTGCTCCATCCTCCTTCAGTCTTCGTCATTTCTCACGTGTCATTGTCCACAGCAACTGGAATGGTCATGCTAGCCTCATGCTTCTTGAAAACCTTCTGTAGACCCCCATGGCTCTGAGGATCAAGGTCCAATTCTCTGCCATGGTCTGCAAGTCCCTGCATAATGTAGCCCCTGCCCACCTTGCCAGACTCCCTTCTTACCTCTCACCCTCTTTCTGTCTGCAATGCCATATCCCTTCCTGTCACAGTGCCTTCCCAGTACTCTCCTCTCCTCTTAGAAAATGCTCTACCCAACCCCATCATCTCCTGGCTAACACCCGTCATCCATCAGCTCAACTCTAAGGTCAAATAACTCTTTCTCAATAGATGCTTTCTCTGGGTTGAGAATCCCCCATAATAGCATCTCTCATAGTTTGCAATTAGCTTTGTGTTGCATTGATGTCTCTCTACCCTCTCCCAAGCTTAACTAAACTGAGCCCCACAAGGGCAGGGACTGTGGCTATCTGGTCCCATCACTATGTCTTCAGCATGTAATCAGTTGTCTGATGCATGGTAGATGTTCCGTCATGATTTGAATAAATATATGAATGGGTGAGTGAATGGATTAGTCTGAACATCTGTGTTCTGATCCCTCAAGTTCCTGTCCTAAAAAATGAGAGAAACCATGCCTATGTCATGGGGTTGAATAAGAATCAAAATGAAATAACAGAGAAGGGGCTTTATAAACCTTGAGATGCCTTACTAATTTAAGGAATTGTTATGCTATTGGCTGATATAACCAGTTTTGGCAGGGGGATGGGGAGGTACACTGCACAGGGTGTAGGCACAGTGGGAGAAATGAGAGTGGAGATGAGGTATGATACTTGAAGTCTACATTCCTCCGAATGGGAGGGGTTTCTGTGGCTTTGCTGTATAGGATGAAATTTCAAGAACACTCAATTTCGCTGCTCCAGACTTAAGGCTCATAACATATCACCCTCTGGGATCAAAAGAAAATGCCACCCTCCTTAGGTGTAAATGTTGCCTGGAGTCACCCTGGGTCTTTGGAGTTTTGATTGTCTTCCTTTCCAGCATCTCCTCCAGGTGCAGTCCGAGGATAGGGCAACAGAGCCTCCTGGGCTGAGTCTATCTTCACCGGTGCTTCCCACGAGGTGACCTATCAGCCTTAGCACTGGCTTAGGGAGCTGCCAGCTGACAAATGACTTTGAAGTGTGCCCCTTGGCTTTTCATTCTTTTCCTTCCTTGCCTTCTTGGCTTTCACTGCTAATCAGAAGGAGGAGGGACGGGGGAGAATATCACCCCCTTCCTTCTGTTTCTCTTGCACGTCCATCTAAAAGGCATCTCTGGAGGCTTGACATTCCAGGTCTTTAGTTTCTTACATTTGATTTCCCTAGACCCCATCAAGTCATAATCTCCTTTCCTGCAGGGAAGGGACACTTCCACCTCTTCCTCCATATCCTCTTAGCTCCTTGCATTTGGGTCAAGAGACCTAAAAAGGCCATTTCTCATTTCCATCTTGTCTTCCATTGTTTTCTCCCCTGGGATGTCTACGCATTCAAGGACCTAAGGTACCTCACTGGTCTGGAATGTCCACGGCGAGCCGATCCTCTGAATCATAAACTTAAAGAAATTGGAAAGAGTGGAGCTCATTAGGTTGTCATTTCCCCAGTTTCCTCTTCTGACCTGGATGTCTTCCCACTGGCTTGCTGGTGCGCTTCCCTGCTCTGTTGTCCCACTGGACTCTAAGGATCTGTCTACAGCATCCCAGAAAGGTGAAAAACAAAGGCATGTCTCTGAATAATGCAAGCAAAATCCCCAGTTTGGTCTCAATGCTTTGGGTATTCTAGTACGAAGCCCTATTTTGATACAGAGCTTCAAGAATATTCCCTCTAATGGGTGCCACAGAACTGGAGCTGGAAAGGATCTTGCAGCTTATCTGTTCAAAGACCTGCTCCTTTTTTGCTTATAGTTTTATTGAGGTATAATTGGCATATAGTAACCTGCAAGCTTTGCATGCCGTGTACAAAGAGTGTATAATTTGCTAAGTTTTGACATATTCATACCTCTGTGAAGCCATCACCACCATCGAGTTTTCATCATTCCCTATAATTTCCTTTTGACTCTTTGTAATCCATCTCTTCATCCGCTCCCAAGTCCCCCATCCCCAGGCAACCACTGATGGGCTTTCTGTTACTATACAACTTGCATTTTCTAGAATTTTATATAAATGGAATAACACAATGGGCGTTTTTCTTCTTTGCTGGCTTCTTTCACTTGGTAAAATTATTTTGAGAATCATTCACATTGTTGTATGCATTAATAGTGTTGTATCCATCAGTAGGATGTTTCTAATTTTTGGCCATTGCAAAATAAAATGCTGCTATGAAGAATCATGTATGAATTTTTGGAGATATATATATATCTCCACACAGGGCTCAAGCTCATGACCATGAGATTACCACCTGAGCAGAAACCAAGAGTCCAATGCTTAAATGACCACACCACCCAGGCACCCCTATGTTTAACCTTTTGAGGAACACCAAACTATTGTCCAAATCAGATGTACCATTTAATAATCCCACCAGCAACATATGAGGTTCCTATTTTTCCACATCTTACCAAAACTTATTGTCTGTCTTTTTAATTTTAGACATCCTAGAGATGTGAAGTGATATTGTGGTTTTGATTTGTATTTTCCTAATGACTTCTGATATCGAGCATCTTTTAATGTGTTTATTGGCCTTTTCTACGTCTTCTTTGCAGAAATAACTATTCAAAGCCTTTGCCCATTTTAAAAATTGAGATATAATTCATATAGCATAAAATTCACCATTTTAGAAGTACCTGTCTAGCTCAGTCAGTAGAGCATGGAACCCTTGATCTTGGGGTCATGAGTTCGAGCCCCATATTGGACATAGAGATTATATACTTAAAAATTCACCATTTTAATGTGTACAACTCAGTGGCTATTAGTATATTCACTAAATTGTGCAACCATCACCACTATCTTATTCTTGAACACTTCCATCACTCCCAAAAGAAACTCCATATCTATAAGCAGTCAGTTCCATTTCACCCCTTCTTCCAGCCCCTGGAAACCACTAATCTACTTTATATCTCTATGGATTTGCCATTTCCATGCATTTTATATAAATGGAATCCTATAATATGAATGGTTTCTTTTACTTAGCATAATGTTTCTTTTTTTTTTTTTTTTTTTTTTTTTTTTTAAAGATTTTATTTATTTACTTGAGAGAAAGACAGTGAGAGAGAGCATGAACGAGGAGAAGGTCAGAGAGAGAAGCAGACTCCCCATGGAGCTGGGAGTCCGATGCGGGACTCGATCCCGGGACTCCAGGATCATGACCTGAGCTGAAGGCAGTCGTCCAACCAACTGAGCCACCCAGGCGTCCCAGCATAATGTTTCAAAGTTCATCTGTGCAGCGGCATGTTCCAGCATGTTCCAGTATTTTGCTCGTTTTTACAGCTGAATAATATTCCATTGTGTGGATGTACTACATTTGTTTATCCATGCATCTGTTGATGGACATTTGAGTTGCTACCATATTTGGACTGTTACAAATAATGCTGCTATGAGCTTTATGTACAAATTTTTTTTGTGTGTGAAAGTGTTTTCAGTTCTCCTGGGATGTATATCCTGAGGAATGGAACTGTTAGGTCATATGGTAAGTCTATGATTAACCTTGGGAGGAACCACTGGAGTGTTTTTTACAGCAGCTGTACCATTTTACATTCCCACCAGGAATATAAGAGGGTTCTAATCTCTCCACATCCTCCCCCAAAAGCTTCTTTTCCATTTTTTTATTATGCCCCATTGTAATAGGTGTGAAGTGTTATCTCATTGTGGTTTTGATTTGCATTTCCCTAATGACTAGTCATGTTTCATGTACTGTTTGGCCATTTGTATATTTTCTTTGGAGAAATGTCTATTCAAGTCCTTTGCCCATTTTTTACTTGAGGTATTTTTCTTTTTATTGTTAAGTTGTAAAAATTCTTTATATATTGTGGGATAGTAGAATCTTATCAGACAATAGATTTGCAAATATTTTCTTCCATTCTGTGCATTGTCTTTTCACTGTCTTGGTAGCGTCCTTTGACTTACAAAAGTTTTTAATTTTGATGAAGTCCAAATTTGTCTATTTTGGGGGGTTGCTTTTTTTTTTTTTAAGATTTTATTTATTTATTTGACAGACAGAGATCACAAGTAGGCAGAGAGGCAGGCAGAGAGAGGAGGAAGCAGGCTCCATACTGAGCAGAGAACCCAACGTGAGGCTCCATCCCAGGAGGCTCGATCCCAGGACCCTGGGATTATGACCTGAGCTGAAGGCAGAGGCTTTAACCCACTGAGCCACCCAGGTGCCCCATGGGTTGCTTTTACTTTTGGTGTCATAGCTAAGAAACAACTGTCTAATCCAAGGGCACACAGATTCACACCTGTTTCTTTCTAAGAATTTTGTAGTATTACTTCTTACATTTAGGTCTATGATCTATTTTGAGTTAATTTTATATATGCCATAAGAAAGAAGACCAACATCATTCTTTTGCATGTGGCTATTCATTTGTCCCAACACCATTTGTTGAAAATACTATTCCCTTTTCCATTGAACTATAAATAGTATTGTTTTAAAAGTTCAGTTTCCAATTGTTTGTTCCTAGTACGTAGAAATAAAATTGATTTGCACATATTGATCGTGTATTCCGAAACCTTCCTAAAGTCACTTATTTGTTCTAGTAGATTTCTCATTAGATTTTCCACATAGATGATCATGTTATCTGCAAATAAAGTTAGTTTCACTTCTTCCTTTCCTATCTAGATGCATTTTGTTTCATTTTCTTGACTTTTTACACTGGTTAGAACTTCTAGTAAAATGTTGAATAAGGGCAGACATCTTTGTCTTACTCCTAATCTTAGGGGTCATAATTGACGGTTAAATGTTATGTTACCTGTAGGCTTCTCATAATACCCTTCATCAAGGTGAGGAAGTTTTCTTCTATTTCTAGCTTGATGAGAGTTTTCCTTAGGAATGGATGCTGGATTTTATCAAATCCTTTTTCTGAATCTATTGAAATAAACATATGGGGTTTTTCTTTTCTAAAAAATTTATTATTATGGTGAATTACTTTGCTTGATTTTCTGATGGTAAATCAACCCTGTCTTCCTGGGATAAACCTCACTTGATCATGGATGTATTCTCCTTTTAATATATTGTTAGATTTTATTTATTAATTTTTTTTAATCCATGAGAGACATTAATCTGTAGTTTTCTTGTTATGAGTTTTTCTGGTTTTGTTATCTGGGTAATGATGATAAGAAACATAGAATTAATGGAGAAGTATTCCATCCTTCTCAAGCTTCTGGAAGATTTTGTATAGAATCAGCATTACTTCTTTAAGTGTTTCATAGAATTCACCATTGAAGTCATCCAGCCTTGAAGTTATCTTTGTAGTAAGGTGGTTAACTATAAATCCAATTTCCTTAATGGAGGGCTATTCACAGTACCTATTTCTTCTTGAGTGAGTTTTTGTATTTTATGTCTTTCAAGAAGTCTGTCCATTTCATCTAGGTTGTCAAATTTAGTGTCAGAAAGTTGTTCATAATATTCCCTTAGTATCCTTTTAATATCTGTAAAATCTGTAGTTCTATCACCTCTGTCATTCCTCATATAGTAATTTGTGTCTTCTTTCTTATCCTGATGTTCCCTGGCTAGAAATTTATCAATTTTATTGATCTTCTCCAAGAACCAGCTTTTGGCTTCATTTATTTTCTCTATTTATTTCTTGTCTGGTTCCTTGATTTCTGCTCTGATCTTTATTATTTATTTTCTTCTACTGACTTTGGGCCTAATTTGTTCATCTTTCTCTCTAGCCTCCTATGGTGGAAGCCAAAAATCAATGATTTAAGACCTTTCCTCTTTTCTAATACAGGCATTTAGTGATGTCCCACAAATTCTGTTATATTGTCTTTTAATTTTCATCCATTTCAAAATACTTTCTAAATTTCCTTTTGATTTTTCTTTTCTCCATGGATTTTTTTAGAAGCTTATTATTTAGTTCCCAGATATTTGGGAAATTTCCAGAGATCTTTCCCTTACTGGTTTCCAAATTACATTCATTGTAGTCAGAGAATATACTTTGTGTGACTTGGACTTTTTTAAAATTTTTGAGACTTGTTTTATGTCTCAGAATATAGCCTGTCAGTCTTAGTAAATATGCTTTACACTCTTCAAAAGAATGTATATTCTGCTCTCATTGAGTGGAGTGTCCTATAAATGTCACTTAGGTCAATTTGGTTGATAGTGTTCATATCTTATGTATCCTTGCTGATTTTCTGCCTACTTATTCTATCAGTTTTTGAGTGTTGAAATCGCTAATTACAATTGTTGACGTTTCTCTTTCTGCTTGAGGTTCTGTTAGTTTTTGCTTCATTTATTTTGAAGCTCTGTTATTAGGGGCATACACATTTAGGATTGTTATATCCTCTTGTTGAATTGAACCCCTTTTCCCTATGAAAGAAACTTCTTTATCTCTGGTAATGATTTTGCTTTAAAATATACTTCATCTCATATTAATATAGCTGTTCTATATTTCTTTTGATTAGTGTTAACATGGCATTTTCCCCCATACTTTTACTTTATTAAAGTATTTTAAAAGATTTTATTTATTTATTTGAAAGAAAAGAGAGAGAGAGAGAGAGAGAGAGAGAGCATGATGGGGGCAGGCAGAGGGAGGGAGTCCTTTTTTTAAATATTTTATTTATTTATTTGACAGACAGAGATCACAAGAGGCAGAGAGGCAGAGAGAGGAAGGAAGCAGGCTCCCTGCTGAGCAGAGAGCCCGATGTGGAGCTTGATCCCAGAATCCTGGGATCATGACCTGAGCGGAAGGCAGAGGCTTTAACTCACTGAGCCACCCAGGCGCCCCTGAGGGAGAGAGTCTTAAGCAGACTCCCTGATGATCATGGAGCCAGACCCAGGGCTCGATCTCATGACCCTGAGATCATGACTTGAGCTTAAACCGAGAGTCAGACGCTTAACCAACTGTGCCACCCAGGCGCCCCTACTTCTTTTTTAACATATTTTAAATGTTATAGCTAAAATACTTTACTTCTAGGTAGCATATACTTGGTTCTTGCTTTCATATCCAGTCTGACACAGTTAGGTTTAAATCTATCATTTTGTTATTTGTTTCTATTTACCCCATCTGTTCTTTGTTTTCTTTTTTCTTCTTTTCTGTCTTCTTTGTGACTAACTGAAATTTTTTATTCCATTTTGTCCCACTTTTTGGTTTATCACTGTAACTCTTTGTTTTGTTATTCTAGTGGTTACTTACAGGTTTACAATAAACATCTTTAACTTAATCAATCTTCAAGTGATATACCAGATCACATATACTATAAAGACTTCACAATAGTGTATGCCTTTTCCCCTTCCCAACATTTGTGCTATTATCATCATATGTTTTATATTAACATATTTATAGACTGTACACATTTTTTCACTTAAACAACCATTATCAAAGATATTTAAATAATTTTTAAAAAGTCTTATGTATTTACCCATGTAGTCATGATTTTTAGTGTTCTTCCTTCCTTTGTGTAAATCTGTTTTCATCTGTTATTATCTTCCTTCCATTTCTTCTAGTGCAGGTCCGCTTGTGATAAATTCTGTCAGCTTTTGTATGACTATGAAATGTCTTTATTTGGTTTTTTTTTTTTTAAACAGGCTCCATGCCCAGTGCAGAGCCCAGTGTGGGGCCCAGTGTAGGGCTTGAACTCATGATACTGAGATCAAGACCTGAGTTGAGATCAAGAGTCAGATGCTTAACAGACTGAGCCAACCCAGTACCCCTGGCCTTCCTTTTTGAAAGATATATTTGCCTGAGGATAGAATCCCTTGTTGACAGTTCTTTTCTTTCAGTACTTTAAACATTTTGTTCCACAGTCTTCTCACTTGTATTATTTACAATGAGAAATCTTATCTTTGTTTTTCTGTACCTAACATGTCTTTTTTTTTCTGGCTGCTGTTAAAAATATTCTCCTTAATGCTGGTTTTGAGCAATTTGATTATGATGTGCCTTGATGTAGTTTTCTCCATGTTTCTGGCACTTGGACTTGGCTGAGGTCCTTGGATCTCTGGGTTTCTAATTTGCATCAGATTTGGAAATGTGGGGCGTATCATTTCTTCAAACATTTCCTTCCACTTGTCTCTTTTTCAGGGACTCCAATTATATTTATATTAGGCCACTTGAATTTTTCCTACAGCTCGATGATGCTGTGTTCATTTCTTTTCATTCTCTTTTCTGTGTGTGTTTCATTTTGAATTGTTTCTGTTGCCACATATTCAAGTTCACTAGTGTTTTTTTCTGCATTATCAAATCAGTCATTAATCCCACTGAAGGTAATTTCTACCCCACATGTTGGAGTTTTCACCTTTACTAATTTGATTCAGACATTTCAAAATTATCTTCCATTGTCTCCATTTAATTTTGAACATATGGGATACAGTTCTAATAACTTTCAATATTCTTGTTTACTAATTCTACCATCAGGGCCAGTTCTGGTTTAGACTTCAATTAATTAATTAATTAATCTGCTCCTTATGGGTCATAGTTAACTGCTATGTCCATGCCAAATAATTTTTTTGAATGTCAGATATTATGAATTCTACCTTGTTGGGTTCTTTATATGCTTGTATTGCTTTATCAGTGCAAGTTTGTTTGTCTGGAAACATTCTTGGTTGTTACAACTGGAGGGTGCTATGGGTATCCAATGTGTAGAGGCCAGGCATGATGGCAAACATCATACAGTGTTCAGGACAGCCCCTGCAACAATTATTGTCAGGTTAAAAATGTCAGTTATTCTGAGGTTGAGAAACCTTGCTATAAATATTCTTGAACTTTGTTCTGGGACTCAATTAAGTTTCTTAGAAATTGTTTGATCCCTTTGGGTGTTGCTGTTAAGCTGTGTTAGATGAAACCAGAGTGGTGCTTGGCCTGGAGCTAATTATTCCCCAATACCGAGACAAGACCCTTCTGTGTACTCTACCCAATACCCCAGTTTCAGCTGATTGGGAACTGGCACTATCCTCAGCCCTGTGTGAATTCTGAACACAGTTCACTCTAATAATTTCATATACTTCTCTCCCCAGTATTAGACAGTGTCCTCACACATGCTCCTGAACCTACACAGAGTTTGTCCCATCGCTTTTCCACCCCCAGCGCCCAGCTGATCTCCTCTGGATGTCCTAGAGACACTCACATTCGCTCTTTCTGCTCCTACTCCCACCTCGGATCTATTCGTCCTTTTATAGGTGCCAGTGAGTGGTGCCAGTCCCCTAAGCTTGAAATCCAAGAGTCACCCTCCACTCCTGCCTCGTCATCACCCCACCATGTAATTAATTCGGTTTTGCCAATGTCTCCTGCATTCTCTTCTATCTTTCCACTTCCACCTTCTCTGCCCTAGCTTGGGCCATTATTATCATAGGAAGCAGGCCCTTTCACAGCTCTGTGCTTTTGTACATGCTATTCTGTTTGCCTGAAATATAGTCCCTCTCTTCTTTGGCCAGAAAACTTCTCATTCTTCAAGAGCCAGCTCAAAAGGCACCTATTTCTGTCGAGACCCCCTTGAGTCATTTCTTCACTCCTGCTCCTCTGTTCTGTTTTCCTACTTTGTTCTGTTCACACTTTGGCCACAAAGCTGATCGCATCTGTTTACACTGCAGTCTCTCTCTTCCACTGGAGTCCCCCTAGGAATCTAGTAATCCCTGGAGGTGTTTGCAAAGGGTAGAATTTTGTCCCTCCCCCAAATTTGTATGATGAATCTCTAACCCCCAGTGTGACCGTATCTGGAGATAGGGTCTTTGAAAGGTAATTAAGGTTAAAGGATATCATAAGGGTAGGCCCTAAACCCTTAGGACTCTGCCCTACTAAAAGGAAAAGATATGTGAGGACACAGTGGGAAAGTGGCTGTCTGCAGGCCAGGAGGAGACACTCACCAGAATCTGACCATACTGGCAACCTGATCTTGGACTTGCAGCAATCCAGACTGTGATAAAATACATTTCTGTTGTTTAAGTCACCCAGACCATGGTATTTTGTTGTGGTGGCCACTCGGGCTACTACACTGCTTAATACCTGATCAGTGCATTTTTGAATGAATGAGAAAGAAGGCAACAGAAGAGAGAGGGATAGAATGAATGGGAAGCGAAGATGAAGTAAGAAAGCTAGAGACAACAAAAGAAGAAGAAGAAAAACTTAAGGAAGCAGGAGAAAGAAGGCAGAGAGGATGGACGTGAGCTCATGAGGGATCCAGTTTTTTTCTGTGAAGACCATGCCCATGCCCTGGGAGCCACTGCCAAGATGGAGGTGGATGGTTACAGACCCCAGGGCCAGGGCGGAGCATCCAGGCACAAGGTTTTACACACATGTGTATGTACGTGTATATACACATAACAGTTTCCCCCTGGAAGGGCCAGCTTGTGCTTCACTCAGAAGCTGTGTGTCCTTTAGGAAAGGACCTGGCGCCTGGGGCTTTCGGAGGGCGGCAGTTTGGCTCTTTGGCTGGGCAACAGCTGGGTGCCCTTGCTTCCCCAGTCAAAGGTGGCTGCGGTCCACACCCAGCTGCAGGAGCGAGGACAGTGTTTACCCAATGGCCCCAGTGTCCTCAGAGGACTCGGCTCTCAGTTACACAGCAAACAGCTGGCTCCAGAGGGGCTGTGTCCTGGGCGCTGCTAACTGGCAGCTCCAGGGATGTGTCAGTCTCGCCCACGAAAATGCTTCCTTCAACACCCAGCCCTCCGCCCCTCCGCGGGGTGTGCTCACTCGCGAGCTGGGATCCGACAGGTGGCTTTTTTCAAAACGCTCGTTCAGAGAGAACATCCCCCCAAGATGAACACAAAGTTTTCTGTCGCCCGGGGCTCGTCGAAATGGTTTCAGACTCGGCCACCCGCTGCAGCCGACAGTGGCTGGCTTTCCAGTAAGAAGACATTTCCTGGCGGGGAAGCCGGACAGACAGGCGGCAGCGGTGGCGCAGGGCCGTGCCAGCCGCCCGGGAAGCCACGGCCCCCGTGCGCCCCAGGGGGGCAGTGCAGCGCCCGCACGCGCGCCTGGGCCCGCAGCCGCCCCTCGGTGCCCGCGCCGCGGGATCCGCCCTCCTCGCGGGGCACCCATTCCCACCCCCTGCCCGGCAGGGACCGGGCACCGCGCGTCCAGCCGCGCTCTCCCGCGCTTGGGGTGGAGGGGGTCCCGGCCCAGCCCCAAGTATGAGGGCTCCTGGTCAAAACACGGTCCACCTTTCGAAACCAAAGCAGTAATAGAATTGGAACACATTTGAACGCTCTTTTCTGCCGGGGCGGAGGACCTAGACTGATTTTGTGGTGGGGGCGGGGGAAGGGGGTTGTGCTGGTGCAGAGACTTGCAGGGAGGCACGCATTTGCGAGCGGTTCCTCGGTGCCAGCTCAGTGCTTGCAATGCCAGCGATCATCGCTAGACCCAGCCCTGCCGTTCGTTGGGTGCAGGGACGTGACAGGACCGCGAAGGCTGGTTCTTTATTCTATTGTTCCCACTCGTCAGAAGGGGCTCCCAGCAAACACGTCCTGCTAGTCCCAGCTTTCCCGCCGACATGGAGACCTCTGCTTTGGTGTCGGTCTTCAGGATGGCATTTTTTTTTTCTTTTTGCCTATGCTAAGACCTTATTTACGGTATCTACCAGACTGGCAAAGCGCTGAGCCAGCCCTTAGGTAGGGACGTGTGGAAGAGAGGAGGGATGGAGATTTGCTCGTCGTACCCAAGCAGCCACACACGTCGCTGGAAGCTGGAAGCACCACCGAAGTCCACACTCTCCTTCCTGACTCCTTGGCAGTGCTTTACAAACACTGTTACTTGGGAAAGTCCCTTGGGGTCCTTGTTCAAATACAGATTCTGATTTAGAAGATTTTGGTAGGGCCTGACATTCTGCATTCTTCAGGAGCTCCCCAGGGGCAGAGCTGTTGCCTGGACCACACTTGGAGGAGCAAGGAGTAGATCATTGCTCTTCACTGCAGCTGCATATTAAAATCACCTGGGGAACTTGAAACACTTGAATTTCACTAAGAGCATAAATCTTACATGTTCCCACTACAAAAAAAAAGCTGCCTGTGTGGGGTGATGGGTATGCTAACTCAATTGTTATCATTTTGCAGCATATACCTATATCAAACCATCACAGTGTATCCCTTTAAAAACACCATGTTGTAAAACGTAAATATATACCATTTTTATTTGCCAATGGTCCTGCAATAAAGATGGGGGAAATTAATTAGGCTGGCTCCCCTACCCCCAGATATTTTTATTTAATTTTTCTGGGGGTAAGCCTGTGCTTTTTTTTTTTTTTTTTAATTTTTAAGTAAGCTTTTTCAGGTGATTTTTATGGGCTGCCAGGATTGAGAACCACTCACCCATGCAGCTGAGAGGAGGGGCATAGGCTGTAGCCAGGGGCATTGATTCAATACTGTAGGGTTGTGACCAAGATTGGGAATTCAGTTTGTGATCAGTGAACATATTTGGTCCATATGGTTTCAAATACTTCGTTTTGCCTCACACTCATTCAATCATCAAATATTTATGGAGGCATTATGTTGTACTGGGCACTGTGCTAGCTGGTAAGGATGCAGCAGAGAGTAAGCCTGATGTGGCGCTGACAGTCTAGTGGTGTAGGTGACAGTAATCAAATAATGGCCAAGAGAGATGCAGATGCACAACGGAGGGATTTAACGTGCACGTGGGGAGAGTAGGACAGTAAAATGGCAATGAATTACCTGTGATCTGAAGGACGAGTCGTCACTAATAGGTGAAAGGGGATGGGTTCTAGGCAGAGAGACTGGCAGTATGCAGCCAGGGTGGTCGCTGGGCAAGATGGAGTTTGAGAAGTAGAGAGGTAGCTATATAGATCACAGGTTTCCAGAAAGTTAAAATCCCCAAGGAACTTTAAAAAACATGCCCGTGCTTGGTTTCCAACCCTGAGGTTCAGTTTTACTGACCTGGATAAGAGTGTGCACCCAACAGATCGTGGGGAGGAGGGGTCAAGGCTGAGCTCTTCTGCGAGTATGCAAAGGGTAGGTTTCTGTGCTGCGGGCTCAAATTCAGATCTGGGTGCTCTGGGTACCAAGACTGGTAACACAGGTAGAGGAGCTGGGATTTTGTTTTCAGGACGGACACGCGTGCCTTTCATAGTGCCTGAACAGAAGGCCACTGCCCGCCTCCAGCCAATTAATTGCTTGGGAGCAGAGCCAATACACTGCTTCAAGAAACAGCTGTGGATCTGCTCAAGTGTTTGAGCAAGTATGCAGATGAACTTCCAGAATAATAGGTCTTGGAGTGTGAAAACATGACATTAGGCTGGACAATTGGAATATCTGATGTTAGAGTAGCTCGACCTTGGGGCTGGGGCTGGAGCTGAACCAGCATTCTAGCCGGAAGGAATGGCAGAGGCGAGGTACTGGCAGGAAGGTGGGATGCGCGTAGCACTCCCAGGGGACCGTGAGCCATCTAGTCTGGCTTATAGGGGCGTTCCAGGAGGAGTTTGAGACCCCACTGCCTGCTCTGGTCCCACTGGTCTTACTGCTCATTTGACAAGCCAATTCATAAACACATCACAGTGTCAGAAGGTGACACTGTTGGGGAGGTGGCGCACCGCCATCCACCAGTGACTTAGAAAGAGTCCACTCTGTCAGACTTAGGCTCAAACTTGCAAATGTGTAGGCTCCCCTTGGAAGGGGTCCCCTAGGGGGGCTGGCACCCATTGCAACCAGACTGTGTGTACTGCAACCCCGGGGCTTGTGGCCTCGTTTTGTGGGCCACGGACCCCTTAGCCGTCTGGTGATGCCTACTGGCGCCTTCTCAGAATAATGCTTTTAAATGCATAAAATAAGACATAATCATAATGGAAACCAATTATACTGAAATACAGCTATCAACATATTTTTTAAATGTGTAGTAAAGGTGACTAATTATTAGCACAAGAAATAACAACAACTAGCAATGGGGGGCCTGGCTGGCTCAGTCAGAAGAGCCTATCACTCTGGATCTCAGGGCTGTGAGTCCGAGCCTTATGTTGGGTGTAGAGATTGATTAAATACACACAACTTAAAGAGAGAGAGAGAGAGAGATCTAGGAGTGCCTGAGTGGCTCAGTTGTTAAGCATCTGCCTTTGGCTCAGGTCATGATCCCAGGACCCTGGGATCAAGCAATGCATCAGGCTCCCTGCTTTGCAGGAAACCTACTTCTTCCTCACCCACTCCCCCTGCTTGTGTTCCCTCTTGCTGTGTCTCTCTCTGTCAAATAAATAAATAAAATCTTTAAAAAAGAGAGAGAGAGAGATCTAGCAATAAGTTTTAGACCCATTTCAAAATAGTGATGAGCATATTGATATTTGAAGAAGAGATCTACTTCCAAATGTGTGTGATTTCTGTTGGGGGCTGAGTTACATACAGGTCCTCAGGTGTTCTGGTGAATTCTTGCCTGCCTTCATGACTGAAGGAAGTGCTAAAATGTAGTCACTACGAGAGCAGATGTAAACAGGCAGTGTTCCCCAGCCAAGTTCATGAACCCTTTGAATTCTAGCCACAGACCCCTTGGAAGACTGGTGACTCGTGTTAAGGACCCATGTAGCCTTCCTGATGTCCGTGTGGGAACTGTCCTTTGCTTCAAATGCCCTCCCTGGAGCTCTCATAGCTGAGGGGCAGGGATGGAACTGCCGTCCTGCCTTCGCTCCCTGACACTCAGAGCCTGTGTCACGTGGTTTTCTCTTGCAGCAGATAGAGGACTTTCCATCTCCAGTAGGGTTCCTCTTTCCACATGCAAGGTTCTGTGCTATACCTCTGCCACTGGAACAGGGGCCAGAGACAGTGTGCATGTTATTAGTAATAACACCTACCACTCACTAAACCTTTTTATAGGTCAGGTTCTGTGACAGTACCTGATCCAGTAAAGATTTACCAGGTGCCTGCTCTGTGTCAGGCACTGTTCTAGGGGCTCTGGGGCGGCAGTGAATGAGACAGCTGAATCCCAGCTCTCACAAAGCTTACACTCTAGTGGGGAGGACAAATGGCTCTAGAGAGTAACCAGGTAAATGATGCAGCATGCCAGCGTGTGGAAGTGCTTTGGGGAAAAGCAAAGCAGAGAAGGGGAGAGGGAGTACCTCTCGGGAAAGGTGGGTGCCGTGTCAAATGGGGTCACCAGGGAAGGTCTCAGTGAGGAGCTGGGCATTTGAGACCAGACCCAAAGCAAGTGAGGGGTGAATGAGCCTTTGCAGGCATTTGGAGGAAGAGCATTCTGGACAGAGGGAACAGCTTTGCCTCAATCGGGGGGCCAGAATGCAGAGAAGGCCTGTGGGGCGGAGGAGAGACGTGAGCAAGGGAGTGGTAATTAGCAGATGAGGGCAGGGAAGTGGGAGGATCTGAACGGAGCCCCCGACCCCAGCAACGCCGCTAGGTGATAGTAGCTTTCTTTCCATTTTCAAATGGGGCATATGGCTCAGGAAATCTAAGTGCCTTGACTGGTGAGTGACAGTGGAAACTCGGAAGCCTCACACCCTCTCCTCCTCCCGTGGCCTCAGGCTCAGAGAAGGGTCAGCATGTTCTTTACTTCCTTGTGCCGCTTCCAGACTATTGTTCCTTTGTCATTTCCCAAGGACCGTACATCCCTCTGTGTACCCTCCCCCCTTGCTGCCCACCAACTTTATCCACCAATGCCACTTTGTTGAGCCCCTGCTATGTGTCAGGCACTATATTAGAGGCTGAGAAGAAAATGACGAATAAGAGAAGTCAGCCCCTCCGGCTTGCTGCGGAGGAATGGTTGTTGAGCTGTGCTGGGTTCAGGTCCCCGGCTCGCTGGTGAGTCCTGTGGTCTGCTTCTCCCCACTGAAGTGCTGCCTGGTGGAGAGCAAGCCATGGCACTCCGGGTCACCAGGAACACAGAAGTTAATGCTGGAAATGAGGCGAAGATCAGCATGGGAGGCGCAAAGCACGTGCCTCTGACCACGACTGCAGCCTCCAAGCCTGGGCTGCGGCCGAGAACAGACCTCGGCGACATTGGTAACAAAGTCAGCGAACAACCACAGGCCAAACTGCCTCTGAAAAAAGAAGCAAAAACTTTGGTTCCTGGAAAAGTTATTGCTAAAAAAATACCTAAACCTCTGGAGAAGTCACCCAAGCCTGTGTCAGAACCTGAGCCCATTAAAGAAGAAAAACTTTTGCCTGAGCCTGTTTTGGTTGCTACTCCCTCTCCAAGCCGAATAGAAACATCTGGATGTGCCCCTGAAGAAGAATACCCGTGTCAGGCGTTCTCTGATGTAATTCTTGCAGTGAATGGTGTGGATGCCGAAGATGGAGCTGATCCAAACCTTTGTAGTGAATATGTGAAAGATATTTATGCTTATCTGAGACAACTCGAGGAAGAGCAAGCCATCAGACCAAAATACCTACTGGGTTATGAAGTCACTGGAAACACGAGAGCTAACCTTATTGACTGGGCTAGTACAGGTTCAGATGAAGTTCAGGTTATTTCAGGAGACCATGTACATGACCGTTTTCATTATTGATCAGTTCACGCAGAATAATTGGGTGCCCAAGAAGATGCTGCAGCTGGTTGGTGTCACTGCCATGTTTATTGCAAGCAAATATGAAGAAATGTACCCTCCAGAAACTGGTGACTTTGCCTTTGTGACTGACAACACTTACACCAAGTACCAAATCAGACAGATGGAAATGGAGATTCTAAGATCTTATTTTGGTCTGGGCCACCCTCTACCCCTGCATTTCCTTCGGAGAGCATCTAAGATTGGAGAGGTTGATGTTGAGCAACGTACTTTGGCCAAATACTTGATGGAACTAACTGTGTTGGACTACGGTGTGGTGCACTTTTCTCTTTCTTAGATTGCAGCAGGAGATTTTTGCTTAGCACTGAAAATTCTCGATAACAGTGCATGGACACCAACTCTACAGCATTATCTATCATACACTGAAGAATCCCTTCTATGCGTTATGTAACACCTGGCTAAGAATATAGTCATGGCGAATCATGGGCTTACAAAGCACATGACCGTCAACAAGTACACTACATCTAAGCACGCGAAGATCAGCATCATGTGCCATCTGTACATACTATATGTTACCTTTACTGACTTTTAATAAAGTCTGTGGTCCTTTTTACTTAAAAAAAAAAAAAGAGAGAGAGAGAGAAGTCAGCTTCTTGCTGTCAGGGAGCTTTTTATTCTGGTGGGTGGGGGAGACGAGTGCATAGGAACTAAAAATGAAAATATTCGTTAGTAATAAGAGCCACGCCGAGAGGAGAGAGTGACTACTTTATAGAAGCTAGGGGAAACAGCCTTTCTAAGGAGGTGACATTTAAATTGAGATCTGGGGGAGAACATTCCAGACAGAGGGAGGTACTGAGCAAAGGCAAAAGAGGGAAGGAGCTTGGCACGGTAGAGGAGCAGAAGGCAGGAAGACAGGGAGGGCTCGAGGCTGGGGCGGCCGCACAGGGGCCAGCCTGGGCAGGGCCTCATGAGTTAGGAGCACCTGGGGGTCCAGCGGAGTGACACAGGATGGTTCATATTTTCAGGTAGTGTTGACTTCTCTATAGGGAACACATAGGTGGGGAAAGTGGGGGATGGAGAGAGTTGTGAAAGATTTAGGATGTGTTTGGAGATAAAGTCAAGCAGACAGGCTGATAGATGGGATGTAGGGCATGGATTCAAAGACGACCTTGAGGTTTCCGAGTCCCGGTTAGAGCAGCCGTGTGAATGGTGATGCCGTTTGCAGAACTGAGGAAGGCTTTGGGGAAGTGACTTTGGGGGAAGTGACTTTGGAGGAAGTATCAAGAGTGCCATTTTGAACTTGTTCGCCTGAGATTGTGGTGTCAAACAGGCGGTGGGATTCAGGAGCTAGTTGCAGTTCTGGAGAGCGGTCTAAGCTAGAGAGAGTCAGAAATGCAGGAACATCGCCGCTGTGCATATCTACCTGTGTAGAGCACAGTGCCTGCCACATCGCGGATGGTCTAGAACCTTGTGGCTGGCTGAGGGAATGAATGGGTAAAATGTGCTCCTAGAGCTCTGGAATCAGACTTCGGTTCAGATTTAGATCCTGCCTCTGCTACTTACTAGCTTGACCTTGAACATGTTATTAACCCTCGGGGAGCCCCAGCTTCCTCAGCTGTAGAATGGAGAAAGCAACGATACCTATTCCCTGTTTAAACGGGCAGTGTTTAGCACAATCCTGGCGCGTGGTGAGCTCTCAGTGAGGTGGTGGCTGTTACCATATTCAGAGCATGACGTAGGCCCCAAGACAGCCAGGCCTGAAGGGGCATTTCAGAAGGCAGTCCCGGAGGCTGGGTCCATGTAGCTGGCTTGTCGTGTGACAGGCAGTAAGCCTCATGGCTAGGTGTTGCCCTCTTGAGCCAAACTGTCCAGGTTCATAATCCTGGTTGAGCCACTTCCTAGCTTACTTAAAACTCTATGTGCCTTGGGGTTTTAAAAAATTATTAATATTTAATCTCTAGAATAGGAATAATAGTAGACCTACCTCACTGAGCTGTTGTGACGGATTAAGTGAGATAATCCATGGAAAATGTGGAGAACAGTGCCTGTTACCAAGGGTTCAATAGGAAGGAGCTATTATCACGCGGACACAGGAGGGAGGGAGCTGTACATAGGCTTCAGCTGTGTCCTTGACCTCCCTCCAGAGAAGCTCAGTATTCACCCCTGGTCCGACAGGAGACCCCATTTCAAATAGCTCGGCCCTCCCAATGCTGTCTTCCTAGTTCTCCTCGGCTGCAGCCTTCCCATTTCTGTAGCTCTCTGAATAACGTGTGAGCCTTTGCCAGGGTTGGTGTGGAAAAAGTCAACTCCTCCACTCGAGGACTGCAGACCCAAAGCCCCCTTTCACTCAGGGGCGGTGCCGGTCACAGGCTACGGGCAACGGGAGTCCAGGTCCCTGAGCTGCCTGAAGTTGTGTAGGAGCAGAGAGAAATAACCAACTGAGACAGCCCCAGAGGACCCGCAGGCTTCTTTTCTACTCAAATGCTCCCTTTGTTGCTAAGAAGCAAACCTACTCCATCCCCACTGGCACCAGCCTGCCCATTGTTTTCCTGAGAGACCATCCCCAGCCAAGAGCTAGGACTACCTCTGTCTTATAGAAATGGCAGCCTGGAGATTCTGTGGCAGTGGGAGTATCATGTAACCCAAATTCTCCACAGCTAAAGACTCAAACAAAGCCCAAGGTCAGGGGTCCTGGGCAGACCCATAAAGGACCCAAAGGAAGTTACTGAAAGCATTTGGCCTGGCTTTTCTCCCTGGGCGGGGCTACCTGTGGTGATTACTGCTCGAGGCCCTGACATCTGAGAAATGGGCACAAGGCTAGTCTCATCTTAGCTCCATTTGAACAAAGTGGTGAGCCTTGTGGGCTTGTTCCAGAGCGGGGAAAGCATGAAAAATCCCACCAGGAAGATAGAGCAGAGATTTGATAAATAGCTGGTCTTTCAGGTAGATGGAGGTGGATGGGTCTGAGGTAGAAAGGGACAGAGAGGACTGTTTGGTACTTTGCAGCTGTGGGCTCTGAACCTGGCCGGTGAACTGCATGTCTCTGACTTGCCCCCCTCCCCCTCCTATCTCCTCCCCTTGTCAGGTACCTCTCTGGGGCTTCTCATCACTTCAGTGCTCACCTCCACCTGTCTGAGAAAGAGGAAGGATTCCCCAGCTCTGTCTTCATTCACACATTTTTTCTCTCTAGAACCTTCTCTCAGCATGTCTTCCGCTCAATCATTCCCCCTTTGCTTAAGGATAAAGTTCTAACTTCTCTGAGGTGTGGCACCACAAAGGAATTTTTAGAACTAGAAAGGTCTCTCTAAATCATTTCACCCTAGTATATTGTCTTTACAAATAATGAAATCAGGGTTCAGAGACAAATTTCCTGCCCAAGGCCCCACAGCAAGTTGTTGGCAGGGCCACACGTAGGAATGCAGCTCTCCTGACTCCCAAGCCAGTGTTCTTTGTACAATGGTATCCTGCTTCCACCAACCTCATTTGCCACAAAGCCAAACCTTAGTGACTTAAGATGTCAGCCCTCTTTTATTAGTCTCCTGGTTTCTGTGGGTCAGAAATGGGAGAAGGGCTCAGCTGGACTGTTCAGGCTCAGGGTCCCTCAGAAGGCTGCGGCAGGAGAGTGACTGGAGCTGGAGGGGTAAGGGACGGGAACGATGGGGCTGGAGCAGCTGGAAACAGCCAGGCTTCTCTCTCTCCACGCAGTCTCAGAGTTGCGTCCTGTGATCTCGCCGCAGGAGTTAGTTTGGGCTTCCTCCCAGCATGGCTGCTGTCCAGTGACTCACAGAGAGGTTGGAGGTTTCAGGAGTGAGTGTTGCAGCAAACAAGGTAGAAACTGTAACCCCTTTACAACCTAGCCTCCAAAGTCACTTAACCTCATTTCGGCCATAATCACAAGCCTACCCGGTTGTGAGGGGAAAGACCATAGCCCCTGTATCTCACTGGGGGCGGTGTCAGAGTCACATTGTAAGAAGAGCCTGCGGAATGAGAGATCTTGTTGCAGCCATCTTGGAAAAAAACTACTTGCCTCCCCAATCTTACTTCCCACTCTTCCCTCAGACAAACCTTCTGCTTCAGCCAGCTGGGCTTCTCCAGTCCCTTCAGAGAAGCCTTCTGCTCTCTTATTTTTTTCCCTAAAGACTCCCTTGAGCATCATTTTCACCCATTCAAGGCTACAGACACTTGCGTGTTTAATAGGCTGAAGAGTTGCTCCATACTTGGTCGGGGCCCATCCGAACCGTGGCTGGGCGTTTCCACATCCGGGTCCTAAGCATTTGGATTCTGTTAGCCAGACTGCCCTCCTCATTCTTCAAGGGTCACAGACTGTCAGGTTCACATGGTTTCTGGACATAAAAGGCCAGACACAGTGCAGTGTCTCTTCCGAGGTGGGCACAGGCACGCACCAGATGCTGATCACAGGGCCCTGGCAGTCTGGGGAGCGATCAAATGTGTTGGCAAAAGCCTTTGGCTGGGAATCAGGAAACCAGGGTCCCTCCACCAACATTCTGGCCAATTTGATGCGTGCATGACCTGAGGCAAACACCTCAATCTCTCAGTGGGCCTCAGTGTCCTCATTTCTGCAATGTGAAACGTAGAGCTTGCCTTTCCTACTTTGTGATGAGCAGATAAAAGATGGGAAGGCCCTTGAGAGCAGAAAATGCTTTTAAATGGTCATGAGTTTTGTATTTGTTTCTTTTCTCAACTACCACTTCCTTCTACACCAGCATAGAGACTCCAGGAAGTAGGTGAGTTCGTGTGAATGGTTCTGGAACTGGTATTGGTCGACAGCCCTTCCCTAGACACATATGGTAGGATTTAGGAGGGTAGGATTTGCAATATTACCATTTCCCAGTCTCTGACGGGCTCATCCTGGGCAGGAGCAGAGGCTGAGAAAAAGACTCAATTCAGAGCTAACAATTTCACCCTGTCCTGCTCCAAAACCTCCAGCCTATTCACACTCCCAGGGAACATGCTGCGTCTGGAAGAAGGTGCTGCCTCTACCCCCCAGGTAGAAAGTGAGGCTACCAATTAGCTGTGTGGCCTTGGGTGAATTCCTTCCCCTCTCTGAGCCTTCATTTCCTTAGAAAACAATGGTCTCCTCACCACCCCTGCTGCTAGAGAAGAGTTTATTTCTTGGCTTCATCATATCTATTGTGCAGGGATGGCATGTGGTCTCTCTGGAGCTGGAAAGCATTAAGTCAGAACAGTCTTCATCAAAACAATACACAGTTTCCCCCAAATTAAAGCCCCCCCCCCCCCCCCCGCGCTCCAGACTCCTTCACCTCGTGGGACCTAAGAGAGCTGGCCGAAGCAGAGTGTGGGCCCGGGAGTTAGCAGACCAGAGAGGCAGCTCTGGTCATGGGATGTGACCTTGGCTCAATCAGACAATCTCAAATCCTTGGAGCTAGAAGGCACCTACCAAAGCCCTCAGACAGCCTCCACAATGAACTTCCTGGATGACAGTCACATGGGGCACCTGCCGCCACTGCAAGATTCGGGGCTATTCTCTGTCCGCTGAAACTTCATCTCTCTTCCTCCCACTCCAGCAAACACACCACTTCTCTCAATTTATGAGACTGGCGCAAGTACACAAAGGCTGGTTGTTGCAGCATCGTCTGTAACAGGGCAAAACTCAAAGCCACCTAAACACCTGCCTGTGGGGGATTGGTTAAATGAGTTAACAGGACAGCCACAGATACTATGGAATGTTATGCAGAGATTATTTTGAAGTGCAATAGGCATAAATACGTGCATATAGGAAATTACCCATGACATATAGTTAAGTGGGAAAAAAACAAGCTGTGGGACAATGTGTATGACACAATAGAAATGTTACATGCAACTATCTTATTTTTTTAAGATTTTTAAAAATTTATTTAAGGGAGAGAGAAAAAGAAAGAGCACACGCTGTGGGTAGGCAGAAGGAGAGAGAGAAGCAGACTCCAAGGTGAGCAGGGAGCCCAAAGTGGAGCCGATCCCAGGACCCCGAGATCGTGATTCGAGCCGAAATCAGACACGCAACCAACCGCACCACCCAGGGGCCCTACAGCTATCTTTTTTCACAAGTAAGTTCATATACATGTAATGTATGTACTGTGTACATGTCAGAGTTCTCCAGAAAAACAGAACTAATAGAATAGAGAGAGAGACAGAGATTTATTATGAGGAATTGCCTCATGCAATTATGGAGGCTGAGAAGTTCCTCAAACTGATGTCTGCAAGCTGAGACCCAAGATGGCCAGCAGTATCATCCCAGTCTGAGTCTGAAGGCAGGAGAGCCAGGACAGCCCAGGGATGGTCGAAGTTCCAGCCCCAGGGCAGGAGAAAACTGACGTTCCAGCTCAAGCAGGCAGGCAGAAAGGGGACGATTTGGCCCTTTCTCCCCTTTTTGTTTTATTCAGGTTTCTTCAGGATGATACCCACCCACACTGAAGAGGGCGATTTACTTTGCCGAGTCCACCAATTCAAATACCAATCTCGGGGCGCCTGGGTGGCTCATTGGGTTAAAGCCTCTGCCTTCGGCTTGGGTCATGATCCCGGGGTCCTGGGATCGAGCCCCGCATCGGGCTCTCTGCTCAGCAGGGAGCCTGCTTCCTCCTCTCTCTCTCTGCCTGCCTCTCTACCTCTTTGTAATCTCTGTCAAATAAAATAAATTAAAAAAAAAATCTTAAAAACAAAACAAATACCAATCTCATCTGGAAACACCCTCAGAAACACACCCAGAAATGGTGTTTAATCTGGACAGCCCATAGCCCCGTCAAGTTGACATACACAATGAACTATCACAGTAGGCAAGTACATAGATGAAAGCTTAGGATACCCGAAACCCTTAAGGGTGATTACCTTCAGAAAAGGGACTGGGATGAGATGGGAAGGGATGAGAAAGGGAGCTCAAGGAGTTCTTCCAAAATACCTGAATAGTTTGGACTTTTCCATCGTGAATTTATTCATCAATTTATTCTTTCATTAAAAATGCAATTTCAACAGCATGGAGGTTCCTCAAAATGTTGAAAATAGAGCTACCCTATGACCCAGCAATTGCACTACTGGGTATTTACCCTAAAGATACAAACGTAGTGATCCGAAGGGGCACATGCACCCGAATGTTTATAGCAGCAATGTCCACAATAGCCAAACTATGGAAAGAACCTAGATGTCCATCAACCGATGAATGGATCAAGAAGATGTGGGATATATACACAATGGAATACTATGCAGCCATCAAAAGAAATGAAATCTTGCCATTTGCGACAACATGGACGGAACTAGAGCGTATCATGCTTAGCGAAATAAGTCAAGCGGAGAAAGACAACTATCATATGATCTCCCTGATATGAGGAAGTGGTGATGCAACATGGGGGCTTAAGTGGGTACGAGAAGAATAAATGAAACAAGATGGGACTGGGAGGGAGACAAACCATAAGTGACTCTTAATCTCACAAAACAAACTGAGGGTTGCTGGGGGGAGGGGGATTGGGAGAGGAGGGTGGGGTTATGGACATTGGGGAGGGTATGTGCTATGGTGAGTGCTGTGAAGTGCGTAAACCTGGCAATTCACAGACCTGTACCCCTGGGGATAAAAATATATGTTTATTTTATATATATATAATATATATAAACATATATAAACATATATATAAAATAAACATATATATAATAAATATATATATATATATATATATATAGTGCAATTTCAGGGCATCTGGCCTGCTCAGTCAGTATAGCATGCAACTCTTGATCTTGGGGTGGTGAGTTTGAGCCCCATGATGGGTGTGGAGATTACTTAAAATCTTTAGGGCACCTGGGTGGCTCAGTGGGTTAAGCTCTGCCTTTGGCTCAGGTCGTGATCTCAGGGTGCTGAGATCGAGCCCTGCATCGAGCCCTGCTTTGGTCTCTGTGCTCAGCAGGGAGCCTGCTGCCCCCTCTCTCTACTTGCCTCTCTGCCTACTTGTGACCTGTCTGTCAAATAAAAAAATAAAATCTTTTAAAAAATAAACAAGAAGGAGAGGCACAGAGATCTTTTTGATATTTTTGAGGTGATGGGAACGTTTCTTAAGAATGTGGCGGTGGTGGTCACATGACTACACATTTGTTAAAACTGATTGAACTGTACATGTGAAATGATGAATTTTAATGTATGCAAATTATGCCTAACCCCGATTTTTATAAAAACCTTACAGCAGAGGACAAATGGTTGGGAGTGATATGCACTGTAGGAAGAACTGCTCTAACTTATTAACACAACCAAACCATACGCAAACTTTTACATTTTGTGGTTAATAAAAACTTACCCTCAACACGCTCCACAATAACCAGCAATGTCCATGCTGGCGCCCGATCAGATGACCAGCTTCCCCCAGTGACAGGGAACCCCTCACTTAATACTGTAGCCCATACCAACTAGAATAGAGAGTTCTGTGTAGATGAATGATTAACTGTGTGGCCTTGACTGGATTATGTCCCCTCTCTGGGCCTTGGTTTCCTTAGAAGCAAGTGCTAGAAGACTTCTTGGGTCCTCTCTGGCTCTAACATTTGAGTTGTTAGAAATTGAAATTTGCCTTCTTGTGACTATTAACCTGGTCTGCCTTCTGGAGTTACCCAGAGCTTGGCCCCGTGGGACAGTAATAACCAGCCCATCACATGCCAGACGTCAGCTCCCCTGCCTTGCATGTTCTCTTCATAGCACATGGAGAGACAGCATGGGGCAAAAACTAAGATCACAGGGTCTGCGGCGGGGCGGCCTGGAGTCTGACTCTGGATGCTGCCACCTCCCAGAGCCTCAGCAGCCTCTGTGTATAAAGGGATTAATAGCACCAACTTGGAAGGGACGGATAGGGGAGTAAATGAGGTAATGTATGTAAATCAGGAGGTGTGGTTGGCAGAATAATGGCTCCCAAAGATGTCCACATCCTAATCCCCACAACCTGTGAATGTGTTAGGTTACATGGCAAGGGGGTATTAGGGTGGCTCATCAGCTGACTTTCAAAGAGGGAGATTAGGAAATTGGCCCAGTTTGTGCAGACGGCCTCAATATAATCATGCCGGTCCTTGTAAGGGAAAGAGGGAGGTGGGAGACTCAGAGGCAGAGTTGATGAGACATGAGAAAGTTTCAATCAGCCAATGCTGGCTTTGAAGATGGAAAGACATCATGAGCCAAGGAATGTGGGCAGCCTCTAGAAGCCAGAGTAGGCGAGGAAATGGATTCCCCCTTAGAGCCTCCAGAAGGAACACACAGCCCTGCTGACGCCTTGGTTTTAGCTCTGTGAGACCCATTTTGGACTTCTGACCTCCAGAACTGTAACAGGACACATTTATGTTGTTTTAAGCCACAAAGTTTGTGGTATTTTGTTAGAATGGCAGTATGTAACTAGCCGGGATGGCTATGACCCCCTCCTGACTGGTCTGCCTGACTGTACCCACTCTTTCTTTGCTCTAATCCGTTCCTCACCATGCAGCCAAAATGATGTTTCCAAGACTCTTATCTAACCAAACCACATCTTTTAATACGACTCTTCTCCTAGGTCTTCAAATTTGCCCCAGGACCTTTGAACCTGCTGCCCTGTTTGTTTAAAAGGTGCCGCGGTCCCCTGGGTAACATTTAGTTAGCCTTCATTAGCTGGCTCAGAGATGGAAATGCCGTTTCCTCCAGGCAGCCTGCCTTGATCTCTGGTCTCGATCAGGTTCTCTGGGCAACAGACCTCGGAGCACATTGCAAACCTCTGCAGCACTTGTGGGTTTTAAAGCATATTTACTGTGTTTATCTGCCTTGGGATGTATTGCCTGTCTTTGCCCAGTAGGCTATAAGCTTTCCAAGGGCAGGGACACTGCCTATCTTACTTTGCCTCGCCAATGTCTGGCACGTAGGAAGTGCTCGTTAAATGGCAGCATTTATCACTGTTTTATTTCTGAATCCTTACCGTTCTGGTCACCCGACAAACATTCTCTAGTTTGCAGTCCTCTTTGAAACTTAGTGCCCCTGCTGTGACCTTGTCCTCCAGGTGGCAAGAGCATCACAAAATGGAAGCTGGGTATGCGGTCCCTGCTTACAAGGGGCACCCCATTTCTAGTAATGCAGCTGAAATCTGTGTTCCTTTGTCACCAACCGCAGTACACACTCAGCTTCAGCAGAGCTTGAGGTGACATGGACTGCCCACCCACACGCCCCAATATTTATCTCCATCAGAACATCTGTCAAGCTAGCTTTCCCCGTCCCATTTCTGTCTTGTTGTTCCTTGTCAGCTAAATGGTGAACTTCCCTCTCATCCCTGTGGGTTTCCATTGTCTGGCATTGGGCTCCCTGTTCTAAGCCTCAATCCCCATTCAGCCATCCACCAGCTTAACCAGCCCTCTCAACCCCATGTCAGCTGTGTCCCTGAACAATGCATTCCTGTGCCTGCCTCCAAGTCCTGGGTGACAGCACAGGGCAGGGCAGGCCTAAGCACAGGGCCCTGGAAATGCTGCCAGAGACCCCTGGGGCCTGACACCCACTGCAGGGTATTGAATTAACAACAAAAACTGCCTAGGTCAAGTTCTGGCTTCACCACTTTGGTGGCTGCCAACCTGGGAATAACAGTATATTCGTTTCTCCGGGCCACTATAATGAAATATCACAACCTCGGTGGCTTGAAACAGCAGAAAATTTGTGCTCCTACAGTTCCGGAGGCTAGAAGTCCAAAACCAAAGTGCCGGCAGGACACACGGCCCCTGAAGGCTCAACTGGAGGATCCTTCCTTGCCTCTGCTAGGTCCCGGTGGCTCCCCGGCTTGTGGTGGTATGACCTCTGCCAGTTGGTCTTCTACTGTGTGTGTGTATCCGCGTGTCCTCTCTTTTTACAAGGATATTGGTCACATAGGGCCCACCCTGCTCTAGTAAGACTTCATTTTAACTAATTACATCTGCAAGGACCCCGTGTCCAAATAAGGCCATGTTTTGATGTTCTGGGTGGACAGGAATTTCGAAGGGGGGGGTGGGGGGGACACTATTCAACCCACTATAGGAGGCAATACTTTCTTCTAACCCCTTTGGGAGAGCCCAGGAAGATCACGCGGGCAAGTCTTCTCAAACAGGAAAGTGCGCCCAACCACCTAGAGATCTTTGTTAGAGGACAGACCGGGATTCTGCCAGCCTGGGGTGGGTCTGCATTTCTCACAAGCTCCCAGGCAATGCCCTTGCTGCTCCTCCACGCTTTGAATAACAAGGATGTAGGGGAAATAAAGTGTTTTCAAAACAGATGTCTGTAGGCTTATCCCTTTCTTTTGTAATGAGCTTTTCTGAAGCTCCAGTTTCCCCACCTGCCTGGCTGTCCTGGACTGCCCCCGCCCCCGCATCCCGACCGGGCCCAAAACAGGCTCACAGACAAGGACTTGGGTTTAGGTAATTTGGGGGTGCGGGGAGGGAGGTGATCATGTGAAGCACACATTTGGAAGTAGAGAAAGGGAAAAAAAGAGAAGCCGATGGAGAGCGAGCTAAACAGCACATGGTCCTGAGGGCAACTGGGGCCCCATCCAGGTGGGGACTGGCTGAGAAGCGGTGGAGACACTCTTCCTAATTGGCTGGTGGGATGGCTGGAATGGGGTAGGGGGCAAGGGCCTTTTCCCAGTGATTCCCGTTCTCCCCCTAGGGGTCCCTGAGGGTTGGGTTCCTGCATGGAGCTGGGCAAGCTCCCCGGGCTGCAGGCACAGGAGGTCGGATGCTCAGACACGTTCTCCTGCAGCTGCAGGCGACCTCAGCTAGGCCATGGGGGAGGGCAGGGTCATCATCGTGAGCTCCAGAAGCCTTCCAGGTTTGCATGTCATTTGTGTCTCTACTGTTCTATTTTGAGTACATGAGCTACCCAAGTGAGCTCTCACTTACAGTAAGATTATGGCTGTCACCCAACCCCAGCAGATGCCTTGACCACAAGGGTGTCATGGAAGAATCTGTCTATGGCCTGCCGAAACCCACATGTGCCTCCCCAGGGGATCCTCAGATCCCAGGCCCTGATCTGCATGGGTACAATCCTTTACCCTTTGAGTACGTAGTGGGCAGAACTCAACCCTGAAGTAGTGAAATTAGGCTTCAGAGTCACCTTAGGAAGGAGCTACTTCCCTTTCTCACAGCCCCTACCTTCACCTAATCCAATCAATCCCTGCCCTTGACATTCAGTGTCATATTTCCCGCACACCACAACCGTACAAGCTAGTTGCTATGATTGTCTTCATCTTATAGCCAAGGAAACCGAAGGCCAGAAAAGCTAAGTCACTTGCTCAAGGTCCCTCAATAAGTGGCAGAAGTGGGATCCAAATACAGTCTCTCTGATTCACTGTTCTCTGTGGAGTCCACAGGTGAAACTAGGTAGTAGGTCCCTATGAGATTTAAATTTAAATGTAAAGTACATTTCTCTAACAGTCTGTTGAATGAGGACCGTGAGAAGATTCCCTTTTATTTGTACACAACTTTTTAAAAAAGATTTTAGTTCTTTATTTTTGTGAAAGCGAAAGAAAGAGAGAAGGAGGAGGGAAAGGGGGAGGGGCAGAGGAAGAAGCAGGCTCCGTCCTGAGGAAGTGGGGTGGGGGACTTGACCTCAGGCACCCTGTATATGACTTCTACCTCTTAGTATATAATCCCAAGGGTCCATTAGGGTGTGACTCTTCATTTTGAAAAATAAGTTACTGCAAGTACCGTACATTTATTCCCTTTTATAAGTCAGTATCGATTTACTTTCTTTTGTGTTGGTATTCACTGAGATAGATGCATTTTTCTTAGGTAATTGGTAAATGAATAGATCCAGGCTCTAATAAGCAAAACATGCCATGGAGAAATGAAATTCATAGTCAATGATTCAACATCATCAGTTTAAAATTTTTCACTGCAGAATTTCCTCAACCAGTGGTTTTTTCCCACAGGGCATCAAATACAGAATTCCACCCCTACACAGATTTCAGGAATACACTTACAAAATAAGAGAGGCCCACCCTCCTGTATGTTTGGGGCCATTTCCCTTCCCTTTCCAGGTAGCGAACTCGCCGAGAAGGGGGACGGTGGAGATTCTTTCCCACACTGATTTCCCTGCACACCACATGGATAGGGCCATAGATATGAATGTGGGGAGGTTTTGAACCTCTGAGTTTGGGTAAGCCAGCCCTTGAAAAATGAGCCCATAAGCTCTTGGAGAAGAAGAAAAGAGAGAATGTGGGGTGGGCAATGTAAGCTTTTCTGCATTTCTTCAGCTCTGGCTTCTTTCTTTCTTGTTTTTGTTTTTTGTTTTTTGGGGTTTTTTTTGGCACACTCACTGCAGAGAACGCAGAAAAGAAGAGGCCCCACTTTCTGCCTTGAAGGAGTAGACTGTCCCCTTACACTGGACTAAAATGGTCTCTGTGCCTCCCACCTAGCTCTCCAACTCACCTGCAAGCCCCCAAGGATAGGAACCAAGACTTCGCTTTGTACCCCGTAGTTCCACAGGGCTGGACCTAGAGCAATCACTCCTTCAGTAACCGTCAGATCTCACAGAATCAAAATCAAACTGAAAATCGGATCTTCAGCTCCACTGGACAGTCACCCTTAGTAGAGAAGGAGCTGGCAAGCATGACCAGCTGGTGGGTTTTGCTAACCATGAAAGACCAAGAGGTTCTGAGAGACATTTTACCAAATGGCATGTTCGAGAAGAGTCTATAATGGAGACCAGCACTCTGCGGCCATCCTCTTTCTCAAGCTCTGGTTGAAAACCTAAACTCCTGGGGCGCCTGGGTGGCTCAGTGGGTTAAGCCACTGCCTTCGGCTCAGGTCATGGTCTCAGGGTCCTGGGATCGAGCCCCGCATCGGGCTCTCTGCTCAGCAGGGAGCCTGCTTCCTCCTCTCTCTCTGCCTGCCTCTCTGCCTGCTTGTCATCTCTCTCTGTCAAGTAAATAAATAAAATCTTTAAAAAAAAAAAAAAGAAAAGAAAAGAAAAGAAAACCTAAACTCCAGAGGGGCCCATTTTCAAAACCAGGACCAGCCATAGTTTGGACACTGCAAAACCCGTTGGGTTGAGGATCTCCATTGTCTTAGTTCAGGCTGCTACAACAAAAAGACTGTAGACTGGATGCATAACAAATGTTTATTTCCCAGAGTTCTGGAGCTGGGAAGTCCAAGATCAAGGTTCTGGCAGTTCAGTCCTTCCCATGGTATCATCACATGGCAAAGAGCGGCAAGGGGGGAGGGCAGGAGGGGGACAGGAGGTGTCTCTTCTTATAAAGGCATTAATCCCATCTGATGGGTCTACCCTCATGACCTAATCACCTCCAAAAGGCCCCATCTCCAAATATCATCACACTGAGAACTAGAGTTTTAACGTATGAATCGCAAGAAAGACACAAACATGCAACCCATAGCACCCATCACGTTGCACACAAGCAAAGCTCCCCCCAGCCCAGAACTGTGCTGTGCAGCAGCCTAACGCCAAAGGTGTGCAGAGGAATGAGGCTGACGGGCCCTTGGTGGCCTTCAGCTTCTGCTGTCTGTTTCCCTTACACTCAACCGCTCCTCTGTGCCAAGGGAGGAGACAGAGGAGAATAATACTACTATGAACAGAATAGAAGGTATAGTCAACATATTTGCAGAGCCAGCAAAATATATAGAACACTCCAGAACACAGGTTCCCTTTGGCTGGCTTGGGGAGAAGTCCAAGCTAACGAGGGCAATTCTGTGGACCCAGCGTGGACCCAGCCAATGTCCTTGCCACTGTTTTCTAGACACAGGCTTTATTCTTCGGGGTCTTGTAAATAAGCATGGGGAACAGCTCAGGGCCAGCCCAGACTTTTTTACAACTAGAGCAGAAATCTGGACATTTGGGGCAACACAGTCACCATGTTTTGGTCCCACCTTTCTGTGCTATCTTGAGAGTGCGGTGAATGTGACCCTTCCCAACCGGAGGTGCCATAAACACCACAGGTCAGCCATGTGGATTCCTCTAGGGGTCAGTTGGGGTCAGTACAGCTGGGATATGGAGGAGGAGCAGAGAAGAGAACCCGGATGGAGGCCTGGCAGGAAAGATACCCCCCACCCCAAGAGAGACACCAAGACACTTTGGCCAGGGCCAGATGATGGCCAGCACAGGGATGGCCAGAGGGGCAGGTGCAGCACCCTTCTGCACACAATCACAGCCCCGTCTTTACAAATGCCGAAAGGCCCAGGTCAGCGTCAAAGCCTATGATGGGGATAACAAGTTGGTGAGAAAGGAAGCGAACATCTAGGAGAAGCTTCTAAACCAGTGTCTTTGCAAGTGCTGTGGCTTGTTATTAGTGTGATTTCCCATTCCCACTGCCACCCTGTAGTTCAGGGCCCTAGAGTTGGCCTGTGGCTAGGATTCAGGCTTAACCTGCAACAGTCCGGGACAGCCTCAGTCTGTGGCCAGCAGCCCAGAGCAGGTCCCATCTCCAAGGCCAGGCTGCCTGGGCCCTCATGCTCAGCTTCATCAGCACCAGGCTCTGACTGAGCAGAGTGACCAATCCCAGGCTCGATCTCCAGGAACAGCTTCATTTAAAACTTTGTAAGATGCCAGTAAACAGCACACTAATGAAATCCACAGATGAGCTAAAACTGGACTGTTCAGAATCAGCCAAGACTGAGACTGAGTCTCCAGAGGGCCCGAGAGGTTAGAAATATAGTGAGGAAATAATCCAGCGAAATTCAGCCTGGACAGGAGCCAGCCAATCTTGTGTGCACGCTGCCAGATTCTCCCACAGCTATCAGGAGGCAGGAGGGTGTGGAGAGCAGCAGGGCTCAGGGACACAGGAGGATGGGGGGTTGCAGGGGTTTGGGGTAGGTGGCCCCATCCCAGTCATTTGGGGCTAACTAAGTCGGTAGAGATAGCATATACGGCAGGGAGAGGCTCCTGCCCACACGGGCCAGCCAGAGGGATTCTGAGGGAGACCAGAGCTTTAGGGGCACTGGGCAGGAAGGGTAGTTTGGGTGGCTCATGCTTGGGATAGTTTTGCATCACGAATACCAAGATCTCTGGTGCCTGCCTGTCCCCTGGGGAGCCCCACAGCTAGCCTAGACCCCAGGAAGAACTTAAGTCAGCAGAAGATGGCAGTGATAAAGTCTCTAGAGTTAGACAGAAGTGGGTCCTACTCCTGGCCCTGTTCTGAACTTGGAGACTAGTTATCCAACTTCCTTCAGCTTCAGTTTCATCTGTAAAATGGGATGATATTTGACCTTCCTCATAGAGTGTCCTGAGGTCAAATTAAGATAATGCTTGTGAGGGTGCCTGGGTGGCTCCGTCGGTCAAGCATCTGATTCTTGGTTTTGGCTCAGGTCATGAGATGGAGCCCTGGCAAGAACTCTGCACTGGGCGTCGAGTCTGCTTAAGATTCTCTCTCTCCCTCTGTCCCATCCTCCCACTCTCTCTAATAAAAAGAAAGAAAGATAATGCTTGGGAAGTGATAAGCACAGGTCTCAGAACACAGGGTCAACCAAGACGAGGAGATAGAGGAAACCTAAGACTGTGCTGTGAGAGCCCTCGCCGTGGTGTCCTTCCATATTTCTTCTACCGACAGCCCGTCCCCTCTGGGGCTCCGGACCAACCCATTCTCTCCTCAGCTTGAAGATAACTGCCCCTTCAAACGCTGCTCTCTGCCGAGCCTCAGTTACTGAAAGAATGGACACTGTCTCATTTCTGGCCGATCATAGTTGACTCTTACTTCATTCATAACTCCTGCATTCATGGAGTTCACCAGACCTTTAACTAGACCTCAAATTTTGAACTTGGAGCTTTTACTCAAATATTCATAAAACAAGTCCTAGTGTGTTGCTTGTGAGTAACAGACAATATCTAAATGTCTGGGCTTATTAACTTTGGTTAATGTGGCCCAGTGAGGACCAAGTCTGTGGATTCCATCCCAGCGTGGACCACTTGCTTTCATTCTAGCCCTAGCCATGGACTAAGCCCTAACTGAATCCTAACCCTGGCCTTAACCTGAGCTTCCAACCTTCGTCTACCTGCTTCAGACGGAGTATGAGAAAACCTCAGGCCAAAGCCATCCCCAGAAAAACAACCTAAAGACACCTCATGGGAAAGGTACTGGCTTATTAATTTGTTCTCTCCCATTTACGGGCCCTCACTGAATCTGAAGTTGCACAGAAAAATCTTCCCCAAAGAATGATAGAGCCTCAGAACCTTCCTTCTGGGCACTTGTAGTCCCAAGCTGGTCACGACAACAGCTAGGAGTGCAAAGGCAATGAATTAATGGATAAGGTTTTCTCTTGTGTCAGATCAAGGACCTGAAGGGGTGTGAGGCCACAGTGATGAGTGATGACAATCCTATGGGAGGCACCTGGGGCGAGCTGGGGGTAGAAGGTATGCTGCTGTTCTCTTTAGTATTTATTTAAGTGTTTATTTAGAGAACAAGAGGGAGGAGGCACGGAGGGAAAGGAAGAGAGAGAATCCTAGGCAGGCTCCATGCCCAGTGTGAGCCCCACGTGGAGTTCGATCTCATAACCCTGAGACCATAACCTGAGCCAAAATCTAGAGTCAGACACTCAACCATCTGAGCCACTCAGGTGCCCCTGTTGCTGCTCTCCTACAGGCCCACGGAGTCTTTCTTCTTTCTCAGGGCACTTGGGTTAAGCCAGCCTCCAGCAAGACGTCTGGAGGTAGGCCTGCTGGTAAGAACTACTGCCTAGGAACATGGCCCAGCTCCCAGGAGAGAGACTTGGCCTCCATCTGGGCTGTCCCCCACCATAAGCAGTTCCAGCATGAGTCTAGAAAGGGCCCTATTGGCTTTCCCAGGCCAGTCCCACTTTCCAATATGCAGGCCCTTGGTCAGACCATGTGTCTAGAGTTCTGGGTCAAAACATGTGTTCCCCATAAGTAGGAAGCTTAGAAATGAAATGTGGAGAAGCTGGCTCCAGCCAGCTCTTGTCACCTCAGTTATTCCCATGTCCCCCTCAGTATCAGAGTCTTCTCCAGCCGGCTGCAGCCAGCCACGCTCTTGCTCATAACTTCTTTTAAATGAGTCCATGTGTCTAACTATTTCAGAGTCAATCTTGGCCCCCCATCTGCTGCCTGCGGAGACATGTCGCAGCCTCAGGCTGGCAGCTCTCACAGACAGGGCCTACCCTTTCCTCCTCTTTGTGTACCTACCAGATGCTCTTTGTTGCATGCTTATTGTGTACTAGGCTCTGAGTTAGGATGGTGCAGGAAACCAAACAAATTCCTGCCCTTGTGAACCTGACATTCCAGTGGAGGGCAGAGGGTATCACTGGGAGGGGAAACCAGAAGGCATTTCTTCAACCAACATGGGCTGGGCACCCACTGTGTCCCAGGCTTTAGACTAGGTCCTAGAGGCACAATAGCAAAGCAGACCTGGTAGTTGGCCAGAAGCCAGCAGCCAGGTGAGTATTGTGGCCATCCCTTGGAGGAAATGTTTTCTCCTGGGATCCCGGTTGAAGGTGTCTCCACTGGCCCAGTTTGGTTACCCACTACCCCATTCTTTGTCCCCTTTCCCCACCACCAGCAGCACAGATCAGCTGAGAGCTCACGGGGATCCATTTGCCCATACATCTGCAAGAAACCAGACTTGGCATTTCCTTGAAGGCCAGTGCGGAGGAGGAGTTAATTTCCAGGCCCACCTCTGAGCAAAGGAAGCAGGGCAGGGCGAGAAGCAGCCGCAGCCTTCCTTTGGGGGGTATTGTTAACATCTCTACCACCTGCACTGACCACCTGATGGGTGGGTGAATCAAAGCCCACATGCCCTCCCCGGTGCCCCCAACAACCTACCTACCTGCTCCAAGCAGACACGCCATCAACGTGGGGCGCTCAGAATGAGCGCCCTGTTCTGGAGTTTGAGGAGGCCCAGGCAGATTGTCTGGCCTGGAGTTGGGCGGAAAGAGGGGAAACAGCTGCCTTGGGAACAAACCAGTGAGGACTGCTTCCAGGCAAGGGAGCAAGGGGACAAGGTAGAGATCCCAGGAGGCCCCAGGGCTGGTGTAGTGGGCACAAAGACACACTGCTCAAATCGCCCTCTGAGAGTCGGCCGCAGGGAGTTCACTGACAGGCCCAGCTGCTCTGCTCTTGTTCTGTGGTGGCGTTCACACATGTTCCCCGGGGCTGCTCCCAGCCAATGGCTAAGTCTGGCAGGGATGCTGGTCTCAGCCCATTCCTGCGACATGCGACTCCTCCAGCAGGCAAAGCTCGCTCAGGGATTTCCCTACAATCTGGCCAAGATTTTTCTCAGAACTGTGCTGCGGTTCGAGACTCTTCCTCCTCAGGCCTCCTTCCTTGCCCCTCTCTTTTCCCAAGTGTCAAGTCCCACACAGTGATAGCAAGGTTGTCCCTGCCTAGCCCTACTTCTGCCCCTGTATCCTCCTTTACAGGATATCGCCCCCTCATAACTAATTTGCACATTTAATCCCATCTTGACATCTGCCTCTCAGAGGACTCATGTTGACAGAAGGCAAAGATCTTGTCGTTGGGGACAAGTAGTCTCATAGATACAGATGCCCATCCCCCCGCCCCGTGGCCCAGAAAGCCCAGTAGCTGCTAGCACTGTTTCCCCAAATCTGGGGAAGGAGGAAGAGCATGGGCTCTTTTCTTTTTTTTTTTTTTTAAGATTTTATTTATTTATTTGACAGACAGAGATCACAAGTAGACAGAGAGGCAGACAGAGAGAGAGGAGGGGGAAGCAGGCTCCCCGCTGAGCAGAGAGCCCGATGCGGGGCTCGATCCCAGGACCTTGGGATCATCACCCAAACTGAAGGCAGAGGCTTTAACCCACTGAGCCACCCAAGCGCCCCAATGGGCTCTTTTCTGATGGCCTAGAAGTGGTCCTGGCCTCACACAGCTCTGTCCTGCTGAGAAAAACCTGTACCAGCTCTCCCTTTCAGCTGAGAGTTCTCCAATTTCCTCAAGGAAAAGTCTTGGAAAACTCTCCCCCAACATGTTAAAATATTTTTTCATTTGAACTAAAAAAAAAAAAGAAAGAAAGAAAGAAATCCAGATGTGCCTCGCAACACCCAAGAGCTGTGTCCTTGGGAAATTGAGAGCAAATTACATTTGGGGGAACCAGATCCTATTGTCCATGCCCGAGGAGGCTCACCATTAAAAAGGAACTCTGCAGTCCATCAGTCTATCAGCACACCACATAGCTGAATGGACAGCAAAGCTGAGGAAGAAGTCCCCTTTGACCTGCCCAAGGCATTTTTCCAAAGTGGGTATCCTGTCGAGAAGTCGAGCAAACAGTAACTACAGCAGGTCCCTGGCACTGGGGAGCTCCCAGCCCACTGGGGAGAAAGAGAGAGCATCCAAATGGAGAACAATAGGCCACAAAAGATGAATTTGAGTCATAGCTGCATGGCGGCCCCATCGCTAGTTCACTAGTTCTGAGAAGCAGGAGGGAATTTAGGCAAGAAGAATCCAGGGGGATGCTGAAGATGGGCACCTGGGACAGGGCTCCAGGCCTCCCTACCACCCCTACACAGAGCAGTCCTTTTCCTGCCTTTCTCTGTCTATCCCAGTTGTTCCAGAGTCCTCCCGCTCTGCTCCCTGAGCCTGGCCACATGGTTGGCTGCCTGGGGAGGCCCTGGCAGGGTTCCCAGCGCCAGAGGAGGGGGTGAAGATGTGTGGGCTGGCTGGAGCGTGGCCAGGCCACAGGGCCCAGCTGTAGGGCACGGGGCCAAGTTGACAATGCTGGCCTGGCAGAGACAGACTGGCAACTGCTGCTGTTGCCTCCAAAATACCAGTTGAGGTTTTCTCTTACTTCGGGTTTTCGAAACTATTCCCATTTCTATTATGCCTTTGTTTGTCCTAGTCTTCTTTTTCTTTGTAATAAAGTTAATGGTTGTGCCTGGAGGTGAGGCAGGGAAGGCACACCAGAGCCAAAGAATAGTGAAGGCAGCAGAATGTGCCCTGGGGCCCTGTACCTTCTCTTCCAGAAACTTGTCTTCCTATCCCAGGGTCTGTGCCTCCTCATTAGGCCCTCCCAGGGCTTATTCCCAACGGATGAAGACCCACAAAGCTCTTACTCTACCCTATTTTCTCCCCCATCACAACTGCCCTTGACAGCATCTAGCTCACTGTGGCCATCAACTCCATCCTGAACCACCTTCTCCTCTCATTAGACAACCTCTCTCTGGACAGTCTCCCCCACTCCCATGGCGCAGTTATCATGTATATGTCATAAACTCCTAATTTAATTCTCCAGTCCGCAGCTCCTCTCCAAATCCCAGATCTACATATTCAATGCCCTCTCCTTTCGGGTGACTCACAGGCACCTCAAATTCCACAGGTCTGCAACTGAACTCACCATCTCCACTCCACCTATCCGCCAAAGAAACCACACCCCCCTCCAGGAAAGGGAAAAAATCTTTTCCTGCTCCAGTCCCATTGGAGACTAGCATCCTTCTAGTTGTTCAAGCCAGAAAACTGGGGGGGGGGGTCATCCCGAACTCCGCCCTTTACTTCACCCACTCATCCAGTCTATCGTCAACTCTCATCAATCCTACCCCCAAATAGCCCTCAAAGGTTTTCATATCTCTCCAGTTTCACTGTCTCTCTTTTAGTTATAACCCCTATCAGCTTATTCAGAGACAACGTAAATAACCTTTTAATTTGTTTTTCTGCCTCAGTATTTACCTCTTGTGCATCCAAGGGACCAGCAGGTGGCCACCAGCTTTTTCTTAAAAACAAGTATGATCATGTCTCTCCCCTGCTGGAAAACTCTCTACTGGGACTTCTGCTTCCAATCACGTTGCAGTAACTTGTATCAGACTTTGTCTCCTGCCACTAAAAAACCGGAAAATTGAACAAAAGAAATGAAAGAGCTGTTTTCAGACATTGAACAGCAGTCAGTACAGGACTGGGATCCATGAGAAAAGAGAAACAAATGAAGTGAAGTCTATGATAACCCCTGGATTCTGCCTGAAGGCACTTTCCACACCATGGTATAGTACATAGAAACTCCAGAAAAGCAGAGTGGTCTCCCTGAGTTAAAGAAAAAGACATTGGATTCCAGGGAACTGAGGTCCCTGGAATTTGCAAGGCAGAGTTCTGGAAAAGAGGGAGCAACACAGAAAAAGAGTTCTAGAAATCTATATACAGATCCTCTTGATTAGATTGCTGGCTACTAAGCTATGCACATGTAGGGTAAAACTCCACAAAACAGGCAAAAAAATACCCCAAAACGGTAAGCTGAATTTCCCAGAGCTCTCACAGGTTTGGTAGACATTCAATTTCCCAAAAGCCAGAGAAATGTTCTAAAAACTCAGGGCAGGGGCACCCAGGTGGCTAAGTCCGTTTAGCATCTGCCTTAGGCTCGGGTCATGATCTTAGTATCCTGGGATCAAGCCCCACATTGGGCTCCCTGCTCAGTGGGGCTTCTCCCTCTCCCTCTGCCCCTTACCCCACTTCATGCTCACTCTCTCTCTCTCCCCCCAGATAAATAAATGAAATATTAAAAAAAGAAAAAAGAAAACCCAGGGCATTCAGTAGAAGCCTCAAAAGTCGTATCTTAGCAGTAAAGGTAAACCAGCCCTAGAATAGATGCTACTCTAGACCTGTTCTGATGAACCATAAAAACAAGTCTGGAAAGTCTCCTGGTGAAATACAAGTAACTTAACTGCCTTCCAGAACATAGCTAAGGGAAGGCAGAAAATCTAGACACTTGACAATGAAACATTCACAATATCTAGGATTCAACAAAAAAATTATTAGACATAAAAGGAAGAAAGAAAATGTGCTCTTCCATAACCAGGGAGTGAGGAAAATCAGTCAATAGAAGCAGTCAGAAATGACAGAGATGATAAAATTAGCAAACAAGGATCCTTAAGATAGCTATTATAAATACGCTGAAGGATTTAAAGAAAATGGGAATATAGTAAGGAAAGAAATTAATATATACCTAGGTTTATATACACACCAAATAGAATTTTTAGAGGTGGGAAATATAATATTTGAAATCATCAGTTCATGAGATGGGTGTAACAGTAGATTAGACAATGCAGAAGAAAAGTTCAGTGAGTTAAAAAAATAGTAAAAGAAGCTATATTCAAAATGGCTCACAGAGGAAAAAAGGCTAATAAAAAGTTAACAAAATGAATGGGTAAGTGAAGAGTGGTACACCAATACGATGGAATATTAGTTGTTCATAAAAAGGAACAATTGTATTTGAAGGTAGACTGTGATATGTTAAAAAGGCTTTTTAAAACCAGAGAGCAGGTGCAAAAAGAAAAAAAAGCAAACAAAAAAAAACAAACAAACCAGAACAAAACAAAAAACTAGCTATAGCTAAACAGCTAATGTTGGAGCTAGACTATGACAAGATTTCAATTATCAAGAGATAATTGAAAGAGAAGTAGTGTGTAATTCCCCTCCCATTGAGTGTGGGCTGAATTTAGTCATATATATATATATATATATATATATATATATATATATATATATATATAATTTTGAATGCAATTTGAAAGGGAAAAGCAGGAGTTTACAGTGCAGAAATCTGACAGTCACCACCTTGACCAAGTAATCAAGATTAAAATCACCAGTAAGTCATGTTGATGTCACATACCCCATGTTATAATGGGATGACAAGGGCACATCACCCAGTGGTATCCATCCCTGAAATCCACAACCACAGACCAATCAAGAGAAAATGCCAGACAAACATAAATTGGGACATTCTACAAAATCTTGACTAATATTCCTCAAAACTGTCCAGGTCATCAAAACCCAGAAAAGTCTGAGAAACTGTCATAGCTAGGGAGACAGAATGACTAATTGAAACGTAGTATCCTGGATGAGACCCTGGAACAGAAAAAGGCATTAATGGGAAAATCCAAATGAAGTCTCTAGTTAATCATAGTATAACAATGTGAATTTCTTAGTTTTGATAAATATGCCATGTTTACATAAGATGTTAACATTAAAGAAAATTGGGTAAAAGGTGTGCTATCTTTGCAACTCTTCTGTAAATCTAAAATTATTTCAAAATAAAAAGTTTCTAAGGAAATACTCAATATTGGGAAGTGTAGATGGGAATAATAGAAAACACAAAGAGAAATGGATGACATAAACCCAACCACATCAATAACTATGTTAAATGTAAATATACTCTAAGCAGTACAATTAAAAGTCAGAGGTTATCCTAAATGAAAAAAAAAATGGCTTCAAATATTTTTTGCTGTCTATAAGAAACCTCTTTTAAGTGTAAAGACAGATAGTTTAAAACTAAAATGATGGGTAAAGATATTTCAGGGAAAAGGGCCCCCTGGCTGGCTCCGTTGGAATAGCATCTGACTCTTCATATCAGGGTCATGCGATCAAGCCCCATGTTGGCTGCAGAGATTACTATAATGAACACACAAGTTAACTAACTTTAAAAAAAAGGTATACCAGGAATGGTTATATTAATTTCAAAGTAAGCTTCAAGACACTGATTATTACCAAGAGTAAAGGCATTTATAATGATGAAAGTGTCACTTCATCAGAACACTATAACAAATCTTAAATGTGTATGTACCTAAAAATAAGTTCAAAATGCATGAAACCAAACCTGACAGAACTAAAAGAAGAAATAGACAAAGTCACAATTATAGTCAGAGAGTTCAACAGTCCTCTCTCAGTAACTGATAAAACAAGTAAACAGAAAATCAATAAGATATAGGAGACTTGAACCGTACTATCAATCAACTTGACCTAATTGACATGAATAGAACATTACACCTAACATCTGCAGAAAACACATTTTTCTTAAACACACGTGGAATATTCACCAAGAGAGACCATATGCTGGGCCATAAAATGAGGCTCAGTAAATTTTAAAGGACTGAAATAATGGAGAATATGTTCTCTGACCTCAACAGAATTAAATTAGAAATCAATAACAAAAAGATGTTGAAAAACCCTTAAATATTTGGAAATGAAATGTCACACTTCTAAAGAAGCCATGGGTCAAAGAATAAATCGAAAGGGAAATGGAAAGTGTTGCCTGGGTGGCCCAGTTGGTTTAGCATCTGCCTTCAGTTCAGGTCATGATCTTGGGATCTCGGGATCTTGGGATCGAGACCCAAGTCCAGCTCCCTGCTTAGGGGGAAGTCTGCTTCTCCCTCTGACTGTCCCTTCACTCAAGCTCGCTCTCTCTCAAATGAATAAAAAGATTTGGGGGGATAGGTGAGCCTGGTGGTGGATATTAAAGAGGGCACGTATTGCATGGAGCACTGGGTGTGGTATATAAACAATGAATCTTGGAACACTGAAAAAATAAAATTAAATTTAAAAAAAGAATTTGGCAAGTATTTTTAAATGCGACAAAGCAAAAACAACATATCAGCATTTGCGTGATACCTCTAAAGCAGTACTTAGGGGAAAGCTTACAGCACTCAATATCTGTATTAGAAAAGAATGGACTCAGATCAATGACTCAGGTTCAAATTTATGAAGCTAGGGAAAAAAAAGAGCAAATTAAGCCCAAAGTAAGCATAAGGAAGGGAATAATAAATGTAAGAGCAGAAATCAATGAAATAGAAAAGAGAGAGAGAGAGAGAAAGAGAAAATAAGTGAAACCAAAAGCTGGTGCTTTGAAAAGACTGAACTCATTGAATTGCACACTTTTAATGGGTGCATTTTATTATCTGTAAATTATACCCAAAGAATGAACACTTCACAAAGGATGACATAACAAATGGCCACTAAACACATGAAAAGATGCTCAACCTCATTAGTGACATGCAAATTAAAACTATCATGAGATACTAGTACACACCCACAAGAATAGCTGAAATTTTAAAAATAACAATACCAAGTAGATATGAAGCAATAGGAACTCTTTTACATTGTGGATGGAAGTATAAAATGGTACAATCATTGTGGAAATCAAGCCTAGTTTCTCATAAAATTAAATATAAGCCAAAGTTTGGGCCCAGTCATTCCACTCCTAGGTATTTTTACCCAAGAGAAATGAAAACATATGCCCACAAAAACTTTGTGCAAAAATATTCAGAGAAGTTTTATTTATAAAAACCCCAAACTAGAAATAGCCCCGGTGTCCAGAAATGTATGAATAGATAAACAAATTGTGGTATATCCATTTAATGGACCAATGGTATAGTAATACAATTAATACAACGTATATTATACAATGGTATATTAATACAATTAATACAATTGTAATACATAATACATTAATATACAATAATAATATAATTAATATTAATACAATGGTAATTAATACGATATTGTATATCAATACACAATAAAGTTTGTATCAATATGTAACATATACTATGGTATATTACAATAAAAAGGAATATACTACAAAATGGAGAGCCTCAAAAGCATTATGCTAATTAAGAGAAACTGGACATAGAAGGTGAGATACTATAATATTCTATTTATTTGAAATTCTTGAATAGGTAAAACTGACCTAATAGTAAAAGAAAGCAAGAAGGTAGTAGTCAAGGTTGGGGAGTAGGAGTAAAATTGGCTATCCTTCAAGATCACTTTTTGCCATGATGCACATGGTGTAAATCTTGATTGCACGGGTGGTCTTATATACGCAGCCATTTGTAGGGCTCAGAACCTGAGAAAGTGCATTTTAGGTAGCTCCTGTCTATAGGAACTATTTAAATCATCCAAAATCAGTGTGCCAGTATCATTCTAGTGACCCAATCTCATGCATTTGTGTCAGAGAAATACTGCATTGCCACACTGCCCTCTTGGAACTAAGTACCAATCAGGAGTCCCAAAGGTGAGAGTCCTGGAGTTATTTGGAACACCTGGTGTGCCCCAAGCACAGTGGGGGAGGAGTCTAGAGACTCAAAGAGCGTCTTGAAGAGAAGAAACATGGATTATGTCCCCATGTCAAGCTGCGACCCACCCTGTACAATGGGCAGCCCACTCAGATGATATTGCTGGCCCTGGCTGCTCCCAGGAACTAAAGGGGAACTTCGACAATTTTTTTTAAAAGATTTTATTTATTTATTTGACAGAGAGAGAGAGATTACAAGTAGGCAGAGAGGCAGGCAGAGAGAGAGGGAGAAGCAGGCTGCCCGCCAAGCGGAGAACCTGATGTGGGGCTCAATCCCAGGACCTTGAGATCATGACCCAAGCCGAAGGCAGAGGCCCAACCCACCGAGCCACCCAGGCACCCCTAACTTTGACAATTTTAAGGGAGGTGTTACAAAGCACAGGACACCCCCCACACACACACACTGAGGTGTAGGCCAGAGGGCAGGAGCTCCATTTGCCCAGTCTGAAGCTGGTACTTATTACCTAAGTATACGTATTTGTCAAAACTCATTGAACTATACACTTAACAATAGGTCCACTTTATTGTATGTAAATTATACCTCAATAAAGCTGAGAATAATTACTAACAATAAAAAAAATCCTATCTCAGATTCCCAGGACCCACTTCAGATAAAATCAGGTTGTTTTTTGTCTGGATACTCTGGGAAACCCTTATCTGTTGGTTCTCATTTACCTATAGGATCATGTCCAAGCCCCTTAGGTTGGCACACAATGCTTTTCCTAACCCCGTCCTGACCTACCCATCAGCCTCAGCTCCTGATACTCCTTTTCCTGCTCCATACTGCAGACGCACTGAACTTCAGACCAGTCTCTGTCACTGAACTTTGACTGATCCCAATCATTCGGCTTTGCAATTTTGTGTCTCTATATATCAGATTGCCCCTGCTTGAAATGTTCTACTAGAAGCTGCGTTTCCTCCATCCAAAGAATTCTTTCAAGGTCCATCAGGCATGTCACTTTTTTCTGTGGAGACTTCCCTAAACCCAAACAAAGCTAGATGATCCCTCCCCCGTACCCCCACGGGCCTTGGGACACAGTTTTTACAACTGTGACACTTATCAACAATGGGCTTTCAGCACCTGGCTTGGGCTTTTCCCTATACCAAATTGCAAGTCCCTCCAGGGCACAGACCATACCTTCTGCAACCCAGCACCTAGCACAGATCCTCTCACACAACAGACACTCAATGCCAGCTGCTGAATGGTTGAGTGGGTCAATGAGCCAGTGATTGAATCTGTTCCCTTTTGTGACTCTTTAATGGGAGGCTTTTGGGGAGAGTGTCTTCACCGCAAAGAGTGACCTATAAGCAAGACATTTTTTAAAAAGATTTTTATTTATTTATTTGATAGACAGAGATCACAAGTGGGCAGAGAGGCAGGCGGAAGGTGGGGGAAGCAGATTCCCTGCTGAGCAGAGAGCCCAATTTGGGGCTCGATCCCAGGACCCTGGGACCATGACCTGAGCCGAAGGCAGAGGCTTTAGCCCACTGAGCTGCTCAGGTGCCCCTAAGCAAGAAATTTTACAAACTGACCCAGTCCAAAGAGGAGGGATATTTGGCCAAGGGTCCATTTTAACCCCTCAGATGAAGTCAGTGACATTTTTGAGTCCAGGACCTGTATTTAACCCCTCAGATGAAGTCAGTGGCATTTTGGTCCAGGACCTGTATTTATGAGATGACCGGCATTCGTTAGATACCCACTGTCATCACTGTCATCATCATCTATCCTTTAGTGGGTCCTTGTTACATGTCAGGGACTGACGCTTTTTTTATATTACCTTATTTAATCTGCACAAGAGCTCTGGGAGAAAGATGCCATTGGGTTGAGCCAATATCAAATTGGCAATATTCCACCTTATTAACTTACCAAATAGCATTTTCATATGGCTCAACCTGATACTGCCATTCCTCTTTTGGAGCTGAGGGAACCAAATTTCAAGGTGAAGTCCCTCACATACGTTTGACTATCTAGTGAGTGGCAGAGCCCGGAGGTGAATGTCCATCTGACTGCGGAGGCCCAACTACTTCCCTCGCACTGCTAGCTTCCACCAGCCGTGAACTTCCCGCTTTGTCAGTCCACGGAGGCCAAGATGTCAGACAGGGGGGCGCCTGGCTAGGGTTTCACACACTCTTTCGTTCTTTGCGTGACATTCAAGACGAGCTGGCTTGGCCTGCAAATGTTAGCCTTTTAGTGGTCATGTTTTCAATTTCTTTTCCTTCGCTCTGTTCTCCAGAATTTACCTCTTCCCCTGTGTGTGCACGTGCGCTCTCTCTCTCTCTCTCTCTTTCTGTCTCTGCCTGTCTCCTCCCCCCCACCCTCAAGTGAAGAGCCAAGCAGCTGACTCACACGCCACACCACAGTCGCCCTGACTTTGCTCACGTAGGCTCAGCCTCTGGAGACCCCCCACTAGCCTCAGCGCTGTCATTTGGCTCCCAGAGAAGCCGCTGCATTTTCCCCACCACGTGGAGATGGCTGGACTGAGTGCTGTTGCCCTGGGGAAAACAACAACAAGAGGTTGGCAGCAGCTCAAGTCTGAGGTCAAAGATGATACCGGGCATCTGAGACACCATAGGCAGCAGTCAGGGAAGTCGGGCTAGCTGAGACTTTGGGCCTTAGGCAGAATTGGCAGTGGGTGGTACAGACTTTAGTCCCGTGCCTTGTGAGCCGCCTGCTGGAGCCATAGGCGTGGCAGGCATTGGGGGCTGGGAAAGTGTGATACCAATGCAAGAGCAGGGCCTGGGGTGGCGTTGGGCAAAGGATGGAGACCAGGGCGCTGTAGATTTGGGCAGAGCCTCAGACATCAGGCTGGCACGAGCAGCCAGGCTGGGGAATGGAGGCAGAGGCTGGGAGTTCAGGCAGACCCCCATGATGTTCCACCTTGAAATGAATGCTGGTGGTTGGTAGGGGGAGTCAGGCTGGCTGGGAGGTGGTCTGGGGCTACAAGTCCTGGGCCAAAGGAGGAGAGAGGAAACCAGAAGGGCTACTTCTAAGGACCTTAAAAGCCTTTCCTGGCATAACTAGAAAGAAAAGCAGACTGCCCCCAGGATCTTCATAAAATATAGCTCAAAGGCTCGTCTTCCTGTTTCTTCTCTCATGTGGGGGCCGGCCGAGATGCCTCAGAGCATCCTGGGCCAAAAGTTCGGAGGCCTGGCTTCTAGTCCATCCTTGCTTCCTGGAGACTTCCCCTTTCTGGGCTTCAGTGTCCCCGTCTGTATTGGTGATGAGGCAGGAGAGGGAGAACGAAGTTATAGTTTCCAAACTTTGTCGGTCTGGAGCACTTTCTTGAAACAAGATCTGAGGTGGCAGCTCAGCATGTGAGGCAGATGAAAACAGAGCTGCTCAAGCCCCTTACTCCCCAGAGGTCTCCCCAGAACCTTCATGGCACCTCAGATCACTATGTTAAGGGTTTTTTTTTTTAATTAAATTCAATGAATTAACATATAGCATATTATTAGTTTCAGAGGTTAATTTCAGTGATTCCTCAGTTTCATATCACACCCAGGGCTCATCCCGTCACGGGCCCTCCTTCATGACTGTCACCCAGTTCCCCCATTCCCCACCCCCTCTCCTCCAGCCACCCTCAGTTTGTGTCCTAGAGTTCAGGGTTTCTCATGGTTCACTCCCTCTGATTCCAATTTAAAGGGTTTTAGAGATCACCCAATGAGGACACTGGTCCTGTCTTGAGCCTGCGCCAGCATGCCCTGGAGGGCCACATTGTTGGGCAACCCCCCAACCGGGGTTTCTGATTTTGTGCATGTGGAATGGGGCTGAGAAACTACATTTCTAACAAGTTCACGGGTGATGTTGATGTTACTTGTCCAGAGACCACACCATGAGGACCACTGGGCCATATTACAGCTGTAGGCCTCTCTATGATTCATGCCAAATCATTCAATATTTACGTTGATCTCCCTCAGATATATTTTCTGTGACATTCAAGCATGGGCAAGCACGTGGCATCGAGCCTGGCACCGAGCTCTCAGTCAGAGCTGGTAGGACCGAGTTCTAAATGTCCTGCCTGTAAGTCTCTTTAAGAGTAAAACCATGCTAGTGACTGGTCAAGGGACAGACGGAGGCTGAACCCTTTCCTTTAATGAATTTACAGTCTGTCAGGTCACTCTACCCCCCAGGAAATAACACCCCCGCTAATTCCACCAATAGAGGTTATTTCATGTTAAACATTATCTTTTCCAGACGTTCTCTTTTTTCCATGTAAACTCCTTGGCAAAGGGGTAGCAGTTTGGTCCCTGATCCTTCAGAGTTTCTATCCTCTTGGATTTCTTCCAGGGCAAAGACCTTACCTGCACCACTCTTCCCAGCATCCCCCATGGCTCCTAGCCCACTGCCTGGCAGAGAAGGCAGTTGTTACAAGTTTGCCAAATTGAATAAAGGAAGCACTAGAGCCCCTCCTGAACCCCGCTGCCCCCAAGCAGAGCACCAATCCTCCTATCATGGCGGGCTCAAAGTTCCCAGTCCCGGCCTCTGGTCAAGGCTGCTCGTTTGAGGACATTGGAAAGGACGAAGGGGGGAAGGCAGATGCTTTTCCACCATAATCACCTGGCACTGCCGCCCCGGGGATTTTGTGAACTAGCTCCAGGAATGTATGAGGCCTCCCGTTCCCCACATCCTCTTTTCCAGCCTCACCACTTTCTTGAATAAATTGGCACTGACCCTGATGACAGACTTGATCATGTCCTTTTGCTTCGTGATTGTGTTAAGTGACTGCCAAAGGCCTGTTCCTGAACAGTCAGCACATTCCTCAGGACAGCGAGTGGGAGCCCATCTGCTTCCTTTCCTTTATTGTGCTATTTTAGCTTCAATTTCCCATTTGGACGGGAGTGTCTTCCAGCCGGTGGGGAAGGGGAGAGGGTGGGGAGGAGTGCCACAGTTTTCCTTCATTTTTTCATTTATCTTCCTGGTTTCTCTGGAAATAAATCAACAATAATCATCTTACGTGCCAGGCAATATTCTGAGCTCTCCACATGTGTTCACACGCTTAATCCCAATAACATCACTGTGAAGAAGGTACAACTATGATCTTCATTTCCCATGTGGGGAAACCGAGGCATGGAGGGACAAAATGCCTTGCCTGAGGTCTCATAAATATGTACTAGAGTTGGGATTGGACCCAAGCAGGTCTGGCTCTGGACGCTGAGTTCTTCCTCATCAGTGATACCACCTTGCAGAGCTTGGATTCTTGAGGTCCTCAACCTGGGCCCAGTGATATCTGAGGTCATGGCCTCTTTCACTCTTAGCTGTCAGCAGGACCTAAGGTCACGTGCATTAAAAATGGAATTCCTTGCACAACACAAGGTGTTCCCCATCCCTTGCCAATTATCCACTCATTTAACGTCTGAACTCCTAAATCCTAGGCCAGCAGGAGAATGTGGACTCTACCCTGGGGCTAGTTGCACGGGGCTGATGTAATAGTGGGAATCGAGTACTCACTGTGTGCTCTTCTCTTTAGGCATCACCTCAACGTCTCACGGGAACCCCCAAGCAGGTTTCAAGGAGGAACTGAGGCTCACAGAGCTCTCAGGTGACCACAGACCTACCACTCGGGCGCTTTGTCGCTACGCTAGACATTAAATAAGTACGTAGCATTCACTGAATGTTGGGTGGTAGCAAACATCCTCTTGCATTGATTTATTCAACCTTCACAGAACCCTACGAAGTAGGTACATGGAAAGGTCAAGTAACTGGCCCAAGGACACACAGTCAAGAAATCGTAGATCTGGGATTTGAACCCAGACTGTTGACTTACACTGTTGAACCTCTGATGTATGGTCTTAACCACTGCACTAAGCTACCCATTGGCACTGAGGCCACCTCAGGACCCTTGAGAAGCCATGTTACCATAACCCTCACCTCTTCTTCGCCATCTCTCCCTGCTACTCCAGGTGTATTTCCAAATAACCATAACGGGAGGCTCCGACGTCAGACAGTCTGGGGTTCAAATTGCAGCTCTGCAATTCACTAGCCATGTGATCTCTCTCTCTCTCGGTGTGCCTCAGTTTCCTGACTTGTAACACAGTGATAATAATGATAATGACCTCAGAAGGTGGTTGCAAGCCTTTAGATCAAGTAGGGTAGATTTCCCCAGCCCCACCACCACCTCCTCTCCTCTAGGCCAGCTCCAGCATCCTGCAGGGGGAAGTGGTGCTTCACGCCCTTATACTTATCAGTCTCACCCTCCGTGTCTGTCTCTTCCTGTCCCAAATGAAAGACAGCCTTCAGTTACAGATTCCCTGGGCTTTTCAAATCTTGTGATTACAATTCCTCCCAGGAGATCAGAGAAACCCATTTCCCTAGCATTCTAAGCAGGAATTCTATTGTCATTTGGTAACTCAAACATGGCCAAGGTGGCCCAACCCATCTCCTTTCCTCCCCACCCTTGGTATAGGGAAAGAAGAGACACTTCACGGAAGCATACTCAGCCGTGTGCCATGGCCCGAGTCTCCCAGAGAAAAACTCACAGCAAGGAAAGATACCCCTTCCAAATATCTATTCGGAATCTGAGAATGTCTCGTTACATCAGTGACTGCGGGAGCAAACTTCTCCTTCCTGCCTTCTTTAACAGAAAGTGACTAAGTACTGTGCAGGGAATATGAATTATCCGGTATCTTTCCCCCACCTTCCTCAATGTCTTTGTATTATAATTCTAGCCTTCTCTAGTTGTGTAGTGTCTTGTGTCTTTAGCTCAATGGGCAGAACACAGGGCTACCTATAAGCAGGCAAGGCAGTCAGGATTAGAAAGTTCTTCATTCCCAGTCGGAGCCCTGACCCTGGCCTCTGACTGTCCTTATCCTTCTTCGCGGGCTCAGTATGAGCAACTGAAACCTAGAGAGAGAAAGCGACTTGGACTGCATCACACAGAAACAATCCTCCAGTCCAGCCATCTCCTGACCATGAACTTTCAGCCCATGTTTTTTAACCACAGAAGACAGACTGCAAGCATGTGCATATGTCAGTGCAAAAGGATCCCTAAGACTAAGGTTCCAACTTAAGGACAGGTGAGGGGCCAGCACATTTTTGTCTCCGAGGGAAAGCCCACTGTTCCAGTCTTCCTAGAGTGCTGGGGCTGTTTAAAAGAATGCTTGCCTAGGGAGAATGATTTGAATGATGACAGAAATCAATAAATTCTTACTGAATATAGTCCAACCTCACTTACTCAAACTAATGGAGGTAGCCCTTCAAATTAGCGAACCATTTGTATTGTAGGTTACTTCTAAAGAAATGAAGCTTTGTTGCTTTGAATAATTCACAGTTGCTCCAAGTAGGCTAACAAATTGTAGCCTAATCAAGATTTGCCTTAATGAAAAAAAAAAAAAAAGAATTTCCAGCATCAATCAATTTTATGCAAATGGTGCTTCCAAAGGAGTGACAAAATTTGCTGCCTAGAGTATGGAAATTCTGTGAGTGCAAGGAGTCCATTTATTCAGATGGCTTTTTCTGCCAAAAGTGGGCTAAGTAGGGCCAGGTAGGATCCAAGCCTACTTGTGGTACTCATGAGTGTCTTCTGAGTTAGGTTTTACTGAAAAAGGAAACGATCGGAGAGTGACCTTAGATGTAGCAGGTGCAATCTGTCTACTGATGGAATAAAAGATGGTTTTGGAATACTGTCACTTCCTTTCATTTTTTTTTTCACTAAAAAGACATTAGACCCCCCCCCCCAAAAAAAAGGTTACCAAGGCAAGTCTAGTACCTCAGTGTTTTGTCAAAACCCGGAACAAACATTACGGGGAAAAAAATCTGAAGGTCGCGGAAGGGAAATAAACAAGAAGAGTAAGTAAAGCATGAATCATCTGTTACCACCTGATGGCTCTTTAAAAATAAAAATAAAACCATGGCAGGAAATAGAGTCCATGCCACAGCTTGGCATTTCGCTAGAGGACCTGGCACAGACTCTGCTCTCTTCTATTTCACAGAAAGAATTGGTTTTTGGCTTCTGACTTGGATTGCCTTTTTCCTCAAGGCCTCACAGAGCTCAGGGTTAGGTGGTGCTTGTCCAGCATTGGTGCCCACTTCTCTCTTGCACACTCGGAGGGAAGGTAGGAGAAGTGCACTTCATCTCATTTCCCAAAAGGTTAGAAGTGGCTTACGACAAGAAGAAATGACAAAATAAAAACAGAGAGTCACGACCAGGAGATACATCAATGGGACTTTTAAAACTCAAGTGTAAAAAAACCCTCAGTGACCATGTAGAGGTGAACTACAGGGAGCTTAAAAAAAAAAAAAAAGCAGAATTGAGATTCAACTAAGCTCAGTCCAACGACCCCATCTCCTGAAAGAGCACATGCTCCCCAGATGGACCTACCTGTAAGTGTGATCTTGAGCCAGATATCTAACTTCTCTGAGCCTCAGTTCTTCATCTGAATGATGGGTCTAATATTAGATACTATTTATACCATAGAGTGTTATGAGGATTCCATGTCTGTAAACCATTGATTCCCACCATCTGGCAGAGATAGTAATGGTAGATATGGTAGTAAATGGTAGATATGAGAAGATATGAAGACAACCTCATTACGAGATACAAAGCATTTGCCCATGATGGCATCTTGTTTGATCCTCACACCAGCCAGGATTTGGGCCCACGATTACAGGGAGGAAGAGCAGAGGAAGGGGGCAGTCTTTACTGGAAAGCTTCCGTCAGGAGGTGGTAATTCTAGTTGGATCTTCTGCAGGACAGGTAGGACATGAGCAGATGGATCTGAAGTACAGATTAGGAATGAGATGGCAGTGTGTGGGAACAGTAGGAAGACCCTCCTTCCTAGAGCAGGGGGACAGGTGAGAGAGAAGTGTGGGGAGGGGAAGACAGCGCAGGATGGGCTCACGGAACTGCTTGGCTCTAGCCAGATGGCAAAGGAATTTGGACCGCATTTGACAGGAAATGGAGAGTCATTGAAGGATTTTGAGCAGGTTGAGCAGGGGAAGGATGTGATATGTTGAAAGGGATGTTTTCAAAGGTGGAGTCTGTCTGCTGCTGCCTGCTCTGTGCAGGCTGTGGTGGGGGGTTGGGAGGAGGCAGAGACTGGCAGATCAGCTGCAGTGACCCAAGGAAGGGACAGATGGTGAGAGCTCAAGCTAAAGTAACAGGGATGGAGAAGACAGGAGAATGCATCAAGGGACAACTGAGAGGCAATGATTTACAATCAATGCAATTTCCTTCTGGACTCAAAATTCCATGAAGACGAAGACTGTGCATACCTTGTTCATCCCTGTGTCTGCCAGGATCGAGCACAGTGTTTGGCACATAGTAGGTGCAAGCACTGAATAAGAGTAAGAATAGTTGTTCGGTCCCCAACAAGCACTAGTGCAAGGAAAACAAAATAGAGAACTACTCTCAAAATCTCATTGCCTTAACTTTCTTTCACTGTCCCTGGACCTACACTGACAGGCTAGTGTCACTGGTGTAGGAAGTGACACTGGGGTAGGAAGACAGCCCAGAAGAGAGCCAGAGCAGGCTGGGAAAGATGACCCCCAAAGCAGAACACAGATAGGCATGAATGTTCTGTGGGAAACTCACCAACCACACATCCCCCACATAGTTCACACAAGACAGGAACACCCCAAATCAGGTCAATTATGAGTAAGAGGACGTCTTTTCTTAATGGGGGTATTTACCTTAAAGAGAATTAACTGAGAATCCATTTGAAGTAGCAAGCTGCCTTGCTCTTATATATAATTTGGGACCAGGATTTGACTTACCGAAACTGTGTTTCCATCCAATACAATGTATGGTAATGATTTTTAAAAAAACAAAACAAAACCTGATTTGGGAGTCTAAAGACCTAATCCTGGCTCTCGTTTAGTAGCAGAGAATACAGCTGTTAATAGCATAGGAGCTGGAGTCAGGCTGGGTTTATACCCTCGTGTACCTTGGACAAGTGGCTTAGCCTTTCTGAACTGCCGTTTCCTCACTGTAAAATGTGATGATACAACATCCAGTTCGGCCTCGTAAGGTTATTGTGAGGACTGAGTGGGGTAATGTATGTAATGTGTTCAGCAGTACCCGTAAGGTTTTGGTAAGTATTGATTTTACTTTGAATACTGCCTATATGTCCTTAGACTAGTCATTTCTCCTCTCCTGGGCCTTAGATTCTTCCTGAGCCTGAGGCTTTTCTCATCTGGACCTTAGAGACATGTTCCTCGCCTGTACTACAAATTCATCATCTAACACACCGAACGAAGTGTATACACTCTAGGGTCCCCAGTGGATAATTCTGCCCTTAGAAGGACAGTGGGACTCCAAAAAAGAGAGAAGGCCCAAACACACACAAGACTAGGATAGGTGTGTTTTCTTTAATATACTTTATAAATATCGCAACTCAGTCACCAATCACCCCTAAATTCTAGCCCCTTCTGCCCCTCCCAAGCCACCCTACTTCCATAATCATCTTCATCCCAGACCCCAAGGGAGAGAAAGCCCAAGAGTACTCCTCTACTCTGGACAGCTTCCCTAGCCCACCCTGCATTTGGAATTAGGACCCTAAGTTCTTCCTTTAAGTTTCTCTTCCCCACCTCCCCCACCCCTACACCAACCCAGGGCCCTGCAGTCACATCAAGCTCTGCTGCCCTCTGCTGTCTGGATCCAGATATGCTGGCTCCAGGTAGGGTAAGTCAGCTTCCTTCCGCGCACCTCCCAATTTCTGCAGCCCCATTCTGCCTCCCTGACCTCAGGGAGAAAATGCAGTGTCTTCTCACCACTCACACTCTCTCCTAATCAATACAAACATACACACAGTCGGCCCTATTCGGACCCAACATAACGAAGCCACAACAGACGTGGTCCTCGAGTGTGGAGCTGTCATCTTCAGCAAAGAAGGTGAGTTTCTAGAGCCAGCCAGTCTCAGTTTCCTTCTTCAACAGCCCCCAGTCATTTATGGAGCATCTGCTGTGTGCAGGGCACTATGCAAAGTGTTGCACCTGCATTATCTCACCGAATCCTGGCAATGGCCTTGCAAATTATTCTTATCTTACAGATGAAATGAGACTCAGAGAAGTGAATGTCTTACCTAAGGTCACAGAGCTAGTGAGTGGCAGAGATGTGATAGTTGTCCCCGGCTGGTTTGTCTGCCTCCGTTCTCCTCTTCCAAAACTAGTCCCCTGCACTGTGGCCGGTGGTGAAGACACGGCCTCTGGAGTTAGAGAAATCTGGCTGGCTTGAGCAGCTCATCTTCATCAGCGAAGCCAACAGCTCCAAACTCGTGACCGCACCAGCTGTGGCCTAGGTATGGTGGAACTGAACTGGAAAGACTGTGTGTGCATTTGCGTTGATTAGGGGGGAATGCAGGTGTGGAAGACACCCACAAATGATCTTTAGAGGTAGCTATGAGGTGGGTATGACAAAATACAGCGATCATTGCATGTGAAGGCCGGAGAGTGGGAAGGGTCTGAAATAAGTCTCAGGATTCTGGCTTGGACAGCTGGGTGGATAGGGATGCCAGTCACTGAGATGGGGACATTGGAGACGATTGGGTGAGGAATGTGATGAGCTGTGGAGAAAATGAAGAGATCCATTTTGGCCACGGTGAACATGAGATATCCAGGTGGAGGTGGTCAGTGGGCAATTCGTGCTACAACTTGAGGGCTCGGGAAAGAGGTCCAGGCTAGCATCACCTCGTAGATGGGAGATCTTCCAGGGAGAGTGAGATGCAAGAGAAAAAAAGAGGACCGAGGCCCGATTATCAATATTTGAGGGGAAGGTAGAAGAAAAGAAGTGTAGGTAGGGGACTAAGAAGCAATAGCCATGGATAGAAGGAAAAAAAAAACAAAAACAAAAACAGGAAGAACTATCCAGAAAGTCAATGAAAGAGAAAGTTTCAAGGAGGGAACAGTTCTACCAGATCATCTACCACAGAGAGTCTAGTGCTCTCAAAATGGTCCCTTAGATTTGTCATTAGAAGATTGTTCTGTTTATTTACTACTATGTAAAAAAAAATCATCACCTTAAAACTTGTTGGCTTCAAACAACAAAAATCAGTGTATTTTCCCTTTATCTCTCATTGTTTCTATGGGTTAGGAATTTGGGGTGCTAAGCAGTCTGGCTCAGGGTGGCCAGAACTGGAACACTATGGGGAGAGAGGTAGCTGGAGCAGCTGGGAGCTGCCTGAGCATCTCTCTCTCTCTTCATATGGTCTCAGGGCCTCTCCAAACTGCCCCTCGAATGGGCTACTTTGAGCCTCCTGGTAGCCTGGAGGTCTCAGGGTACATGCACTGCTTACATGGCAGCTGACGACTTTGAAAATGAGGACCACATGTTTCCATACGACAACAACAAACAAGTCCTAAAGAACTTAACAGAACAATTTCATTTATAATATCATGCAAAAGAAAAGATCTGTATCAATGAATACATAATCAAGGAATTGTATACTGAAAAGTACAAGACATGGCTTACCGAAACAAATGAAGGAAGTCCTTGGAAAGACATCTTTTTCTCATGGACGGGACGATTTAATATTGTGAAGATGACAGTATTGTCCAAAGTGAGTTAAAAATTCAAATGCGGGGGCACCTGGGTGGCTCTGTGGGTTAAAGCCTCTGCCTTTAGCGCACGCAGGTCATGATCCTAGAGTCCTGGGATCGAGCCCCGCATGGGGCTTTCTGCTCTGTGGGGAGCCTGCTTCTCCCTGTCTCTCTGCCTGCCTCTCTGCAAACTTGTGATCTCTGTCTGTCAAATAAATAAATGAAATCTTTCAAAAAAAATTCAAATGCGATTCCTATCAAAATTCCAATAACCTTTCTGTGCAGAAGAGGAAGCTGAGTATCAGATTCATGTGAAATTACAAGGGGGGTTGACAGCCAAAACACTCTTGGAAAAGAATAAAGTTGTAGGACGCACACTTTCTGGTTTCAAAACTTACTACAAAGCTACAGTAACCAAAGCAGTGTGGTACTGGAATAAAGACAGACAGAATAGCCAATGGAATAGAACAGAGAGTCCAGAAATAAACCCTAGCACTTATGGCCAATTGATTTCTTACAAGGGTTCTCAGGTCATTATACAAAAATTAACTCAAAATGAATCAATGTCCTAAATATAAGACAAAAAAAATATAAAACCCTTAGAAGAGAGCATGGAGGTAAATCTTCATGACTTTGGATTTGGCAAAGGAGTCAGATATGACACCAAAAACTGAGCAACAAAAGAACGAAAATATAGATAAATTGGATTTCATCAAAATGATAAACTTTTGTTCATCAAAAGGCATTATCATGAAAGTGAACAGATAACCTAGGGAGAAGATATTTGCAAACCATGTCTCTGATAAAGGCCTAGTGTCCAGGATATATAAATAACTCTCACAAATCAACAACAATCAACCAATTTTAAAATGGGCAAGGGATTTGAATAAACATTTTTCCAAAGAAGATATACAAATGACCAAAAAGGGCATGAAAATCTTTTGGAAAATGCAAATCATAATCATGAGATACTACTTCATACCTATTAGTGCGGTTATCTTTAAAAAAAAAAAAAGGAAAATAACAAGCATTAGCAAGGCTGTAGAGAAATTGAAGCCCTTGTAATATTGCTGCTAGGAATGTAGAATGGTGTGGAAAATGGCTCGGTGATTCTTCAAAAAGTTAAACAGAGAAGTACCCTATGACCCAACAATTCCACTTCTAGGTATATACTCCAAAGAATTGAAAACAGGTGTTAAAACAAAAACTCATACATGAATGTTCATAGCAGCAGTCTTCACAATGGCCAAACGGGGGAAACAGCTCAAATTTCAGTCAGTGGATGAATGGATGAACAAATTGTGATATATCCATACAAAGGCATATGATTGAACCATAAAAAGAATGAAATACTGAAACATGGATGAACCTTGAAGACATTGTGCTGGGTGAAAGAAGCCAGAAATGAAAGGTCACATAGTGGATGATTCCACCTATTCTGAAATGTCTAGAATAGGTAATTCTACAGAGACAGAAGGTAGGTTAGTAGCTGCCAGAGGCAGGGAGAAGGGGGAGGAAACGAATATGGGGTTTCATTGTGGAGTGATGGAAATGTTCTGGAACTACACAGGGGCGGTGGTTGCCGAACACTGTGAATATACTAAATGCCATTGAATTGTTCACTTTAAAATGACTGATTTTATGTTATGTAAGTTTCACCTCATTTTTTTTTTAAGACAAAGGAGTATTTCAGCAAACGAGGCAGGAGCTGTACCAACTTTTCTGATCTAGCCGCAGAAGCCACATGGTGTCACTTTCACCATATGTTATTGGTCAAAACAGCCACAAAAATCCACCCAACTTCAAAGAGAGTAGGCATGGTCCCCCACACCCAAGGGGAGAACACCTCAAAGGTCATTGCTGAGTCTAACAAGAACACCTGTGGTGGAGTCATAGGGGCTGAAATCTGGCCACAGTGGGTGAGGGTGAAGATGGAAAACTTGAGAGAAGGGCATAAAATACCTGAATCAATTAAGAGACATGGTATGTTCCAGAATAAAAAGGCCCAGTCTTATAAAGATAGACATTCTCTCCAGATTAATTCATGCATTAATGCAACCTCAACTTGAATTGATAACAGAATTTTGTCCGACTTGAGGAGCTGATATTGAGATCACCTAAAGAAGAAACTGCAATTATAACAAAGAAATATTTGGGTGTTTGTTTGTTTGGTTTGGGTTTGTTTGTTTGTTTGTTTTTTACCATTTCTTTATTTCTAGAACATGACTAGAGAACTTTTTTTTTTTTTTTTAAGAGAAAGAGCAGGGAGGGTCAGAGAGAGAGAGAAAGAAAGAGAGAAAATCTTGAAGCAGGCTCAACACGAAGCCCGAGGTGGGGCTCGATCTCATAACCCTGAGACCATGACCTGAGCCAAAACCAAGAGCTGGATGCTCAACCAACTGAGCCACCCAGACACCCTGAAATAGAAGTACTTGTGAAGGGGAAAGAAGACTTGCACTATCAGCTCTCAAAACAAAACACAGACTATAATAATTAAAATAGTGTGATGTTGGCACAAATAAATCTATTGAATAGAGTCTAGTACAGTCCCGTGTAGGCATTATAAATCAGTGAGAAAGCTATATTAGTCAATAGTGATGTTGGGACAATTTGTTGTCCAAATTAGAAAAAGAAACCCAAAATACCTTTGGATCTGTACTTCTTACCAGATCCAAATATAAATTCCAGATGAAATACAGCTAAATATACATGCACTCTTTCTCTCTCTCTCTCACTCACTCACACACATACACACAAATCACAAACTCTCTAAAATAAGTCAGATATTTCCTTTTCAAATAGATCACAAATCCTAGAAATCATAAAATAATATCTTGATAGATTTTTTTTTACTACATAAAAAACTAAGTTTTTAAAAGACAAAGCTAAAAGGGAGAAAATACTTGTAGTATATAAATCGTCGTAATTAGTTAAGCATATAAGAGAGGAATACGTAAAATATATGAACATCTTTTTATATCAATAAGAAAGACAAACAACCCAACAGGAAAATGGACCAAGAAAAGGAACAGGTATTCAGAGATGAAAAAATAAAAGACAAATAAAACATACGGAAACATAGTCATCCTTTAGTAACAATAGGGTAAATACAAATAAAGCAACGAGAAACCAATTTTCACCCATCAAATTTGAAAAAAGTTTTTTAAATTAATGATATCTGTGTTGATTAGGTTGTAGAAACAGTTATTTTCATACCCTGTTAGTATGAGTGTGACCTGGTATAGCTTTTCTTGGATGGCACTTTGGCAAAATCTACTGACATGAGAAAAGCATACTTTCTACTTCTAGACATAGCTCCTATAGAAATCTTTCTACGTGTGCAATGATTTTTAGTGCACTTGTTTGAAATAATGCAAGTCAGAAACAACCAGAAGGTCCATCCGTCATGGAATGCAGGCAGGTTAGGGGTCTGAGGACCAGGATAAAAGCCTAGAATCACCTACAATAGCAGCAGGAAAGGGAGCTGACCCAGGACAAGTAAAAGGATTGCCAGGTAGCATCACGGGGCACCATGAATCTGGAGTGACTCCACCCCCACAGAGGTGTGATATTTTCTCCTATGAAGAAGACAGTTCAAATGCCCTGGGGTTTATTCGTTCATTCAACAAATATTTATAAGTGCCTACTAAGTGCCAAGCCATGTTTCTAGGCTCTGGGATACAGCAGAGAACAAAATAAATAGCCCCAACTTTCATGGAACTTGCTTATTAGTGAGAGAGATGGACAAAAATAGGCAAACAGATAACAATATATTGTCAGGTTAATGGTCGGAAGGTAAATAAAGCAGAGTAAGAGGATAAAGAATGACAGAGGCACTGTTCAAATAAGATCAGGGAAGGTCTTTCTGTAGAGGTAACATTTGAATAGAGGTCTGAGGAAGTAAAGTGAGCCATGTCGATACCTGGAAAAAAAGCATTCCTATTAGTGGGACCAGAGTGTGCAAAGGCCCTGTGCTTTACTTGAAGACGGAGATTGGCAGGATGGATGTAATGGAAGGACAGAGGTACAGAAAAGTTAAATATGCTAATAAAAGGGAAGTTGAGGTGATGGGTTATGTTACCTGGACCAAAAAGGGAGGGAAGTGAGACTGGGAATGCTGATAAATGGATGGAGTAAGGTAAGTGGTAGGTAGGATACAGTAAGTAACAGGAAATTTTGCTGAGGTAAAAAAGCAGGTATAATAAGAGTAAGGGAGAGAGGACTATTGACAGAAGTATAAGAGGATGTGGCCAGAGAATGGGAAGCTGGAGTTCACTAGATCAGTGGACGGCGATCCCAAGCAATGACAAAGCCCAAGGTGCTGCTTCTGGTGTAGGAAGTTGAAGAGAAGTGGAGGAAAAAGACTTTGAGTGGAGGGGCTTGAACTTAAAGAACTAGGACATCAGGTAGTTTGATTTTTTTTTTTTAATAAGTTAGATTGTTGAAAGGAGCCTTGCTGTCACCCAGAGTAACAGCAGATGTGAGGGGGAGAGACAGCCATGAGCCATGATCCTCTCCATGTCTGGGGAAGTGTTGGGAGGCAGATGGTGGGAACTGTGACAAAGGCAGTAAGAGGACTAACAGGGAAATTCGACCTACCAAGGGGGTCAGGGCAAGCTTTCCGGATGAAGTGATACTTGAGGTGAGACTTGAAGGAGAAGGAGTTCACAGGGCAAGAGAGGAAGGAAGGGCATTCCAGGTGGTGAAAAAAGAACAAGCAAAGGCCCTGTGGCTAGACGGGGCATGTCAAGTATTCGAGACTGACAGAAGGGCCGTGTGGTTGGCACGGACACAGTGAGGAGAAAGGCATAAGCTGACAGAGAAGTTGAAAGGGATCAGGTTACCAAAGAGAGATAATTGGGACAATGCCCAAGGACCCCAAAGAGAGGCTTACATGGAGTTGACTGGAACCTTGGAGAGCCACACTGGTGCTCTGACCACATGTAGTGCAAGGCCTCTGAGGGGGGCAGCATAGGCTTGTACCATGACTTACTGAGCTTAGCACGCAGCCAGGGCTCAGGATGTGACTCAGTCTGTGCCCACAAAACTGAACCAAGCTAACTGGCTCACAAGGGCTCCAGCCAGGTGCACTGTACCTCGCTAACAAAGTTCTTGGACCATAACCACCAACTTATTTCATGAGGAGAAGGAGCCTCCTGCTGGAAGGGAGCTGCCCGCTGCATCCTCTAATCACAGCAGAGGGAAAGCCCAACCCTTGCTCTGAGGGGATAAACACTTTCCTGCTGATAAACCCCCTTCCTGCTGCCTGGCTGGCTGGGGGGTGAGGTTCTGGGTCTCATCACAGCAAAGACCTGCTTCTATGAAACTGACTCATGCCTCCACCCTCTGGGACAGCCCTCATATTTATACACATGCACGCACACACACACACAACTCAGGCAGTGCTGCCCTTTTGTCAAAACTGGGCATATTTGGGAGCGTCTGGGTGGCTCAGATGGTTATGCATCTGCCTTTGGCTCAGGTCATGATTTCCAGGTCCTGGGATGGAGCTCCACATTGGGGTCTTCCAGCTCAGTGGGGAGTCTGCTTTTCCCTCTGCCTCTCTCTGCTTGTGTTCTCTCTGTCTCTCTGTCTCTCTCTTAAATGAATAAATAAAATCTTAAAAAAAAAAAACAAACAGGGCATATGTGATAGAAGGGCCACCCACAGCACTGTGGCAGCCTTCTGGGGGTTCAAGGGCATTCCTTTTGGGTTCAGGATGGGAGGCTAGACCACACATTATTGGGGTTGATTGTTTGTCATTAAGTCACCAAACTTTTATTGAGCCCACTCTTCGCCGGACTCTGTCCCGGATGCTTTGGTACATCCAGTAATTTATAAAAGCAGGCTCTTGCCCCTCAGGGACGGGTGACCCAGAAGGGCAGAATCAAGAAAGCAAAGGGCTAACACAAATCTTTTTTTTTTCTTAAGATTTTATTTATTTATTTAAGAGAGAGCTTGCACATGAGTGGGGAGAGGGATAAAGGGGGGAGGGAGAAGCAGACTCCCCCCAGAGTAAGGACCCTGATGGGGGGCTCAATGTGGGGCTTAATCTCAGGATCCCAGGATCATGACCTGAGCCAAAGGCAGTGGCTCAACCAACTGAGCCAACCAGGCAGCCCAACACAAAGCTTTTTAAATAGGGGTTCAAACAAAATGTTATGGGAACCCCCATTATGGAGGGAGGAATTTGAGGTGGAGGTCAGGATATGGTGAATGAGGTGACTTTTGAACTAGACTCTGATGGATGGAGAAAATGTGCCTGAGGAGAGATGGGCGATGGGATGTTTCAGGGAGGAAGGCCATGGCCAACGAACCGGAGAGACTGAATTCTGTCCTGAGGACTGGGAGCCGTGGAGGAACCTCAGACGGGAGCATCGAGGAAGCTCAGTGGAGGGAACAAGGGCTCTAACATGCCCTGCCACCGATCAGCTGGAACCTGGGCTAAGCCACTATTCTTCTCCAGCCGGTCTCCTCTTCTGCAGGTCAGGACACCACTTGTCGCCCAGCATGGCTGACAAGCCTGATGGAAGGCTGGGAAGGGGCTATGTCCACCTGGCCAAGGGCACCCAGTCTCTCAGCCTCCGAGGTCATATCAGCTGTTAGGTTTGAACTCTCCTTCCCACCTTTGTAACCATGGGACTCCCCTTCGAAGGTTTCATCCTCAGTAGTATCTTGAGATATCCCCAGCAGGGTGCTTGGCCATGCTCAGAGCCACTCCCGCACCCCGCCCGTGGGTCTCTGACCTTCCTGCAGCTCTGGGGCTGTGCCAGGCTCTCTCAACCTACTGTTGATGTCATTACCACCAATCTGCTCCCTGCTCACCCAGCCCATGACTGCTGCCTGTGGTGTCACTTCTGTGCCTCTCCTGTCAGTGGTCACCCTACTGCCTCTCCCCAAGACTGCCAGGACGTCCTCTGCTCCTCTGGCCTGCTGGTTCTCACCTCCCTTCCCAGGCCTTCCTCTGGTTCCACTCTTCCAGAGGGAACCACAGCAGACCAAGCCCCGGTGCTAGGGCTCCCCACACACCAGTCGCTTTCCATGGATTTTCTGCCACATGCAGGGAACATGTCATTCCTGTGATCCGCCCTTGACTTGGGACACCTTCTGTCCCTAAGCGGGAAAACATGCAGGTCAGGTAGGTGCATTCTGTTGGAAGTTAGGTAGACACCATCGCCCAGGGAGGGCAGACCCAGGTCAGAAGACAGAGTGACCAGCCTGAGGGGGGCTCAGGGTGCGAAACGAGAGGCATGGACAGGAGGGAGACAAAACAATGTTTCCACCTTCAGAACTTGGGCTTTCAGCTAGGCCTGGGCCTTGGAGTGAGACCAACGGAGGCAGGCTGCCCGTGCGGGCCACACTGAGACTCCAGGGACTTCGCTACGGTGCTTCTAAACCACTTCCATACAAGGACTCTTGGTCATTCACCCTCCCCACTCTCAATCATTTCTTCCCACTCCACGCCTTTTGCAAACTTGGGTTCAAGTTTCCCCAACTGATGAGTAAAGACATTGCTTTTGAGATGAGATAAGCTGAGCGTGAAAGCAGGTGAGGTCATCACTGCCATCGGAGCCAAGACAGGGAGACTGGGGACAGGACCGCAGGGCTGAGTACTATGTTTGGCCTCGGTAGCCTCCAAGACCATCCCTGGAGCAGAGTCCAGAAGATGGGGGGAGGGGGCCTGCTTGGTTTATTTGCTTCCAGGGTTGACACTTCCGCCCAGCTAATCTCTGCTATAATATTAACTGCCATTTCAGCAGTGCTGGATGCCAGGGGCAGAGAGAACAAGGTACAGACAACACCGGTTTTTGTTGTAGTTACATATTTGACTTCACAAACACTCATATCGCATTGACCCTTTATGCCAAGCACGTTCTGAGAGCTTCACAAACATGAACTCATTTAGTCCTCATCACCCTGCTAAGAAGTTAGTCCTATGATTATTGTATTTCACAGGTAGGAAACTCAAAGAAGTCTGGCTCCACTGGGAAAGGTGGGGCTGTCTGTCCTAAAAGTCTGTCTTTGGGGTCCCTCCTCTGCATGGCCTGGTCAAGTCTACCTGCTTGCCCTTCAGGATGGCTAGTACAGTGCACAGGGGAGGAAAGGGCCTTTGTGGGGACAAGTCCCCCGTCCTCTGGTCTCTAGGAATCATGTCATTCCCAGTCCTGGAATACGGGGTGGGGGACAGGGAAAAGACAGAAGGGGGTCAGGGGTCCCAGAGCCACTCAAGGTTCTCACAGTCCTCATCCCTGGCTAATCTATCCTCTGGGGCCATTGGCTCTGCCCTCTGCCTTTACTCCTGGAGGTGGAGTTCACTGAACCTCCTCACTCATTTTAATTCCCCTTCTTCAGGGAGTCCCATGAAGACCCCCTTTTGCTCTCCTCAATGAGTCTATTTTATTGTATTTGAATGGATGATTTGAAAGCCATCTTAAACTTGTGGATGTAAGCAGAGTATAAATACATTAAAAATGAAATCAAAAGTTTACCTCTGGGGCCTTCTAGACTAGGTAAGCACCTGTCCTTTGGGTCTGTCTGTCTCTTGGAAGTATTGCTTTCTGGCCACACATTCTAGAGGGCATTTCCTGGGAGCTTTCTCGGTGCCGGTTGCCCACTGAGGCCACAGGTGTGGAGACGAGGCTGGGCCTGTGTTCCCCACTTCCCCTGTAGGGACTCATGCTGGTTAGGAGTGATCCTTACTTCGGGGGAACCAAAGCCTTGCTCTAGAAGCTATGACAGAAAGGTCATGTCCAGTTCACCAAATGTGTCTTCTGGGAGCCCCCGAACTCCCCTTTTTGAGTCTTTTTCTCTCTTCAGTGACATCCTCTGATCCCTCCAAACAAGGCCTTCACTCCCTCCCACACAGGAATGGTTCCAAGAATGGCTCCAATGGCTGAATAGTGAGTGGGACCCCACTGTCCCCGCCATCCCGGGAGAAGGGCAGTTCTGCCAGTGGCTGGCGGCACATTTTACAGAGTGGGCTCTCCTGAAGGGACAAACCCCAACTGAAGAAAGTAGCTCTCCAGCTGTAACCAACTTCCCCGAGGGGTGCAGTGGGGCTTCCCAAACACTAGGGAGAGAGGACACTGGCTTTGTTTGAGATAGGCCAGCTCAGAGGAGGAGGAAGGATAAACATTCATCTTGGAGCCAGAGCCGGGGGTGGGGGAGCTAATGGGAAACAGCTTGCTGGGGGACAGTAATCAGGAACGACTGAGACGAGCTGCTAACGGGGCGGCGGGGGCGGGGGGAGCAGGCTGATTGAGACCAGCTGCTGCTCCTCTGCCCAGGAGATCTTTGGACTCTGCACTGGGCGGGCTCAGAGAGCCCAATCTTCCCCACCCACCCGTACTCCCCACTCCTGACTCCCGGAGTCCTCAGATGCAAGAGACCAGAGGGGAACTCTCCATCCACCGGCCGGACGCCTCCTCCCCGTCGCCAGCCCCAATCCCCTGGCTGTTCCTGCCCTGGGAAGGCCTGGAGGAAGAGGCCAGGGAAAGAGCCTGCCCCTTCTCCCCCGTCCCTCCATCCAGCCAGCAACAGCATCTGGAGACCCCATGGCCTGGGCTCGCTGGGGCTGCTGCCCCTGGCTTGTCCTCTTCTGTGGTATGTGCATCCTGGTCCCACCCTCCCACACTGGGAGGGCAGGTCCAGCTGGAGAGCAGCTCTGGCCTCTCCCCTCTGGGCTCAGAAAGGGTTGGAGTAAGGGCGGGGGCCCAGGGTTTCTCTTTCTCTCCTGGTCCTCCTCTCTGTCTTGCGAAAGAAGAACCCCGGGGTCAGTCCTTGGGGCCTTCCAGACTCACATCAAGTCTGGTTTGGCACCTTTCCATTCCTGCCTGTTAAAGAAAAGATGATTCTGGCACTTGTTAAGAGCAAGGCAGACTTTATTCAAAGCTATTGCAATCAGGGTATTGCAATAGGGGAGAAAGATCGGGCTCAACCCTGAATACAGCCAAGATGGCTGAGGATTTGGAGCCAATGAACAGAGTGAGGGGGACAGTGGATAGAAAATTACTAAGAGGAGACATCAGGGGTGGGGGGTTCTTGCTGAGCCAACTTTATAGGATTCTTGCTGGAGGCAGGCCAGGGTGAAGAGATATGAAGGGTGAAGGATGAGGAATTTGATCAGATAGCAAAGGTGATCAGATATTAAGGGTGGGAGCTCATCTCTAAACGGGCTTAGCAAGATTCTTATTGAGAACTGGGTGATGCAGACCCAGCAAGGACAGGATGGACATAGACAAAGTCAAATCCAAGTAAAGCGGCTTGAAAGAGCCTAAAGTTCAGTCTTGGTCACTCCTCTGGTGCTCTGTTTTCCTCTTTGGTCACAACTCGATGCCCAGCTCAATGCTCTCCACGTGTACTCCATCCCCAGCCTTAGGGATGCCTCCCTTCCCTCCCCTTTCTGTCCACAAGACCCCGCTCGTTCAGTCAGCACCCAATTCCTGAGCACTGCCCCAAGTTCAGGCCCTGCGTCAGGAAACACAGAGAGACACAGCCGCAGAGCCTGCCCTTGGGAGCCACAGCCCCTGCCTCAGAGAACAACAATCTGGGTGTCCAGAGGGACCCAGGCTGGCTGAGTCTTCCTTCTTATATTGGCATCTCAGCGATACCATTTTGCCAACAATCTATTCCTACAGAAATGGGATCATTTTCTTAGACCAACAGCATGGGTCTCATCCCCCCCTTGAGTTTAGGAGACCAAGACAGCAGGGCAAGCGGTTGATGGAGTTAGATGCCAGCCGCCCTCCTATCTGTAGCTCAATCCACTCAGGAGATAAAAGTATAGGGTCTCCCTCTACCCAGGCCCCCATTACCCTCTGAGGACACCCCCTAAAGTCCAGGGATGGAGGGAAGGGACTATCAGAGACCACTGGATTTTCGGGGCTGGAAAGCCCGAGACGGTAGGACTTAGCCCAGGATCTGGCACACAGTAGGTACTTAGGAAATGTTTGCCCAGTGAATACCGGGTGACTCTCCTTAAGTCACACCAAATTTGGGGCAGAGCCCAAATTGGAAACTAAGACTTCATATACTCTGTCCTTTCTGTGTCCCCACCCTTCTGTGGTTAACTTTTTGTTCTCAGATGGCCCAGGTTCAAATCCCTGCTTACCACTGACTCACTGCGGCAAAATTTGGACGAGTTACCAAACCTATCCGGGCTTCAGCTTCCTCCGCTGTAGAAAATAGACAGTAATACCCAGCTCACAGGCTGGTTGCAAGTATAGAGAAAGATACTACAGATAAATTACTGAGCTCAGCATCTGGCGCATAGTAGAAGATCCTTAAATGCTAACCTACCTTTCTCCACCAGGCGACGATGTCAGACTGGGATTGACTGTTTTATGTATTTAAAATGGGCCTGGAATGAGAGCCAGAGATTTGGACGATAATAAATGGCACAAGCGGGCCTTGAACTTAAGTAAACCCAATATATATAAAATTAGATTTATAGAAGGGTAAAATGAAGGTGGGGTGATTATTTAGCGAGATCCTCTAGAGCATTTCAAAGAAAATTTGATTACAAAAATTTAATTTGCACACAACAGTTCAGTAAACCCTGAAAAGACCCAATTAGATTAGAAGGGAAAAATTGATTTAATGAGCACTAAAACCCCTGCAAAAGTGGCAATCACTTGTCGATGAAACAGGTTTCTTTGATTGTGACCCAGGGTGCCGTCCCATTCCACCCAATTTCCCATGAAATGTGATTATTTTTATCCCCGAGTTGGACAGCACTGCTTGTTTCAAAGGACCAAGGCCAGGGCGGGATAGGGAGTGCGATTTGGGGGACCAAGTACCTGTGCTCTCTAGAAGCTAACTGGTCTCCAAGTGACCCTAATTCCCCACCTCTCCCCTCCGCCGTTTCTAGCTTTGGGTGCCTGGGGCCGCCCTAAACCAGTGGACCTAAGAGGAGAGGATGTGAGAAACTGTTCCATCAGCCCTCCGGTAAGGCCCTGCCCCGGACTTGCCCCGCCCCGGACCTGCCCCCTAGCTCCCATCTCCTCCCCATCCCCCCACTGGCTCAGTTGCTAGCCTTTCCCACTGCTAGCCTTTCTCCTGACTTCCGGACTCTGGGGCCCCTGTTTCTGATTAACATCTCTCAGGGCGGGCCTCACGTTCTCAGGTGTCTGACACCCCCGCATGGCTCCCTCCTGCCCACCCATCCCACAGCAGGTTATCTACTTCAGTCCCGGCCTGGGCCGCTCCCCTAAATCGGGGAGGGTGGGAAAGAGGGTGGAGGCCCCTAGCCAGCCTTTGGCTGAGGCTAGGCAGAGGCAAGCAGGAGGCTGAGAGGAGAGAAAACAAAAGTTCTAAAGGAACGAACTGCGAGCCAAGCGCAGAGGGAGGCCCAGAAAGAGGAGGGGGGAAGACAGAGAACTAGAAATGCCAACAGAAAGGACAAGAGGGGGGTCTAGGGTGTGACTGGGGAGAAGGTCTGACATATTGGAGGTGAGAGGTAAGCGGCTTCCTACCTGGAGACCAGAAGATTCTTCCCACAACCAGAGTATGGTGAAGGAGCTTCCTCAGGCAGGGGCAAGACAGAGGTGAAGGCTGGTGGCCTGCTAGCAGTTCCTGAAGCCTCCGGGCCCGTGGGGTTTCCAGTCTCAACTATGAGACCACTGGGGCAGGCTGGTGGGTAGGCTTCTACAGGAAAACAAACATGGATATGTCATTAAGCAGAAGGTAAAACAAAACAAAAACCCATACTTTTCATTTTAAAGATAAAACAGCCTTTAAAGAAATGTCTGGCTTAGAGGGGATCTTTCTGGATAATGCTTCAAATTGCTGGGGGTACTCATTCACTCTCCTCTGCCATTTGAGTAGAAACTCGAAAAAGTCCCCAAGGTAAGGATTGCCAGATGAAATACAGGGTGCCCAATGACATCTGAATTTCAAATAATAAATATGTGTCTTAGTATAAGTATGCCCCAAATAGTGCATGGGTCATACTTATACTAAAACATTGTATGTGGCTTATCTGAAATTCAAATGTGACTGGATGGATATCCTGTATTTTGATTTGCTAAATTGGCAACTCCGCCTCCAAGGTATCCGGAGAAAGACTGTCCCTCCAGCCTGGCCCAGGGCCAGGGCTCAGTTTCATGCCGTTCTCACTCATGCCCCCATCCCAAACCCAGGTCCCGTTACGGTCACAAGGAGTTCCTCTCCAAGTTCATCAACACCTCCATCTCCGCTTAGCCCAGGCCCCTTAATCAAGACTAACCCATACCATCGGCTGCCACCCCATTCCTCTCCAGGCTGGCCCAGCCTAACCATTCCCAACACCTGCCTAAGGAGAGGGTGGCGGCGCCTCCTGACACTGGGCCCAGGCATCATCCTCTCTTAAGCAGTGTGTCTCTGTGTGTGTCTTGGTGTCTTCCTGTCACCTGTCAGTACCTTCCAGTTACTGCGGTCAATACCACGGCACGGCTCACAGCCCTCCGCCAGCAGATGCGCATCAAGAATCTCTCCGCCTACATCATCCCTGAAACGGATGCCCACATGGTGAGGGACAGCTTCTCCCCCACCCGTGCCCTCCGCTATCCTGGGTCGACCGCCAGTGAGAACCAGCCACAAACCAGAGGCCGTTAAGGCTCAGAAGATGAAGGCAGAGAAAGGATTCAAAAGGCAAAGGGAAGGAAGTAGGGGGCTTAGACATGGGAGTTTTAGGGAAGCAGAGAGAATGTATTTCCTTGACTTCAGGCAGTGAAACTATTAATAAGTTCAGAACCTATTTCGATCATTCTCAGATGGCAGATCCAGAATGAATGTTTAGGGTACTCTGGTCCTAGGAGGTTAGAGTATGGGCTAGGAATTGGACTGGAGGAACTCTAACCTTCCCATAACCTGATGGATGGAGCATTGGAATGATCCAGAGGCCTGGGCTACACAAGTTTGAGGTGTAGGTTGGGGGAGGGGAGCAGACAGGAAACAAGATTGTCTGAGTAAGAACTGCTTTTCCCAAAGCCACAACCCTATGCAGCCAACCCATCTTTTCCCCCACCACTGGTCCCACCTCCATCCCATTCACCGTCCCAGCACTAGCTGTTGGGAAAAGAAGCCACTTTCAGTATCAATGAGATTGCTTGAATTTGTTTTTTTTTACTTTGGGTAAGTGTCTCAACTTCTCTGAGCCTCAGTCTCCTCTTCTGCAAAATGTAAATATTGACATCTGTCTTGAAGGATGATGATGATCAAAATACAATAATATGTGAAGCCCTCTGCAGAAGTTCTTGATGATGTAAATTCAGTGTACTGTACTAGACTGGGGAGGGGCAGGACAGCTGGAGGGAAGAACCCAGAAGGACCAAAAGACATGATCCCAGACTGCACAGAATTTGCATTCTGGCCAGGGAGATGAGATTTCTTAGGCTGTTCGGCCCAGTGCTGGACTATGGGATTTAGACTCCGAGAAACACAGCTGTCCGAAGGAAGAGGAGATCCTGAGATCTGGAGGAGTGGCAGAGGACTTCCTGGAAGAGGTGCCCAGTGTGCCTGGGCTTCTGACCAGACAGAAAGAACTGGGAAGCGGTTGGGGGGTCTTCCATGGGGGGTAGGGGTCTAACTCCATGAAAAAGGCTAATGATGATGTTATTGATTTCCTAGAGTGAGTACATCGGCAATCGTGATAAGAGGCGTGCATGGATTACAGGCTTTACAGGGTCGGCAGGTGAGAGCCATTCAGCCCTTATTGCTTCTGTTGGTAGACCCACACGTGGTCCCAGAGGCTCTGATGTGGCCAGTTCTCAGAAGCCAGGACCCCAGTACCTAGTGTCAGAGGCTCCGCCTCCCCTCCACCACTCTGAAAAGGGTCGCCAGGGCACACATCATAGCTCACCAGCTACACATCTGCTTGAGGCAGGTGACTGTCCTGGCTTTGCTCCTGTGCTTGCTGCCCTGCTACACCAGGCCGAGCTTAGCACACCCTGGGCTCCCTTTCAAAAACAGCTGCTATGTCCACATCCAGCCACTAGGGGCCCACTGATTCCCTTCACACGTGTCTCACTTGGGGACAGTTTTACCTGGCCGGTTGTTTCTCTGGACAACACCTCCTGTAGCCAAATGAGACGCAAACACAGAGGCCCTTTATGGGGTCCCAGTTTCTGAAGGGACCTCCTACCCTGATCTTGGCCCCTCGAATGACATCCAAGCTTCCCTTGCTGATCCTTAAACATTCTTCCCCTGGGCTTCACACTCCCTTGTCAAGATCTCTGGGTTTGGCTCCTCTGCCTGTCTTCAGCTAAGCCCCTGGCTTAGTGTCCTTATCAGTCACTGGGTCTTGAGACTAGCTACCATACCGTCTTTCCGGAGAGCATCTACATGTAGCATTGAGTCTGTGGGACTGTGAGAAGCAGAACCCACTCATCCCTCCTTAGGCGAGGCCCTCAACACCAAGCAGGTATGCCCAGGCTGGCTTCCCTAATGCTTTCCTCAGTGTCTCCTGCCTCATTTCCTTGCAACGGAGGAGAGAAGTTCTTTCCAGAGGCCCCTGTGACATTCTCAGAGCCAGCACCATCCTGCCCAGCACCATACTGCCCAGGCATTACCCAAGGCCACCGTCCCCACCTTCATCCTCACCTCCAAGGTTCTCTGCTCTGCCCCAGGAACGGCAGTGGTGACCATGGGGAAAGCAGGTCTCTGGACCGACAGTCGCTACTGGACCCAGGCTGAGCGGCAGATGGACTGCAACTGGGAGCTACATAAAGAAGGTAAAAGGGGTCGCATGTCCCCCAAACTCTGAAACCTGGACGAGGTTCAAGAAGGCACAGGTAAGAAAATGCATGCAAAGCCATGATGGGCCTCTATGGGAGACTCTGGAAATCTGAAGCCGTCCCTAAGCTTTGAAGCTAACATCGAGGAGGACAGATATGACAGGCCGGTCACAGACAGAAGTCTGACAGGAAGGCCTGGGTCCGGCCCTGGAGGTGACACTACATTCTTTCCTGTCTTCCTCTCAGTTGACATAACTTCCATCGCCACCTGGCTCCTCACTGAGGTTCCTGCCGGAGGCAGTGTGGGCTTCGACCCCTTTCTCTTCTCCATCGGTATGTTCGTCCCTCACTCCTGCATTTGTCCCCACCAAAAAGGGTGACTCAGCCGTTCTGGGATGTAAAGAAGCATTCCTTGGTAGAAGGAGGGACAGGATGACTCCAAAGATAGTGTCTGAAGTTGTAGTTGCAGAATATTTTGCAACAAAGATTTATTCATGGATTGCGAAATGAAAGTATATTTAAAAGAATGAATGCAGATTTTTTTTTTTCAAAGTCACGAGTACAGAGACCCAACCTAGAAGACTTGAGGAGTCATCAAGGTCTAGCAGACAGTAGGCCAGGATGTTCTTGAACCCAGAGCCATCCTCTATGCTCTGGAGCTCTACCAGTTATGGCACTAGAATCATTTGGTAGCCCTCTTCTGGAAGGCAGCTTGGAAGGTCAAAGGAGTTCAGTGGGTTTCTGAGCAAAGGCACATACTCCCCTCCTCCCAGAAATACAGCTCCCTCAGCTCTGGGACCCCAGCCAGCTGGCCAGACTGCCCCCCCCCAAGGGCAAAGTCTTCATGTATGTGTATCTAAAGGCTCCCCCTTCAGAGCTGGCTTCTTTGTCAGCCTTTCTGATGGTGATGGTGTGAACATCACCATTCCTTTGGGCAGGGGCACTGATGTGCTGTTAAAATGGATAGTACTGAGAAGGCCCCACTGCCACTGGCGCTTAGAAAGATAAACCTAGCCAATAGGCTGTGGGCAGCGTTGGAGTGGGCCCCAGGCAATGGGGCTTTGAAAGCAGAACGAGGGGGCTGGGAGGACATACCCCAGGAGGACCAGACTGATTGGACCTGCTCTGGGCCTCTGAGGCAGCAGGAGTGGAGTGGGAGGCAGAGCAGACAAGGTCTAATTTTGCCTGAGTCACGGTTTTTCCTGAGGTGTAAACAGGAAAGGGACGAGTGACGGATTTCTGTCTCTGCAGGTTCCTGGGAGAGTTACGACCTGGCCCTCAAAAACTCTAACATAAAACTGGCGTCCACCACAGCCAACCTTGTGGACCTGGCATGGGGATCAGAGAAGCCTCTGTTTCCAAGCCAGCCCATTTATGCCCTGCAGGACGCATTCACAGGTGATTCTCTAAGCATGTTCTTCCCAGCTTGAAGCAACACGGTCCCTACTGCTGCTCCTTTGGCCGAAAATGTTGTCCTGGGAATTGCCAAAGCAAAGGTTCTCAAACTTTCTTGTGCACCCGAGTTGCCTGGGATGCTTATTGAAAAAGCAGACGTCTGGACCCTCTCATCTCAAAGATCTCCGTCTGAATCAAAAGGTCCTCACACCATATATAGAAAATGCTGGAATAAATAGTGTTAAGATTTGAAGCAAGAAGGAACAGGAAAGGAGGAAACAAGGGAGTCAGAGCAAGATATATATATATATATATAAAGAACCCTACCCCTTTGAAGAGAGAAAAAAACATGATATGAGCTGCTTGTCCAGTCGTGGAGATTGGCTTGTATTGATTCATTCAAACCCTGCCTTCCAGCCCTCCTGGAGTAAGATGACTAGGGGTTGGCTGACAAAGGAAGTATATAACTAAGCTCAGGGACAATCCACGGCACAAATTACGGTTCAGGTTTTGGCCAGAGCAAAAGGAAAGTGAAGTGATCCCCCCAAATTCTAACATAGCTAATCTTCACTTTGACCTCATTGATACCATCTAAATATGTCCTAAAAGAACGGCATGCTCAATGATTCTGGTAAGTAGTTAACTAAAATCCTGACCAGGACCAGGCTACAGATGATGAATCACTGTCTTGGCCACCACCACCCCCTACCTCCCCAGGAATTCCAAAAGAGCACATGGATGTGGATTCATAGGAATGTTGGGCAATCCGAGAGGTCCCTATCTTCATGCAGGTCCGTGTACATTCCTTGTTTGAAAAGGAGTCAAGAAAGCAGGAGGGAAGGGGTGCCTGAGTGGCTCAGTGGGTTAAGCCGCTGCCTTCGGCTCAGGTCATGATCTTAGGGTCCTGGGATCGAGTCCCGCATCAGGCTCTCTGCTCAATGGGGAGCCTGCTTCCTCCTCTCTCTCTCTGCTTGTGATCTCTCTCTGTCAAATAAATAATTTAAAAAAAAAAAAGAAAGCAGGAGGGAAATTTCAAAATAGCAAGGATGATGACACAAGCTAAAATGGTGTCCCATTTTCTTTATCTGTTCTGATAGAATTTACAGAATCATTCTGTATCTCGAAAAAGTTTTTAAAGAAATTTGCTAGCCAAGACTGTGTAATCGTTAAGTAAAACTCATCCCTTTCAGATAAAGAAGGGTGAAGTTATGTCAGGAAAGGGAGGGGATAAAGGGGAAAGCCTTCCAAGGATGGAGGGAGAATTCATACGGGATTTGTCACTGCCCACAAGTGACGGTAATCCTGAGTCTTCACAGACTGCTAGTCTTCAAGGAAAAGCCATCCAGAGCCGGAACTGGGCCCAGAAGCCCAAGCACAGAGTTCTTGCATCTATAAACTTACAGAGGCAAGCGAGACTTTCTCTCTAGCAACTGATAGGCTTTAAAGGGGGCAAAGGGAAAAGAGAAGACTGTGAAAAGTTAATTCTTCAAAGATACCTGTATGCATCAGACAATTTAAATTTGCCTTCATTTGTTGTCACACATTCATGAAAGTTGATAACATAATTCTAAACAAAGAAGCCAGAGAAGGCCTCATAGTGTATGATTCCATTTGTATGAAATATCCAGTACAAGTAAATCCATAGACATGGAAGGCTGCTGAATGGTTTCCAGGGGCTGAGTGAGAAGGGGAACGGGGAGTGACTGCTTATGGCTGCAGGGTTTCCTTTTGGGATGATAAAAATGTTCTGGAATTAGATAGGGGTGGTGGTTGCACAATCATGTGAATGTTCTTTTTTTTTTTAAGATTTTATTTATTTATTTGACAGAGAGGGACACAGGAGAGAGGGAACACAGGGAGAAAGCAGGCTTCTTGCTGAGCAAGGAGCCAGATGTGGCTCCATCCTGGGACCCTGGGATCATGACCTAAGGCAAAGGCAGATACTTAACAATCGAGCCACCCAGGTGCCCCAATTATGTGAATGTTCTTAAAGCCACTGAATTGTGCTCTTTAAAATGGTTAAAATGATAAATTTTACTGTATGTATATTTTACCCAACAAAATAAGATAATCCTTAAAAAGTATCACCCAAAACTCTGGCTTTTGTTGAATAGTTTTTACCCATTTGCATAAAGTTTTTTTTTTAAATGGCATTAAGTTACTTATGCCTAATCTCTGAGCCCAACTGGGACCTTAATGTTTCCGACCTTCTGCCAGCAAATTATGAGCCCTGCCTAAGGGCAGACTCTTCATCTACATTGCAGAGAGTAGGAATAAAAGATGAGAACTAGAACCAGGGTACAAGCATCCTAGAAAGGACAGCTCTGGGACACAGAGTTTAAGGACAAGTCTGGGGACGGACAATGTTAGCAAGACAGTCCAGTGTCCATATAGAGTAAGAGGGTGGGTCATGTAGTGAAACAGACCTACCTGGAAATCTCAACTCTACCCCCTTGCTAGCTATGAAACCCTAGATAAGTCACTCTTCCTCCTTGAAGTCTCTATAAAATCTGTAAAATGGGTCAAAGAGGGATTAAAACAATTTTCAGGGACTCATGGCTAATTGGGCACCAGGTCATTTCAGAAAAGAGGCTTGAACATGACCTAGTCTGATCCCTTCACCGTTCAACTAAGGCTGCTCTCTTGATCTCTTTCTGCATGCTTATTTATTGATCAGTAAGTTACATCAGGCTTACCATACACCAAGACACCACTCTGTGTGCATTACAAATATTAATTCATCTGAGCCCCATAACCCTATTGACTAGATACTATCATGATAATTCATTCTCATTTTACAGGTATGCAGGATAAGACCCAGAGATGTTAAGGAATTTGTCCAAGGTCACATGACTAGTAATGGCAGGGCCAGGATTTGAATGCAGACAGTTGGTCCAGGGTCCATGTCCTTAACAACTACACTAGTGAGAGTTTGTTTGGAGAAAGGTTTCTATTGCTTTGAAAGCCGTGGAAAATGATTGCCCTAAGGGAGCCCTCTCAGAAACAGTGTGCCAAAGGGAAAGTATGTTGCTTATGCTTTCTCTGGGCACCCTTGCTTCTAGGGAGCACCTGGCAGGAGAAGGTAGCTGACATCCGCAGCCAGATGCGGAAGCATCGCAAAGGCCCAACTGCAGTCCTTCTGTCGGCACTTGATGAGACGGCTTGTGAGTATGGACTTGTGGACACGGGGCGGGCACCTGGGCCCCCCCAACCCCCATGCCTCCTGGGTCCTGCAGCACTGGATTCCTCCCCCAATCACCTTATAACCATGGGTTCCGTGAAGTCCATGGCCATGGCTTTTGGGAACTGAGAAAGCTAGGGGGCAGGAGATCATGGCGGCTGAATAAGAAAACCAGGAGGTCCAGAGCAAGCTGGAGCCACCTATGGGCCATCAGAGGAATGGGCTGACCACAGCGGCAAAGGCTGTCTCAGGAAGGGAAAGGGCCCAGCTATCACCTGCCATCGGCCGGCCACCAGCCTGGGGCATTCACGCTCCCCGCTTTAGCACCACGTGCTGCCTGATTCTGTCCCAGCACTGGGCTTCAGATTGGCTGGGAACACCCCTAAACTACGCCGACTGCTGGCTGGGCATCTTCGTTTTACTGGGAGGAAGGGGACATAGCTCTCATCAGTGCCTGAAAGACCCCCCCCCCAAGAAAACCCCTGAAAAACATTCAGAGGCAGATGTGCAGGCATATGGCTGGGACTCTTTGGTTGGGCAGAGCAAACGGTGGGGCAAAGGTGAGATATGGACTTGCCTCAGGCCGATCAGCATCAAAAAGTCCCCATCAATTCTCTTCCCCAGGGCTCTTCAACCTTCGAGGCAGTGACATCCCTTATAACCCCTTCTTCTACTCCTACACACTGCTCACAGACTCCTGTATCAGGTACGGCTTACTCTCTGGGACTTCCCCCAACTTCTGCGCCGCGCCCACCCCACCACTTACCCTGCCCTAATGTGCAGCCTTCCCGGGATCCTGCTGCCTGCTCCCAAGAGGGCCCACTAGGAAGCCTCCAGTCAGCTTTTCCTGACCCTCAACCTCTGTTCCCACCTACTGCAAATCTGGTCTGCTTGGCTCCTTGGTGGGGCTCCTCTGACCTCTAGGAATGAAGAGATCCTTGTCTTTGTGTTGTCCTGAGAGACCCTCAGGACCCTCCTGACCCTTCTGACCCAGGTTATTTGTAAACAAGGATTGCCTTGACTCTGAGACCCAGAAGTACCTGAACTCCAGCTGCCCGGGCTCCATGTGTGTGCAGCTCGAGGATTACAGCCAGGTCCGTGGCATCGTCCAGACCTACGCCTCCGGAGACGTGAAGATCTGGATCGGAACCAGCTACACGACATACGGGCTCTACGAAGTGATACCTGTGGTAGGTTTGCCAGACCCCCGCCTGGGCCAGGCATCACCCCCAGCTCAGCCCTGATAAGTCTCGACCTAAAGTGGGGCCACAGCCCCTCGGCCCTTCAGACAGTTAGTTGGTCAGTTCCCTTCTAGGCCTCCTTGTGAAGAGATGGAAAAAGAGGAAGCGGGTGTCCATCTGCAGAGAGCCCGGAGGTTGTCAAGCAGACTAGAGGGAGCACAGCCTGGTAGGGCAGAGGCTCTGAGGTAGCCAAACCGGAGTCTGAGTCCTGGTTCTACCTTGAACTGACCGTGTAATGACCTTGGACAAGTGACTTAGCCGGTCTGGACCTCTGTTTCCTCACCTGCAAAATGGCAGTAAGAGTCCGGACCTCAGAGGAGTTGCTCTGAAGAGATTAGAGGGCGATAGTACATGTGAGGCCCCGTGCCTGGCACACAGCAAGCACTCCATAAATGCTATCTGTGATGATATGATAGTGCGGGGAAACCCACGTTGTTAGACAGCCCACGGAGCAGCAGGGGCTAAGCTCTGATCCATCCCAGAGAATCCCAGATTCGGGGGCAGGGAGGGAGGTAAGATTCAGCCGGACACGGAAGACAGGGGGAGACCTAGGCAGCCAGAAAACCCTGGACGGAAAGGCCATTGTCACTATAGGGAATGGCAAGTCTCGGTTTAGCTGGGACTTCCTGCCAATCCTTTCCAAATCCCACTTTGCCCTGGAGATGCTCCCTGACCTCTTCCTCCCTGTCCATGACAGGAAAAACTTATAGAAGACACCTACTCCCCAGTGATGGTGACCAAGGCAGTGAAAAACAGCAAGGAGCAGGCCCTCCTCAGGGCCAGCCACGTAAGTCACGAGAAGGCAGCCTAGCCTGTTGGGAACTCCTGGTCTGATGAGTTAGAAAGGAGAGCCTGCCAAGGAACCCGAAGAAGTTCAGTGGAAACAGTGAAGTGAACCCCAGACTCCTGGGCACCCACTTGAGCTTCGTCCTCTTATCCCCAGCCTGGTACCATGGTCTAGAGCCTGAGCCCCAGAGCTAGAGTGTCTGAATTCAAATCTCAGCTCCTCTACCCGCCTCCAAGCTGGGTGACTTTGGGCAAGTTGCTTCATCTCTCTGGGCCTCCGTTACTTTAGATACGTGAAATGCATATCGTAACAGGAATCTACAGCATAGGGTTGTGGTGAGGATTAAATAGATAAATAAACATGTGTTATATAATATATGATAGCTATAAAATTACAAGTAATATTTAATTAATATTTAATTGTAATATATAATCACATATACACGTGTTTTATACAATTACATAGAAATAGATACATATAAATAGAAATATGCACTTAGATAAATATATAATGAGTTTATAAATATATAATTACATATATAAACAGAATTACATAATTATATAAATACAATACAATTATATTGAATATATATATATATATATATATATATATATATATATTGCTTTGATCACTGCCTGGCACATTCCACATGTTTGCTGTCCTGATTTCCCCACCCTTGCAAGAAGATGGCTTGCTTTTTTGGATATTCCTGTCCAGACGAGAAGAAATCGCCTCATTTTACCAAACTTTTTCTTATAGAAAAGTCTAAACATATACAAAAGTAGAAGAACTAGCCTAACGATTACCCCGCACCCTCCCGCAGCTTCAGCACTAGGCAGCTTGTGGCCCTTTGGTCTGAAAGGCCACGGTCCTTGCCTGCATGCCCATCCTCTGCCCAGGGATGGTTTTAAAGCAAATCCCAGCTATCATCCGGTTTCTCCTGTGAAAACTTTAGTATCTCTAAAAGATAGCACTTCAGTCAGTATCTCTGAAAGATAAGAACTCTTTTCAAAACATAATCACACTATGATCATATATAAACTTGGACAAGAATCCCTTAATATCATCAAACAGTCAGGGAAGCCCTCGAGTGTGGGGAGCTCAGCTCCGGGGGCAGCTGTCTGATCTCCCCGGTCCCAGAGTCGGGGCTGCGAGCTCAGCCGGCCCCCTGCTCTGCTCGCCCGCTCCAGGTGCGGGACGCCGTGGCTGTGATCCGCTACTTGGTGTGGCTGGAGAAGAACGTGCCCAAAGGCACGGTGGATGAGTTCTCAGGGGCCCAGTGGCTAGACCAGTTCCGCAGGTGAAGAACCGCCACCCGCCTTTGGAACGGGCTATCTTTAAGTCTGGGGGTGGGGGCAGGGAGGGAGACTTGGCCTCTTTACTTCAGCAGGAAGGAAGGCCCTCCTCCTACTGGGGGGCCTCTGTGGAACAAGGAGTAACAGGTCCGTGAGTAGTAGGAGACTGGGCAGGGCGTCTTCCATGACAGTCCCCGGCCCCCTGCTGAAAGCAGGCCAACTTGAAGGGCCACAACCCATCAGTGCCCCCTAGTGTCTGCTTCAGGCACAGACCCTCTCTCCCCTGCAGGGAGGGCGGTGGGGAGGCTGGGTCAGGCCAGGTGGGGCTCCTGGAACAGCTTGAAAATACCAAGTTGGGAGCGACCTTCCCTGAGAGCACGTCTGACTCAGGCCGTAAGCAGGCTTGAGGTGCAGGCTGCTGCCCTGGGCCTGGGGAAGCTTTCAGACACAAGGAGCTAGGATTCTTTACTCTTGCTTTACCACAAACTTGCTGTGGGACCATGGGCCTTGGTTTTCCCATCTGTAAAATGGAGGTGGAGGGGAGTAATTAGTGTCTACAGTCCCTCCTTCTCTGACCTGGAAGGCTCTGTAGCTGACAGACTGGAGCCTGGGAAGATGGCGCCCGGAGGTGGTGATGAGGGCCCAATGGAGTCTGGCTGAGGTAGAGGCAGCTGTGACCTTCATTTGCCCTGGTTAGATATCCTGGGCCCTGCCTAGCTTCTGAGTCGTCTGTTGACCATTTCTGCCATGTGATTTCCAGAGAGGAAGCGTTCTCCTCTGGACCCAGTTTCGAAACCATCTCTGCCAGTGGCCTGAATGCTGCCTTAGCCCACTACAGGTACTTCAGGAGAAGAAATTTTCTAGGCCCCCAGGGCGTGGAGACCGTGATGTATGTGGTGGGGGTAGGGGGTAGGGGGTGTTGGTGGTGGCTCTGGGACCCAAGTCCACATTAAGGTTTGAGGACTTTAGTACTGTGGAGGCTACGGGTGGGCAGTGGACCTCAGTCAGGGGTCGGGGGTGGCTCTGGGACCCAAGTCCACATTAAGGTTTGAGGACTTTAGTACTGTGGGGGCTACGGGTGGGCAGTGGACCTCAGTCAGGGGTCGAGAGTCTTCTTGAAATGAAAAGGCCCAAGCAGTTTTCTGCCAGGAAAGGCTGAGACTTTGTGAGCACACAGGGCTGAGGGATCTGGAAGGGAGGGAGGTCTGCTTTTGGATGCTTTTCCTTGGCTTCCTGTGAGTTATTTATATTAGCTAATTCTTGAAGCTCACGATCGAATACACAGGGAGAAAAGCCTATTTACTCAGCCTGGGCCGATGAAGGTGGGCCCAGAGGTGAGCTAACCAGATGTTTGGCTCTGTAGAAAACAAACACCTACAGGCCTGCCTGATGGAATTTGGGGGCCCAAACTGATCAGAAGGCCTCAGCCTGGTGCAGGCTCAGCAAGAGCAGATCAAAGGCCCTCCAAGGGCCAGTCTGTCCTACTCCAGAATTCCCTCCCCTGGAACCTCCCAAGCCTGCAGCTGCCTTGGCCCACTAGAGAGTAGCAGGAGAGGAGCTCCTTGGCCTTACCGACTCCTGCTTTCCAGCCTCACCCTCAAGGACCTCCCTCCCTTCCCCCCTTCCTGTGTCTTGGCTTCTCGGAGCCCTCTGCTCTCAGAGGTCATAGAAAGTTAGAGGGGGCACGGGACTGAGCGTCTGCGTCCAGGCCCAGCTCCTTCCCAGCTTTACCACACAGCTTCCCACAAGCCACCGAGCCTCTGCTGGCCTGCATCTCCCTATGCAGGAGGAGATGGTGGCCCTGGATGCTCTCTGAGGCTCTCCAGGCTCCCGCCTTCCAGGCTCCTATCTCTCTCCCTTCCTGGAAGCCTTGCTCGGTGAGGTACAAGATCAACAGGAGTGCACTGAGGACATTCATGGCATCAACCGACTACTTGCCCAGGGCTCTTGGGGATATAAGGGGTGAGGGGGTGCCCTGCTTCCACTCAGGACCCCCACCCTGCCCAGTGCAGGCTTAGGCCGCGCCCTTCTCAGTGGCTCTCCCCTTCCTAGTCCAACCAAGGAGCAGCACCGGAAGCTGTCTTCAGATGAGATGTACTTGCTGGATTCTGGGGGGCAATACTGGTAAGTATCCCCCACCCTGCCCCGGCTGACTACCTCAGCTCAGACATCCAGGGCTTCCCAAGAGCAGACCACAGCTCTGCCCTTCCTGGGTGTGAATCCTCTGTCTGAGAAAGGAGAGCCCTGGATGGAATGAGCCTGAGCATCCTGCCCATTTGCACACCTGGGGACCCCTGCTCGGTGGAAAACACACAAAAACCTCAAGAGTGGGGCTGCCTGTGCAGCACCTCAGTGAGAATCAGGAATCATCTCTCCTTGCTCAAGTAAAACGTTCCTGAAGCTCACATATCATGACACAGTCTGAGCAGCCCTGCCTGGCCGCACAGACACCGTGCCCATGTTCTCATCCACTTGTGTGTACCCAAGACATGGTCCCCATGCCACCAGCAGCACAAGTTCCCCCCACATTGCAGACGAGGTACCCATGTCAGGTTGGAGTAGGGGGCAAGATCAGGCCTCCGAGAGCAGCAGGCAGGTAAGAAAAGCAGTCTCGGGGGATGCCTGGAGCCCAGTTGGAACTGGGCACACCTGTCAGCACGGGTATGTGTCTGTGAGTAGATATGCGTGAGTGTGTGCGTGGCCATGTTGCGTTCTGTAGGAGGGCCCTGTCCCCTGCTCCAAGACTCCACGATCCGTGTGTCTGTCTACCTGTGTGCTCTCATTGGCATTCCTATATAACCACGAAGTGCCTGGTACCCCTTTAGCCGTGCTACCCTTGTACAGTGCACAGTCTGAACACCTAGACAGGACAGATGTGCAGAATAGGCTGACCCAATTTTTCCAAATGTGTGACCCATCATTCACACAGAAGTTGAGATGAGCCAGTAGGTTTTTCCTCCCTTCTCATCTAGGAAGCAAGTGGATTGTGGAAAGCGTGGGTGGGGCTGGTTGGGGGGAGCAAGGGGTGTGCTGAACTGATGGAGGAGCAAGGAGTTTCAAACCGTTTCCCATTGTCTGTCCCGTGGAAATGATGAACGTGCTAATGACAATGGCTCTTCGCTTGTTCCAAGCGCAGCTCTGGGAGCTAACACGAGAGCTTAGCCTAGCAGACTTTGCTCATCCCCACTTTGGCGTTGTGTGTACTGTGTACTTGAGACAGCCAGTGTGTAAAGAGGAAGTGGATTTGTAGGGCGTTGCTGGACTGGGGCACTCTCTGAGCAGGGTGAGGCCAGGGAAATGGTCACCTCACTTCCTCTTCTCTCCTTCTTGAAGAAGTCAGCCACGCCCTGTGACCTGCTCCCAGGGAGGAATCCCCAGGGCGCTGGGACCATTTCTCCCCTCCCCCTCCCTGGTGGTGGCCACAGGGGCCATCTGGGGGCACAGCTGCCGCTGGTGGTTGGGAGTCAGACATTTTGGCTCCTGGCTTCAGTTCCCTGGATCTCTGAGCAAGTCCTTGGGTCAGATCCATGTTTACAAGGAGAGGACTGTGCAGAGTCAGCATTTGCTCCAGGCCTGGCTTCACTGAGGCTCGGAAAGGGAGATAGCTCATGGCCTCACTTGGGGAGTGAGGGTAATGGGAAATGAGGATAGCGTGGCCTCTTCTGCTACCTCTCCAAGGGAGCTGCAAAAGTGTTCTAGAAATGGGAAATAGCTATGTGAATGTGTAAGAGTGCGACGATCTCGCTGAACCTCAGTTTCTCCACTGGTAAAAATGGGATATCTCCCTCCCTCCGGCCTCCCTGAGAGCCTGGAAGAAACTCTGCTTTGAAAGCCAAGCTGACCCAAGAAATTCATGTTTATAAAACAGCCAAAATAGGCGATATGGAGGTGAGGGTATGTATGTGGGACATCAGGATTGTGACACAACCTAGCGATTTTGAACTCAACAGCTTGGCAGAATCCCTTTATGCACAGATGCTGAAAATGGGAAAAAATAGCATCTGTGCTCTTCCTTTACCCCTAAGCCACCTCAGCCCCCCCCCCATTCCTGCTGCTCGAACCCGAGTGGAAAGCACACGGGAAGCACACAGCCACGATCCCTACTCCGAGGTACTCAGCAGAACTGTATATGTTGATTTTCCTTGTCCACAGGGATGGAACCACAGACATCACCAGAACAATCCACTGGGGTACCCCCTCTGCTTTCCAAAAGGTAAGCATTGGACCCAGAATTCCTCTACCCACCTTTACCCAAGAGACATCCAAGCAATCACTCCAGCAAGAGCCCTTCATTTTACAGAGGCTAAAACTGAGGCCCAGAGAAGTTAAGCAGTTTGCCCAGGGTCACACAGCAAGGTAGAACTAGAAAACTGAATGCTCCTGGCTATTTCCCCAAAGATATTTCAGCTTCCAACAGGACCTCAGCTGAAGCTCTTCATCATCCCTTTTCAGGAAATCAGTGAACAAATATTTACTTGGTGCTGTCTGTGTGCCTAAACCTGTGTGCAGCAGGAAGGAAGGAAAAAAGCATTCTAGGCAGAGAGAAATAGCACAGGCAGTCTCAGAGGTGAGGTAGAAAGGAGCTGGAGGTTTCCAGAAAGGAGCGAGGGCTGGTCCACCTGGAGCAGAAGCGAGGACTTCCCCTGCATGCACTGAGCGCCTCTGAATGGGTGGGAAGCGGCGGGGTTGGGGGTGGGGGTTGCATTGATGCATTCGGCAAGCAGACCATGACTCAGGCATGGTGCTGGAAAGAGAGAAAAAATCAAAAGCTGGCCAGGTCTCTAGGAGCTCACAGTTTCATGGGTTGAGTCCACAGGCTGTCCTGCACAAGATGACAAGCCTCTGTGTGTGTGTGTGTGTGTGTGTGTGTGTGTGTATGATGAAAGGAACTTACCACATTGTCACAAGGAATAAAGAGGTTTCTGTCAGCCTATCTCCCTCCCTTTATCCACAAGGTGACCAGCCCACCCAAGCAAAGCTGACCTCCCAGATTATGGGGCCCCAACCCGAACCCAAGGCCTTAAGAAAACTGAAGGATGAGCATAACAGTAATAAGGGCACTGACTTCTATTTGAACATTTACTGTTTGAAGCACCTTATGTGTGGGAGTTTACCTACTCCTCCCAACAGCCTTCTGAGCTAGTGCTCTGATCATTCCAATACAAAGGATGAAACTGAGGCACCGAGTGGCTAAAGTTGCTTGCCCAAGTCTCAGAGTTTGTGAGTGGCCAGCTTGGGATTCTAGCTCAGGGAGCTTGCCTCCCGACTCCCAACTCCCTACTGTCAGGCCTCAGCCCGCCACCATGTATATAAATGTCCTTTGTGGGCCAGCCAAAGAGAACCACATGGACCAAGCTCCAGGTTTCAACAGGTCCCCTCAGCTGCCCCTGACCATTTTCCAGAACCTGAGTGACCACACCTGAGCACACACCTTCCCCCCAACTAAGCCCCCCTGCAGGCCTGGACCCATACACCTGTGTGGGCCCAGGCTGAGCACCTGAAAACTACCAAGACCCTCCTCTTACTCAGCATGTTACCTCTTGCTCTCCCCATCAGGAGGCATATACCCGCGTGTTGATTGGAAATATCAATCTGTCCAGACTCGTCTTTCCTGCTAGTACATCAGGTGGGTTTTGGAAAGCAGGCTGGGCCCAGCGACTCAGGCCCTGATTTCACTGGACCCAGATGGCCACCCTGGGAAGCTATTGGGGCACGGATTATACCCTCACCCCATCCATTGTATAGATTGTATAGATCCCACCCAGAGAGTGAAAGCAACTTGTCCAAGGTCACACAGAAGGTTACTGGGGGAGGAAGCCTTGAACCCAGGCCTCCTGCCTCCTAATTCAATACTATATGTCCATGGGGAGGGTGAGGTCTCTGTGGGGTCTCTGCAGTCATAGGTACGATGTGAAACGTGCTGGGGAAAGTGCGTGCTAGCTAAGCTTCCTCTCAAGAGCAACTCTCCACAGGTACCATCTTGGGAGTTGGCCCCGGGACAAGAAAGCAGCATGGGGTGAAGCAGAGCGTCTGGGGTCCAGCCGATTGATTGGAGCCATCTCTCTTCCAGGGCGAGTGATGGAGGTCTTTGCCCGAAGAGCCTTGTGGGATGTTGGGCTCAATTATGGTCACGGGACAGGCCATGGCATTGGCAACTTCCTGTGCGTGCACGAGTGTAGGTGTCTCTTTTACACTTCCCTGGGGTCCCCCGTCTTATGAAGGAGGTAGAGCATTTCACAGGTATGGAAACGACTAAGACCCACAGGGATGCAGTGACCCACCCAGGGTTACCCAGCTGGTGGGAGGTGATGCTCCACAAGGTAAGTGAGAAATGGTAGGAACTGGCCCTTCCTGCTGCCTGCTTGGCATTGGGGAAGGGTTCAGAGAGAAGAGTGGCAGGTCAAGGCCTAGCAGCTGGCTGGCATCAATGTCAGAGTAATGAAAAGCAGAGCCCGTCTGGTCTCCATACCAGCCCTAGGAAGACAGTGATGTGGTGGACAAGTGCTGCTAGAGAACCCCCAGCAGTCCCCAGTTATCTGCTCCTCCCTAGAGCCTGCTAGTTTCCAAGCTGGTGAGTATGGGAGAGTTGACATCATGCCTACATCTACTTTTCCAGGGCCAGTGGGATTCCAGTCTGGCAACCTCCCCATGGCCAAGGGCATGTTCACGTCCATCGGTATGGCTCTTGGGCTCTTCCACCCCCCTCCCTACCCTAAGACCAGCGTATGACTGCAGTTGAGGGAGCTCCAGCCTTCAGAGAGCATGCCAGGCACAGGCCCTCTGGGCTCCCGCACTCCCAGCCCCAAGTGCATTGTCCCATCCGAACCCTAAATCCCTTCAGCTCAAACCTTCCTTTTGCGCTTGGGAGTTGGTTCCTGGTTGTACATCCAAACTCTGGAGTCTCCAGTCAAATGCTGGGGTAACAGGACAGTAGCACGCCAGGAGATAGGAGTGCCTCCAGGATCCAAGTGAGCTCTTATGTCTTCCCTGCTGGGCCATAAGGCCTGGCCTCCCCTATGGTCAGCGGTGGGTCTGCCTGAGCCTGGAGCAGCCAGGCAGCTGGGCCTCCAGCCACTCCTCGATTGGTACAGGAAACACGGACTTGGGTCCTTCTCCTGCTTAATACCACCAGCATCTCTGTGTTTCCTAGAGCCTGGTTACTATCAGGATGGAGAATTTGGGATACGTCTTGAAGATGTGGCCCTCGTGGTAGAAGCAAAGACCAAGGTAAAGTGCTGCTGGGACGGGTTAGAGCTGCAGACAGCGTGGCAGGGACTTTGGGCTCCATGGCGTATAAGGAAGGACATTTAATAGGTGGACATGAATTGATTTAGAGTTTTCCTGTGCTCCAGAAACATTCCATAATAGCTCAGAATTTCTCAGGCCTGTTTGCACATTAGAATATCAGCATCATCAGAAGAGCCTTTTGGTTTTAATGCTGATGCCCAGGGGCACCTGGGTGGCTCAGTGGGTTAAGCCTCTGCCTTTGGCTCGGGTCATGATCCCAGGGTCCTGGGATCGAGTCCCACATCAGGCTCTCTGCTTGGCGGGGAGCCGGCTTCTCCCTCTCTGCCTGCCTCTCTGCCTACTTGTGATCTCTGTCTGTCAAATAAATAAATAAAATATTTAAAACAAACTAACAAAAAGATCACCTGTAGTTTTAAAAAATGCTGATGCCCAGGTCCCACTCTAGACCAAATGAATCAGTATCCCTGTCCTAAATTATTGGTCTTCGATGCCTATAATAATCACCAGGGGAGCTTGTTAGATACGAAGATTCCCTATAATAGCAACCGACAGGATAAAATACCTACATATAAACATAAAAAGACTTATACAGAGAAAATCTCTACTGAGGGCCATAAAAAAGATTTAAGTAAATGGTGCTCTCTGGAAAGAAGCCTCAATATTATGGAGATGTCATTTTTCCCAAAATCAATTTATAAATTCAAGACCACCTCAATTTCAGTGTTAGCGGGATGCTTTTGTAACTTCACAAAATGATAGTACTGTTTGTTTGTAGAATTAACATGCATGGGGGCACCTGGGTAGCTCAGTGTGTTAAAGCCTCTGCCTTAGGCTCAGGTCATGATCCCAGGGTCTTGGGATCGAGCCCTGCATCGGGCTCTCTGCTCAGTGGGGAGCCTGCTTCCTCCTCTCTCTCTCTCTCTCTCTCTCTGCCTGCCTCTCTGCCTACTTGTGATCTGCCAAGTAAATAAATAAAAATCTTTTAAAAAATAAAAAAATTAACATGCAAAAATAACTAGGTAGCCAGGAAATTTCTGGAAAAGAAGAGCAATAAGGTAAACCGGCCTTTCAGATATTAACACATACAATGAAGCTACTGTAATGAAAACAGTATGGCACCACAGATGGGAGAGACAGATGTCACAGTGGAACAAAACAACTAATCCAGAAATATACCCTCTAATTTCCTTTTTTTCTTGGGGTTTGGGGTGGAACAGAAGGAGAGAGAGAGAATCTTAAGCAGGCACCACACTGGGGGTAGAGCCTGACATGGGGCTCAATCTCACAACCCTGAGATCACGACCTAAGCCCAAATCAAGACTCGGATGCTTTACTAGCTGAGCCACCCAGGTGCCCTTCTAAGTTCTGTAAACAAAATGGGAATTTAATTTATAATAAAACCGGGGTTTCAAAACAGTAAAGACAAGAGAGATTTAATAAATGGGCAGGGGGAAATGGCTAGTCATTTGGGGGGCTACTTAAGTGAAGAACCTTCCTGTTACCCCAAAATAAAATTCTGAATGGATCAAGATTTAAAGGTTAAACCATAAAAGATCTGGAAGAAATCTATATAAATTCATTTATAATCGGAGGGTGGAAATGGGCCTTTCTATGCAAGATATCCAAAAGCCGTGAAGAAAAAGATAGATAAATTAAATGTAAAACTGTCTATATGGAGGGGCGCCTGGGTGGCTCAGTCGGCTGGGTGTCTGCCTTCAGCTCAGGTCATGATCCCGGGGTCCCGGGATTGAGCCCCACAGCAGGCTCCCTGCTCAGTGGGGGGTCTGCCTCTCCCTCTGCCCCTCCCCCCTGCTCATGTTTTCTTTCCCTCTCTCTCTCTCTCTCTCTCTCACTCAAATAAGTAAAATCTTTAAAAAGAAAAACCCTGTATATACGGAAACAATATCATAAACAAAGTGAAAATATGTATGACAAATAGAGTAGGTACCACAGGGAAAGCATGCGTTTCCTTCTTTTGCCATGAGCTTTTTACAAATCATTAAGACAAAAATCAGGAAAAGAGGCAAGGGACATGAAGAGGCAACTCTATGATAAACACAAATGATCCATAAGCAAGCAAAGATGCTCGACTTTACTCTTAAAGGAACACAAATCAAAATAACAATAGATTACCATGTTTCACCTATCTGATTGGCAAACAATGAGTGATTTTAATGATATCCAGATTGACTCACAGTGACTCTATGAGGAAATGGGCCCTCTCACACACTGCTGGAGGAAGCACAAATTGATACAATCTTTCTAGAGGACAGTTTGACAATATCAATAAAAATATCTATTTAAAATGCCTTGGGGCGCCTGGGTGGCTCAGTTAGTTAAGCATTTGCCTTCCGATCAGGTCATGATCCCGGCGTCTTGGGGATGAAGCCAAAAGCCCCACATCTGGGTTCCCTGCTCAGTGGGAAGTCTGCTTCTCCTTCTCTCTCTGCCCCTCCCCCTGCTCCTTCTCTCTCTCTCTCTCTCACACACACACACACACTCTCTCTCTCTCTCTCAAATAAATAAATAAAAGCTTTTTAAAAATAAAATAAAATAACATAAAATAAAATGCCTATACCTTTTGTCTCGGCAATCCCTCTCCCAGATATGTGTCTTCTGGATCTAGTCCCACAAGGTCACCAAGATGTTTTGTACATTGATGTGGGTTGTAGCATCGATAGTCATAGTAAAAAAAGAAGTGGAAACAGCCTAAGTATCCGCCACTGGTTAAGTATATCGTCATGCATACTGTGGACCCTTACACAGCCCTTAGAAAAGAGGGAGGTAGATATCCTCGTGTTAATATGCAGCGCTTGCATACATTTACCATCAACAGGGTGTTGAGAAGGTGCAGAAAAGCATGTGGTAGGATCCATTTTGTGTGGATTAAAATAATTAATTAATGGATTAATTACTGTATATGTCTTAAATGTTTTCAGGAAGGGAACTGGGCAGGGAGGAGACTTTCCATTTTTATTGTGTATCTTATGGTAGTTTGAATTTTCTAAGCACATCCATGCAAGGGATCTCTGGGAAATGGGAATTATGGACTATTTTGTCTTTTTTATGCCTATTTCTATAGGTAGGTCAATCAAGAGATGCAAAGAGATTTATATAGAGATAGAAATATATAAAGATATATATTAGATAGATAGATATAAAAACCTAATAACTTACCTTAAAATTATTTAAATGTGAGTTCCCAGCCCTGTGCAAGAAGTTCTCACTCCAGTGGTCTGGGGGGTGGACCTGGGAATCTACATATTAAACAAGGCCCCCGCGGTGTCATAGAGCACACACTTTGAGAAATAGAGATCTCAGGCACCTGGGTGGCTCAGTGAGTTAAAACCTCTGTCTTCAGCTCGGGTCATGGTCTCAGGGTCCCGGGATCAGGCCCCACATCAGGCTCTCTGCTCAACAGGGAGCCTGCTTCTCCCTCTCTCTGCATGCCTCTCTGCCTACTTGTGATCTCTGTCAAATAAATAAATAAAATCTTTTTTTAAAAAGAGAGAAATACAGATCTGATAAGCACCAAAGATGAGGTGCTGAGTGCAGACTGGGTGTGGGGGCTGGACATGGGGGCTGTAGGACGTCCAGCCTACCTTGAGTCTCGGGCTTGACGAGGGCCCATTCCCTGCACCCATGGCTTCTGTGTGGGGCCCCTCAGCCAAGTCCCTCCTACTCACTCATTCTCCTGCTTTCCTCCCTTCCTCTGACATTCCAGTACCCAGGGTCCTACCTGACCTTTGAAGTGGTGTCCTTGGTACCCTATGACCGGAACCTCATTGACGTCAGCCTGTTGTCTCCCGAACACGTAAGTGACCCTCAGCACTGTCCATCTTTCAGCGCATGAACCATGACTGCCTTCTTCCTAACCCTGGGCCTCTCTCACCTCTGCTTTCCCTACCCCAAGACCCTCTGCCACTTCCCCTCCCCTGGGACAGTCCACACTGTTGGCTTGGAGGCACACACTGGGGGCTCCCCAGAGAATCCAAAGCTTCTAGAACTCTCTGGTCAGCCCAACCTGCCCAACCCTAGGTAGTGAACTCCTGGGGAGTCTGAGACTGAGTCTCTGGACTCTGCCACCTGAAATCCTAATATAAGCCTCAGTCTCTTCTTCTATAAAATGGGGATAATAATGTTTGCCCAACGTTCATTCCACTCCCATCCCCCACCCTCCCCAAGAAAGTCACCGTGACACTAAATGGTCACTGTAGCAAACTGCCTCTGAAAAGCCCCCAGAGAATGTCTGTGGCCTGATGGTGGCTGGGCGCCAGGGTGGGCAGCCGGAATACCGTCGAGTGGACTGGCTGGCACGAAGACCTCCTCTCGTGGCAGCTTGGCCTGCGGAGGCCCTCAGCCCTCCTTCCCTTTGCAGCTCCAGTACCTGAACCGCTACTACCAGACCATCCGCGAGAAGGTGGGCCCAGTGCTGCAGCAGCGCTTGCTGCTGGAGGAGTTGGAGTGGCTGCAGCGGCACACAGAGCCCCTGTCCGCCAGGGCCCCGTGTACTGCCTCCTTGGCCTCTCTGCTGGCAGTCTCCTCTCTTTCCATCCTCAGCTGGAGCGTCTAAACGCGCAGACTCCCTGGCCAACGCTCTAGCTCATCGCCCCTCACCCTGCACCACCCGCGCTCCCAGAGCCCCCGCCAGCCCATTGCCCGGAAACCACTGCCCTCAGCTTTCTTCTCCAGGACTAAACCCCAGCGACCCAGGGCTTCTTGGCCCTGGCATGTCCCCGGTGGGCCTGTCCACCTCACCCTAGGCTCCCAACCCCTAGCCCTGGGATAGGAGAGTCCGTTGGCACCTTTCCTCTTGTGAGCCCAGTAGGCCTAACCTATAACTGCCACCCCCGCAAAGACCAGTGTAAGGCAGTACCCTATCCCCAGGGTCTCCATGCCACCCCCCCCCAGAGCCCCACCCTATAGCCCCCTGCTGGATATACTCGGAGCTCTTCCCACCCCCACTGGCTCCTGACTTGGTCTTTCCACACCCTTGAAGCTGCTTCTGACCATCCCCCAACCCGCCCCTGGCCCTACAGCGCCCTTCCGGCCTAGGGTCCCTGCTGAACCTGTGAAGGGAGAGGAAGGGAAGAAGGCTGAGTCTTCTGCAACCAGGGAGGCCAGCCAGAAAGGGGCACGTCCGTACACCAGCCTGCCCCCCACGTGAGATTGTCACTTCTAAACCCTGGGTGGATTCCATGCCAAGGCACAAGACAGGGAGTTCAGCCATAGGAACTGGGCCGTGGGGTAGGAGGGAATGTGGGACGCATTTTGGAGTATGACCCGAGCCAAAGTTGGCAACAGCCTCAGCAGCAGTGCCCAATCAGTCTCCCAGACTCCCCAGCACGTGTGTGGCCATTTTAACCTTCCAAAATGCAGCTACGATGACAATGCCAACAAATCCTCCAGCATCCTCAGATGGTCTTTAACTTGTGTGGGCTGGCTCAACTTGTGGGACTCTGCTTTTCCCATTTTACAGATAGGAAAACTGACTTCCGGACACGGGGGACCTCTCCAAGGATACAGTGTTTGGTTGGGACATGGTGGAGTCAGAATGGGCCCGCAGTCCAGCTATTTTGCCCTTTGGCACCATGTAAAATCCCTTAGCATACCTCCCAGCCCCTTCCAAGTTCACTGAGCCTGCTGCTGGGGGCAGGGCGGAGGGGAGGGAGGGAGTTTTCTTTGGTCAGCCTTGCCGTTAGCCACCTGGGCTCACATCCTGCTCGATACTTAAAACAGCATGGCAACGAAGCCTGCCTCTGGGTTTTACACTGTGTCTTCTGTGTTGCTGGGGACTGCTGTTACCTGTGGCTTTTGTGGTGGGGGAGGAAGGGGAGGGGGAGAGGGGCGGGGAGGGATGTGAGGCTCTCAGAAGCTCCGTTGGGGAGCACACGGGCTTGAGATGGGCATGTGAGCTTGCGTGCACGTACGTGTGTGACCATTCACGTATTCACAGGCATGCCATGCCCAGTCAATCACTGCCTGTGCCAAAGGTCACAGCCTTCTGGAGAGGATGGAAGGGAGCCCCATGCTGCAGGGCTTGGCAAATGCGGTCCAGGAAAGCTGGAAGCAATGCCTGTGCTCTGCTGAGCAGGGTCGGGGTTGCGCGGGGAGAGAACCAGGTCTCCGGGACAGAGTGCTGGGCAAAGGCGCCAGGCAGAGTCATCCCCCCGCCTGGGACCACCAGGCCTATTTTACTGAGTGATGATGACCTGTGACAGTTATCACCACTGAGGCTCGCATCCAGAGGCCGCAGCCGTCCTCACTGCAAGCCTACGGCACCCACCAGCGGGCCTCAACTTGCTGATTCATTTACTCTCTCACCAGGTCACCCCACAAAGACAGCTACTACTAATAAAATTAAAGTTAACACGATCGTCATCAACACTACCATTCACTGAGTGTTTTGTATATTTGAGGCACTGTGCTTTATATGCACTTTAAAAATATTTTTTATTTTACTGTGATAGGAATGGTAAACATGAGATCTACCCTTTCATATATTGTCAAGTGCACCATACATTATCTCATTTTCTCACTTAATGTCCACAACCTCTGAGAAGGTCCTTTTATTGTTCCTGTTTTACAAGAGAAGAAAACGAGTGAGGTTCATAGAGATTAACCGACTTGCTCAAGGTCACTCCTCAAGGACATGATAAAAGCAGGACTCAAACCAGTCAGATGACTCAGCTGCTGTTCTCCACAGCATCCTGCTTCCCCAGATCTTTCCCTTTGATCCCTGACGTTGCTCCTGGGGTTCTGACAGGCAGCAGGCGGGCCTGGGAAACCTGACAGGGACCTGCTCACAGGCCTCTCGGCCCAGGGCAGCTCACGTGCTCCTCCTCGTCCCTTCAGTGCAGGAGCCGGGGCTCTGCCTCACCGCTTCCCTGACCTACCCCTTCCAAGCCACCAGCGTGGGGTGGGGTGGAGTGCATCAGAAGTATGGCTGGGTCGGCGGGGGGTGGGGAGGGCGGCTGCGGCTACCCCAGCTCATCCCTCCTTGGGGCCCGGATTGTCAGCACACTGAGCAGCCTGCTTGAAGGGCTTCATGCTGCACCAGACAGGGCAACGCTCAAGCATACACAGCAAGGCCGACCCACGCAGGAGCAGTTAAGACATCATTAGGAACTGAAGAGAAAGAAATGCCCCCTTGGAAAAGCCCCTTTACTTAGGAGTTCAGATTCTAGGTTTCTAGTTCTAGCTGGGCCTGCTGTGTATCTATAGGCAAGTCACTTTGCCTCTGTGGTCTTCAGTTCTCTCTTCCGTAAACCACTTATACCACCTTCCACATGAGGTTACAGTGAGAGGCTCATAGGACCCGGATGTGACTGCACTCTGTGAGCCAGGAAGCCACACAGACGGGAGATGATAATGCTATTACTCGCTCAGCACAACTTCAACTCTTGCCTCACCTTCGGAGGTAGGTAAGGAAAAAACTGGGGATCCAAATTTTATACCTACATCATCGAAACTACACAGGCTTTCGACCAAGTATCTAATTTGTGTTTTTCCAGCGATGCTTCCTAAGAGCCCGAGGTTCCTTAGAAATGCCACAGGGACTGCCACAAAAAGCAGAGCTCCAGCCAAAAGCAGCCTGCATGGGCTGCCCTTAAAATTGTATTGGAAGTAGTTGCAGGGGTAACTTCTGGGCGATGGACCTGTGCAATCATGTAGGGCCGTGTGCTTAGAAGAGCCCTGTACAGGGGCGCCTGGGTGGCTCAGTTGGCTAAACATCTGCCTTTAGCTCAGGTCGTGATCCCAGGGTCCTGGAATCCAGCCCCATGTTGGGCTCCCTGCTCAGTGGGGCATCTCCTTTTCCCTCTCCGTTTGCCCCTCTCCCACTGCTCGTGCTCTCTCTAATAAATAAATAGATTTTTTTTTTTTTAAAGGAGAGCCCTGTGCTCTGCTGTCATCATTTTGAGATTTTTTTTAAATGTCTGAACAGGGCACCTGGGTGGCTCAGTTGGTTAAACAACTGCCTTTGGCTCAGGTCATGATTCTGGAATCCCGGGATCGAGTCCCACAGGCTCCCAGCTCCAAGGGGAGTCTGCTTCGCCCTCTGACCTCCCCTCTCTTGCTTTCTCTCACTGTCTCTCTCTCAAATAAATAAGTAAAATCTTTTTTTAAAAATGTCTGAACAAGGGGCCCTCCATTTTCACTTTTACCAGGTCCCACAAATCCCACAGCCAGCCTGGACTGGGAGCTCCATGACCAAAACCAAACCAAACCAAACAAACCAAATAAAACTAAGAAAGAACGGGTTTCATCCCTTTGATGTAGAGATGGGGAAATGCAACAGCAGCCCAGAAAAAGGAGGGACTAGCCCAAGGTCACACAGCCCACTGGGGCCCAAGCGAGGACTAATCCCCAGCATCCTGACTCAACTGTGCTCGCTCCTCTCGGACTTTCAGTGTGTCCTCTAAGGAGCAAACTGAGGCCGAAGGAGACCAGTTAGTTGCCGGTCACACATGCGTGATGATGGGCCTGAGTTACATTTTTTGATGCTTTAAAACTTTTTTGGAATAGGAAAGAACCTGGGTGAGATCATACATACATACTTACTTATGTATATACACAAAGAATCTAAATGGTTCATTTTTAAAATAATAATAAAGCCAATCCTCTCTCATTTGCCAGCCAGCTGGCTCCAGTGCTTCGTGAGCTGGGACCACAGAAGGGGTGGAGCTGACTGCCTTCACTCGGCTACACGTCAGCAGCGAATTTTACCAACTCACCCCGCACTTCCTCAAATCAGTGGCTGGGTGCTCTTGGTGCCAAAAAGTACGTGGAAATATGAAAGACTCGATAGCGACTGTTTCCTCCATGTCCATCCCTGCCCTCCGGGTCTCTCTAAGCTGGAAGTAGGAGGTGCTCCCTGGCCGCGCCCAGCCAGCCCTTGCCCTCAGGCTGGCCCACCTCCACCCACCTCCGCACTTCCTTGTTTCTTCGTGAAACAGGAACTGAGCTGGCAGCTCAAGCAGGGTAGGATGGGTGGGTGAGAAAACCCCAGGGGTCCATAGCCAAGGCCTTAATTTCCCTCCCAGTGGTCCTGAGTAGTTCTAGATTCTCTTGCTTGTCACACCTTCTGTGTCCTAGACTAACTTGGGCTGAGGGACCCTGCCCTTGGCAAGGTGGAGACACACAGGATATGGGCCAGAGTCATGTAGCAGAGACTCAGATGGGGTCCAGATGAGATGTAGACGCAGGTGCCAAGGCAAGAGGAGACACTGTGGGTGGAGCCTGGAGTGAACTGAGAGAGTCCCCCTGCCAAGTACCAAGCATTTTGCATGAGCTGTGCACTGGACTGACAGCATTCTCTCTAATATGTCATCTGGGTAACTCTGGTTATTTACACACACACACATACACACATACTCCCCAAACAAGGCCCACATTGTCACTGTTGTCACCGCATTGCCCAAGGTCATTTGCCCAAGATCACGCAACCTGTGATATATGGCAATCTGAATCCAGTCCTACCGGACCCCATTTCTGGGAGGTGTCTCCTGTTCTTCCTCTTCCCTAGATAATTGTCCCATAGACGGCTCAGCGACTTTTGTCCTTGTAACCTCAGGACACAGTCCTAGGCAGAGTAGCCTGTTCATCCCAGTCTCCCATAGAAAGGCCCTACAGTGAGTAGTGAGTGTGTTTTTATCAGAGCACCAAAGCCCAGCCTTGGGCACCTGGGTGGCTCAGTTGGTTAAGCGACTGCCTTTCTCGGGTCATGATCCTGGAGTCTGGGGATCGAGTCCCACATTGGGCTCCCAGCTCCATGGGGAGTCTGCTTCTCCCTCTGACCTTCTCCACTCTCATGCTCTCTTTCACTCTCTCTCTCTCTCTCAAATAAATGAAAAAAGAAAAAACAAAAAACCCAGCCTCTTCTTTGCGGTCATAGCCACAGCTGCCTGCAGGTGTTCTTTGTTTTAAACCAAGACTTATCATGGGCTCAGAGATTCAGAGATGACTTTCCCTCCCATCAGCCCCTGCTACCAGGGACTCCCGAACACTCCTAGAGCTGTACACTCTGCATGTACTGTGTATGTGCCCGAGGAATGGATGCTTCCTGTCCAGGCTCTTGCCCTCCTCCTTGCCTAGGATTACCACCATGAAATCTGCTAACGGGCTGGGCTTTCCAAAGTGGACTTCACCTTGGAAATGTCCAAGTATTTCCAAGCAACTATGTAGTCTCTGCTTGAACATTTCCAGAGATGGGAAGCTCTACTACTTAACCAGGGCTGAACTAGTACCATCTAAATATTGAAAATGTCTGGGCGCCTGCCTGGCTCAGTCAGTTAAGCCTCTGACTCTCGCTACGGGCTCAGGTCACGATCTCAGGTTTGTGAGAACAAGCGCCAGGTCGAGCCATGCGTTGAGCCCTGTGTGGGGCTCCACACTGGAGCCTGCTTAAGATTCTCTCTATCTCCCTCTGCCTCTTCCCCTCCCACTCACTGTCTCCCTTTCTAAACACATACACACGCACACACATACACACACACCCCGAAAACGTCTTCCTGGGAAGAAACCCAAACCTTCCATTTATGTTTCCAACCATTCCTGGCCACCCAGAATAGATCCTTTCCTCTACATGACAGCTGTTCGAAGTCAACTTGCTTCTCCACTCCAAACCTCTAAGCCAAATATTACAGGTGTTGAGTACCCCCCAGGTTGATGGGACTCCCCTATAGATACCCCCCCCACACACACACACATACACGGCCCTAACTATTCAGCTTTTGTGCACAGGATCAGACTTCCAGATGCCCTCCCCTTTCTCTTCACTCCCACCGCCTGCCACAGAGTATTCTTTTCCACCGGATGTGCGTGTGTGGCCGGGAGAGGTGAGAATAAGAATCATTTGGGAGGTTTATCCAAATATAGATATCCTTCCATACCCAAACCCTTACTCTCTCAAACCAGGATTGTACCCGTTAGGAGTGCGAGGGAGGGACGCTTTCACACATACCGGGGTCCCAACTGCCCTCAATATCCCTCCCATGATCTTCTACCAAATTAGAATCTCTTCAGGGGTGTAGGTAGGGGGTGGGCTGCGCTACGTGAACGCAGCTGACCATAACCGTCGTGTCTTCATAGCCCTATTGTCTACCCTCTGAGGGTTCAGACGCATCTCACTTATCTGTGCCACCGCCTACCCCAAAACACACAATAGCAATATTGCTGCTAAATCAGGGCTTTCCCACCCCACATTTATACTGGGCACATTTTTGCCATAGTAAGCCCAGTTTTTTTTTATTTTTTAATTTTTTTAGTAATTCCAATTTAAACTGCTTACCTCAGAGGTTGTGTTGGGTTTAACGGAGTGCTTGGCGGAGAGCAAGTGCTGGGCAAATGCGAGCTTGCCTCCCTGCCTAGATGGAAGTTCCCGGGTGCAAGGGACTTTGACAACTATTTATTTTGCATCTCTTCACAGTGCTCAGTACAATTCTGTGCCCAGAACTAGTCCTAGGTCCTGTCTGCCAGCCCATTATCAAGACTGAGGCGGCCTTGTTCACTGCCCTACTGATCTAGACCACCTCTTTGGCTGAGGGATCTGTGTACCTGGCGAAGTGACCTATACAATGGTAATGTGTTGCCCAGAAGGGAAACCTGTTTAAAAGGTGTTTAGGGCCCATTAGCCAGTTGGGGACTGGGCAATGTGTTAGGGCCAGGGCAATGTACTGGGAGGGAAAAGTTGGGGGAAGGCGAGTCCAAATAGGGGAGCCCTGGGTCCCCAGAGAGGGGGTGGGGAGGAGCTGCTGACCAGAGGAGGCACATCTGAAAAGGAGACAGAAGGGCAGCGTAGACAGAACACACTCGCTCCCTTCTGTCCCGGGGTTGGGGGGAGTGGGGGGGGGGGTTGGTGGCCTCTCTGTACTTCACAAGATAGAGGTTCCCCTCCACCACCACCGCCACCACCACCACCCCGCCTTTTCCCAGGCCTAGGCGAGGTGGCCGCCTAGAACCCTGGTTAACTGGCTGTCTTTGAAGGCTCTGCGGTTAGTGTGTGAGCTCGGCTCGCGGCTGGGGCTGAGCAAACAGGAAGCAGGGCACATCCTGCACGCCGGTCCGCGGACGCACGCAGGCCCTGAAGGTTCTGCGGTGGGCTCCGCCTCCGACGGCTCGTGCAGCCAGCTCCGAGCGCCCAGAGCCCCTGCAGTCCTGTGTCCGGCCCCCGACTCGCGGGGTCACCCTCCCAACCCCTGCTCCGGCTAGGTCCCCTATGTGGACGCGTTCCTTCCAAGGCCTCTAACCCGGGCGGTGGGAGCGCTAGCACCCTCTGGCTCCCAGCGAGGGGAGCGTGGCCCATTGGGGAGCAAACTGGGGTGCTGGCCCCCAGACCCGCCAGCTGAGCAGGAAGGAGCCAAAGAAGTATGGTTTCAACTTGGGGGAGAAGGATTGTCTTCACTGAGCTCACCCCGAAGGAATGATGGTCAAAGGGCGTGGGGCAAGCTGGGGGACAGCGGGGAGGAAGTCACAAGAAGATCTTTGGAACCGGGGAGGGGGGGCAGCCCAGGATTTCACAAGTGCCACAGAAAGGAAAGCCTTAAAAAGATGCGCACATGTTACCCCAGGATTCCCCTTCTGGAAATCTATCCAAAGGAAAAATTGTGGATGTGAATATTTACCTTAAGGATGTACCACGAAGAGTAAGAAAAAAAAAATGAAGCCAACCTAAGTTCATCCGTGGGGTGTTGAAATAATCATGGTACATGCATACGATGCGCTGCTTGGCAGCCATTACGAATGGCAGAGTTGAATATCTCATAGCTTGAGAAAATCTCAGTGATACTGTATTCAGTTGGACAAGCAGATATCAACACCGTTTGTGAAGTGTGACCTCTTTTAATTTTTAAAAATATAAAAATGGTTCTGTTTAGGTATAATTGGCCTGCAAGAATCTGCACGTTTTTAAAATGTATGATTTGTTTTGACATACATATACACCCATGAAACCACCATGGCAACCAAGATAGTGAACATATCTATCACCCCCAAAAGGGTCCTTGTGCTCTCTCTGACCTCTCCCTCCTCTCCATATCCCCTCAAACCACAGATGGGCTTTCTGTGAAGTATCATTTTTGTAAAATGGGGGGGGGGGTAGTAGTAGTTAAATGCTCAAAAAAAGAAAAAGATATTTATCCAAACATTGTAATTATGGAAAATTTTTAAATTTTCTTCTTTTTGTATATTTGTGTTTGCTAAATTATATGTGATGAATATGAATCGCTTCTGTAAGATAACTGAAGTTATTAAAATACCTGCCACAGATAACCCACAAAGTGAACATTCTAAACCCCACACGCATTTAAGAAATACCTCTCACCCGGGACATTTGCTGATGGTCTGAAGCTGCTTGCGGAAGCCTGTCTTTTTCATGGTGCTGGCTGTTGTGATGATAGACAGGGTGGGGGCAGGGGAGCCAAGGTGTTTTGACTCCAAGCATGACTGCTCTGGTGAGGATGGCTCTAGCTGTGCTGGTGGCAGCGGGGATGAATGCTATAGGGAGATGGCCGTGACCAGGACAGCAGTGGTGGGGCAGACAGAGGCAGACAGCTGAGCGGTGTTGATAGGAAGGGTGGCTGCTCTAGCAAGTGGTGGTTGATGGCAGTGGGGATGTCTGCCGCCGTGACCCCAGGGGATGTCTTGACAGCCATAAAGGTGATGGCTATAGGGCTGATGGTTGTAGGGGTCCAATCACGGTCGGTGACTAGCTGGGATATCCATAAGGGCTACAGCCAGGAGGTTGATGACAGTGAGGGTGCTAGCAGCAGTGATGACTGTGGGGGTGACAGCCGAGGGTGCTGGCTGGAGGGTGCTTGTTAGAGAGATGATGGCTGTCGGTGTGCTGATGACGGTGGGGATGACTGTAGGGTCATGGTTGTGGGGTCGGTAGTGGTAGTAGTGATGACCTTGGTGATGCAAGGTGACCAGAAGCATCGGCTTGACGGGCAGACAGAGATGGCCCCACTCCTGGCTCTGGCTTCTGGTCCGCGGGATCAGCGGCTTGAGGAGGCCATGTCATGTCAAGCTGATAGGTCACCTCCAAGAAGACGGAGCAGGACGGGTGACGACTGATGTGAGATGGCAGGGTAGGGACTTTTCTCTGCTTGTTCAACCTAAGAGCAGTCTGTATCAGAATCTCTGGAGACCGAAGTTGGGACTTCCTTCCTCCCTAGGGGCCGGCAGGGGCCGCGATTGCTGTAAGAGCAGGTCACGTGGCAGAGCTTCCTGTATGCTGCCGCCGGGTGTCCATGGCCCGCACCCCCAAGCTGCCACCACAGCACTCAGAGTGGCGGCCAGAGGCTCGGTCCATGCCGTGCACCCTGAACGGTGCTCGCGAGGCTGAGCAAGAGGCCTCGGCATCTCGACACCTAGGATCGCAGGGACGGAGCGTCACCAAGGTAGAGGACCATGTTGCGCCGCAAACCCTCCAATGCCAGCGATAAGGAGCCCACTCAGAAGAGAAAGGTGAGGAGGCACCTCTGGGAGCTTGCTTCTTCCTTCCCTCTGCTCTCGCAGCCCTCTGGGACTCCTAGAAGTGGGAAGCACCAAAGGCCAGACGTTGTGTCTGTCAGCAAGGGTCATTCTCCCAAGGACAACAGTACAGGGGCCCAAAGGTTACTAGAGTAACACAAGTACAGAAGAGACTTTCAAAATCTAGAGAATCAGGGTTACAGACCCTTAGAAGTCTAGAGTTACAGAATTCGACCCTACAATCATGGGATAGAGATCTAAAATAGAGATCTAAAATCAGGGGCCAGAAGTCTAGACTAGATTTCATAAAATTCACTTCTCGAGTTACATCCTTAGACTGTACTCAATTCTCTCTCCCCTACACTAGTCTTGGCACTGCTTCTGCCCAAGCCTGGCCTCTCAGGAGCCATCTCGCTCAAAGGGCCCTGCTGGGCCACCCCGAGAGGCGCCATGATGCTCCTGGGGCCCCTGCCCTCTGGCCATAGCCAGACTCTGCCCATTTGTTTCAGCTGGGTTGCAGCTCCCCAGGCCCACAGGAGAGGACGCCAACCTGGAGAGGGGGCCCAAGGTGATTTCTAGACTCAGGAAAAGGCTCTCCAAACCTGCAGTGGATACAGGGGTTCGACAGGTTCTTCCTAGGCGGGAAGAAGTTATTGTGAAGAATGAGAAATGTAGCTGGTGAGATAGGAAGTAGGAGCTGAGGAGGAAAAATTCAGTGGCGGGATTCTAAAGGCCAAGAGGAAAAGCAGCTGTTGTGGACAGTTGAAATATTCCTCTTCTTGGAGCAGAGGACAGACCAGAAGTTTCCTTGAAGACTGCCAGATCTAGATTTTTCTTGTTGGATTTGAGGATTGCTAGACTTATTGGTTATAGGACTCTCCCAAGCAACCAGCAGATACATTCCACACATCCTGTGGGATCCTAGGACCATCCCCAAGCAGGCCTGAACCAGGTCCAAGAGATCTAGGCCTAGCCCCAGAGCCCACTCGGAAGGCCTCCAGGCCCCGATTGTGTCCAGCTGTTTTCCCCAGGAGCTCAGCCCAGGTGCCCAATGGGGGAGCCCCCTTGTCAGTGGAGCATCTCCCAAGTGGAGGCCAAGCCAGCTGAAGGACTGTGCTCCTGGGCACTGGGGTATATATCCTGCCCCATCTCAGGTCCTGGGGTGGCTGCCACTTCCGGCTGTACTCTCCCCACCCCAGGTGCTTCTCTAAGTTGCAGTGGAGGTAGGCAGAGGGGGTGGTAGAGATTCACAAGTCTTCACACAGGCTCCGTCACCCCCATCCGAGCCCTGCTCGGCGCTAGGCCCAGCAGATTTACCATTGGCTGCCACTCCTGGGTGAGCAGGTCCCACTTCCCCTTGCTCTCTGGCTGACGGGGGTGAGAAGCAGAGACCGCTGTAGACAATGCTGGGCCCCAAACCACAGGGGAGCTGAGCTGGGGGAAACAGCCTGAGAAAGAGCTGACACTTTGACACTGGGACCCTGTGCCATCTCAGACAGAGGTGCCCAGGGACACACAGAAGCCGGAAGTCCCTGTCTTCTTCTCTGGCTTCCATTATCCGGGTTCTGTATTTGGTGGCTAAGCCTCTGGGATTGTTCCCCCAGGCTTCTCCCAGAAGAAGCAAGGCCCATGTGGCACTCTGAGGTATATATATCCCTCTAGGAAAAATCATCAAAGCAAACCCTGCCTCACCCCTGTCTGATACTGGGCCAGCCTCAAGAGCCATTCTCCAAGCCTCAATACCATGGAAATGGCCTTGGAGACGCCAAGTCTCTAGAAGGTAGAGAAAGCATCTTCCCCGTGCTCAGAGACAGCAGCCCAGCTCCAGCACTGGGACCCTGGGCAAGTCCCTTCTTCTCAGTGGCTGAGGTGACACGGTGGAGGGGAAAGCACAAAGGCAAGTGAGGCCTCTCTCTCCTGTCCCTGCTCCTCCTCTCAGGCCTGCCAGAAGGGAATGCGCTAGGCAGGGGGCCAGAAAGTGGAATTGAATTCCATCAGGTCCTAGCTGTAGGACCTTGGACAGTTCATTGACCTTCTTCGGGCCACGGTTCCTTCACCTTGGAAAAGCAGGTGAGCTCTTGATCTGCACATCTCAGGAGGCTGTATAGAGGGCCTGGGACAATAAACGAGAGAGCGCTGTCTCATGGACACGCGTGTGCACACGACAGAGTGCATGCTGCCGGCGTGGCTGGGGCACGGGGAGCACACTGCAGAGAAGACCAAGCCTCCATCCCTGCCCTGAAGTGGAGGAAACAAGACTTAAAAGCACTCAGAGCCTTCACTGGGGGAGGACTCACCAGGCGCCAGGTGCCATGCACTCTGCCTGTATCTTAGCTCATTGGCTCTTCATGAGAACCTTGTGAAGCAGGGGCAGATGTTACCCCTATCTCGATTTTATGCCCAAGTCTCAGAGAGATAAAGTGACTTACCCAAGTTCACACAGCTCGTAAGCTGCAGAGCAGGGATCTAAGCCAAAATTTGTGAGTCTCCAGAGTCTTAATCCCTTCTCCCTTTACTCCCTTATCCCCCTACTGATCCCAGAAGCACTAGAAGAATCTGAAGAGTGTAAGAGACTCTACCCCTGAGTAGGAAAGCACACCTCTACGTGACACCCCCACCAGCATACATGTTGCATTTCCAGTGATTCCTCGTTGACTTCAAGCTAATGCCCCAGTTCCTGGCACAGCTTGCTGGGGCCTTCCATGGCCTTTGCTGCTCCACCTCCCACTAAGTCAGCTATGCTCAGAATGTTTCTATCATTCTTCTTTAAACCCTTCCCAGTTCCTCCTGGAGAAATCCTGGCTCCCTTGCATGGCCCAGCTTAAATATGCCTCCTCGTCCGTGAAGCCCTCCTGAACCCTTCCCCCTCCATCTGTCCTGGAAGCTCCCTCCAAACACCACCGACAGTTTCCATTACACTCAATGCATTTCTATACCAGGAGGTAACTTACGGAGCTCTGAACACAGCAACACACATAGCTTCCAGAGTCACGGACCAGGGTTCAAACACCTGTTCTTGCTGCTGTCCTCTGTGTAACTCTGCCTTGGACACTTCATTTCTGAGCCTCCATCTCCTTGGCTGGGCAGTAGGGATGTTAAAATGGGGCTGTGGTAAGCCTGGAGTGAGCCGGCACACAGGAAGGGCTGGACAGGGTGCAGGGCACGTGGGAGGTGTTTAGCCGCTTTCTTACAGGATTCCCACACATGCACAGGCCAGAGTCTGGAGCCCAGAGGGTGCCGGGTATGTGACTGGTACGCTGAAGGGCTGACGGGCTAGTTGCTGAGACACCTGGTGAACGCCAAGCTCTCTCAGGAAGCAAGGGTAGATGATGCTGATGGGGAGCAGTGTGAAGTTCTGAGGGGGTGATCAGAGGAGTCTTCCTACAGAGGGCAGCGCCTTTGAAACTGGATTTGGAAAACCTTTGGATGTATAATATCTGTCCAAAGAAGTGTATAAATTACAAGTGTTGGACTCAATGAACTTCCATAAGGGGAACATTCCCTCATAGGTAGCACCCAGATGAAGAAACAAAGAACTTTCAGGGCACCTGGCTGGTTCCATCGGTAGAGAATGCAACTCCTGATCTTGGGGTGGTGAGTGCAAGCCCCACTTGGACATAGAGCTTACTTAAAACAAACAAACAAAAAGCGCTTCCAACACTCCAGAAGCTTCTCTCATGTCCCTGCCAGTCACTACATGCTCCCTTTCCCTAAGGGTAACCACTATCCTGACTTCCAATGACTAGCTTAGTTTTGCCAGGTTTTGAACTTTCTATGGTTTCTAGGAACCATATAAAGTGCTCTGGTGGCTGGCCCCTTCTGCTCTATAGTGTATCCATATTGTTAGGGAGAGCTATCCCTGGCTCATCGCTATGTACCATTCCCTTTGATGACTGCTACAATTCCTGTATCCGTTCTACAGTTGGTGGGCATGTGGGCTGTTTCCAGTCTCACTGGATTTTGAAGGAAGGGAGAAACTGGCTGACGGAGAAGGATGGAAGGTTCCAGGTGGGGCACGCCCTGGGTGAGAGTGTGGAGGGGGTCGGAGGAAAGGCTAAGCACACGTGGACATTTGCTGAGGGCTTGCTGCGTTAGCAGTCACACCTTCTATCCTCACAGCAACCAACCAGGCAGGCGCCCTTGTCTTCATTTTACTCACAAGGACATGGAAGCCCAGAGAAGTGGAAGAATAACCCCTGCTTTACACAGCTGGTCAACGGCAGAACCAAGATGTGACGACCTGCCAGCTCAGAGCCATTGAGGGTCGGAGAGCTTAAATAATTCATTAATAAAATAACATCTCAGAGTTGAACTCACCAACGTCTGATGCCAGAAAAGTAGCTCTTTCCAAGAGGCCCACAATATTCCCCTCCGACGTGGAAAAGGGGCCACCAGTGTAGGGTACTACCTCCTGACTGGCACAGGACCCCCAGGAAGGCCTCGCCCCAAAGGGAAACCAGGTGGAAAAATCCAAGGGCACTCAAGAATTTTACCTCATACTCGGGAAGGGGACCATTTCAGGGTCACCAGAGGCTTCCAGGATATGTGGGGTTGGCCCCAAGGTTGGAGGTAGGCTGAGCAAAAGACCACCCTGGCAGGACCTCATCCTTAGTCACCTGGAGCACCTGGAGGTGCTCACCCATGTCCCTGGGCTGAGGAGTGGCCAGCAGGACCCAAGTCCCAGCGCCACCCCCATGGCACTTTTGGATTGTTTCCTCCTGCTTTGAGCTAAACCTGGGACAGAGGTGCCCTGACATAAGGTCTCCAGGGGCCACAGGCCCCCCTCCCAGCCCCCAGACTGCAGATTAATGACAGGAAAAGGAAAGAACTGGGGCCCGGTGGTGAGTTTTCTCTCCCCAACAAAGCCCACTTCCGTCGCCGGGCCTGCCCTCTGTCATGCTTTCCAGACTCGCAGTCCCTGGGGGTTCTGGGGCGACTCTCAGCCTCCCGGTCTGCAGACCAAACTGAGGGGCAGTGAAGGGAAGGCCGTAACAGGTCCCATCGATCTATAAATAGCAGCCCAGCCTGCCCTGCTTGGGCCCAGGCCAGCCTGGTGCCCACCCTCTCTCTCTGTTCCCTCTTTTCCAGGCAATAAGAGGAGGAAGTTATCCAGGCAGCTGCATCCTAGCCATTCAAGAGGAGGAAATAAACAAAAGGTGGAGGACAGAGGGGGAAAGAAAGGGGGAAAAAAGAGGAAAGAATAGTGGGTGGGTGAAACCAAGGAAGGAGGAAGGAGGAGATGCCTGGGAACCCGAGTGGTCACCTCATGGTCATGCCGTCCCCTGCCTATGCCCACTTGTGGCCGCCCCTTTCCCAACTCCCCAGTGTAGCACAGAAGAGGCTTTTTTTTTTTTTTAAGATTTTATTTATTTATTTGACAGAGAGAAATCACAAGTAGGCAGAGGGGCAGGCAGAGAGAAAGAGAGGGGGAAACAGGCCCCCCGCCAAGCAGGGAGCCCGTTGCGGGGCTCGATCCCAGGATCCTGGGATCACGACCTGAGCTGAAGGCAGAGGCTTTAACCCACTGAGCCACCCAGGCACCCCCAGAGGAGGCTTTCTGATGGAGGCCGTGGGTGCCGCATCCAGGCAGCCCTCGTGGCGGTAGTGTCTGATGGCCTGGCCGCTGACCTAGTTTCTGGTGCACTAGCTTGCTGCAACCTCTAGGAAGGTGTGACCCCTGGCCCTGATGGCTGACGTGCCTTGGTCAAGAACTACCAGGAGAACCAAACTCCCCAGGAGTCCCCACTGGAGTCCCCAGGAGTCCCCACTGGAGTCCCCAGGAGTTGGGGCCAATTGTGTGTGTGTTGGGGGGCAGGTGCTATTGTCAGTGGACCCCCCCCCCTTTCATAGGAAAGAGGATGTGAAACTTTCAGCTTTGTGTGGGTTTGGGGCTTCAGTTCCTCAAGCACTTATCTCTGGTGTCTGCAGTCTATCCCGCTCTATCTTCCTGGCCATCTGTGAACCCTGGTTCCTGTGTATGTCTCTGGTCTTGACTGTTGATCTTGATTCAGGGCTCAGCCTTACTTCTTGTGTGTAAAGCCCGACTCCTTACCTGCCGGGCACTGGCTTCTGGTTGCTATCTTGCCTTGAGCATACATAGATAGTTAAGAAAGCTCGTTTCCTGAAAATAGTCTCATCAGTGCAAACAATCGGCCGGGTTTAAAAGTCCAAACACTGGCACACGTCATCAGCAGTCATCATCACGTTAGTGCCTAAGGTTAAAGGCCGAGATGAAGGAAGAAAAAACAGCAACATTCTTTTCCTAAATGAGCTCCAATCATTCATGTCCGAAATCTGTTGGCCCCTTTCCTTAAGAAGCCTCTACCGAGGGTTTCCAGAAAGCAGAATGCCAGGTCTTACTGATTCTGGGGGGATTGCCTTGCTCTTCTTGCTTCAGCGCCAGAGCAAAGAGGCAGCTGCAGGGTTGGGGAAGGTTTGCTCTGTGACGTAAAGGTGACACTGTCGGTAAAGGTGGCGCTGTCGTCATGCTGAGGTGCGTCTCTAGCAGGAGATACACTTTTGCTCAGACTCATCTGGTGTTTGCCTCCAGAATTCTGGGGACCAAAGTGCAGGTGCTGGTGGACGTGTAGGCTTTGTGTGAGGCCTAGCTGACGTTGGAGGCTCCTGAGGTCCAGAGCTTGCTCTGGGGGCCCACAGTGGGGGCTACTCTCAGATGAAGAAGAGCAGGAAGCCAGGGGGCTCCGAGTACACCTTGACGCTTCAGCTCCTTAGCCCCGGCTCCGCAGGGCACCCGTGGTGCTGCCTAGCCCCGGGGGGGCTGCTCAGGAGGGCTCCCGGCTCCAGGCTCCGCCAGCCCTTCTCCAGCCACTGAGGGCCCCACCTCTGCTTTTTCCAGCTCTCCCTCCAGCGCTCCAGCAGCTTCAAGGATTTCGCCAAATCCAAACCCGGCTCCCCCGTGGTGAGCGAGAAGGAATTTAATCTGGATGAGAATGTGAGTTGCAGAGCCTCTCAGGGGGGTCTGGCTGCGGCCCTGGGTGGGAGAAGAGGCGATCTGGGCATTGCTGAGGAAAGCCTGCTTACATACAGAAGGCCAGCCCTCTCATCCGCCAAAACTCTGGGCCCCGAGAAATCACCCACATTATTTTCAATTACAAATTACAGTTGACCCTTGAACAACACGGTTTGAACAGCATGGGTCCACTTACACGCAGATTTTTTTTTTCAATAAATACAGTACAGGACTGGAAATGTATTTTCTCCTCCTCATTTTCTTAATAATGTTTTCTTTTCTTTAGCTTACTTTGTAGTAAGAATATAGAATATAATACAAATACATACAAAATATGTATTAATCCACTGTTATCAGTAAGCCTTCTGGTCAACAGTAGGCTATTAATAATCAGGTTTGGGGAGAGTCAAATGTTATACACGGATTTTCGTCTGCACGGGGTGGAGATAGTTGGCACCCCTAACCTGCACATGTTCAAGGGTCAACTCTAATTGTCAAATTAATCACACATTAATAGGGCTGAATACGGGACTGGGGGCTAAGCGGGAAGGGGATGAGGGCCTCTCATTCCCATATCCTCCCCCATCCTCGGCCAGGACCTGAAGGCCTCCTTCTACCCCTAAATCCTGGACCTCCTCCTTTGTTGTCACAGATTCCAGAAGATGAGTCAGGTGTCCCTACCCCAGAAGATGCTGGGAAGAGCGGCAAAAAGCTGGGGAAAAAGTGGAGGGCCGTGATTTCCCGAACCATGAACAGGAAGATGGGCAAGATGATGGTGAAGGCGCTGTCAGAAGAGATGGTGAGGCCTGCGGTCTAGGGGGGCCGGGAGGACACGCAGGGCTCTGGCCCGGTGTGAGCATGGCCTTGACGGCCGCAGCTCGAGTACTGGGCCTGAGGGTCTGGTTCATTATGAGAAGGAAGGTCATATGGGAGGAGAGCTCACTCCACCATGGACCTGGCAGCAAGACATGGTGGTCCTAAGGGAGCAGGAGTGGGGTCTCAGGAGGGATGAAAGTCTGGGTAACAGAAGCCTCTGAGGAAGGCAGGCCTGAGGAGGACCAGTGGCACTTGAAAGGGAGCTGCAATTGCTGGAAGCAAATTCGTCCACCTCAAAGTTTCACTTGGAACTAGCCTCTGGGATTGGGAAGACTGGATTGGAAGAGGGGCCCCTGCGAGAGAAAATAGAGAAGGCTGGCTTGGGCCCAGGGAGAGAGAGAGCTGTGGGGCAGGCGTGCAAGTAGCTGACGTCACACAGTGAGTCGGCTGTGCTCATGGCTCTTACGGAAGGTTGCCCAGGGGTGGTGTGACTGAGTCAGCTCGTACTGGCTCCTACCTGCTGAGGAGAGTAATTGGTCAAATTTTCAGGAACTTTGTGAGCCAGGTGTGAAACCGAACCATTACTGAAAATTACATTCTATAAATTTAGAATTAAATAAATTCTATTGAAAATAAAGAGACTATGGGCAATCTTCAAAACCCATAATGTCCTGATTCTTTTTTTTTTAAAGATTTTATTTATTTTTTAACAGACAGAGATCACAAGTAGGCAGAGAGGCAGGCAGAGAGTGAGGGGGAAGCAGGCTCCCTGCTGAGCAGAGAGCCCGATATAGGGCTCAATCCCAGGACCCTGGGATCATGACCTGAGCCGAAGGCAGAGGCTTTAACCCACTGAGCCACCCAGACGCCCCCATAATGTCCTGATTCTTATGGTACCTTTCAGTGTTCTCTGTGCCCTTGAGGTTATTTGCATCTGTAGTCTCTGTGTGGGGCCGTGAGCCCCCGTGGTGCGCTGCTCTGTCAGCGACCCCCTCCATGGTGGCCAGTATTTACAGCACAGGAATTGGCAGCTGCTAGGAATCAGGGCTCGATTCCTAGAGAGCAGGTTGTGAAAGGGTGGCCACCGCCCTGAAGTGCGTGGTGAGGCGGAGGAGCTCTGGAGTCTGGCCAGCTTGGTTTGGGGTTCCTGTGTGGCCTTGGGAACATTCCTCCATGACTTCTCCTCTATAAACTTGGGATGAGCATAGCGCTTACCTTCAAGTATCGCTGTGAGGGTGCAGTGAACGGACAGGCGTGCCTGGCACGGAGGAGCGCAGCAGAAGGTAGTTCGTCGCCAGCGTCCCTGCGAGCTGGACTCTGCCCTAGCAGCGGCTCTGAGTACAGGCTCTGGCACGGTAGCCCTTTGTGCGTGGACATCAGTGCTTTACGCTGACAGAGCACATTCAAGCAGCATCCTGTTCGAGCCCCACTGCGTGAGATCGGCGGGCTGAGGACGGTCATTCCCACTTCACAGAAGCAGGGACCTGGGCTCAGAGATTGTGGGGCAGCCTCGGAGCGGCAGAGCGAGGGCTCGAGCCCGGCCCCAGTCCTCCAGAGAGTCCAGGCCCATCTCCTCTGCTTTCGGCGCTGCCCCATGGGCATCCCAGCCAAGGCTGCTCAGGGCTCCCTGCCTCCCACCCCCCGCAGGGAGACACTCTGGAGGAGGGCTCAAACTCCCCGACATCTCCAGACTGCAGCCTGGACAGCCCTAGCCCTGAGAAGATGGCACTGGCCTTTTCTGAGCAGGAAGAGCGTGAACTCCCAGCACTTAGCCGCCAGGCATCCACAGGTGAGTAGGGGACAGAAGGGGACATCTGCTGAGTCTGGAGAAAAGGACTGGGTGAAGGCGAGGCAGGGGGCTGTCTGGGAGGGAGCTAAGAGAAAGGGACCTGCACAGTTTGCCTTCTCGGAACTTTCCAGCCCTCTTCACGTTACATTTTCACAGTAACTTCATGGTGCTGGCACTATTATCCCCACTGTATTGATGTGAAAACTGAGGCTCAGAAAGGTTTTCACTTGCCCAATATGACCCAGACTTGAACTCAGGTCTACCCTGGAGGAGCTGCCACTTGCTGTCACCAGGCCGCGGAGGGGCCCAAGGGAGACAATGAGCCCCACTGTGCTCTCGGACTAGCCTGCCCACCCTTCCAAGGGGAGTTAGAGGCTGCAGCTGCCTGGGCCTCTGACATCCCAGGCTGGGGGTGGGGGACAGAGAGTCTCTAGCTGGGAAGTCTCAGCCTCTTAGACTACAGCCCTTGGTTTGCTGGACTTAGGGGACCTCTTGGCATCTTATAATGTTCTTCATCCTGCCCTTCCCAGAGAGAAAGAGCCCTTCTGAGTTTCCATGTGATGTTGTAACTAGATGCTGAGTCTTATTATGTACAGAAATTAAAATAGTAGTTTAGGGTGTGGTTTCCCAGGTGGAAGACATCTTCCAGAAGCACTGGACTGGGAGTCAGGAGACCCAGAGTTGAGTGGACCCAGTGCTACCAATTATAAAGCGAGAGGTCTTCAGCGCTCAGTGGGCCTGTCTGGTTTCAGTGTTCCTTATCTGTGTTCATTGGGCCCAGCTGATCTCTAGAGGCCCTCCCAATTTGCTCATTCTTTAGTCGGTGAGACAGTTTTCCTTCTGTGGTTAACTGCTTTCATATCTAAGGCCCCAAAGTTGAGGTTGTGCTCCTGCAGGGTGGCCTTGGGATTTCTAGCCACAAACCCTGGCAGGAACCTGCTGGGCACTGCCCCGGCTGTCTTGGGACAAAGGTGACCCTCCTCCCTGCCCCGTCTCCTGCAGGCAGTGAGCTCTGCAGCCCCAGCCCAGGCTCTGGCAGCTTCGGAGAGGAAGCACCTGCCCCCCAGTACACAGGGCCCTTCTGTGGCAGGGCACGAGTCCACACTGACTTCACTCCCAGCCCCTACGACCATGACTCGCTGAAACTGCAGGTAAGGCTGGCATCCAGGCCTCTCCTGAGCCTGCCAGGCTGTGCCCATACAGGAGGCTGTATTGAGCCGGGATAGGACGTTGTCCACGGAGCCCAAGGGAATACCCGTCTCCTCACCCCTGCTCCATTCTGCTCTCCTGTCCTCCCACAGAAAGGAGATGTGATCCAGATCATTGAAAAGCCACCTGTGGGCACGTGGCTGGGCCTGCTCAATGGCAGGCTGGGGTCTTTCAAGTTCATCTATGTGGATGTGCTGCCTGAGGAGGCGGTGGGGCCCGCCCGCCCCAGTCGCCGACAAAGCAAGGGCAAGAGGCCCAAGCCCAAGACTCTGCATGAGCTGCTGGAGCGCATAGGCCTGGAGGTTTGAGCTGGGATCTGCGGTGGGGTCTAGGACCCGGAGAGGGTTGGAGGCTAGCACACGGTCAGCTGTGTGGGAGGGGAGGGGTCCCAAGCGAGGTGGCTCCTAAGTGGCCGCACTGGTGGTCCACCTCTGCCTGCAGGAGCACACGTCCACCCTGCTGCTCAATGGCTACCAGACGCTGGAGGACTTCAAAGAGCTGCGGGAAACACACCTCAACGAGCTGAACATCATGGACCCGCAGCACCGGGCCAAGCTGCTCACGGCCGCCGAGCTGCTGCTGGACTATGACAGTGAGCGGGTCTAGGAGCCGGTGGGGGGGAGGGGTGGTGCCTGTAGGTATTCCGGGGAGGGGAGGCCTGCCTCGGCCTGCCCCCTGACCACACTCAGCCCGGGCACCCCTCTGCGGGGGTCAGGCCCTTTCCACGCTTGAATTCCAGTCTCGGGCAAAGTCTGCCAACAGAGGGGCCTTAGAGATGATCAGGTCCAGGTCCCTTTGGGGTTAAAGGGGAGACTTAAGGCCAGCGAAGGAAAGGCATGTACTCAAGGCCTCCACACTGGGCAAAAGCAGAGCCAGGAAACAAGCGCAGCGTTCCACCTCCTAGCTGGGTGCTAAAGTAGTTTGAGCTCCTGGGCAGGGTCACTGTCTTGGAAACCACCCCTACCTGGTTCTAAGCCGGAAAGGGTGAGAGGGGCAGGGTTGGTGGGGGGGTGCCCAGAGGGAGAGACGGCCTACAGTGGACTTCCCAGAGTCCCTATCCCCCCAAACAGGGGCTTCCTGGGGCTTCTGAACCCCTCCCGGCTAAGGCCCAAGCCCCTCCATATTCCATCTCTTTCTTTGCCCCGGCAGCCGGCAGCGAGGAGGCGGAAGAGGGCGCCGAAAGCAGCCAGGAGCCAGTGGCCAACACAGTGTCTGAACCCAAGGTGGACATTCCTCGAGACTCTGGCTGCTTCGAGGGCTCGGAGAGCGGACGTGATGAGGCGGAGTTGGCAGGCGCTGAGGAGCAGCTGCACGGCCTCTCCCTGGCCGGGGCGCCTTGACGCAGAGGTGGCAGCACAGGCCGAGGCTGGGCCCCAGCAGCAAATATTGCAGGGAGGGACCCGGCCTCCCACGGTGGCCCAGATCCTGAAGGACTGGTGCTGAGCCTGGCCCTGCTCCCCTAGGAGCGCCCAGGGCCGCAGGGGCTAGCCAGAGCCTCCGTAGGCTTGTCTGGAGCGGATGAGGAGGCACCCAAGGGCACATCACACCCGCCCAGCCTGCTCCCTCCAACACCTACTGACAGCACAGAACTTCTGGGCACTGCTTGCTCCCAGCCACAGCAAGTGGGACATGGAGGAGCCGCCCTACCCACAACTCTCACCACCGAGACCCACAACCCTCACCACTGAGGCCCCCAAACCCTCCTCACTCCCACACCACTTTCCCCTGTCACATTGCTCCTGGGAAGGGGGCCAAGTCAGTGTTTCAAGTCAGTTTCAAAACCCTAGGGAAGCTGGCCCTTTAAAAAGACCCGAAGGATCACGGGTGGGTAGATTTCCCCCAAAGGGTGGATAGATTTCCCCAAACAAGGCTTGAAGAAAGCCTAGTGTTCCTTTCCCACATTCCTTCCCCTTAACTTTTTTTTTTTTTTTTTGGAGGTTTGGCCACTAACTGGTGGGGATTAGAATGGATTTTGCTGGGGGCCTTGCCAGCTCTGACATTCTGAGACATTAAATGTCTGTTCTGTTACCTGTGGCCCAGGACACCAGTGGGGTTTACTGAGGGAGCTGAAGGGGCCTTGGGCTTCCAAATGAAATGGCTCCTCCCACTCATTCATTCCATGCCTCCCCACATAACTCAAGACAAGCTGCAGCTTCCCCCAGCTTAAAACAATGCCCAGACCTCGTGCAACATGCTCTCTCCCCTTCCACCCCTGGCCCTGTCCTGAAGCCCGATGGCCGATGGTCAGATCTGGCTTCCAAGGATAGAACTGCCCTTTGGAAGTCACATGCAAGTCTGAACTCAGACTTGGCTGCCTGTGTGGGTTCTTACAAGCAAAGAAAGCACAAAGCTTGACCCTGGGGAGTCTGCTACCCCAGCTTTGTTTTGCAAAAGGTTTTAATATACCCTGAACTCCAGAAGGGGAGGAAGTACATCTGTTGGTGGGGCCTCCCTTGACCTCAGTATCAAGTCTGCCATGAATTCGCAGAGCAACCCTTCCCCCTGGGCCCAGCTGGCCTGGGGACAGTGCCCACTACATCTAGGACTGCCTGCTTAGTGAACACACTTCTGGACCTACTACGAGGAACTTTGGTAAAAGCTAGCTTGGGGGAAGGGTTTGGGTGTAAATATGAGGGGATGGGGGGATGAGTTGGCAGCAATAAACATAGGTAGAACTAATTACAGTCTCCAGTTATCTTTCCTGTGGGGAGAGGGCTGGGGGAGGGTCAGCCCAGTATCCTTTGGAGCTGTACTTGGCACAATGACCTCCATTGTCCTTTCAGGGCCATCTGTCCCTTTTCTGAAGATGCCCACTGCCATTGATCCCGCTGACTAAAGCCCAGTTTGAAGCGCTAATGGTCTCTGCTCTTCCCACTAACGAGCTGTCCCCTGAGTACAGGCACCCAGGGCCATAGGCCTTGCTGGGATTGGAGAGTGGCCTCTTCCTAGAATGATTAACAGGAGCCTTGAGGGCTTCCCCAGCGAGGAAGGGCCAGCACTAGGGGCTGTCCAGGGTCCAAAAGGGAGAGATTTGGATTTGGCTGGGCCTTCCCTCTGAGGCCACCACCTCTTGGGTCCCACCTTGTGCCCACTGAAGCTACACCAGTTCCCAGGAGGTGGGACAAAGACAGCGACCCCTGGCTTCCTTCGTTTCTGCCGGTGCCAACTGCATCAGGGAGGGCGAACTGGACTGAGAGCTGGCCCCCGAGCCCAGACAAGGCCACTCGGCTTCCAGGCTTTGTTCTCAGCTGCACTCAGCCCACTTCCCTTAGTGGCTGTGGGCAGCAGGAGACGGCAAGCATTACCCTCCCCAAAGAAACAAGGAGAAGCCCAGCCTCAAAGCTCCAACAGTGCTGACTACTGTCACTTAGCGGGCACCCACACTGGTGCCTGAAATCAAGCACTTTGCCTTGATTCCCTCAGATAATCATCACAGTAACCCGCTGAGGTACATACCGTCCTCTTCTCATTTCACAGAGGAGGAAACTGTAGCTCAGACAGGTTGAAGAAGTTGAGTAGGGAGTCCCACGAGCTTTCAGAGGTCCTCGGCCCTCCGGAGGGCAATCTGACCCTCTGCAACGGGGTTACGGACCCAGCCATGCCCCCCCCCAAAGGATCTGATCCTCAGAAAGAGCCACACAAGTGCACACAGATGTATGGACAAACGTATAACAGCTTTGTCTGTAAAAGTAAGAAATTGGAACCAACACAAATGGGCAATCAGTTAGATACATTATAGTTCGTTCACACAATACTATGTAGCCATTAATGCGCAAGAAAAATATTTAGTGACACAGGGAACACCTTCATGATTTTTTGTTTAATTAAAAATGTTTAAATTATACAAATAATGTACAACCATTCTTGCTGTAAAAGAAGTCTGTGCTTTATCATGGGGGACAAGGGGAATACTAACACATTATTTTTAGGGTGATTTCATTTTTATTTAAGAAAAGGAAAACATAAAAAGAATAAAAACTGGAAAGATCTGCACCAAATTGGTACCGCTGAGACAAGAGAGATGGAGTAAGGGAGAGAAGTGCTTTCTATACTCTTCTTCTGTTTGAATTTCAAAAGTATCTATTATTCTGTATCTACTTTAAAAGGAACATTTTAACTTTTGAAAAAAATAAAACCAAATAAATAGGCCCAAACCTCTGGCCGCCAATTTGGGGCAGCAGCAAAGCCATTATCCTGCTGTCTTTTGGCCCAGGCTTCTGGGAAGGTGAGGAGTGGGGATTGAATAATGCCGCAAATACTTAAAATTCACACACGAGCAAGGGGACCTTATCAGAGGAGATCCCTAACCCTTTCAAACTCCCTGGGTAATATCTGTCTATTAGGTGTAAGCTGGGGAAAGGAAAATATCAGCAAAATGAGACTGAGAAAATGATGTGAACGCCCCTCCCAGCCTCGGGAGGAAAGTGGGAGCGTCTCAGAACTATCGGGCCCCAGTTGGGTCTACAGGTTGGATATAGGCTAGCAGTAGATAGTCGTGCAAAGACTCCAGTGACCACAGGACTTTGGGAAGGGCAGGTAAGGAGGGGCAACGAGGAAATGTAGTTTACAGGCCAGGGCCTTAGGGAGGAGAAAGGCAGTGCCAGCTGAGGCTACAGCCATGGCCTGAAGCTCCTCCTCCAGGCAGGGCTTCCGGAACCTCTTCTCCAGTGCATGGACATCTAGAAGATGCCAAGAGGTCCCCTAAGTCCAGCAAACCAAGGACTGCAGTCCAAGAGGCTGAGTCATCCCAGATGCAGACCCTCTACCCCCACCGCCAGCCTAGTATGTCTGACGCCCAGGCAGCTGTAGCCTCTAACTCCCCTTGGAAGGGTGGAAGTGGACTAGTCCAAAAGCACAATGGGGCTCTCCCTCTGACCTTGGGCCCATCCAGGGCCTGGGGACAGCAGGTGGAAAATCCTCTAGGACAGGCAAAGCCTAGCAGTTAAGAGTCAGGGCCCACCTGAGTTCAAGTCTTGCCTTTGTCCCTTAGCTGAGTCATCCTGGACAAGTCACTTAACCTCCTTGGGCCTCACTTTCCAAATCAGTAAGGTGAGGAAAATAGTACTAGCCCGAAAATAGTACTAGCCCCGTGAAGTTGTTACAAAGACTGAATGAACTAGTGTATGTAAAATACTCAGCAGAGTGTCCCGTAAAAAATCAATGCCTAATGAATAACAATGTGTCTGATCCCCTAAATCCACATCACCTTGCTCCCTCTGTTTCACTTCCTTCAAGGCCCATCTCACCTTGAACCCCTAGTTCACGTAGTGACCAAGAGCAAAGGCTTTGGAGTTAAACTAAAGTGTCTTCGAATCCTGGCTCTACCACTTGCTAATTACATGACTTGGGGTAATCATGTACATACACATTTCTTTTCTGTAAAGTAAGAATAATAATCTATATTGCAGTATATAAATATATAAAGCCAACATACTGCATGCCCTAAATGTATACAATGTTATATATTAATAATATCTCAATAAGAACTAATTAAAATTAAAATTAAATTTAAAAAATAATGATCTAATAATACCTTCCTTTTTGGGTTGTTAGAGATACAAATGATATCAGCATATAAAGTTCTGGCCCAAGGTAACAATAAATGGTGGCCTTCTGACTTTCTTGCAATCTCTAGGGTACTAAACTTAAGAATGGCCACAAAGGCCATGTCCAAATGCTCTTGTCTGCAGACTGACTGCTACACTCTAGAGGCAAACTGCTATCCAAGCTCCCAGGTGGTGTTGGGATTCAGGGTAGAGGGTGTCAGTTCTGGTGCCCGGAGAGGCTGGTGATGGAGAGAAAGCCCACATGAGGAGTGGGGGGGAGCCCTGGATCTGCCCCGTTCACAATAGGATGATCAGCCTTGAACACTAGACTTACTTCAGGCAATTTCCTTGGACATCCATGGGCTACCAGAATGAAGAGGATACAGGCCAGTTTCAAGAAGAAGGAGTCAGAGCCCGGTCCAAGGTTAGGAGCATGTTCCTCCTCCCCGGCCCATCAGGGAAGCAGCTGGGGGGAAAAGCACCTGAATGAACCTGCTCTCCCTGTTTCTCAAAGCTTCCCTTAGACTTCCCCAGATAGGTTCTGATCAGCTCCCCTAAAACCCCACAACGAAGGCTGTCAACTCCACAAATTCTCTCTCCTACTTGCCAAATCCTACAGCAGTGTGGTTCGTCACTGGCCCGGCCCCCTAGCCATGGCTTCCAACCCTCTCACTCATACAGACCCCCATACCCAGATCTTTCGCATGAGTGGAGGCCATGGCAGGACCAGTAGAGACCAAGAGCATGAAAACAAAAGCTAAACAGAGTTTTAAAAGGAAAAAAGGGCACTGATCACCGTAGTCTCAGTGAGGTCCAACACCTTCCCCCCGACCTAAGGCAGGAAATTCAGGATGAGGTATGAGGTTTCCCAGCTGGGGAAAAGAAGTGGCTCTCCCACTTCTTCACAATAGAGGCCACCTTAGCTTTTCACACAACGTCGGCCACATTCTATATTATTCAGCCAACAACACAATCAAGTGGGAAGGAACTGCCTCCCTTCTAGACTCAGCCAAGACTCCTCCTCCAGGAAGGCCCTAAATAAATGGAATTCTATAGCACTTGATATGTAGGCTTCATCTTTTCCTATAACTTCACAGTTACCAATAGAGCATTTGTATACCATTGCCTCTGGGACCTGCCAGGGATAGCGTCAGAAGGAGCCCAGGGCAATGACCCTCACAAAGGACAGCCAACTTGACTGTGGGAACCAGGCAAGGCAACTTCCTGACTTTCTGTGCTAAAGAAACCCTACCATCAGTTCAACCTAAGTGCAGGGATCTGGAGAAATATTTAAGAGATTTAAGTTTAAAACAAAACCCAACAACCACCCCCATATCAGACTGACTATATATAGTCAGCTCTCTCTATGCCTAAAATGGAGAGATCATTGGTAAAGTCAATCCAAAATGGAAAAAAAAAATCATTGTTTGTTCTTAACTCACAAGAGAATGGGGTCAGTAATGCAATTCTCCTAAAGTTAACCTAGCACGCAGTTTTCGACAAGTACTTATTGAATGTCAAATAAATGAACAGGATCTCCAGTAGACACATGGAGTTATTTAGAACTCTCTGTCTACACCTGTGTTATGCCAGAGAACTCTTTGCACTGGGAGTCCAGACATCTGGGTTCTGGTCTCAGCTCTACCAGTGACTGTCTATGTGATCTCAGGTAAGTCACAGTACTTAATTTGGTGAGAGAGCGAGAGCAAATGAGAACATGTTCCTTTTAGCAACATCATTTAACAGAGCCCTGGTTTTATGACAATCACCCTGCCTCTAATTTGGCACGAAGCTACAACCCTTTAGTCACACTGGAACAACCAGATAGCTGAAGACGGGCAGTGGCTGGCAGAAAAGGCAATGAGAAGGGGGCCTGAAGGAAGTGCAGGGGCATGGAATGTCAGGGAGGTAATTCTACACCATGTTTCCAACACTGTAAAACCACTTCTAAATCAAGGCCCCCTCATTTCCTGGCCTGTGGTAGAGTGTGAGCTCCAAGCTCTCATTTACTAATCGAATAGAAAACCTCCCCAACACCAGAAGAAAAAGAAAGGGTTTGGACAGCCAATTCACAGAATACAAATGGCAAGAAACATAAGGCAGAGAGGAGGTGCAGAGAATGTTTGACTTCATTATTAACAAAAGAAATAGAAATGAAGTGACGCTGAGACACCAGTTTACAACTATCAGATTACCAAATGTTTAAATGAGATGTGTTAAAGCAGGCTCTCCAATACACTGCTGGCAGGATTAACAGAGACAGGCTTTCTGTAAAGTGATTTGGCCATGTTCATCAAGAGGCTTTAAAGAGTACTCCATTGGACTCTAGTGATTCCACTTCTGGGAATCCACCCTAAGGAAATAATCACAGACATCATTCACAACATGATTTATAATAATGAAAAGTGAAACTCCTCATGGCTGACAATAGGGGGATGTGTATATGTTATGGAATCATTAAGTATTTTCAAATGATTTCTAATGATATGGAAAACGTTAACTAAAAAAAAGCAGGGGGCGCCTGGGTGGCTCAGTGGGTTAAAGCCTCTGCCTTCGGCTCAGGGTCCTGGGATCAAGCCCTGCATCAGGCTCTCTGCTCAGCAGAGAGCCTGTTTCCCTTCCTCTCTCTCTCTGCCTGCCTCTCTGCTTACTTGTGATCTCTGTCTGTCAAGTGAATAAATAAGATCTTTTTTTAAAAAAGCAGAATTACAAAGTCTATAGTTGAATTCCAATTATGTTTAAAAATATACACGCATACTGGAACACCTGGTTGGCTCAGTCAATAGAGCATGAGACTTGATGTCAGGTTTTGAGTTCGAGTCCCATGTTGGGGTAGAGTTTACTTAACTTAAATATACAGAGAAAAGACTAGAAAGAAATACATTAAAACATTAACAGTTATATCTTGGTGATGGGTTTATAAGTAATTTTTTAAAAGACTTTATTTATTTATTTGACAGATAGAGATCACAAGTAGGCAGAGAAGCAGGCAGAGAGAGAGGGGGAAGTAGGCTCACTGCTGAGCAGAGAACCCGATGCAGAACTCGATCCCAGAACCCTGAGATCATGACCTGAGCGGAAGGCAGAGGCTTAACCCACTGAGCCACCCAGGTGCCCCTTATAAGTAATTTTTAAAATCATCTTACTTTCTTATACTTTCCCAATTTTCAACAATGAGCATGTGTTGTTTTTAAATTTAAAAAGCACATTAAGGGTGTGAGGGGAGGGGGATGTTTGTTTGTTTTTTGGGTTTTCCAAATATTTAGAGGTAGAAAGGAATCTTTGACATAATATAGTGGTTCTCAACCCTATCAGCCCCAATCCTCCATGGTAGATACAATATTTTGTGACGCACCCTTTGCCACCCTTAAATGACTTTCATAGGTAATATTACCTGCTTATACACATAATTTCCAGAATAGTAATGTAATACACTATTATAATATAAAGGAGAAAAAAGGGAAGTTTGTTTAAGATAATATATATTTCATTATGCAAATACCTGGGCAAGACTATACTAAAAGATATAATAAAGCAGTCAGAGGCTTCCACTTACATACGTAGATTCACTGTGAATGCAATTGCTACAAAGAAAGACAAATACAGGTACATTGCACTGGCGACTTAAAAATCCATGAATGGCACTGTGTTGGTGACATGATTTTCAAAAGTCACAACTCTCGCTAAAGTTCTGAATTAAATAAAATACCATCTTCTCTCCATTTATACAGTTGTTGCATTCCTGGAAATTCAGTGTGTATACTGAAATTGTACAAACAAGGGCACCTGGGTGGCTCATTTGTTAAGCATCCAACTCTTGATTTGGGCTCAGGCCATGATCTCAGGATAGTGAGACTGAGCCCCTCACTCCGTGGGGAGTCTGCTTGAGATTCTCTCCTTCTCCCTCTGCCCCTAGCCCTGCTTACTCAGTCTCTCTCTCAAATAAATAAATAAATCTTTAAAAAATAAATAAAATTGTAAAAACATGTTTTGTGTTGATTTGTAAAGTAATCAGGCCAAACTAATTACACCAGGTTTGCCCACTTACACTGATGTCCTATAGGACATTTGAAAATTTACAGATACAGATTTCTAGTTCCCATTCCCACTTCATATTTATCCAAATTATGAAATTCACAATGACTCTCTTTTTTGTGAGTTGGGCTTGCATCCTTTAAAAGTAATGATATTCACAGTTTAAGCTTTTGATACTATTTCTAAACCCTACTGCCTAAAAATAGCAAGTGGTTCCTAGAATGTAATCTTTTTTTTTAAAAAAAAAAAGATTTATTAATTTCTTTGAGAGAGAGAGAGCGCACTCATGTGGCAGGGGGGATAGAGGGAGAAAGAGAATCCCAAGCAGACCTCTTGCTGGGTGCATAGTCCACGACTTGAGAGCATGACCTGAGCCAAAACCAAGAGTCGGATGCTCAACCGACTGAGCCACCCAGGCACCCCTAGAATGTATTCTTAAAACTGATACAGATGCTTCTAGATTTATTGAAAGCATTGCTCTTCTTTAGTAGCACCAAGCATAAGGGCAAATTATCGGTTTTTTGAAACCATTCACTGTGATCCCTTGGTGATTATCCCTAGCCTGGCCCCATTCTCAGAAGTATTAAATGAATAGAGCTGGAAGAAGAGGACTAATAGGGCTAGGCCATGGGGAGAGAGAGGATGCTAGGTTGCAAGGGTACCACTTGCGCCAAGCTAAGTAGTCCCAGAGGAGTACCAGACACAGGACAGGTCCCTCTCCCTGCCCCACCAGGCTGAGGGCTCTCTCAAAGGAAGGGGGTCAAAAGGTGGGAGACGGGCTGGTCACTCACACTAGGCACAGGGAAAGACGTGAGGCAGAAGCACAAAGAAACAGACATCCCTGTATTTCTAAAACCATTCGAGTCTCCTTCATTAATTGGCTTCACCCCAAAAAGAAAGATTTCTTTATTAAGAAATACCAGAGAGTGAAAAACCTACCACACATACACATTTGTAGATTCACACAGAAGTGCAGAGTTTTACATATTAAATTGCATTTAAGTTAGAAAATAGATTTAAAAACAAAATACTTTTTTTTTCCGCAACAAGGTAAAGAGATTTGGTCAGTAGGAAAAGGGACCTTAGGGGCAAAGGCAGGAAGGGCAGGGCAGGAAGGATGGAATTTAGCTGCTACAGAATTAGAACCCACATCTGCCACTGGGAAAAAATGCGAAGGGGGAGATGACACTCTCTGCTAGGGCAAGGAAGGCCCCCGGAGCCAAATGGACATGAAGAAATGGTCCCAAATGGCCAAATCCCACCACTCCTTAGGGGTTTTGGATCTGTGCCAGCCACCATGGCCTGGGGAAGTGGGGTACATAGGAAACTTAAGGGATGGAGAGGAAGGGGAGAGGTGGAAAGAATGTCAGGTATTGAAAAGAGTGAACAATTTAAGGCCTATTCCCCAGGGAAGAACCAATTCTTCAATCCCCTCTGTGATCCATCACTCAGACTAGGTCCCAGCTGGTACGTGGTATGAATGGGACAGATCTCCAGGCCAAGGCCTTAAATACAGAGGAATTATAAAGGGAAATAAAGAGGGCAGGGAGTATGAAAAAAGCAGAAACTTTTAAAAAACTGATTTCACACTAGAGATAAGGGATCTCCAGGTTTACCCTTCATCTCAGAGAGAAAGCTCTGACAGACCTCAGGGTCAGCAGAAGAGTGGTTGAGGTTAAGTTGAGTGAGGAGAGAATCTGTCCTAACCCAAAAGAAAAGATGGGCTGAGACAGGGTAGGCTGAGAACTGACTAAAAAGCGGTTCATCTGAGTGTCAGGTTAACTGGAAAAACCTAACAACTTCCAAACTCTTGAGGCTTGGCCTTATTTTGAACTAACTAAAATCTAACTACAAGGGTAAACCTGAAAGATACACAAAAACAATGGGAAAGTGGAGGGAGATAGGAGAGGAATCTGAGTCCGTCAGAGCCAGTCTCTCCCTAAGGACTATTACACTCAACCCCTGCTAACAAAGAAAATAGGAAGACATACAGAAAAATCTGGAAGCAGCCAAATTTCATTAATTTTAACTAGCTAGGAAGGGTGAGATAGGCATTGGTTGGGGTCTTGACTTTAGACCATTTAAAAAGAAATATATACCATCACTTATAAAAGATCACTAACAAAGTATTTCCAAGAGGAGGCCCTGATGAACCTGCTTCAATAACCAAGACTCATTTGCAATTAACAGCATCCCTCTGCATAAAAACAATATCTTAATAAAGAACAGGTATTTTTCAGTAAATATAATCCCCTCTGACCCTCCCAATCTTGTTAACACTGTATATTGCCTTGAAAGCCCTTTTCTCATAGCCCGGAATAAGGTAAACTTCAGTCTGAATGTGGTATAGATCAATGGAGAGTTTGGGAGCTATCTCTTCAACACAAGGGCCCCCTAGAAAATGGAAGTATGGGTAGTAACAAGCAACCCCTTCAACCCCCACCCCCACCCCAACACAGACATCCACAACCTCATGGTGGTTCTTGAAATGGAAGGGGGAAGGAGGAGGCAGGCAGTTTGCATTAGACACAGTTTAATCACCTTCAAATAGATTAAAAGTTCTGGTTTACACTTCCCCCCCCTCCCCGTAAGTCATCCAGACAGGACCCTGGCTTAGAAAGAGAAAAACACAGGTGCTTTAGGAAATATAGCCACATATAATACATAAATCTTCTTCCCTGAAATAGAGCAGGTCCTGAGCAGAGCTGACTGGGGGCCATGGCCCACCCCCAGGATGAAGCGGCTCTGGGACTCTGCCGGTGGAAGTGCTGGAAGAGCGGGGCTTGGAGGAAGCCCCCGTGTGGTTACCAAGCCCGAGGTGGGCCAAGGCCTTGGAGTGGGTTTACCCTGGAGGGCAGCAGTGCTGGGCTTTCCCTCCTCACTCAGCCGAGGCCTAATGGAAGTACTGGTTATTCTTTTTTTTTCTTTTTTTTTTCTTTTTTGAGGGGACATAGGGGGAGAGGAGAGGAGAGGAGAGCCTCTCTGTGCCTTGGTTTCCCCATTTGTGCATTCAGGGCCTCTACAGGCCTCACACAGGGAGTCTGAGGGGGTAGTGTTTAAGTGAGCACTCCAGCTTCCTCTGAGGAGAAGGAACCACCAAAGTGCAGACTTTTATTACTGCCCTTCCTGCTCCTAGTGGGAGCAGGAGTCAAAAGGAAAACAAAAGGGGCTAACGAGAAAGGAGAGGTGAGACAAAGAGTGCACGGGGCCATGCCATTGGCATCTCATAAATTCTTACTAAGGATGGCACAGGTATTAAAAAGTTTCCGGACAGTCTACAAGAAATGTGAATTGTTATCTCTACAGTAACTACTTACATATATCTAACTGGAAGAGTGGGGCCTGGGTGTTAGAGAGTGGGCAGGAGACAAAGGAGAAGCTACATGAATAAATACAAGTGGAAGTTACCTGCCCCGTTCCTGAAAGGATTTGCTGGCAATGTTGGCACTTTGTAGCCAGGAGCATCCTCCCAGCCCACTCTCTAGCCTCTTCAATTCTGAAGGCCCCAAGGATCTAATTAGGATTCCCTGGTCAGGGTTGTCTGTGACTGTCTCTGGACTCAGGACATACAGCAGCTTGAGAGGATCTGAGCCGGTCTCAAGAACCTTTAACCCCAGAATTGGCCCAATGATCCCAAGCAGGAGAGCTGGGATCTGGAGGAAACACAAGGGAGTCCAAGGAGACTCCGTGGCTGAGGCCATGGAAAGCCAGTGCCGGGACCCCAGAGACCCATTTGTCCAGTTACCAGAGGTGACTGACATCTTCTGTGACTGCCTTGAGTCCAGAAATCAAAAAAAGCTTGCAGCAAGAAAATGCCAGTGTGCAGTTGGGTGAATAAAGACCAAAGGAAAACAATAAAAGGGACAGCTCACTTGCTCTCTGTCTCAGGTTTATCTTCTCCCCTTAAATCTCTCACAGTCCTAATTAAACACAAACAAAAGTCTCTTCCATAGATAGGCTACTTCTCAGCTTCAGTCACCTCCTGTGGTGGCTCTGGGGGCTCCGGGGGTGGCATCTCTTCAGGAGTGCTGGTGTCCTCCGGCATCTCGTTTGGGCTCATATGTTCTGTTGGGGCCTGAGAAGGAGAACGTATCAAAATCAATCCAAAGCTCTCAAAATCCAAACAGAGATAATACATAGATACTGAACTCTTCCTCTGAACCCATCAACCAGACTGATGCTCCAGATACGTAGCCTCTGGCAAGCAAACTCTGAACCAAGACTGAACTACAGTCTTCTCAACAGAATTCAACCGAAGTGTGAGTTTTCTTCTTCGTTGTCGTGGATAGATGTTTCCATTATTATTCATGATAATAATAAAAGGGGGCACAAATAATTACCCGGACCCCTGCACCTTCACAACAGAATGTTATAACATACTTATCTAACGAGGCCTGACCCAGTGGTTCTCAATCTTTTTATCCCCTCTAACACACAGCTCACTAGAACAGTGATTCTAAACCAAACAAGGTAGGCTGGCAAAATCTTCAGATGGTATACGTGGTTGGAAATGCCCCCTGAGCGATTCTAAAATACTACCCTGTCCTACATTCAACTTAGCGTCACTAACTTAGATTGTTATGATTTAAGATCAGATTCGTCAGAAAAATTATATTCAAAATGAGATAGTAATATATAAACAAGAGTTTGCTTTACTTAAAAAAAAAAAGAAAATTGAAAATTTAGGAAAGGCAAAGTAGAGAACAATTATTTACTTTACAGAAATCAGTCACTTTTTTAAAAGTAGGATTCCAAATAAATAAATAAATAAAAATAAAAGTAGGATTCTGTTTGAAAAGAATGTTCAAATCTACTAAAAATCTATTAGAATAAACAAGTTCAGGAAGTTTTCAAGATATAAGATCAATATAAAAATCAGCTGAATATACTCCCTATGTACAATTCAAAAATGTAATTAGGAAAATAATTTCATTTGCAATAACACCAAAAAGGATAAAATACTTATGAATAAATGTAACAAAAGTAGTATAAAACTTACACTCTGGGGGTGCCTGATTGGCTCAGTTGGAGAAGAGTCTGAGCCCCACGATGGGTGTAGAGATTACTTAAATAAATAAAACTTGGGGGCGCCTGGGTGGCTCAGTGGATTAAAACCTCTGCCTTCAGCTCAGGTCATGATCCCATGGTCCTGGGATCACGGCCCACATCAGGCTCTCTGCTTAGCAGGGAGGCTGCTTCCGCCTCTCTCTCTCTCCCTCTCTGCCTGCCTCTCTACCTATTTGTGACCTCTGTCTGTCAAATAAATAAATAAAATCTTAAAAAAATAAGTAAATAAATAAAACTTAAAAAAAAAAACTTATACTAGGGCCTCCTAGGTGGTTCACATGATTAAGCATCTGACTGTTAATTTCAGCTCAAGTCATGGTCTCAGGGTCATGAGATGAAGCCCCACATTTGGCTCTGTGCTCAGCACAGAGTCTGCTTGAGATTTTCTCTCCCTCTTCCTCTGCCCCTCCCCCCACTCTCATGTGCACGCTCTAAATAAATAAATAAAATTTAAAAACTTATACTCTGAAAAACACAACATGTTGAAGAAATTAAAGAAGACCTAAAAAAGTGCAGACAGCCATGTTAATAATGGTTTAGAAGATTTAATCTTACTAGAGAGACAACACTCCAAAAATAAAGTATAGATTCAATGCAATCCTCATCAAAATTCCAGTTGGCTTCTTTGTAAATTGACAAGCTGATCCTAAGATGCATATGAACATTCAAGGGACCCAGAACAGCCAAAACAATTGAATAAATAAAGAATAAATTTGTACTACTCACACTTCCTAATTTCAAAACTTACTACAACACTACAATAACCAAGACTGTGTGATACTGGCACAAGAATTGATATATTGATCAGTGAAATAGGACTGAGACTCCAGAAACGAACTCTTGAATTTACAGTCAACTGACTTTTGACAAAGGTGCCAAGACAATTCAATGGGGAAGAAATAGTCTTTTCAACAAAGGATACTGAGGCAACTGGATATCCACATGCAAAAGAAAGAATCTGAACCTCCTACCTCACACCATATATAGAAATTAGCTCAAAATGGATCAAAGATCTAAACATAAGATCTAAAACTATAAAACTCTTGGAAAACACAGAGGCATAAGTCTTTGTGACCTTGGATTAAACAATGGTTTATTAGATCTGACAGCAAAAGCCCAAGAAACAAAAGAAAAAAAAATAGATACATTGGACTACGTCAAAATTTAAACTTTTCTGCTTTAAAGGACACCATCAAGAAAGTGAAAAGACAACCCGCAGAATGGGAGAAAATATTCACAGATCATATACCTGATAAGGGACTAACACAGAGAATATATAAAGAACACTTGGTACTCAACAATAATTTAAAAAAATGCCCAATTTAAAAATGGATAAAGGATCTGAATAGACACTTCTCCAAAGAAGATACACAAACGACTGATAAGCTCACGACAAGATGCTCAACATCATTAGGGAAATGCAAATCATAACCATAATGAGATACCACTACACACCCACTATGATGGCTGGAACCAAAATGGCAAATAATGACAAGCGTTGCCAAGAATGTGGAGAAACTGACACCCTCATACACTCACGGTAGGGGATGCAAAAAGGTGCAGCCACTTTGGAAAATAGTCCACCAGGTACTCAAAAGGTTAAATATAGAGTTATTACATGACCCAGTGATTTCACTCCTGGGTATACACCCAAGACAAATGATTAATATGTGTCTACACAAAAACTTGCACAGGACAGTTCATCACTGCATTATTCGTAATAACCAAAAAATGCAAAGAACCCAAGGTGGAATGTAAATACAAAATGTGGTATTATCCATATAAGGGAATATTATTCAGCCATATAAAGGAATGAAACAACATGGAGGAACCTTGAAAATATTAAGTCAAATAAAAGAAGCCAGACATAAATGACCACACATGATGTAATTCCATTTATATGGAATGTACAGAAGAGGAAAATCTATAGCAAAAGAAAGTAAATTAATAGTTGCCTAAGGATGGGGTTGGGGGAACTAGAAAGAAAAGAGAGAGTGACTGCTGATGGGTGCAGTAGTTTGGTGAGGGATCATGAAAATGTTTTAAAATTGATTGTTGATTGAAATTGAAATTGATTCAATTGATGATTGAACAACTCTGAATATGCTACAGTGAGCCATAAAGGGGCTTTACAAGACAGGCCCTACTGGTAAAGGGGCTTTAAACAGGGATTTTATAATATGTGAATTATAGCTCAATAAAGCTATTATGAAAAAATAGAAATGTCAAGGGCTGCCTGGGCGGCTCAGATGGTTAAGCATCTGCCTTTGGCTCAGGTCATGATCTCAGGGTCATGATCCCAGGGTCAGCCCCACATCCGGCTGGCTCCCCGCTGGGTGGGGAGTCTGCTTTTCCCTCTGCTCCTCCCCGCTGCTTGTGCTCTCCCTCTCATAAATAAATAAATAAATAAATTTTAAAAAGAAATGTCAACTTTTTAGGAACATACTTTGTAAAGCATATCCTGAGCAAGAGAACTGGGAGATCTTCTACAACATCTGCGTATGCCAGGGAAGAAGCCCCCTTCTACCAAGATAACCCCTCCATTAACTCAAACCTACTGCCCTCACCCCTGTCTTAGGTCTGACAGCACTTTAATGCTTTCCTCCTCAAGTCACTTTTCATAACATTGAGCAATGGCATATTTTCTTGTCTCACATCCCCACTAGACAATGAGCTCCTTGAGATCAGGGACATTGTTTGTCATGTTCACCAGCATATCCCTAGCACCTAGCACAGTGACTGGCACAGAATGTCTAAGAAATGATTAGCTCTTAATCCACCTCAAGGGCACAAAGATCTAAAGACAATGTCAGGGCAGAAGCAGAGACAGTGAAGCTGGAATGACTGGACATGAAATTGCCTAATTATATTTCAAAGGTATAAATTAGCCTACACCTTCTATCACTGACTCAGCTGTTAGGTCAGGAATACTTACTGGGCTCTGTGGCAAAAGGCTGCTACTGGTCTCTTGAGTACTGGGAGGTCGGCTTCCACTTTCCTCCAGTGGCAAAATACCCCTTCGGTCCAGCACACTGAAGGAGAGAGGACCATTAATAAAGCACTTTGTACTCACCCTTCCACCCATCTGCCCCAACCAGAACCTCTCTGTGTGTGCTAGAAAACATGAACCTGCCCTTTAGCAGCCTAGTGTTTCCTAGCACATGCCTCCTGTCTTCCATGGTTTTTTTCTTCAACAGACCAGGGAACACCACATTAGGCAGGGAACAAACAAATAAGAATGAAAGGTCATCCCTTCAAAAAAAAAGGTCATCCCTGTGGTCTGCGGTCCATGTAGATACGGCACAAGGGATAATCCCCAGGAAAGCCCATTTGACCCCAAAAGGCCACAGTCAGAAGAATGCATCAGGGGCACCTGGGGGGCTCAGTCAGTTAAGTGTCCAACCCTTGATTTTGGCTCAGGTCATGATCTCAGGGCCCCGAGATCGAGCCTCCGTGTTAGGCTCCCTACTCAGCGGGGAATCTGCTTCAGGATTCTCTCTACCTTTCTCTCTGCCCCCTCCCACCCCACTTTTGCTCTCTCTCTAATTAAAAAAAAAAAAAAGGATTCATCAGGCCAGGTAATAGGATCAGGTTGAACTGCTTGTCCCAAGAATCCCAGAATCTTCTAGTCCGCTGAGTACCTGGGGGGCAAGGGACCACACAGCACTTCACAGCAGTTCTTCACAATGTTGCCATGGCTATAGGGATTCTGAACACGATTCTTCCCTGTCCATGAGCCTTTGATCTGCAAGATAAAAGCCAAGGCCTATAGTAAAAAATATGTTAGAGAAACACCTGCAGCATGGAAAGATGAAAAGCTCTGGAGATGGATGGTGGTGATGGTAGCACAACAACATGAATGTACTTCCTGCCGCTGAATTCTACATTTCAGCATGGCTAAGACAGTGTATTTTATAATAGGTATATTTTACCACAACAGGAAAAAAAGAAATACTCGCATAGCCATAGAAAAATATTGACAATCGAGTGAAAAATCAGAGGCTGAACGGCATGTATTATTTCCAATTAAAAATACAAAATATATATTCATCTAAACAAACACAGGAACAAGTCTGGAGGACTACAAATCATACCATTAACAATGGTGAATTTAGATAAAAACTTAAAAAAACAAAACCATGGTGAAATCCAGAAGGTAAAGTTACAGGGACTTACTTGCTGTGATTTACTCATCTGCATTTTCTGATTTTCTACAATGAACATGGATTAATTGGTAAGTTTTAATGGCTGAGCCACCCAGGTGCCCCTTAATTGGTAAGTTTTAAAAAGCAAGGATTTATTCAATGCAACTGTCCCTCTCCATTCCAAATCCAGAGGCCCTAACTAGCCTGTAAGGACCTATACCAGCTGAAGACCTTGTACCCACTTAACCACTGAACCTCTTCTTCCCAAAAAAAGCAGTGTGCTTCCTCTTCCACACACTGGATTTAACAATCTCCCAAACCAGCTTTCTGTCTGCCTTGACCTACCCAGCCCTGGAGACTCAGTTCTCGGGCAGGTAATGGGAGCACAGGCTTTGGAGAAGGAAGAAAACGCGATGAAGAAGAGGAAAAGTTGACTCACGTCTTCATTTGTTGTCTGGTTGAGAGCCACGAGGAAAGTGTGAAATCCAGTCAGTCCCACGACGGACCACAGTGTGAAGAAGCAAATAAGCACTTCTAGGACAGTGAGGTGATGCTAAGGAATGTTGAAGAAGCTACACCAGGCAACTCAATGCCTCAGCCTCATGGCAACAATCATACCGACTTTACCTCTCAGAACATATATCAGAAATGGCCAAGTAGCCATATATAACAACAGATGAATTCTAAACTCATCGGATATATGAAAGGTAAAGGACTCCTATTTATTCCCTACGAGTAGCTGTCTAATGTTTCTGGTGTTTTTAAGTGTTTGTTTATTCATCATTAGCTCTTTGAAGAGAAAGTTTAGAAGAAGGCCAAAGCTAAATAATGTTGGCCTTCACTGCCAGTGGAAAATCCATCAAAAAATAAACTTTATAAATGAAAAACTGGTGGGAAAAACAGAACGTGACTTACAGAAATCCCATCGGAATCTCTTTCTCAGAAATGCAACTGTTGTACAAAATAAGCCTGAGCTATAACAGAAAGGGGGGACTTCGGTCAAGTGATGTAAGAGGTGTACTGAAACAAACACAGCCCACTAGAGGAGGCAGGGCTGAGCCTGGGTCAGAAGGACTTGGGAGGGAGGCAGTGGAGAAAAGGGTGAGGGAAAGACCTCCCTTTAAGCCCTGGCCATCTTCCATTCTGGTTGCTACCATTAAGACTACATTTTTTTTTTTTAAATTTTAGATCTTGGCACTCTCTAACAGATAAAAAATGAGATGGTGGGAGAAATGCAGAGAGAAAGCCTACTCGAAACTAGTTTAAGAGGGCGTCACAGGGACATACTGCCAGGGGAGGATATGTTCCAGGAGTTTCTTTCAACGTCTCCAGGAAGCCAATTTTCAAGGATTCTGTTAAATTGGGAGGGCAAGTAGAAAGAAAAATCAATGACTTTGGTAAAAAAATGCATATTTATCCTAGTACCCACTCATTTCCTTCCCTCCTTATCCCGTGTTACAAGCTGCTAAGAGATTAAGCCCTCATTCAAACAAGGGACTCTCACCTACAAGCTGGCAGTATCCTCACTAAAGAGTTTACATTCTCACTGCGGGACCTGGCACTGGACTACAGAGTCTGGCAGAAGTCAAGCTTCCCGCTCCCCTCCCTTTTCCTGAGCCCCCAACTATGGGCATGGATGGGGAATATTCATTCATAGATGAAAGAAATCAGAAATATTCAAGAAAAATCCTTTCTCCTCATCAATCCATCAACCTCCCTTGTTCAAAATCCAGCTGAGAACTCATCTCTTGATGAAGAAGCCTCCTTTAACTCCACACCCCATCTGGCTTTAGGGTGACTTGGTGTGTGTGCATGTGCGTGTGTGCGCACACGTGCGTGTGTGCACATGCATACATGTGGGTGTGTATTTTCTGTCTCCCAAAGTAGACCACGACCTACTGAAAGACATTTCTCTTGTATAACCACTTCTACCACCTGGCACAGAGCAGGTCTTAGAAGACAGAAGAAAGGATGCGGAGCTAAAATACATCCTCAACCTTTGGGATCACCTCAGAAATGCCCACTACTCTGGGTACAGACCAGTAATCAGAGCCTCGGTCTTCAGCAGAAGGCCAAGGACAAGGTCAACATTCTCAGGAATATGGATTGATGTGAGCTGAGGTTTGGCGCTAAGCTTGAGAGCAGAGGGTAGTATTCATTTCTAATTGGTCCTAGGGTGCCTCTGCAATGGTAAAGTCCCACCAAGAAACCCAACCACTCCCCTCAGCTCTCAAAATGTTTTCCCACCCTTCACCAACAGACACTGCCCTGCATACTCACTGAGAGCCACATAGACGATGTTGAAGGCGAACACATAAATCGTGAGGAGGGAGAGAGATAGGATAAAGAGGTAGAAGTAGCGGTAGTTCCTCTTTCCAACACAATTCCCCACCCAGGGGCAGTGATGGTCGAAGCGCTCTGTGGGAGAAAGAGAGAGTCCAGTGTCAAAGCCTCCAAAACAAAGCATAGCATGCCCTCCACATAGTGCCTGATTTAGAGACCCCCAAGATCACTGCCGATTTTGATTATAAAAACACTGGTTTCTATTTTTCACAATGTTTTCAGCCATTTCATTTGACCCCCACAATCACTCTGGAAGTCAAGCAAAAGAAGATACTCTTTTCTTACATTGCAGTTGAAGAAACTAAGGCACTGAGGGGTCAAGCAAGCTGCCCCACTGCCAGGTGACAAGAGATTTTGCTTTTCCAAAGAAAAATCTTAGGTGGACTTACTAAGTTCAGGAAGAATAAGTAGGTGAAAATAGCCAAGGAAATTTTGAAAAATGAGTAGTGTGGTTTTTCTTAACCTCTAGCTTAAAAAAGATGATAAAACTACAGTGGCACCTGGGTGACTCAGTTGGTTAAGTGTCGGACTTTTGATTTCCACTCAGATCAGGATCTCAAGGTTGTGAGATCCAGTCCCACACTGGGCTCTGAGCTGGGTGTGGAGCCTGCCTAAGATTCTCTTTCTCCTTCTCCCTCTGCCCCCTTCACCTCTCTAAAAAAGTTTTTAAAATAAATATAAAAACAAAATATAACAAAAAAATAACCATAAAGAATAGATGAGGGGTGCCTGGGTGGCACAGCCTGTTGAGCGGCCAACTCTTGGTTTGGACTCAGGTCATGATCTCAGGATTGTGAGATCGAGCCTCAAGTCAGGTTCTGCACTCCACACAGAGTCTGCTTGAGATTCTCTCTCTCTCTGCTCCTCGGGCTCCTGCTTTTGTTCTCTCTCTCGAAAATAAATAAAGTCTTTTAAAAAAAGAATAGATGAACACTTATCCACTGTACAGATAAGGATTTTCTAAGTAAGCATAAAATTAATAGAGGAAAACACAGATGTTAAAGAAAAATATACCTGATTCCATAAATCTTAAAAATATTTTATACATGTTAAAAATACTATAAAAGAATATTAAACAGGGAAAAAATGGAAATATATGTCAATTTTGTACCTTAGTATTTGAGAAAACCTTACAAATCAGTAACAAAATACAAAATACTCCTTCAAGAAAATAGCCAAAGGGCAAAAACAGTTAAATACCACATAACCATATATTTAAATGTTTTCAGATTCACTAATAATTCAGTGCAATACTAGTATAAAATAAGAATTTTGCCTATCAAAATAAGAATATAAAAAAAATAAAATAATATCCAGTGCTGGTAAGAATAGCATAAAATAGATACTAATATACTCTTTGTGGGAGTATAAATTCAGAGAGCCTTTCTGAAAAGCAATGTGTGTATCAATGGCCATAATAAAGCTCACACCCCTTAGGCAAAATAAATCCATTTTCAGTAGCTTCTCATAAGGAAATAGAGATGTGTACAGAAATTTAAGTTTAGTAATTTTTTATTAGATTTTTTATTGTGGCAAAATATATAATACATAATTTGCCAATTTATTCATTTTAAGTGTACAATTCAGTGGCATTAATTACATTCAGTGTTGTGCAACCATCACCACTACCTATTTCCAAAAATTTTCACCAACACCAAAGAGAAGCTCTGTACCCATTAAAGAGTAACTCTCTATTTTCCCCTTCCCCCAGACCCTGGTAACCTCTAATCTTTCTGTCTCTATACCTATTCTAGAAATTTCACATAAGTGCAATCATACGGTATTTGACTTCTTCTGTCTGGCTTCTTTCACCTAGCATAATGTTTTCAAGATTCATCCACATTGCAGCATATATCAGCACTTCATTTCTCCTTATAGCTCAGAAATATTCCATTGTACGGATATACCACATTTGTTTATTCATTCATCTGTTGTTGGATGTTGTTTCCATCTTTTGGCTATGGTGAACAATACGGCCATGCACACTGATATACAGAAATGTTTGAGTATCTATTTTCAATTCTTTTTTGGTGTTTTTATGGACAGAATTGTGTCGCCCCCCCCCCAAATTTATATGTTGAAGCTCTAACCTCCAATGTAACTGTATTTGGAGACAGGGCTTCTAAGGAGGTAGCTAAGATTAAATGAGGTCATAAGAGTAAGGCCTTAATCCCGTCAGACTGGTATCCTTATAGGAAGAAGATGAGACACCAGGAGTGCATGAGCACAGAAAACTAGCCATATGAACAGAGCAAGAAAGAGGCCCCTGCAAGCCAGAGACAGAGACCTCACCAGACATCAATCCTGTCAGCACCCTGATCTTGGACTTCTAACCTCCAGAACTGTGAAAAAATAAATTTCTTTTAAGCTCCCCAGTCTATGGTATTTTGTTATGGTAGTCTGAACAGACTAATTTAGATACACACACACACACACACACACACACATCCAAGAGTGGAACTGCCGGATCATATGATAATTTCATGTTTAACTTTTTGAGGAACTGCCAAACTGTTTTCCACAGTGGCTGCGCCATTTTATATTCCCACCAGCAGTATATGAAGGTTCCAATTTCTTCACATCCTTAAATTTAATCATTTTGATTGCAGTGTAATAATAACGAGTAAAATGGAATAGTAAATAATATTTAATTAGAGGAAACTACCTAAATAAACTAGAATATAGCCATATGATGGATTATGCAGTCATTAAAATAATATATTCAAAAAATATTTATTAAAGATGTAGAAAAACGCTCAGGATATAATGTTAAATGACAAAGGCAGGATTAAAAACTGTATCATGTGTGGGGTGCCTGGGTGGCTCAGTGGGTTAAAGCCTCTGCCTTCGGCTCAGGTCATGATCCCAGGGTCCTGGGATTGAGCCTCGCATCAGGCTCTCTGCTCAGCAGGGAGCTTGCTTCCCTTCCTCTCTCTCTGCCTCCTAGTGATCTCTGTCTGTCAAATAAATAAATAAATTCTTAAAAAAAAAAACTCTATCACGTGTGCTCTAACTTCCAAACAAGCGACAGTGGAAGGAGATACAGAAAAATGGAGAGTAAATTTGGGATTAAGTTTTATTTATACTTGCTGTACTTCCCATATTTTCTACAATGAACATGTGTTATTTTAATGAATAAAATACAGCATTTAAAAAATGGGCTATGTACTGGTCAAAATTAAGACGGTAAGAATGGTACATCTCCTGGCTAAATGGCTACAATATATCTTCTCAGCAAAGGATAAGAATATGTGGAAAAGACACATCCAACTGATTAGGGTAATATCTGGATCAAGAATTACAGACATTGGGGCACCTGGGTGGCTCAGTGAGTTAAGCCTCTGTCTCTGGCTTTGGTCATGATCTCAGGGTCCTGGGATCAAGCCCCACATCAGGCTCTCTGCTCAGCAGGGAGCCTGCTTCCCGCCCCCACCTCTGCCAGCTGCTCTGCCTACTTATGATCTCTCTCTCTCTCTCTGGGTCAGATAAATAAATAAAATCTTTTTTAAAATAAAATTTAAAAATTAGAAAAGAAGAATTACAGATATGGCCTCACTTCAAGCAAAACTGCCATATAAAAACATTGAAAACTGTAGATTTATACAGATACATTTTTACTGTATATTATATTATTTTTTAAGATTTTATTTATTTATTTTATGGTGGGAGGGGTGGAGGGAAAGGAGACAGAGGATCTCAAGCAGACTCCATGCTAAGCGTGAAGCCCGACACAGAGCTTGACCTCACGACCCTGAGATTAATGACCTGAGCTGAAATCAAGAGTTGGACCCTTAACCGACTGAGCCACCCAGGCACCCCTACTATTTTAAATCATACTTTTTCTTTTTCTTTTCTAAAGATTTTATTTATTTATTTGACAGACAAAGATCATAAGTAGGCAGAGAGGCAGGCAGAGAGAGAGAGAGCAAGGGAAGCAGGCTCCCTGCTGAGCAGAGAGCCTGATGTGGGGCTCGATCCCAGGACCCTGGGATCATGACCTGAGCTGAAGGCAGAGGCTTTAACTCACTGAGCCACCCAGATGCCCCTTAAATCATACTTTTTCTGATAATATAACTAATATATGCTCATCACAGAAAACTCAAAAGAAAAAAGAAAAATAGAGGAAATAAAATCACTCATAATTCCACAACCTATAGATAAGAAACTATAAGCATAAGCATTCTGGTATATTTCCTTGCATATATCTTTATATATATATTTTCAACTGTGTAACTGAGATCACACTATAAATGTAGCCTATCTCCTATTTTATTTCATTTAGCTTTCTTTTTTTTCTAAGATTTTGTTTATTTACTTGACAGAGAGACAGAGCGAGAGGGAACACAAGCAGAGGGAGTGGGAAAGGGCGAAGCAGGCTTCCCGCTGAGCAGGGAGCCCTATGCGGGCCTCCATCCCAAGACCCCGGGGTCATGACCTGAGCTGAAGGCAGATGCTTAACGACTAAGCCACGCCAGCGCCCTTCATTCAGCTTTCTGATCTGAGCTTTCCCCACAAGTCTATTGCATGGACATCCCACAATTTATTTGACCATTTATCTACGGGTGGTCAATTAGGTTTATCCAATTTTTCATCATCATGATAATCCTGAGGTAAATATTTCCATACCTAAATCTTTTACCACATCCCTGATTATTTTCTATCTAGGGACCTATCCCTAGAAAGAGAATATTTTTATTTTATTATTTTCTATCTAGAGATCTATCCCTAGAAAGGGAATCACTGGCATCAAAGGGTATACATATTTTAAAGCTTTGATGAATCTCACTAGGTTGTCTTCCAAAAAGTTTGTTCCAATTTACACTTCTGTCAGGGTAGCACTAAGCATTATCAGGTTTTATTTGCTAATGTTCTAGATTTTAAGAGACCCTGTTTTAATTTTTATTTCTTTGATTTTTAGTAGGGATGACCCTTTTCCATGTTAACTAGTTAATTACCTTTCCTATTTTACAAACTGTCCATATTTCTATTGGAATGTTAGTGCTTCTTTTTAAAAAATCAAAGTTCTTTATACTTAAGAATATTAATAAGGAGAGAAAAGTCTTTATGAAAACCTTCACATTAGGGGCGCCTGCATGGCTCAGTGGGTTAAAGCCCCTGCCTTCGGCTCAGGTCATGATCCCAGGGGCTCTCTGCTCAGTGGGGAGCCTGCTTCCTCCTCTGCCTACTTGTGATCTCTGTCAAATAAATAAATAAAATATTTTTTAAAAAAAAACTTCTTATCAGAACTTCTTGAAATATCAAGCTTCCTAGCTAATTTAAAACAAGTTTTAATTTATAAAAGTCCTATCTACATACAGATTTTTACCAAATAAAGTAAGCTTTATCTTCCCAACATTTGCCCAAAGAATTGGCTAATAAGAAGAAAGCAATGTACTCAGTGAGGCATGTTCCATGGCATATACAAAGAGTCCTAGAAGTATGCTTGGGGAGCCTGGTGGCTCAGTCAGTTAAGCATCTGACTCTTGGTTTTGGCTCAGATCAGGATCTCAGGGTCCTGGGATCAACCCCGAGCTCTGTGTTGGGCTCTGTTCTCAGGACAGAGTCTGTTTATCCTTTTCCCTCTCCCTCTGCTCCTTCCCCCAATCCCTACCCCGCACACATGTGCACTTGTGTTCTCTCTCTCAAATAAAAAAAAAATTTTTTTAAAGTATGCTTATTGGTAAGGTAAGGAGTTGCATATTATGAACAGACATATTTACTGCCTGTTTCTGATCTTTCCCAGGGTTCAACACACAGTAGGCAGTGATTACAACTAAGCCACATATATGCAGACAGAAGCACAGACCCATGTACTATGCATACCCACCACCCTTGCAACATCGGCAGAGAAAGATGAAATGACAGTTTTGGAATCAGACCTACTCCAGTTTCATATCATATTAATTACGTGAGCCGGCACAAAGATGCATCACCTATTTCCTCATCGTAAAAAGGGGATAATACTCAACACATGGGGTTCTGATGAGTCTTAAATAAGAGAAAGGGAAAGCACTTAGCACAGTGCCTGGGATATAGTAGGAACTCAATAAATGCTAGCAACTTTCTTCTTGGGAACACTACTTCTTACATAACCCTTCCTTCCCCGATGCTGCCCTCCAGTGGACTAGAGCTCTCCTCCCCCCAAGTAAGGCAGGCTCCACTTGAAACAAATCCGGATTTGAAAAACAGGTCAAGTTTACTTCCCCGTTTATCAAAAAGGTTTTTTAAATACATTTCAGACTAGAGGATATTTCAATTATGATATGATCTATAGAAGTACAATTGATCTACAGCTGTTCAGTACCTTGCTTCCTAAAGTTTCCTAACTAAATCTAGCTTATTTCCTATCTAAATCAATCTTCCCACCACTACTGATTCTTCCCTAGAAAAATAACCTTGACCCTCTCCTTCAGTTCAGCCTTTCCCCCAGACAAAGCCCCTTCGGTTTTACTCACCCACACAGTTGTCACAGATGCTGCAATGGGAGGCCCGGGGAGGCCGGAAGATCTTGCATGTATAACAGTATTTCAGCTTTACAATCTGGTTGTTGATCTGGAAATTCTTGATACGAGGAGGTGGTCGCTGGCCCTGGGGCACTGCACCATTGGTAGCTTCTGTAGGTCAGTAAAGACAGTTAATATCACTGCCAGTCATTATTTGAGCCCCAAAGTCTCACTTCTCCAAAAGCAGAGGGAGCAATCGCCAGTTCCTTAGGCCCACTGTCTTTTCTAGACTAGCACTGCCTAAGGGCACTGTCAATATCATCAAGTATCCCATCAAATTCCACTGAATACCATGCAATTCTTTTCTGCATATGTGAAAAGAGGTTTCTTCATCTTTTTCGGCAGATTACAAAGAAAAACATTTATAAAAGAAATAAAAATGGCTAAAAAGCATATGAAATGAAATCATTCAAATTCACTAAGAATCAAAGGCATAAAAATCAGCACAAAGATGCTGTTACCTCCTACTATATTAACAAATATTAAAAAGAATAAAAATGGGATGCCTGGGTGGCTCAGTCGGTTAAGTGTCTGCCTTCAGCTCAGGTCATGATCCCAGGGTCCTGGGGTTGAGTCCAGCATTGAGCTCCTTGCTCAGTGGGGAGCCTGCTTCTCCCTCCACTTGCCTCTCCCTCTGCCTGCTGCTCCCCCCTGCTTGTGTCCTCTCTCTCTCTCTGACAAATAAATAAAATCTTTAATAAAAAAATAATTAAAATACCCAGGATTGGCAAGGATGGGAAGGTATTTTTATACATAATCAGTAAGGGATAAAGCATTGGCTCCCAAAACTTTAAAGGCATATATTTTTTGACCCAGCAATTCTGTTTCTAGGAATTTAACAAAACTACAAAGAGATACACAAAAGATGTTGATGGAAGGATATTTGTCACAGAGTCCCTTTTAACAGTGAAAACCTGAAAATAACCTCAGTGTCACAGGGGATTGGCTAAGTAAATGCATGCATAGGATGGAATATTATGCAACCATTTAAAATGATGTAGACAAGTGAATGAAAACACAGGACAATATTCACAATATATTGCAAAATGAAAATGTACACTAGAAGGCATGTAACATGCATAAAAGGATATTATCTTGCAAAAATAAAATATATGCATAAAAAAGGCTGGTAATACTTAGAATCAGAAAAATAATCATTTAAAAATAAGAGTAATGCATGCTTATTATAAAAGTTTGGAAAAAAACAGAAGATGTATGTAAGAAAAAAAATCATTGATAGGCTCTCAACTCAGGAATATGTTTTGGTGTATTTCCTTAACAGGTAAATAAACATTCATGATTTTTAAAAATTTGAGATCACATTATAAATATAATTTTGTATCCTCTATTTTTTGCTTAACACTATATGGTGAACACTTCTCCATGATTGTTAATTTCTCTTCCAAAAAATATTAATACTGGCAATATAATATTCCATCATATGTACATACTATTATTTATTTAACCATTCCATATTGTAGGGCATTTAAATGGCCTCTGGGCTTTTACTATTTAAATGATGTTATATGAAAAAAACTTAAAATGTTACAGATAAAGTTTAAATCCCCTCTGATCACCACCCCAATTTCCACCTCCCCTTCTCAACAATATATCCATATGTTGGGGCACCTGGGTGGCCCAGTCAGTTGAGCATCCAACCCTTGGTGTCAACTCAGGTCATGATCTCAGGGTGGTGAGACTGAACCCCGAGAGTTGGGCTCCAGTCTTACCTTGGAGTCGGCGTGAGGTTCTCTCCCTCTCCCTCTGCCCCTTCCCCCACCTCTCTCTCAAATAAAGAAAATCTTTTTTAAAAAAGAGAATATATATTATTTAATATGCATTAAAATTAATTTCTAAAACAGAAAGAAAAAAAAGAAAAGCATGTTGAAGTCTGAGCAGTAATATATGAAGTTGCTGGCATTAAAACAGCTAGGCCCACATTAAAAAGAAAAAAAAAGGAAAAAGAAAAAAATGACATGCTGAAAATCCTTCTACAGTAATTTGTATGAATCTGATTATTTCTTTAACTAAACTCTAAGTGAAGTGGAATTACTGTGTCAAAGGGTATGAATCCTTAAAGCCCATATTGCTTATTGCTAAAATGCTTCCCAGACAGATTGTATCAATTTGCACGCCCATCCATCTGCAGCATATGAGAATGCCTGTTTCCTTGCACCCTAGATGTGCAGGGTAATTCTAAAAACAGAATAATTTTTCAATTCACTTTGATTTTAAAAATATCTGCCATATGGAACTTTTTTCCTTTTTTTGCGAAGTAGGGTAGATGCTGTGAAATCAAACAATAACTGTGTGCCACAAGTCTTAAAAGGATGGGGATAGCTCTTCATTAGAGAATGATGTAAGTACCAGCATGCCACCTTAATATTCCTTTGCATGACCTTTACATGAACGCACTTGTGAGATAGAGTTCATGGTTCATCCTCCCCATGAGGCGCTATGCTGCAATGGAATCACAATGTTGTCTTCTGCCCCAACCTCCATGCACATCTGCCCCATCCCTCCAGCACAGGGATGAGTGCAAATTGACAAAAACTTGCTAACATAAACATACAAATGAACGCAAGAATGTATTCTTCTATGGAGAGAAACATGCTAAAAGGAGAGGTCACAATGTGACAGCTCAAGCGTGGGCTCCAGGCCCAGTGATCTGGCAAAACAGAACTAACCTTGCTAACACCTGCTGGGAGATGCAAAAGACAAGTCAAGGCACTGCCTTGACCTTCAGTTTCTCCATATGTGAATGGAAAGATGATGATAAAAGAATAATCACAGATGGCGAAAAGATGGCACACACAACTCTCCCTCCTCCTATCTTACTCCTAACTACCCCAGCCTTACCAGGTCTCCCCTGAACTCCAGCTGTACCAACACACCTGGCCTCTGCTTTTTCCCCACTATTCCCACTCTTACCCCATCCCTAAGTAGTTCAAGCTCAGATGTGCACAAACTATGCCCTCTTAGCTCAACTAAAACAGGCTAGAATTCTTCAAAAAGAAATTCACTGAGAAGCTAGAGGGAAATGCAGCTAAAACAAACAAAAGAAATACAAAAGCTTGGACACTTTCAAAGCACTGTAAAGGAGTATCAAATCAACTCATTGTATACTTTAAACTTACACAATGTTGTGTCAATTACATCCTGATAAAACTGGAGGAAAAAACATCAAATGGAAATGGGAGAAAATATTTCATTGATGATAGCATGCATATAAACATTAGGAATAAACTCAATATAAGAAATATAGAAACTAGAATTTAAAACTATAAAAATTTTATTCAAGGGCATAAAATTCAATCTTAAAATGAAGACATAGTATTTTCTTGGATAGGCAGATAATATTATATAAATGTAAATTCTCTCAAAAATATAAATGTAATATAATACCTATTATAACTTTAATGTTTGTGTATTTTTAATTAAAGTAATATAAAAATCAAAAACAATCACCCTAACAATCTAAAGGCTAACCATAGATTGATGGTCCGTGGGCACTGCTTTTAGTCTTATTAGTCTTATAAGTCCTGGGCCCCTTTCTTCTAATCTATCTAGGTTGGACACTAACTCAAGCTACTTGGCTACTGGACTTGCAAACAATTTAGGCAAGCACTGCTGTGGAGTCTGGGAGGCTCCCAGTCCCCATGAGTGTTGATATCCTGGCCTTCTTTCCCAGTGTGAGCTCCTAGGATAGTCCCTCCTCTAGCTCTGGGATCTTCTGGTTCAATCTGTGGAGCCACCCTGGATCCTGGCTATTGTAGCACTTTATCTTTGTCCCAAAGAGACCTACCCTGAGCTGAAAACTGCACCGTAATGAGCCTGTAACTACTCCCTTTACCTTCCTAGAATTCTCAGTGGTTCCTGGCATCATAGCTGTCTCCTCCCACCTTGTGTATTGCCTTAAAGCAGGAGTTCTTGGTGGGGCCCACGACTGTGCTTCAAAAGATCTGTGAATCTCTGAAATTACATATTACATCCCAAATTATATGTATAATCAAACATAAAAGAATATTTTTATGAAAAGAAGGCTTATAGCTTTCATAAAAAAAAAATCAAATGAGTTCATGACCCCTCAAAGGTAAAAAAAATCCCATCCTCTTAGGAAGAGTGCAGTAAGACAAACCCTTCCTGAGACACAACCCAACACAAGAAGAATGAAGCATATGGCTTTCAAATCTTGCTAACCCTGCCTTACCAAAACCACAGGGTAGCCATGATCTCAGATTCAGGATCTTACAGGGAAAAGGCTAGATATTATTCTTAGTCTGCAACTACTATTATGATTCCACTCCTTTAGTGATTAAAGTCACCACAGCATCTTGCCAGCTGGTTAGAACACTCACCTATCTCCATTTCTATGAAAGCTGCTTCATCTGGTAGGGCCCGAGGGATCACTCCAGGGTCACTGAAGCTGGTCCTCAACAGTGTAGCCATGGAGAAAAGGAAGAGCATGGCAGCAAACACAGGGATGGCAGGAGAGAGCTGGACAGCCAGGTAGCGACATCTGAAGAAAGTGGGCGATTGAACATTTAGTTATATCCACCCTATATTGACCACAAACTGTTACCAGCATGTCGATCTGGTCTCTACAATAAAGTGAGCAGTACATGGAGGGAAGAGACCATGCTTTTTTCTTCTCTTGAACTACCCATAACTCCTAATATATGGTTCTTCACATAGTAGGAGCTCAACGCTTACTTGATGTCACCTATACCTCAGAAGACAGTCTCCAGGGAACCCCCATCACCAAGTCCAATTCCTCCTGTCAGCCTGCTGAGGACCACATTTCCTCTGTGCCTTGGGAAAGGCTCACACCTACTAGGGTCAGGGAAGCAACTGAGCCTGGACTTGTAAATACCACAGGTTGCTCTCACTCTGGGAATGTCTAGAGCTTTTCATAATCACTCATCTGGCATTAGGCCTGAGCTCAAAGAGGAGGAAGAAAAGATGAGGACCATTCATGAAGCAGGGTCCCAGCGTCAGAGGGTACCTCTGGCACGCTTCAAGGCTAGTGAAAAGCTTCAGGGCTGCTGACTGACTTTGCAACATCCATCCTCTTCTCTCCTCAATTTGCTCTGCTAGTAGGTACTTAGTGACCTCAGGCAAAGGAAAAAGAAAATTTTATCTCCTCAGCACCTCTTCCCAACATCATGTTTGCTCCCCCTCTTTCCTCATAATTCACCCAGAAAGCCACCCCTCTTCCTCTCTGGATATCCCAGATCTACTCATCTTCCAGGTCCCAGAGGTATCAATGCCATCATTGCCACCATCACAACTTACTGAGCACTCAGCATATACCAGGCACTGCACTAAGCCATTTATATGCATTATCTCATTCAATTCTCACACTAAATCTATGACATAAAGTCTATTATACCCATTGGATAGCTGGAGAATCTGGGATTTAGAGAAGTCTTGCCTCTTCTGAGAGGCCTAGCCTAAGCTGCACTAATCTCTCCCTTCTCTACCGCCGTAGTCCTCACTGCCAGAGCCTTGTATTGTTTCCTAGCTGCTTTTCACTATATTGACCTCGTCTTCCCCAGCTGCACTTTGTAAGAGGAAAAACCTTGTCTTTGTGAAGTAGGAATGTTTGGGTTTGCAATCTGGCTCTGCCAGCTCCTACTTGGGTGACTTAATTAACTTCAGTCTCCTTAGCTGTGAAATGAGGATAGTAATAGTACTACACAGGGTCACTGTGTCATCAAATGCATGAATATAAATAAAGTGCTTAGAACTGCACCTGACACATAGTAAACGTTAAGTAAATGTCAGCTCTTAGCGTTCCCGTCTTACCATCGTGGCTCTGTATCTCCCAGAGCTTAATGCAAGTATGGGAACAAAGAAGCTATCCACAAATACTTGTTGCATCCAGCTGAATTTCAAATAGGAATATGTGATGAGAGTTATCACTGACCTATTTTTATTCTTTTCCTCCTGAGGCACATTTTTTCCTTCAATACAGAGATCTTCTCTTGGAGGCAGACTACAAGTGGATAAGCAAGGGCCAGAGGGAGAGTGGAGAAAGTAAGCTAAGGAAAAAGGCTTACCTCATCGGCATGGGGATTAAGCAAGCTGCTGTCCACTCAAAGCAAACATTTAACCCCAGGTTGTACATTCACTGTAGTTTTGGAAATCCACACGAGATCCTCCCCCTGCCTCCCTGCCACACACACGAGTGCAGGGGTGGGCGGGTGAGAACCAACATAATATTGGGCTGAGCAATTTGTCAGTAGAAGATGAACATATGTAGTGAACTTGCAAAATGATTTTGTGGCTTTTTGTTTGCTTGCCTGTTTGTTTTTAACAAAATCCTCGGTCATAGCCTGATTTTGTATGATTTACTTCCTTCCCCTAAAAGCTAAGGGTAGGAGGTAAAATTTGAAGAACTGAAGGATCTGACTACACACAGGGTAATTAAGGTTCTTACAGATCACTAGCTTGTGGATTACCTTCTTTTCCATTGTTCCACCTTCAGTAGAACAAGTAGCCAAAAAGTGAATTTGGAAACAAAAGTTACCTCTGCCTATCAGGAACCCAGAGGATACAGAAGAAACATTAAGACTCTGTTTCATGAGCAAGCCAAGTAAAATTACCACACTAACAGAAAACCGTCGTCTTTCTAGTCATTGCCTATTTCTAAGATCACTCTTGAAAACAAACAAATTCTCTAGGACTTGAACTGCTCTGGGTGTATGGTCTCCAATAAACAGAAAAATCAGAGCTATCTGATTGGCCACCAAAGGGATTTTAAATCATTTTATTACAGGAAAAAGATACAGAGAAAACAGAACTCTCTTTCCTCTCTCTCTTTCTCTCTCATACATGCACACACACACACACACACACACACACACAATCAATGTTGCCCCCATGCATGAAGGACCTAAGATTAACTAAGTCTCATTCCAACACCTGCTTGTTAACCAGACAAAGGACAACTTAAATTTGAATTATGCTATGCCATCAAGGATAAAGGTCTCTGTAATCTCCACACGGACTATCTTCTGCACCTGCTAAAACAATCCACTCTGTATGTCAACAAGTACACAACAGGCCCATTGTACTGTTCTCCAGAGATGAGGCTATTGGCAGTCAGTTGTCACTAGTGAGTGGGTGTGGCTGGGAAGGCAGATGTGGGACCAGCAGGCCTTTCCACTCCAAGTAAGAGGAAACTTGGAGAGACAGTAGCTAAAACTGCTGTTAACTACAACTTATCATGTATGTCTGTCTTTAATAGTTATGATCAAAAATACCCCCTTAGGGGGCGCCTGGGTGGCTCAGTTGGTTAAGCTTCTGCCTTTGTCTCAGGTCATGATTCTAGGGTTCTGGGATTGAGCCCCATGTCCAGCTCCCTGCTCAGCGGTGAGAAGCCTGCTTCTCCCTCTCCCCACTTCTCCTGCTCTCTTTCACTACCTCTCTATCTCAAATAATATAATATTTTTTTAAATACCCCCTTGGATTAATCCCATAATTGCACTAAGCTAGAGATCTGCCTCTGACAGGACCAGGGTATGTGAAAATCTGGTGGCAATTCCCAATATCAACCTGAAAAGTCAGGAGTCTCCTAAATCACTAATTTGTCTTACTGGAAGACTAGATCTGTCATCCATGAATATAAGCTAACTGTTTTTTTTAAATCCCCCAGTATTTTCCATTTATATCACTTCTTGGAATAATGATATCCATATACTTTTTTGAAACAGAACTCTCTTTTATCTTCAGAGTACCAAGAGGCTTTCCCCCTTCCAAAGGGTTCAGAAGTTGCTTTTCTCCCTTGTGAATTTTATAAACACAACCATGTCTCCCCTAGGTCTTCCTTTATGCCACCTGAAGAAATATCATTACTTTAAGCCACCTTCTATCAACCTCTTGATTGGCCTCGGGCTTTCATAGCCAGACTACATGACTGGACTTCCACATGTCCCATGGGCCGCATGGTGGTACTGTCTAGCAGTAACTAGCAGTGCCAGGCTGGGCTGGTGTGTCATGTCCCATCCCCCATCCCTAGCATGCTAGTTCACTGGAGGGACAATGATAATGACACAGACTTTAACTGATAGGAAAAAATTCAAAAGAGATTCATGAGTGGAGTTGGTAAGAAACCAGACAGATTCCATAGCAGGGCTCTGCCTCAGAGACTGGGAGCATGGATTGGTATTCTATACAATACTCTACCTCCAAGTCTTCCTAATAGCTCAGTGCAATCAATCAGCCAACAAGTGTTTATGGTTCTAACAAATGAAGAACAAGAGAAAATAGGAGTTAATTTTGTTGGGAAAAACATAACTAACATATGAAATAGCTGAAGAATAAGATAAGACCAATAATCAAGGGTTAGGATGGTGATTCAGACTCTAAGGACTATAAGTGGTCAGAGAAGAGCTCTTGGGAAGCTGGTGGCTTCTTAAAACTGCTCCCATAGCAGCTGTTAAGGGTGGCTTTAAGGAAAAGCTATGCTTAGAACAGAAGAAAGGGCTCAAGATTAGAGTCCCACTATGGCCCTTGTCCCACATAATAGTAATAAGCCTTTGCTATTAGTCCCCACTGATATGGACAGTTGTCTGTTCTCTTACACACTACCTACTTCGGAAGCACAGTAAACATGCAGAGTCACCTATACTGGCTCAAGGCTCTCGTGATGACACTCAAGAGTTTGCTGAGAGGGAAAAGTTTCCTTGGACACTGAAAACATAATTTAAAATCAGTCTCTAGTTTGACTGCTATGTGAAGGTCAAAGGAAAAGGCATAAGTCTGTTTTGCTCTAGTAGCAAAGGGGAAAATTAACCAAACAGGGACATTTTCAATTCTGAGGCAATGAGCCATCTTCTCACTAAGGAGGGCCAAAATCTCTAGCCAGACAAACCTGCTAAGCAGTTGTTGAACTGCAGTGATAACAGCAAATTTCATGTTTCGATTATAACAAAAATAGCAAAATTTCAAATATAATAAATAACAAATTTCAATTATAATGTACTCCTGCCCAAAACATAGAACAATTCCCTGCTGCTTATTATGCTAATCCCCGAACCCCACAGGCCAGTTATTCCGAGGCCCTCCATTAACTGGCCTCATGTAATAACCATCATAAGGTTTTTGCCTTCTCATTGCTCCGTTCCAGAAATATTCCCCCTAATTACCCTGAATTCACTGGCTTCTTGCTATTGCAAAGGCATAAGGTGCCTCCTTTGTTCTTAAACATGATACCAGCTCGGGTGTCTCTGAGGAAGAAGATTTAGGAGATCCCTTCTTTACCTCAATAAACATCTCAAGTGATATCAGCATGCTGGGGGAAATCCCTGTTCTTTGTGCTTGCTTTTCCCAAAATAGAAGATCACTATACTCAATTAAGACTCATTCTCAAAAGATGGGAGGGGGGCCTAGTGTCACAGTTGGTTAAGCATCCAACTCTCTGTTTCAGCTCAGATCATGATCTCAGGGTCCTGGGATTGAGCCCCGCATCAGGCCCTGCACTCAGCATGGAGTCTGCTTGAGATCCTCTCTCCCTCTCCCTCTGCTCCTCCTGATCATTCTCTCTCTCTCTCTCTCAAATAAAGAAATAAATCTTAAAAAAAAAAAAAAGATGGGAAATGCATTCAGTAGAGATCAACAGTGTGAAACTTACCACCAAAAAAGGTAGTAAGGCTGAAAATATACAGATAAATTCTGAATGACAGAACTATAAAGAAAGGAAAGCATACCATTTGGAAGACATAATCCAACCCTTCTCCAGGGAACATGCTTTATCAGCAAGTTGAACTTAGCTACGTACTTTAACAGATTGATATCGGAAAGGCAACTATGACTTTCTAAAACTGCTATTTGGTTGGCCAAGTCTTAGAATCTTGGGCTAGGTAAAGCACAAGGCAGAACCTCCATAGAAAAATTTTCCAGAAAACGTTCTCTTGGTTAGAGATCATGACAAAGTCACTTTTTCATCTTCCCAATCTCATCTAAGTAACTTCAGGAACCTGGACATTGGAACTATAAGCGCAATATTCTGCCATGTCAGTTTGGCTTTGGTCTACATAGCTCTGTATTTCCTCAACCTGGTAACTTTGTTTTGTCATATTGTCTTTCCCGTCTCTCCACAGGGACACAATGCCCCTCTCATCAGGATCACCCACATAGTAATGAGGTAGGGAGCACACATTGCTTAATTTTTCTCCAAACCATTCTCATTTGGGCAGCAGGGACTATGAGTAGTCACAGAGGTGATGATCCCTCCTAACTCACAAAGTTTCCCTTCTATGCTCACACTTAAAGATGGGCCTCTCTGTTCCTGCAAGGCTACCAGAATGCTATGCCAGAGTGCTACTAGTTTTCTACAAAGACACCTTCATTTCCCAGGAGCTTGAGTGGAGGAGGCCCAAATAACCTAGATGCCACTAGGTAATACAATCCTTAGTTAGCAAGAACCTAGAATACGCTAGTTTAGCATTTGGCACTATGCACACTTTAGTAAATCTGAATGTCTTCAGGATTCCATATTCAAGGGAACAATGAAATGAAAGGTAGTGTCATACAGAGGCACTGGCTGGCTGACTGATCTTGACAATGGGACCTCTCTTCTGTGCACCTGGTTTCCTCGCCTGCAAAAGGATGGAGATAGTTTCCAAGGGCCCTTCCAGTTCTACCATTCTATGATTCTGTGAGTCAAGACTGTTATATTTTAAGTGTATCCAGAACATATTAATTCAGTAACATTTATTAACCACCTACTCTACGTAAGGTCTGGTGGAAGGCACCATGGAGGGCTACACAGATATAGGAGATAATCCCTGGCATTGAACGAGCTCAAAGTGTAATAATCATAGAATTTAGAAACCTAAGAAATGTCATATGATGATGTGTTAGATGAGCAGTATGTGCAGAAATTACTGGAAAGGTTTCAGGAAGGAAGACTCAAGAAGGGACGTGAAAGAAAGGTAGAATTTGGATAGGCTAGAAGTGGGTCAATTACGAAGCACCACTACAAAGCTTTTTTCAGTTCATATAATTCAATGACTCCTCTACACATCAAAATCACCTGCAAGGGTCAGTCCAGCAGGGTTTGATAGTGCCTTGATACAATTTCCTCTACAAAGAGCACAATGAGGCATAAGCAGTGAGCATAGAAGCAAACTGCTTATACTTCAGGGGTCAAGAGTCACTTAGTCATTCTTGCCACGAGAGAAGTCTATAGAAGACTATAGAAGACTATAGTCCCACCTATAGTCTGGTCATAAAGTTAAAAGAAACAGATAGGAAGCCAATTCCAGAAGACACTGCACTTGGTCCTTCCCCCAAGCTTTATCAGGAAATTGAATTTGACTAACACCATAATAGTCTTTGAGTAGCTGAACACCTCACAGTTGTCTGTGTCATTCCACTAGAATGTTCTGACATAACTGGCAAGCTGGTGGCCAAGCTTATGTGTTCACACAAGCTGGACAGGGTTTGGGCAGAAAACACCGAGAATGGTTCATGTGGTCAAAGCTAAAACTGGCATATTCACTCACATTTCCTAAATACCTCACCCTAAAAATAAATTAGGAAATCCTCTTTTTAAGCACTGCAAAATTTTCACTCTGCTTTTAAAGTCAATACATTTACCATAGATATAATTGTGTTTAAATATGAAATATATTTAAATACAGCTACCTACTGGAAATCCAACCTTTCCTTTTCAGTGTGTGTATCTGAATCTTCTAGACAAACTTACACAGAACTTCAGACTCTCAGAGTTGCAAGAGGCTTAGTGATAATCTAGCCCAATTTCCCATCCTAGGCAGGAATCCACTTTGAGACAGCAGCCCTGAGAGATGGCCACCCAGTGTCTTTGGAAACACTTCTAACAATATAGAGCTAACTAGCTCCTAGATGGACAACCTTCTTTCATTTTACGTATTCGACCTACTGTCTGTCCACTGAAAATTATAGGATCCTCCTTTGAGAAGTCTAAACATGTAAAGGCAAAATCAAAAACAAAATATATAAATATACACTGGTACTACTAATACTGCATGTTTTTCATCAAGGGGTGCCCACATGCCTGACCAGATTTCTCCAGCCATCTGGCCAAAGCAGAGCTGTGCCATGGGCAGCTATAAATCAACTTGCACTTGTTCCTAAGCACCTGCTACAGGCAAGACCCTATGATGAAAATGCAGGTCCAGATGTGCGGCAAGATCTATACTTCCTTAAGGCAAAAATGCAGCAGCCAGAGGATGTGGAATCTATACTCCTAGGCAATTTGAGGATGAAAATAGACAGCTCTCAGTCACTGGTGGTTCAGATGCCCTCACCTGCCTGAAGGCAGGGGACTAGATCAGCTGATATCCTGAGGTCTCCTTAAATTCTAATGCTAACAAAGGGGTCCATATTCTGCCTCCCAAATGCTATCCCCCTCTGTGTGGTTGGTAGTGAATTATATATTCCAAAGAAAAGGTTGACCAGAAAGAGATTTCATGCCTCAGAGGCATGCTGGTGTCCTTTGTACAGCCTGTCATTAACTAGGCATAAGGCAGCCAGCACTCAGAGTGTTTGTGTGTCTCCACATGGGAGACACACACACAAACACACACATACAAAGAAACACACACACATGTGCACAAACAGATTCCACCACTCTCAGTTAAAAGGATTCATCACCAGTGTCCTCTCCCCTTTGGTCAGTTTTATGCTTTCCCATTCCACTCCTTTGCTCACACATTAACTTCTTTCTCCCTTCTCCCTCCCCAGCCCTACCCTCAAACATATTTACTCCATCTGGGTGGCTCAGTTGGTTAAGTGTTGGATTCCTGATTTCAGCGCAGGTCATGATCTCAGGGTTGTGGGATGGAGGCCTGCACTAGGCTCCATGCTCAGCACAGTCTGCATGTCCCTTTCCCTCTGCTCCTCCCCTGGCTTGTTCTCTCTCTCTCTCTCCAATAAATAAATAAATAAATAAATAAAGTCTTTTAAAACTATTTACTCTATCACACAGATTGCTGGAACTCAAGGCAGTTCACAAACAACGTTATCCTTCATATCTGAGGGCAAAGCACAAGAAATAACTTGGGGGGAAAAGTGATCTTGGTAGAAAACTCAACCTGCCTCCATCAAACAGTAACTTAGCTAATTATAAGCTTCATCCCACAGGCAGTTTTGTTCAGAGGCCTCTGGAGCCTAAGTGGGACAGATTCAAATCAGATTCTGTCTGGCTCCCAGATACAGAAAGGGCCAAACGCCAATAGCCCCAAATTTCAAGTTCCCCTGGACAGCCAAACCAGAGGTTTCCTGGGCCCAGAATTACTAGCTCACTCAGGGCCTGGAAACAAATCTCATCCCTGTTTCAAATGGTTCCAACCACAAAAATTTAACTCTAAGATGGAAGGGTGTGGTGGCAGAAAGAGCTAGTGATTCAGCAGTGGGAGGACTGAAAGAGAGGGAGAATGATAGCGAGTTCGGCTTTGCACTTTCAAAAAGAAGCAAGGCAGGAAAAAAAGCAAAGATAACAACAAACAAAACAAAAACTTGGGGAGAATGGTGAGAAGGGAAACATTTTTTTTTTTTAATGTTTCACATACTCCTGCCTGACCGCACATGCTCATTTGTACCACACACAAGTACACACATACACACACCCCACCATAAACCTCAGACTGGAAAGCAGCTAAGAAGCCATCACCAACCGGACTTTGCCAAATACTTCACGAAGTCAGCAGCAACAGCAGCAGCAAAAGTGCCTTTGACAAAGAGCCTCTCTGACCTTCCTTTCCTAGCCCTGTTATAAACTGCCCCCCCCCTCGCTGTTATTCAAGCCAGCTGCAACGAGCAGAAAGTCTGGCAAAGCAGCCTGAAAAATCACTCTTGATGCACTGGGAAAGCCTGGAGCCCTTACAGAAGAAGGGCAAAATTGAGCTCCAAGAGATCAGAGCTCATTTTAATTACCACAAAGGTTGGCCAAGGAGCCCCCTCTTCCCTCCTATGGCCATGCCCCAGCATGGGAGCTCCATTTCCAGGTCACTGTAGTATATGAACTATAGCAGGCTCGTATCAGGTGTGGCTCACAGTCTACACATACTCCTTTTGGCTCCTCAGAGCTCTCCCCATAATAATCCTAAACCAATTAGCATTTCTCCCATCCCTAGAGTATATCAGCACACCCAGTAGTCATGCCATTGTACCCTAGAATCCAACTGGCCACCTCCCTAGAGCAGCGACTGATACAGGATTCAAATAGTGGCTCTAGTATTAGCTTTACATCGAAGAAAAAATAACTTCAAGGCTAGTATCAGGCTCACACAAAATACAGAGTTGTTTATGTTGAGTGATCCTGAGAGAAACTTACATTTAATAAGCACATATGTACCACACAGGTGGCTAGTTTGTGGTACAAACTAGTTTGAGGCTGGAACTGATCTGCAGGTCCCCGATTCAGATGACTTTTCAATTTAATAGGTAGCAGAGAGCTGAGCTCTAAGGAAATAGGACCCAGAATAACAGAATAGGTCAGTTTTGTGGTATTGAGTTATGACCATGAGGGCTGCCCCAGCCCCAAAAGGGGTGGAGAAGAGGGAGTCTTTCACTAAGCACCTAAGGAGACCACTGAAAAGGAGAGGTGAATAACAAAGACAAATTCCTTTATTACCCAAGTGTGCCAGGGGTAACCCCAAATCAGTGCTATAAAATTGGAGTCAAAGGTCTTGGCCTTTTTAGGAAGCAGGTACTCTGCTATAAGCACAAAGAAATGAATTTGGTTGGCATGATCTAAGGACATAGCTTAAGAGGATAGTGCCATCCAAAGACCATCCACAAACTTCCCAGAAAGAAGGTTCTTCCTCTAGCCCCAAAGAAACCATCATCAGGTAACTCTACTCAATGGAAACTCACTCAAAGGCGAAGAAGAGTGTACATGTCCCCAGGATGAGGAAGAGGGTCAAATAGAAGATGCCCTTTTGCCGGGCCATCATGACTCGCCCATCACAGCAGAAGGTGTTCCTGCCTGGGAGTTTCTCCCACTTCCGTGTCACCTTCTTTCTCACCACCATCACAGACATGATTGGAATTCCTGGTCCAAAATGGGTTTTGTGATTACAAGAGGGAAGAAACAGAAGCTGAGCCCAGCTTTGATATCACGATGTCTGCTATTGCTGCCGCGGGGTCAAACATCATCAAAAGTCCAATTTCTAGCCCTAAGAAAAAGCACAAAAGGAAAAAAAAATGAGACAGGAACAAGAAAATGCAGTTCAATCTTCCTTTCCCACAGGTGGAAAGACGAGCACTGCCTGAAGGGGTAGGGGTAGGGAAGTGGGAAAAGTTTATCTCCAATCCACGTTTGTCCTCTAAAAGGAAAAAAGGTTAAAGGTTTTCCAAAAAAAAAAAAAAAAAAAAAAAAGAAGGGGGCTAACATATCTTCTTAAGTAAATCCCTATGCTTCCAATATAATACTGATGATCTGATCATCATAAAACCCTGGAACTAGAAGGGATTTTATGGGTGATAACCCCAATTACTTTGTTTTGGAAATAAGTAAAGTTAAGACCATAGAGAGGAAGTAACTTGTCCAGCGTCCCACAGCTGCAAAGCTAAGCCAAGAAAACACGTAAGCTGACTTCCAGTCCAAGGCACTTTCCATATACCACACTGTTCTATAATCATCAGTAAGAGGACTCTAAAAACAATAGTAGAGTTTCTGTCCTTAAGGAGCCATTCCCTCCCCTCCTCCACTTCACCTTCTTTCTTCAATTAGCTACTCAAATATGAATCACACCCGGGAACAAGTCACCCTCTGGCAGGGCTAGGAGGTTCTGGACATTCTGTACACATACCCAGGTTGTATTTACTCAAAACAGATTTCCCCTAATCAAACCCTCTGCAACCTCCTGAGTTCGGGAAATGAACCAATCTTGCCAGCCTAGCCTAACATTTGCGGGAATCTTAATGAAACCACATCACAGACCTATAGGCGAAAGGCTGACTTAAGCAGGAGAGGTTTTGGAATGGTTGGGGGTGGGGGTGGGTGGACATGGCAGAGTCATGAGCTAAGAAACGTCATAAAGGTGCTTGCTTTCTGGGACATTTCATAAGTGCCATTTCTACTTGGCGTCCTGAACCCCGGGGGCCCAGCCTCTCTCAACCACTGTATCCCTTCTCCTCTCAGGTGTGGTGCTGTGGCCTCTATTTACTGACACCACATGCCCCACGCTGGCAAGAATGAGGTGGAAGCCTGCAGCCCGCCTGACTGAGAGAAACAACCAACCCAAAATCACTCTGGGCTGGAGAGGGCAAAGGTCCAAACAGAGACCAGGAGATGAGCAGGGAAATGAGAAAGCAAGAAGGCTTGGCCAAGGGGAGGGAGCACCAGAGGTGCAGAGAACACTTCCTTTGTGTAAAACTAACCTGGAAAACAATCTCCTCCAGATAAACCGGCCCAGCGGGAGACGAGAGACCAGGAAAGGGAGCCGGGCCCTGGGAGAACAAAGATCAAAATCCATCGAGAGGCAGCGACCGGCCCACCAGCCGGGAACCGGAGGCCCGAGTCCGGGGCGGACGGCAGGCGCGGCCTCGGGAGGCCAGCCCTGCCTCCGCCACGCAGCGGACCACCGCCCCAGGCAGGTTGGGACGCGCGCCACCTCCACACGCTCGTACACACTCACACACGCCCGCCACGTGTAGTCACCCGCGGCCAGGGGCTCGGCGGCAGCAGCCCGGCTGAAAAGGGCAGTTGCCTACGTCCGCGCGGCCGGGCTCAGCGGAGGGGCTGGCAGCCCACCATGCGGCCGAGCCCAGGAGACCCCAACCCCCACCCCTCGTTACCTGAACCCGGGAGACCGAACTCGGCCGGGAACTGAGGGCAGGAAGTGCACCTTCCCAGGGGACCGCGTCAGCTGCCAGAGGTGGCAGCGACTTCTCCTCCCCAGCCCGGAGGCTGCCTCCTCTTGACAAGGGGCCCCAATAGTCGGGGCCCTAAACCAGCTGTGGCAACCGCCCACCGCTGGCCGAATGGAACGCTCCTCACGTCACCAGGTCGTTCCAGTAGTTGCTCGCCTGCCATTGGCTGCTCCGCCTTGGTGCCTCCGCCCCTGCCACCCCTGCCCCGAACTACCATTGGCTACTCCAAACGCCACTCGACGCTGCCTCCGCCCCACTCCCCCACCCATCTCCCGGCTTCGTGCCCACCTGCCAAGCCACAGCGAGCCTCCCTTTGGGGTCCGGGCGCCAATGTGAGAAGCGTCCCTTTCTACTGATATAGTTACGCAGAGACGGAGGTGAGGGGTAGTGCTGAAGGGACAAGGAGGGACGGACTACCAGCCTCCCCTCACACACAGGGTGAGACGCTGAAGCAACACTGGCTCACAGATCCTGGTGTTCACCCCATACTCGGTCTGCTCTGGGCCTCTTCCGCCCTACGTGCCTGAAATCGATCGCGACTCCAGATTTTACTCTTTATCAGCGTAAAAACAAGTCCTCTCCCTCCCAAGTCCCATTCAGTAGTTAGGGATCTCACCTCTGTCCCAGTCACCCTGGCCTGCATCTCTAAGGCTTCCTGAACACAACAAACATAAAAAGGAACTTGAAAGGGAGAGCTGTCCCCAGGAACGCAGAATCATTTTGCGGTACCGAAAACAAGTAATTGACTGTGATGAAGTTAGAGAAACTCTACTGCCAGTGCTTAAATTCTTCCAGGTAGGGAATGAAGTAAGGTTTCCAAGAAGGTTGTAAATTACTGTTCACTTTGGAGAGCTTATGATAATTGGAGGGGGGCGGGGATACAAGGCACAATCCCCACCCACCAACCACATTGATTCTGTCCCTCTGCTTCCCCCCTCTGCAGCTACTGCCATAATGAGCTACTGCTCCTGATCTGAGTGAACCACATCCTTTAGAAGTTCGAGATTGGAGTGAGAAAAACAATTGAGAACAAGGGCATTAATATTATACAGAGGACTTTAAAAGACATCAGGTCTGTTTCCGCGAGTATGACTCTTGGCTTCCAAATACAAGGGGAAATATGAGAAAGGACTGACGGTGGCCTCTCCTTACCCGTCACACTGTTGGGGATAGTGCCTAGGTTGCTAGCCAATTTCTGAGCTTGAATCAAGTTTCTCTAAGGTGAGAGTATTTGCAATTAATAGAGAGGAGATTGCCATAGCTCTTCCCAAGGCAGTTTTTGTGTGTGTTAGTTGAAGGACCATATACATGGTCAGGAACTATTTCTCCTTTACAGTATTTGGGTCCCACGTGATTTGAAGAAAAAAGCTATTTAGTGATAATTACATTTGACACTTTCATGGCACCACCCTTCTATCAAAAATTTAAAAGGATTAAAAAATCGCTAGGTAATTCTCTAATGAGAGAGATGTGTTATAATTAATTTGTAGGGTAAAGTATGTCTTTATAAAGCTTCTATTGTTCCTTAGCACTCATGCTGATTATAATCATTGCTTTATTCCCTATAAACTGTAAGATCAGTATCATTGTCTTCAATTCCCCCCTTTAAATACTGGAGGGTGCTGGTACTGCACACACTTGGTATGGAAGGGAGAGGAACTTCCCTCAGCCCCATCAGACCCCTGGATTCTCAAACCTTTGTACACTAGATGCCCTTAGGCATAGCATGTTTACCCTAGCTGCCATCCCCCTGACTATGGAACAGTCACAAATAAATCTCTGCAGCTTCCAAACATACTTTGTCCATATCTCAGGCACAGGTGAAGCCCAAGGAGTCCTGGAATCAATGTGTCACAGCAATGCATTCCTGGGCTCTGCCCCTCCCTGCTCTGGGTCACATCTCTCTGGGATTAAGTGGCTGTGTAGGTCAGGCTTGTTTTATTACTATCTGTTATGACTTGTGTTTACCACTAAAAGAAATATAAGTAAGATTTATATGGACAAACATTCCATAGCACTTCCTTCTCTGTAGTTACATCATTTCATATAATCCTTAAAGTCTTAATGCACACACACAACTAAATTTTGACTAAAAAATGAGCTTGTTTCTTTTTTCTCTTCTCTTTCCTTCTCCTCTCAACAAACCTCCCAGACTTTACGTATCCAAATGAGCACTGGTTCCCTTGAAGGGGAGTTAACAGTAATGTGATGAGCACTGGAAACACCACTGCAATCAGCTGCCATTGTGTGATATACATTTTGGTGTGCCTGTTTAAAGATACCTACCTGTCTCCACATTTATGGCTCCCATGCTAGTGTGTGTTGTGGATGTGTTGGTATAAAGCGCAGGTCTGAGGGCTGCCAGTGGACTACAGCTTGCCTACTAGTGTTGCTCCACGTATTTCTTCTGGAAACACCCAAAGACCCATTTAGTACTGCATCCAAGAACAGAGCCCCGAAATCAGGCCCCATCCTGCATTCCAGCTCATGACGACCCTTTTCTTTTGCTCTGCTTTCTCAAGTTTCAGCCCTCCTATGTTCCCTTGCCCTCCCCCCACACATGTGTGTCCCTTACCACCCTGCCTACCTGACCTGCACTCCTCTCCCAACTCCGTGGCTATAAATAAATACATATTTGTATAATGAATTGATGAGCAAAGGGAAGAACCATGGGACACCCTGCCCACACATAAGCAACTAGTTCTTAGGCAGCAGCTACTTCGCTGGGGCCCCAGCTGCTATGACTGGCACAGAAGAGGCAGAACAGAAGGCACAAAAGCTTTATGGCCAGATAGACCTGGATTCAAATCCTGGCTCTCAGTAGCTTGTATAAGCTTCTGTAAAATAGAGCTAATACGTACTTCATAGTGTTATAAGGGAGATTAGAGATAATGTGCAGGAAATGTCTTGCATATAGGAGAAACACGATGCTATATGTTATGATGAACGTCTATATGTAGCAAACCTGGCCCGCCTCCCTCCTTTACCTGTGCTGCTGACTAGGGGTAGAAGGGTACGAAGGAGGAAACCCATTCTTCACTTTGTTGAATCTGTGTCATCCGTGTTTTCTGAGCCTCTAAATTTGTCACTGAAGTTAATCCTTATCTGACTGACCTCTTGGTTTCCCAGTTCTAGGGGCACCCCCACTCCTGATTAGGAAAAGCTTGGGCAGTAATCTTGTTCTAGCCAAATGGCTGTTCTCTAGCACTGTTGTCTCAGATGAATCCCCAACACTGCTGAACTCAAACCAAGCCTCTGTCTCTGCCTGTGATACCTGTCTGCTCCTGCTGGTTCTCAATTTTGTTTCATCTCTAGACTGGATTTCTAGCCATTCCAGGCTGAATGGTTTTAGGTGCTGTGCTTGAACCCTCAACACTAGCCCTAAGACAACTCTCTCATCAATAAAGACCACTTATTAAGAACCTCTTCTGAGCCAGGGATTATGTTAGGTGTTTTATGTAAATGAGGTTCCTAGATTATGGTCTAAATTTGATATCCAAGTGACAGCATCTGATACTGACCCAGCACAGCCCTAGTCTCTGACTCTGTCCAGCTTCTCATTCCAGGAGCTGACCTCAAGGGATTGTGTGGCCCGAAATATAAACTGGTTTATCAGCCAATCACTAAGTATGTACTGAGCACCCACAGTTTGCCCAGACTGTACTAAGCACTATAGGAAATACCAAGGAAGTATATGACATGATCCCAGCCTCTAAGGAACTTGAAATATTCTAATATTCAAAGACAGAAAAGACAAGCTCATGTGAAGTCATTAAATATTAATAAAAAACAGTATAGAGTCTAGTTCTCAACTATGCACAGCAGAATCTCCAACTTTTTAAGGAGAGTTTGCCTCAAAGGTTTGTACCCTCTCAAATATCTTTAGTAGAAAAGTAAACTGGCAATTTTTTTTTCAGCAGGGCTATTCAGTAGTATCTCTTAATGTTTTTACATTTCATAGCCATTGACCCAACAGATCTACTTCTATTAAGAAATACTAACACACTGGGGTGCCTGGGTGGCTCAGTGGGCTAAAGCCTCTGCCTTCAGTTCAGGTCATGATCCAGGGTCCTGGGATGGAGCCCCACATCAGGCTCTCTACTTGGCAGGGAGCCTGCTTCCTCCTCTCTCTCTCTGCCTGCCTCTCTGCCTACTTGTGATCTCTGTCTGTCAAATAAATAAAAAATCTTAAAAAAAAAAAAAGAAATACTAACACAAAAGTTCAAAGATCTATGTTCCAAGATGTTCAGTATAGCATTGCTTGTAATTGAAAAAGTCATCAAACAAACAAACAAAATTATTGGGTAGGAGTACTATGCAGCTATTAAAAATAATGAGATATAGCATATATGCAGAAAGAACATGCCATTGCCTTTCTATATGTGTATATATTTCAATAAAAACTTTACATTAAAATTTAAGTTTGGGGGCACCTGGGTGGCTCAGTCAGTTAAGCCTCACTCTTGATTTCAGCTCAGGTCATGATTTCAGCATTGTAGGATCAATCTCCGTGTAGGGGAGCGTGGAGTCTTCTTGAGATTATCTCTCTGTTCCTCCCCCATCACCAAAAAATCTATTGTCTATCTATGTGCTGATATGCAAGTATGCCCAATATGTTAAGTTTAAAAACCCAGTATCTAAATGTTTATAAAATCCAACTTCTATCAAACAAAAAAAACCTTATTTTTTCTATGTGTATATGTATATGATTTTGCATATGCATATTTTAGAAGTCTGGAAGGATATTTACCAAACAGTGTCACCTCTGGGGTACGAGGGTAGTAAACAAATTTTAAAGTTTTATTTTATTCACTTCCTTAATGTCTGAATTAATTACAAGAAACATTATTAATTTTAGAACTTAAAAAATAAAAATTTGAAAAAGTATTGTAAGGCTCTATATTTGTTCAGTACGGAAGAATAACCATGTGCATTAATCTACTCTCCCTCCTAAGACACCATTAGAATTATAGTAGAGGGATTTAAAAGGTATAAACCCACAACAAAGAAAAGGGACATCAGATGACAATACATGTCATCTGGAAGATAAAAAAAATTGAGGGAAGGGGGCGTCTGGGTGGCTCGGTTGGTTAAGGAACTGCCTTCGGCTCAGGTCATGATCCCAGAGTTTCTGGATAGAGTCCGCATCAGTCTCCCAGCTCCTTGGGGAGTCTGCTTTTCCCTCTGACCTTCTCCCCTCTCATGCTCTCTCTTACTTGCCCTCCCTCAAATAAATAAATAAAATCTTTTTTTTTTTTTAATGGAGAGAAGTGTGTTGACAGAATACACAGAACTAAGACCAATTTGTAGAGCCAACCAGCCCAGAAAAATGCCACACAGAACATTAGAGGACTCCAGGAAAAAGGGAAATCAGCAAAAGAGATGGTGTGGTATGGTTAAGAGCTAGGAAAACTGGGGCACCTGGCTGGCTCCAGTCAGTAGAACATGCAACTCTTCATCTCAGGGTCTTGCATTCGAGCCCCATGTTGGGGCATAGAGATTACTTAAAATAATAATTTTTTTTAAATGAGCTATGAAAATTAAGGATACATTAAAGGCACAGAATGCAAGAAATAAACCAAAAAGGTGCAATAAAGAAATCCGGCGTAGAGGGTGGTGACTGGGTGGTTCAATCGGTTAACCATCTGCCTTCGGCTCAGGTCGTGATTCCAGTGTCCTGGGATCAAGCCCCACATCTGGCTCCAGATGGGTTAAGCCGCTGCCTTCGGGTTGGGTCATGATCTCGGGGCCCTGGGACTCCATCCAGGGGTGGAGTCCCACATCAGGCTTTCTGCTCAGCGGGGAGCCTGCTTCCCTCTCTCTCTCTCGCTCTCTCTGCCTGCCTCTCTGCCTACTTCTGATCTCTGTCTGTCAAATGAATAAATAAATAAATAACATCTTTTAAAAAATAATTAAAAAATAAAAATTTTTTTTAAAATGTCATTTTCCAATAATTAAGGCAACCAGGACATGGAATGATATAGAACAACCAACAGAGGTTGTAACATTGGAACTACAAAGAAGAAAATATAATCAAGGCCCATCCTTTGGTTTTACACAGATATATATTTATATAGTCATAATAATGTAAACACTATCCTTATTGGTTTTCAACTTTTGAAATCCAACCTAGAGATAAATCACAGAAAACTTAATTGTGATTACAAAGTATAAAGTAAATGTTTACAAACTTAATGTAAAAGCATAGCATACAGAAATTGGAAAGTACACGAAATTAGGAGGTGGAAAATTGTGTAGAGGCACTAATATGCCAATTGTAGAAAGTAGAGAATCAAGAGATATTATCTGTAGATGATGGAACCAAAAAACAGAGATTTATGTGTCTTATATAAAGGCACAAAGAGGGGCACCTGGGTGGCTCAGTGGGTTAAAACCTCTGCCTTCAGCTCAGGTCATGATCTCAGGGTCCTGGGATCAAGTCCCACATCGGCATCATTGGGCTCTGTGCTCAGCAGGGAGCCTGCTTCCTCCTCTCTCTCTCTCTCTCTGCCTGCCTCTCTGCTTACTCGTGATCTCTATCTGTTAAATAAATAAATAAAATCTTTTAAAAAATAATGAATACTGTTATGCTGAAAATAAATTAATTTTTTAAATAAATAAATAAAGGCACAAAGATAACCCAGAAGACATACAAACCAAAAGATATACATTAGAATGGTTGTCCCTGGAAAAGTGTACTAAGCAGAAGAATTAAAGAGAGTAAAAAGAGTGATGTATTTGAGGGCGACTGGGTGGCTCAGTGGGTTAAAACCTCTGCCTTCAGCTCAGGTCATGATCCCAGGGTCCTGGGATCAAGCCCCGCATGGTGCTCTCTGCTTAGCAGGGAGCCTGCTTCCTCCTCTCTCTCTGTCTGCCTGCCTCTCTGCCTACTTGTGATCTCTGTCTGTCAGATAAATAAATAAAATCTTTTAAAAAAAAAAAAGAGTGATGTATTTGGAGGAAGAGAGTGGCGGTACAGCTGTGTTAGTGAGCTAACTCCTACCTATTAGTGCAGCAAGTCACTAGAGGATGTTTAGAGCTGGTAAACCAATGACTGACAGTATACACATATCATTCAGAGAAAAGAGATAACTGCAATACTCCCCTTACTGGTCTCCCTGATTTCACCCTTGCTCCCTTTTGGTCTATTATTAACACAGCAGCAAGAAAGATTCTGGTGTAGCTCTTTTTTTTTTTTTTTAAGACTTATTTATTGTTTTTTTTTTTTAGAGAGAGAGCATGGTGGGAGGAGGTGGGGTGGGGTGCAGAGGGAGAGTGAGAGAGAGAGTCTCTAGCAGACTCTGTGCTGAGCATGGAGCCCAATGTGGAGCTGGATTCCATGACCCGGAGATCACAACCTGACCAGAAACCAAGAGTCAGATGTTTAACTGACTGAGCCATCTAGGGGCCCCTGGAGAGATTCTTTTAAACGCTCACTCAGATCTTGCCACCCACAGCTTGCCCAATGGCTTCCCATCTGTGAAATAATAGAAAAAATATATATACATGTCCCCAGTTCATGGCACAAAGCTAAAACCCTTGTAAATTCCTAAGTGGTAAGAGCACTATGAGCGTCTTTTGTTCTAATGTTTGGTCTTCGACCCGGTTCCTGACACACGGGTTCTGAAACACTTATAATTTCCTGGGTGATAGAAGCATCCTTTGTTCTAATGAGGCAACTCTGGGTGGGCTCTTGGGTGGCTCCTGGGTGGAGGCTGGTCACCAGAAAGTGGAATTTTCAGCCCCACCTCCATCAAGAGAAGAAGGGAGAAGAGTAGAAATGGAGTTACTGACTGAATGGAGTTAATGAAGCCTCCATAAAGATCCCAAAAGTATAGGATCCAGAGAGCTTGCTGCTTGATGAAAACATCCATATGTCGGGAAGGTGACACACCCCAACTCCAGAGGGACAGGAGATCCTACACTCAGGACCCTCCTAGCCCTTGCCGTATGTAGATATATCATCTCCTTCTGGCTGTTCATCGGTATCCTTTAGGATATCCTTTAATAACCTGACAAACCTAACTGCTTCCCTGAGTTTTGTGAGCTGCTATAGCAAACTAATCAAACCCCAGAGGGAACCATGGGACCCTCAGATCTATAAGTAGTGGGTCAGAAGCACAGGTGACAACCTGGACTTGCCGTTGGTATCTGCAGGCGGGTGGGAGGGGGGAAACAGTCTGGTGGGACTGGGCACTTAACCAGTGGAATCTGATGCTATCTCCAGGTAGACAGTGTCAGAATGGAATTAAATTCTAGGACACCTATATGGCATCACAGAGAATTCCTTGTTGTAGGGGGAAAAAACCCACACATCTGGTGTCGGAAGTGTTGAAATGTGGCAATAGTGTGAGAGGAAAGGAGACACACAAGAAGGAAGAATGAGACATTTCTAGCATGCCATCTCACTCAGAGCAAAAGCCAAAGTCATTACAAGGGCTTATTAGACCTTACATAGTCATCTGCGCCACCATCTCCCACCCCCCTGCATCTCCTGCTACTCCCCCTAGTTCATTCTGCACCAGCCCCAGTGGCCCCCTTGCTGTTACTTCAACAAACTGGACATGTTCTACACAGGATCTTTGCACTGGCTATACTACCCACCTAGAATGATCCAGATATATGAATGCCTTACTCTATCTCCTCCTTCAGGTCCTTACTTAAATGTCCCCTTCTCAGAGAGTTTCTCCCCAGCCACACTATTTGAAATTCCAGCAGCCCCTCAAATCTCCCTATCTCCTTTCTTTGCTTTATTTTTCTCCCATAGCACTTAGTATCTTTTAACATACTATATATTTTAACTATGTATTTATAGTGTACTATTGCTCTCTACTGCTAGAATGTAAACTTAAGAAGAGCAGGGACTTTCATTTTTGTTCACCACTTGATCCCCAGTGCTGAGAACAGTGATTGGCACACAGCAGGTGCTTATTAAGGATTAAATTGCAAGAACTCCAGGTGGTTGTGTTGATTAAGCGTCTATCTTCAGCTCAGGTCATGATCCCAGAATCCTGGGATCGAGCCCCACATCCGAGATGCCTATTCAGTGGGGAGTCTGCTTCTCCCTCTCCCTCTGCCCCTTCTCCCACTCATACACTCTCTCTTGCAAATAAACAAATTTTTTTAAGAAGAGCTAAATTGTGTCCCCCCCATTCATATATTAAAGTCCCAATGCCCAGTATCTCAGAATGTAATTGTATTTGGCAATAAGTTATTTTTTAAAGATTTTATTCATTTATTAGAGAGAGAGAGTGCACAAATAGGGGAGAGGGGGAAGCAGGCTCCCTGCCGAGCAGAGAGTCCCAGGAACCCAGATCACCACACTGAGACAAAGGCAGACCCTTAACCCAGTGAGCCACACAGGTGCCCCTGGGGGTAAGTTCTATAAAGAGGTGGTTGAGGGCTCCTGGGTGGCTCAGTCGTTGAGTGCCTGCCTTCGGGTCAGGTTGTGATCCTGGGGTCCTGGGACCAAGCCCCACATCAGGCTCCCTGCTCAGCAGGAAGATTGCTTCTCTCTCACCCACTCTCCCTGCTTGTGTTCCTGCTCTCGCTGACTCTCTCTGTCAAATAAATAAATAAAACCTTAAAAATAAAAAAAAAATAGGTGATTGAATTGAAATGAGGCCATTGAGATGGGGCTCTAATTCGGTATGACCGGTATCCTTATAACAAGAGGAAGAGACACCAGGGGTACAAATACACAGAGGGACAATCACATAAAGAGGCAGCAAGAGGGTGACCATCTGCAAGGCCAGGAGAAAGGCCTGGAACAGATCCCCAGATGGCCTTCAGAGGAAAACAAGCATGCCAGAATCTTCATCCTGGACCTCCAGCTTCCAGAACTATGAAAGAATAGATTTATGCTTTTTAAGCCTCCCAGGCTGTGCTATTTGTTACGGCAGCCCTAGCAGACAGTGTGTTCAATGAATATGTGCTCTGAATGAATGGATAAACAGGTAGATGGATACGGCAGGAACATGAGAAAAACTCAAACCAGAAACAGTTTAAAAGAGGTAGACCTCAGGGATGGAAATACAGGTGAGGAGGAATGGGACAGGAGGCAGATGCTTTTTATTATAAGTCCTTTGGTACTATTTATTATTTTATCTACATGAATGTATTATTTCAGTAAATAATCTTAAATGCTAATTTTTAAAAAGGGGTGTTACAGAACAAAAGAATATAGGTTTGGGGCGCCTGGGTGGCTCAGTGGGTTAAGCCTCTGCCTTCGGCTCAGGTCATGATCTCAGGGTCCTGGGATCGAGCCCCGCATCGGGCTCTCTGCTCGGCAGGGAGCCTGCTTCCTCCCCCTTCTCTCCCTCTGCCTGCCTCTCTGCCTACTTGTGATCTCTGTGTGTCAAATAAATAAGTAAAATTTTTTAAAAAGAATATAGGTTCATGAGGCTTTATATTACTTGTTCTCCATCCACGGCAATTTTGTCCTCCAAGGGATATTTGCCAATGTCTAGACATTTTTCTTCTCAAATTTGGAGAGAGTGCTACAGGCACCAGGTGGGTCAGGGCCAGGAATACCACTAAATATCTTACAGAGCACAGCGCAGCACCCCACAAAATGTCAATAGTGGTGAGCTTGAGAAATCCTTTTACACAATTGTGTGGATGGTAGTGCCATAACAAGTTATTAAGGAAAGTTATGGCTGTTTAGCTAATAGAATGAACCTCCAGGAAGAACTTAATGTAGAAAAACTACCATGTTATGCTACAATCCACACTTTGGTGCCTTTGTTAGAGGAAAATTCTGGACCGAATGATAGTTCTGATGGCATTGCTAGCAACATGACTTCTGTCCATAGATTCTTACACAATATACACAAATGCAAATGGCCATTCATCCCACATTACCTCACTCGCACCTCATGGTCTCTTACTACCAGTCTAATTCATCCCTTCTGCTCTCCACAAATTAACACGCAATACTCCCTTCATTCTTTTATACCAAACCCCAATTCCAAGATTTCTCCCAAATCACAACTCATGCTGGAATGCCTTTTCTGTACCTTCCAGCCAAGATTTCTTTCTTCTTTTACCTCTCTCATGAAATCTCCATTCCCTGGAAAAGAGGGAATAATTTCTCATTGGTTCCATCTTGCATAAAAACAGAACCCCTTCCTTGCTCAACGACCTACCAAAAGCACCTACTTTTCCACACACACCACTAAGTAAATATCTAGTGTATGGATCTACTAGGTGTTTTGACTACTGTATGTTCATGAGAAATGTGTCTGTGGTAGTGTTACATCCAGTTAAGAGGTGGTGTAGAGGGGTGCCTAGCTGGCTCAGTGGGATAAGCCGCTGCCTTCGGCTCAGGTCATGATCTCAGGGTCCTGGGATCAAGTCCTGCATCGCATTGGGCTCTCTGCTCAGCCGTGAGCCTGCTTCCCTTCCTCTCTCTCTGCCTGCCTCTCTGTCTACTTGTGATCTCTGTCAAATAAATAAATAAAAAAATCTTTTTTTAAAAAAAAGAGGTGGTGTAGACAAATGTCTGGTGATCTGCTTTGGGAATATGGTTTCCTAGGAGGGTTGTAAGAAGAATCAAGGGCAGTCACTGTTTCATACTATTGCTCAGAACATTAGTTTTGACCTCAATGAGCAATATTTTCATGCTTCCAGGTACTGAGAACCTGCTAGGGAAGGGAAAAGATACTATTCCAGAATCAATGCACTTTGGAATATCTACAGAAGGAAACACAGGAGACTAGTAACACTGATTGCCCTCAGAGATGAAAACTGGAGAACTTAGAGATAAAGGTAGGCGAGAGATCTAATTTTCAGTGTATATGCTTTTATAACTTTGGAATTTTGCTCCATGTGCAAAAATTAGTTGTACAAAAATATTAATTTTTATGTCAGCATACTATATGAAACTATAGTATTTGTATTAATTATTTTTTATGTCCACATACTGTACAAAACTACAATATTTCTATCTTAAGCCAAACTTCTACCCAGCTACAAATGGATGTGAAAATATCTTGTTTTTTTATATTCAAAACTGAGGTATTAAATATATATCCTGGCAATCTGTTAGACACTGAATCCCACACCGAGAAAAATACTAAAAAGAAATTGTCTGCAATGATATGTTCTTTATTGATATGACTGTCTTTAAATTACATGGAAATAGGCAGAAGAAAATTGACCTAAACTATAGTGTTCCTATACCTCCCTAAAGCAACACTTTTAAAAATAACTGGAGGGCTGAAAAAATGCAGTGACAAAATTTTATTTACATTTTAATGTAATATATAATTGATTGACCAGGAGCTTTAAGCACTCTGTGTTCTAGATGACAAGAGAAGACCATTTTATCTGGGAATAAATAGTTCTCTGCCTTATTTTGGTTTGGATGCGATAATGATGAATACCAAATCCCTCGGGATGAAAAAATGCTTTATTGAGAACTCCATTTCCTCAAATTTTTCTCATTTCCCCAGTGACTGTAATATCAAATGTCGTAAGTTTAAAACAAAACAAAAACGTGAAAATGGCCCTTGTTCAGACTGAGTCTCTCCTATGAAGATATACTCTTTTTTATCTGATCTGTAAGGCCCTTCTGAATTCAAGGATGTCTACCAGACCTCTGGCCATACAAGGTAAAGGGTCATCAATCTGGTGTATCTGCCCCTGGCCACTCCAGGAAATTGACTTTAGTTCCCATTGATGAACCTCACCCTACTGACACCTCCTAGCACATTTTGCTTCTGTTCTAAATTAATTTGCACAGCAGGTGAGCTGGAGACTTTCAAAAGGTGACATGAGTATGTTTTGCAAATGTATTTCTTAACGACTCTTCTAAATGAGGAAGGAATCAGGCAGGCAAAGCTGAATCGGCTAAACCAGGCAATATAACGACCTTGAGATTCTCAGTATTCTTCTGTGTGCTTCTGTTCTGGGTTGAATAGACATCCCATTGGTTATTATATTTATCTGTGGAAATTTAATCTCTGTTATTCTAAAATGAAAAAGTCATCTCTTCACCCTTGCAAAGTCTGTTTCTATCTGATAACAGCTTTATTGGTTGTGCGTGTACATTGATATATTTGTCTGCTAAGACTGCCATAACAAAATACATAGACTGAGTAGCTTAAACACAGAAATTGATTTCCTCACAGTTCTGGAGGCTAGAATTCCCAGATCAAGGTGCCAGCCAGTTCAGTTCCTGGTGAGGGCTCTCTTCCACCCTTATGGCCTCACTTAACCTATATTATCTCCTCATAAGCTCTGTCTCCAATACAGTCACATTGCAGGTTAAGGCTTCAACATATGAATGGAGTGGGGGGAGTTCAGTCCATAACAACTGAATTCACAGTAATGGAGAGTTTTATATTTTATAGGTTATTAAACATATATGTAGGAGATGTATCTGCCCACGTATATACAAACATTTAGAACTGGCCAAGAGGCAAAGCAAACTGATTGCTTTGGAATTAGTGGGATTGGTGTATAGAATGCATTTGGGGGAAGAGGAAGAAGGGTGTCAGCGAGGAATGGAAAAAATCAGCTGGTGGGATAGGAAAGGAGGAACAGGAGAACTCCATATAGGCAGTCTCTAACCAGGAGAATATTAAGTTTTTAGCAAAGTCTTGCACCAAAGCAAACAAATTCCACAGAATTGAACAGGATGCTTTGAATCCCCACTCCACCTAATATCCACTAAGACAAAGCTCTGCCAGGCAGGCTGGAATATGAACATTGGCCTAACCTGTCCTATCCTGATTTCAAATTCACAAGAGAATGGCAACTACGTCCCTTTAACTCACACTATCCAGTTTTGCGGGGCAAAGGAGCATTTAAATGCTTTTGATGGTGATGATTATGGAAAAAAATGGAATGCAAATGGCTACTGACAAGTTTCATTGTAACAACTTTTATAACCCCATTATTAAAGAGATGAATATCTTCATATTCCTAAATAAGAGGTAATCACATGTCTAAAGCCTCTTTGCCCCTCACTTATTTTGTTAAAATGCTATTCTCATTTATTCTCAATCTTTTCCCCTTGGTGTGCATTAGTTACTATGGAAACATTGGAATACTATAGTTTGAGCATATCAACATTTCCAAATTCTATTAGAATATGAAGCTAATTTATACTGTGGTATTGGGGGAGAGAGTTCCCAGAGTTATAAATGAATGCAAGACAAAATGAAATATATGGCACTGTCACACAAATACAAGCCCCACTTAGCACCACAAAATGGCTGAGGCTCATCTTAACTGCCTAGTCTATGTATCAGAATCCTGACTACAGCTGTCAATGAAATTGTCTTAGTCTGTTCACGCTGCTATAACAAAATACCATAGCAGGGAGGGGGGGCCTATAAACAACAAACATTTATTTTTCACAGTTCCGAAGGCTGGGAAGTTCAAACTCATAGCCACAACATATTTAATGTCTGGTGAGAAACTTCTTCCTAGACAGTTGATTTCTTCTCAATGTGTCCTCACATGATGGAAGGGGCAAAGGAGCTCTCTTGGGTCTCTCATTAGAGCACTAATCTTATTCATGAGAGTCTTCAGGACCTAAGAACCTCCTAAAAGGCCCCACCTACTAATATCATCACGTTGGGGGTTAAGTTTCAACCTATGAATCTGTGGGGGACAAAAACATTCAATCTATAGTAGAGGTCTACTAAGAAAGACATTAATCCATAACAACATCAGTACATGTTCTTTCCTCTTTATGCTATAATTATCATTTATTCATAAACAGTTTATTTGTGTCATTTCCACTTTAACCCAAGAGTTTTTAGGCTAGTCATTTTAAATTTCGAAGTGACCAGATTCTTTTGTTGTGGTGGTTTTCTTGTTAATTTCTCATTTTTAATTTTATTGTGGTAAGAACATTTGCCCATGTGTGGGTACTTACTATACATCTTGACCACAATGTCTGGCATACAGCTAAAACTGAATGTATCATCTTCTCTCTTGAACTAGATGTTCCTCTATATTCCTTCCTCAGTTGTAATACCACATTCACCCAATCACTCAAGCTAGAAAATCTGCAAATCAGCTTTGTGTCCTCCCTCCCCCTTATTCATTAAATTGAATCAATCACCAAGACTTATAAATTTTACCTCCTAAAAGCTCTTCAAATTTCTCCCCTCCTCTATATTTCTTGGCATCATCTACTAAATAATGCTATGAGAGATAAGGATTAAGCTCACTCCCACCACTCACACCTCCCATCCATCCCTTTCAATATAGTTTTAACATTATTTTTATATCCTCAAATTGCTGTCTTTTTTGCCTTTTTAAGGAGATTTTATTTATGTTTTCATTTGGTGGGGGGAGAGGGAGCAGGTGCAGGGGCAGAGGGAGAGGGAGAGAAAATTTTAAGCAGACTGTGTTGAGCATGGAGCCCAATGCAAGGTTCCATCCCAGGATCCTGAAATCATAACCTGAGTTGAAATCAAGAGTTGGCTGCTCAACTGACAGGACCACCCAGGCACCCCTCTTTTCCACTTTAAATAATATGCATAAACTTACATTTCCTGTTTGATAAACTATAGGTAGTTTCTCCTAACTGCCCACTTTGTAAGATGAAGACATTACTGTTCTACATTTCCCTCTCCCTTGTCTGTCTCACCCCTACTTCCCAATTTATGTCTGTTTCTGTACATCTCTGTTTTCACATTTATCCACACCATCATCTTATCAAACCTCCTACTTGGTCTCCCTATTTCCTTTCTCAGCCCATCTTAACTCTTCACACAAAAGCCAGAGTGATCGTTTATGAGTTTAAATCAATATCTGATTTTGTCAATGACAGACTAACTTGTTTCAGACTATCCATCCCATTGAGAGCAAGTGTAAAAGCTGAACACATAAAAACATTTTTAGTCACATTGAAGGACCATCAAGGCAGCAAGAAATTGAGACAGACCAAGATTCTGGAGGAAAGAGAGGGAGGGGGAGAGAGGAGAGATGTGAGTCAGACATCTGGCTGCATTTTTGCTTTAAGCCATTTGGCCATTTGAAATCTGTGGAATGAGAAGCTAAGTACCTTAGCAAAAAAAAAAAAAAAAAAACCTACACACACACAATGCAGAAAATACTGCTTAAGAGTCTGAGAAGTTGAGAAAAGCTTTCAGAAGTCTAATGAAACTGAGAAAGGGAAAATGGAGTTGAGTGCCCATGAAGGAGAAGCCCTGGTAAATACCACAAACTTTCAGCTGAATCCCCCAAAAGACCACAACCCAAGAGTAAGAGAGAATGAGGAAAAGCTCAGCCCTCATAAAAACGGAAGCCTAGTCCCAATTTCTAATCAGATGAAGGTGATTTATCCCTACCCTGAGTGCTTGCCAGAGTAAAAAATAAATCCCCTCTGGAGGAAAATAGCATCAGCCAGAACCTCAAATTATCTCAACTTTTTATATGGTTCAATATATGGTTCACTCAATCAATAATCATAAAGCATACAAAAAGACTAAAACTGACTGAAAAATCAAGAGAAAATAAGGACAGGCCACCTGGGTGGCTCAGTCAGTTAAGTGTCTGACTCTTGATCTCAGCTCAGGTTCTTGATCTCAGGGTTGGGAGTTCAAGCCCCACACTGGGCTCCATGGATTCTACTGAAAAAAAAAAAAAAAAAAAAAAAACAAAAGAAGGAGAAAAATAGACAATAGATACGGAGCCACAGAAAATCTAGATATTAGCAGTTCTCAGACATAGACTTTAAAATAATTGTAACTAATATATTCATGAAATTAAATGTAATGGAGAATTACAGCTATAGACGACTAACTGCCTATAGAAGAATTATATTAAGAAAAATTGGGAGCCATGTTTCCCCTTTTAATCTACAAAAAGGGCCTAGGAGCAGGGGCACACTTATCTTAGTCAGCTCTGATTACTATAACAAAATGGCATAGACCAGAGGGCTTAAACTACAGAAATTTATTTTTCACAGTTCTGAAGTCTGGGAATCTGTGATCAGAGTGCCAGCGTGGTCATGTTCTGGTGAGAAGCCTCTTCCTGTTTTGAAGATAACCACCCTCTCATGGTACCCTCATATGCCGGAGAGAGCTCTGGTCTCTCACTTTTCTTGAAAGGGCACTGATCTTCCATCTTCATGGCCTTGTCTAAACCCAATTATATCCTAAGGGCCTCATCTCCAAATACCATCACATTGGCAATTAGGGCTTCAAACATATGAATTTTGTGGGGATACAAACATTCAGTCCATAACAACCCTAATGACAGTGAGCATACCCAGGGCCCAGATCTTGGTTTCTAAATACCATTCTCCATTAAAAGGAACCAAGGATCCTTGTAGAAAAGGTTAATCCCACGACCGGGGCACAGAATGTATAAGAGGAGTTTTAATCTTTTTGTCCCTAAAAGTAAAGAGGTGCTCGAAGAATAATGGGGGAAATATCAAAAGGACACAGAGCCCTCAAAGGGCTCCCATTAGCTAAATTTGAGCATCATAGTAAATAAGGATAGTAATGACTTAAAACCCATTGAATAAAGTAGGAAGTCATGAGTCCATACTAATATGAATGAAAAGTTTGATGAGGAACTAGAGATAGATATACATATACAGATATATAGATAGACAGTTTCAAAGTACCTGTACACAAAATACTTATTATTTGCAAAGTTAAGAAGAAGCACCCTACAGTGGAGAAGCATGGAAGACATCAACTTAATGCAATGAAAGAACAAAGTATCACTTCTGTGTATTCCTGCCAAAAACTTATAAACAAATATAATCATGAGGAAACATTAGATAAACACAAGTTGTGAGACATTTTACAAAATAACTGGGCTATAATCTTTAAGTGTCAATGTAATAGAAGTCAAGGAAAGAGTAACTATTGTAGATTACAGACTAAACAGACATGACAACCAAATGCAATGCTTCATTCTGAATTAGATTCTTTGGCTATAAAGGACATTATTGGCAAGTTGGCAAAACTTGAATTGGTATCTGAGTATTGGATAATAGTGATATATCAGTGTTAATTTTCTGACTTGATGGTTATGTTACAGTTTTTTTTTAAGAGAACGACCTTTGTTTTTTTAAGAAATACACATGGAACTATTTTGAAATGATTGAGCATCATGTCACTTACTTACTCATAAAAGGTTCAGGCTACTGGGATGCCTGGTGGCTTAGTTGGTTAAGTGGTTGCCTTTGGCTCAGGTCATGATCCCAAGGTCCTGGGATTGAGTCCTGCATCAGGCTCCTTGCTCAGCAGGGAGCCTGCTTCCCCCTCTGCTTGCCTGTCCCTCTGCTTGTGTTCTCTCTCTGACAAATAAATAAATAAAACCTTTCCTTTAAAAAAAGTTTTAGGCAAAAATTTCTTTGTACTGTACTTAAAACTTTTCCATAGGTTTGAGATCGTTTCAAAGTATTTTTTTTAAGATTTTATTTATTCATTTGACAGAGAGAGACACAGTGAGAGAGGGAACACAAGCAGGGAAAGTGGGAGAGGGAGAAGCAGGCTTCCCGCTGAGCAGGAAGCCCAATGCAGGGCTTGATCCCAGGATCCTGGGATCATGACCTGAGCCAAAGGCAGACGCTTAATGATTGAGCCACCCAGGCACCCCTGTTTCAAAACACTTTTAATGTCTTATGATGTTTTAAAAAACATGATGAATTAAAATTCATGACAATAATAGCACACAACAGCAGCTCAATTTATAAGGGAATAAAATGAGTTAGAGGATTGAAAGGTCCTTACATTAAGCAGTGGTAAAAGTAGTAATTGCAGGTAGGTTCTAGTCAAAATCCATGTAATTTTTAGGTTCACAACTAAAAGAATAATAAAAGAACGTATTACCAGTAAACTAAAGATGGAAAATAGAATAATAAAAAAACATGACATACTTAATGGCTCACTTCTAAAGAATGCAGTATGGGAAGGGGAAAACATAATAACTTTATAGTGAAGTAACCTGGCAGATAACATCTTAATCACAGTTAATATGACCAGTGATAAGTCATTTTGTTAGCAGGCACCCTCTGATATGATGTGATGAGAAATGCACTTCATCTCTGTGGTGCACTCTCTCCAAACCCCATAACCTAATCTAATCATGAGACAAACCCAAATTGAAGGACATTCTACCAAATGCCTGACAAATTCTGCTCAAAACTGTTATAGTCATGAAATTCAAAGACTAAGAAACTGTCACATATCAGGGGAGACTAAAGGCATATAACAACTAAATGCAATGTGGTATTATAGACAGCATCCTGAAGCAGACTATTTAGACTATTACAATTCAAATAAAATCTGAAGGTTAGTTAATAAAGATGTAGAAATGTTCATTTCCTAATAACAACAAATGAGAACATTCAGGAAAATTGAAATTTAGGGGAGATTGAACCTTGGTGAGGGATTTACAGGAAATTTCTGTACTATCTTTGCAACTTTTCTGTAAACCTTAAAGTATTCCAAAATAAAAAGTTTATCTAAAACAAACTTCATAAATATAAAAGTACATAAGACAAGAAAGAAAGAAAAGAACAGGTATAATAAATAGACAACAAAGAGGATGCCAGACATAAATCTAAATATGCCAATAATTAACATGAAATATTATTAGACTAATGTCCCAATTAAAGAAATGGTCCAGTGGTGCTTGGCTGTCTCATTCAGTAGAGCATGCAACTCTTGATCTCTGGGTTGTGAGTTCAGGCCCCACGTTTGGCATAAAGCTTACTTAAAAAACAAACAAACAAAGACACAATCCAACTGTATGAAAAAAATCAACCATATGCTGCTTGTAAGAGATACATTTTATTTTTAAAGATTTTATTTGTTTATCTGAGATAGAGTGAGAGTGAGAGAGCAAAAGCAGGGGGAGCAGCAGGCAGAGGGAGAAGCAGGCTCTCCATCGAGCAGGGAGCCCAGCACAGAGCTCGATCCCAGGACCCTGGGATCACGACCTGAGCCAAAGCCAGCCACTTAACTGGCTGAGCCACTCAGGCACCCCACAAGAGATACATTTTAAATGTAAGAGTACAAAATGGTTAAAAATGGGGGCACCTGGATGGCTCAGTCGATTGTCTGCCTTTGACTCAGGTCATGATATCGGGGTCCTGGGTTTAAGCCCCATGTCAGTCTCCCACTCAGCATGGAGCCTGCTTCTCCCTCTCCCCCAACCCCTGCTTATGCATGTACTCTCTCTGTCATAAATACATAAACATCTTTTCAAAATATGTCAGGACAGCTATATGAATATTAGATAGAATAGACTATATTCTGGAGGATCTGGAAGGCTGTATGCATACAAAGGGCTGCACATATGCTCAAGGGAGATCAGAGATGGCCGAACTTAGGCCTTATATAAACAGAAAGTAAAAATCAGGGAAGACTTGTAAACTGCCTGAACTTAGAATGAGTGTACCAACACATGCATACATTCCCTGGGAAAGGGTGGAAACCTTGTTGGCTCAAAGTGTTTGAGCAAAATCTCTGACAAATAATTGATCACAAGCTATCATGACCCAAGGGTGAAACCTAGGTGGCTAGGCTTAAAAATTAAGAACAAGAATGTTAACAACAACAGCAACAGCAAAAAACTGAGCAAAGATTCCAGTTGTCACACACCACAGGGGAGATGGACACTACATAATTAATCCAAGCATATCACTAAGCAAAAACAAAGGAACATAGTGCAATATAAAAAATAAAAATAGCTCTCCTCCAGACACCCAAGATGCTGAAAGGAAAGAAGGTGAAGGAGAAGGTGGCGGCCCCGGCCCCTGCTGTTTTGAAGAAAAAGGAGGCCAAGAAGGTGGTCGATCCCCTGTTTGAGAAAAAGCCCAAGAATTTTGGCATTGGACAGGACATCCAGCCACAAAGGGATTTCACCCACTTTGTCAAATGGCCCTACTACATGTGGCTGGAGTGGCAAAGGGTTATTTTCTAGAAACATCTGAAAGTGCCTCCAGTGATTAACAAGTTCGCCCAGGCCTTGAACCTTCAAACCGCCACTCAACGACTTAAGCTGGCCCACAAATACAGACCAGAGACAAAGCAGAAGAAGCAGAGATTGTTGGCCCAGGGTGAGAAGACAGCTGCTGGCAAAGTGGATGTCCCCAGTAAGAGGCTGCCTGACCTTCGAGCTGGGATTAATATTGTCACCACCTTAGTGGAAAACAAGAGGGCTCAGCTGGTAGTGATTACACATGATGTGGATCCCACTGAGCTGGTTGTCTTCCTGCCTGCCCTATTTTGTAAGTTGGAGTTCCCTACTGCATTATCAAGGGGAAGGCCATACTGGGGCATCTGGTCGACAGGAAGACCTACACTACTATTGCCTTCACACAGGTTAACTCAGAAGACAAGGGAGCTCTGGTTAAGCCAGTGGAAGCCATCAAGACCAATTACAATGACAGATACAATGAGATATATTGTCATTGGGAAGGCAATGTCCTGGTTCCAAAGTTGATGTCTCTCAATGCCAAGATAGAAAAGGCAAAGGCTAAAGAACTGGCTACCAAACTAGGCTGAGTGGATGCTGTCGAATTTTCTTTACATAGAAGTAATAAAAAGTTCTTTATAAATAGATAAATACATACATACATAGAAACAAGGTGTAACCCATACACGGGGGAAAAGCAGCTTATACAAATTATCTGCAGGAGGGCCTCCATGATAGATTCAGTACATATGAACTTCAAATAAGCTATTAAAAATATAAACTAAAATAAACCTTATTTAAAGAATAAAAGGAATGTGTAATGACAATGGCTTATCACATAGGGAACATTAACAAAGAGATATGAATTATAAAAAAGAAATGGATAAAAATTCTAGAATTAAAAGGTACAGTTGAATTGAAAAATTCATTCAAGGGACTCAAAAGCAGATTTGAGCTGATAGAAGAAAGAATTAGTAAACTAAAAGGTAGATCAATAGATACTATCCAATCTAAAGAAATAACATGTAAAAAAAAAAAAAAGAAGAAGAAAACTAAAGAACCTCAAAGGCCTGAGAGACACCATCAAACACACCACATATGCATAATGGGAGTTCCAGAGGAGAAGAGGAGGAAAGGGGGGCATAAGTACATGAAGAAATAATGAGTGAAAACCACAAATCTAATGAAAAGCATTAATCACAGCATCCAAGTTAATGCCCTACACCCAATCTACATCCAAGTTTAATGAATTCTGAGTAGAACAAATTCACAGATCTTTATAGCTAGAGAGGGAAAGCCAAAGAGAAAACCTGAAAATAGCAAGAGGAAAATCACATGTGAACCACAATGAGATTAACGGCTGACTTCTCATTAGAAACAATGGAGAAAAGAAGGTGGTATTATGACATATTCAAAGTGCTTGGGGAGAAAACTCCACCAAGAATTCTAGGAGTCAGGTCACTGTGGCAACAGTTCATAACAACACTTTCTCCTCCCCAGCTTCTGGGTGTCCCTTCAGGGATTCTGCTGTAAGTTGTGCTGAGGAGAAGGGTGTGGGAGGTCTCTGACCTGCCACCATGGGGGACGGTAGAGGGGACAACTTTGAAGGTATGAGCACTGATCGCCTTAAACTGGAGTTATTGGAAGAAATCCATATGAAAGACTTGGTACAGCTCTCAATACTTGAAATAAGACACAAGATAGTGGACCTGGAAGCCAAACTCAATACTCACAATGAAGGTGGTGAATGGAAAACCCGTTATGAAGCGCAACTTGAACTGAATGTTCAACTAGAAAAGCAAATTGTTATTCTCAAAGAGAAAATGGAAAAAATCCATGGAAATCCTTCAGATAGACTAGCTTCTATTCGTGTCTATGAGAGAATGCCAGTGGAATCCTTAAATACATTACTTAAACAGCTAGAAAAAGAAAAAAGGAGTCTTGAAAATCAAGTGAAAAACTGTGCCCTTAGACTGGAACAAGAGTCAAGAGCTTACCACAAAACCAATGATGAACGCCGCGCATACCTAGCTGAAATGTCTCACATCTCTGGCTCACACCAAGTTTCTAAAAGGCAACAGATGGATCAACTTCATAGAATTAAAGATAATCACGTGAAAGCAGGAAGACATAATCCAGCTAATCAGAAGATAGTAAATGCCAAGAAAGGACCAGCAAAAAAGATCACAAAACCAAACCATCTTCCAAAACTCAATCCATGATTCCAGAACTGGATGTATTTCTATTTCTTCCCTTTATTCATATGTAATAGTCAACTTGTGAAGTTCGAGTTAGTGCATTTTTCAGGGAATGAAATAGATTTTTTTAAAAAGCTATTAAAACTTCTTTAGCTCCTCTTCCAGCTGTTTGTTCCTTTTTCCGCATGAAAGTAATTTTTTAGTAATCTAGTTTAGTTTCAAAAATTACTCTAGAAAATAATTTTAGTGACTCTAATATATCTAATAACAATTTGTGATTCTTAAAAAGTCCTAGAGAACGTGAAGGTTATCATCATTATATTTTCTTTTTAATAACCTCTCCATGATATGCTTTGATAGGTAACATTGCTATTGTATTTGGTTTCTAGTCGGCCGTAATCTAAAAATGTGAGCTTGGGGCGCCTGGGTGGCTCAGTCAGTTGGGCGTCTGACTCTTGATCTGAGCTCTCATCTTGATCTCAGGGTCATGAGTTAAAGCATTAAACCCACTTAAAAATAAATAAACAAATAATATTCTTTTAAAAAATATGAATTCACCAAAACTTTTTGCTATTTTAGGCTGTATCATGTTCATTTTTTTAAGCGCAAAGCTTAAACAAGGCTGCAAATCAACTGCATTTTAAACTGTGGCTTGAAGTATCATGGTATTGAGGAAATAGCTTTCAATCGGGAATCAGCTTGGTTATAGTCCCCACTCTGCCATGAACTTATGAGATTTGGGGAAAGCCCCTTCACCTCATCTTTATTTCTTGTACCTATAAAATGACTGAGGCAACTTCTAATGCTTCTTACCGTTCTAGAAAATGAATATGTATTCAACTACAGGGTCCTGTCACTTAGCACATAGTGAATTAAGTCATGTTTGTGATGCTTATTAATTCATAGTAATGAGCTCATTTGTTGGACCAAACTTGGCCAGTGTCCACAACACTCAAGTCTAGAAGTGGAGATAGAATGAGGATAGGAGACAGTTCTTCTAGAAAATTTATTAAATTCTCCTATTCATGTTTAGACTGTTTTTGTAATTGTTACATAGATCTGCAATCCACATATAATTTATATGCTCAACTTCATAAGTGAATTTAAATTCCCAGAAATCACCCAATGGTCAGTGTAACTTTTAGCTAATGGCGTTCTCACATTGTATCTGGCACTAAAACCTAAATTCTATTCAGTATACTAGTAATGAATACCAAATGCGTTTCTATAACTATCTCAATAGTTATTCACTTTCTTTAAGGAGAATGCATAAATTCCATATAGCCAAATAATTTTTATATGACTATAAAATATAATGCAGTGAAATATAAAGTCAATTCCTATAAATTACTTTAGATTGGAGTTGTTTGGAAATATTGTCTCCTATTCTTAATTAAGCTAACTGCAGATACCAGATACCATGGCCCATATTATCAAACAATTACTAGATTTTTATGTTTTATACCATCTTTCTTAGCATTAGCAACAAATTGATAATCTTAATATTAGTAATAAATAGAATCACAGATCATCACTGAAGAATAAAAAAGGTAGTTTTTTCCCTATCATACAGAGATAGGCCATTGTAGGGACTGAATTAAAGAACATTTAAAATTATCTCAATCACTGTGATGGTCTATTGAACAGCTTCCCATGGGGATCTATCACATTTAAGTGTTAGTTCTATAGGTGCTTCTTTTGAATACTTTCCAGATATCAGAAAGTGTCTCTTAAACATGATGATGGAATGTTGATGAGGTAGTGTAAAAGACTGAAATGAGAGACTTTCAAGATCCGTATTCTGGTATCAGTTTTGCCACTTCTAAGCTTCTGACTATAAGCAAATCACTTTTTTTTTTTAAGATTTTATTTATTTGACAGAGAGAGATCACAAGTAGGCAGAGAGGCAGGCAGAGAGAGAGAGAGAGAGAGAGGAGGAAGCAGGCTCCCTGCTAAGCAGAGAGCCTGATGTGGGACTCCATCCCAGGACCCTGAGATCATGACCTAAGCCGAAGGCAGCGGCTTAACCCACTGAGCCACCCAGGCGCCCCAGCAAATCACTTTTTATTGCCTCATTTCATTATGTATAGAGCTGGGAATATTTACCCTACCACCTTGGGATTGCTGTGTGGACCAAGGGTACTTACTGAACATTTGTTTATTTACTTCTTTATACCTTATTTCCCTCTGAAAGTTTGCCACTAAATTTAGAGGTATAAAAGCAACATCCACAACATAGAAGATGAAAATAAAAGTTAAACAGTTTTGCAAGAATTTGTGACTAAGCAAAACTCTAGCTTTAAGCTTTCTAACAGCCAGCACAAAGAAGGAATGAGCTGCATAGCTCTCATTAGTTTTGTAGATGGAATACACAAGTAGTGAAAAAGTTTGCCCTCATTCCCTAGTTCTAAGTTCTGAAGATAATTTGCCATGCAAGATTTTATAAGAAAGTGCAATTATTGGGGCACCTGGGTGGCTCAGTCACTAAGTGTCTGCTTTCAGCTCGGATCGTGGTCCCAGTGTCCTGTGATCAAGCCCCATATCGGGCTCCCCCCTCAGCAGGGAGCCTGCTTCTCCCTTTCTCATTCCCCCTGCTTGTGTTCCCTCTCTTGCTATCTCTCTCTGTCATAAATAAATAAATTTTTTAAAAAGAAAGTGCAATTATTTATTGCAATAATCAAAAAAAAATGAGAGTTTGGGATCCTTCTTTGTTTAATACTGAAATATGTATTGATAAATACCAGTATTTTTTGAGTTCAGAACTCATGGGTACCTGGGTGGCTCAGCTGGTTGAGCCACGCTCAACAGGGAGCTCAGTTTCTGCTCTGCTTCTCCCTCTGACCCTCCCCCCTCTCATGCTTTCTCACTCTCTCTCAAATAAATAAATAAATAAAATCTTTTTTAAAAGTTCAGAATTCATAAAGCAGAGAATCAGTAAAACAATATTTAGTATATTTCAAATTTTTAAGTGTCTAAATGTATTACAAAATATCAAGAAATACTATTTATAAACACAGATGATATTACAACCAAAAAGACAGGTAATAACAAGTATTGGCTAGGATGTGGAGAAATAGGAATCCTTACACACTGCTGGTGGGGAAGTACAATGATGCAACCACTTTGGAAAACAGTTCGGCAGTTCCTCATAAGGTTAAACATAGCGTTATCATATGATTCAGAAATTCCACTCTTATGTATATACCCAAGAGAATTTAAAGCCTATGTCTAGGGGAGCCTGGGTAGTTCAGTCAGTTGGGCATCTACCTTTGGCTCAGGTCATGATCTCAGGGTCCTGGGATCAAGCCCCATGTTGGGCTCTCTGCTCCGCCGGGAGTCTGCTCCTCCCTCTCACTCGCCCTCTGTGCTCCCCCCACCAATAAATAAAATCTTTAAAAAATGAATCCTATGTCCACATAAAAACCTGTACATGAATGATTATAGCAACATTATTCATAATAGCCAAAAAGTGGAAGCCACCCAAATGTGCATCAACTAATAAATGGATAAACAAAGCATAGTGTATCCAAACAATGGAATATTATTCAGCAATAAAAAGAAATGAAGTACTGATATATGCTATAACATGGATGAATCTTGAAAATAAGTGAAAGAAGGCAGTCATAAAATACTACATATGACATAATTCCATTTACATGAATTATCTAGAGGGTAGGTGATGGGGAGTGACTGCAAATGCTACAGGGTTTCTTTGGGGGTGATGAAAATGTTCTAAAATTAATGGTGGTGATGGTTGTACAACTCTGTGAATATACTAAAAACCATTGAGCACTTTAAGTGAGTTAATCGTATGTTATATGATTTATATCTCAATAACACTGCTAGTAAAAAATAATCCTATACCCACCGAAATAATCCTTAAAAATTGAAGGCCCCACAAAAAAAGACATTCCCGGGGAGGGGGGAAGCCCAGGAGAACTAATTGCTATCAGACCTGCCTTATAAGAAATTTTTAGAAATTCATCAGGCTAAAAAAAAGAATAAAAAAGGGTTTTTTTTTTTAAGATTTTATTTATTTATTTGAAAGAGAGACAGTGAGAGAGAACATGAGCGAGGAGAAGGTCAGAGGGAGAAGCAGACTCCCCAAAGAGCTGGGAGTCCGATGCGGGACTCGATCCCGGGACTCCAGGATCATGACCTGAGCCGAAGGCAGTCGTCCAACCAACTGAGCCACCCAGGCGCCCAAAAAAGGGGTTTTTTTAATTTAAAAAAAAAGGAACTTTGTGAGGCTGAAGAGAAATTGTAACTCAAACCCACACAAAGCAAGAAAACACCAGTAAATGTAATTACATAGGAAAACATAAAATACAACATAAACATATTTTTCTTTCCTTCTCACAACTGATTTAAAAGTCATCTGCATAAAACAATAATTATTAAAATATTGGTAGATTTACATAAAAAAGTGATGAATGTGATAATAGCACAAAGGAAGGGAGAGGAAAGGAAGTAATATTAAAGCACTTCTATATACTACCAGAAATAAGTTAGGACTAATGTGTAGTGTATTGTTTTTGGTTAAGATGTATATTGTAATTCCCAGACCTACCACTAAGAAAATAATTCAACAATTAGAGTAAATAAAGAAAATTAAGATGGCACACTAGAAAATATCTGTTTAGTGCAAAAGTAGACAGTAAGGAAGAAATAGAGGAGAAAAATACATGAGACATAGAAAATAGCAAAATGGTAGTTATAAATAATGACATTTATATTATGATCAATAATTACATTAAATGTAAATGAAATAAACATTAAAATAAAAATAGATGATCAGACTAGATTTATAAATGGAATCTGGAGCACGTGGGTGGCTCAGTGTCAGTTAAGCATTCAACACTTGATTTCAGCTCAGGTCTTGATTTCAGGCTCAGGAGTTCCAGCCCCATGCTGGGCTCCATGCTGGGTAGGAAGCCTACTTAAAAAAAAAGAGGATCTAACTGTAGGCTGTCTAGAACAGATACTTTAGATTCAAGGCACAGATAGGTTGAAAGAATGGAAAATGATATGCCGTGTGCAAACTGTAAGTAACCATAAGACAGCTGGAGCAGCTATCCCAAGGCATTAGTTTTCTATTGCTTGTAACAAAGGACCACAAATTTAGCAGCTTGAAACAGTAACAATTTATTAGTTCACAGTCTTACAGGCCATAAGTCCAGGCATGTTCTCTGCTTAGGGACTCAAAAAGGAAAAATCAAAGTGTTGGACAGGCTGGCTTCTTATCTGGAAGCCCTAGGGAATAATCTGCTTCTAAACAAACAAACAAACAAAAGCATCTGCTCTGAAGTTCAAAGAATCTGCTTTCAACTTCAGGTTTTTGGCAGAAATTCCATTCCTGGCAGCCATAAAACTGAGGTCCCCATTTCTTTGACACATGGTCCCTACTATCTTTCCACAAGCAATAGAGCTTTAAATCTTTCTTGGGCATTGAATCTTTGTCAACCTAATTTAGCACCAGCCAGAAAAAACCTTTGTGTTTACAGGGTTCACCTGATTAGGTCAGTTCCACCTAGATGATCTTTGTATAAGATTAACTGACTTGGGTTTTTTTCAAAAAAAAAATATATGTTTTAAGTAAGCTTTATGCCCAATGTGGGGCTTGAACTCACTACCCCAGGATCAAGAGTCACATGCTCTACTGACTGAGCCAGCCAGGCGCCCCAGACTTAGGGCTTTAATTACATCTGGAAAATTGATCACTTCATAACAGTATCCAGATTAGTATCTGAATGAATAAGAAGAGAACAGGAATCTTGTGTAGCCATCTTTAAAATACTGCCTACCACAAGTAACATCATATAAAATAGACTTTAACACAAACAGTATTACTAGAGAAAAAAATGACATTTTATAGTGAGGAAGAGTCAATTCATCAGGAAGACATAACAATTATAAATGCATACCTGACAAAGGTGCCCCAACATAAATGATACAAAACCTGATAGAACTGAAGGGAGAATAATCTCTAATATCTTACTCTCAATAATTAGTAGAACAAGCAGCAATGTCCACAATAACCAAAATACAGAAAGAACCCAGATGTCCATCGACAGATAAATGGATAAGGAAGATGTGACAAATACACACACACACATACACACAAACACACACACACACACACACACACACACACACAATGGGATATTACTCAGCCATCAAAAAAAATGAAATCTTACCATTTGCAATGACATGGATGGAACTAGAGGATATTTTGCTAAGCAAAAATAAGTCAATCAGAGAAAGACAATTATATGATTTCATTCCTATGTGGAATTTAAGAAACAAAACAGATGATCATAGGTGAAGGGAGTTAAAAACACAGTAAGACAAAATCAGAGAGGGAGACATACCATAAGAGACTCTTAACTATAGGAAACAAACTGAGGGTTGCTGGAGGGGAGGTAGGTGGGAGGAGGAGGTGAAACTAGGTGATGGGCATTAAGGAGGGCACTTGATGTAATGAGCACTGGGTGTTCTATGCAACTGATGAATCACTGAACTCTACATCTGAAACTAATAATACACTATATGTTAATTAATGGAATTTGAATAAAATTTTTAAAAAAAACAATTAATAGAACAATTAGAGAAAAAAATCAGCAAGGATAAAGAAGACCTGAACAACACTGTCATAAAATTTACTCTAAATGATATCTAGGGGACATTCCATCCAACAACAAAAGAATACACATTTTATTTTCAAGTGTACATGGAACATCTAATATTGTTTTCATTTACAGCCTATCCTCGGCCATAAAACAAGCTACAATGGGTTTAAAAGGATTAAAATTTTAAAAATAAAAAAATTTTATTAATTGAAATTATACAATGTATGTATCTGATGACAATGGCATTAGAAATCAATAATAGGGGTGCCTGGGTGGCTCAGTGGGTTAAGCCGCTGTCTTCAGCTCAGGTCATGATCTCAGGGTCCTGGGATCAAGTCCCACATTGGGCTCTCTGCTCAGCAGGGGGCCTGCTTCCCTTCCTCTCTCTCTGCCTGCTTCTCTGCCTACGTGTAATCTCTGTCTGTCAAATAAATAAATAAAATCTTAAAAAAAAAAGAAATCAATAATAGAAGGAAATTTAGGAAATCCAGAAATACTTGCAAATTAAACAATATATTTCTAATAACCCACAGGTAAAAGAAGAAATCTCAAGGATAATTAGAAAGAAATTTGAACTGAATGAAAACCAAATCACAATGTGTTAAAAATATATGAGGTAGAGCTAAAACCATGCATGGAGGGAAAATTATAGCTTGACATTATAGGAGAAAAGAAGAAAGATCTCAAGTCAATAATCTAAGTTTTTGCCTTAAGAATCTATAAAAATTAAAGCAAACTGAGCCCAAGGCAAACATAAGATAGAGATAATAGAAATTGCGAAATATCGGGGCCCCTGGGTGGCTCAGTGGGTTAAAGCCTCTGCCTTTGGCTCAGGTCATGATCCCAGGGTCCTGGGATCAAGCCCTCCATCGGGCTCTCTGCTCCATGGAGAGCCTGCTTCCTCCTCTCTCTCTGCCTGCCTCTCTGCCTACTTGTGATCTCTGTCTGTCAAATAAATAAATAAAATCTTAAAAAAAAAAGAAATTGCAAAATATCAACCTCATGCAAATGTAGGTAAAGAAGAAATAGAAGAAAAAAAACACGAGACATAAAATAGCAAAATGGCAATTATAAATATATTTATATTATAATCAATAATTATATTAATTATATTAAATGTAAATTATATAAAAACAGATGACCATACTAGATTTAAAAATGGGATGGGGGGCTGGTGCCTGGGTAGCTCATCAGTTAAGCGTCCAACTCCTGATTTCAGCTCAGGTCATGATCTCAGGGTCATGGGATGGAGCCCTGTGTTGGGGCTTCTCCCTCAGCAGGGAGTCTGCTGGAACTTCTCTCTCCCTCTTCCTCTGCCCTTTCCCTCCTGTCTGTCTGTCTAAAATAAATAAATAAATCTTCTTTTAAAAAGAAATCATATTAAGAAAACTTTGGGGTGCTGGTAATAGAGGTTTTCAGCAGTAGGGCTCAAGTTGTCCCAAATGAGAAAAGACATTTTATTATGGGAATAAGAAGAAGGGGGAACACAAGTAAAGGGATGAATCCGTGTAGGTCAGCGCATAACTAGGTTTCTTACTTATTATGGCCTTAGCTAAGAAAGTGGATTTGAAACTTAGGAGGTATCTAACGACATGTTAGTGGAGTTGTAAAGTGTGTTAGAAATATGCTCATGTTAAGGTGGTGGGCCTGGAAGTTGTGTTATTGGAGGGTATGAACTGCTAAGCCTAGGTAAAGATTAGTGGTATTTGTGTGTAGTTAAAGGGAAGGAGTGGTTGTGGTGGTCATGGTCAGAGACGCAAGGCAGGAGATTGTGGTGGATAGCTGGAGGAGAGTAGTAAAAGGCACTTTTTACTAAAAATATTGTTACTAAAAATTTAGTTAGTTTAGTTTAGTTAGTTGATTTAGAAGTTTACTGATAAGAAGCAGGTGTCTTCTGGGGAACGCAATAATCACCAATACTTTTAAGAATGACACAGATAGCGATAGCTGCTACCAGATTTCCCTTTAGACCTGGGAGTATAGGAGTGTACATTTTAGCAAAGAGCAAGAAGTATAGCAGGATCGTGAGCTCTGCAGACACTGAGCTCAGGAACATAATAGGATCCCTAATATCAAAGGAAGAAAAGCAAGAATGTCCTGTGTCCATTTTATGCCTTAGGAGAGGCAGTTCGTGCATACTGTTTGGAAGTCTTAGCACCTAGGGTGAAGTCGTCTCCAGTGGTGAGGTCTTGGATTGAGGTGATATTGTCTGAAGTGATGTCATCTCCAGCAGTAAGTTTCCAGACCAGGGCAATGTCATCTAGGGACTTGGGGGTATCCTTTTTTTTTTTTAAGTATTTTTTTTTGTTTTTATTATTTTTTAATTAATTTTTTTAAAGATTTCATTTATTTATTTGTTAGAGAGAGAGAGAGCGTGGGAGCACAGGCAGACAGAGCGGCAGGCAGAGGCAGAGGGAGAAGCAGGCTCCCCGCTGAGCAAGGAGCCCGATGTGGGACTCCATCCCAGGACCCTGGAATCATTACCCGAGCGGAAGGCAACTGTCCAACCAACGGAGCCACCCAGGCGTCCCTTGGGGTATCCTTTTTAAGGGGTTACCTACTCGGATTGATGTGGGTCTTAGCATTTGCCATGTTTGGTTGAAACAATGGCTTACTTGGGCAGTTGGGCCTCCGGATTATAAACAAATGAAAGTATCCAGACCTGTGGTAATAAGACTACAATCACCGGCACAGTATGTAGCTACACTTAATGGGCTTTTTATTTGGGGTGGAAGTTTAGGTTCAAATGGGTTATATATCAGATGAGCAGCTGACCTGCCTATGGGACAATCTATGGTTAACGGTCCTAGGAGAATATGCACCCTGGATTTGGCCTCCAATCCCCATGGGATAGAGCAAGATCAAAAATTTATAAAGATTGGTTAAGGCCTGGGGTGAGATAGAGACTCATAGAGACTGAAATTTGAAAAGGAATTGTTTGAGAAGACCATTATGTCTCTTAGTTAAAGAGGCTATTTGGGACCTACTAGAGACACAGAAGTTCTGTTGAGTGTCTTTTCCAAGAGCCAGGAATCATATATTTTAAGAAATGAAATGTGTACCTTGGTTATTATTATTGTTTCTAACTCCAAAGGTAATGAGTATTTTGGCAAGGCCTTATATTTAGAGAATGTGAGTCCTTTCATATTTTGGGTTTCCATAAGGCAAGAGATTCCTGGAGTTCTTTAACCTGAAAGAGACCATTTTAAGGCAATGCCCATCGGTTTACAATAAATGTAAAAATAGTACCATTCCTTGGCTGGGGCATCCAGTATTAAGATGACTGCCTGAAGTTTGGCTAAGTGTGTTGTTTTTTGGGTCCCATCTTTTATGAGGGATATCCTAGCTAAAGGATGGGAAGCAGCAACATTTCACTTAGCTCAATCACGTATGACAGTCAGCAGTGCCATTGGGATAAACGTACTGTACTGTTGCTCACTCAGTTAACCCCAGGGGGTTTCCAAGGTATCCAAGCGTTTGGGGGAGAGGTGACTTCTTCTAGTACCTTAGCATCTGGCAAGGGACTGAGGACAGGGAAAGTCACCCCCTCCTGCAAGCAGAATATGCCAGAAAGCCCAGGTGTGGTTGCATCCTCTTTTAAGAAGGCCTCTGTAGCTGTGCCAAGTTTGTGGGATGCTGTTTCCATGACTCAAAGCATACTGGGCAACAGAGTATGTAGGATCACAGGCTCAGGTCTATGAAAGCCTCTATTTTTAGGAAAGCCCTGCAGATGGCCAGTCATTTTTGTTTTGTTTTGTTTTGTTTTGTTTTGTTTTGTTTTAATGGTGTATCGTATGAGATTGCGGGGTGGTTCTTGTACCTGAAGCCCTTGGTCAACTTACAGCCATCAGAAGTGGCTCAGACTCCAGCAAGAATGAGAAGACATTGCCAAAGTGTCTTTGGTGAAGGAGCTTGGCAGGGGGAGGGGGAGTGACTGACAAAAGTGCCTGTCAATTTTAATTTGGGAATAAAATTTGTAAAAGAGAAATATGTTGTCATCAGAACCCAAGACAGACTGAAAGATGTTGGATTGGTATGTCCTTAATGAGTGTATTTACTGAATCTCCTTGGAGGATTATCAGTGTAATGTCATACCTGTGCTCCTACAGGAAGGTGGATGTAGTTAAGACCTTGTCTGTAAAGATTGTGTGTGATGGCACATCTGTTGAGATGTCCCATGGGTAGCCTGGAGGTGTTTGTGTCCCTTCAGAGGAAAAAGCAAACTGTAGCTGAGAGGCTGTTGAAATAGATACTGAACAGAAAATGGTAGCCAAATCTATAAGAGCAAAATATTTGCCAGTTATTCACTGAACAAAATCAGTCATTTTAATAATATTGGATGTCTGGTGTAGGGGCCATAGCATAAAGATAGTAGTGATCTACCATGAGGAATACCCACACACACACACAACTCTTTTTTTTTTTTTTTTAGACTTAAGAACAGGCAAAAATGGCTATCAAAGAAGTAGTGAAGATATACACCCCTTTATTAATTAGGTTTTGTATAGTGAGTCTTAATTCCTGATCCCCCTGTTTTAACTTATATTGGGCCAGGCTAATGATTTTAACTGGGGGTCAGTGGGGTTCCATTTCGTTAAGCCAATCTGTAAGTCCCAAAGTCCTACTTTTTTATGTTTTTTTATAAATTTTATTTTATTTTTTCAGTGTTCCAAGATTCGTTGTTTATTTTTTTTGAATATTTTTTATTTATTTGACAGAAAGATCACAAGTAGGCAGAGAGGCAGGCAGAGAAGCAAGCAGAGAGAGAGGAGGAAGCAGGCTCCCCACCCTGAGGAGAGAGCCTGATGCGGGGCTCGACCCCAGGACCCTGGGATCATGACCTGAGCCAAAGGCAGAGGCTTTAACCCACTGATCCACCCAGGTGGCCCCCAAGATTCATTGTTTATACACCACACCCAGTGCTCCATGCAATACGTGCCCTCCTTAATAACCGCCACCAAGGCCCTCCCAACACTTCACTCCCTTCCCTCCAAAACCCTCAGTTTGTTTCTCAGAGACTACAGTCTCTCATGGTTCATCTACCCCTCCAATTTCCCCCAACTCACTTCTCTCCTTCTCCCAAGTCCTCTATGTTATTCCTTATGCTCCACAAGTAAGTCAAACCATATGATAATTGACTCTTTCTCTGCTTGACTTATTTCACTCAGCATAATCTCCAGTCCCATCCATGTTGATACTAAAGTTGGGTATTCATCCTTCCTGGTGACTGAGTAATATTCCATTGTATATATTGGCCCTATCTTCCTTATCCATTTGTCTGTCGAAGGGCAACTTGGCTCTTTCCACAGTTTGGCGACTGTGGCCATTGCTGCTATGAACATTGGGGTACAGATGGCCCTTCTTTTCACTCCATCTGTATCTTTGGGGTAAATACCCATTAGTGAAATTACAGGGTCATAGGGAAGCTCTATTTTTAATTTCTTAAGAGATCTCCACACTGGTGGTGCCTGGGTGGCTCAGTGGGTTAAAGCCTCTGCCTTCAGCTCAGGTCATGATCCTGTGGTCCTGTGATTGAGCCCCACATCGGGCTCTCTGCTCGGCAGGGAGCCTGCTTCCCTTCCTCTCTCTCTGCCTGCCTCTCTGTTTACTGTGGTCGCTGTCTGTCAAATAAATAAATAAAATCTTTAAAAAAAAAAAAAAAGAAATCTCCACACTGTTTTCCAAAGTGGCTGTACCAACTTGCATTCCCACCAACAGTATAAGAGGGTTCCCCTTTCTCCACATCCTCTCCAACACTTGCGGTTTACTGTCAAAGACCTACTTTAATTTTAAGTTACTATTTATTGTGTCAGACCACATATGTCTAAATGGAATATTTTAGGTCAATGGTTATTATAATTTTGGAAACTTAGATAAGGCTACAATTAGAGTGAAACAAACCAATTTTTTTCTTCACTTTATATTTAGTTACCTTCTTAAGATTATAGAGGACAGAATGCTGAAGTTCAGTGAGATTCCCAGATACAGCTACAATTTGAGCCCCATCTTGATTAAGTCCATAAAGGCCTTATCAATTGATGTAGTTTAGCAAATGTTAAAGTTAATTCAGAACAAAGGTTGTAGAGGCACAATAGCCAATCAGCAGTCTTTTTATCATTTACTTATACAAATTCTTTAGCATTTAATTTTGGACTTGAACTCGATCAAATTTGGGGCTTTGTTTTAAACTAGTTTTATATATATATATCACATATATGCATATATATACGATTTCTCTATTATATATTTATATTATAATCTTTTATATGCATATATAATTACTTAATTACATTTCATTTTCTCCCCCTGTACCTAGAAGTTTGTTTTAAAGATTTTATCTATCTGTCAGAGAGAGAGAGTGAGCACAGGCAGACAGAATGGCAGGCAGAATGGCAGGCAGAAGCAGGCTCCCTGCCAAGAAAGGAGCCCAATGCGGGACTCGATCCCAGGACACCAGGATCACGACCTGAGCCAAAGGCAGCCGCCCAATCAACTGAGCCACTCAGGCGTCCCTAGAAATTTGTTTTAAAAGCAGTAAGTAATCCAGGGCTGGGGTACCTGGGTGGCTCAGCTGATTAAATGTCTGACTTAATTTCAGCTGAGGTCATGATCACAGGTTTGTGAGATCAAGTCCTACATCAGGCTCCGCACTAGGTTTGGAGTCTGCTTAAGATTCTCTCTCCTTTGGGACGCCTGGGTGGCTCAGTTGGTTGGGTGGCTGCCTTCAGCTCAGGTCATGATCCCAGCGTCCTAGGATTGAGTCCCACATCAGGCTCCTTGCTCGGCAGGGAGCCTGCTTCTCCCTCTGCCTGCCATTGTCTGCCTGTGCTCACTCTCTCTCTCTCTGACAGATAGATAAAATCTTTAAAAAAAAAATTCTCTCTCCTTCTCCTTTGCCCCTCCCCCACCTCTATCTCTTAAATAAATAAATAAATCTTTAAAAAATAAAATAAGGGGCACCTGGGTGACTCAGTGGTTTAAGCCTCTGCCTTCAGCTCAGGTCATGATCCCAGGGTCCTGGGATCTCTCTCTGTCAAATAAATAAATAAAATCTTAAAAAATAAATAAATAAATAATAAAATAAAATAAAATCAATAAGGGCGCCTGGGTGGCTCAGTTGGTTAAGCATCTGCCTTGGGCCCAGGTCATGCTCATGGGGTCCTGGGATCTAGTCCTGAACTGGGTTCCCCACTCTGTAGGGGTCTGATTCTCCCTCTCCCTCTGCTCCTCCTCCCTGCTTGTTCTCTCTCTCTCTCAAATAAATAAAAATGTTTAAAAAAATAAAATCAATAAGTAATCTAGGGCTAGCAGTATGTTTGTCAGACCTTCATTTGCTCAGTACATAAGGTTTAAAGTTTGCCTTTTTTCCCCTTGGCCTTGTATCCCCATGGGCCAAAAACCATGGTCTTTTTTTTTTCCTGTTTTTTTCCCCTGTGCTATAGGCTTGTAGCCACCTGAAGCCACAGTCTTTAGTTTTTGTCTCCAGCTGGTAAGAGAGAAAGGGGGAGAGAAAACGGACCCCATGCCTCTAAGGAAACTCTCACTGGGGCCATCCCTGTCCCAATTTAAGCTTTTTTTTTTTTTCCTTTTAAAATGGCCTATATTTCTAGGTAGCTAAACTCCCTCCCCTTTTTTTAACCTTTGGAACCTACGTGTGTCAAACCAGGGAAATCAGATTTGGCCCAGTGGACCAAGCTGTCCAGACTAAGTGAGGAGTGCCATGGAGGCTCATGCTTTCGAGGTTCTCCTTGATTTAGCTGGAAGGTCATGGCAGTGTCCAGCAGGTATATCATGAACCAGTGGCCTCCAGAGTGCCAACATGCCAAGAGCCAGCCACGCCTTCCCTGATAGCACCCATTGTTTGGTAAAGCCAGTCAGTAAGCCAAGAGCAGTCTACAAGCAAGCCCCCTCCGTTGAACCCTGAGTCACCTAGCACACTGTGCCAACTGTTCTATGCCCAGGCGTTCATTTATAAAGGTGACTGTATGATAAAGGAGGGATAGGTATAGGCCACTGACTTAATTGGGAATGGCAAGACAGGCAGCGTAAACAGTTTAAGATTGGGTCGTTTAAATAATTTTGGCAGGCTCTGAACTACAGGAATGTTCTCTGGTTGCCTGGTACCTGGCTCTGGGATGATTAAGGTAAAGGAATATTGTCTATTATTTCTAGAGTAACCATAAGTAACATTAAAATGTTCTTTCAATGGCATCAATCTCTCCATGCTGCTACTCAGTAATCTTTATAAATTAAGACTGGGGCACAGAACAACTTCACACCCATTAGACTGGCTAGTATTAAAAAAAGAAAGAAAGAAAGACCAAAGAAAGATTATTAGCAAGGATGTGGAGAAATTGGAATGCTTGTGCATTGCTGCTGAGAAGTAAACTGGTGTAGTTGCTGCAGAAAATGATATGGCAATTCCTCAAAAAATTAAAAATTAAAGATAGAATTACCATATAATCCAGCAATTCCACTTCTGTGTATATGCCAAAAAAAATTGAAAGCAGGGTGGCTCAGTGGGTTAAAGTCTCTGCCTTCAGTTCAGGTTGTGATCTCAGGGTCCTGGGATCGAGTCCAGAATCGGGCTCTCCACTCAGTGGGGAGCCTGCTTCCCCCCCCTCTCTGCTTGCCTCTCTGCCTACTTGTGATCTGTCTGTCAAATTAAAAAAAAAAAAGAATTGAAAGCAGGGACTCCAAGAGATATTTGTACACCCATGTTCACAGCAGCATTATTCACAATAGTCAAAAGGTGGTACAGTGGTCTGAATATGTCCCCCAAAATTCATACCTTGTAATCCAAATTCCCAAAGGTGATGGGCCCCAACCACATTGGTAGGTGGGGTCTTCGGGAGATGATTAATTTATGAGGGTGGAGCTCTCATGAATGGGATCAGTGTTTTCATGAAAGAGATCCCACAGTGCTCCCTAGCCCCTTCTGCCCTGTAAGAACACAGAGAAAAGGCATTGGTTGTGAACCAGGAAGAGTGCTTTCATCTGACCATACTAGCATCTTGATCTTGGATTTCTAGCCTCTAGAAATGTGAGAAAGAAATTTCTGCTGTTTACAGGCCACCTAGTCTGTGGTAATCTGTTACAGCAGCCCAAATGGACGAAGACAGGTGGCAGCAACCCAAGTGTCCAGTGACAGATGAATGGATAAACAAAATATAGTGTGCACACACATACACACACACACCATACACAATGGAACATTATTCAGTCTTAGAAAGAAGGAAATTCTGACACATGTCACAATAGGGATAAACCTTGAAGACAAGTGGAAATAAGCCAGTCACAAAAGGACAAATATATGATTCCCCTTATATGAGGTACCTAGAGTAGTCAAAGTTATAGAGACAGCAACTACAATAGTGGTTGTCAGGGGCTGGGAGGAGGAAATGCTTAATGGGAACAGAGTTTCAGTTTGGGAAGATGATACAGTTCTGGAGGTAGATGGTGGTAATGACTGTGCAACAATGTAAATGTACATTATACCACTAAAATGTATACTTAAAATGGCTAAAATGGCAAATTTTATGTTATGCATATTTTACCACAAATAAAAACAAATTCTCAGCAAAGTCAGAATAGAAGGTAAATTTCTCAAACTGATAATGGACATGAGAAAAGTCTATAGCTCACATCATAACATCATCATAGTATCAATGGTCAAAGAGTGAATGCTCTCCCACTTTGGTTGTAAACAGTCAAGAATGCCCATGCTTGCCACTCAGATTAAGCACTGAACTGGAGATTACTAAGCCAGAGCAATCAGGAAAGGAAAAGAAATAAAAAGCATCCAGATTGGGAAGGAGGAAACAGAACTGGCTCTTTTGAGAGATGACAATCGCCAATATAAACTCAGATGAAATCCACAAAAAAGCACTACTAGATTATTAAGTGAGGTTAGCAGGAATATGAGATAAAAGATAAATAATAGGGGCGCCTGGGTGGCTCAGTGGGTTAAGCCTCTGCCTTCAGCTCAGGTCATGATCTCAGGGTCCTGGGATCGAGCCCCACATCGGGCTCTCTGCTCAGCAGAGAGCCTGCTTCCTCCTCTCTCTCTGCCTGCCTCCCTTCCTACTTGTGATCTCTCTCTCTCTCTGTCAAATAAATAAATAAAATATTTTTTTTAAAAAAGATAAATAATATAAATTTTATTTCTATATACTAGCAATGAAAAAACTGTGAAAATGAAATGAAGATAATTCTATAATACCATCAAAGAAAATAAAATACTTAAAAATATACACCAAAACATACACCAAAAATTGCTGAGGTAATTTAAAGATCTATATAAACGGAGAGAAATTCCATGTCATGAACTGACTCAGTATTATTAAGATGACAATTCTCACCAAATTTATTTATAAATTAAATGGAATATCTATAAAAATTTTGGCAGCCTTTTTTTTCTTTTGCAGAAATAAACAAGCTGAAAAAAAATTAACAAGCTGATCCTAAAATGGATATGGAAATGCAAATGATCCAGAATAACAAACATGAACTTGAAAGAGAGTCAATGGGAGAATTTTTGCCTCCATATTTCAAAACTTACTGTAAAGTCAGTTATCAAGACTGTGATGCTAACATGAAGATAATAGAGAAATCAATGGAACAGAATGGAGAGTCCAAAATGAACCTTTATATTATGGTCAGTGATTTCTGACAAGGTGCCAAGGCAATTCAATGTAGAAATGACAGCCCTGGGGCATCTGGGTTGTTCAGTGGGTTAAGCATCTGTCTTCAGTTCAGGTCTTGATCTCAGGGTCCTGGGATTGAGCCCAGCATCGGGCTCCCTGCTCTGTGGGGAGCCTGCATTTCCCTCTCTCTCTTCCTGCTGCTCCCTGTGCTGGTGTTCTCTCTCTCTCTCTGTGTCAAATACATAAATAAAATCTTTAAAATTTTTTTTTAAAAAGAAATGACAGTCCTTTCAACAAATGCTGCTAGGACAACTGGACATCCATAAGCAAATGATACATTTAGACCTTTATCTTACACCACACACCATCGATGAACTCAAAGCGCACCTGGGTGGCTGGGTTGATCATCTGACTCTGAATTTCAGATCAGGTCATGATCTCAGGGTTGTGGGATTGAGCCCCACGCTGGGCTCTGTGCTCAGCACAGAGTCTCCTTATACCTCTCCCTCTGCTCCCCCCCCCCACTCTCTCTCTAATAAATAAGTAAAATATTTTTTTAAAGATTTTATTTATTTATTTGACCGAGAGATAGAGAGCACAAGCAGGCAGAGGGAGAGGGAGAAGCAGGCTCTCTGCTGAGCCGGGAGCCCGATGTGGGACTCGATCCTAGGACGTTCGGATCATGACCCGAGCCGAGGAAGCCACTTAACCGACTGAGCCACCCAGGAGCCTAAATAAGTAAAATCTTTTTTAAAAATGAACTCAAAATGAATCAGAACTAAAGTGAAAGCTAAAACTATAACAATTCTAGAAGTAACAGAAAAGTCTTTGTGACTTTGGGGTTTATTTCCTTATATGACTGAGGGCCATACCAATTTCGCCTACCAACCAACTAAATCAAACTGACATTTATACAACACTCCAATCAACAATAGCAGAATACACATATATTTCAAGTGCTCATAGAACATTTACCTGTATATACCATATTTTGAGCCATAAAAAGAAGCTCAAAATATTGTAAAGGATTTCCATTATAAAAAGTATGTTCTCCAATCACAATTAAACTTAAATGCAATAACAGAAAGAATATTTGTAAACCAAATAGCACATTGCTAAATAACCCAGGAAATGAAAGAAGAAATCAAATGGAAAATATGCAACTTTTTGATTGAAAGAAAAATTTTAAACAGTATATGAAAATTTGTGAGATGCTGAGAAAGCAGCACTTGAAGGGGATTTATAGCACTAAATGTTTCTATATGAGAAGAGAAGAAGTATTTCCAATCAATGAACTCTGATCTCCAGCCCATCTCCCCTCCCCAGAGGTAAGGGCAAAGGCCTGAGAGCTCCAACCCATTAATCATGGTTGGTTCCCTGGCAACTAGCCCCTACCCTTAGGGTACTTAGGGGCTTTTCAGAAGTCACCTCATTAATAAAAACTCAGGTGTGATAAAACTAAGAATGATGAAAAGCACTCTAATAACTCAGCAAATTCCAAGAGTGCTGAGAGTTTTTTGCCAGGATCCAGGGACAAAGACCAAATGTATTTCCCATTATATCATAGGGGGAGATGGCTAAAGAAGGTACAAGGTTTGTTCTTGGGGTGATGAAACTTCTAAAATTTATTGTGGTGGTGGTGGCACAACTGTGTGAATATACTAAGAACCACTGAATTGTACACTTAAAAAAAAAAAAAAAAAGAAACTATTGATATACACAATAATCTGAATGAATCCCCTGGTGAGAAAATCCAATCCCAAGAAATTGCATCCTGTATGATTCTATTTATGTAACATTCTTGAAATGACAGAATTACAGAAATGAAGAGATTAGTGGTTGCCAGGGTTGTTAAAGGGGCAGTGGTGGGAGGGAAGTGGGTGTACTATAAAAGGGCAACATGACTGATTCTTGCCCTGATGGAATTTTTGTGTGTCTTGACTGTATCTCAATATCAATATCCTGATTGTAAATACTGTATTAGAGTTTTGCAAGATGTTACCATTAGGGTAAACTAGGTAAAAGACACATAGCATCTTTGTATTTTTCCTACAACTTGTGTGTGAATCTACAATTATCTCAAAATAAAAAGCTTAGGGGCACCTGGGTGGCTCAGTTGGTTAAGCGACTGCCTTCAGCTCAAGTCATGATCCCAGGGTCCTGGGATCAAGCCCCACATCAGGCTCCCAGCTCCATGGGGAGTCTGCTTCTCCCTCTGACCTCTCCTCTCATGCTCTCTTACTCTGTCTCTCTCTCAAATAAATAAATAAAATTAAAAAATAAAAATAAAAAGCTTAATAAAATGTTTAATTAAAATGCCACAATGGATGTAAAAGCACTTAATCTGTTCAGGCTGCTCTAACAAAATACCACTGATTAGATGGCTCATAAACAACAGAAATGTATTTCTCACAATTCTGGAGGCTGGTAGTCCAAGGTCAAGATGCCAGCCTGGCTGGGTGAGAGCCCTCTTCCTGATTCATAGCCTTCTTGCTGTGTCCTTACACTGCAGAAAGGGCAAAGGAACTCTCTGAGGGTTCTTATGAAGTCATTAATCTCACTCATGAAAGGTCTACCCTCAAGACCTGCTTACCTCCAAATGGTCCCACTTCTTAGTACCATCACCTCAGGGATTAGAATATCAACATATTAATTCACACCACATTACGCACCCTGCAAAGTCTAAAATTATATACAGGCATACTTTGTTTTTATTGTGCTTCACTTTATTGCACTTGGCAGATACCATGTTTTTGACAAATTGAAAGTCTGAGGCATCCCTGTGTTGAGCAACTCTATTGGCATCATTTTCCCCACAGCATTTGCTCACTTGGTATCTCTGCCACATTTTGGAAATTCATGGCAATATTTCAAACTTTTTCATTATTGTTATGGTGATCAGTGATTGGTGGTTTCTTGAGAAGGAAACTATTCCTGGTGTAGATGCTGTGAAGATTGTTGATGTGACACAAATGATTTAGAACATTACATCAACTTAGTTGATAAAGCAGGGGCAGGGTTTGAGAGGACGGGGTCCAATTTTGAAAGTTTGGCGGTGGGTAAAATGCTATCAAACTGCCTCACGTGCTACAGAGAAATCATTTGTGAAAGAGTCAATCGATGCAGCAAACTTCATTGTCTTATTTTGGGAAACAGCCAGAGCCACCCCAAACTTCAGCAACCACCACCCTGGTCAGTCAGCAGCCATCAACATCAAGGCAAGACCCTCCACCAGCAAAAAGATTATGACTCACTGAAAGTTCAGATGATAGCATGTTGTAGTCCAAGTGTTTTTTAACCAAGGTATTTACACTTTCAGACATAATGCTATTTCTATACTTAATAGACTACAGTATAGTGTAAACATAACTCTATGTGTACTGAGGAACCAAAATATCCATTTGACTCACTTTATCGTAATACTCACCTTATTGCAGTGATCAGGAACCGAACCTGCAATATCTCTGCCTAAACAAATAGTTATTACTATGCATCTTTTATGAGAGTGAATAGCATGGAACTATAATGGCTTTATTCAATCATTAATTTTAAAAAACACTTATTGAGTCCCTTATTATTGTTCAAGGACTAGGTTAGATGCTGCAGAGCACACAACAGCATGAATTTGTGGTAAAATTGCAATTGCCATGTTGCAAGTTTTGGCTGAGCCTGGGTCTTTTTTGTGAAATTTAAGTCAGGTAATATATAAACGTACTTGTAGGAAGAAAACATTATTTTATTTACTGATAATCACTAAGAGCTTTTGTTGAGATCAAAGGCTCTTAACTATCTTTCACAACTCCTATAGCCAACTACATACTGGGTATCTCCACTTAGGTATCTTACATTCAAACCTCAAAAGTACTAAACTGAACTTGTGATCTCACTCCCCAGATCTGTTCCCTCCATCATTAATCTTCTACAACTTAACAAATAGTCTACTATATTTGTTCGGGCCAGTGATGTAAGCATAATCTTTCTCTTTCCCTTACCTCCCACATTCCTCTGGTGGGTCCATAGGTGACACTATCTCCTATTACAAACCATCACCATCTCCTGCTGTATACTACACCATCGTAGCTTCCTGACTGGTATCCCCGCTTCCACTTTTGCCCAGCCCCAACCCCCAATGTATTCTCTGCACAAAAGCCTAAGTGATTTTAGTAAAATTTACATTATATCACTCTCCTACATAACCCCCACATAACAAATAAATTGTGGCCCATTTTATGTAAAATCTGAATTCTACCATGGCCTACAGGGCCCTACAAGACCTGAATCCTGCCCTTCTCTCCATCCCTCTCCATTATATTTACCTTTTTGTTCACCACCATTCAGCCACATTGGCCTTTCAGTTGCTAAAATACAGCAAGCTCTTCCCAGCCCAGACGGCCCTCTAAGTATACATTGTTTCTGTTGCCCAAAACACTCTTTCCCGTTCTCCACAGTGTTGGTTACTTCTCTTCCTTTAGGTCTCAGCTGAAATGCTACATTGCTGTTTCATAATTCTACATAAAAGAGGAATGGGGCAGCAATCCAGTTAGAGCTGAAAAAGGGGAGTACCTAGGGAACTTGCCTCAAAGCTGCATTTGCATAGCAAACACACAGTCTTTACTTAGATTAAGTACAGATCAATAAAAAATGTCAATGTTTTCTTAAAATGCTTTTATTCATACTTCCTATAAGATTAAGAGAACATCATCTGTCCATAAAAATCTAATTTGGAGTGCCTTGGGGGAAGCAGCAAGCAATTCCAAAGAGATTGAGGAGGTAGACAAGGTCCAAAGAGATTTTTATAATTTTATCTTAAAGATGATGAGGGTCTATTTGCATCTTTTCGGTTAGGGGTGCGACATGATCAGACTTACAGGATTGAAGGAGAGACTAAAGACTGAAAAGTCGGTACAAAATGATTATTATAACTAACATTCATTGAGCAGTTAGTGTGTGACAGGTGTTATACTAAGGACTCTCCATTTATTCGAGTGCTTTATGTGTGTTAATTCATTTAGTCCTCACAACTACCCAATGTACTATCGTACCATTTAAAGGTGAAGAAACAAATAAATGGAGAAGTTAAGTGATTTACTCAAGAATTACAAAGCTAGTAAGTGGCAGAGATAAGAGTCAAATCCAGACAGTCCAGTTCACAACTCATGCTATAAAGGCTAAAATGCCTCCCTTCGCTTTAACAGTCTTCAGTAATACCACAGGCTTGAAATTGCAAGGGTCTGACAGACGATGATGGAAAGGTGGGAAGATATTCTAGAGAGATTCGGGAAGTGAAACCAACAATGTAAGGATCAGGGGCACCTGGGTGGCTCAGTCTGTTAAGCAGGCGACTCTTGGACTCTGGATTTCAGCTAGGGTCATGGTCTCAGCGTCATGAGTTGGAGTCTCTTGTCAGGGTCCACAGTTAGCAGGGAGTCATCTTGAGATTCTCTCTCCCTTTCCCGCTAGCCCTCCCCCTGTGCTTGTGTGCTCTAAAATAAACAAACAAATCTTTTTAAAAAACACAATGTGAGGGGCATCTGGGTAGCTCAAGTCATTATGATCCCGGCTCAGGTCATTATGATCCTGCATCATCGGGCTCCCTGCACAGCAGGAAGCCTGCTTCTCCCTCTCCCACTCCCCCTGCTTGTGTTCCCTCTCTTGTCTCTCTCTCTCTGTCAAATAAGTTAATAGAAAATCTTGAAAATAAACACAATGTGAGGAGCAACTGTGAAGCAGTAGAGAGGTATCAAGGTAGAGAGGAATCAAGGATGACTCTCAGACTTTCGACTTCACCAACTAGCAGTTGATGGTGCCAGTCATAGAGATGTAAAGTATGGAGCCCTGGTGGAAAAGACAGAAGTTTATTAGATACTTCATGTCTGATGTGCCTGTGGGACAAAAACGACTGCCAGGAAACCATTAGTGATACTAGTCTGGAACTCAAGAAAAAGATCTGGGCTAGACATACAGCTTTTGGAATTCTCATGCAAGTGTTAAAAGCTTAAGATCATGTGGAGGGTCACCTGGCTAGTTCCGTCAGTGGAGCATGTGACTCTTAATCTCGGGGTGATGAGTTCAAGCCCCACATTGCATGTAGAGATTATGGAAACAAACAAACAAATAAATAAATAACTTTTTTTTTTTTTTTTAAATAAGAGCATGTGGAATAGACAAATAGGCTGAGAACAGAGCCTGGGGAACATCATCATTTAGGGAATAAGTAAAGAAAAAGTAACCAGCAGTGAAGACTGAGGAAGATGGCCATGAATCTAAGATGCCAGGAGAGAGTGTTGTCATGCAAGCCCAGGATGGAGTTTCAATACCGACAAATTATCTATAATCCCACGAGAAAGTCAGTCCTATGAAGCCATGGAACATGTCTGTTTTGTGCACCAGTGTATCCCCTGTGCCTAGAGGCCTGGCACACAGTAAATGTCAAAAACATTTCCTGAGTATGAATAACGAAAACCAACCAACAGTATCAAATACCACACAAAGTTCTGGGAAGACAAAGACTGAGTGAGAAGCGTCCGTTCTATTTAGCAACCTAGTGTGTCACTGAGGATCTTGTTCAGAGCAGTTTCAGCGGAATACTGGGGCAAAAGCAAAATGGAAGCGGGTTAAAATAGAGGACGAGTGTGTTTTCAGATGTTACTTTTCCGCTTTTTCGTTTAAAAAAAAAAAAAGTCTTAGCAGTGGATGTGAAGTGAGGAAGTTGCAGCCACCAACACAGCCAGTTCTTGGAAGAAGCTCTGTTACCTAGGGTAGGTGGAACTGGAGCTGCAATGACCGGGGGTCACAAGGCGAAAGAGGATTTTTTCCTTAGGACGGGAGGAAACTTGCTTCGTTCACCACCGCCGATTCTCGGGGGCCTAACACAATGCTGGCCATTTCCCTGGCGTTCTAGAAAGCCTCGAGCTGGCCGGTGCCGGACTCGCAGGACGCTGTGGAACACGGACGGGCGTGGGAGCCTTTCCTTTCGGATCAGGCAGCGACAACCAAGGCTCGGCCGGTCCCCGACAGCGCAGCGCCCTCGCCCTAAGCTCACCCACCTTGGGCCACGAGGAAACCACAAGCTGGGAGCGCTCCCCAGAGATGACGCGGAGTAGTAGGCGGAGGTGGGGGGGAGCAAAGCTCCGCCCGCTGCCAGGCTTTAAACTCCAGTGTCCCCGTCTCCAGCAGGCCCCTCCCGAAGCGTCCCCAGCTTCTTGTGTGCCTTGGGGCGGGGCGGAAGTGACGCTACACGCAGCGCGTGATTGGCGGAAGCAGAAATTGCTTTGCGGCCGGCACGGAAATTGCTTTCCTTTCGGCTTCCGCTCCTGGCCCATGTGAGAGACAGGCTGCTGAGATGAGCGAGGTCGGGGCTGCGGAAAGGTGAGGAGTAAAGATCGGAGTGGGGGGGTCTGGGTGTCGTTGGGGCTGGGCCCCCCGACTTTTGAAAACTGGAAGCCGCCTTTTAACAGAGGACAGTTTTTCCTCTTCCAAGACCTCACCATTCATTACAGTTTCCGCGGTAACATCCTTGAAAAGTCCTTCTGATTTAATTTAATTCACTCCCGCCTCTTCCCAGCTTTTTAGCCTCATCCCTGTTGGTCCTGATGCGGACTCTCCCTCTCCAGCTAATTTGTTGCACTTTCCTCATCACGTGACTCCGTTTGCTGCTGCTGCTGCCGCCGAGGCGCATTTAACTCTCTGCCCTGGGAGTGCCTACATTATAAATTCCCCTTATCTTGGAAACCTTTGCTAACTGGAGTCATTCGTGACATTTTCTCCTCTGGTGTTTTATCCCCTCCCCCTGATAGGGGAACTAAATATAATCCGTTTAGTAAGGGTTGCCTTGCAAAGATTGGTACATACTGTTAGGTAATAGAGTCTGTAATTTGGTTCAGGGGACCAGTCTCCTTAGTTAAGTACCTACTTTGCCGAGGAAGCCCCAGGAAACACTGTTAACTCAGCTGCTTTCGTCCAATTCTTCCTTTCCCCATTCCTGGGAACAAGTGATCAACATGTCACTTTGGAGTAAGCTGCACCTATGAAGGTGTCTTCCTTTTGGAGAATGCTTAGAAATCTTAATGGAGAAGCGCCTGGGTGGCTCAGTTGGTTAAGCGGCTGCCTTCGGCCCAGGTCATGATCCCAGGGTCTTAGCATGGAGCCCCACATTGAACCCCCTGCTCAGCAGAGAGCCTGCTTCTCCCTCCCCCTTTGCCTGCTGCTCTGCCTACTTGTACTCTCTGTCTCTGTCAAATAAATAAAACCTTTAAAAAATTATCTAGAAATATGAATGGTAAAACTGCATGGTCTCAAGGGCCAGCAACAGTGCCTTCTATCACCTTACCTAGACTCTGAGATTTTTACAGCCTCCCAGAAGTCAGTGGAAAATGCAGTACCAATCACTGAAGAGAGTTAGCTCTCTTTCATTCCATGCAGTTCTGTAGGGGCGGCACCACCCACTGCTCACCCCATGGGGATGAGGCCTGACTTCATTCTAAATTTAATGTTTTGGCAAATTTCTGGAATTTCCATACTGCTTGGTTTGTACCTCTTCCAGGGGATGGGCCCATTCTGTGCTTAAATACTGAAGTTATGTTTTAGAGATTGTTGTAATAGAAGTTATTTCAATTGATAATATTTCTCTTTTATCTCCTTTAACAGCCTTCTGGCTTTAAGCCAACAGGAAGAAGTAGAGGATTTGCCCAAAGACTACGCCTTGAGCCCCAGTGAAGATGAGGTGGGTGACAGCTGCTAAACTGCCTTCTCTGGTTCCCCTTCTGCCTCACAGGGTAGACAGCACATTCCTCAACAAAAAATGGTGGCAACATTGTTTATATTTTTCAGGACTTGCAAATAAATTACAAATGGTTATTTAGTGTTTCACGTATAAGATATTGTATTAAGTGCTGTGGAAACTTGAAGACCACATAACATACACTGTTTCTAAGATGCCTAAGTATAGTTGAGTATATAGGACCAAAATACATGGCCTTCATTTTATGATTTCCCTATTACCCAAGCTTAGATTTTTGTAGAGGTATTTAATTACGGATCTTCCTCAATTTAAGATAGCATTACGTCCTAACAAATGCATCATAAATTGAAAATATTGTAAGTTGAAAATGCATTTAATGCATTTAACTACTGAACATCATAGCTTAGCCTAGCCCACCTTAAACTTGCTCTGAACACTTACATTAGCCTACAGTTGGGCAGAATCATGTAACACAATGTCTATTTGATAATAAAGTGGTGAATATCTCGTGCAATGTTTTGGATACTGTACTGAAAATAAAAAACAGAGTGGTTGTTTGGGCGTAGAAAGGTTCTAAGTATATCAGTTATTTACCTTTATGATCGTGTGGTTGACCAGGAGCTGCAGCTCATTGCCACTGGCTAGCATCACAAGAATCATATCCCTCGTTGCTAACCTGGGAAAAGATCAAAATTCACATTTAAAATACGGTTTCTAGGGGCCCCTGAGTGGCTCGGTGGGTTAAAGCCTCTGCTTTTGGCTCAGGTCATGATCTCAGGGTCCTGGGATCAAGCCCCACATTGGGCTCCCTGCTCAGCAGGGATCCTGCTTTCCCCTTTCTCTCTGCCTACTTGTGATCTCTGTCTATCAAATAAATTTTAAAAAAAAATTAAAAGTAAATAAATAAATAAATAAATAAATGAGGGTTTCTACCAAACGTGTGTCACTTTCTCACCATCACAAAGTCAAAAAATTGTAAGTCAAACCATCTTAAGTAATGGACTGTCTGTGTCTGACTGGAATATACATGTATGTGATTAAGCTGGCTCTCCAGCAGATGCTCTAGGAATTCCAACTCTCTTTTCTCTTGACAAAACTACTTAAAGTGTGTTTTTTAAAAATGTTTCTGTGTCAGACCATGCTATATATTCTATACAGAAGCATTCTCATAGCACTTTTCTTCTCAAGACTGATTAAGACAGAGGCATGACATTAGTTACAGATCACTAGGCACTATGGTCCTTATAATGAAGGAGTTTGGCTTTTAGAGTAGTTCTTTGTTTGAGCTTGAATGCCTGTACACTAGACCTCATCTGATTCCCCAATCCTCCACAAAAGAACAAGAGATTTCCATGCTGTCTTTTCCTTTCCCTTATTGTTCTGGTGGTTTTTCCTTTTCTGTGTCTAGGTGGACATTGATGGAGAGAGAAATCATCAAAAGCTTCTGGAAGCAATCAGTTCCCTTGATGGAAAGAATAGGTAACATTCTCATCCATTTGGACAGGTTATAACTAGCTGATTCCATGAGACAGATCTGCAACTAACATTGATTGCTGGGGCTCCTGGCTGGCTCAGTCATTTGAGTGTCTGACTCTTGGTTTCAGCTCAGTTCATGATCCCAGGATCCTGGGATCAAGCCCGAGTTGGGCTCTGCCCTCAGCATAGAGTCTGCTTGTCCCTCTCCCTCCCCTCTGCTCCTCCCCTACTTGCTGTGCTCCTGCCGCATCCTCTCTCTCTCTCAAATAAAAATTTTTAAATAAATAAAGTCTTAACAAACATTTATTGAGTGCCTAAGACAATGAAGACAAAAGTGTCAGCATATTATTAAGAGCATGTACTTTAGAAACAGATTGTGTAACCAAATTTTTATCCCCTCTGCACCTAAATTTCTTCAACTAGAAAATAAGATTAAAAACTACCTACCTCAGAGGGTCTTGACATTTAAATGAGTAAGTGTAAAGACCTTAAACCAATGCCCAGCATATAATAAGCATTGTATAATTGTTAGCAATTATTGTGTTAGGCCTTTGTGCATTTGAATTCTTAATCCATACTTAGAGTCTTTTGAAGTATTGCCTAGGAACTACTCATCCCCATTAGAAAAGCTAATTGACTTGTTCTAAAATCATTCTGCTCCTAAGTGGTAGATCCAGGATTCAGATCTAGGTATGTTTGAAACCACATCCAATGCCTTTTCCACAGTGCCTACTTCATACTGCCTTGTGTTTTTGAGTGGCTGAGTCTACATTAAGAGATGGTTAAACAACCAAGTCTAGACTAGGAACAGATTTCCTGGTTTCTTTGTGACAAAACCTGATTCTAGAGGAGAAATACATGAATCCAAACCCTTGTTTGAAAAGAGAAGTGCTTTCCCCAGCAAAACGTGGGGAAATGTACTATATTCTGTTTTGCCTAATTTCAGGTGGAAATTGGCTGAGAGATCTGAAGCTAGTCTGAAGGTGTCAGAGTTCAGTGTCACTTCTGAAGGTAAGTTAACAAAGGAAGCAATTTATTCATGGAGCTTGTGAAGTTAAAAGCATAATGGTCATTTCACCCCCACCCCCTGGAACTGTTTTTGTTATGGTTAATGGATCATACCATAAATACTTAACTGAGTGGGTGAAGAAAGATGGGCTTGAGTTTCTTCCATTTCTAGAAGAAAGATGTGAAGACTACAGTCAAGGTCTCCCACTGAGGAGCTACTTCTGCGGTACAGCGACATGACTGAAGGCAGCTGCTTCTCACTAGCTTAATCACATTCATGATTTTATTTTCAATTCTTACAGTGCTTTGATTTTGGATAATCTGCTGGAGCTCAGAGAAGTCAAGTTACTTACTCAGGGACCTTCACCTAGTACAATGTTTCTCAACCTCTTTTCTTTATTGTTCCCTGAGAAGCCTTTTTAGACTTTTTATTCATTGCCTCTCCCCCACCCCACTCCCACCCCCCACAGCCAGGAAATCAGATAACAAGGAATAAGTTTTGTTGGATAGGGTTGAGCTTTGGAGGAACACAGAAGCTGGGAATATCTAGGATTTTTTTCACCACTCCCCCACCTCCAAAACCAATTTTTATCCCTTCCGTGGCTGAGAGATTTCACCCCTAATGTGAATACACAGTCTAGTAAATTGCAGAGTTGGGATTTTTAACCTGGATATGAAGTCTAGATGCCATATCTTTTTCACCATATTCACAATTTAGGCAGCTCCAGTGAGTTCTAGGTTTCTAGTAACCACTAATGTAACCCCTCAGAACAAATAACAATGTATTCTTCAAACTTGTTCATTCAACAAATACTTAACCTATTTCTACTATGTATCAGTTTCAGGATAGTTTAGATACTGGGGCTACAGTGAAGAATAAGATGAGAGAAACAGCTTCATGGAGTCTAACATTCTAAGGGAAGATCAAGGGGAAGATATAAAACATTGTGATGAAATAAAGTGACTAAGTGGCTGCTTTAGTTTGACTGGGCTGTGACCTTTAGAATGATGTGATTCTAAGTCTAAAGGGGAGCCATTAGAAGATTTTCAGCCTGTGATTTACAGTTTCAAAATACCACTTTGGCTGCTGTGTGAAGGATGAAGTACAGCGAGGCAAAAGTAGAAGCAGAAAGACCAAGAGAAAAGCAAATGTATTTTTAAAATAAATAATTTTCTCCTCTCTTGCACCCGTCAACACATTTGGGAATGTAGGAAAGCGATGGTGTCACTATGGCTGGTGGTTAAAGTAAGAGAATTATTCCTGCTTCCCTACACATTGGCCTGTCTACCAGCATTTTCTACTGAGGTGTCTCCCTATGTTATGTGGAGATTTTTGCCTCTCTTCTCAGTCTGACCAGAAAGTTTGGCCTTTTCTGCAGGATCGGGAGAAAAGCTAGTCCTTTCAGATCTACTTGGGCCTGTTAAAACTTCATCCTCATTGGCTGTTGTGAAAAAGCAACTGAATAGAGTCAAATCAAAGAAGACTGTGGAGTTACCCCTTAACAAAGAAGAGGTTGAGAGGGTGAGTTCTAGAGAAAGTGGCCTATTAAGGGGAAGAAATCGGACTGACAAGGAAAAATAGGGTAAGAGGGGAAGGTGGGGGGAAGCCTGGAACATGGTTGGGGGTGGCGGGGGGCTGTAATTGCCACGGAAAAGATTAAAATGCACCTCCGAGGGAATGTGTCCTTAGACGTAAGCAAGAGCTACTCTCTAATGTGCTGACTCTTGGGCTAAGAACCGTTGGCTCCTGATTCCCTGCTGGGCCTCAGCATTCAGTGCTTAATTTTGTGGCTCTTTCCTTTCGTGTACTTTGCCTGCTTCAGATCCACAGGGAAGTGGCATTCAATAAAACCTCACAAGCCCTCTCCAAATGGGATCCCATCGTCCTGAAGAACCGACAAGCAGAGCAGCTGGTTTTTCCTCTGAAGAAGGAGCAGTCAGCCTTTGCTCCCATCGAACATGTGCTCAGTGGCTGGAAGGTGAGTGCCACGCCAGGAAACTGCACCTTGGCAGGTGAGATTGATGTGACCGGACCCGGTAAATCAAAACCCCAGCTGCAGTCTTTAGTTTAGCAGTCAAGGAAGGGAGAGAGGGGGTAGAAAGACTCATGGTCAGTCCTGCAATATGCAGAATTACCCTATAGTCGCCCTTCATCCAGTTGTAGCACACAGCGCATGGTTATTTCCATGTTTTTGTGTGAAAGCATCTGATTGCCAGTAGAGAGGGAACGGGGTCATGTTTTCTTTTTCACACCCCAGTTTTCAAAAATCTTTTACAGCCACATTCTGGTCTGGGGAAAATCAGGAACTCAGCAGCGTTACTGAGCCTTAGGACTACATATGAGCAGAGGAACCAAAGTTTGCTTATAAAGGACTGCCACATGAACATATAATGTATCGTGGGTCATGACTAGCAGTTTAGCAAGTAACTCGTGACTCTGAGCTACAGAAAATAAAAAAAGTTATCTCAGAGCTGGGTTGTTCAAACACTAATCCCTGGCAAATTTTTTACTTGTCTGAACTAAAAAGGATAATTGTGAGTATGGGAGATTTAAGGTTACCAGCTCTTCTTTACTGTGAGGTTAAGCTTTCCATTTTAATAGCATCAAAATAGCTTTTATGAGATGATGGTGGTAGTAAATGATGGCACTGGGGGTGGAATGGTAGTTATGCCTTTGTTGGTAATCCTGTGTTGGTCACCAAAGTCTCAATTTTTAGTCTGTGAACAACTTCAATTAGATTTCCTTTTCCAATATGCTATTGCTTATGGAGTCTATAAGGGGATATTCTCTCTTAAGTAGCAATAATCAAGAACAGCAATGCCTTGGGGTGCCTGGGTGGCTCAGTGGGTTAAGCCTCTGCCTTCGGCTCAGGTCACGATCTCAGGGTCCTGGGATCCAGCCCTGCATCGGGCTCTCTGCGCAGCGGGGAGCCTGCTTCCCCCTTTTTCTCTGCCTGTCTCTCTGCCTACTTGTGACTTCTCTCTGTCAAATAAATAAATAATTAAATAAAATCTTTTTTTTTTTTTTAAAAAGCAATGGCCAAACTATGGATAGATGCCGTCTTCATGCTTCTTCTTTGAATCTTCTGTGCTTTCTAAGAATCCAGAGATAATAATGTTCTATGTGTCAGGAAGTTGAGCTAATTAGCGCTAATCAAAGTAAATGTGGCTTTGCTGCCATAGCTAGACATTGAGCAAGTTGTCACTTATTACAGGGCTAAGCTCTGTTTCAGATATTGTTGTTGAAGTCGCTATCATTCTCTTTCTAGGATGCTTCCTTTTCCACATGAAAAAGAGATCAGGTTTAAAGTGGCTGCAGGATGGAAGGGAGACTTTAGGAAAAAAATTAAGAGGTAATACAATTTGTAGGATTGAAAAATAAAAAGTACAGAAGATATATTGTGAAAAGTCTTTCCCCACCCCTGTCCCCCATCTGCTCATTTTTACCCCCATACTCACTCAGAAATAACCGCTTTTGTAAGTTTTTTGTTGTTGTTAACCTAAAAGTTTCATTGCTATTCTCTTTTTTTTTAATCAAAAGAGTAGTAGTGCGCTACTGCACATTCTTCTGTACCTTTTTCCAAATGACAGTGTCATCTTGGAGATAGGTGGAAAATGCCTAATTGGTTATTAAACATGAGATGGTGGAGGAGTAGATTGCATTAAGAATGGTAAAACCTCTGCTCTCCAGTAAATCCCTGTGCAAGACAGAGTGGAGCGCCCCCCCCCCAAGATGCTATACATAAAACTACTGTACCATTTATTCTAAGATTCATTTTTTTAAAGATTCCATTTATTTTTGCGAGGGGGGTGGGATCATGAGCAGAGTGGGGGGCAAAGGGAGAAGGAGACCCCCCCACTGAGCAGGGAGCCCAATGCAGGACTCGATCCTAGGACTATGGGATCATGACCTGAGCCAGAGGCAGACGCTTAACCAACTGAGCCACCCAGGTGCCCTCTAAGATTCATTTTTGAGAAATTAGGCCAGTATGGCGCAGAGCAGTAAGGAAATGGTTAGGTTGGAGAGTGCTTTCTGGTTAGCAACTGAGTTATCTTCTTATAACTTAGAATACAAAGTACTAAGGACTCTGGAGATTAAGAATCCAAAAAGTCTACAGTATAGTTTTGGCCCAGCTTCCTAAAATTCCATTTCCCTCCAAGAATATTTAAATGGGATAATGCATGAGAAAGCATTTGTAAACTGCAAAGTACTAGAAAACGATGTAAGGTACCTTCCCAGCCCCTAGCAGCCCCTACACTGGCATTACCCAAAGTGTTCTCAAAAACACCGGTCTCTCAATATGCCCCCCCAAAAGGCAGGGTTCCATTGCTAGAAAACATTGCATGCCCCTGCTGGAAATTGGCAGTTCATCATATACACTAGCATTTTAAAGGCTATGAGAAGACACTAAAGAAATCTCTTTGACTTACTCTAACCCAGAGTGTACAAATAAAAATCAAATAAATTTAACTTTAAACCTTAAAAAAAAATAAAGTACATCTAGTTCTCTGATGAAGAACATGCTTTGGGAAGAGCTGGTCTCCACTGCTGCCTCTGTACTCTTACCTTCTTTCCCTCACTGAATCTTGTCGCAGCAGGCATTAGTGAGAGGCCTCTGAAATGCCAAATCCCAAGCCCTCTGAGGCTTCAGCCTGTCGGACACTATTGACACATCACATTGGTTTAAAACAAAACAAAACAAAACAACCTCTCCTCCCTTAGCGTCTGTGATGACCTGGTCTGGTTTGGTTTTGGTTTTTTTTTTTCCCCTTATCTATCAGACTTTTCCTTAGTTCCTTTTATTATTGCTCTGTAAATTCCATGGCTTTTGGCTGTCACCCGTATATACTACACGTCAGTCTAGATGTCTTCTTCTGAGCTCCAGTCCCATATTCCATACGACCAGTAGGCCTCGTCTGGGTCTCCTATATGAACCTTAAACTTCACACACAACAAAGTAAGCTTGGCATTTTCCTTCGTTCTGTATTTGAGTCAACAGCATAACTCACTGTCCCAGCCCCTTAAGTTGGAAACCTCAGCCAACTGATTCTTCCTCTTTCTACCCCTCCTTCACCTTCCCCGTTTCCCCCTTAACTGCCACCCCTCCCCAGCCCACATCGTGGGCTATGCCCGTACATTTTCTCTGTAATAGCTCTCAGATCCCTGGTTCCTCTTCTCATTTTCACCTGTCATTTGGCCTTTACATATAAATCCTTACATGATCACCACGATTTTTTTCTTTCCAAAACACAAAACTGATTGTCACTCTGCTGTTTAAAATCCTTCAAAAGGCTCCCTACTTAGAGAATGAAACAGAAGCGCCTAGTTTTTTAACTACACTGGACAAAACATTTTCCGCTCCGTGTCTCTCTGTATGTCTGTTTTATTTACACTCCCCTCCATTTGCCCCCCACCACCCTTACAGAATGGTACTTAATGCCTCCAAACCTAAATCAAAAAGTCCTTCCCCAAGCCTAACCCACCTCCTAATTAAAATTACTGTTCACAGGGCCACCTGTGTGGCTTAGTGAGTTAAGCCTCTGCCTTCCCTGCATTGGGCTTTCTGCTCAGCGGGGAGCCTGCTTCCCCCCACTTTCTCTGCCTGCCTCTGCCTCCTTGTGATCTCTCTCTCTGTCAAAGAAATTTTTAAACTAATAAAAAAAATTATTGTTCACTTACTTTGTGATTACTCCTATGGACTCACATGTGGCCTGTTATGTTGCCAGTGGTACGTGTGTCTTCCCTCTGAAAGGCTACGAGCTCTATGAGGACAGGAACAATCTTAATCAATTGTGTATTCCTAGCACCCTGCACAAGTGCCTGGAATGTAGCTGCAATCAATAAATGTTTGTAAATTGAATTGGAGGGAGATTACAACATTGTAATATAAATCATTTTGTAGCCTGTGATTGATCACTACTGCAAATACGAAAAATGGAAGAACGTGCACCTTTACCATTCAGTAGAATAGGTTTATGGTTAAATCAATAACACCGTGTAGCATGTGGTGATCTGTGTTTATGCATTTGTCCAGATATTTGTAAATTTAATACCCACCATGATGGATATGGCTGTTGAAGAAAACCACGTATAATACATTTGTGAGGTTTGAAACTGGCTCTGTTGCCTAGGGGTATCTTTGTGCCTTGCCAAAGTGGGCCATGGCATGATCAACCTGATTATTTTAACCATGTTCACAGTGTCAGTCAAGCAGTAAACAGTATCTTTTGTTGACGTGTGAAGTAACTGGTTCGGTCCATTCATTTCATATATATATATATATATATATAGACTACCTAGCATGCAAAGTTAACTGGAAACTAAGGGATTAGAACCAAAATTAGAAAATGACTAGAGTTAAATTTGAACTGTCAGGAAGCTAAGACCTAACCTCCCCCTTTTTTCTAGAAGTATTCTTTAAAGGAAGCTTATAAGAGTCTTAAATTCCTTTTTTTTTTTTTATGATTTTATTTATTTATTTATTTATTGGATAGAGAGAGCGAGAGTGAGCATGAGCAGGGGGAGGGAAGAGGAAGAAGCAGACTCCCCGCTAAGCTCAGAGCCTGATGCTGGACCCCATCCCAGGACCCTGAGATCATAGCCTGAGATGAAGGCAGACGCTTAACCAACTGGGCCACCCAGGCACACACCCCCCCGGGTCTTAAAATTCCCGACTCTACAGTAATGCACATACATACTTCAAATATACGTAATATGGGGACCATTTTGTTTTGTCACTATCAAAACTGACAGTATGGTACTGTTGTTCCTCCGTCCTGACAGCATTTACCTTAAGGGCATCCTGCTTTGATATGTAAGAGAATAGTATTCTGTTTTACATATTTTGATAATCTGAACAGAGTGATCCCCTTGATGATAGAGAGTAGTTTTAGAATACCCTTGCTGAAGTTGTCTTAAATCAGAAGAAAAGTGAGGTTTTATCTACACTGCTGAACAGCGAGACTGGAACCCATTCTCTTGCTGTAACAGCCAATCCTTGCCAGTTTGTGATTCCCATTATAGTATAAAGTAGATGGTGATAGGATTGTAAACAGGGAGGCTAGGAGCATGGCTTAAGACTTGGAATGTTCTGTTACCTCCTTAAGGCAAGAACTCCCCTGGAGCAGGAAGTTTTTAATCTCCTCCATAAGAACAAGCAGCCGGTGACAGACCCTTTACTGACTCCCGTGGAAAAGGCCTCTCTCAAAGCCATGAGCCTGGAAGAGGTAAGTGTAACAGGCTCTTTGATACATCTAGATGTGCTCTATTCCTCCCGTCACTTGCACTCAAGCCCAGGAGTCACTGTGAATGTCATTCATTGTAGGCTAAGATGCGCCGAGCAGAGCTTCAGAGGGCCCGGGCCCTGCAGTCCTACTATGAGGCCAGGGCTCGAAGAGAAAAGAAAATCAAGAGCAAAAAGTAAGGAGGCCCCTATTGACATGGCCGTGCGTGCGCCCTGGAAGAAAGTGATGTAGCTAATCATGAGTCCGTAGGAAAGAACCTTGGACGTAGCAACTGGGGTCATGTGGAAGAGGTCCCAAATAGGAGTGACTAGCATTTTTTTTTTCTCAGTCCAACCTCATAGTTTTGCCTGCTTCGGTAGTGCCCTCTCCTCTGGCTTTGGCTTTCAATCTCGGTTTTGCTAAAAAGAGGACTGTTCAATTACTTTCTCTCCCTTCCAGGACATCATGGAGTGGTTCTGCAGAATGAGCTCTGAATTCTACAGCTGTTGAGGCCAGTAGGGCTTCCTTCCTGCCTTTTGGCCTCTTTGGAACTTCTTCTACTCTTGCCTTGCGCTCTAGAAGCAGAGGGGACTCTTTGCTCTGCAGAGGTGTGCCCCTGGGGGCTGCAGGGACGGAGAGGCTTGCCAGTCCTCTCAGGTCCCAAACTGGTTCCCTATAGTCAGCCAGCTCTGTGATGTCCATTCTAGCCCCTGCATAGGGAAACCCCTTGGGGAGCGGGGACACTTTTGTGTGTGGCATCAGTGTTGCAGCTAAATCTGCCCTCTCACTCTGTAGGTATCACAAGGTCCTGAAGAAAGGAAAGGCCAGGAAAGCCCTCAAGGACTTTGAGAAGCTGCGGAAGGTCAATCCTACTGCAGCATTGGAAGAACTGGAAAAAATCGAAAAGGCCAGAATGATGGTGAGGCTGCCTTTCGCCCCCACCCCTTGAATCGGCTTTCCCCCCAAAAGTGGTAAGGATCTCACTCTGCCCTTTCTTTCCAGGAGCGAATGAGCCTTAAGCACCAGAACAGTGGGAAATGGGCCAAGTCAAAGGCAATTATGGCCAAATATGACCTGGAGGTAAGAGATCCTCGGGGTGAGAGAAGAGATGGAATTGGAGGACAGAAAGGAAAATCAGTCCATAAGGATGCTAGCAGAAGCAGAGTTGGGGAAGAGCCCTGAGGAAGAATGGAAAACCAGGATTCTAAAAAGGCATCAAAAAAATCTCTAAGGCAGAGAGGAAAAGAACCAGGAACAAGGTGGAAAAGGAGAGATGAAAGGGAAACAGCATTGAAGGCAAGTCCAGTTAAAGGGGAGAGGAGCTTTTTTTTTTTAACCTTGTTTCACGTGTTGATTTTCTTGAGGACAAAGAATTTGTCTCCCATTTTATTCCATAGCTGTTAACACAGTGGTATATGTACAGTTTAAACAGTAGGCACCGGTAAGAAATACTTAAGTCAAATTGAGAGGAGGCAGCTTTATGAAATGAACCAGGAAAGGTGTCATTGCAGTCACTAATGACAAGGCGCTCGTGCTGTGACTTCTTCCTCCAGGCTCGCCAGGCTATGCAGGAACAATTGGCCAGGAACAAAGAACTGACGCAGAAGCTCCAGGTGGCCTCCAACAGCGAGGAAGAGGAGGAGGGTGTGGAGGAAGAGGGTGACCTTGTCCCTGATGCAGTGAATGAGATCCAGATGGACGCCGACGGACCGAACCCCTGGATGCTCAGGAATCACTCCAGAGGCACGAAAGAGGCCAAAGGCCAGGATCCTGAGCAACTTCCAGAACCTGTAGCCCATGAGGCTTCTGAAAGTGAGGAAGAAGAAGACAGACCAGGGGCGGAAGAAGAAACTTTGTTGAATGAATTTGAGGAAAGGCGGTCACTGCGGAGGAAGTCTGGGCTCAACCAGGACGCCGAGCCAGTGAGCAGACAAGAGCCCAAAGGTAAGTTGTGGTGGACTGGAATGGAGAACTGCTCAGTGCTAGTGTTTTGGACGGACCAAGAGAGGAAAACTGTCCATGCACACGTGCAGCAGAGTCATCAGGCTTTAGGGACTTTACAGAGAATACTGGGAGCCCCTGAAAAGAAGACAGATTAATAGTAACCGGTTTTCTTCAAAGGCATTTAATACACAGACATCTTCATGGCTGTACAAGGTGTATCTGGACATGTTTTTGCTCTTGAGGGCCTGTGGTCATCAGAGACAGAACCACTCCATCCTTGAAACAAGAGAAGGAGCTAACATGACCGGTGCCCACAAACCGGACCCAGCTGCATGTGGGAACAGTGAGTCTGGAAGGCCGTTCGCACCCACAGACAGAGGCCGATTTTGAGGCATTATGAAATTTCTTCGAAATACTGCTGCAGTTTTCGGTTTTGTTTGTAAAGTAGGGGTGGCATTTTTAGCACTTAGTGATGTCGGTTGATAGGTGCCAGTGTGGGGTGAGACTTTCCTTGACAAGAATGAAGGACTCCACAGGCTATATGACAAATGAGAATTGTCACCCCGTGCTCAGACTCAATTTGTGTATTATATTTTCTGTTATCTTCAAGAGATTTTATATTAACAACCTTAGCACCCTTGAGACAGGTCAGAAAGTTCCCATTCTGGAGAGAAAGTCTGCTTAGGAAACTACATTCAGAAATCGCTTGGTTGTCTGGGCAGATTTTTGGGTCTCATTTTATTTCCTATAAAAATAGTGGATTCAGATGATGGCAAGATTCTGTTTTTCCGTGAAAACTATTTTGAAAGAACTGTCATTTAGAATGTATTATAGGACCTTTACTTAGGGTTCTCAGCTGGAGAGTTCTGGGATTAATAGTTAGAAGCAGTCACTTCCAAGAGGCCTTTGGAAAGCAGCATTGTAAGCCAAGATCGTGGGAGCAGTCTTCATACGACCCCGGGACACCAGCCAAATCATCCTGGGCTTCCTCAAAAGCTAGTTCTCTTGCTGAATGTGTAGAGCAGTTGGTTTTGGTATGAAAGGTGGATTTGGACTGCCTTGGATGATAAATTAATAGAATATTCCAAAACGTTCAGGCAAATAGTGTCCTAAAATAGTGGGAAGTTGTGGACCCCAAATAAAATGAGCCAAGGACCTTAATCCTTGGGGAATATACATACATGTGTCCAAAGGGCACGTTTAAGTTGCTTTTCAGAGGCTTCAAGCCAAAGCTAGGGAGCAGGATGAACTTGGGAATGGAAGCAACTCAAGTCAAGCAAAGAAGAGTTTAGAAGTGTGTCACTGCCATATTTCCCTCAGGGCTCTCAGAGCCTAGTGGTATTTGCTCAGATGTTGCCGGTGATGGGAAAATGCCAAGCAACCTGACTTGGACACAGCAGATTATGAAATGCTGCCTTCAGATAAAACACTGCTTCCCAACATGCTGCTTTTAACTACTAAACTCTATTGCCTGCTACTTGATAGGCAATGATTAGTGAATTCTCCCAAGAGATGTAGCGAATGGAATCCTCTCTTCCCCGTGGTGCCGAGCCCCATGAATGGGAGCACCTAAATGCTCGCTGTTGAGTGTGCTCGGTAAATGCTGTGTGACAAGGCAACTTCCAGCCTCGTTTTCTGACAGCTTTCCTTTCTTCCCCCAGATTCTAGCAGTCAGGAGGTGCTGTCTGAACTGAGGGCACTGGCTCAGAAACTCAACAAGGAAAAAAATCAGTCTGGGAAGCAGAATATGAGTTCCACGAGGACAGTTCCAGTGGTCCAGAGGGAGGGACCTCTCAAGGCAGAAGAGGAGCCCCTGTTGCTGCAGAGGCCAGAGAGAGCACACACTGTGCAGGAGCTAGAAGAGCTAGCCAAAGAAGGATGTTTTCAGAATGAGGAGGTCCCCAGGCCTAGCAGGGAAGGGCAGCAGACGGAGAGGAACCCAAATACTCAGGCGGGTGTTCCCAAGGAAAAGAAAAGGAAGGAGCAAATGATTGATCTACAGAACCTCCTGACCACAAAATCTCCTTCTGTGAAGTCTTTGGCCATTCCCACGACAGTGGAGGAGTTGGTGAGCAGAGCCGGGGGCATGGGCCATTGTGGGGGATCAGAGCTGGTGCAGAAAGTGTCCTTCTTGCACGAGGAGGGGAATCAGTGAAGTTTTGGGATGCTGGGGCATGTGTCAGTAGTCGAAAGGCCCAGAGTAGCACGCGGCCGGGCTGGTCCCGTGACCGTTCAGTAGACACCACTATGTGAGTGCCGCTGAGACTCCCACATCTTAAATCCTGAGCTACCAAACCCTCCCTGGGGCGATTCTAAAACTGCCATCAGAGGAAAGAGAGAGGCACTTAGAGCTCTGACCAGATCCCAGGCAGGACAATTCAAAAGGTGAATCATTGAGCTGTTGCCAAGGTTGTGCTCTATTCACTGGGACCTGAAATGGTCTGAGACTGTCTGATTCAGTAATTGAAACTGCTCCATTGAAGAGCCCTGGCGCCTGTCTTTTCAGGGATATAAGCTGGAGGACACCCACGTTCTGGCCAGGCCCCTTGGAGCTCCTCCTCCTAACACAGGCCATTCCTTCCTCTATGCTGCAGCTTCCTTACTGAAAGTTTAAAATTGTGTCATATGATAATGAGTTAGGGATATTTACCCTAGAGGAAAGAAAATTGGAGCATGATTGGCTGCTGATCCATTTATATTGCAAGACCATCATTGTTCAGCGCTTTCCCCCTAGGGGGCGCTAAAATGTCACAACCCAAAATTCAGGTGTTCTCCCTAGGAACCAGCGCTGTTCATCCGTGGCTCTTAAGGCAAGCTGTAGCTCTCATTCTTGTTTTTTACTAGGAAGATGAAGAGGAGAGGGATCAAAAGCAGATGATAAAGGAAGCTTTTGCCGGGGATGATGTCATCAGAGACTTCTTGAAAGAGAAGAGGGAAGCTGTGGAGGCGAGTAAGCCAAAGGACGTGGACCTGACTCTGCCTGGCTGGGGCGAGTGGGGTGGTATGGGCCTAAAGCCCAGTGCCAAGAAGAGACGCCGGTAAGAACAGGGAAGAAAGCCTGTCAGAAGTGCACCAGGTTCTTCCACTTTACCCTCATGCGTCCTCCCTGCCCTTTTGACTGAGTCCTTAATGTTCTTAGTCAGACATCCTGCCGTTCTGCTTTCCAGGTTTCTCATTAAAACCCCTGAGGGTCCTCCAAGAAAAGACAAGAATTTGCCAAATGTGATTATCAATGAGAAGCGAAATGTCCATGCAGCAGCTCATCAGGTGAGGGAGAGAGAAACCCTTTGCTGCCTAGCTCTCTTGCTTGAGAGGAATATTCTAGTGCCCTGTGGTCAAGACAGATGTGTGATCTTGACCACAGAAACAAAGCTGTTCTCTTTACCACTGACTGGCTCTGAGATGCATAACTCCAGATCAATTCTGGCATTTTAATTTCTGACTGGGAAGAGGTTGAGGTTTAAAGGAAAATCTTGGCAGCAATGGCGAAGCCCCCAAGTTTGAGATTTTAGCTAGCACCCCAGACAATTCCAGTGCAGACAGGTCTCACCAAGCTAAGAATTACCATTCCTCAGGCTTGTATTTGTAGTCAGGATAATGTAGAGAGGCCATAGGTTTGAGCTGCATCTTAAGAAAAATGAAGACAAACCGGTACTCGTTCAGGACAGCAAGTGGAATTAAAATTGTGTCCAATGACAAGCCAGGGATATTTACCCAAGCGAGAAGCAAACTGGAGCAAGATTGTGGTCTTTAGATATATTGCAGGCTGTCATGTGGAGTTTAGTCACATAAAGTAGCAGTTGGGAAAAACGGAGTTCAGCTTGAGGAGAAACTTTCTGGTTCTCAGTTGGTAGAGCATGCAGCTCTTGGTCTCAGGGTCACCAGTTCAAGCCCCACACTGGGCATGGAGCCTACTTTAAGAAAAAGAAAAAGAAAGAAAAGAAAAACTTTCCGCTGGTCCACAGGGCGAATGGGTTGCCCCGGGGATATGAGCATGTGTAGAGGAGACTCCGGAGTAAGACTGGCCTCGGTGACTTTTATGTTCCCTTCAGTTCTGAAAGTCTGTGACCCTGAGACCTGTCCCCAGCCAGTATAAAATTGAAATGAGTTGTAGTTTTTCTTCTGAAAAAGGGGAGGAACTGTTTAGTAGATAAGCCTGGGTGGGAGGGCCGGCCAGATGTTCTCAAGCAGATTGGAACTTCTAAGGTTAGACAAAAAAGAAGTAAGAAATGACCATTCCAGTAAACACTTTACTGATCGATCTTTGTGAACCAATCACTGAGGAAACTGAATTGTAACCAGTGTAATCCCAGTTGTAGATCTATAACCACAAAATAGGCAATGATCACTAGGATAAAAGAGAGAGAGAAAAGGGTTAAAAGGGTGCTTCACCAGGACAGGAAGGGCAGCGTAGACCTCAGTAAAATCAGGAGTCTTGCCTTTGAAAAAAAAAAATTACAGTCACAATAAACAGACAGTTTTCCAAGAATCTCCCTGATTTTCCTCATCTTTTTAATAAGCTATAGACTGCAGGTCCCAGCATGCAGTAAAGTACGCTTCAAGCTGAAGGAAAAAAGAAAATCCTCCCAAGACTGAATATTTTTCCCAGGTGTTTTTTTTTTTTCCCCTACTTTACATGACATGCACAGATCTAGGTAGCAACCCCGCTAAGACATGAGACATCCCTTAACCTAAAGAAAACTGCTTCCTTCACTACCACCAGGACTGCCTAGTAGTGCTCAACTTCTCCAGTGTTCCACTGACTATCTCCAAAGACTACTGATTGTAACTTCCTGGTTTTTCTGCTTGCTTTTTTTTTTTCTTTCCTCTTCTTTGGCCTTCAGGGGAAGTGTTTTAAAGATTATTATATAAATGTCTGAAGGTACCATTTTTGGAGTGGAAAAGAGTAGTAAACAAGGAAAGGAGCCCTGGGCTCTATCCCTTACTGCTCATAATTTACTCGGGTAAATCACTTCCCCTCTGTAAGCCAAATTCTGGGGCCAAGGGAGATGACCTTTGCCATTATGTAGGGCCTTCCAGCTCAGACATTCTGTGATGCCAAAAGAGGATGAAGCTAACTGAGCACCAATGCCTGGTGCAGTTCAGGATTCATGGTCAACCTCTGGGTTCCTTAAAATGTCAGTCCCGTGTATCAAGGAGAAAAAAGCAAGGAATAAAGAGCTTAAAGAGGGTAGGAGGGTCACAACATTGACAGGGACCCACAAGTGCCCAGACATGTCTTGCAGTCACCGTTTGGTATAAGAAGACCCACTTAGAGACAGCTGCAGTTGTCCAGCTCCCCCTGGAGCTGCAGTAGTGTTCCTACACTACGGGGCAGTGTCAGGGTGGGTTTTCGATTTCTAGATTGTTGGGTAAGCCTGGGTGGGAGGGCGGGCCAGATGTTCTCAAGCAGATTGGAACTTCTAAGGTTAGACTGGGGGTATTGGGGATGCCTTGATGCCTCAGTAGCTCCGCTCACCACAGCCACATAGAACTGTGACCTGGGCACTAAACTCCTGGCCAGTTGCCATTAGAGTTCACCAGCTACACTCCAGGCCTGGCTCGTGACAAGTCATTCTGCCTTCCTTTCCAGGTGCGGGTGCTTCCATATCCATTCACACACCATCAGCAATTTGAAAGGACCATCCAGACCCCCATAGGATCTACATGGAACACGCAGAGGGCCTTCCAAAAGCTGACTATGCCGAAGGTTGTCACCAAGCCAGGTCACATCATTAAGCCTATAAAAGCAGAGGATGTGGGCTATCGGTCTTCCTCAAGGTCGGACCTCTCTGTTGTACAGAGGAATCCAAAACAACTCTCCCTACGTCACAAAAAACAGCTGAAGAAAAACTCAGTAGATTGAGTTGCTGGAGGAGTGACATCTTGGTTCCCAGAACTAGGAGCCCTGACCGCTCCTCCATTGGCCTGATTTGACTCTGAGCTGCAGGATCAATTACCAGACTGGCTTAGCACACTGTAAGTGTAGTTAAGCCGCATTTTAAAAATAAATGCATTTTTATCTATTTAACTAGAATGTATTCTCTGTTGTCACAAGTCAGACAGGATACCTTTGGGTGATCCCCATGGCATTTCTCCAGTCACATTTGTCAGGGGAACCTCACTGTCTCACCAAGGATTATGTAGTTAGTCCTAATTTAAAGTAGAGAGAAGCTACCAGAGCCTGTGATCTGAAATACATATCAGACACAAACACCTAGAACACACTCAAAGAGTCAGGGATAGTGTCTAAATACCGTATACTCTTCCCCTCTGAACCTAAAAACTGCATGCACAAACCATGCAACTGGATCGCGCCCTGGGCTGGTCCTCCGGCGCTGCTAAAGCTGGTGTTAGCTTTAGTCCCGCCACTCTGTCGTTCTCGCGCCTGAGCCTCCCAGCTCTTGGGCCCAGTTGCTATCTAGACTAGTTAGCACTTCCTTTCTCATTCTGAAGACAGTTTTTACCTTTATCTTACAGATGAGGTAGATGAGCTTCCAAAAATAAAGCTCTGTTCCCTTTCCTTCCTCACTCAGGACCAGCACTCGAGTCCAACTGCTCTGTGGCAGTTCCCCGGGGCTTCTCAGCTCTGAAGAACCTGCCTGTCTTTGGTTGGCAAATATCTATCTATATGGAAAGAGCCCCTGCACCCGATATTTCTAACAAGGAATTGGAGAAACTTCTTAAGACTCCATAAGGACATAACCATTACGGTGCTATACTCCTTTTAGTCCAAGATGTGGGTTCATTTTTGTGTGTCTACAGAGCCCTCTGAGAATTTGATGGGAGTTAATGAACCCTCCCCAGAAAACTGCACAAACATGGACACTTTTACATACAGTTTGAGGAACTTCACAGACATTTGGAATCCCTGGGCCAAAAGCTCTGCAACCCCACAGAGTTGTCTTTTGCAGCCCTCCCCAAATCGGTGTGGCCCTGGTTTCCAAGCACATCACTCTCCAGGTCCCTTCCACAATGTTTGGACCTCATAGGTAACTCGTAACTACTAGTAACTACAGGTGGAAGAATGCAGATGAGTGATATATCCAGGGCTATGCAGTAATGACTGAGTAGGCACTAGGAACCGAGACTAAACTCCAAAGCCAAAAGCCACTCCATAAATTTCTATGAAACTCCTGATGGTACCACTGCAATCCTCTCAAGAGCCAGCCCGGGGCTGGAAAGGGAAATGAGTGTGTTGATTGTGTTTAGAGCCCAGGGTGTATTTTTAAGTTCTCCATTGGTTTGAGATCATCCTCCATCTACTTGCTAGTTGACACTTAAGTAACCAGTGGGGGGATGGGGGACCTGTGTCCACTCGTGGCTCCGTTTAAGAGACCATAACCTTATCCTCACTCTTCTGTGCACAAAGCTGACACCTCTGTCCCACCCACCCACCCCCAAATTGAAGCGCCCAATCAAGTGCCCCCAGTAAATGGCCAATCCTCATCTACTTTCCCGGGACCCTCCTCAGCTCCGTGTGCTCCCCGCAGCCCAGGAGTGATGCAAGCGACCCCATCCTTCAAAGGGGAGGGCAGGCGCTGGAACGTGCTATAAACGACGCCCACTCCCAGCCTTTCAAGCCCCCAAACGGATTCGATTGTTGTTTCGCGGAGCTTTTTTTTTCTTTTCTTCCTCCGAACCTCCGAAGTGTTCTCCCTTCCCATTGGCCAAAGCTGCCCCTTGACGCCACCCTGGCCTTGCTCGCTGATTGGTCCATTCTGGATGTGCCCAAGCCTTTTTCCCAGGGTGTGGCCCCCCCGCCCCCAACAGGGTTCTGACCCCTGGCTCCTCCCTTCCCCCCCCCAAGCCCCCCTCTCTGTTCCGAATGGTACCGCCCTGGCTCGGCTCCCCCACGGCCCAGGCCGCTGCCCTTAGGGCCCCCGGACGGGGCGGGGCACGCTGGGGACGGGCAGAGGGCGGTGGTGGCGCCTTCCTGCCGAGCCCGAGGCCGCCCCCGCCACCCTTTTTCAGGCCTCGTAGGTCCCACTTTCTCCTGGGCAGTTTTCGTCCTGCTATAAGAGCCCCGTCCCGTCTGTGCGGGTCCCCACCGCGGTCTTTTGGTCATCCCGATCAGTAGTGTTAAATCCCTGCCCTCGGCGCTCCACACACGCCCATCCGCCTCCACCCTCGGGTTCTCGCAGCACTCCCCATCCGAGCCTGCCGAAGCCCCGGCCCCCCTTCCTCGAGGACTGTCCATCCCCAGGATCCCCCTCCCTGCGTGTGGCCGTTCCTCCCAACGGCCTCCCCTTCGCGGCCTCCCCTCCCCTTCGTGGCCGGCGTGGTGGAGCACTCCTGGCCCACCCCCTCCCTTTCTCCGTACCCCCGCGCTCCCTTCTTATGTTGTCCCTTCACGTCCCTCTCTAAGTCCCTCCCACACCATACCCCCCCATACACTCATACCCCTCCCTCCGAGGCGTCCCCGGGCGCCCCTCCCCTATCCCCGCTTGTGTATGCCCCTCCCACCCACCCCGTCCTTTTGTCTCCTCTTTGGTCTCTAAGTCCCCCGCCCCTCCCTCACTCCCGCCCTCTCTCCCTACGAGCACGCTCTTATCTTCCCCAGGTCCCAGCGCCCCGCCCCCTGGCCGCGCCCCGCCGGCCCCCTCCCTCCCGCGGCCCCATCTCCGCCTTCCGTGCTCCGCCCCCCCACTCCCCGCCCCGCGCCGCTCCGGCCCGCGGGCCGGGCCGACCTCCCCAGCTCCGGGATCGCTCCTCCCGCCGCCACCGCCGCTACCGGACCCTCCTTTCCCGGGCCGGCGGCTCGCGCTCCCGCGCGCTAGCCGCCGCACACGCGCTCCCTCCGCCCCGCCTCGCTCGCTGGTTCGCCCGCCCAGGCCCTGCAGCGGCCCGGTCCGGAGCTGCACGCCGCTCGCCCTCGGGGGAGCCCCGGGGCCACGGGCACTTCGCGGGCGGGTGAACGACCCGGGAACGCGAAACCGGGCCGGGTCGCCCCTGCCCAGCCCAGCCCGGCCCGCGGAAGCCGCCCGGAACGCAGGCGCCCGTCGGAAGTGTTTGGGCGATGGGCCGGCCACGGCGCCTCCCGCAGCCCAGGCCTGGCTGGAGCGCGCGGGGAGATGCCGGGAGCCGACCGCCCGGATGGTTTTACGCGAGCGTCCTCCCGACTCCCTCCCCAAACCTGTGTCACCAAGGCGCCAAGAGCTTACCTGGGACTCGAGGCCGGAGGGACGGGGTTGGGGTCGAGGGGGCTCTCCCGATAATTCCGTAAGGGACCTCAACTGCGGACTGTGAGGCCCAACGGGGCGAAGGCCGGTGACACGCCCGCCCGGCCACCCAGGCAGAAAAGGCGAGCCCGTGCCAAGTGTCTGGGCCCTCGCCACCAGGCCCAGGTCTCCCCACCACGCCCCACAGACCGATGTTACCTCTGGGCCTTTGTACTGATCCGCGTGGAGGACTGGCATAAACCCTCAGTCCGGGGTTGGGGACGCCGCTCGGGTGGGCAGAAAACCCAGCCATGTGCCAATAGGCACTTTAAAGAAATGTGTGTTCGATGATGCACAAGTTGACCATGGTAATCTGCTGAACCTCTTCTGGGCCCTCGCTTAGTCTTACATATTTACCCACCAGACTAGAAGCTCTTTGAAGGGGGCCCTGGTAGTCGCTGTGGTTCAGTCAATGGATCCCTTGTGACTGGCGGACAAGTGTATGTGTTTGTTAACCGCCGCCTTTGGGATCTGTGTCATTATTGTGTGCCTTAAGGTTGTAAACTTGGGAGGGCCAGGACGGGGTAGGGATTATTAGCTCGTGCCAGGCACAGCATGATGCCCAAAGAGATGGGCCATGAATGTTTTTTGACTGGGGGGAGCTAATTATGCGGGAGGCAGATGCTTACCTCCTCCTGGTCCCCAGAACTCCCAGTTCCAGAGCTGGTTGTCCTGAGTGAGGAAGAAACTAAGGAGCTCCCTCAGCTCACTCCCAATCTGAGACTGATTTGCTGGGGCCAGATCCTGTCACATTCCCGATCAGGACACATGGCCTGATGCTATCTTCTAGTACCAGGAATGGAAGGAGCCATAAACTCTCCACTTTCACTCCCATCAGTTTGCAAATGGATCTGAGAGGAAGGAAGTAGCCAGTTTTTTCTGTGTGAAACAAACTGTCCCATATAAGGATCAAACCTGTAGTTCTCTCATCCATTTCCCTCAAGGCCAGGCTAAACCCCAATCTGTCAGAGGCAGGAGGCTGCCAACAACTGGACACCGTCAACAGCAGTTCACTCCGGGGGAGGAGGGGCAGTGGAAATGCCCCTTCCTCCCATTTATGGATGCAAGATTCACCCTGTACTTTGCAGCGCCTCATTTGTAACCTGGTCACTTTGAGAGTCATTCCAGCTCCCTGCCCACCTCATAGCCTGTCCCCCAGGCAGACAGGTCCTCTCTGTCTTTACTCAGCCCTACACTCTCTTCACCCAAGCCAGCCTGCTCTAAATGGACATGGTCAGTGATCCAAGCAGAAACTGAAACAGTAACAATCGGACAGTGTCAAAAGACTCGGGCAGAGATGCCTCGGAGCGCCCGGCCTCCTCCTCTGCCTTGGCACAGATGTTCTTATTGTCCTGGAAAGAAATAGGAAATTCCCTCCCCAAGCGTGGAAGGGGGGTGCTCCAGGGCTTAGCCCCCCAAAACAGAGTTGCTGGCCCAGCCCAGCTTCTCTGCCTCCTCATTATTCAGAATAGGACTGTCACCATTCCTCTTCCTCTTCCTAGCCAAGACTGGCTCCCTGGGCCATTTGTCCCCCTCACCGAGGACATTAAGGGGAGTGGGACTAGAGCTGCATGAGATTACTAAAATCTGGGTGGTTCTCTTTAGGGACCGTTAGGACATCAAAATACATATTTGGAAAATGCTCACAATTAACACTGGGAGAAAAACAGTAAACACAGTGTCCCTTTGCCAGGCTCAACAGTTTTGTTTTGTTTTGTTTTGTTTAAATGCTAATGGCCTCAAATGGGGAGCAGCATCTATCAGTTAAATAAACAAGCCATTAGACTGAGACTAGAAGTGTCAACACATGACTAATCTACTAATTGTGAGCTGGTGAGGAGTGAGGCAGCAAAGCACGCTGGAGACTGTGGAGTAGGCCGCTGAAACACCCAGTATGTGGGTTTGGGAGCTAATAAGATCTGAGTTTGAATCCTGCCTCTACCAGTTGTTTGCTGTGTGACCTTCTGTTTCTCATTCTGTACAATGGGGGACACCAGCAGTACCTGCATTGTGGGGCTGTTGTGCGGATGAACCAAGAGACTACAAGTCAAGTTCATCGTAAGTGTTCCATGCCTATTAAGTGTTATTGATAACGACAAAGTACCTAGTAAATGGTAGACATTCAAAAACCATCAGCAATAAAGATGAAAAGCAAATGACTTGCTATATATGAGCCAAGAAAGGTGAATGTGGACTCTCAGTGGGACTCCTGGTGACCCCACACCCTCCCAGACACAACTAGCAAAGGGATGCTTTTGGTTGGTTAATTCCAACTTCGTAAGGCCATGCCTTTAACCTAGGATTAGCACCAGCTCTTAAGGCCCACTATCCTGTGCCAGAGTTGCTGGATTCTGGGGCCTTCTCTCCTGACACCTACTAAGAAGCTTGGGTTAAGCTGGCCCTTGCAAGTGAAGAGCAGCCTGGCAGCATCCTGGGCACCCTTCCCCAGCCTGCCAGACCTGTCCTGTAAAGAATATTCTGGGCTGTTCTTGACTGCCTCTTTCCTGTTGTGTGTGGACACAGGTGGGAATCACATATTCAGAGGGGCCAGAGTGAGGAAGAAGGAAGGCAGAGAGGGGTACACAGGACTCCCAAGAGAGTACCTTGGCCTGGACAAAGTGGTTGGTTTTTGCTTCCTTGCCCCACGCTCTTCCCCACCACCTGCCAAGAGGGTCGGTCCTCAGCCAAATGGACTCTTGCTCTTCGCTTGCCAGCCCTGTTCTCTTTCACTGACGCTCCCCTCTCCCCTCATCACTTCTGGTTCAGAGAGTCTTGCTCTCCCCCTGGAGGACTGGTAAGTCCTAGTGTGGATAAGCTTCTCCCCACAGGTAAAGAGTTAACAGTGGCGTCACATGCCACCTCTTCCCCAGGGCCTGTAACTGCATAGTGGCCTCTTTAACCTGAAAAAAAAAATCCTCAGGGTGCCTAGAAAAGAATGAAAATGGACCATGGGGGCTTTCTGGGCCTTCCACAGGCTGAGGTGGCTTGGGCAGGAGAAAATTTCTACCCTTCTTTGTCCATCATGCTCTATTTTGCCTGCTTGTAAGTTCTGTCTCGAACTCGGGCCCCTGAGCGGACTAGCCAGACCCCCCAGGCCCTCTCCTCTGCAGTTCTGCACCTGGGGTGCCCCTCCCAACACACACCCCCTGCAAAGAGGTTCATTCTCCAGCTCCATTCTCCACCACCCACATCTCTCCTTCCCGGCCCTGCACTTAACCAGCAGAGAGCAGGTTAACTTCATCCATGAAGCCCTCTCCACGCCTGCTTAGGGAGGGCTAAGGGGTTAAAATGTGTTCTCTCTCCTGCCACGCCCAACTGGACTGCATCTCTCAAAGCACACCGGTCACTTTCTGTCCAAGGTCTGTGTGGCTGGCACCTGTCTGTCCTCTGAGCCTGGACCACTATAACCAGCCCCCCATTCTCTGCAAAGCCCCCCTCTTTCTCAAAGGATGGGCTGAGCCATGCCCCTGCCTCCAGGAAGTGGCCCACTGGAGCTGCAGGTGAGGTCACCCTTCTCTCCAGCAGGGGTGCACTGGTACCTTCTAGTAAGCTTCCAGGGCATCCTTGCCGGTTTGGCCAGACATAAAAATTAGTTGCTGGCTTGCTTCTCTCCTCTAAGATAAATGTAACCTTCCTGGCCAAGGAGTGCTTCTGCTTTCTCTTATAGTTTGTTTCAATTTCCAAGCTACACAAAGAAACGGATCATGTAATGAACCCCCACACTTGGATTCCACAACTGTCAAGGTTTTGCCACATGTTTTTCCACTTCATGTTTGTGGCCCCCTCCCACACCCACAGTGCCTAGCCCTGCCTTGAACAGCACTTTCAACAAAGATGCTGGGACTTGTTGGGAAATGGGAATTCAGGCTCCCAGGGCAAGCTCCTGGGGATGGCATGGGCTGGGGGAGTGGGCAACTGCCATTAAAAAGTTGTCCCCGCTTCAGTGCCTATTATGAGCTGGGTGCTTTACAGTTGATCTCATTTCACCCTCAGCACAACTTTATGGGACAGGTACACTGATCCCCATTGGACAGATGAGGCAATGAGGCTCAGAGAGGTGACGGGTCCCCCAGATGGGCAGTGACAGAGCTAGGATTTGAATCCAAGTCCTGTGCCATTCTCGCTTTGCCATGCAGCCTCCCTCAAAGGGTGCCAAGCGGGCGGCCACCTGCTCTGCTTCCGTTTTACAGAGTACAAGACATGCTTTGTGTGTGCCCTTCCAGAGTAGTATGCGTGCACACACGCACGCACACCCACGCAGAGAGCCGCATGTTCACAGTAGGATTGTAAAATAATACACTGAGTTTTATCTGTGGGATCAGTCTGCTCATTTTAGAAGTCACCCTTTAGCCCTGCAAGCATGGAGGGGGAAGTACAAGGGGGCAGAGGGCTGAGCCCTGTGTGTGTGTGCCGCGTGCGTGTGTGTGTGTGTGTGTGTGTGTGTGTGGCGCCCAGGGGTTGAGGGAATTGGGGAAGCCTCCCCCACAATCTCAGTCTCCTGGCACCCCCCCTCCCCCATCCTTCTCAAAAGGGAAACAAAGTCTATTTCCTCGCTCCCACCAGTACAGTACGTTCTCTTCAGATCTCCACAATGACCTTGTTCCAGCACCCTCCTCTACAACCAGGCTGCCTCCCTCAACAAACATTGCTCTTTGCAGCCTTTGTTCTTCTGCACAACCCCCCACCCCACATAGATGGCTTCATGGTGTTCCTCCAGCCAGGGCTACCCTCCCCACTGTTCTCCACACTGAAATTCTCTAAGTCAGTTTCAATACTCACCTCCTCCCAGAAGCCTTCCCTGATTCTGAACGCCATTCATCAACTTTTTCGTCTAGTCTGATTTTTTTTTTTAACCTGAATCTCCATGCTCTGGTCTCCCACCTTGTTCTCTGGTTGTTTCTTGTAAGCTGTTTCCTTGACCACACTTTAAGCCCTCGGAGCTCAGGGTTTCAGCTACAGAGAAATAAAGGAAAGTCTTTCAAGAAAGACATGTGGTCCGCTTCCTTTTTCTCCCCATAGTCCTCTTGCTTCCTCCATGTTGTCGCTTGGGTTTCCAGCTTTGCTGCCACTGGCATCTTCTCTACAAAGATCATGAGGCAAAAAGGAGATTCACGTGTTTACCTTGATCTCTCCTTTGTATTTTTTTTCCTTCTTGTCTTTCATTTGCTCAGGTGGGTAGAGGGCTAACTGGGGTCTGAAAAGCCTTAAACCACAGAAAATTCACCCTGAAGCTACTCACCAGCTTTGCAGGTCTTTTTTCCTCAGCATTTGTGGGAAGGAAAGCAAAATCGATTAGGCATGTTGACGCCTGCAATACTATCTTCCTCTTCCCTCTCCTGTATCTACTTCACCTCCCCCCAGCTCCATTTCCTTACCTCCTTCCTGCAAAACAAACAAACAAAAACCAACCCCACAAACAAAACAAAACAAAAACAACCTCTGCCACACACACAATTACAGCTAGAAAGACACAGCCTACTTTCCAGATTTCAGGAGCACTGAGCAGGGACGTGTTGGAGGACAATGTCCTACAGACCGTGAGATGAGGCCACCGTATGCCACCAAAGGAATTCTTTCCACTTAGCAAAATGCAGGGTATTGAGTGCTCACCTTAATCTTTGAGTGGTGACAGTTGGGATAGGTCTCTCCTGCCAGGCCTGGGAGGATTGAGAGGCAAAAGTTGAGCTCCGGGGCACCTGGGTGGCTCAGTGGGTTAAGCGGCTGCCTTCGGCTCAGGTCATGATCTCAGGGTCCTGCGATCGAGTCCCACATCGGGCACTCTGCTCAGTGGGGAGCCTGCTTCCCTCTCTCTCTCTGCCTGCCTCTCTGTCTACTTGAGATCTCTCTCTGTCAAATAAATAAATAAAATCTTAAAAAAAAAAAAAGTTGAGTTCCCTTCCCCACAACCTAAGCTGGTGGTGAGCAGTGTCCTGGTCCTTAAAATGGTCTAGACTAAATGCCCGGGGTCTCATCTTATTCCCCTCCCCCCATCTTTTCTGGCACCTCTCCAGCCCCTCTCAACCCTCCTCACCCCTGAGCCCCGCCCCTGTTTCCCAAAGGCCTTTCTAAGAACAGCCCAAGGCAGGGCCACTCCCTCCCCTGGGCTAACTTGGGGACCCAGGGAAAGGCTCTGGGTATTGCCATTTTGAGCCAACTGGTTGAGAGCCTCAGATAGCCACATGGACTAGTGAGAGAGCTGTTCTCAAGAGAAGCCAGACTCTCCCCAAGTCAGAACGTTAGCTCTGAACACCCTCCGTTGGTGCCATTGACTTGCCCTTGCCTCCCTTGACTCTTCATGTAAGAAGGTTACACTGATTCACAAATATTCTTCCCATCCCCCTTTAGAACATACAGAGTTGTATGATGGAGGATATGGGGATGGAGTGGAGAAAAAGGCTCAATGTACAAACAGATCAGAATTCAGGTTCTGGCCAGGGTTGGATATATTGGTCTGTGTGTGAAGTTAGGGCCTCCATGGGAGGGGGGTCAGCCTGTGGTTAGTGTTAGAACCAGTATTAGAAGTCAGAGCAGTTGTCTCATCTTTGAGGCATCCTATTTAAGAATGTCCCGTGCCTGTCAGAAACTGGGTTTAACTGGGATACCTTGTTCTGAGAGGCAGTGTAAGGTCCCTAGAGTGGGCCTGGTGTCAAGCAAGTCACTTCCTCTCTTTGATCCTCAACTGTTTCATCTAAACAATCGAGGAATCAGTTTTAATCTCCAGGGTTCCATCTAGTTCTGAGAATATACTACTTCGGGTCTGTGGGAATATTTAAAAAGCTGTTCTATTGATCTTGTAGTGTTAAAAATAAGACAATGCAAGGGAAAAGAATCTGAAAACATGCAAAGTACCAAAAAGAAATGAAATACTAACTTTCCTCCATTAAAAATATTATCAAAGTATCCTATGCCCATTGTAGAAATTTGGAAAATACAGGAAACTATAAAGTTCATAAAAAATCATTTGTAGGGACACCTGGGTGGCTCAGTTGGTTAAGCGGCTGCCTTCGGCTCAGGTCATGATCCCAGCATATCAGGCTTCTTGCTCAGCAGGGAGTCTGCTTCTCCCTCTGCCTCTGCCTGCCACTCTGTCTGCCTGTGCTCACTCTCTCTGACAAATACATAAAATCTTTTAAAAAAATCATTTGTAATCCCACCACATAACTTACCATCATTAAAATTCCAGTATTTTATTTCTATTTATTATATATTTTAAATAAAAATGGGAGCATGCTGTGTGTAACTGATCTGTAACTTGTATTTTTCATATAAAATGTACATTGCATTTTTTAACGTCAGTAACTGTTTTTTAGAGACACCATACTATCATTCCATCCAATGAGTGTGTCATAACTTATTTACCCTATCTTTTGTTGGGTGTTTAGGTGGTTTTCCCGTTTGCATAATTATAAATATAATTCCTGTGAACATCCTTTGTGCATATCTGATTTTAGGAACAACTGGATCAAGACGTATACATATTAAAATTTCACAATAGAACCTTTCAAACATATACAAAAATAAAATAGTACGACAAACCCCCATCTTCTAGTTTCAATAATTATCAACTAGTGATTAATCTTGTTCCACCTCCACCCTTACCCATTTCTTCCCACCAGTGGATTATTTTTGAAGAAGATCCTGGACTTTATGTAATTTTAGTATATGTATTTTAAATATTTTGAAACACAGTACCGAACTGACCTATTAAAAGATCTCGCTAGTTTACACGCCCAGCAAAATACTCATACCAGCTTCATTCACAGTACACCAGTCACCACAAACTGGAAACCAACCCAAATGATGATCAAATTCATCAGGTGAATGAATTTTTAAATATGGTGTATTCATTACAACAGAAAATCCCTCCATTATGGAAAGAAACAAACTACTGATACACGCGACCACATGGGTGAATCTCAAAAGCATGATGCTAAGTGAGAGAAAGCAGACCGAAATATTATGCAGCACATAACCCTATTATAGAAACTTGCAGAAGATACAAATGAAACCATAATAACAGAAAGCAGATCAATGGTTACCTGGGGTCAGAGGTGGAAGAAGGCACGGACTATACAGGGGAATGAGCATAGTTTTGGGGGTGATGGAAATGTCCTGTATCTTGATTGTGGTAGTGCTTTTAAGGGGGGATATATATGTCAAACCTCATTCAACTGTACCGTTTAAATGGATGTAGCTAAATATACCTCAATAAATTTGATTCCCTAAACTGACAGAATATTATTTAAATAAATATTTTTTAAAGATTTAATTTTTTTAAAATTTCTTTTTTTTAAAAGATTTTATTTATTTATCCAACAGACAGAGACCACAGGTAGGCACAGAGGCAGGCAGAGAGAGAGAGAGACACGGGAGGAAGACAGAGGCTTTAACCCACTGAGCCACCCAGGCGCGCCTAATTTATTTATTTGACACAGAGAGACCACAAGTAGTCAGAGGGGTAGGCAGAGAGAGAGAGAAAAAAGCAGGCTCCCTGCTGAGCAGAGAGCTCTAAATAAATAAATAAATAAAATTTCACCCCTAAATAAATAAATGTGATTAAAACAAATAAAATTCATACATATATGGTGCACCTGGGTGGCTCAGTGGGTTACAGCCTCTGCCTTCGGCTCGGGTCATGATCCCAGGGTCCTGGGATTGAGCCCCGCATCAGGCTCTCTGCTTTTCCAGGAGCCCCCTCTCTCTCTGCCTGCCTCTCTGCCTACTTGTGATATCTGTCTGTCAAATAAATAAATAAATAATCTTTCAAAAGACTGGTGTTTAAATATATATATATATATATACATAATATATATATACATATATAATGAAATATATGCATACACATATATATTTGTCACCTTGATGAGCAAAAAAGTGCATGTCGAGGGGCGCCTGGCTGGCTCAGTCCATAGGGCATGCCACTCTTGATCTTGGGGTAGTGAGTTTGAGCTCCATGTGAGGTATAGAGATTATTTTTAAAAAATGTATCTCAATATGTGATTTGTGCTTCTGTAATACTGAATATGTTTCCTAGTTCGATGCCATTGATATTTCTTGTTTTGTGAATTGCCAATTCTTTTTTTTTTAAGATTTTATTTATTTATTTGAGAGAGAGACAGTGAGAGAGAGCATGAGCGAGGAGAAGGTCAGAGGGAGAAGCAGACTCCCCGTGGAGCTGGGAGCCCAATGCGGGACTCAATCCCGGGACTCCAGGATCATGACCTGAGCCGAAAGCAGTTGTCCAACCAACTGAGCCACCCAGGCATCCCTGTGAATTGCTAATTCTTGTCCTTTGCCTGGTTTTCTAAAGAGATGTTGGTCTTTCTCTTGTAGACTTTTAAAAAGATTTTATTTATTTATTTATTTGACAGAGAGAGAGAGAGAGAGAGAACAGTGAGAGAGGAAACACAGCAGGGTGAGTAGGAGAGGGAAAAGCAAGCTTCTCTCCGAGCAGAGAGCCTGCTATGGGGCTCATGTGGGGCTCGATCTCAGGACCACCACGGGCTCACTACCTGAGTTGAAGGCAAATGCTTAAGGACTGAACCACCCAGGTGACCCTCTCTAGATTTGTAAAACTTCTTTATATCTCAAAGCTACCACAATTTTGTCATATATTTCAAGTACTCCTTGACTTTAGCCCTTCTAATTGTGCTTGTGGCATTATCATTTTTAAAATACAGAAGATTTTTTTTTCCCTCAAGCCAGACAGGGAAAGACAAAATCTCTCTTACATGTTGAATCTAAAAACAAAACAAAACAAGCTCATAGATACAGAGAACAGATAAATAGTTGCCAGGGGTGTAAGGGGTGAGGGGGGGTGAGGGGTAGGAGAAGTGGGTGAAGGGGATTAAAATGCAGAAGTTTTACATTTTTACATGGCCAAAAGTGTGTTTTTGTGTCCTTTATTGTTTCTTGGTTTATCTCTATGCCTAGAAAGACTTTCCCTACACTTTGGATCAAAGGACTATTCATTCACCTAATTTCTTCTAGGTTGCTTATGGACTTATTGTTTGTCTTTGTCTTGTTTTGTTTTGTTTTGTTTTTGGTCATTCTTGACCAATCTGGAGCATAGTGCATAAACACAAATTTCCACCCTGGGACCATACCTCAGCTCCATCCCTTACTTACTAGCTATGTGACCAAGGGCATCTTCAGATTCCTCCTCTATAAGGTGAGCATAAATAATAGTTTCCAACTTGCTGAGTTGTTTTCAGGATTAAATTAAACAATATATGTAAGGCGATCAGCCCAACACCTAGCACACAGCTAGTGCTCAAGAAACACCAGCGACTGTAATCTGTCACTTTTGGTTTTGGTTGCTCAGTTTCCAAACACCCTGATGATTTGAAGCAAATCTCGAGAGACAAGGAAGGTAAATAGATATTCCCTCTCCCTATCCACTGACAGCTAAGGTAATGGGGATGTGGCCCAGGGTCTGCCAGTCAGATGCTCTTTCTCCCTTTGGACTTTGGTACTTCAGCATACAGCACTGCAGGGGAGAGCAGTAATTATTCCTGAAGGTCTCAGCAGCCTGGCCTCCAGAAGGGCAACAGCAAATCACTGGAGGGGACCACACACTTCCGACATCCTGAGCAAGGTTGCCTGTGCTGTGGCATGATCCTGACTGTGCCTACTTCCCTTGGTTCCTACACTTTTCCTGAAGCTGGTTCTTTCTGTTTCCACTCACAGTGAAATCTCCAATAGCCTTCCAACAAAATCCTTTTCTGCTTCAGTTACTATTGGTTTCCGTGGTTTGCAACCAAGAACCTGACTGATCAAGTTACCAAGATTTAACTCTGGAATTTACTTTGGTGGATGGCATGAGGTGCTAACTTCCCCCGCCACACTCCAAATCATGAGATAGCCACAAATCATTAACTAAATAACCTATTCTTTCCCCCACTGATTTGAAATGGGTGACATTCTCTATTGAGTGAGCTCTCACCCTTGGGACTGTCCTATTGACTAGAATCCCACACGTCTCCTAGAAACCCAAATGGTTTTCTATTCTCTTCCCTCCAAGGAAAGTGTCATGTTCTAGGACCCCAGGCTGCCTGCTCAATACTGAACCCTCCGGACATGTAATGATGTCCCTGCCTTAAAAGCTGGAGGACTGGGACGCCTGGGTGGCTCAGTTGGTTAAGCAGCTGCCTTCTGCTCAGGTCATGATCCCAGCATCCTGGGATAGAGTCCCGCATGGGGCTCCTTGCTCAGCAGGGAGCTTGCCTCTCCCTCTGCCTCTGCCTGCCATTCTGTCTGCCTGTGCTCGCTCTCTCCCCCTCTCTCTCTTTGATAAATAAATAAAATCTTTAAAAAAAAAAAAAAAAAGCTGGAGGACTGTGTTGGGAGACATGTCTGCTGGCTTTGGGTCTCCCTGCAGCAAGCCATGCCATCTATTTGCTAAGTTCCGTTCCACTTTGGAGAAACTCAAAAAGGCTACAGGGATTTACCTAATGAGAAAAAGAAATGGCCCAAGACAAACACCCATTCTCAGCCCATCCCCTCCCTGGCTCCCTAGTCTGTAATTCTCATTCTCACCTGGGGCAAGACTGAGGTGAGAAAGGGACCTATTAACCTTCCTCCTGACACAGGTGAGCTTGATTCAGCCATCCAGAAGCCTGCCAGTGGCTACATTGCTTGCCTTCTGGCCTACTTTCTTGGTGACATCAAAACTGAGTTTGTAGGGCAGTGGAGGTGCCCTCTCTGGCTGCAAAGGTGGAAACGGGACTGGCATCCAGAGAGTCCTTGAGGAACATCCAGTCCAGGCGGGCTGGGGAGCGGGGAGAGGCAATGATGTTGTAGGGAGAGAGCAGGAGTCCTCCAAGGCAGTGGTTGTATCCAGTTACAACAGGGTACCTCAAGGTCTGAGACTGTCTTGGCTGCCAAGGAGTGTGTGGTAGGGCAGAAATGCCCAAATGAAAGGACCAATCCCAATCAATGTCTCAAGAAATAACTGGATCTGAATGGGAGTGGGGGTGGGAAACATGTTCCATAACTGTCTTCAGTAAAGGCCTGGCATGGCTAGGGTGGTGATGGGTAAAGGATAAAGGAGACAGCAGGCTAGAAAGCTCTCCTTCTTTATTTGTTTTCCAGCTTTATTGAAATATAACTGACATATAACCTGGGAGCTTTTAGAAAGGGACCAGAATCTAAACAATGGACATGACCACTAAGATGATGTTTTCATGGACCCTTTGTGATAACATGGGGGAAATTCTTGTTATAACTTTAAGTAAAACTAAAGAGGCGAGCTATAAAATGGTAACCTGAGTTGAATCACAAACTGCATGGAAAAAATGCATTTAAAAAATGGGTGGGAAATGCTAGTAGCATTTGATTCTTTTGGACGGTAGCTACGTAACATACCTGCTAAATACGAAGAGCCTCTTATGTACCAGGTTCCGTCCTGGCATTTAACTTACTTAAATTATCGCACGCCTTTGCACAGCAGCCCTGGGTGGCAATTTACAGGAGGAAGAACTGAGGATCCCAGAGGCCAACTTGCTAAAACCCACACAGCTCAGAAGTGGCATCGTTAAAAATTATTGATTAAAAATTACGTTTCTGCTATTCTCTATTTTCCAAAATTTGACAATGAACATGTCATTTTTCTACCTTTTCCCAACTGTCCCTTTCTTCATCTAATTAACCCTTCCCGGATTAGGAACAAAGGGTAGCATTCTCTCTTGCTCCATAGAACCTGTGATCTCTTCCTCAGCAGAGCAGGAGCTAATGGTGGGGAGGGACTAAGTCCCCGGTTCTGAGCACAGAGGAGTACACAGTGGTGCTGAACAGATGTCTGTGGGATAAAAGACTGCATGAAAGAATACATGAGAACCAGTCATGAACAAGTTAACAGTGATGATGTTAAGCCTTGTGTGTACAGGCTGCTTGGGGAGGGTTCAGCCTTTTCACTAGAATGTTGAGAAGCATGCCATTAGGCTGAACGTTTTCCTATGAGGAAAACGTTGCTTTGAGCAACTTGGCCAGCTGGCCAGCGGTATCTCAAGGTAATATCCCTAGCCTTGGGAACTCCATGTACTGGAGCTTATTGCTACCAGGTCCCTCCCCACGCTGAACACTGAAATACCCCTTTGTTTCTTAGGCCCCAGCTCCTAGCAAGCTGGAGGGGAAAGAGGTTTAAGGTCAGGGAGATGCTGGAATCTTAGCGCACCCCTGGAAAGCCCTGTGGATAACAGGAAGTTGACTGTATTTTGCAAGCTAAAAAGGATAACAGATAAAGGAATTCACATGATTAATATGGCAAGAAGAAAGGACCAGAATGGCCAAAGAACACCTGACCTTCTTGCTGCAGGTACTTGGAACCTGGATTTAGAATCCCTGCTTAGTGACTCCACCGGGTGAGGCCAAGCACATGATGAGAGGGAAGGGCAGGGCTAAGGCAAACCTCTGGGTGCCCCTGTTCTCTACTCACCAAGTGGGTGGCCACCTCCGATCTCTGTGGGACAGGGAGACAGGGGACAGGATAATGACTTCATTTCCTTCTGGCCTGAGCTTCCCCAATGCAAAAAGTGGAGTGAGGAAAGCTTTCACTGAACTGGTAGCACTTTGGAAAATTAGAGCCAGTTCCCAGTAATCAGCACCAACAAGGGGCCAGCAGGAGGGTCTGCAATTAGATAAAGAAAAATAGTGATGTTTACAATTCGATTTGTTTTAAAACAGTAGATTTACCTTTATAATTATGAACCAACGCAAGTTCTTGCTAGAAGGAACTGGCCAGGGCTCCAGCCCTCCCGCTCAGAATAAGCCCTCCACTTGCACCCATATCCCCCCAGAATCCAGAGCTCTCCTCAGCCCTCAGGCTTCATTCAAATCCTACTTCCTCCAAGAGGCCTTGGAGTTCTTCAGTCCTTTCTCTTCCTTCCATACTCCCTCTAGCACTTTCCTGGCATTGGGTAGAGCCCCTTTCACAGTTAGTCCTTTCTGTCTGTGACCTCCTCTCCCTGGAAAGGAGAAGCTTCGTGAAGGGAGGCCACAGCCTTTCCGCTGTTGTTCATCTGAGCAGCCCCCTGGGCCTAGCACAGTGCCTGACTCAGTGGGCTCCTAGCCCTTGCCTCATTTGTTCTTGCCCAATGGGATGGACTCATGGACTTGGAGGTTGGGGCATCTCTATGGTCTGGGAGATTCCGGATTCCCAGAACCCCGGGAGAGCTCCTGCGGATAACAGGGAGTTGTCCTTCTTTTGCAAGCTAGAAAGGAGTATTTGCCGGGCCTAATGATAGCTGACTTTGTCTTTCCAGGAGTGAGGAAGCCTCAAACCTATCTGCAGGGGCAGTGAGACAGCGGAGCAACAAGGGGCCCCTTTGGCAGGAGGACAGGTTCTCCTGTCCCCATTCAGTCACTAGGCCCCCCAAGTGTGTGATCAGAGAGTTGAGGCTGGGGAGGCGAGGGAAAGGGAGGGGAAGGACTGGGCGCGCTGCCCTCCCTCCCTCCCGCTCCTCTTTTCTCTCGTGGTCCCCGCCGGCCTCCCTCTCGGGCTCTTTGTCTGTCGGTTGGTCTGTCTGTCGGCTTTCTCTCGCGCTGGCTCTCCGGAGCTCGCTCGCTCGCTCTCTCTCGCTCTCTCTCTCCCTCTTCGGTTCACGTGACTGCCTGCTCTCAACGGCTCCGATCACCTCTTCCTGAGGCTGCACCTTTCGGTTGGTAACAGGAGACACTCGGGTGTTGGGGGCAGGATGGGTTTCCTTCCTCCGCTTTTTCCTCCTCGCCTTCTCGGGCAGCTCCGGCCGCTCCTCTCCGCAGGGCCTCTGGCCCTCCACCCCTCCAGCCTCTCCCAGCCCCCATAGTGCTCCCTCTCCCCTCCCCCCCCCACCCTGCGCCGGGCCTCCCTCCACTCCTGCTGCCAGCCCTCTTTGGGGAGAGGGGCTTCGGCGCCGGGGACAGACAAAAGGGCCGAGACAGACTCGGGGGCACCCTACGGCAGCTCTCCCCACGAGGCCCCCTCCCCCCGGGGGGCGAGTGCAGCTCTCCCTTCCTCTCTCCAGCCAGAGGTCCCGGGAGTTCGCCCCTCCTCGCCCCCGCCACCCCTGCACCAACCTTTCCCGGCCTCGTTCGCGCCAATCTCTTTGCTGCGGGTGCTGAGCCTCCGGGCGTCTGGAATACCAAGGAAGGGGGGGAGACTCGTCCCAGCCGTCGGAAGGTTCCTGGTCTGAGGCCGGCGACAACCTAAGGGACACAAGGGCACAACCTTAGGTCTGCAACCTAAGGGAGCTTGAGTTTCATGGGAGAGACAAACTCTTTACAGTACAAACTCAATAAAAACAGACGAATCTCAAAGTGTGATGAAAGTGCCATGTAAAGGCTGAGCTGGACCTGCATCTTCCCGAACTTGTGGCAGAAATAGATCGTGTTTCCTTGTCCCCTTTGCCCCCCTTGCTTAGCACTTAGTACTTATCCCAGCAGAACTGCTCCCCATCCAACCAACACCCACTGCCAGAATTTGGAATTAAACGTGAAAACACTCATTCCACACCAGGGTAAAATTTTAAACAAAAGCCATTTAAGATGGAACTTATCAAGTAAATCAGACCAGACATTTTCAAAGCTGCCTCATTGTAGAAGAACAGTTAGCTAGTGGCAAGTACACGTGTTAGACCCTATGGAGAGACAGTTGCCCTGAGCCCCCCAAATGACCACCTACAACCATTCCAGTCAATAAAACTAAATCCCCTTACAGGATAGTGCTTATGGCCAGAGCCACACCTGCTGTGCATTAGGCATATCCCAGGCCAACCCCAATAACAAATTACCCAAATGTTGGGAGAGGATGGGTGCCAGAAGGAATCCTATCTTTCCAGGATTTTAGGGAGGGACTTGAGCTGAGGAATACCCCAGGCTTGACTGGTACCAAGAACAGTACTTGCGGGCAATAAAACCTAGCAAGAATGGTCACCACAGCTACAATTTATTGAGCACCTACAAAGTGCCAAGTACATAGTACGCATCATATTTAATCCCAGTAATAGTCTCAGGTGGCACTATAATTATCCCAGTTTAACAGATGAGGACAGTAAGGCTCAGAGAAGGTAACTTGAAGAGGCCACACACCTGGTTAGTGGCAGAGATGGGTTTGGAATCCAGGTCTGGCCAATGCATAAGCCCAGGCCCTTAACCACTAAGCTATTCCATCTCTTTCCCACAAGGAGTGACTTTAAAACTCTCCCAGAAGGAACAAGGACAATCATGGGGCAGGGCACAACCTTGCTGAAATTGGCTACTTAACCAAAATGTGGGTCAACGGGGGCCCAAAGTCATCCTGCTGGCTTCGTAAATGCTCCAGCCTCCCAAATAAAAGTCTAGATCCCAGATTTCTAACAGAACCCGAAGGACCCATCCTATCTGACCATCCCAATAGAAATCATCCCACTTCCGGTTTCTGTCTTTCTTGGGTAATGGTGAGATTTGCAGGATGCCAGCCCAAGAGTGAGCTTCTTAGCAGTCTTATGGGGGTTGGGGGTGGGCTTGATAATGGACCCCCACTGCCCTACCCCCAGTCCTCCCTGGAGGGAGGACAAATAGGCCCATTGATTCGAAACTCTCCCAGAGGGCATTAGAGTAATGACTCTGGACTGTGCGATGCCTACACCCCCGTTGACCTCCTGACTGACCCCTGCCCTGGGAGGTTCCAAAGGCCACAAATCTCTGTTTCTTGTGGGCCATGTGGTTTGTGGCTGTTTGTAGTTTTGGAAGGGAGGGGGAAACGACAGGGGTAGGGGACACTGCTTCTCACTGTGCCCGGCTTCCCAAGAGAGAAATAGCAAGAGGCGGGCAAGGCCCCTTCCAAACCCTGCCAAGACACACTGCAACTACTGATATGGGCTCCATCACTTATTTTTGAAAGCAGCAGAGCTTTTGGTTCATTTGCATAAATGTTTGCACTGCCTGCTATATTTTGGTTCTGGAGGAGGGCACCAGGGCACAGAATATAACATACATAACAGATTTGTAACTGGGCAGCTTGAGGCTGCCCCTGGCTGGGTGAACTAACCAGCCAGCCCAAGATGGCCCTTCACCTTCTGTGCCTACTTTTGAAAGCTCTTCTAAGTGCAGAATCCAGCACCAGCCCTATGTAGTAATAGAAATATCTTGTCCCTAAAGGGGTACTTCTAAGCCAGGTGTGTAAGTGGATGAGTGGATAAGGAGCACTTTGACTTGAAAAGGGCCAGATTCTGGACTCTTGATTTCTTTTTTTTTTTTTTAAGATTTTATTTATTTATTCGACAGAGAGAGAGATAAAGAGGGAATACGAGCAGGGGGAGTGGGAGAGGGAGAAGCAGCCTGAACAGGGAGCCCGATGTGGGGCAGGGGGTTGTGTGCTACAGGACTCACACTGGGGTCCTGACCAGAGCCAAAGGCAGATGCTTAAGGACGGAGCCACCCAGGCATCCCTGGACTCCTGAATTCTGTTGTTCAGTAAAGAAATACTTATTGAATACATTCTGTATGCCAGACACTTTACTAGGCACTGAGAGAACATAATAAGTATTAAGACCCTATCTCCAGGGGCACCTGGGTGGCTCAGCCATTAAGCGTCTGCCTTCAGCTCAGGTCATGATCCCAGAGTCCTGGGATGGAGCCCTGCATCTGGCTCCATACTCCGTGAGAAGCCTGTTTTCCCTCTCCCAGTCTCCCTGCTTGTGTTACCTTTCTCTACTGTGTCTCTCTCTCTGTCAAAAAAAAATAAACAAAATCTTAAAAAAAAAAAAATAAGACCCTGTCTCCATCATTGAGGTACTCCTAGTTGAGCATGGGTGAAAGAAACATAACCAAAGAACCCTGACTTGGTGTCCCATCAGAGGGAGGATAAGAGAAGACTGTTAAGGTAGCATTCATCTAGCAGTGGGAAGGGAGTCTGAAGAGACTTAGTGGGGGGTGTGATTGCTTAATGAATCTGAAGCATCAACCCCACCACCACCATCTCCAAGCTGTGTTTTAACCTCTATTACTAACTCCCTGTGTGAGCTCAGCAAATGTTTAAGTTCTCTGGGCTGCCTCAGTTTCTTCATCTTCAAAATGGGAGCCATAATGTGTGAAATGGGCCCCTGTGACAGTGTCCTGTGTGCCCTACTTCCCACCTTGCCTGGTACTATATGAAACATAGACTCCAGAGTGAGATCATAACTGCGTCTTCCAGATGCATGCAGACATCTGGCAGAGCTGGGGAGAGTGGGGAAAATCCAGAAGGGGTGGGAATGGGAGATGCGCGTTGCGCACAAGGGGTGAGGGCCCCAAAGGAAGGTGAGAGTAGAGGTGAAGGTTAACCTTCTATTCTGACTTAATCATCTTTATGTATGTAACCGTCTTTCCACAGCCCCTCTTCTCCCCCACCATTCTAAAGCGGGAGCAACGCCGGGGGAGGAAAGCGGGTTGTTGGGGAGAAGGCACCTCAGGAACAGCAGTCAGGTGTCGCCTGCTTCAGCCCCTCCCGCCCCATGCGGTCCATCTTGAGGACGGAGACACTGAGGGGATCGGTTGTCTGTCCCGACCTCTCCACCCTTCAGTGATTGAGATCGCCTTAGCTTCTCTCCGGAGCCATGCATTTGCCTGCACTGTTTTTTTGTTGTTGTTGTTGTTAATGTTCAGTGCGGCCGGCATTTGGGATGGGGGTCACCAGTTCCGTTAAGTTTTCTCCCCGCTGTGCCAAGAAGGGCTTCTTTCTACTCCTCCTAAACGATCCCCTTCAGGGGGGCGAGAGAGCTCGGGGCCGGCCAGGGCCGAGCCGGCTGCGCTGCCCCTCCAGGATTTCCTGCACTCCGCGCCGCGAGGTCTGCTCGAACTTCGGCCTCCGACGAAGGCAACTCTGCTTCCCTTGAAAATGCAGAAACTCCCGGCCCACACCCCCGCCCCTAGGGCCGCCCCCTCCCCCTTCCCCCTCCGCCCCCGCCCCGGCGAAGGCTCCGCCCCGGGCCCTCGGCGTGGGGGCCTCCCTGCCACCTGCCCGCTGCCCATCCCACATGCAAAGCGTGACCGCCGGGGAAGGAAGCCGAGCGCGCGCCCACACCGGCCCGGCGCCGCGGCGACAGCAAGCTGCTCGCCTACTCCGTCCGTCTGCGCTTACCCAGCATGCACTTCCAGGCCCCGAGCTATCTCGGAGCTGCAGCCCCGGGGTCAGAGCGGCCGGAAGAAACAGGAAGTTTGGGACGGTCCTAGTCCTGGGGCCGGGAGTCCTAAACGGCAGGCCCTTAACTCCGCGCTGCCTTTCCCTTCCCCCGCCCCCTCCCTCTGGCGCACTTCCCTGGGGTCCGTTTCGGGGGGCTGGCCTGAACTCCAAAAATCCAGATGTGTTTGGGGGTCATTCAAGACACACTCCCAGGGTTCCCTTCGCTGTAGCATCTCTGAGGGGTGGGAGGAGGAAGGGAGTGCTCCCTGCCCGCCCGGTGGGGTGGTAGGCCCCTAGGGTGTTCACCTTCTGCCCGCTGAGAGGGAGAAAGACACTAGATTGGGTGGAGGTGGAGGGCTGGAGCTTAGCCTCCAACGGCCATCTCTTGGGCAGGTAGGGCAGAGGGAACCTGGTCCAGTTACTGTCTCCTCTCCCTCTGCTAGATAGCTTCGCTCTAATCTGCCCTCCCCACTAAGGCTGCCCCATTATCCTCAGCAACCATCTCATTAACGGGCACTGCTCTTCAGCAGGGACACTGGGCAAGGGAGAGGGGGATGCCTGATGCGGCCCATTGGGGGGCAGAAAACGCAAAGAGCACGTCTTTTTGCATGAGCTCTCCTCCCTTTCTGCACACCCCTTTGGCCAGGCAGGAAGGACTGAATTCTCAGTTCCCTTGGCCTCCAACTCCAAGCCCAGATGAGCTACACCAGTGCCACAGGCAGCCTCAGCTAGCCCCGCTTGAGCCTCCCTTGGCCTGTAGCTGAGAGGGATACAGGTCAGGTTGGATCCCAGTGGGCCCTGTGGATCTTAGTATGCCACCCCACCTGGCCAATCCTTTCCAGGTGCTGAAGACATCTTCTTAGACTTCCTTAGAGAAAGGGGGGTGAGGAGAACAGAATGAATAGTTTGGAAGTAGGAAGGGGAAGGTAAAACTCACTAGCTGTGGAGTGCTCATGAGACTGTCCCAGACAGTTCCACCCCTGGGCAGAATTAATTAGTCTTTCTTCTCTACTCCCACAGCATAGTAGGATGTATACTACTATTGACACATTGTGTTGTGATTTTTTTTGTTTCCATGTTTCTCTCCCTTGCTAGACTGTGAGCTCCTGGAGGGCAGAAGGTATACCTTATTTAACATGCACCCAGAGATGCCCTCACACATGTGTAAACACACAACCAGAGCAAAGAGACAAACACATTCCTGCCGCAGTCCCGGTGTCAGTCTGAGACCACCACTTGGAAAATGAACAGATGTTACATGATGCCAAGTAACTGGCCTTTTGAAAATTGAATCTCCAAACCTAAACATCTAAAGTGTCGACAGCCAACATCACAACTGGTTCGGCTGATTTTTTTTTTTTTTCTGCCCTGACTTTTTTAAGCAGCCATAGCCCTATGTGTAGAAACAGTGACTGTTCAGGCTGAGAGGGCCCTCTGAGATGCTCTGGTACAACACTCTCCATTTTCCAGATAAGAAGGTCCAAAGTCACACAGCAGCAGAAATCTGTCCCACCTTCTCACCACTCGGAGCATGCACATGTATGACACCTGTGTGTACACAGACAACTGTCTGGATCTGCACAAGTGGCTGCTGACGTGCATAGACGTGGGTGCATCCTCGTACGTGCCACCACTACAGCAGGGCACACCCTCCCCCAACATCCACCTAGCAAATGAGGATGCCCCCCCCCATGTGGCTGCTGATCTGAGAAGGGAGGGCAGGGGTCACCCTGGGCCTGGGCAGCCCTTCCCAGGGGGCCAGAAAGGGACAGAGAAGCCTACAGTTTTGCAGCTGTCATTTAATGTGGTCAACTCGCCCCGGCTCCCCTTGGTTCTCCTCCGTCTGCAGAGGGCGAGGAGAGGAGACATTCCGGGCTCATTCCAGCGAGCTGTGTGCACGCTGCAGGCGTGGTATGTAAGTAAGCGGCACGCTTCCAGCTGCTGCCTTACACTTCGAGGGCTGACAGGCAGCCCCCTCCCCCCAAACAGAACTCGTTACCCACCGCTGGCCTCTCTTCACTGGGCATGATGCAGACAACCCGGACCATTCAAGCCCTTCTCAAAAGGAGAGAAATTACAGCTTTTTCTGCCTGCCTGCCTTTCCTTAGGGGGGATCCCCTCTCTCAGACCCACCTCTAACTGGAAGCCGAGGCACACTTAACCCCGCACCCGCCTCTGGCAGCCCCATTACAGTGTGCTCCTTTAACACTCTGGTGAATAGTTTGCACCCTAGTTTTTGGTGCCTACCCATTTTCCCCCATCACGGTCCTCCCTCCCACCCCCACCTCCACTTACCATGAGCATACCTTCCTTGCCTTGTAGAGTGCTTTATAGCTTTCAAAGCGCTTTCCCGTATGTGTCTGACTTTATCGCTACCGCAACCTTGTAAGTCAAGTGTTAGTACCTTCATTTCACACACGGGGAGACTGAAGCTCAGAGAAGATAAGCAAGCCGCCCAAGGTCACACAGCTAATACCACAATCACCCTCTTTGACTACAGAGTGCAGACTTTACCCACTCGTCACTCTAGTGCCCAGTTGATGTCCATCTCTCCAAAGGGAGAGAGCCGCCTTTCTACCTCTTTTGTACCTCCAGGCTACCTGCTGTAGAACAGGCACTGTACCCAATGGGCATTCCAAGGCCTGGGTAGACAGACCGATGATACAAACAGCAAATCCTGGGGTCTCCAGGAAGCGAGAGGCATTTTCCCACTCCGGTGTTGCGTACGACCAGGGTCTTTTCAGCAGCCCCCACCCGTAATGTCTTCTCTCTGTCCTCACTTGCTCAGACAGAACAGTGCCAAAGCCAGAGTGGAGATCATCCCTAGGGGTGTAGACCACAGCTCTCCCCTCCCCCTCTCCTTTGGGGCTTTGGAGTGTTCAGAGCTCATGAATAAAGCTAATATTGGAACTGGTCTTATACCAGTCGGAAAGGGACTGTTCTCTGGATCCTCCTTTGCAGGGACGTATTGTGCCAATAGAATGCCCCGAGGCCCCGGCCCTTTCCAGCAGGCTGGCTGGAACCGAGGGCACCCCCTCCCTTTATGAGTCTCAGCTGATTTCCCTTGAGAGCCGCCCTGCTCCGCAGCCCCCCCCCCCACCAATCGGACTCCCTCACTGTACCTGGGCCCCGCCCCGACTGTCCTCAGGGGCGGGGCCAGCCCTAGGGCAAGCTGGGGCAGGAAGTGGTTGCAATTACACACTCCCGACCCCGCGCTGGCTGCCACTGCCGGAGTGACAGTACTAACTCGGCTGGCCCCAGACGTCAGCGTCGGAGCTGCAAGAGGGCTCAGCCAGGGGCTCACGGGCCCGAATGAAGCTCTTTCCCTGACGGAAGGGAGTTTCCAAGGCTGGAGGGAGGCTGGAAACCTCAACTGTCTGCCGGTCACAACTAGGGATAAATGGAGGGGGTCGGGGGTCCCAGCACAGCATGGCAGCCACTCAGCACCACCATCTCTTTTTAACCCGGCCGCCCGCTAGAAGCAGCTTTCCCCTGCTGTTTGGCCCCTGTGCTTGCGTTGGCCGGGACAGCCCTGACCCCTCCTACCAAGGAGGACAGGCTTTGATCTGCTGCAAACCACCAGAGCACAGTGGCTTTATACCCCCTATTACTCCTTAGTTTCTCAGGCATTCCCATGTGGGGCCAGCTCTGGGCTAGGAGGAGGGTGTGACTGGTGTGGCCATTGCTATGGGCTAAGGACCTTGTAGAGAGAGGTATAGGGGAGTTTGAGAATGTTTGAGAACTCTCAGGAGTGGACTTTCACTGAAAGCATCTTTAGCTCAGAAAATCGTGGCTGCATTAGAGGAATGAGGTAGAAGGAGGAATGAAGAAGATAGCGAAGTATGAGAGGTAATGGGGATGAATGAAATAGGTTTTTTAAAAAGGGTCTACAAGCCCAGTGGATACAATGGGGGCTCCTCTTTGCCCTTCACTAGAATCTTCTCTTGCAAACCCAGGTTCCTTTGGTATGTCTGCACCCTGCAAAGCAACATTTCACAACCTACTAAAAGCTTCATGGCACACTCCTTTCCTTGTTCTTATGAAACTCTCCCCTTCTCTGGGGCCTGCCTAATCTCCTGAGGTGCGTTGGTGCTCACTTTGGGGCTGCCCAAAGTAGAAAGTCTTCCTTCCCCGTGCTACTGATTCTGGCAGAAGCCAAAGGCTTGGTAGCCCAGCTTGGGGGGCGGCTACTGATCAGCAGCCCTTTTCCCTGGGGTTCCCAGGAGGCTGGGAAGTCAGAGGCAACTTCCACAGATAGCACATGAAGAGATAGAGAGGAGAGAAAGGAAAAAGTACAAAAAACAAACCAGGGGGCAGGACTCTTAGCCCTGCCTTTGCATTGCTTCACTCACAGATGGAGATCACAATCAGAAGATTGTCTTTGGGCTTTTTGTTGTCATTGTTTTAAATATTCTATTTATTTATTTATTTATTTATTTGGCAGAGAGAGTAGAGAGAGAACACAAGCAGGGGGAGCTGCAGGCAGAGGGAGAGGCTCCCCACTGAGCAGAGAACCCTGGCCCCCACAGGGCTCCATCGGATCCTAGGACCCCAGGATCATGACCTGAGCCTAGGACTTCAGGACCATGACCTGAGATGAAGGCTGTTGCTCAACAGACTGAGACAGGTGCCCCCACAAGATTGTCTTTGAATATGAAATGATGACAGGACATGGGATCAAATGAGTAGGAATGAAAGGTTTCATAAACTATTAAGTTCTATACAGATGTGAGGGATTACCATTATTAATACTATGAATTACAAATTTTCATTTTGCTTCCTTGGATCCGATGTATTCAATATTCTCCTTAATGGAGGTACGTGACACACACAGGTTAGCCTTGGGTGTTTGAGGCCCTGAGTGAAGCATAGTGTACACACACAGCTTGTGTATAAGAGAGAGTGAGAGAGAGAGAGAGAGAGAAGGAAATGAGAGGGAATGATTAGGTGGAACGCCTTCCCTCAACATTTGTCCCCTGGCAAAATGGGCTATAATGAACAAAAAGAGACTTGAAGGGGAAACCTCATGAATCATATGGCCAGAGAGGTCTAGGAGACAAGTCTTGTTTGTCTCTGTACCCTCAATAGCCAGAACAAGCTGAGGGAAGGAGCTCAAGCATCCAATGTCTGCCCATTTAATGACTGCTGGAAGGAAATGAGGGAGGGGTGCTCCAAGTCTTCTGCCTTCTTTGCTGCCACTATAGTTCTGATCACGTGTATCTCAGCTCCCTTCAGCGGCAGGAGTCCTGTCCCACCAGCCCAGTACCCCCAAGTGCTGGTACATCCTTGCAAGTCTGTAGCAGCGAGTCACCGTACCCCGATGTCTCTGCCACAACAAGAAGCCTGGTGTTCAGAGGCCCAACACACAGCCAAAGTTACTCACACTACATATGTCATTACTGTTTGATTCCTCACAAGGCTTTCCAGGCTCTTACAAAGCCTCGGGACCATTCTGAACATCAATCAACAACACCAACAAAAAAACGGGGTCATGGATAGGGAAGCACTTTGTGTCCAGCAAAACCCCGCACAAATGTAGGGGATTATTGCACTGTATTCCAAAAAGAATATTCTGATTCTCCGACAGTTGTAGTTATTTAGATTTTGGCAAACAGGAGTTGACTGCATTATAATATATATGCTGGGGGGGGGATGTCTGCACATGTTTATGTTCAGTGGTAAGACCCATAGATAGAAAGCTACTTGGCCAAATGGCACAGAGACTCATTTAGATCATGCAAAGCCAGTACGGCTAAGTTAATAAGAATTCCCTAGCTCTCTATCTTTTTCAGTATGCTTTTATATAGGTGCTCTCATCAGATTCTCCCCACAACACTATGCCACTGTTAAGTCACTCTGACTTGACTTCAGTAGAATAAAGCACACAGTGAGCTCAGAGGAATCTACTTTTGAGACTTGCAGGCTCTGAGAACTTTGCCTGGGAGAAATTTTCAGGCAGAGAAAAACATGATCTGTGTAGGTCCTGGCAGGACCCTTCAGACATAGGCCAACCTCGCTCCATTCTCTGTCCCCATAGAGCGCTCTACAATGCCTCCATAATGACCTCCAGACCAAGAAGAAGTTTCTCTTTCAGTCATTCAACCAACAAACACGTTTTGAGTGCTTTCTCATCTGCGCCAGGACTTCTGCTAGGCCCTGGGGCAATAAAAATGAAGAAGCCTTCATTGCTCATCATTCTCCTCTCCCCTCTCAAGCAACGTGTTTTGTGGCACTTTTTTCCCCTTCAAGACGCTCAGTGATGTTCGTTTGAGTCTGCTGAGTGAAGCCAGGGCTAACGGTTTTGAATCTAGTCTGGTTGCTTCAATCTCTGATGGGGCAACGAAGGATCCCTTTGGAGAGAGAAGTGCTCAGAACATCAAGTGGGGCTCTCGGACATAGAGCACAGGTGTTACAAACTCCAGAAGAGACAGCTTTTTTTTTTTTGTCCACACACTTGAAAAGTCAGGAGAAAAATCATGTGATCAGCATTGTGTTGGAATAACATTCTCACCTCAGGTTCTGTCAGAGCAGATGCTTTGGATCTGGAAGGCCTCCCTGGTAAGTCCAACTTAGGCTGTCACCATTCTGGGAGGCAGTTAAAGGGCTGTCTTATTCATCCTCAATATATGGCCATGTGTTTCCTTGGTGGGAGAACTCTGGTGAGTTAACTAGAACATTCAGGCAGAATGACTTCCTGGACTTGGGAATCTTCTAGTTTAGTCAAAGCTAACCTCCATCTCCTTTCTTGTTTAGCTTCTTGGTGGAAAATCTTTCTAACAAGCATGAGCCCACTTTCTAAATTGTTAGTAGAGGTCACTGAGCAACTTGATGGAGCCTCTCATTGTTGACTGGGCATCTTGCAGGGATTTGTCTTCAGTGGATCCCAAATCAGTATCTCCAACCCACAAAAGCCTGGGAGAGAGTCTCTGACCTATGTTTGTATTTCATAAAGTCTAGTGAAACGTACCTGTATGATGCTGCAGAGGTTAACTACAACATCAAGTGTTGTTGGCTTTAGCTGGAATTGAATGACCTCAGTGAGACTATCTTGGGATGATCAGAAGTTCTGACATAGGGGCGCCTGGGTGGTTCAGTGGGTTAAAGCCTCTGCCTTCGGCTCAGGTCATGATCCCAGGGCCCTGGGATCGAGCCCCACATCAGGCTCTCTGCTCAGCAGGGAGCCTGCTTTCCCCTCTCACTCTCTGCCTACTTGTGATCTCTGTCTGTCAAATAAATAAATAAAATCTTAAAAAAAAAGAAGTTCTGACATAGCTTTATTTGTATCTGATATATGTTAATTTTTTTACTTTTTAAAAGTTTTTCATTTATTTAAGTCATCTCTTTACCCAAAGTGGGGCTTGAATTCATGACCCCAAGATCAAGAGCCCTACGCCCTCCTGACTGAGCTAGCCAGGTATCCCATATCTGATACACTTTTAAAAGGCAAATTATTACTTGAAAATACATCCCATTTAAGTAGATAAGTATTTTGAACACACAGGGTTAAGAGTCCAGACTCTGGGGGCGCCTGGGTGGCTCAGTGGGTTAAGCCACTGCCTTCGGCTCAGGTCATGATCTCAGGGTCCTGGGATCGAGTCCCGCATCGGGCTCTCTGCTCGGCAGGGAGCCTGCTTCCCTCTCTCTCTCTGCCTGCCTCTCCATCTACTTGTGATTTCTCTCTGTCAAATAAATAAATAAAATCTTAAAAAAAAAAAAAAAAAGAGTCCAGACTCTGGAACCAGACTGCCTGGATTCAGATCCTAACTTTATTTTTTTTAAAGATTTTATTTATTTATTTGACAGAGAGAGATCACAAGCAGACAGAGAGGCAGGCAGAGAGAAGGGGGGAAGCAGGCTCCCTGCTGAGCAGAGAGCCTGAGGCAGGGCTCAATCCCAGGACCAGCAGGGCTCAATCCCAGGACCCTGGGATCATGACTGGAGCCGAAGGCAGAGGCTTTAACCCACTGAGCCACCCAGGTGCCCCAATAGGTATGAAGTTTTATTTTGGGGTCATGAAAATATCTTGGATCTAGGCAGAGGCAGTGGTTGCACCGAGTTGTGAATGTACTAAATGACCGTGAATCTAACACTTTAAAATGGTAGTTTTTAATTTATATTATGTGAGTGAATCTGACTTCAATTTTTAAAAAACTAAGTCGTTGGACAACTTTGGGCAAGTCATTGAAACTCTGTGTACTTCAATTTCTTCATCCGTAAAAGGGGCAAACGATAGTACTTAGCTTATGAGTACTTCTGAGTACTCAGAAGTACTCATGAGTGCTTATGAGTGTTAGGAGATTGTTATGAGTATTAAATGAGTTACTATTTGTAAAATCCTCAGAACAGTTTCTGGTACATACTCAGTAATGTATAACTGTGTTTAAGGGGATCTACAAGAGGAAAGACATAGACCCTTGGCAGTAACAAGTTTGGGGATCTCTGGTGAAGATGAAAGTGGAAAAGTGCTCCGTGTATTTCAATGTGTAGCCCAAGAGACCCCTAGTTTCTAATTCCCAGTAGACATTGGAAATTCAGAGTATGAGGTACCACCACCCCAGAGCTATTCAGGAAGACCCTGGGTGGGAGGGTGCCTTGGAATTTGAATTTTAACAAGCTCCTCCCAGTGATTTTTATGTATATTGAAGTTTGAGAAAATTTGGTGTGAGAGTTTAGGTTGAATGTATGTGGAAGGCAGAACATTGTTCTCTGGATTATTTTTTAAGATTTTATTTACTTATTTGACAGAGAGAGAGAGAGAGAGAGAGACGAGAGAGAGAAAACGAGCAGGGAGAGTGGGAGAGGGAGAAGCAGGCTCCCTGCCAAGCACGGTGCCCAATGCGGAACTCAATCCCAGGACCTTGGGATCATGATCTGAGCCAGAGGCAGACGCTCAATTGACTAAGCAACCCAGGTGCCCCTGTTCTCTGGATTTTTTAAAAAATCAAAATCCCAGGTCTCAACTTATTTTTTGATCACCTTGTGACTTTCTTCCCAATTCTCCCTGCAGAGCCCCTAGGACAGTTCTTCCTCTAGAGCCGCTTGTAGCTTCATGAGCAAGAACAGACAGACAAGAATACATATAAAGACACACACACACCCGGAATAAGAATGGTATATTGACCAAATTATCTATAGTGGCAAAACTACATGCTTACTCCATTCGGTGAATGTTGGAAGTGCTATGCTGGGCTCTGTGGAGGACACAGTAAAACGTGGCCCTTTCCTTCCAGGTGCTGTCAAGTTCTACGAGACAAGATGGATACTGAAAAGGCTAGGCATCATGTGAGTGGTGGATTTGAGAAGTGGTGTGTATGTGGGGAATGGCAGTTTGGCAAACTGCGTGCCCCCATTGAATGCCTACTGTCAATCAGTCTCCAATATTCATGGAGGGCATTGTAGGGGATGCTGCTTTCTATGGCAAAGTGCCTGCCCTCAGATGGGGAAGGAGAACTAAGTCACAGAGCATGGAAAATCACTAAGCGCTAAGCAGTACTTACTGACAGGGCCAAGAATACAGAGGCAAAAGCATTCAGAGGGAGCTCCGTAGAAGTGGGGCTTGAAGGATTGGCCAGGTGGAAAGGAACTCGAGTGTACGCACGTGGATAGGAGTGGGCATAGAGATGTGTAAGTTCAGTAGGGTAGCTTAGTCCCATGCCAACATCTCTGAGCCTGCACAACATCACCACCACAGCCAGAGGAAGTGGAATGGGGCGAGCACCCACTGAATGTGCGCCACTGAACTGGGTACTAGTCTCAATATTCTTTAGCCTCTTTGGGGGAAGAGATAATAGTTTTGCTGAAAGGTCTTGTTAAATTTTATTCCATTTCCCTTGCCAAAAGTCCACCTTTCTTTTTCTTTATGTTTGTGTTGTGCTTTGATCCCCAGGCTTGAATTAAGCAGGTGCTCCCAAGTTCTGAACTCTAAAAACTCATACTTGGGATGCCTGGCTGGCTAGTCGGTAGAGCATGTGACTCTTGACCTCAGTTCGGTGAGTTCGAGCCCCACATTGGGCATGGAGCCTACTTAAAATAAAAATTTAAAAATATATAAAAATTAAAAGTCCTCATGCTTAAAAAAGAACTACTGCTATGGGGTACCTACTAGGTGCCAAGCACTGTTTTAAGTGCCTACTGTCCAATAATTCATTTGATCTTTGTAACATTTTCAGGAAGTATTTTATTAGCACCCATTTTATAAGAGAAGACTGAGGCTCAGACAGAAATTAAGGGTCTTTTTTTGGGAAAGATTTTATTTATTTATTTATTTGACAGAGAGAGACAGCGAGAACGGGAACAGAAGCAGGGGGAGTGGGAGAGCAGAGAGCGTGCTGCGGGGCTCAATCCCAGGGCCCTGGGATCACGACCTGAGCCGAAGGCAGATGCTTAAGGACTGAGCCACCCAGGCACCCCAGAAATTAAGGGTCTAAAGTGATATCACTAGGAAGTGGCAGAGTTAGGATTCAAACCATATCTGTGTAAATTGTGAGACTGTGTAGGCGCTAAATGGGAAAAGAAAGACTCAAGGAAGCTAAAACTTAAAACTGAGTCTTCCTCGGGCCAGAAGGGAAGCCAGGTGTGGGCCTCCATTTTCCGACTAAGAAATAAAAGGATTAGATTAGATCATCCTTTCATTCATTCATTTAACAAATAGTTGTAGAAGGCCTACTCCAAGTCAGGATAGGGGATGTTGCGGGGGGGGGGGCGGGGGGAGAAAGGAGACTGTGATACACGGCTGAGAAATCCAAGGAAGTGGAAATCTAGCTGGAGAGACAGGGGGTAGAAGTGCTTACTAAAGGGCCAGCCAAGCTCAGTAGGGTGGGGGAAACCCCCCAAGGAGCAGTTAACTTCCATGAGGAGGGAGGGAGTGGGGGTCAGGCAAAGTGGAATAAAGAACCAGCGTGAGTAACGGTTGAGTGGGATTTCAACAAGCCCAGAAGGGCATAGAAAATGCTGAAGGAGCCGTCAAGAAAGCGCTTGTCTTGTCAAGGAATGGTGAGAAGGTTGGTTTCTGAGAACAGAGGCTTTGTAGGGACGTGGATGGAAGGGAGGCTGGAACAAGATCAGGGAGGGCCGTGGAAGCTAGGTGAAGGCTTATGGAGTTGATTTTGCTGGCAGTGGGCAGGCATCGCCAGTTTTTCAGGAGGGCAGATCATTTCTTAGTTTCTTCCATCTCTAACACTGTCTGTTTGCTTAAAAACTTTGTTAAGTGCCTAGGAGTCTTAGGTAAGTGGGGAGGCTTGACCTTGAGAGGCCTCTGGGGGTGATTTTCGCCCCCTACCTCATTTTCCCCCCTTTGGCTATAAAATCCAGAAAGGCTGTTAGTTGTTTACAGAGTTAAGTTTAACCAGACATGCTGTCTCCCCATCTAGACCCAGGGCTCTTAGAGGGCAGAGAATAGGCCTTCCTCAGCATGCAGTGGGCTGTTGGAATGCATTTCCAGCAGCAACCTGCTGCAATAGGTTAGTGCATTTGAGATACATGAAGAGCGAATGGGATTGATAAATTCTCCCCCACGGCCTCTCCCAGGGCACAAAGGGAAACATTATAGAGCACATAACATATGTAACTCATGGTCAACCCTGATGACTTAGTACCAGCCTCACTCTTTCTTTCCTGAATTTACAAGACTCTTTCTCGACCCTTCTCTCCGCAGTCTGCTTCCGGCTGCGGTGGCTTCAAATGAGCCCTTTGACGGTCCTGAGACCCTGAGTTCCAGATCTGACTTCACTTTAACTGACCAGGGGTGGGCGGACTAGGGATGAAGGGATGACCAGAAGCGTCAAATTCGCTTCCTTCTGACACTCCAACGATCTAAGCCACTGAAATTATTGTCCTTGTTGTCATCATCGCTGTTACAGGACTGGGCTGTTTTACCAGAAACACAAGGAAGACCTCTGATTTCAGAACAAAGCAGAGAATTGGAACAATTACGTTATGAATTAAGTTGGAGGTTGGTTTGAGGCTAAGTTACCCCCATGAGCCTTAAATGCCCTATTTTGTCTGGTCAGCTCTAGGAGAACAGAGCCCAGGCCCATGTCACCCCTAGGTCTCTGTGTTAGGGAGGCCGGTGATGCCAACGCTGATAATAGTAACACTGGCATGAGTCCAGTAGTATACAGCGCACAAAATTCTTTCCCATCCACTCTCTCATTTGATGCTCAGGGGGTTGCTTGTGAGAGAGGAAGGATAGGTGCATTGGTTTCCATATTTTAGAATTGGGAGGAAGACCCAAAACACAGTGTCTGGCGCTGGCACTGTTAGGGCTTGCTTGAGATTCCACTGCTAGTCATCGATGGGACAGAACCATACCAAGCCGACTCTCTGAGAGTCCAACCCCAGACTGGCAGCTGTTATTGATCTAAGAAACAATTATTTAAAAATCTGTATGAAAAGGAACATTTTGGCATTAAATGGAGATGCTAGACCATGTTGAAAAGAACTCTGGATGTGGAGTCAGGATTCCTGGGGTTCAGTCTTGGTTCAGGAATTCACTAGCCATGTGACTTTGAGCAAGCCTTTCATATATGCTCATAGACTCAGTTTCCTCAATTACAAAATTGAGGATTGTAGTGAGAAAACAAATGAAAGAACACAAGTGAAAGGGCTTTGTAGACATCGTGAGATTGTACAAAGGTATTATTATTTATTATGTTGTTGTTATGGTGGTTCACATGGTTCTAGCTTGTTATGGTGGTTCTAGTTGTTATGGTGGTGGTGGTTCTAGCCTCAAATATAATAATCATTAATCTGTATTCTTTACAATGTTTCCCACAGCTCTCCTTACCCTACTCCTTGATTTCCCATCACCTCCTGTAGGGCAGGAAGCGTGGCCCCCAACAGGAAGGGCTCAGAGAAGCTAGAGCTTCAGCCAGGAAATAACCATCTTGCCCCAATCTTCATTTCGCCAGATAAGATGCAGCCAAATGATGAGATACAAATGAGTGGGGAACAGAGGTGTCCAGAATCCATTTCAGCCTCAAACCCAAGAGCAAAGTAGCCCCAAGGCCCCAAGGCCCTTAAAAGAAGTGGAAATTTAGTAATTACCAGAAGAATTAAAATCAGTGAAGACAGCAAATTTAAATCAAAGCTGAATTGGTGGGGCCTGCATTATCAGGCCCAATAGAGGTGATCCCTCACACCTTAATAGTGCCTGTAGAATTTGTATGTTGGTTAGTTTAAATGAATCATTTCAGATTTTCACTTTCCCTTGGTGCAACTTAGGCCAAACATTCTTTAAAGTGTGTGTGTGTGTGTGTGTGTGTGTGTGTATGTGTGGTGGGGGTTGCACAGGAGGGTGGGCATGGCCAGCCAAGTAAGACAGCTAGTGAAGAAGTTCCCAAAGTAAAGTGAAATGGCAAGCGTTAAGTCCACATCGCTGGTGGTAGATTTTGAGGCTGGTGAGGACAAGCCAGTGGGGTCACAAACACCAGGCCTTAGACAACGGCAATGCCACTACTGCTACCTTAGCGGCTTACCTTCGTCTGCAATACTCCTCCTTTAAACCAGGTGAGGGAGACATACCAGGCAAGTCTCAGCTGCCATCTCTAAAGTCCTTCCAAATGAGAGAAGACACCCCTTAGCTTAGAGATGGAACCTCTCTGGGCCTGGGACAAAGGAGGGGGGCAGGGAGGAGGAGGAGGAGGAGGAAAACAGCAATCCGTCAGGGCTTCCTTCTAGTCCAAATGACCCTCCCGCTTCCTTAGTGTAGATAAATACATAATAAAAAATATCAATATATCTGCACATAAAGATTTTTTCCCCAAATTCCTGCTTTTCATTTCACATTCCGTGTTTACAAAGCCCTGAACCCTCCAGGAACTGCTGGGCACCTCCCCTAATACCCTCTAGGCTGAGGCGATGCCTTTGAAGTCCCAACCGCGGGCTCAGGGTTGGAGCTGCTAAGAAACACCCTAAGACTGAAAGCAAGTCTGCCGGCAGCTTCAGCTCCTTCGCAAGCTGCTCTCCTCCTCGGAGTTAATGTAAAGTCATCAGAGTTCCAGCGTGGACCGCAGGCTTCTCAGCCCTTCAGTCCTGGGGATGGCGGGATGGCCTAGGATGTAAACACATATGAGGATTTATTCCTTTGGCCAGGCGGGGAGTCGTTAGGGTAAAGAGTAAGGGTCAAGGGGGCTCGGTTTGGTGACTGAGGAGCCCGGGTCGGGGTGGGGGTGGGGGGCGGGGGACGGTGGCGAGCAGAAGCCGAGTTTTACTCCAGCCAGGTTTTCAGCCCCAAGTCGTGCAGGCTTCCCCCTTTACAGACCTTTCATTCCCTCTCCTCCTCCCTCAGGCCTCTCGCTCCAGGAACACCCCCCCCCCACCAAAGGTGCCTCCACGCCCAGGCCAGGGGCTGTCCTCTGAGGGCGGCCCAGGGAGTTTGCAGCACGGAAGGTTGCCACGAAGGGTGGGCCACCCGGGAGACGCGAGACGAGGCAGCGAGCCCCGGCATTTTCCCTTCCCCAGCACCTGTCCCACTTCGGCGCCGGGGCTGGGGCTGCGCCCGCGGGCGGCCTCGGGGCCGGAGCGCCAGAGCCCTGCCCCGAGGTCGCCCGGGTTAGGGAAGTGGGGGGCCAAGGAAGGGGCGGGGCGTCCGGCGGGGGCACCCCCCCCGCAGGCAAGACCCCACGCCCCCCCATACTCGGAGACTAAACAGAGATACAGAGTCACACATAAAGCACGAGCGAAAACGCTCGCTCTCCGACCCCGAGCGGCGTTGCTCCCCCCCCCCTTCCTGGAGCCGGGGGCTGGCCGGGGAAGGTGGCTCCGTTCTTCCCCCGTGGCCAGTGCGGGGTCTGCGGCTGCCCGGAGAGGTTCCGGCTTCCCCGGGGCTGGCAGGGGGAGCCCCGAGAACTGCAGGCCCGCCCCCCCCTTCCTCCTCCTCCTTCCCCTCCTCCCCCACGTGTCCTCCCGGAGCCCAGCGGCCTGATCCCAGCACCCCCCGCCACCTCCCTCCTCCTCTCGCTTCGCCCGCTTCCCCGGCGGCGTGGAGAAGAGCAAAGTTGCGACAGCGGCCGGGGGGCTCTGCCCAGGTGAAGGGGGCGCCGTGGGGGGTGGGGGATGGCGCGGCCCTGTGGCGGGGGCGGAGGGAAGATAAAGAAACTTGCTTTCCGCGGCCCCCACCCCGCGCGGGTTCGGATCTTGCGTGGACCGAGCCCTCGTGGCGAGACGCGGCAACGCCGCTGGGACCGAGGCCGGGACCGGGACCCAGACCCGGACCGCGCGCCTGGGCCGGCTCCGCGGGCGCAGGCAGCGGGCCAGGCCGGCACCCAGGCAAGGGCGGGGTGGGTGGCCGCACACCGGACCGAACCGGAGACTCCGGTGGCCTGAGCGCGGGCCGAACCCGGACCGGGCCGAGTTGGGTGGTGAAGTAGGACGTGGATTCGGGGGCGGGGCGCGGCGGGAGGGGGAAACCAGGCCCCGCCGGACTGGCCTGGGCGTGGGGGCGGGGGGCGAGTTCGGGGCACTTGCTGGGCTCGGGACCGAGCGGTAGGGCGGGGCGGCGCTAGGGGCTGGGCCGGACCCGCGGGGAGAGGGCGAAGGGGGGAGCCGGGGGTGGAGTAGGGGCGTGGAGTTGCGAGCGGGGTCTGGCCTCGGCCGGGGGCGAAGGTAGATCGGCGGGGCCGCCAGCGGAGGGAGGGAGGCCCGCGGCAGCGCGGCGGCAGCGAAGGCCAGCTTCCGCGGAGTTTGTGCCCGGGCTTCCCGGGCTCCGGCCGCCTCACGCGCACAAATGGGGCTAGGGGACTGACTGGTAAGCAACTGCGAGTGTTAGACGGTGTTCGGCGGCGATTCCGGGAAAAGCAAGGAAAGACACCGTCTGCAATTATGCCTCACCCCCCACCCACCTCTGAGCATCTGGATTTTGCTCTCAGGGGGCCGCGGACCCTCCCCGCCACAACCCTTTCGCTCTCCTGCACTCCCACCGCCTGCCCCCTTCCTAGGCCATCTGACTCTCCTAGGGGTTTGTGTTTAGGGGTGGACGACGGCCTGGGGGTGGGGGTGGCGATATACTCTCCCTCCCGCGGCAGCAGCCTAGTTCGTATCTTATTCCTACATGTAGCGTCGCTTTGAGTCTTGTGGACATTGGGGTTTAGATAACCTACCCCCATCCCCACCCCCACCAAGCGATTTGATGGCTTTTAAGGAAAGGGAGAAATCCCTGGATTTCCACGCCTAGAACGAGGTTTGAGGATTGAAATTCACCCCCAGCTCACTTCCACTATCAACCCCTCTTTCCTTGTAAGCCATTTCCACGGGGACCCGAACTTCGGGGGGCGGTATTAATTTGCTTCTCTATCTCTACACAGGGTCGTCGTGGCCAAGGACGGCTAGTCTCGGAGGGAAAGTAGCCACCAGTCCAACTCGGGTCGCCCCCACTATTACTTCGGTGAGGGGGGCAACGCTAAGGAGATACTGGTGGGTAGGGAACCAGTATAAAGGAGGGGTCTGGGTGGTCACCCCCGAGGGACTCCGTTTCTTGTAAGGTAGGGAGAAGCGAGCCCAGGCTTCAGGGGAGGGGTTCTGGGGAGGGACATAGGGATTGGTGACGACGGGGGGGGCGGGAAGAAGGGGGTAGTCACACCCTGTCAGCACGGGGGTGCGGGGCTTCCCTCAGGCCCCTGGGAGAAGGGGACTTAATGTGTCTGTTCTGTGCTGCCGGGCAGGGGAGATCTGGGGTCTCTGGATTTGCACACTGGATCGGGCACCAGTGGCCTGAGAAAGTCAAGTCGGGGCATATGGTGGAGAGCCTTGGGGGAAAGAGACAGAAACCCCTGGCCTTGGCGCCCTGATCTTTTCTCTTCCTCAACCTTCCCGTTCGAGGGGCATGGAGGGCTGGGGGCGTGGGGCTCTTGCAGCCCCTAGGATTGAGTGCCTCCGCCTCTCCTGGGAGTCTAGCTTTTTGCCCGGCTTGCTGCAGCCACTGCTGCTGCCTCCCTCTCCGGAATCCGCTTGGTCCTCGCAGCGATCCCCTCCTCCTCCCCTCCCCTCCCAGTGTCACCGGGGCTGCTTGGCTCTGCCCCCTTCGCCGCCGCTTGCTCCCTGCTTTCGTCCCTCCCTCTCTTGCTCGCTCCCTCCCTTCGCCTCCACCTCCCCATTCCTCCCCCCCAGCAGGTGGCATTCTGGGAGTTGTAGTCCCGTGGAGCGGCGGCTGGCGCCGCCCGCGAACCCCGCCGGACTCCACTTCCCGTCGAGCCCTGCGACCGGCACCCACTCCACCAGGCTTCGCTCGCACACACAGACACACACACACACACCGCTCTCCCCCTCACTCTTTCGCTTGCCGCGGCTGCTGCCAGTGTGTGGCTCTGTCTCTCCTCCGCTTTGCCGAGCCCTCCCTTCTTCCTCTCAGTTCCTAGAGTCCGACCGCCGCCGCCGCCGAGAGAGAGGAGAAGGAGGTCGGTGGCGATAAGGGGCGGAGGGAGGGCATCAGATCGGGGCAGTATTAGGCGGGTGGCGGTTCAGAGTGGGTAAGAGGGAGCCCGGGTGGCGGCCTGAGCCTCCCCGCGGAGCCGACCCGGGAACAGGTGCGTCTTTTTTTTCTCTCCCCCAACCCCTCCACCCCTTTTGACTCCCCGGCTTTCTCGTATCCCCCCACCCGCTTCTTTCTATCTTAAGCCTTTTCCCAACCCTGTCCGTTCTTCGCCCCGCGGCCGCTGTGTTTGCCCCCCGGGGGCGCCGTCCTCTTCGTGTCCCCGGACGTAGCGCTCCCTGGAGCTCGCTCTGTCCTCGCCCCTCCCTTCGGGACAGCTCCCCTCCACTTCCCACCTTCGTACCCCATCCCTGCCCTATCCTACCCCCTCCTCACCCCCTTCTCCCTTAGCCAGGTGAGACTTGTTCTCCACGATTTGAGTCTTCTTCCTGGCTGGGCGGGGGTCTCCATGGAAACGGGGGTCTGGTTGATCCTGGGGGGGGGAACCACTGGAATTACCCCACTCCTCAGAAAGGGAGGTGGAGGCTATGGTCTTGTTAACTACCTAGCCCTAACACCCCCCCCCCCCATGCAAGGATCCAGTGATCCGAAGGGAGGCTGGCCAGGAGGGCAGGGCGAGAAAGGGCTTGTTTTTTGGCGGGGGGGGGGTGGTGGTGGTGGTGGCTGTCCGTGATGAAGTCTTGAAGAGACCTGGAGAAAATACCCTCCAACCTCAGAGGGGAGGTGCGACGGTTTCTCCTCAGGGCTGCTTTCTCCCCGGTGTTGGGGTGAGGGAACCGTAGGGTAAGGGGTACCCCTAGGTGGCGGCGGGGCCTGGGTTCGGGAGTGGGAGTGCTGTGATGGGGGCAGGGGCAATTATCCGAGTCCCTGGAAAAAAGGCGGGGGATGACTTCGGAGCGCCCTGGCTCCGCTGCCCTCGCTCTAGGGGCGGGGGCCGCCGGGCCGGGCGCGGCGGGGAGGGGGCTTAAATTGAAGGAGGATGAGATGGGGGCAATTCATACTAGCCCCAGCAAGCCAGGGGGAGATCCGGCGTGCAAGCTCTCCACCCGCTCCGCGCCAGGCCTGGAGGCAAGGGGTCTGAGAGCGAAGCCGAGAGGTGGAAGGAGGGAGGCTCCGGTTACGGGGCCGGGTTTCGGAATCAGGGGCAATCCCCCAGCCCTTGAAGGAGGGAGAGGGATGGCTGCGAACCCTAGGGCTCCCCCACCCCGGGTCCTAAGGGGCGTGAGGAACAGACAGCAGGCCCAGCGGAGCTGGATTCGAGCGGATCGCGGCTGGGGAGTGGGGGGGCTTAGTGGTGGGCTTCGGGGGGAGCAGTCCGGCGGCGGGGCGGGCGGGCGGGGCGTGGGGCTCCGGCGGGCGGCGGGGCGGGGCTGGGGCGGCGCTGCTGCCGCCGCCGCCGCTGCTGCTCCTGCTGGGGCCGCCGCAGCCGTTGCTGCCGCCGCCGCCGCCGCCGCTTCTGGGCGGGGAACGGAGGCCAAAGGGAGTCCCGTGCCGGGGCAGAGGGCGCAGGCGGTGCGTGGTGGGGAGGGGGCCGTCCTGGGGGCGGGGGCAGGCGGGGGGTGGAGCCCCCGACGGGGGGCGGTACGAGCCCGGACGACGACGACGAAGAGCCCCGGGGGCCGGGTGCATGGAGGACGAGGTGCTGGGAGAAGGAAGGGGGGGTGGGTCCCGCGACGGGCCTCGTGGGCTTGGCTCCTCGAGGTTCTGCTGCGGGACAGAGCCCTGCAGGGGCGCCCAGAGGCCCGGGAAGGGACAGGGAGGTGAATTGGACGGTGGAGGGGGCCCTTCTCGCCGGGGTCCCGCCGAAGGGAAGGCTGGGCCGAGGGACGTCCGGGGTAGGGCTGGGAGGAGCCGACCGCACCTCGGCTGGGGATTTCGTGTTATGGAGGGACGCGAGATTGTTGTAGGGAAAGATGTGGTCGAGGGGAAAGGCGAGAGGGAAGCACACTGCAAACCCGGGAGGCCAACAGCCCAGGCCAGTGGAGGTGCCCTTCTATTTCGCCCGCACCTTCCCCCTCCCCCAGTGCAAGCACTATGTTTTTGTTTTATTGTTTTGAAATTTTCAGTGTTGGCTGTAGGAAGCTGTCGATGTGGTGATACTTATTCATTCTTCATGTCTCCTAGAGTAGACAGTAAGGACAGGCGCCGCTGTCTAGCCCAGGGTTTAGGGGCTCTTTACGTGAAAGTGGGAAGGGGGCCTGCTAACTTCGAGCGACAGCTGAATACTCTCAAGGCAGTTTGGAGGTCGTCCCCATAGCACAGAGGGGGAGTATAACTGCAAAAATCTTTGGTGAGACTTCTGTGGGTATAGTTGTAGGTTAGTGTTATTCTGGTTGGCCGCATGGCTTTTTCAATTTAGAAGGCTGTTGGAAGTGGATTAGGTTTATAATAAAGTCGCAAGGTTGGAAGGGACTTTAAAGGTCATCTTGTTCTCTGTTTACCTGACCTGTCCTTGAATGTTGGGATAGTGGAAGCTTTATTTTGGGGGAGAGGGAGCAGGGTTTAGGGGTACTTAAATTAGACGGCAATGTCACCATGTGGTACTGAAGAGGACAGCATGTAAGAAAGAAATTTGGAGGATTCCACTGGGGATTAGATGGGATAACCCAATCCCCCAAATCACCCAGAGCCTCCAAATAGAAGCAAAAGTTTGGGGGAGGAACCTGTAAAATTTTGATGGAGAGGCAAAGTTAGTAAGAAGGACTGGGGCAGCTAGGGGGAGCAGGGGACTTGGTGACTCAAGTTAAGAGAATCTGAAGGTTGATAGAGTTTAGGAGGGACATGGTCGTTTTGAGTAAGCCATGTGGCTATTGATAGGCAGACTCCTCTTTTGATAAGGCAACTGGGCAGCAGCCTTTGGGATAGTTGGGGAGGACAAGGGGCCCAGGCCATCAGGTACAGAGCCTTACTCAAACTGACTTTAAGAGGGCTGACCCTGTTACCAGCTACACAGCAAGGGTAGGGTTCTTTTTGTTCTGGCTCTTGAGAGTCATTGATGTGACTCTCATGAAGGGGTTAAGGAGGACTGTTTCTTTAGAATAGGCCATAAGGAAAAGACAGCAAATTATTGGGATAGGGCAGGAGGAAAGCTAAGTCCCTGGCAAGTTCTTTTGTTGGAGTCTGGATTGGGCAGAGTGCAGGGGAGTTCCAGAGGAAATGGTGGCAGCACCAAGGGCGCTCAAAGATCTGGCTGTTTTGATTACCCAGAGCTGGTAGAGCATAGACTCCCAGTGGCCTAGACTTTTTTTTTTTTGGTGGGGGAAGCAAAGGGGTTTCTTCCAGGGGTCTGTTTGCTTTATTCATGCTGTAGTTAACTACATATGAAAAAAGTGTTTGGTACAGGTGGCAGAGAATCTCACATGATGAGTCTGGATTATGGGTTTCAGAGAGGGGCTTCATTTAGGAGAACAGAATTATGGGAGAAAAGGACTTGAATACTAGAAAGAAGGAAGGCCAAAATAAAAGTCAGGAAGAGGGTCGTTTAGGCAGTGAATGGGGAAGAAAAGTGATCATCACTGGTTACACGTCAGGGCCCACTAAGGAAAAAGTGGAACCCTGAAATTTCCAGGCTAAGTTTTTCCGAAGTCAACTTTGAAGAACCTTTAAGGCTCTTTACACTTTCATGCTAGAATCATTATGGTTGGTGTGAGAGAGAGGACTATCTTGGGTAAAAACAGGGTTGTAGAGAAACGGGCATGTAGGAAGGAATATACATATATATACTTATAGGGAAATAGAGAATTTAGAGATAGTATATAGACTAAAAAATGCAGAATGTGAAAGAGGCGGAATAAGGAACCAAAGGGAGAAGGTGTTTACCCACATGTCATGTGGAGTAAGTGTCAGGGAAGGTAAAAAGTTACCTTTGATAGCTGTTGTCCTGGGAGGGCCCAAGCAGCAGAGGTTGCTGAGATCCAGGGCTTACAAGTCTAAGCATTAGTTAGAAAATTCAGACGAAAATAAGCATACTGGATGGGGGAAGCAATTCACTGATGTAAGTAGAATGGCCTTGAAAGAAGTTGAAAGTAGGAATACACCAGTTTTTCCAGTCTGCAAGTGGAAGGAATCCTAGATATAGGGAGGTGAATTATAGAAATTCCAGAGTGAAACAGGAGAAAAAAACAGTGGCCTTAGAGCCTTGGGCCAGAATTGGAGGGTGGGGTGGGCGCATGGAGGAGAGGCGCTAATCAGGGGTTGGGCATCTGGACTGGTTCATTGATTCTAGGCTGAGCTAAATTTGAGATGGAATAGAATGGCCGCAGTGGGGTAGGGAGCTGTTTTCCAGCATCAGCCAGCATCTGGGATGGAGAGAGGAGTAGTTCATGGTTAAGCTGGGTGGGAAAATGAATACTAACTAGAGTGGAACGGAGAGCCCTGGGGAAAGTGGGCATTGTTGGGATAAAGCAGATGGCAAAGGGGATAAGCCACTTATGATTACATAAGGGGGGGGGGAGGAAGACCCTAGACCTTTGAGTTTTAGAAGGAAAGGAAGTTTCTTAATGCTGGAGTTCCAGTTAGGTATGAGTCTATGCTTGCCAGAGGGTTTAGCGCCAGAATGGCCCAAGAGGGAGGTAACCGGTAATCTGCCTTTCAGCCACTAGGATGCTAGTACAGTATTTTACATAATCTCACATACTAACTAGGCTTTCTTAATGCCAGTGTTTGAATGGTTATCCTTAAAGTAATGTAGAAACTGTTCTCTTTCTAAATCGTACCCTTTCCTACTGTTCATGACTTGAAAGCAGTCTTTCATGATGAAAACTTTCTTTGGTGAACTGAAGTTGAATTCTGGTCAAGAGTAAAATTTAACTCTGCTTCTATCCCCATAATTCCAATATGCTGTTCTGTTTCCCTTTTCTTTTTTAAGCTGAAGCCACCCTTTCCCCCCAAAAAAACATTTAAAAATGGGTAACTGTTTAAAAAGTGGCTGCAGGCTGCATGTCAAGGTCATATTTTCCCTGGTCAGTGAATTGTGATGAATTTGAAGAGCGATTTATTATTTGTAAGATGTGGTAATTTTCAGATTTATTCTTTGAGAGTATGTGAGGCAGGATACGTCTTCATTTGGATTTTAAGAAGATCTTAAGTTAAGCGTCCGTGAAAAATTGAGAGTACTGAGGGGCAGCAGAGCTTTGTGTTTCAGGCTTCTTTACTGATTTTCGGCTAAGAAACAAAATTTGGTTCCCTCATTGCTAAGGTATGCCTAGAAATCTTAGTGTTGGTGCCGTGTAAGGGTACAGTCAAGTTGTGTTACAATTTTGGTGTCCGGGGACAAGGAAAACAAGCCGACTTCCATTTCTCCAAGTTCTGTGGACTGTAGAGAAGTTTATTGTATGTGACGCTGATCCCCGGGACGAGTCCGTGCACTCTCCACCAGGATCCATGAGGCGCTGAGGTGTCTTGTGATGATGAAGCTTTACTCAGTTTAAGTTGGTCGCACCTTGTAGATGTTAGTATCTTGCAGTGGTTCTGAAACTTTTGCATGTCTCAGAATTACCTGGAGGGCTTTGGAGACATACTGCCTTAAGTCAGAGTCCTTGCTTTTCTACTTCCTAGCTGCGTCACAGGAAGCAACCCACTCGACTCTCTTGAACCTCAGCTTTCTCATCTCTAAAATGGAGATGAAAACCCCAGTCTCCCAGGACTATGAAGATTACACAGGATAATAGCTATGTGGCAGACCAGGTCTATAGCAGGAGCCCAATAAATGACATCTGTTACTATATTATAATCTAGTTTTTCTTATTCCATTGAGTCCTGTGACCTTTGATATTACTCTGTGGTAAACACGGTGGCAGAACTAAAACTATCAATGGCTCCTGAGCACTCCCTGTGTATCTTGCTTCTCTGTGCTCTTTCTCCATATTCCTGTTGTATTAGTACACATTTAGCATTTACAGTGTGGTAGGAAGAAATAGCTTGGCTCATCACTCCATTATTGCATCCACCTTTGAGGTGGAAGTGGCAGCTTCTTTAACAGCTGTGCTGTAACACTGCTCAGTAGTTTAGGGCAGGAACTGAAGACTGTGTATCCAGTTGAAACTTCAGGGGACATTTTGGGCCATGCTTAAAAAATGACCCAAGCCTAGTTTACTGGGGTGACATTTTAAAAAACCATTGCTTTCTGAAAAGGGCTGCTGTATTTAATTACAACTGGTTGGGCTTTCCAGATGTCTCTGACATCTGGAAGTTCTACGAAGGGTGGTAGATAGAGTCTGAGTCTTGTATGGCTCTATGACAAGGATGTTCATCAGCGACTGGATGGGAGAAAACACGTTTTGAATAGCTCAGGTATCCTCAAACCAAACTTCTGAACACTGAAAAAAAGATGGGCTGTAAAATAGAGACTCTTTCTGCAGCCAGAGTGGACTTTGGTGCCAACAGGCAGCTGTGCCAATACAGGGAGAGAGCGGTAGCAGGCCAATTTAAAACAGCAGATCAGTTAACAAATTAATAATTTCATTTTGGCTTGGAAATGCGTTATTATTCTCTACCTGCCCCCCTACCCAGCAGATTCACCTTCTGATTTATATTCTGCTTAGGGAGACATTAAAATGAATCGTCCCTGAGTACACATCTACCGTAAGTGGGCAGAAGGCAGTCCATAAGTTGGCCGGGTTTAAAAATTAGCTGTGGCTAAACCATGCTCGGATAATTGGAAGTTGACTTTGTTGTTTTGCCCAGGCCCAGTTTTATTTCTATGGTTGTCTTTGTTGTGGAAGCAAGGAAAAGAAAGAAGAGGAAGTTTAGGAGAGAGCAAGGAAAGTAAAAGGCATCCACAGACAGGGCTTCTTACGTGGGATTCTTGGTTTCCATATGACCTAGCGAGAATTTTCAGTTTTTCCCAGTAGTTCAGCAAGTATTTACTGCACACAAATTGCATTACTTGTATCATGCTAGACAGTATTGGGAGTGGCTATTAAAAGAAGCAGAAAATACTCTTTCTGACCTTGGGGAACGTATAGACAGGTAGGGAGATTGAGTCAGTACTAGGAGTTTGAAATTCTGTGAGGCAACACATTATATATATATATATATATATATATATATATATATAAAATATATATTATATGTACACTATGATGAGTATGTGTGTGTGTGTATGCGTGTGTATATACTATGGATGTATATGTATATATTTATATATATGAGTAATTTATACAAAGTGAGTTGAGCCTGTAGTCTGGAGAGTGGAAAAAAAAAAGTCTGATAATGGCCTTTCCAAATATTTGTGTGAGAGGTCCAGGAGGAAAAAAAAAAAAAAAGGTAAAAGTTCGGTGAGGAGGAATCCTTTTTAGATGAAAAAATCCTTATCACGAATGCCGTGTACTGAAATGGAGACGCCTGAGGGCCACTGCCACAGTGCATGGCATGGAAGACACACAAGCATCACAAAAGGGATTCAGGTCTCAGATTGCAATGATTCAACTTTGGAGTGTGAAAGACACACCAGATATTCACATGGTTCTGCTGAAGACCAAGACTGAGGAAAGCCAACTCTTAGTTTTGATCTAGGAGAAATGAGAAGCACTAAAAAGCAAACCAAAAATGACCCTGGTAACTTAGCATGGCATTTTGAGGTGACTTCGCATTTGGCAAGGACTGATTAATTTCATGGTGATTGCTTAGGTTTTCTAGATATTTATGATATCTCGAAATTGTATAAAATCTTATGGCTAGATCCTAGGTCTAGCATAAAGCTATGATGAGATGTTTTCCTTAAATGCAGTAAAATTACTTCCTTACAGCAGGAGATGGAAGTAGTACTTGAATAATAGGGAAAATGTATGGCAGTGGGTAGAAAAGCTAAACTGGTTGTATGAAAATGTGAGTGAGATTCAAACTTCTGCTTTTTCCCTCCTTCATGGTTGGAATTGATTATCTTTGTTCCTTTTATGGCTTTTGTGCTCTTCTCAATTTTATTTTATTTTATTTTTTAAGTAAGCTGTATGCCCAACATGGGATTTGAACTTATGACCCCAAGTCCAGTTTAAGGAGGTCTCTCTGACTGAGACAGCCAGGCCCTTCCTATTCTCAACTTTAAGTAAGGACTCATTGATGCCCGTTTTGCAGATGACATAGTAAATGGACGTAATGAGGTACCTGAGATGGCTGGCAAACCCAGTCTCCCCACCCCCAACACACACAACAAGTTTAGGCTGTGGATAGTAGACTATATCACTCTTCAAGGGTGTTGCTACTGTGTGACTAGACAGGTTTTGATTTTGGCAGTTTTTAAGCATCAGATTTTCTCAGAATGAGTAGGGATCCAGCAATAGTGAGGAGATTGAGAAAGGGTATGGTTTGGATTAGAAAGGACTGGGGTGGTCATAGTGAAGAGCTAGCTCCAGGGAGATCGCAAGCCCTGGCCACTCTGTTGAGATGAACATCTAGCCTCCCAAGGTGACTACTTTGGAGGTAACTTCATTCATTTGAATGAGTAAGCTCTCATGTGTTTAACAGATAGTTAAAATTCTTTTGTATCCAGTCTCATAAATGTTTATAGGCCAGGTTTTTAAACATGGAGATACCAAGGAGTCTATGAAGGTGTCCACGCTATAGCCATGTGTGGGTAACTACTTAGTCTTCTCGGTAAACAGAGGAATTAAATGTATCTGGGAAGAGGATGTAGTGTCTCCTATAAGACTTATCCCTTGGGGTAGAACCAAAAGAAATATTTGGGTAGAAAAAACTCCAGGGGAACTAGAAAGTGCTACAGGAGATTAGTCAGGCAGAAGGCTGGGATGAACAGTGCAGAGGGCCCCTTCCTCCTTTCAGTTGCCCAGCAGATTATTTCCAGTTGATTGTGTGTGTGTGTGTGTGTGTGTGCGCGCGCGTGCGTGCATGTGGTGGTGTATAGTGGTAAAGGAACCCTTTTGCATGAAGGGGGGTAAAGTAAAGTGATTGGGGCATGGATAGGGACACCTGAGTTTCAGGGACTGACACTGGTTAATGGCAGGGGAAGGCGAAGGGATGAGGATATTAGGAAGCCTGCGGAGAATATTAGAGTACCTTTATATGGGAAATCGTTAAATTAGGATAATTTACACCGGGAGAACTTCCTCATTAGTGGTTGAGGTTTGGTATATATGATTAAGTAGGGAAAACAGGACCATCAGTCTCCTGTCGAGTATACAGGGAAGAAGGCAGAGCGGCGGGGAGGGTAAGGTCTGTGGTCAAGGTTCCATATCTAAAGCCAGGTAAAGTCTTCCTTGTTGGGTACATGTACACTTTCCTATTGAAAACAACTGATGTTGAGACATTTTGACCTCCCTCTAAAGGCACTTCAGTGACTAGGTGGAAGTCCTGGCCTCTTCCTTTCAGCCTCAGGATTTAAATGTCAGTGGCCTCTTGGATCCCCTTGGGGGTGTCTTAAATGCTGCTTTTACCAAAGTGGGGTAATGGGCTGGCCTCTCCTTTGATTCTATGTTTGAATGTGAATGTCTCTGTCTTATGGGAGCTTTACCCAGAGCGCTGGATTTCTGTTGGAGCAATAGGTCCCAAAGTTGGTTTTCTTTACACATTAGTCATCACTGACCCAACCCTCCTTCTTAAACTGTCTACTAGCCACGCCTATTCTCTTGAGGACAGATTCAGGGCCAGGCTTCAAGAAGAATATTTTCCGGCTCTTTCATTTTTTAAAGTCATAATTGCTTCCAGGTCACCAGACAATGTGAACCAAAAGAAGCCTGGGGGAGTACTACCAGATTTAGTTTAACTGAGACCTTCTTAATCTTGAATTTCTAATTTATTGGCTGGATAGTAAGAGTCCAACCATGAATAAATGGACAGGTTTCATGCTACGCTTAAAGGGCCTAGTTGTATTCCATATGTTGCCAGTGCCTGTTGTTCTGCATGTAGGGGGTCTTTGGTCCCAGTGGAAGCTACGTGATTCTGGGGAACCCATTCACAGGATAAACACCCTGGCCAGCCATGTTCAAGGTTAACATTCTACCAAGGCAAAGACATTTTGTCAGATAGGTGCTGTATTATCTCCTTTTGTGTCCTTCCCTTCCTCATACGCATGACGACCATACTTTTGCTTGTAGTTGTTGTGAAATCTGCTTGTTTTGGCATCTTCATTTCAAAACAAAACAAAAACTGTCTACCCAATCGGTAAAATCTCCTTTGAGCTTTTAGTGCTGCCCATCCCTTATTATCAGCTCCCCCTAACCCTGACTTGGATTATAATTTGATGTTCTTCCCCTTTTGATAACATATTCTCTCAAAACTTTTCTGAAATGTCTGTACTCAGTGCTTCCCCACAGTGTTTCAGTTTGGCCCACGATGGTGAAATATTTCAGGTTCCCCTATTTCGTTTTTTCTCTTTTGGTTGTTATATTCTGTGGGCTTCTCTTTTATGCCTTTCACACCTGCCCTTGACTTCTAGAAGTTGTTTTTTCTTTTGGATTTTTGGGGGGAAAGATCTCTGCTTCATTATGGTTTGTCTTCTGCTATCTGCTCACCCTCAGCTTAACTGCTCTTTTCACCATTTTAAAGTTATTGCTCTCCTGTTAGTCCATTTCTTGTTGGTTTCCCCTGGTTTGTAGTGTGCTGATTATGTCTGCGTGCCTGCTCTCTGCTTGCTGGATTCATCCCCTCGGATCTTGGTCAGTCCCTCTACTTAAGTGTGTGTACATGTGCCTGCTAAATTGAAGCGTTGTATTTCTTTATTTTTTGCAGCCTATGCTGATCACCGCACTGGGCTGGTGGAGCATGTGCTCTCCTTTGTTCTCACTGAGTTGGACGTGTCTTTCAAGTTTTTCCCCCCAAAGTGGGGATAGCTCACAGTGGTCCCGCTGCCTTCCAGGCAGTGACCAGTATTTGATTCTGGGGCCATGCAGCTGTTCGTTTCTTAACAATTACATGGTTGTGATATCTGGGAAAATCCTTTGAGGTATTTCGTATGCTTGTGCCCATGTTTCCTGGGTCACTCGGGATTACCAGGTTTCTTCGAAGTTCCTTTTAGGAACTTTGCCGTCAGCCTTTGATGTGATGGTTCCCATCAGAGAGAGCAAGAGAGAGACTAAGAAAGCACACCACACGTGAGTGCAGGCTCTGTGAGCAGAAGCAAGTCGGCACACGAGAACGTGCACACCAGCGGAGCCTACGGAGTGTGGTGTGTCTGGAAGGTTTTCCTTTCTGCTCACCTCTCCTGAGAAGGAGCGTACAATGGAGTGGTTGTTAATTTGATTGGATGTGATGGTGAGGAAACACAACACTAGGCCTCTTGGACCAGAATCTCCAGGGCTGGGACTTAGGAATCTGTGTCTTGAACAAGCTCGTTGGTGATCCTGGTTTGGGAGACATTGGTGTACATTGGCCATCTTGACTCCTCCTGTCCTGGTTGGACACTGACACCATCAGTGACTCTTTGGAAGTTCCCTTTGCTTGCTCTCTGGCTCAAGAAGACCAGTCTTGCCTTCCTGTGTAGACCACTTAGCTCAGGGTGCTCTTATCTGTGATATCTACCTCTCCTCTTCCCTCCTCTGCAAAGGCTACTGGTAATAGCAGCAGTGGGCTTTCCATAGGAAGAGGGGCTGCTCTGAGAAATTCCTAATGGAAGAGTGGGAAGCCAAGGTGAAGCAAATATTCTATCTTCAGGATCTTACGAAAGTGGGGGTGCCTCCAGGTGGTCCTAAAATGTGTGGTATTGTCTGGTAATTATTTTGGTTTTTACTTGGTTTTCTTTTTATTGTTGTTGTTATTGTGTTTTGGAGGGGGGGGTAGCTTCTAAAAACTCCTTTATCTAGGTGGTGATATTTTCTATGTTCTGTTTTCAGATGCCAGGATTCATTTCCCCCCACCTCTGATTTCTGTCCGAGGACCTACAAACAACTAATCCCCTCTAAATAGAACAAAAATCAGCCCAAGAGCGAAAAACCGATGGTTACTGATTTATATCTGCTGCCTACAAGTATTCAGATAGGCACTAAAACTTAAACTTTGTGTTAAAATTCATCTTATGCAAGTATGACCCCCTTCATGCTTGACTCTTCCAGTGCTTCATACAGAGAAAATAGTTTTTTAAAAGTACCTGGTGTATTGGTCAACAGGCTGAGCTGGTGTTGTGTTGTGTTGTGTTGTGTTGTGTTGTGTGTTTTTAAGTAGGCTTCATGCTTGTGGAGCCCAGTGAAGGCTTGAACTCATGACTATATGATCAAGACCTGAACTGAGATCAAGAATCTGACATTTAACCAACTGAGCCACCCAGGTGCCCCTGAGCTGTTGTTTCTTGAACGGGGATATTCCAGGATATTCTAAGAAAAAGTCAAAACTTGAGGATGTTTGAGGATGGGATCCTGGTGAACTGACTGGAAGCAGACAGTCAGCCCATTTGTCTTACTCCTTGCTGAAATTTTTCTAAAAATTTGTATTAACCCACATAACTGTTTTAGGAATGTTAAGGATAATTTTCAGAAAAAGGTAAGATCATGAGTCTCATGCAGTTATAAAAATGAACATGCGTTAAAGATTTTATTTTACTCGTTAATCACAAGGGAACCAGACAGATGTTAGAGCCGGTTCAAAGAAAAAGTCCAAAAGCACAAATTTATATGGAGTAAAGGAATTGAATTGCAAATGGAGGCAAAACTGGTGCCCCCCCCCCCCCCCCCCCCCCGCAGTGGGGAGGGAAGTCAATCCGAATTCTATGGGACAACACAGAGTTTGCATATCCATCAGTTACCTGCAATTTACAGAGGTGCAAAACTAGCTCAGAGACAATGAGAGATACTGGAATGGGGCAGCTATGCAGGGTGTGCTGTGGGCAATGCGTGGTGCTTTTAGGAAAAGTACAGCATTCTCTTCTGTAGTAACTAAGCCTGGTGGACCCTTCTGGGGGGGGTGGTTGATTTTGCTTCTTGTAATTTCTCAGGGTCATCACCTCAATTTCTCATCCAGCGTTCAGTTCCATATAACACTCATTTACTGAGTACTTACCATCTGTAAGACATTGTGGAGGAACCAGAGACAGAAAAGATAGTTTCTTACCTTAAGTAGCTTGACTGGCCAGGGAGACAGACATGCCACATCCCCAGCTAGCCACACTGCAGGGAAGATAAGCGCCCATGGGAGAGGTAAGGATGAAATGTTTGAGGAGAAGAAAGAGTCGAGGAGAGGGAAGAGTTAACCGATCAGGGGCTGAGGCTGGGGAGATGACATGATGACATTTAAGCCAGACTTTGAGGGGTGACAGAGAAAGGAGAAGAGGCACAGGAGAGGCCATTTCAGCGTTACTGGATGATCTGCTCAGGGAAGAGTCAGGAGCCGGGATGGCAGAGGCCACAGGGAAATAGCAGGATGTGGCCAAAGAGGAGGCCAGAGGAGGTCTGAGGCCAGGTCAGGGTGGGCCCGGAAGGCTGTGCTAAGAAATTTGGGCTTGATTCTGAAGACAGGAAAGCTACTGAAAGCTTGTGAGGAGGGAGGGGGCTGCTGGGATCGAATTGGTGCTTTAGAAGATGAATTGATTATAAAATCAAGAGACTGGAGGCAGAGGGACCAGTTAAGAGGCTGTTGTAATATTCTGGGGGAGAGATGATGAGGGCCTGCATCGGGGTGGTGGCAGGAAGGGCAGAAGGCGGGGACGGAGCTGGCATTATTAAGGCTCGACTCCTGATTGGCTGTGGGCGGAGATGGTGGGGGAGAGGAGTTGAAGACGACTTTGCTGCTGAAATGTCCAGGCTGGGGGACAGTGGTGCCATTAACTAAGATAGGAAACATGCTGGGGGTGGGGGGTGGGGAGCAGGTTTATGGGAACAGATAATGAGTTCGGTTTGAGACACATTGAGTTTGAGGGGCTCGGTGGATGTCCAATTAACAGCGAGTCGCTGGCAGCTAGAAATTCTGGTCTGGGTCTAAGGAGAGAGGTCAGGGCTAGAGATATAGATTTGGGAGTCTTTGGTGCAGGAAGGGGAGAGTTGCAACTGGGGGAGCTCCGGAGCTGGGAAGCAGGAGGGGCAGGATTCACACGCCGCCCCACCCCCACAGGTGAGAGAGGCCGGGTTGGGGAGAGCCGAAGAGAGCCAGACTGAGCTAGCGAGAAAGACAGAGACCGAGGAGGGCAAGAGAGACAGAGGGAGATGGAAAGACCAGAGACGGAGAGGGAAGGCTGAGTGGAGGGGAAGGCCGAAGGGAAGGTGGGGAGGTGAGGGGAGAGGGAAGCGAGAAACCAAGGGTGAGGAGAGAAAGGGGGAAGGAACCAGGGCAAGAACGGTGGGAAGGGCAGGAAGGTGGAGGGGCGCAGGCGGGCCCGAGGGAGAAGGGAGACACGCGGGGAGGGTTACAGAGGGAAGAGGGAGGTGAAGAGGAGTGGCAGAGGGGAATAGGAAAGGGGAATTGAGAGAGAAGGTGAAACGGAAAGAGAGCCAGAGAGAGATGGGGCAGGGAGGCAAAAAGGCGAGGTGAAGAGATGGGGGCTGGCAGAGGTGAGGCGAGACAAAGCAAGACCAGGGCTAGGATTCTGGGGTGGGTGGAGAGAGAGTCGGCCCTGGACACCCTGGCTCAGGAAAGCCAAGAGCGGCCAAGTACAGCGAAAGGCAAGGGCAGCAGTAACCTGTGCTGCAGAGAGAGGGAGGTAGGCGAGGACCAGGACGAGAAAGGGGGCTGCTGCCCTAGTACGGCTTCCCTCCCTTTTCTGGGAGCCTCTGCACCAGCCACCTGGCCTCCTGGCTCTTTCTCAATCTTAGCTTGCAGCCTCCTGGCCTGGGACCTTTGCACAGATTGTTTCCTCTGCCGGGAATGCTCTTCCCCCAGATACACACATGGCTCACCCCTTCGCTTCTTTCAGGTTGTTTAAATGTCTCCTTCTCAGCAAGGCCTGTGATAAACACCCTCTTTGAAAACCGTAGCCCATTCTGCATCCCCCTCCCAACCCCAACCATCGCTCTGCCCGTTAGCCTTGTGTTCTACCACCTTCTAACATCCTGCAGCAGGAGGCGTGGGTATTGTCCGTCTCATCCCACGAGAGTATAAGTTCCGTGAAGGCAGGGATTTGGGGTCTTTTTTGGTAGTTTTTGAATCCCCAGTACCTGAGACCATGCTGGCACGTAGCAGGAACCCAATAAATATTTGTTGGACGAGTAAGTGCTCTTCTGTTGAATATGGACAGTCTCTGAAAATTATATAAAGAATAAGCAAAACAAACCCCTGGTGTGACTCTATTGTACTGATTTACTTCGTGGGAAAGTGGAGAACAGTAGAAAATTCTGATCACTGGAGGGTTCTGTTCAGCTGAGCTTCGACAGAGAAGACTTTTAGCTAACTTGGGAGCTTGAGGGTCTCTTTTCTTGATGCCTCATTTTCTCTAGAATTGGCTGTGCGGTGGTTGTCAATGGCGACAGCTGGACATTAGCTGCCGAAGGGGGTGGTAGGTCATGGGGATGACTAGGCTGATAGAAAGGGACACGGACAGAAATGTGTGGTCTGTGATGGAACATTGTTTTTTGTTTGTTTGCTTGTTTGTGGTCCGAGTACAAGGAGTATTGCATTTGATTTCAAGGGAGCTTTAAACCAGCTTAAATATGTGTGTTATATCTCTGTAACTCCCAAGTCGAAATCAGAATAGAGCATTTTTGAAGGGCTTTTAAAGAAAATGTGTGCTTCCTCTGGAGAACTTAAATTGGTGCGTCACTCAAATACTTCAGTACCCATGGATTAGAGAGTTGACGAGCAAAAGATCCCCAGTAGTCTTTCAATGCATTGTTCATATATGGGAACAACCCTCTAATTGTAGTTGGTTAGGCTAAATGTGTGTGGAAAAATATACTGTCATCTCGTTTGTCTGGAACAGATGGAATTTCCTCGAACACTCAAGCATCTCTGTGTAGGTGATTAACAGCATCCTTGTCTCCGTCTTGAAACCTATGGAGTTCTGGAAAGCCGGTGCCCTCATCCCTGTTTGGACCTTAATTTTCCATAGCAGGCTGGCTTGCAGGAGAGACGGCTTTACTGTGTTGGTACTATAATTGCCTTTGCTTGAATGTTTCCCTGTTAAAGGTGGTTCAAGCAGCCGTCCCTGTTCGGAGTTCTGATTGTTTGGAGTTCTTTTTCCTCAGGGGGAGCGGCCACAGCAGGTCCTATCTGGTGGTGAGTGGCTGTCATGATCTCGACAGCACCGCTCTACAGCGGCGTGCACAACTGGACCAGTTCTGACCGGATTCGCATGTGTGGCATCAACGAGGAGAGGTGAGGAGGCTGGGAAGGTGGCCGTGGCCGGCCCCCAGGGAGTGGTCCCCGCTCATCAGAGGGACAGCTGCGGCAGGGCTCTGGGAGGGACCCTGGGTAAGAGGCTTCGGTGATTTGTAATTTTCCTGGGATGGGGTGGAGCCGGGGGCGTGGGAGTGGCCTGTCCTCCCATGCTGTCCCCGTTCGGATGAAGGTGAGGAGGCCAGCAGATGACCTTTTGCCAACTAACATTTGTCTACTCATTAAGAACTGTCAGCCTGGAGTAAGGGGAAGCTCAGGCAATTGCAGTTTTTATTTGCTGCATCCATGTTCGGTGCTCAAGGATACGCACAAGATATTTTTGGTCCTTGATCTAAGCCTGGAAGAAAGGCAGTTTTATTATTCAGCTGTATACTGGGAACTGTTAGTGGGTATTCTGGTGATCAGCGCTTTCCTGCCTCACGAGGCTAATGACGATTCTTAGCCGATCCTTATGAAGTGTCTCGGGCAGATCTGACTGCGTACTGTAGTTGTCATACGAAACTAAGAGTTGGGGATGCCTGCCTGATCCATGTGTTTTAAATGTTCTGTTCACCAAAATATTTGGTTGACCAAGCTCTGCCGTTTACTGATCATGCCCCGTGGGAAAGACACTCAAAATGGCCTTCAGATTTTATATTTGACTCTTGTGACCTTTGGCCAAAGAAAGAGCTCTGCGCGCCTCTCCCGTTTTTAGAGAAGGCACGCTTGCTGGTGTTTAGCTGTTGTTTCAGTCCATCCACTGTTTAAATGCCAATGCATCAGATCAGTCCTCTAGAACACGGACTGTTCCAGCTTGTCCTGGGATTCAAATCCGGTGTTTCCTTGGGGAAGTCTTGCAAGCGTGTGCGTGGCTGTGTGTGCACGTGGGGGAACGTGTGTCTTTGTGAGTCTCTTCTTTTTCCTTCTGCTCTTGACAGGAAAAGTGTGAGGTTCAGGTTACGAGAAGAGACCATTTTTTTTTTTAAAGCCATTAGTGCGTAATAGTTTAATGTTTTCTATCCTGAGGAACAAGTTAGAGATGGACTTAAAAGGAATTTGATTTTAAGATACAGAAGTCAGGACTAAGGAAAGTAAGACTGAATTCCTCTCAGATCTGCGTAAGAAAGATGCTTTCCTTTGCATGTGAGGTGCGGCTTTAGATAATGCCCACGAGTGGACAGGGGGAAGGCCAGGTGGTGGTATTGATTTGTGGAAGCATTCACTGGCAACTCGGCAACTCGGCAACTCGTTAAAGGCATTTGGGCCTTGCGTGCAGAGATCTGGACTACAGCCTTTAATAAGTCAGTGCACAAGCTGCCTCGGTTCACTGTCCATTCTCAGTCCTGCTGAGAAAGAAACAGGAAGTGAGCCCCAAACCTGCCTTTCCCTCTTCATGGACCTTTCTTGGGATGTTAAATTACCAAATATGCCTAGTGGTTAAGATGACCTTTTAAGCATTGTCACTTCTGATCTCATCTACCCTTTATTGTCGCCTTCCTCTACAGTCTAGGCTGTGCTGGAGCTGCTTTCCGAAATGTGATCTCACCTTATTTAAAAACCATCTTTCTCAGCCCTTTACAACTTGTAGAACTTAGACATTTCGGGTATAAAGCTGCATGTGGGGGGTCAACTCTTAAAACTCTTTGAGAAACCTGCCGGCGTCGTTAGATGGAGTCGCAGAGATGGGGGCCGGGGCTTTCTGCAGGCCCCAGGTGGCTGACTGTAGTCACACCTCTGGCTCACTCTCCCTGTTGTCTCACTTGGTTGCTTCCTTTCTTGTATCCATTCATTCCTTCATTCAACCAACATTTACTAAATCCAGCAGGAGCAAGCCAGCAGTCACGGGACACTGATGGGGAGTGCTGGAGCGTGGCTCGTCCTGGCCCTGTGCGAGTCTGTCTGCAACATGGATAGACTTCCTGGGGGAATAAGGGAAGGCTTTCCAGAGGTGGTGACATCTGAGCCGGGGCTTGAGGGACGAGTAGGAGTTTGAGGTGAGGTATGTTTGGAGAAGACCCTGGCTGGGAAGAAGTTTGTCTTGGGGCGCGACGGGACTCAGGCAGGGAAAGTCTGCAGGGGCTGGAATCTGAGTGCCTGATGTGTGTGGTGTGGTCAGGGCCCCGTGGGCACTAAAAACGCTCTGGTTTGACAGCGGTGCTAGCCCTTCATAATTGGGAAAACAGCCCTGAAAGGTTATCGCCATTTCTGGTTTAAGTTCAACAAAGCCTGACGCGCAACAGCCCAGGGTCATCTCTGCCCGGAAGAGGTGGTGGGATTGATTTTCAGTCCTGATTGAAGCCTGCTTTGACCCCTGCTCCTTCCTGCCTGCCGCCTGCACCCTCCTAACCCTGCCTGGTTGACCCGCTTCTCTCTGGGCACCCCTTGCCTGCAAGCTCTTCCTGTCCCAGGCTCCTCTCTCCACGGAGCAGTTTAATGTTTGCTTAGCTTTGCACACCCCTCTCCTCAGAGAATTTGAAACGTAGCCACACGACATTTTCCCAGAGCCTCAGGGACTGGCACTTGGGCCTGGGCATGGCTGGAGTAGCCGGGACTGCTGCTTCCGCCGCTGTCCCCAGAGTCCCCGGGCCACTGGCTCTGTGGGTCGGCCTTGGAGGGCAGGTGGCTGCCCTCAGCGTTCAGTTCAAGGGGATTTTAAGGGGATGGGAGCCCAGCAAGGGCAGCTAGCTCCCCTCCCTGTGGTCAGGAGAGGAAAGAATAGAAATAGCGAACATCCCTCCCCGGCAGTGTTGGCAAAGGGGGCTGGCGGTGCCACTCGTTCCCCTTGCCCTCCTCCCTAAACCCTCGCTGGCCAGTCTTATTTGAACATGGTTCTCCGCAGCCCAAGGCTGGGTATAGGGCCCGCTGTTCCGGTCTCCCAGGACCCAATATCCAAGTACGTTTTCCCTTTCCTTCAAGGTCCCCCTTTCTCCCCTTCCTCAAGACCCCTGACTGCCTCTCCAGCCCTTGCCTGTCCTTACAGTCATTTCTGTTTGTCACCAGCAGTCATTGCCAGCAGTGGAAACCTCCCACTTCTGCCAGCCTAGCTGCCTTTTAAAGGGAACAGATCTCCACCCCCTCCCCAGTTAATCCTTCCTGGAGCCCTGGAACGATAGGGAGAGGCCTGTGTGATCTCCCTTGCCTTTTTTGCTTCTCTTGGCCCAGGGACAATTTTGGAGTCCATCAGTGGGGCCCTGTTCCAGTGAGAGGGAAGGGGTTAGCAGGACCCTCCCCATTTTTGTGGGGGTTGGCTGTAGGCTCCGTGACTGTCCTAGGCTAGGGTAGCTGGTGGGGCAGATGCTGGCTTCTTCCCAGGCTGTTGTAGAGCTGAGGGGGAGGGGGAGGAGCAAACTCCAAGGCGGTCCACTTCCCCAGAGGCCTGCAGAGCGTGCCTGTGCTTCTCGCCTCTGGAACTGTACCACAGGACCTCTGCCGGAGCTTTATTCTTCTACCCAGACCTTCCACTTAGCCACTCACCTGGGCTCTTGCCCCAGTGGCGTCCTCCCTTGGGCAGACAGTGGTGGGTTTCTGCTGTAACCAAAAAACTAAACTTCAAGTGGGTGTTTGTCCTCTCTCCAACCTCACCCTCCTCGTCTTTTTTCCCTCCTGAGGTTCTTACGGAAAACCTGCAGAAGACTTTTTTGGGTAGGTTGGGGTTCAGTTAGGCTTTCCTCCTTCGCAACCCAGCTCTCTGGCCTCGAGTCCTTCCCTTTGCAATATACCAACTTGAATTTGGGGTCTGTGGCCTTGAAGGCCTCCCTTTGGGGTGGGAGTGAACTTGGGGTGCTAAGAGAACAAGGGGAGAGAGGGGAGCTGCCAGGGCATGGGCTGGAACTCAGTGGCACTTTCTGAGACTGACCCACTGCCTACTGCGCTAAGGAGGCACCTTCAGTGGTACTTTAGAATAGGGCAAGAGGTACCCTGGAGGGAGAGAAGTTGTGCCCTTGAAATGCCCCTCGGCACCCAGTGACCCGGTGGCCTCAAATCAGTATCATTCTATGCGCTAATAAATCTGTATCTGCTCTAGGCAAGCAACCTCATCAGGTGAATAGGTGATGATTCAGACTTAGAACATGACACACAATGGAGGTGGCTATTTGTTTCAGAAAATGATTACCCTTACGATACCTGCAGCCCACTTCCATTATAGACTTAAAATAAGATTGCACTTAAGAGAAAACTGATTTGCATGCCTTTTGAGATCTGCCTTTTGGCAATGCCCAGTACCTCCTGGATGGTCACATTGACAGGTAAGCTTGGGACAAAAGCAAAGGTGTTAGGCCATCCTCCACGCTCCTGGTGAGAGCCCCAGAGAACAGAATACACAGCCCAAGGAGGGGAGTCTAGTCAGATTGGGCTCCTTTGCAGGAACGTGCAAAGCTGGGCGTGGAGGCTCCGGCTCATGACCTGTCCCCCTCCCAGCCCAATTCCTTGTGATTTCCTCCAAGCCACCAAGGGAAGTGGTTTTATGGGAACCAGACGGGCAGGAGGTGTTCTGCCGAAGGTGGTGGTGGCCCAAAGACTAGGCCTCATGGCCCTTCTCTGGTTGTGTCTCCCATGCTAGAAGAGCACCCCTTTCTGATGAGGAGTCCACGACAGGTGACTGCCAGCGCTTTGGATCTCAGGAGTTTTGTGTCAGCAGCAGTTTTTCCAAGGTAAGGGGCCGTGTGGAGCCACATGTCACCCACCAAAGGGTGGCGCTGAACTGCCCGGGCGATGTGCCCAGTCTGCCATCCCAAGAAGGTGGGCAGGAAGGAACAGGGTATTTCCCAGGAGTTGCTGTATGTGAGACCGAAATCGGCCAGCTGCTCTTTGCTTCTGCTGAGACCTGGTTGGTCGAGTTGCAAAGAGGACCCGCTGCCACCTCTCCCCGGCCTCGGGACACTTGCACCGACCACAGAGAGCTAGCTAAGACGGGCACGCTGCTCTGTCGTTGCAGGTGGAGCTCACGGCAGTTGGAAGTGGCAGCAATGCCCGGGGGGCAGACCCAGATGGCAGTACAGCAGAAAAACTTGGGCACAAGTCAGAAGACAAGCCTGACGACCCCCAGCCCCAAATGGACTATGCTGGGAATGTGGCGGAGGCTGAGGGCCTGTTGGTGCCGCTGAGCGGCTCGGGGGACGGGCTCAAGCTTCCTGCTCCTGACGGTGCCACTGAGGCTGGCGACAGCAGGGCCGACTGCTCCTGGGCCCCCCTCAGCACCCAAATGAGCAAGCAGGTGGACTGCTCAGCAGCTGGGGTGAAGGCTTTGGACTCTCGGCATGGTGTGGGGGAGAAGAATACTTTCATTTTGGCAACTCTGGGAACTGGAGTCCCCGTGGAGGGAACCCTGCCTCTGGTTACCACTAACTTCAGTCCACTGCCAGCCCCCATCTGCCCCCCTGCTCCCAGTTCGGCCTCCGTCCCCCCGTCTGTTCCGGATCCGTTCCAGGTTCCCCTCTCTGTCCCCACCCCAGTGCCGCACTCCGGGCTAGTTCCCGTCCAGGTTGCCACTTCGGTTCCAGCCCCTTCCCCTCCTTTAGCACCTGTCCCAGCTCTGGCTCCGGCACCGCCGTCAGTGCCCACACTCATCTCTGATTCAAACCCCCTTTCAGTTTCAGCCTCGGTCTTGGTGCCTGTGCCAGCGTCGGCTCCCCCTTCGGGTCCTGTTCCTCTGTCGGCTCCGGCCCCCACCCCCCTGTCAGTCCCAGTTTCGGCTCCTCCCTTGGCTCTGATCCAGGCTCCCGTGCCCCCTTCAGCTCCAACCCTGGTCCTCGCGCCTGTCCCCACACCAGTTCTGGCTCCCATGCCAGCGTCCACGCCTCCAGCGGCTCCCGCCCCTCCGTCAGTGCCGATGCCCACCCCGACTCCGTCTTCTGGCCCACCCTCTACCCCTGCCCTCATCCCTGCCTTTGCTCCTGCGCCGGTGCCTGCACCCACCCCGGCCCCGATCTTTACTCCAGCCCCCACGCCCATGCCGGCTGCCACTCCGGCTGCCATTCCCACCTCTGCACCCATCCCGGCCTCCTTTAGTTTGAGTCGAGTATGTTTTCCTGCAGCTCAGGCACCAGCTATGCAAAAAGTCCCATTGTCCTTTCAGCCAGGGACAGTGCTGACCCCAAGCCAGCCGCTGGTATATATCCCGCCTCCGAGCTGTGGGCAGCCACTCAGTGTGGCCACACTGCCAACGACCTTGGGGGTCTCCTCAACTCTTACCCTGCCTGTCCTGCCTTCCTACCTTCAGGACAGGTGTCTCCCTGGTGTGCTGGCCTCCCCAGAGCTCCGGTCTTACCCATATGCGTTTTCTGTGGCCCGGCCTCTGACTTCAGATTCCAAGCTGGTCTCTCTGGAGGTGAACAGGCTTCCCTGTGCGTCCCCATCCGGCAGCACCAGCACCCAGCCTGCGCCCGATGGGGTCCCCGGGCCTTTGGCAGATACTTCCCTCTCTACTGCTTCTGCCAAGGTGCTTCCAAACCCACAGCCTTTGCTGCCAGCCCCCAGCGTGAGCTCGGCCCCACCACACCCCGCCAAGATGCCAGGTGGTGGCGAGCAGCAAACAGAAGGGACTTCCATCACCTTCTCTCCCCTCAAGTCACCGCCACAGCTGGAGCGAGAGATGGCCTCTCCACCTGAGTGTAGCGAGATGCCCCTGGACCTCTCCTCTAAGTCCAACCGCCAGAAGCTCCCGTTGCCGAACCAACGCAAGACGCCCCCCATGCCCGTGTTGACCCCCGTGCACACCAGCAGCAAGGCCCTCCTCTCCACGGTCTTGTCTAGGTCTCAGCGCACCACCCAGGCTGCTGGGAGCAATGTCACCTCATGCCTGGGTTCTACTTCCTCGCCCTTCGTCATCTTCCCTGAGATCGTGAGGAATGGGGACCCGAGCACCTGGGTGAAGAACTCAACTGCGCTGATCAGCACCATTCCCGGCACCTACGTGGGAGTGGCCAACCCAGTGCCTGCATCCCTGCTGCTGAACAAAGACCCTAACCTGGGCCTCACCCGAGACCCCCGCCATCTCCCCAAGCAGGAGCCCATCTCCATCATCGATCAAGGAGAGCCTAAGAGCACCAGTGCCCCCTGTGGCAAGAAGAGCAGCCAGGCTGGGACTGAGGGACAGCCAAGCACAGTCAAACGTTACACCCCAGCCCGCATCGCCCCTGGGCTCCCGGGGTGCCAAACCAAGGAGCTCTCTCTGTGGAAGCCCACGGGGCCAGCAAATATTTACCCACGGTGTTCAGTCAATGGGAAACCCACCAGCACCCAGGTCCTGCCTGTTGGCTGGTCACCATACCACCAAGCGTCTCTGCTTTCCATTGGCATTTCCAGTGCCGGGCAGCTGACCCCCAGTCAGGGGGTGCCCATCAGGCCCACCAGCGTCGTTTCCGAGTTTTCTGGTGTGCCGTCTCTTGGCCCCAGTGAAGCTGTGCATGGACTTCCAGAGGGGCAGCCACGGCCTGGGGGCCCCTTTGCTCCAGAGCAGGACACTGGCACGAAGAACAAAACTTGTCGGATTGCTGCCAAGCCTTACGAAGAACAAGTCAACCCTGTCCTCCTGACTCTCAGCCCTCAGACAGGGACCTTGGCACTGTCTGTCCAGCCTAGCGGTGGGGACATAAAAGTGAATCAGGGGCCTGAGGAATCAGAGAGCCACCTCTGCCCCGACAGCACTCCTAAGATAGAAGGTCCCCAGGGGGCTTGTGGCCTGAAGCTGGCAGGAGACACAAAGCCTAAAAACCAAGTACTGGCTACCTACATGTCTCATGAGCTGGTCCTGGCCCCCCCCCAGAACCTGCACAAGATGCCCGAGCTGCCTTTGCTACCTCATGACAACCGCCCCAAGGAACTCATCTTGGATGTGGTCCCAAGCAGCAAGAGGGGCTCCAGCACAGAGCTGTCACAGCTTGGAAGCCAGGTGGACCTGGGGCGGGTGAAAATGGAGAAAGTGGATGGTGATGTGGTCTTCAATTTAGCCACCTGCTTCCGGGCTGATGGCCTCCCAGCAGCTCCCCAGAGGGGCCAAGCTGAAGTTCGGAATAAGGCCGGGCAGGCTCGAGTGAAACAGGAAAGCATAGGTGTCTTTGCTTGCAAGAACAAGTGGCAGCCAGACTCAGTGGTGACCGATGGGGTGACCGAATCTCTGCCGCCCAAGAAAATGAAGTACAGCAAAGAGAAGGACGGTGAGGAGCAGCAGCCACAAGCCAAGGTCATAGCCCGGAGTTCCCATGGACCCAAGGTGAGTGTGGGGCTGAGGTCGAGGGCAGGGCCCGGACACCAGAGGTTTGCCTTCTCGAGACTGCAGATGTCAACCTCCCACTGCAGTGTTGTGGAGTAGCTCTGGGAACTCAACTGATTGGAAGGCTTGTGGAACGTGCTTACTGACCTGCTGTCCTCTTTCTGAGTCACACTGTCCATATATGGTGTTCTGTCACGAGGAGGGGCTGGCTCGTATTTTGTAGGATGAGGGAAGTGATTTGGTCCCTGAGGCCAGGGAGCCCCTTGTCCCAGATGGGGTTGGAAAGCAGAAGAGGGGACTGGCAAGGAAGATCAGTTAATAACAGGCCCCTCCCCGCATAACCATTCTTCCTTTTCCTTTTCCGAGATGACAGCTAGCCTTGAGAACTAGGGATTCTCAAGGGGAGGGGAGGGGCCTTTGATAGGGTCGTTTTCTGCACCACTGGGGGAGCCTGCTCAGGATATGCTTGCAGTTTTGTGGGGCCGAAGCCAATTTGGCTTCTGGGCTCATCTGCCAGTTTCCTATCCACCCAGTGCTTGGGGTGACAGCTTTGTGTTTAGGCCCATTGGGAATTTGGTGTGCAAGACAGGTGGGCATCTGGGTCTGGGTTCTTAATGGTGGCAGGGATCTAGGCCCAAAGGTGAGCCAAGAGGATTCCACTTGAATCCCGTGGTGTTCCAGAGGGGATCCAGAAGCCACTGGTGATCCAAGGAGATGCTTGAAGCAGTTGAACATAGGACTTCTCAAAAAATGTGGAGCAATTTAGGGGCACCTGGTTGGCTCAGTCAGAAGAGCACGTGACTCTTCTTCTCGGGGTCATGAGTTTGAGCCCTGCGTTGGATGTAGAGGTTATTTAAGTAAATAAAAAACTTTTTTAAAAATGTGGAGCAATTTGAAGCCTTAAGTTAAGAAGCCTTCAAATTGAATGTTTTTGTTTTTGTGTTTTGTTTTTTTGTTAGAGGTTGTATTTATCTAGGAGAGCCTGGGTGGCTCAGTTGGTCAGGAGTCTGCCTTCTGTTCAGCTCATGATTGAACCCTGTGTTGGGTTCCCTGCTTGGTGGGGTGCCTGCTTCTCCCTCTCCCCTCCCCCATCTCGTGCTTATGCTCGCTCGCTCTCTCTCTCTCAAATAAAATCTTTAAAAAAATTAGAAAAAGATAGCGTTTATTTATCTGAGGGGGAGTGGGGGAAAGCAAAGAGAGAGAAACAGACTCCCCGGTGAGCAGAGAGCCCAATGTGGGGCTCGATCCCAGGACTCCGAGATCATGACCTGAGCTGAAGGCGGACGCTTAACCAACTGAGCTACACAGCCACCCCACTTTTTTTCTGGCTGTTGGTTGCAATATTTTATTTTAATTTTATAGATTTTATGAAGTTTTACTGGAATGCAGCCATGCTCTTCTTTTTTTTTTTTTTTACATTTTTCAGTTTCAAATTAAATGTTGATATACACTAATGAACAGATTTCTAGCCAGAATACCATGAATTTGGGTTTGTGGTGGAAGCTCTTAGTCTTTTTTGGAATATAGAATGTTTTGGGAAACTGTAAGACCCTGTCCACAGAAACATGACCTCAGAATTTTGCCAGTAATTTCAAGGAGTTCATGGGCCCACCCCCTCCACAAAGCCCGCCCATGGGTTCCAAATTAAGAACCCCAGGGATAGAGTTTGGGTGAGTTTTCTCAATGATCTCACAGCCATCTCTGTATGGCAGAGACATGCCAAATAGGAACACAGGTCATAACATAGTAGAGCATATGTGTAGCATTTGCTCAAGTAACTGTGATTTGTCCTTAGTGGTAATAAGAAAAATCATTTATGTCATTATACGTGCTGTATGTTATACACACACATACACACACGTGGCATATATATTATATGCCAAGTGCTTTCTACACACGTCATCTAACTCAGTCCTTCCAATAACCCTGTGAGGTGAATACTATACCCAGCTTACAGATAAGAAAATGAAGGAAACAAACTAAATGGGCAAGTTACCCAACATTACACAGCTACTAAACGGCAGAGCTGGAACTCAGATTCTGGTCATCGGCTCCGAAGTTCATGACCATCGTCCGCTATGACACCCTGTCTTCTACTCTCCTTATGTATGACTGTTTCACGGACCATTTGGCAAGCGTTTGCTGAGTGGTTACTACATGCTGTTCCCTCCGGGGCAGTGAGCTGCATCTTCAGGAGGGCAGTACAGCGCTGTGGTGAGGAAGGTGCTTTCCAGAGCCAGGCACAGTGCCCAAGTTTAAATCTTGGTCCTACTTTTCCTAACTGTGCTATCGGTCAAGCGACTTAATCTCACAGGCCCTCAGTTTTCTCATCTGCACAATGAGACCGTAATAATACTTTCATAGGGCTGTGTAAAGATTAAATGAGATGATGCCGTGAAGTGTCCAAAATAGGCAAACTGATAGAGACAGAAAGTAGAATCGTGGTTGTATAAGGCTGGAGGAGGTGGGGAAATGGGTATGGGGTTTCCATTTGGGGCAGTGAAAATGTTCTGGAACTCGATGGTGGTTATATGACTCTGCAACTGTACTAAAAACCATGGAATTGTAAACTTAATCAAATGAACTGTATGGTATATCTCAAAAAATTACATGTCAATAAAGCTGATATTAAAACAAGTAAATGAGGTGATATATATGAAATACATATGAATGCTTAGAACAGTGCCTGGCAGGGAGTAAGTGCTCAGTGAATGCTCGTGGCTGCGGGTTGTTATTGTTAGTGTTGCTAACAAAATAGACATGCTCCCTGCTCTCATGGAGCTTATGTCTTGCAGGCGACCTGGTGACAGGCAGGCACTGCCCTTTACTATATTAGAAGAACAGTTCACTGGGCCCACTGACAGATGCCGAGGGCAGAGAATAAAGTTACAAGATCAGGGGCCTTCACAGCTTCCTGTAGTGATTTAGCAAATGTCCATTTTGTGGGGGAGAGTAAATAACTTAGATCTTTCTCTTCTTATCTTCCATTTTTCCGGAGAAAGAAACTGTTGATAAGCAAAGTCAGATCAGGGCTTAATTCAAAACAGCGCCTTGCAGGGTATGGCCAAGAATCAGAATAGTCTCCTGTCCCTTACACCACCTGCCCCAAGGGCTCATGGAATCCTGAAGGGCTGGCTGAATCCTCAGCAAAGAAAGAGTTCTGCTTCATTTGGTGCTGGGTGTATTTTATTGTCTTCTCATCCTTTGGGAAATTCTTTGGAAAAGCTTTAAAAACTCTGTTAACCGGAATGTTCATCTTACACAGTCTCCCCATCCACCCAACTTTTTGAGTAAGTTGGAGCATGTGTATACATTTTTACTCTCGGGGCTGCCCTTGCAGAACATACGGACAGAAATCCCTTCTAGATGTTCTGTTTTACTTGTTTTTGTCTGTCTTAGGAAATAAAAGTTAATGATCTGCACTTGAAAGAGACGGCTAAAAGTGATATTCAGAAATAAATAGGACATGTTCAGACTTATGTGCATTTAACTTTATTCCCCCTGACTTCGAGTAGTCTTTTTCTGGCCATTCCTGAAGGTGAGATTTTAAGCAACAGTTCCCATCTTTCTCTTTCCTCCTAGTACTTTCTTTTTCCTAACACTTTGATTTGTAGGAACCAGCAGCAAGCCAAGGAGGCAACTGAACTTGAATTTTTAGCTCAGCCCTCTGCTGAGTAAGAAGAAGGAGGAGTTCACAGTGTAGTAGGAGTCCTGGGAATTTGGTGGGGAATGGTCACTCCCTATTCCTGGGGAATCGAGATTCCCCCCCACCAACATCCCAGAAAATGTTCTGTCGGTAAGACATTAGCCATCCCCTTAGCTGGAGGTGGGCAGTGATAACCTTCTAGAAGGTGCATGTGGGTCTGCTTAGGGGGAAAACAACTCTTCCTTTCTTCCTAGGGCCTGCTTTCATTGTTAAAACATTTTGCTTATTCTGCACTCCCTGGATGCTAGAATACTGGAAATCCCTACCTTGCCCTATTTCTTGTTTGGCCGCATGGAGAGACCTCAAAGCTTGCGAGCCTCATATGCGGCTGTGAGGCTGGCTGAGAGTGTCCTTGCGCTGTGTAAGCATGGCCATCGTGCCTATCCGAGTGAGCAGGGCTGAGCGAAAACAGAGGAGGACTTGAATGGGGAAGGAGGGGAGTGAGAGCTGCTGCAGAGAGAGGCCCAGGTGGGGAGCCAGGAGCCCCGGGTCTCGGGCCCAGCTCTGCCACTTTCTCACTGCAGGTACAAATGAGCTCATTTGCAGATTTGCCTGGTAAGTGGCAGCCATCCCCGAGTGCAAGGACGCCTGAGGCCGTGTGTTGCTCTGGACAAAGCATTTAACCTCTAGTCTTGGAGCCTCAGTTTCCTTGTCCGTTCAGTGGGGATGATACCAGCTTCTGCTTTCGGGGTTGTCAAAAAGATCAAATCAAATAATGGAGAAGAGAATGTTTTGAGACTTTGGAAGTACTGAAGAGTATCAAGTGGCTTATTACTAATGCCTCGGCCTTTTCCTTGTCTTCCCTAAGTACGGGGTGATGTGAGTTGCTCCCATGTCATGCCTTTCTTCTCCCCTTCATTGAATCTATTACACACGGAGATAGACCGTTTTTCTTGAGTTGGCCCGGGCTAAGCATGGTTTTCAGTTCTTGGTGTCCATACCATTCACAGTGAAGGTAGTTGACCAGTGTGGTCACACGACTTGCCGAAGAGGCATTTCTGTTTTCTACCCGTCTCTATTGCTGTTTGGATGCAGAGAACACGGGCCTGAATTTACACCTTGGAAATGACCTGGGGTATTGATGTAGCTTGTGAATGCAGACTCCGTAGACCTGTAAAAATGATGGCATGTGGTTGTCTGTGGGGATTAGCTAGGGCACAGGGTTCAGGCTCAGAAAGCCCCTGCCCCGGGACCCCACAGCAGCTCCTGTCCATGTGTCAGAACAGGGCATCGGACTTACCATTGGCAAAGCCTTCTTAAAAAGTGAAATTGGTCTCAGACTTGACTCTCTCTACCTCTCCACAGTGCCGGAAGCCGCCTAGTGACCCCCAGGAACCCACCAAGAAAAGCCCCAGGGGGGCTTCAGATTCAGGAAAAGAGCACAATGGAGTCAGGGTAAAGCACAAGCACCGGAAGCCAACAAAGCCGGATTCCCAGGCTCCAGGAAAGCGAGCTGATGGCCACGAGGAAGGTAGGCTCCACAGGTCCACGCCCTCTGGGCTGAGCTGCAGAGGGATCCCCGAGGCAGGTCAGTGGCGGGGTGGGGAGTGGCTCTGCACTGCCCAGAGAGCGAGACTTATTCGTTATGGAAGGAAGATAAAATCGACACCTGTAAAATCAAAGGCAAGGGAGAAGGGGCTTATTCTGTTCACCCTGATTACTAGAATAGGATACACAGAAGGCCAAAGAAAAGACGGTTTTCAGACAAACAAAAGTCAGTCCTCCAACAGAGTAGCCGACCCATTACCGTGCAGTGGGTCTAAGTTCAGAGACGAAACGGGGTTCATGAGGACTGAGACCAGAACAGGATGGGGTTCAGGAAACCTGTTTTTCTACCTTTGGTATATTTGAAAACTCCTATTATAAAAAGTTAAGAAATTAATACCCAGATACCTAGCCAGAAGCATTTAGGGAAATCCTGAACCCTTATTATCGAGGGACACGCAGTATGTCTGCAGTAGGAAGGTGTGTACTTGACCTGTGACCTGTGTGCTCTGCCCCTGATAGTTCCTTGGTGCCCTCATCATGGGGAGACGCCCATGCGTTCCTTTGCACAGTAGCCTGTTCTCATGGCCTTGCCTGTCTGACATGACCTGCCTTCTTCTAGTCTGTTCTTACATGGCATTTTCCCTTTGTCCACTACTCCCTGCTCGCATCTTCCTGCCTCGCCCAGTCCTCTACCATCCATTCAGGTGGCCCTTGTCTGGGACCTGCTCCAGCCTAGTTCTAGCTTTGTGGAAGTGTGGCAGCCTCCTGGTCCTACAGGCAGCCAGGCCTTCAACTTGCTGGCGTGCTGCCAAATCAGTTCTGTACCCAGCCCTTTATTTGGTGTCACCGAAAGTGACCCAGCTCCCAGTTTTCAAAACCTACTGGGAGGTGCTCCTTCTCCAAGAGAGGCACGCAGGTGAGAGCATGAGGAGAGCCAAGGAGACCCTGGGAAGGATGCAAACCCTCCCTTGATTTTTGCACCCAGGCCTCTTGGGTGGGTGGGAGGGGGCGGCTTCCAGTCCCTGGACTCCTGATTGTGATATTTCTACCTTCTGCCCTGAAACCACACATCACTCCAGGTTCCTTGGAGAAGAAAGCAAAGAGCAGTTTCCGTGACTTCATCCCCGTGGTTCTGAGCACGCGAACGCGCAGTCAGTCTGGTGAGTGAGTCTGAAGCCGTGGCCCACCTTGGCCCTTCTCTGCAGAGAGAGGTAGAAATCTGGTTGAGCGATTTTGCCTCTGGCCCAGGTGGAGAGCTGAGAATTTGACTCGCTGTGCTAAGATGCCCAGCTCCTTGCAGAGATCAGAGAGCCCAGGGGAGGGGGAACACGGCCCACGATGTTAGGAGTGCTTGCTTCGACTTCCCACACGGGGCTTTTCCGAGCAGGGATTTGATGTCTCTTGTGGGCGGCCAATGGTGGGAAGAGGCAAGGCCCATGCCACCCAGGAAACCCAGCCTACTCCAAGCTTTGGCTTCTCATGATGAGTGGAGCCAGTGTCAGGCATGGACATACAACCTTTGGACTTACTGCCCTGGGTGACAGGCGTGAACAAAGTCGGAAATGGTCACTGGCTTGTCAGAGCCAGTAGAATCACATTTGGTCTCCTGAATTTGTATTCAGTATGTGAAAAAAAAAAGCTCTTTCTAGTCCCTGCTAGTGTGCGCTAGCCTCCACGTTGGTATGTAGCGCTAGAAGTGGTTGCCCTGGTTCACCCGTATTTCCATGCAAAGTGGATGGAATGGGGAAGCAGGGCGCAGTGGAAACTCTGCTAGCTGACATTCTATTAACTGGCACCTCAGCACATGGAGAGCGCCGTGGTAATTGGGGCTCGTAATGACGGCCTGAAGGCCTTGCAAAATCCTGAAGTGTCTTCTGAATCATCAAAGAGTGATTACATTACACCCAGTCTCGTTTTACTGTTAAACACATTGTACTGTATTTGATTCTTTGGAAATTGGTGATCCCTGTGTGATCTCTATGGTGATTCCGTATTAACCAGAATATTAGATTAACCAGAACACTTTGTTCCTTGCCTGGTCTATATATGGACATTTTGCTAAATATTTGCTCTCTTTAAACGGTCTGACTCACTTGAAACTTTGGTTAAGGACTGTTCATGTGCCTCGAAACCATTTCTTTCTTCTGCTGACCTCGCTTGTGTTTGGGAACTGTCAAGTTAATAGCCGAGTCCTTGGGAGAAAGGTGGTTGGGTGTCAGAGCTGCTTCGGAGGAAGACTGTCAGATCTGCCGTTGCGCTAAACCGGGCCGGTTAAGGGTCGTAATTTTGTGGTTAGCACAGTTGAAGGAAGGAGCGGGGATGAAAATGGCCTCTTGGCAAGATGGTGGAGGAGACCAGGAAAGGTACCATCGTGCTGGGGTGCTGCGGAGAGGGGAGGGAAGCGCCTGCCCAGCGGGGAGGAGCGGCTGTGGTGGGGACGAGGGGGGCATTCTGGGACAGAGCTCCACCCCTGGACTCTCGGCCACTTACTAGGAGGTGGGGGTCTGTGTATGAGCACTTGGGGGGGAGGGACTAACCCAGGCTGTGTCACAGGAGAGGGACTCCTTGCTTCACTTTTCCTGCGACTCTTCTGTGATGATTCTGCTTGCCCAGGGAGTCTCTGTCAGTGAGCAGGGGCCAGGATACGCTGCTGATCTGCCCTCCCTCCCCTGCCACTGAACCCTGATTTCCCAAAGGGCAGGGACCCGTGGCCCCCTCCTGCTTCTCACATAATGCTCCGCGCCTTGTATGCACTAAGTAAGAGTTTGTGCAATGACTTAAAGTCACAGCAACATGGATGAGGAAGGGCGTGTGGCTTGGATACTCGATATTTGTGTGGCATATTGGACTCTGTAAAGTGCTTCTGGGCGGATTATCTCATTTGAGCCTCAAAACAGTCCTGTGAGGCCAGTAAGGCAGAGAACAGTGTCCCTGTTCTATAGAGGAGGAAACAGAAGTGAAGGAACCTTCCCAGAGCACACAGCTAATAACTGGCAGAGCCTGAACTTGAACCCAGACCTTCAAGCTTCTAATCCGGGGCACTTGCTTCGCCATCATACTCTTTGTCCTTTGAAGAGGTCCCTGACCGTCCTCTGTACATCCCGTCCACAGGAGGCATCTGTAGCCCCTTTGCTGGTGTGGCAGACAGTGACATGGGAAGCCAGGAGGTCTTCCCCACAGAGGAGGAAGAAGATGTGACCCCCACCCCAGCTAAGCGTCGAAAGGTGAGAAAAACCCAACGGGACACCCAGTATCGCAGCCACCATGCCCAGGACAAGACTCTGCTGAGCCAGGGCCGCCGGCACCTGTGGCGAGCCCGAGAAATGCCCTGGAGGACAGAGGCTGCCCGGCAAATGTGGGACACCAATGAGGAGGAGGAGGAAGACGAGGAGGAGGGCCTGGTGAAGAGGAAGAAGCGGAGACGACAGAAGAGCCGGAAGTATCAGACTGGGGAGTACCTGACAGAGCAAGAAGAAGAGCAGCGGCGGAAAGGGAGAGCAGGTAAGGCTGGCTGGGGGCTGCTGCCCCAGCGAGCTGCTGGCCCTCAGCCCCAGGCCACAGTGACTTTGGCTTCTGGGGACCCTCGGGCATCTCGGGTGTTCCCACCTCCGCCTTCTCCTCGCCAGCCGAAGGCCTCTGCACCCGTAGAAACCTGGTGCTGGGAGCTCCAGCTGCCAGAGGTGGTCGCTCAACTCCAGGCCCCCGTTTTTGGCTTGGGGTTCAGATTGAATGAGTTTGGACTGACCTGCAGGGGAGCGGAGGACATGAAGGCCCGAGCCCTCCGGTTTCATGTAAGAGTCTGAACCCCTGGGCAAGGCCACAGTGGCTTCCTTGGCATGGGACAACTCGATACCAGGGAGTTCTCTGGTTGGCTTGAGGGAGCTGGGTCTTAGGAGGCTGGGTTCTCTCTCCTAGAATCCTGGGTTCAAGAAGAAAGAGGCATTGGCTGCCTTTCCTGGGATGCCACCAGCCCCTACACTAAAAAGAAGTACAAAGTTCCTTCAACTTAACAGAAGAACTTCAAGTAGAAGCGGGCACAACTTTGCTTTCTCAATTAAAGCTACAGAGGTTATTAAGAGGCAGAATGAAGCTTTGAGGTGACCCGAGGTGGCGTCAGTTTTGTTCGACCCGAGTCGGAAGAGCAGGCAGACCAAGGAGAAAAACCAAGCTTTCTTTGGCTATTTGGCTCTGCCAGATGCTGTCATGTGTAATCATGGAGGCGCAGACTATCACCGAGGCCTGTATCAGTATGTTCTGCTAAGTACTGGTCAGGCCCATTTCTGTTGTTGTTTTTTTGTGTGTGGGGGGGGGGCAGCATTTCTATAACATGTTTCTAGATGAACAAAAAGTATGTCTCTGGGTTCCATAAGAGCATATCTGTGTCTCACTCTTCCTTTGACCTCTGCCCCTGAAGCAACAGTTGATTGTCTCTGATAATGTATTTATCCTGACCCAGTGGGAAAGATCCACAGTCTCCCTATTGTTGAAAATGGAAGAACTGCCTTCTGAAGGGATAGTAGATTCTGGGTTTGCTCTAACGCAGAGAAGGCTAACCCTCACTTCCAGCTCGGTTTAAGCAGAGATGTAGCTGATACCATCCCCACACTGCAGAGGGTAATGGAGCTAATCGTCATCAACTGTGGGAGACTGAGGATAATTTTCCCTTTTTCCTGCCAGAGCCGTAAGGGATTGGTCAGGAACGAGGCGTCAAGTCGTTGGTCTCAGCTGCTTGTGTTAGGATGAAGAGGAGCTTTGGTGTCACCTAGTCTTCTTTACTGAGAGCTGGTTTCCTCCGAGCTGGGACTCTTCCCACGGAACTTACTGGTTTGGAATCAGAAGGACTTTTGAGATTACCTGGTTCCATTTTCCGTCGAAAAGCAGAGATCTCTGTAGCACTGTGGACAGGTAGCCTTTACGTAAACACCTCCCAGGGCATGGAGAACACTGCTTGGCAAGGCATCCTGTTGGATTTGGGGGCAGCTTTGGTTGTTGAAATGTAGGTCATTCTCCCTCCATGCATGTGGCTAAGGGTCTTGAGTCAAGGCTCTTGGCTTTGGCTTATGGTTTGGTTGCCTTCCTCCAGATCCAGTGGTGACATCTTCATGAAGGGATTGCCTGGCAAACATCTCCCTTCTCAGGAAAGCTCTGAACCTTCCTATTACTACCTGTCTTTCAGGTTGACATGAGGAAGTCGGGCAGAGGCCAAACTAGACAGGTCACCTTATTTCTTTTTTAAAAGATTTTATTTATTTATTTGACAGACAGAGATCCCAAGTAGGCAGAGAGGCAGGCAAAGAGAGAGGAGGAGGAAGCAGGCTCCCTGCGGAGCAGAGAGCCCGATGCGGGGCTCCATCCCAGGACCCTGGGATCATGACCTGAGCCAAAGGCAAAGGTTTTAACCCACTGAGCCACCCAGGTGCCCCTGGTCACCTTATTTCTGTCTGAGCCTCATGACCTTTCTGGTTTTTTTGAGGATTATATTTATTTGAAAGAGAGAGAGCGCTAGAATGAGTCAGGATGAGGGGTGGGGTGAGCAGAGGGAGAGGGAGAAGCAGACTCCGCACTGAGCATAGAGCCTGTCACAGGGCTCAATCCCGGGATCCCGAGATCGTGACCTGAGCCGAAGGCAGACTGTCAACTGACTGAGCCACCCAGGCGCCCTCAACAACCTTTCCTCTTGTCCTGGGCTTCGATATGTCCCTCCTTGACCTGCAGAGGGGATAGGAAGAGGCGCTTCCACTCGCGCAGCTACTACGTCTACTCTCTTTCTTTCTGTGCTGCTATGAAGTTCTTGCTCCACTGCAGCTGTATAAACTCCAGAGCCTGCCCCGCCCTGGGTAAGCCGGGTAGGGAGCTACTGCTTTTCCTCAGGCATTGAATGCCGCAACATGGCTTCCTCATGTTTCCTGACGTCCCCCCTCACAAGGCACCGTTCTGTTCCTTCCTCTTTTGACTCAGCCCAGACTTGTTGCATCAAAAGCCCTGGTTGAGAATGTTCTCGTTCGAATTGCCATTAGAAGCCATCTAACGTGGCAGTTCTTGCATGAGCGTGGGGACCCATGAGTGGGTTGGAGAGAGTTGGGGGAAAGCGCTGGTGTGACAGCTGCTGGCCTCCTAAGTGCCGCACATAACCTAGAGCCAGTTCTTCGTACTCTAGTGATGGCTCCCACATCTGGACTTGGCCTTGGTAATGTCACATGTGAGAACACATGCCACGGTGGAGGGAAGCCAACTGAGAATTCTTGGATCTTGCTCAACCCTCTTGGTTCACATATTGGAGAAACTGAGGCTGCAGTTATTCATTTCATAGACATACTGATCTTTTGCCATGTGCTCAGTCCTGTGGGGGAAATAAAGAACACATGGGCAGGGCCTTCCCTAAAGAGCTTACTGAAATAATATGGTAAGGATGCCTTTCTCTTTATAACACCTTATAAAGGGGTTTTGTGTATGCTACCTCATTTAATTCTCATACCAGTCCTCTGATGTGGAGTAGGTCTTCTCCATTTTACAGACATAGAAACTGTGGGAGATTATAACTTGCCTCCAGCTAGTTACACAGCTAGTGGCCAAGCCATGTGATGCTAATATTAGTTAAGAGATAAGGGTTAACCCAAACTATCCCCGCTGTACCTGAGGTTTAGGACTGGCCTGTGGGATGAGGCTCTTGGCAATGAAATTCCCAGTGCCACTCAGGGCTCCATCCAGAAAGAGCTGTAAGAATCACAACACACCATTTTAAAATAAAGGTTTTGTTTATTTATTTTAGACTGGGGGGGTGAGTGGGGGGAGGAGCGTCAGGGGGAGAGACAAGGAAGGGGAAAGAATCTCAAGCAGACTCCATGCTGAGCATGGAGCCTGATGAGGGATGCATCCCACCACCCCAGGATCGTGACCTGAGCTGACACCAGGAGTCAGCTGCATAACCAGCTGAGCCACCCAGGTGCCCCTTGAGTCACAGCCACGCTTTTTGAAACTCGAAAGTGCTTTGTCTAATGAGCTCGGGCTAGAATTAGAGATGTTGCCCAGGGTATCCTGGTGACTTGATTTCCAGCCAGGGAGGGCAGCAGGATTTTGTGATTGCCCATCGGCTAAGTCGGCCCAGGGCGCCTTCTGATTTCAGGGAGTTTCTGTGGCTTTGATCTTCATGTCTTCAGCGAGTGACCAGCCAGGCAGTCAGGTGGTTGAGCGGAGGCAGTGACGGAAGACCTCCGTTTACACCCCACCCCAGGATACTTAAGACTTCGCTTCAGCAGACTGCTGGATTTGTTTTCGTATTGGAATGGGGAAAGAGACAAAGGGGATGGGGAAAAAGCTGAAAATAAAGTTCTGATTTGCTCTGGGCTATGGGGAAATCCTTTTAAAATTACCCTCATCTTGGGGACAGCCACCTGGGCCGCCCCCTGCTGGCAGGGCGGGGAGTGGTCATCGGCGCGGGGAGTGGTCATCGGCTCGGAGAGCAGGGACTTTGTTGTTGAAGTACAGTGGGCACTTGCGAAGCATTTAGTGGCATTGTTGGCACCACACTAGACTCTGGTAGTTACTCGTTACACAACTCAGCACTGAGATTCGACTCCCCAAAGCCTTCTGATTCATCGTAGAGGAAGGCATTGCTTTTCTGTGCTCCATTTCCCTGACATCCATTCTTTCCTGTTTCTTGCCTTCAGATTTAAAGGCTCGGAAGCAGAAGACTTCCTCCCAAAGTTCGGAGCACCGCCTCAGGAACAGGAACCTTCTCTTGCCCAACAAAGCCCAGGGGATCTCGGATTCACCAAACGGTTTCCTCCCAAATAACCTGGAGGAACCAGCCTGCCTTGAAAATTCAGAAAAGCCATCAGGAAAACGGAAGTGCAAGACCAAGCACATGGCAAACGTCTCAGAAGAGGCCAAGGTGCGTTGCCAGTGAGGGGAGCTGGTGGGAAAGGAGTGGGCTGGGCGGCAGCCAGTCCCCGAGGCTCCTTGATCAACGGTCGTGTGAGTGAGTGAGTGAGTGAGTGGACGGGGAGGACCAAATTAACTCATATTTATTGAAGCATTTTGAAGTAGTTCTAGGCGAGTTAGGGATTACATTTGAAGAATGGGACCTAAAGTTATCAGTTAACAATAAGAGTCTGAAAACTCTCAGGTTTGGTTCTTCCTGGCTTTTCCTCAACACGCCTGGGATTTCCTTTGAGTTTAGGAAGAGTTGAAGAATATGGCAGGATGTTCGCCTGAATAGCTTGTTAACATCCAATCAGGAAGCTTTCGTCTGGGCTTAACTCCCTGGAAACCCAGTCAGAGTTTTCTGAGTCAATCAAGGTAGAAAGCCACTTGTAGAAGCAGGGATGTTGATGTCCAGACAAAGGTTGCCTGACGGTAGGACTGAGAGAGTTAGAGCTGCCCTCCCACCACCAACTCACCAGTGCCTTTGCTTCTCAGAGAGGCACTCACCAGTCCGTAGCCAGGCCAGCATTCTAGAATCCCTGTTCATAATTGAATAATTGACATCTTTTTGGGGGGTCTGATGTTTACATCATTGGTTTTGGGTTTCGTGTTGTACCATTTGCAAAAAATAACACGGTCCTCAGTCCTCGGGTGAACTTCACATTTGAAAGAAGCAAAGGTCCAGGCTCTGATGTCATTGGCCGCCAAAAAAAAAAAAAAAAACCACCAAAGGTCAGAATGGGCTTATTTGGTGGTTGTGATTTTTCCAGCTCTTTCCAGCTTGGAGTGGCAGTGGCAAAAGGCCGGAGACCCGGATGCTTATCTCCCCCTCCTTTTCCCTTGCCCCTCCTGGAATCTGGTTCTAGCTCAGACAAGGTATTCAAGCCTATTTCCTCACCTTTAAAAATGGAAATGAGGGGTGCCTGGGTAGCTCAGTGGGTTAAAGCTTCTGCCTTCAGCTCAGGTTATGATCCCAGGGTCATGGGATCAAGCCCCACATTCCTTTCTCTGCTCAGCAGGGAGCCTGCTTCCCCCCTGTCTCTCTGCCTGCCTCTCTGCCTCCTTGTGATCTCTGTCAAATAAATAAATAAAATCTGTTAAAAAAATGGAGATGATGCTCCATGCCCTTTCCATCTCACAAGGGTGCTTGGGGAACAAAGGAGGCAAGGGTTGTAAAAGGCTTTGATAATCATAAAGTGCTCTTTTGCGGTTGGTGTACATCCTTGAGCTTCAGGTTGAGGCAAGGATGAGAGGACAGAGGCACAGAATGGCAAGGTAGCAGTGACCACTCCCTCAGACCGCCAGAGGGAGTGGGGCAGGGGGAAAAAAGAAGCCTGGTCCGTGCTGAGTGCTCCCTTCACGTGGCCATTCTTAATTCCCGCAGTGGCTGTTAGAGGTAGGCACTGTTGTCCTCGTTTGATGGTGAGGAAAGTGAAGCTCCAGGGGGCTAAGGGACTGGCACGAGGTTACTCAGTGGTCACGAGTGGCGACGTGGGGACATGACGCGGGTCTCCCCGCCCCGGCTCTTTCCGTGTGCCTCCACCTGGTCAATGGGTGGCTTCCGTCTATATCTGGGAGACACTGGGGTTGGGGGCGCCCAGGCAGGGACACACAGCAATGCTGAGCAGCTCTGGGGAAAGGTGGGCGTGCCCCTCCTGTTCCCCCTGCTCCTCCCCCCCACGGCCCCATCCCACACAAAGGTGACTGGCTGCCTGACATTCAGCAGCACGCGCTGGTAGTTGTGTCTGGTTATTCCGCCTGGCAGTGTCTGCTGAAATGTTCCTCCCAGAGAGGTTTTGTCCCTTCACAGGGCCTCCCTTTCTCCCTCCCGCCTTTCTTTCTCTCCCAGTCCCCACCACCTGCTCTGGATGCCCCCATGCCATGGTGCTTTGTAGTGGGAAGCAGGGCGGGGGGAGGGCGGGGGACGCGCCTGCAACACTAAAGCTGGGGCATCGGCCAAAGGCTTCTTCCCACAGGGGCTCTGAGCCAGGGAGGAAGAGGGGAGGGGGCAGGGCCCCCATTTGCTCTTGCTCCTCCCCCTCTCAGGCAGCCTCCCTTGTCTCTGGTGGCTCTTGCCCCCAGAAGGAAAGTCACCCTTTGGCTCCCGGCTTGGCTTAGCAAAAACCCAGGCACTTTACCCAGCATCCTCCAGCATGGCCATTATCTACCTCTGCCCTCGTGGCTGTAGAGCTACACCCTACACTGATCAGCCGTGCCTTCCTGCTAGTGATTGGACCTCTCTGCCCTGTGGAGATGCAGATGGACAGCAGTTCCGGTTCTCTTGGGATTTACCAGAGGGGACAAATGCCCTGGGCTCTGGTCTTCTCCCTGCTGCCATCGCTTTCCAAGCTTCATGATTTTCGGTAACTTTTCAGTCTGCCCAGGGCTCTACACAGAGCTGGCTGGAATCAAGTCAACAAATACGTGTTGTGATGATGTGTCCAACCCGGAGTGAAGTGCTGTAAGGAACAAAAGAGAAGATGACAGGGCGCCTGGGTGGCTCAATGGAGTAAAGCCTCTGCCTTCCGTTTGGGTCATGATCTCAGGGTCCTGGGATCGAGCCCCACGTCGGGCTCTCTGCTCGGCGGGGAGCCTGCTTCCTCCTCTCTCTCTGCCTGCCTCTCTGCCTACTTGTGATCTCTCTCTGTCAAATAAATAAGTCAAATCTTTTTTAAAAAAGAGAGAAGATGACAATGTGAACCCTGCCCCAGAGGAGCCTCAAACCCAGCAGGAGGCCAGACTTGTCCATGAAATGGTATAAGGAAGTTAAAAGTCTGGCATCAAGTATCAGATTATTCATTTCGGGCTAGGTGGCCTGCATATGTGGAGAAGGAAGTCTAGAGTGTTGTAAAAGGTTGTAGAAGACATAGGATTTCTGTGAGACTTTAGTAATGCTCTGAGGGATTTGGATAAGTGGTATGTGTTAGTTGTCTCTTGTGTTCTAACACTATCCTCAACCTTACCTCAACACAACAACAAACACACTATCTCCCACAGCTTCTGGCGGTCAGGGATTCATGAGCAGATTAGCTGGGTCTGGCTTGGGGTCTCCTGTGAGGTTGCGGTCAAGGTGTCAGCCAGGGCCCCATTAAACTGGAGTGGGAGGGTCTGCTTCCAGGGGGGCTACCTCGCATGGCTGGTCATTGGCAGGAAATGCCTCCTTGCCTTGCCCTGGGGACCTCTCCAAAGGACTGCTTGAGAGTCCCCATGACATGACAACTGGATTCCCCCAGAACAAGTGATCCAAAAAAAAAAAAAGTAAGGCTGAAGCCACATTGTCTTTTAGGAAGTGGCCTTGGAAGTCAAACACTGTCACCTCTGCGCACTCCTGTTAGCTACACATATCGGCCCTGTTCAGTGCAGGAGGGGGCTACATGAGAGCACAAATATCAGGGGGATCATCAGGGGCCAACTTAGAATCTGATGAGGGCAACTTAGAGTCTGCCCTCTGGTCACCCAGTGATTCATGTCCCTCCCACACGCAAGGTGGACCCACCTCTCACAAGGTCCTCTGAAGTCTTGTCCAGTTATAACTTCAGCTCTCAGTTTATTTTTATATATATATATATATTTTTAAAGATTTTATTTATTTATTTGACAGAGAGAAATCACAAGTAGATGGAGAGGCAGGCAGAGAGAGAGAGAGGGAAGCAGGCTCCCTGCCGAGCAGAGAGCCCGATGCGGGACTCGATCCCAGGACCCTGAGATCATGACCTGAGCCGAACGCAGCGGCTTAACCCACTGAGCCACCCAGGTGCCCTATTTATATATTTTTTAAATTGTATTTATTTATTTGAGAGGCACAAAGAGAATGAGCGAGGGCATGAGTGGGGGAGGGAGAGAGGCAGAGGGAGAAGCAGACTCCCTGCTGAGCTGAGAGACAGTCTCAGGGCTCCATCCCAGGACCCTGGGATCATGACCTGAGCTGAAGACAGACGCTTCACCCACTGAGCCACCCAGTTGCCCCCAGCTCCTAGTTTAGAATCTCATCATCTAACTTAGGCCCGGTGTAAATGACGCTCCTTCGGTCTGGTTCCTCGAGTCCAGTTTCTCAGACGCGGTTCCTCCCCCATGTGAAGAGCCCATAAGCGAGACAGTGAGGCTCAGAGAGGTTGGGCCTTAATCCAGGTCTTGTAACTAGTGGGTGGCAGAGGCAAGATTCCAAACTGACATCTTTCTGACTCTTGAGCCCATATTCTTTGCACCACGCAAGGTGGGCATGGATGTGATCCAGGGCCGGGGTGTGCAGGCAGGTGGGAAGAGCCTGGGGCAGGTTAAGAGGCAGGTTTGTGCGACAAGAGTGAAAGCCTTAGCAGCTGTACGTCTTTGGTCAAAGATACCTGTCTCCACTTCTTCTTCCTATCAGTTTGCTTCACTCATTTAGAAATGGGACTTGTCAAAACTGCAACAAATGGAATGGAGGCAGGTAAAGAAGGCATGCAGAGTGCTTTGGGGAAGCTAGGATGTCCCCTCTGTCTCTGATTTCCAATCCCTTGGTCATTTGTCGGCTTATGTGGTTGAGGATTTGAGCCCCTCAACATCTGGGTGGGAGTGGACGGGAAGCTGTGCTGATCCAGGACCCCATCTCTGCTTTCCAGGGCAAAGGTCGTTGGAGCCAGCAGAAGACAAAATCTCCCAAGCCTCCCACCCCAGTGAAACCCACAGAACCATGCACACCTTCTAAGTCCCGAAGTGCCGGCCCAGAGGAGGCCTCCGAGTCACCTACAGCCCGGCAGATCCCTCCAGAGGCACGTCGGCTCATAGTGAACAAAAACGCGGGCGAGACCCTCCTGCAGCGGGCGGCCCGTCTTGGCTATAAGGTAGGGAGATCCCCAGCATCTGTGGAGAAGCTTCTCCCAATTGTGTCTTCTGTGGCCTGGGCGGGACTTCGTTTGGACCTGGGGCTTCAACCTCCACTGGACTCCTTCTACGGCCCAGATGGCCTCTGGGGCCGCCTCACTGCTCTCAGGGAGCGTGGGAACGCAAGCTCATTGGCGTATCAGTTGGGATTGAAAAGAATTGAAATATTGATAATCCAACACATTTGTAGGCCAGAAACGGGGTTTTGATGTCGTCTTAAACTTTGTTTTGTGGCAGCTCCCCCACTCAGAGAGGAAATAGGGGTGATCACGGCTCACTCTTCATACCCTCCAGCCTCCCCTCACTGGGACTCCCAGGGGCCAGCAGTCAGTGGCGCGTTGGCAGGCAGGGCTTCTCTCCTCACACCCACACTGCTTCCCTGGGGGTAGCTCTTCACTGACTGTGGAAGTAGGTTTTATTAGCTCCATTTTACACGTGAGAACATCAAGGCTTAGCAATGCTAAATGATGTGGCCAGGACCATTCAACTCTTACATAGGTATGAGTCTGAATTCCTACCAGGGTCTTTTTGATTCCCAGGTGCCAGGGTAGGGCGGAAGCCTGGCTCTGTGACTATGATAAAACGTTGTCAGGCACTTTTGTTGATACGAACTCCTTGACCATGTATATTTGCCCACCGTACCAATTATTTCCTAAGGATTTGCTCTTAAGGGTAGAGATTTGGGTTTTAGAGTAGGCCTTGATGTAAGGCTTCCAGTCCCTATATCTGACTCATTTAAATACGGGCGCAGCCCCAGCCGGGCTGGTCGGCACAGGAGAACTGCCTTGACAGTGGCTCACTGGCGAGCTGCCTGTCTCTCCTGAGTGCCTAGTTTGGGGGCCAGGGTAGGTGCCATGGGAGATCTAAGAAAAAAAGATGACCAACCCCTGCCGTCAGGTTTAATCTTCTTCTACCTGGGGCCAAACCAGCAAGTAGGAGGCCATAGGAGAACCAACCAGCACAGGACAGGAGCAGGTTGGGCGGCCTGTCACGGGAGGGAGGAGGAGGAGTCTGAGGCCTGAGGGAGGAGGCTGACGGTGTCTGCGTTGGGGAGGAAGGTAGGGGCCTTGTGCTCTCCTGAGCGAGCGGAATAGTTCCTGTATATCCAGGAGACAGCACCCCCGACACAGGCACACACTCGCTTGCTTATTCACTCACTCTCATTTCTCACGCACTTTTTTCTCGCTGGCTAGCCTGTGAGCTAACTGTCCGTCAGGATGCCTGAGCCGCCCATGTCCCCAGGGCCGGAGAGAGGGCTAATAATAGGCCTCTGGTACTGCTGCCTGCCTTTTCCCCTCAGAAGAGGGGGCCACCCCTCCCTCCCCCCTCAGCTTATTCACCAGCTTCTTCTCAGACCAGCTGGGGTGCTTCTAGTCCCGGAGTCCTGCCTCTGGTCCTGTCGTGTAGCCCAGGGAGGCTCATCTGTACTTTGTGAGTGAATGACCACGCTGAGGTATACTCAGAGCAATCCCGATTTGAGGGGAAGGCAAGAACGGACTGCCCTGGGGTAAACATCCAGGGACAGCACTTACAACTATTAACACAGCTTCCAGGGAGAGGACTTCTACCCATTCTTTCTTCCTTGTTCTCCGGTTACCACCAGAGGCTGTGCTTGCCAGCACATGCCTCATTTCTTTGGTCTGGGGCCCTCTTGCAAAGCCCCAGACTAGGGAACCAGGACTCAGGAAGTTGAGGCCTGAGAGTTTGAGCTCTGGGTGGGCAGGTGAGCCTCTCTGCGGACCTCACCCCAACAACCCACGCCCAGATGAGGGAATATCCTTGGTCGTAATACGTGTCTCCCCACTGCAAAGGAAATAGCCCAGAGCTGAGGGCCTGGCCATGGCACCTCAGGACTGACTTTATTGACAGAAGATTTTGAGACTTGCCCATTAGGCCCCAGAATAAAGTGCAGGCTCTAAGACTTTCTCTTTGGACGTTTGGAGAGCTTCGAGCCTAACTGGGGTGATTTCAAGAATTAGGCCTCTCTTCGCTCATGGAGCTGTCCCTGTCCCTGCAGGATGTTGTTCTCTACTGCCTCCAGAAGGACAGCGAAGACGTGAATCACCGCGACAATGCTGGCTACACGGCCCTGCATGAGGCCTGCTCCAGGGGCTGGACCGACATCCTGAACATCCTGCTGGAGCACGGGGCCAACGTGAACTGCAGTGCGCAAGACGGCACGAGGCAAGAAGGCCTCTCCCCAGCCCCCCTCCCCCCCACACCAGGCCTTGTCGGGAAGTGCTTCGGGAAGACGGCTACCGACCGCTGTAGGGGGGCAGTTTGGGGCAGGGGTGGACGAGTTCCGGCCGGCCAGCCCATATTGGTTCCCAAGGAGAGGTTGGGTTATCTAGGGATCATCCTAACAAGGGCAGCTTTACCAGGACTCCACTCGTCCCTGCTCCAGGGCAGTCATCCAGATCTTTCTGTTCATACCCCCGGCAGCCGCTTTAAGTTTATCCTCAGTCAGGGGCCCATTCTCTCCCGAACTCCAGAGCAACCAGTGGAGCTACAGTGTACCTCAGGGACTGTCCCAAATGTAGGGAGAACCTAAGAGACAGATGGGAGGGAGGGGAAAGAGGCAGAGAGAGAAGGAAGTGGGGAGATCTGATGGGGGGGGGTACAGTTCAGAGACGAACTCTTACCCACATTATTCTGGGCTCATTTAAGTTACTTTCCCCTAATGAAGTAGCCTGAGGCTAGACACCCAGGTTCCTGCTTGGGCCCCATTGTCCTCACCCTGTATCACCTCCGCAGGCCGGTTCATGACGCGGTGGTCAATGACAACCTGGAGACCATCTGGCTCTTGCTGTCCTATGGGGCTGACCCCACACTGGCCACCTACTCGGGGCAGACAGCCATGAAGCTGGCCAGCAGCGACACCATGAAGCGCTTTCTCAGCGGTAAGCACAGCCCCAGGCTTGAAGCCATCATCCTTGGGGTTGGCCTCTCATTTCTGAACTCCTGAGGAGATATTCTTCATCTCCCTTCATCTCCAACAGCTCCCATGAGGGGCATCAGCCCTCTTTATAGGCTTTCCTTGAAGTGTCTCAGAAATCTCTATGCACTTTAAAAAGCCCAGAGGTCCACTTCTTCTTGTTCCAATGCCATGAGTGTCCACGTCGCATGCATCCTCCTCAGGGCCATGGCAGCCCACGGGGACCCATTTCCCAGCGAGGTATGTGGGGTGGGCCCGCGTAGGGAGACAGCCGCCCCACTGATGGATTGAGCTGGGGGCAAAATGTGTTGACCCCTGTTCTGAGTGGGATGTTAGTTACAAAAAAGTGACACTAAGCATTTTGCTTTTGTCTTTGTACTTTCTCCTTGTTGGTGATCAGAGTGGAACCCTTGGGGCCCCTTCTGAGGCTGTATTTCTCTCTCTTTTTAAAAAAAGATTTTATTTATTTTTTTTTTATTTTGGACAGAGCACGCATGCACATGAGCAGGGAGGAAGGGCAGAGGGAGAGGGAGAAACAGGCTCTCCGCTGAGGAAGGAGCTAGATGCAGGGTTCAATCCCTGGACCCCAAGATCATGACCTGAACCAAAAGCAGACATTTAACTGACTGAGCTACTCAGGTGCCCCCTGATACTGTTTTTCACAGCCTCTTGCTGTGGTAACTGACGTTCCTTCTGCACCTCCCTGTTCCTTTTCCTTCAGTTCAGGTCATGATCCCAGGATCCTGGGATCGAGCCCTGCATCGGGCTCTCTGCTCAGCAGGGAGCTTTCTCCTTCACCTGGCTCCTTGAGAAAAGTGTCTGGTGTTCAGGCCCATGGCAAGGACCACAAGGCAACGTGCATTTGTTTTTTCATTAGTGGATGGCCACTTTGTGCCTGCAGTTAGATAGCTCTACTGAGTTGGGCAGCAGGGCAGAGGGAAGGAGAGAAGTCTAGTACGCACATACTCACCGGGAAGCTCCTCAGACTTGACTGAATGAAGGAACCCCACCTCCTTAATGACGTCACAGCTCGGCCCTCGCTCTAGCAGTTTCTTCTTCAGACTGCCAGAGTGCTGGACAGATGAGGCAGCTGGCAGTCATCTTTTTTTTTTAAAGATTTTATTTATTTATTTGACAGACAGAGATCCCAAGTAGGCAGAGAGGCAGGCAGAGAGAGAGGGGGGAGCAGGCTCCCTGCTGAGCAGAGAGCCCGATGTGGGGCTTGATCCCAGGATCCTGGGATCATGACCTGAGCTGAAGGCAGAGGCCTTAACCCACTGAGCCACCCAGGTGCCCCTTGGCAGTCGTCTTGTTGACCCTCTGTGGAGGCTTCCGTGTTCGTGGTTGACCACTCTCAGACCAGGAGTCCACAAGACCCAGGGTTTGCTCAAGACTGCTCACTCTCACCTGGAACCTGGCTCCAGATTCCAGATTCTGGAATCATTAGTCCTAAATCCCCACCTCCTCTGGATTCCCAACCAGGGGATCATTTAGTTATTGAACAAAGCTTAACTCGATAGCTGATGATGGAAGGAGAAACAAAGGAACATGAACTAAAAGTCCCCATGGCAGGAGAGCTAGGTGGGAAGCACGACCTTGATACTAATAAAAGCCAGAGAGGAAGTGGTGGGAGGCCGTGGTGGGAGACCTTGATTCCTGCCCAGCCAGCCTCCATCCAGCCCTCAGTCGAGCTGACTAAACCCTGCAGTCCCCGGTCACCATGTACAGGCCTCAGGCCTCCCTTTGGGACCCAGCCCTTCTGCCTAGGGGCAGGACTGCCTTTTCCCCCTTCCCGGCCTTGGGGTCCCGGACCTCTGTCCCTGTAGGGCAGAGCAGTTTGGGGATATTCATTTGGTCATTTGTCCTGGGCTAGTGATGACTCCTGTTCACTTTGCCTGCACTGTCTTGGGGGTGCGGGGCTCAGGGCAAGCCACCCTCTGTGACCTTTTCTTCCTTATCATGTGCCACGTGCACTTACACACACACACACACACACACACACTGTCTGCACTTGACTTGATTCCCAGGGGAAGCTGGCACAGATGAACACCCAGAACTTCTCAACATGATAAGAACACTGCATGAAGCTCTGTCTCTGATCAACAGGTTTAATCCAGGGGGTTCTCTTGGGGCTAGAAACTGGCCTCCTGAGGGTCTCCGGGCCTTCTGGATCCAAATAAAGCTATCTCTGACCACCTAAGTAAGCAGACAAACTCTTTTCTTCCCTGGCCCCTTCTCCAAGATCCCAAAGGAATCCAAATGTTGAAACCATTTTCAGTAGTTAAAAATTTAGACACCGACACATTTCCCCTTCTCCTCATTTCCATTAGCTAATCTCAACTACTAGCCAGCCTTTTGATGCCTCCTTAAAGTCACCCGGATGCCAGCCCACATTGCAGAGTCAAGATTTTTTAAGATTTTATTTTTAAGTAATTTCCGTAACCAATGTGGGGGCTCGAACTCACCACCCCAAGATCAAGAGTCACATGTGGTACCGATGGAGCCAGCCAGGCGCCCCAAGAGAAGACTTTTCTTAATTCTGGCATTTGGTAGCCTGTCCAGGCCAAACACCTTCATTCAAATCTTAACATTTCGTCTCAACTTTGTATACCTGGAGCTTCAGCACTGTAATGGGGACCCAGAGCTGAAAGGAGTGTTCGCACAGGGTCCCCTCTTTTCCATGCAGATATCAAGTGTCCTCAAAGGCAGATCTCTGGCTGGCTTTTTGGGACAGTGCTAGCAAGCCAGGCTAGGACCTTGGCCCAGCACCCCGGGGAGGCAGGCACTGGTAGTAGTCAGCGGCTCCTTGGAGAGGGGACTTGGGCCCAGAGTTTGTTTTTGTGGGATGAGGAAATAATACTCAGTTTTTTTTTTTTAATTGAGGTGAAATTAACGACATAACAATTTGGAAGTGAATGGTTTGGTAGCATAATGACGAGCTTAATTCCTTGAACCGAGGATTTTTCCCTCTTTTTGAATCTCGTCACCCCCCCCCCCGCAGCAACTCTCAGGGAACCACTGGACAAGGCTCCCTAGTGGCTGCAGGAGACATCCTGACCCTGGGCTTGGAAGTTTGGGAGGCATTTCCCTCACTGCCCCCTCCCCAGCCCCTAAACCTAGATGCATTTGGGTGGATTTCTGGACTTTTTTTTTTTTTTTTTAATGTCTGGCTGGCTGAGGTATTTTAAAAGCTTTTTGCTTTTCATCCCCAAGCATTTGCCTGACCAGACTCTCTATAGATTGATTGTCTTCTTCCTTCCCCAGTAGTGATCCCACAGGACAGAAGATGAAGGCGAATCCTTGTAGGGTGCGAAGGCCTCCATTTTCTGCAGGTGGAGAAGATGAACACGAGCCTCGGTGTTGATCATGGTGTAGAGCTTCCCTCTTTTTGTGCGAGGCCCCTGTTTTGGAAAAGTCTGGGAATTGAATCCTCTTTTATTTTTTTTTTTTAATATCTCATGGAGAGATACTTAAAAAAAATTTTTTTTAAGATTTTATTTATTTATTTGACAGATAGAGATCACAAGTAGACAGAGAGGCAGGCAGAGAGAGAGGAGGAAGCAGGCTCCCCGCTGAGCAGAGAGCCTGATGTGGGGCTCGATCCCAGGACCCTGGAATCATGATCGGAGCTGAAGGCAGAGGCTTTAACCCACTGAGCCACCCAGGCACCCCTGAATCCTCTTTTAAATACACCAAGGCATGTCATTATTTACCAATATCCTGTAGTGAATCCTTTCACGAAGTAAAAGATGCTGGCAGTCCATCTGGGTTGTAAGTGGATTTTTCTGTATTGAGTTGGCTTAAAGGGAAGCCCATTTCTCCTGAGATCCGGAAGGGTGTGGCGGCAACCCCATCCGTCCGTTCATCCGTGGATTTCAGGCAGGGCACCGGGCACTGGAGGTCAGGCAGCAGAGCCCTTTCTTTCTCATCCTCAGGCTTGGAGCACCAAGCCATCCAGACTCTCAGAGGCCTTGGGAAGACCTCCTCCTTGGGCCAAAATATAGGCAGGCATGTGACCAATTTGCCTTTGACCCTTTGAACAAAAGAATAATATCCAGGCTAGTCGAGGGAAAACAGATTTGTGTCCCTCCCCTGTCAGAAAGAATGTAGGGGCCGAGGGGAGATGTTGCAGTTTGGTTTGGGGCATCTGAGGAAGTATTGGGACTGCTTTTCCTTCTGCTGATGAAAGGGTCAGCAGTGTATCCCCTGAGGTCACAGAATCACAGGTTTTGTTTTTCCTGTTGGAGACCTCTGCCATATGACCCCGTGTCGAAGACACCGCTTCATGTGCCTCAGCTGGTGTCTTGGTTGGAGGACACAGGGAGCGGTATGTTGGGACCCCAAGAAAGAGAGAAACTCTGATTGTCAGGCTGACCTCTCACACACTGAGTAGTTAAAACATATTTTTTCGTGTGTGGAGGTGAAATTCACAGAAGATCAAATCAACCACTTCGAAGGGAATGATTCAGTGGCGTTTTGTGCATTTACAACCTTATACAACCACTGCCTCTGTCTGGTTCCAAAACATGTTCATCAGCCCCAAAATGAAACCCCGCACCCACTAAGCGGTTGCTGTCCATTCCCCCTCCCCCCCCAGCCCCCCAGTAACCCCCATCTACTGCCTGACTCTGTGGATTTGCCCATCCTGGACGTTGCGTGTATTGGAACCGTACAACACAGGGCCTTTTGCGTCTGCGTCTGTGCAGGTAGTGTCACGTTTCCAAGGTCCCCCTGTGTAGTGGCATGTCACGTTTCCAAGGTCCCCCTGTGTAGTGGCATGTTTCAGTACGTCCTTCCTTCTGAAGGCTGGACAGTGTGCCATCACATGGCTCTACCACGTTGTCTTTAGCCGCTCAGCAGCCGAGGGACGTCGGTGCTGTCTGCGTGCTGCGGCTGGTGCTGCCGGGGACGCGTGTGTGCGGCCACTGGTGGCACTACCTGCTTGCAGTTCTCAGGGAGGGTTAGCCGGGAACAGGATTGCCGGGCTGAGGGCACTTTTGCGGGGAGAGGAAAAGAGCAAAGGGCTGAAAGTGGTGGGAAGGGGCAGGGGCCAGTCAAGGCGAAGGAAAGGCTCTCTTTGTCCTGCTTGTGCGAGGGGCCTCTGAGGCAGCAGGAGGGGAAGCTGCCCCATCAGGCAGGCCGCGGAGTCGCTGCTGGTGCACCCCCATTGCCTGCTCCGACGTCCACATCTAGGCTCCTGCTGATTCACGTTGGGCTGCCTCAGAAAGGCAGATTCCCCTGCAGATGACCAAGACTTGCTGTCAGTGAGGAGAACTAGGGGCCTGTGCCATGCTGGGGGCTCTGAAGGCAGTCCCTAGAGAGGAGCCCCAGGAACGTGGTGAGTGAGGGCTGCTCTGATGGAGTCGCCATGTGACCTCTCAGGGCAGGTGGGGGCGGAGGGTTACAGCAGTGATCGGGCCCCGATGTCCCAGCCTGCTGCTAAAGCAGGCGCACTACTTTCAGTCTTGCCTTGGAGTAATTCCTCCCTCCGTGTCTTCCCCATATATTTATTGCGCTCTTACGATGTGCCAGGAACCTGGGCTTAGGTCATGGGGAGACAGTGACCAGCCAGACAGACGTGGTGCCCGCCTTTTGGAAACTTAACGATCTCACACCTTCATCTCCCAGGACACCTAGCACTAGGCCAGGCACCATGGGCAGCTCCCTGACTGATGTTTCTGGAAGAAACTCTTTCCAAGTCTCAAGGGCACAGGGTACAGAAATGTGCCCAAACGGCCAGTCGTGACCTCAGCGTTGTTTTGCAGAGTACATAGAAAAAGATCTAACATACATGACTAAAGGTTTTCCACTGTAGCTTCTCAGCCATTATTTTGAAAGCTCTCTCTGGCTGCTTTTTCCTGCCAGAAGAAAGCCATCATCTCCTAGAAGGTTGCTAAAAAGTTATTTCTTTCAGGAGCTCACAAGAGCTAATAGGCGTTTCTGTGGATACGATGTGTGACCCAAAAGGGGAGGATATTGGAGGGCAGTTGGTGCCTTTCCCCGGGGAAAACCAGCTTCGTGCCTTGAGGAGGCGCCGCCACCTTCCTCCTGGGATTTGGCTTCCCTAGGGCACCCTGGCATCCTCTGTGCCCTTTGGACTCTCACCCCGGCCCTTTGCCCAAGTGTCGCTGGAGGGCAGGTAGCAAGCATACAGAGCGAAGTCAGCTTGCCAGAGGTGCCGGGTGGCATATTGGCAACCACTGGGCCATGTGCTCACAGATGACACCATTGGGTTTGTCATGAAAACCTGCTTTGTGTGCACGTGGGGTTGCGAGGTGAGACAATTGCACAGTTGCTGCGGAGCCGGGCAGAAAGAAGGCAAAGCAGCAGCAACCTGCCGTCTGGCCTCAGGTCAAGTATGTGGAAAGTGCTTTAAAATGTGTCTGGGAGGGGCGCCTGGGTGGCTCAGTGGGTTAAGCCGCTGCCTTCGGCTCAGGTCATGATCTCAGGGTCCTGGGATCGAGTCCCGCATCGGGCTCTCTGCTGAGCAGAGAGCCTGCTTCCTCCTCTCTCTCTCTGCCCGCCTCTCTGCCTACTTGTGATCTCTGTCTGTCAAATAAATAAATAAAATCTTTTAAAAAAAATGTGTTTGGGAGGGAAAAATACTTAGAGCAAAACGTGATCTATTGGAACCATTTTAAAGTATACAATTGAATGACATTCAGTGCGTTCGGACCGCTGTGCAACCATCCCCGCTGAGTTTCAGAACTTTATCACCTCCAAAGGAAACCTTGTGCCCATTAGGCAGTCGCTGCCTGTTCCCTCCCGACTACCAGTCTGCTTTCTGTCTGTCTAGAGTGGCCTGCTCTGAGCATGGAATTGTACAGTATATGGCCTTTTGTGTCTGGCTTCTTTCATGTAGTGTAATGTTTTTAGGGTTCATGCATATTGTAGTGTACGTCAGGTTTGTTTGTTTTTTGTTTTTTCTTATAACTGAATAATGATCCATTATATGGCTAGACCATGTTTTGTTTATCCCTTCATCCGCTTAACAACATTTGGGTCATTTCCACTTTTTTTTTCCTTTTTTGGCTATTGTGAGTAGACCCGCTAGGAACATTCATTTGTATATAAGTTTCTGTTTGAACACCTGTTTTCAGTTCTTTTGGGTATATACCTAGGAGTGTAAGCAAAAGGTTTTTATGAGGATAAACTCGGTCCTCTCCCCCCATGTTTTCCAAAGATGAAACAGAAGGAATTATGCTTCCTTATCTTACTTTGAATTGGAGAGACCCTGATTGGCTATAAGAGCATTGTGACCCGCAGGGGAATTGAAATCTTGGGATAGGTCTAAGATTCTCCTGGCAGGGTCCATTCCTTACACCACGAAGAGCGAGCCTGTATCCCAGACCTAAATGCCTTCAGGGCTGATTGTGAGGAGAGCAGAGCAGGCTGGGTGGGGACTGTTGAGCCGGAGAACGCACATGTCGCCTCTCCCTCTAGCCAACTGTTGACATGCAGGAATGCGGGACGCAGTGTTGCCAGATTTTCTGATTTTTTTTTTTCAAGAAAAGATGGAAATCCAGATTTTTAGGTGAAATCTCTCAATTTTAAAACCTTTGATGTTAATTAACTTTTTTTTTTTTTTTTTGGTTTAAAAACACTGAGCCAAACTCCAGGTAGTCAATGGGCTAGATTTGGCTCCTGGCTGCTGGTTGGCAACCTTGGATTAACAGCAGGAAACATATCTCCCTCTGGTAGCTCCCAGGCCCTCTTGTGGTCCTTCCTTCCCTTCTCCCATCCTCTTAGCCCTCTATGGACGTGCTTTGTCTCTAGATCCTTCTCCAGCCTAACCTCCTTGTCTCACTGCCTTCTCTTCTTTCATCAGATCACCTCTCGGATCTTCAGGGCCGGGCAGAGGGTGACCCTGGCGTGTCCTGGGACTTTTACAGCAGTTCTGTGTTGGGTAAGCTTGGAGTCGGATTCCTCCCATGCTTGTCCCTGGCTCAGAGATGGGGGATTGCTTTGGGTTTCATGAATTGTTCTCAAAGACAGGAGTGACCCCGTAGAGGCAGCCTTTTCCACCTGTTAGTAACTTAGGGACCCTTTCAACCCAAACACTAGCTCCGCCCAGATTCACACAAAGCCACCCCTCATTCGCCCTCTCCCACTTCGGCCCTGGGTAATGCTTTCCTCCTCCCTTGCTTTGTCTTAACCCTATCGGAAGCCCCTACTGTGCATGGTCCTCTCTCGGGCATTGCTCACGCGCAGGAGAGACCCAGGCCCTCCCCTGGGCCGCTCTCATCCCTCCCTGCCCGGACCCGACCGTACATGCTTTCTCGGGCCATCCTCTCCCAAGCCCTTAGCCTCTGACCCAGGCTTTCCTCTCTTAGAAGAGTCTTTATCTGTGAGGCCGTCAGCACCCCTCCCCTGGGTCAGGGCTGCAGATTGGGGGAGGTGCCCATCCCGAAGCCCTGGGGAAGCTGGAGCAGGAGGACGTTGGGTGGAATGAAGTGAGCCACACCCAGACATGTGGGCTGGGAAAGGAACTGGCTGAGCCACCCCCTTGGGCTTCTGAGGACCAGCAGGCCAGGCAGGTGTTTCTCCCTCGCCCTCGACTGTCGGTAGAACCGGCAGGCTTCGTCTCCAACAGCCCAGCGGCTCACCCTTCATATCACCTGGCTTGTTTCCAACCGAAAGGTGGAGGAGTATAATGAATTTCTGGCTACAGAATTGTGTCTCCCAGGGATAGAACTTCCATGGGCCCTCCCAAGGGTGGGAACCATGGGATCAGTGAAACTGCGCCCCAGCCCGGGGTCTGTCTCCTGCTCGCCCACCTTCAGGTGCCTTTTCCTGTTGGAGCATTTCTTTTCTTCAGTTTTGTGCATGTAGCTTAGTCCTAATAGCCCACGTGCTCTCCTTACAGAGGAAAAAGATGGCTTTGCCTGTGACCTCCTGCATAATCCTCCCGGGAACTCTGATCAAGAAGGAGATGATGTGGAAGAGGATGATTTCATGTTCGAGCTCTCAGACAAGCCTCTTCTCCCTTGCTACAACCTCCAAGTGTCAGTGTCCCGCGGGTAAGTGTCTACAGGGACGGAGTGCCAGGATCCTGGCAACCCCTGGCCTGCCTCGCTGGGAAGGGTGGAGCTCTCCAGAAGGAAGCAGAGACCTGGCGAGCAAACGCTAGAGCTCGGGAAAGCCGACCCATGACCAAGGCCAGCCTGACATTCCCGCCCTGCTCAGTTATCTTCAGAACAGAGGCTGGAAGCTCTAGGTTGATGGACTCTATGTTCTTCCCAAACCCCAAACCTCGATTTGCTCTCCGAAGGATTCTGCTGCTCTTCCTGGGTGGAAGAGATGATCTGGGAGATATTTGGGCTGATGAACTATTAGGATCTCTGGAACATTTTTGTGGTTTCTGGGAACAGCCAGACAGAATATTTGCAATTGAGATTCTTGGAAAAACCGCGACATATGGTTGCCATAGCTAAGGGGCTGCTGGGGTCCTTAAGTAATCCGTAGGCTGCTTTCTCGGAGCCTTCACGTTGGCAAGATGATGGCACGGGCACTGTCATGTCAGATGACTGTATATGTGATTAACAGGTGTCACCCGTTTCCAGAGACTAGACTATACCTGACTCCATTAGAGCAAACCCGGCTTCATCTTCACCTGATGATCCAGGAGGGAGTTCGCGAGGCTGGGGTTCTGGTCGGCTTTCACCGATGGCAGCGTGTGGCTGTGCTGCTTAGGGGGACGCTGGATGACCTGTCCTTTGGTTCTTAGCCTCCATCGCTCAGTATTTTCTTCTTCTTGGTGTCTTCACATAGTTCAAATACCTTTGCAAACACTCTTAGGGATCTTTTCCTTTGATACCCATATTTAAGGTACCCAACCCTGTTTTTGTTTAAAGAGTGAAAGCCCACAAAGTGCACACGGCAGAGAGAGGGGAGGACGGGGCATCGGGAGCCCTTCAAGTGAGTCCCTTGAGTTGATGACTCTACCCATTGAGCCACAAGGCTCCATGCATCCCTTCACTCAGGGCCTGATAAGAATAAAAATAGCCTATATGATGACACTGGTAGGGATCAAGTTCCAGGGGCTTTGGGTCCTTATTCTTCTGGGCATCAGCTGATCCCTGAGGGCGGGGCAGGGCCGCTGGGATATAGTGTTGCACAGTTAATTAATTCTTCCACGGTATTCAGCACCGCCTTCTCTGAAACAGGATCTGGGGACCCAGGCAGCAAAAGGACTAGGGTAGTGTGCGTCAGGTGTGGGTGGAACATGGGGCAACCGAGGGCCACTTGCCACACGCAGCAAGCAAGTGTTCACGCGAAAGCTTGCTCTGGGCAAAGCTGGGTCTCCTGACGCTCTGGCCTCCCTTACTCCCTTGCCTCTGTGGGATCTGTCCTTCCCCACAGCTGCAGTGCAGTGGGGGATACAGATTCTCCACGAAGCAGGGAGAGTGTAGGGCTGTCTCGGTGGCTCAGTCGGTTGAGCTCCGGACTCTTGGTTTTGCCTCTCCCTCCCTCTGCTCCTCCCCTACTGGCTCGGTGCCGCATGCTGGAGCTGTCTCTCAAATCCATAAGCTCTCTAACAAAACAAGTAGGGAAGGTGTAGAATGATGACCCTGAGGCCCTGCGGGGTTCAGAACTGCCTTTGGAATCAGCAAAGCAAAGCTGGATTCTGAGGACCAACTTTCTGAGGGTTCTTTTTCATTCTTTGAAAGTGATGGTCCAACTGTATGGTATCTATAGTCCCTTTCTCTGAAAGCCAGAGCACTCCATTTCCTGGCGGCGCGAGAAGAACGTTTACTGTCCCTGGGAAGAGCGTTGCATTTTAGGGAGCAGGGGTGTGGGTCTGAGGAGGAGTGCTCGGTGTTGTGCGGAACACTCCATCCCGTAACTGTGTCTTCAGCAGGCACACCAGGCAAACCCCAAAGGCCAACATACGGCCTTCAGAGCATCTCCAGGATAGTGCGGGAGACAGAAGAGTATATAATCAGCTCTAATAAGACACAAAATAAAAATGTCCCACAGTTGAGCAAGGTGTCCCCCATTCCTGTGCCACGGAGGGAAGCACAGTTAACATTGCTTTTGTAGTCTTTCTGAGATGGGCGGTGTTTGAAGTATTATAAAAGGGGGGTGCACCGGGTGCCATGAGACTGTGGGGGATGGGACGAGCGACCAGGAGATCTGGCGTCTGAGCTGGGCTTGAGAGGTGGAGGGAGGGTGCGGCGGAAGGAGGGCTTGTCCTTCATCCAACGGCTGCCACTTGGTGGGGTGGAGGTATACAGTGCGTGCGTGCGTGCGTGCGTGCGTGTCTGTGTGTGTCTGTGTGTGTGTGTGTGTCTGTGTCTGTGTGTGTGTCTGTGTGTTACTACAGGGGGGCACTGGGCTGAAGAGGTTGGAGGGGGTCATGTTTTGCAGGTCTTGGGTTGCAGGGGCTCGATATTGCAGCTCTTGCAATATTGCGGTAAAGAATTTGGACGGTTGGGTTGTTTTTGTTTGTTTGTTGGCTGGAGGTACCAGGGATCCATGGAAAGCAGTTCAGGGAGTGAGAAGGTCGAATTTTCCTTTTAGTAAATGAACAGTAACGGAGGATCCAGGGAGGGCGGGTGGCGGTGCAACAGAGTGACTCTTGGTGGAGGGAAGCCGGTTAGGGAGGCTGGTGGGGCCGCTGGGGGCAGGACAGCGCCACAGGAGGAGGGAATGGAGTGCCTTGGAATGGGGGCCATTAACGCAGGGATGCCTCATGTCTTCCTGGTTTGCTCAAAGCGGGGAGCGCGTGGCCCCTGAGTGGCCTCGCCAGCACCCCTCCCAGCTGTCCCCAGGCTGCCGCCCAGTCGGGTGTGCTCAGCAAAGTCAGACTGGCTGTAATGTGAGCTCCGGCCCTGCAGAAAGGACTGTGCTGCCACTGGAGAAAAAACTTGTCTAATGCATTCCAGAGCCAAAGAGAAATGCCTTTTAGATTACCCGCAGTTTAGGCCTTTCTCCACGGCTCCCCGTCTGTTGGGGAAGGGCTCAGAGAACCAGGAGGCAGGGGGAGCCGGAGTGAGAGCAGGAAAGGGAAACCAGACAGCGTAGCAGGGGTCGGTTGGGGGGGAAGAACTGGTCCCAGCAGATGGTAAATTCCAGGTCATGGGGTGTGGGGGAAGGTCTGGGGATGGCTGCTCTGAGTTTTAGGTTCTGGAAGTTCCCTTTCCCTCCTGCTCCCACTTTTTGGGAAGAGGTCAGTCACGGGCTGAGTGCTGGAGATGAAGCTGAAAGCTGGTTCGGGCACTGGAGGAAACAGGAGAGTTTAGCCCCTGGTTGAGTCTGGCGTGGGGGGTGGGGGACGGTCGGACGGTCACCCTTCCTGGGCCTTCCGGAGTGTTCCCGGCACTCCACTGCCTCCCCCCAGCCCCTTTCCCTAACTCCTGCTCTTGCTTCTTCCAGGCCCTGCAACTGGTTCCTCTTTACCGATGTCCTGAAGAGGCTGAAGCTTTCCTCCAGGATCTTTCAGGCTCGGTTCCCGCACTTTGAAATTGCCACCTTGCCCAAGGCTGAGTTCTACCGGCAAGTGGTCTCCAGTCAGCTTCTGACCCCAGCCGAGAGGCCCGGAGGCATGGACGACAGATCCGCCCCAGGCTCCTCTGAGACTGTGGAGCTGGTGCGGTACGAGCCAGAGCTCCTTCGGCTCCTGGGCTCTGAGGTGGAGTTCCAGCCCTGGAACAGTTGACCTGGGCGGCAGCCCCTCCCTTTTCTTCTTTCTCCTCCCAAGTTCGCCCTTCCCCACCTCCCCCGCCTTTCCCCCACCGAGCACCAGACTGCAGAATGAGGCAATAATACGGACCAACAAGAAGCCGCCTTATCAATGCCAGCATTAGTGACTGGATTTTTTTTTTCCGGTTATGATTAGTTCTCATCTCCCTGTCATCGTCTTTGTTGTTGTGGTTGGTGATGGGGGTGGAAAGTTGAACTCCACGTCTGAGGACAAGAGATCCCGGGGATGGTGGGAGGTGGCGCCAGGGTCTCTGGGACTGGCCTCCTTTGTGTGTGACCAAGACCACACCTGGGCCCTGGGTGGCCTCAGCCTGTCTGGAGGAGAAATGAGAAAAGCCCAAATCTCTGAGCGCCCCCTCCGTTCCCCTGTGTTCTTCTGTCTTCCATAGTATTTATTTTATTAGTATTTAATTTGTATTGTTTCATTGGTTTCTGATAAGTCTGTATCACTGTGACGATTTGAGACAACTTGTTGTATTGAGGGACTTTCTTCACCTTTCTTTGTCTTTCTTGATCAGCTCTGGAGCTGCCCCCTCCCTCCAACAAAGTGACTCCCAGGTTTGTTTTCACCCCACTGGGGCGGGGGCAGGAGGGGCTGGGGGGTGCTGAGGACCTGTGACTAATGAAGGTGGCTGGTGCTGGCGGGGGGTTGGGGGGTTGAGGGTAATCCTGAGGCCTTGGTGCTTCCCCCCCCCCATTTTTTTTTGTTTCACTACCCACCCTTTGCAGCAGCCCCACCTTCTTGAGATTAGTGTTTCTGGGGAAGGGTGGATTGTAGGGGGGAGGGGTTCATGGGTCACTCTGTTTGCAGAGAGTCAGGAATGGGCCAGAAGGCTAAGATCGCCCCCTCGGAGTGCACAGTATGGGCTTGTTCCCGCATCTCCACCCCCCTCCTCCAGCCGCCGCACCCCTTCCGCCTTCACCCTTCCTGGGTGCTGAGTCTCTCGGCTTCCAGCCCTTGACCCTCCCCTCTCGCCCTTGCCAGACTTAGCACCCCCTTCCCCTCTCTCCTCCTTGCTTCTCCCCTGTCCCCCATTCTCCTTTGGAATCTGCAGAGGGTTCTGGGATGGACGGCCGGATGTGAGATCCAGGCCTCAGCCGTTTCCTAGGGGAGGGCAGGAGGCTGGGCTCTGCTGCCACCGTGGGACCTGGGGCTGACTGCGGGGCTCTGCCTCGTCTCCTTCCTGGCCTCCGGTGCTGGGTTGGTTCTGGGAGAGAGAGGGAGGAGCTCGGGTGGTCCCTTGTCCCAGCCCCGCTCTGTGGCATTGTCTTTCCTACTCTTGTTCTTATTTTTCTACCAATTGCTATTTTTTCCAAACAATCCTTGTAGAGAGTATGTACCATCCAAAGGCAGGAGGGCCTCACTGTGGCCGGCTCTGGTTGGAGATGGTACAGTTTTATTGTACAGGTGCTAAAACAACAACAACAAAAGAAGAAAATGGAAAAAAAAAAAAAAAAAGACAAAAAAAAGGCAAAAAAAAAAAAAAAAAAAAAGCCAGTTTGAGGATGGGACAATCTGTTCTCTGGAGACTCCTGACCCATGCGGGAGCATTGGTGGTTATTTTCTTTGTATTGTGTTTGTTCTTTGTTCCCAGGGGGAAGTTCTAGCCCCGTCTGTAGGACTGCTCCCCACCCCCACCATACTGCCCAGTTGGTTTTGAACCGTTGTCCTCCCTTTTAAAAAAAAATATATATACATATGTGTGTGTGTGTGTGTGTGTGTGTGTGTGTGTACACACACACACACACACACACACACACACATGTATATATAAAGTTGAGGGGTTTGGGTTTTAATTTTTTGGTTTTGTGGGGGTTCATGGTATTGTGTGATTTATTTTATGTTTGCCTTTACCTTTTTGCATTTGGGTGTGTATTCTGGCTGCCCTTTATGTTTCATTTTAAGCAACTGGCTGTGGAGTCAAAAACACTTGCATACTGAAAAACCTGTGTCAGGGCTTCTGTCTCCTGTCTTTACTCTTCTCCCTGCATTGGCACTAACATGGTTAAAACGGATGGGCGTCCTGATCAAGTCAGTGGGAGCCCCCTGATCCTGCCTTGCAGTCTGGGTAGCACGAATGAGGACAGGGTGGCCGGGCTAGTGAACATTGGAGCCGCTGGGGCAAGATCTGGAAAGAAAAGGCAAAGCAGGGGCACATCATGGGGTAGGGGGCGGGGAGTGGTGGGGAGGACGGAGTCCCCACATCCCTTTAGCCGTGCGTGCGTGCGTGCGTGCGTGCGCGCGTGCGCGCGTTCCTTGTCTGCCATAGGAGTAGCCAAACTGGAAGGAGGCTATAAGGAATGATCCTCTTTAACTCAGGGAAATCACCTGCTTGCTGGCTCCCTTGCCCTGGGCCACCCACATCTGCATCTGACCACACAGTCTTACCACTCCCACACTGTTGTGCCCGGGCTTCCCCTGCCCACCCGCACAGCACAGGCCTTCCATGGTTCTGGCTTCCTAAGACCCAGCTACTGTGGAGCTAAGATGCCCGTTCTAGATTTTACACCTTTCCTCCCCACTTCTGAAAAACAGTGGTAGAAGTTCCAATTCCTTCTGACTGCTGGCTCCAGAATGGGCCCGTTCCTGGTTGAGGGGAAGGGGATGTCTGATAGGTCTGGGACGTTTCAGCTATACTCTTAGGACCTCTCCCTGTGGCTTAAGTCTCTGGAGAACCCTGTTGGTGTACAGGTGAGGGGATCTGTGCGTCTGGCCAGCCGGAGCCTAGCCAACCCTGGGAGTGAATTGTGAGCTGCTCTTCGCTCAAGCCCCAGGAACACACTTCGACTCAGGTCTTTCTGTCCCGATGGAGGAACATCCATTCCTTTGAGCCACAGCGTTAATCTTCTTCATTGGCCTTCGCTTACCCACTTTCTGTTCTTGATGCTTCCAGAACAGTTGCTTTCTCATATTCCCGAACAACCACATAATAGCACTGATTTTAGCTCAGTCCTCCGTTTGGAACTTGCAGTTAAGAAATCAGATCTGTCAGTAGGTCACGAAAGCTCTGTGGTGAGGGCAAGGATTCAGCTCAAAGAGATGGGCGAGAGCCGTGGGATGGTTGGCAGGACTTCTGGGAGAGGGTACCCCGTTGGCACTTCAGTAGAAAAACAGGAATGAGGGGTGCCAGGGAAGTGTCTCTGAACTGAGGGGACAATTGCAGCCAAAGGCTTAGAGACAAATTAGAGGGTGGTCTGTGCAGGAAACTACAAGCCACCTCCGTGTCACTGCAGCTGGAGGGGACAGAGCCCTGCCAGGCATGCCAAGGAGCCCAGCTTGGACTTTTTTGCCTTAGGTGATGGGGAACCACAGGAAAACCGGGTAACGATAGAGGGGGTTGGTTTGTTTAAATAAATAACTTTATTTTTTTAAATAAAAAAAACTCCACGATGAGTTGGAGGTGTTGGAGGATGGAGAGGAAGTGAGGTAGTCACTTGAGATTCAGAAGAGCGGCTGAAGGGAGAGCGCGGCAGCACGGACTGTAAGGCTTTCCGCTTAAGGCAGGAGGGAAGATGCTGTGGGCAGAGTCAGCGTGACCCCAAAAGAACAGGAGAGGAGCCTTCTGGGGGCCGTGGGCATCTGGGTGTGGGTGTGTGGACACACATGGCCCTTTATTTCCCTGCAGAGAAGAGGCGAGTTGCGAGCCAAGCCCATCAGCAGCTCCTTGTTTTCTTGCCTTTGGGCTCCCTTCCCCACACCTTTCCTAGAGGCCCCTCGCTGCCCTTCTGCTGGGGTGGGAAGAGGCGCGAGGTACGGGCTGTGATAGGACCTGCATCCCTGCTCCAGACTAGGCTGAGGGCGGCGGCCTCCCCCTCATTAAGTGGGCCTTCTCACCCTTCCAGCGCGGCCGAGGGGAAGGAGCCGGCTTCACTCACCGCCCAGGCTCACCTCAGGTGGGAACCCAGTCCCTCTCAGTCTTCATTGCTTCATCTGCCAAATAGGTCTCGACTGACCCACGAAGGAAGAGAATCGTACTGGGCCAACACTTACCCAGCTAAACACAGCTGTTTAGCTGAAGTTGGTTCCTCCTACGTGCCAAGGCCGTGGGCCTACAGTTAATGATGGTTTTACCAGAATGTTCCTTTTCGGGGTGCAGGGTTACAGGGAGGCCCAGTTCAAGTCTCCGTGTTTCCGGCTAAAGGACCAGCCACCATCTGCGCATCCCCATTTCGGTGGGAGGGGGGCGGGTTGGGCAGTAAACTGCCCCTTCCACAATCTAACAAGTGAAGCTGTTCAGTGTTCTCTCGCGTCCTGCCCCTGCTAAGACGCGTGTGTTTGTGCGGGTGTGTTTGTGTGTGTTTTAGGGAGAATGGGGTCCTCCCCAAGGGCGGCCGGCTTAGCTGCCCAGGGGAGGTGCCCTGCTCCGGCCTTCTGGACCCCGCAGCGGGGCGGGCCAGGACTCCACGTGTTCTCCTACACCCCGGGTTTCCACCGCGAAGGAAGCTGGCCCGCCTTGGTGCCCGGCCGCCGGGTGCCGACGCCTCCCCGGCTCTGCACCAGCCCCGCGGGGAGCCCGGGCTCACGCTGCGGGTGGTCGGGGCCCTCCGCTGGCCATCGAACTCCGATTTCCAGGTGGAAAGCGGCGCCTCGCGGCCCTGCAGCTAAAAGCAGGCCGCGGTGGGGAGGCGGGCCGAGTCGGGCGGCCTGCGGCGGGCGGCGGCGGGCTTCGGCGGAGGCTCCCTCCCGGCACCTGGGGAGAGCGGCGGCCCGCGCGCCGGGCCCGGTGGGCCGGGTGCTCACCTGCCGCTTGCGGAGGGCGGGGGAGGGGCGGTGAGGAGGCGGGGCCGGGCGCGGCAGGCCAATTGGGAGAGGACGTTCAGCCCCCGCTAAATTCTCCCTGGAAAGTGGAGGGTGGGGTCCGGGGGGGGCCGGTGGAGTTCAAAGCTTGGGAGCCGTGGGAGGCCTTGGTGGGGGCCGGAGCCGCCCAGGGACTGTCGCGGACGCAGAGTCCGGAACAGAGGAACTGCAGGACGCCGGCCCCACCCCAGCGGCCTCTCCCATCCCGGGCTCTCCCGGGCCGTCGGCCCCTCATCGCTAGCTCGACGGCGCCACCTGCTGGACGTTGGTCCCCACGTCCGGCGCTCCTGGGGCCGAGGCTCTCGGAGGCTGCGACTCTCTGGGCCTCTCGGGCGGGAGAGCGGCGGGAGGGGAATGAGCGCCCACCTCGCGTCCAGGAGCTTCGGAACCAGCGACAGCCGAACCGCCTCTAAAAATATATTGTGGGGTCAGAAAGACCCAAGCTGGTGAAAATAGCTTCTCGCCGCGCCCCTTCCATTGGGCCCAACATTTCTGCCACTGGGTTCCACCCAGGGGTGAGGAGATCGTGCTGAAGCTGTCGGGGGAAGGGGGCGGGGCAAAGGGCGGGAGTTCAGGAGTCGCCCGCGGCTCCCGGTGACAGCGCAGCACAGCTGGAAGCCGCCTGGGGGAGGGGAGGGCTCCTCCTCGCGGATCCTTTTTGGGAGCGGGGGAGCGCAGACGCGCGCGAAGCAGCAGCTGCCTGCAGCGTTACAGGAGGGGTCCAAAAGCTGCGAAAGCCCCCAAGTATGGATTGTTTTTCTCCTCCCCCTTTTGCCTGCCACAGTCTAGGGCTGAAGTCCCCATCATTAGAGACAAGACTCATTTATTCTTTCCATGAACATTTATTGAGCACCTACTGTGTGCCAGGCACTGTGCTAGGCGCTGGGGATACATCAGTGACTAACACACAGTCCCTGTCCTTGAGGAGCTCACAGTCTATTGGAGGGGCAACATACATAAAAACACATAGCTAAGGAGCTACCATGTGCCAAGTGCTACAATGAGAGGTATAGGCCAAGTGCTGTGGGAGCCCAGAGGAAGGAGTAACACAGCGGCTGCTGGGGGGTGAGGAGAGTGTCTCCTGACTCCATTACACCATGGCAGAGGCAAGGATGTTGCTGCCATGTGACTCTGGTGAAAATGAACCTGTCTCCTGAGGGTCTCCGCCAGCCCTCTCCCATAACTAGATCAGCACAGGTGAGTTGACCAGATTAGCTAATTTAACACTTTGAATTAGGAAAAGAAACCGGACAGGGAAGTTTCTTTAGGGGCAGGGAATGTTCAAAGTAGTAACAAGTCTCAGGGGCAAGGCTGGGGGGTGGGGATGGGGGGTACCATGAGGGCACTGAACCAGGGAGGACTGGCCCCGGGCAGTGAAGCACCTGGGGTGAGTGCCTGTGCAGAGGGGAGGTCAGAGGTCACCAACCTCAGACTTTAGTCCCCATCTCTCCACCAGCTCAATCAGTAATGTTCACTGGTGCTCACTAGATGCTTCACATTGTGCCCTGCTCTGTGGGTGCTATGGCCCCCCACCCCTCAGAAGGGAACACACTAACTGGGGAGACAAAACAGGTCAAGTCATTGAAGATTTAAGTAACAGTTTGTGATTATAACAGAGAAGATGTCACAGGCTGTTCGCGATCAGTTGCCCAAAGAGTGGCAATAGCGGCGAATTTAGAATGAACTCATCTAAGGGTAGGCTGGTGTGGGGAAGCAGCTTCCACACATCAAGACTTACGGATGGGTTCGATTTAATCAGTACTAGCGGCGGGGGGTGGGGGGAGCACTCTGGCTGAGCAGAACCAAGTAAAGCAAAACAACAGAGGTGGGAAACTTCGAACAGAGGCAAGCTCAAAAGGCCAGCAAATCCCTGTGCCTGGGGAGCCATCCTTTAGGGGACAGGAAAACAAAGTGAGAGACAACTGGGAAGTCAGCTGGGACCTCCTGGGAAAGGGCCTTGCCAGGTCAAGGCCTTGGGGCCTCACTCTTGGGAATTACAACCCTGAGCTCCCCAAGTGCTCCCTCCTCCCTCCTCTAGGACCCCTGGCTGGCCTGGAGATTCAGCAAATACAGGGCTGGTGCTCAGCTGCCCCAACAGATCAGAGGCTCAGTATTCTGAGTATCACCCCTACCTACAGGTAGTGAGGGTCACTGAAGGGTTTTTAGCAGAGAAAGAGCAGAACGGGGGTGGGGAGGAATGAGACAAGTCACACTGTGGTGTGTGTTGATGTGTCTAGGAGAGCGGAGAGCTCTGGTAAGTCTGAGTTAGGCTGGAGGCCCCGGGAATGTGGAAGAAAGGCTAGATTTCAGAGACGTGGCGAACGGCCTGGACTTCAGAAGATGGGGGAGGGGACAGGGTCAAAGGAAGGCAGCCATCAGATGGCTCTGAAATGTCACGCTTAGAAGGTCAGGAAAATGGTGGCATAATGAACAGAAATAGGCAAGTCATGACAGCTTTTTGTTTTTTGAGGGGAAAGGTTGTGTGTGTGTGTGTAAAGACTTTAAAATTCATGTTTTAAAAATCCCTGTTTGCTAGAGGGGCTTGTGTTTGAGGCATGACAGGCATCTGGATGGAAATGTCCAGCCAGCCGCTCGAAATGTAAGCAGGAGCTGCCGCCCTCGACCTCAGACCCGTCCCCAAAGAGCCAAGCCAGAGCCAGAAGAACGGAGGAAAGCCTTTGGGGGGGGGGGCGCAGCAGGGTGGGGGGGAAGTAGTGTCACGAGCTGCCAGGGCTCTCGGGGGACGAGAACTGTGAAGAAGACATTTGATGTCAGGGAAGGGTATCAGTGACCTTCAGATGAGGAGTTCTGTGAAATCGGGGGTGGGGGAGGGGGGCAAGGCCACTCCCTAAACTGCCTAGCGCCTTTGTGCAAATTTTTTTTTAAGGTGACTCTTTTGCAGGATGTTTCACTTTCCACCATCAGGAATTTATCATAATAAACGGATTATATTAGAAAAAAAACATTTTAATACCAAGTGCTGGAGGTGTGTAATAAACACACCTGCACACCCATAAATGGTTCTTTCCAGAGAGAGAAGGGGACAAGAACAAGAAGAGAGTGGGAGAGAACACAGGAGGCTTGGCAGCGACCAGGGGAGGTAGTTAGTTCAAGTGGATGGTTTTCTACTGAGGACATAGCCAAGGGCCTGGGCACTGATTCACATTAACCAAATTCACCAGATAATAGAACTGTTTCTGAGGCTGACGCGTCTTAGCTCTTAGGCTCGCCCCCAGTTTGGCTGGAGAGAGGCAAGCTAATGCAAAGAAGGGGAAGGAGGAGTGAAGCCGAGGGGTTCACTTAGGAGAGGATGGGTTGAAACGTCCTCAGAAAGAGGGAAGATGGAAGCAGGGGACCGGGCAGAGACAGAAGGGTCATGCGGGCTCACATCCGCCGGCTCCTGTCTTCTCGGCAGAGAGTCAGGGCTAGGTGTGGGAGTCGGCGATGAGGGCCAACAGTCCGCTCGAGGTCTGCGGTAGCCATCGTGGGGAGGCGGGCTGGCAAACCTACAAGGTGAGTAGAAGGCAGGCTGGGCAGCGGGCGCGCACGGGCAGGAGGGGAGGCAGCCTCAGTGTCCGCTGCTCCACGGCTACCCCAGCCACGCCGGACAGCAGGGAGACACTGGGGCAAAACTAATGAAGAGGATCCCCGGGTCGTGGGGGGTGGGTAGGCCAGTGTGCCAGCAAAGGCTGGTATTACAGCCCAGGCCCTTGACGCAAACATTCAATTAAGCCAGCCCTGCGTGGGGACTTCGTATCTGGGTCCGACCCTGTCCCTTTGAACTCCGTCTTCCCCAGCACACACATCCGTCGAAACCCTCCTCCCCTGGATCTGCTCCAGCTCTGTGACATCTCTCCCAGTCTGGGGGATCCAGCCTGTACCCCATAGCCTCAGGGCAACTGAATGGTTTGTCCAAAGGGAACTAGAGAATGCTTTCCCTTAAGAAAAAAACCCACCATCTCTGCAGCTGACCCAGAAACACAGACCCTTGAAGACCTCACAGCTACACCCCCATCCTCCCCAAAGAAACAGAGATATAGACCCACGAGTACACACAAATACATACAGAGATATTCACATATGGGATAGGAAATTCCCCGTGGAGGGAACACAGACGGCGAAACAGCCCCACGAAAGGACTCTCCCCACAGAGCCCCTGCATCGGCCCCAGCCAGACTTCTCTGGAGGTTCTTTCTCCCTCCATCACCCAGTCAGCCCATTACCCTGACAAGAGCATATCCCCTAGTGCTCTTGAAGGCCATGGTCTGATGCCAGGGACGCTCAAACTGGGCATGGTGTGGCCACCGTGACACCGGGCAGGGGTCGGGAACAGGGGATCCGGTGTACTGAGATCCCACCAAAAAGTAAGGGCAGATGTCCTGCTTCAGTCAGTCTCTGCTAGAGGAAGTCCGTATGAAAAGGATGCTCAACTCGGCCTGGTGAGGCACGCTTCCCCCAGCCCGTTCATTTATATGTCATGGGGCTCCATCTTGATAAGAGAAGTGGGATTGAATGGGGAGAAGGAGGCAGGGGTTGGGGATCTGGTCAGCAGGTTCCCAGAGGTGGTCACACTAGGCTCAGCCATAAACACGGACCCTGAGCCTGAGGAGAGCTCAAGTTCAGCCACTGGAGTCAGCCCAACAGTGGGGCGGCTGGGAGAAGAGAAAGTCTGGTTCCCCAGAAGGCTCGGATTGTGGGAACCCCTTGAAACCACCTGGGTGGGAAGTGGCTGAAGGTGAGCCCGATCCCTCAGGAGCTCCCTCAGGGTCTCTTCGGGAACCAGCAGCCCCTCCATCGGGGCCCCAGTCACCATGCCCTGCACATACGAGGAGGGCCTCAGCGGCCCCTCCTTGACCCCAGAGGCTGCGGTGGCACCGGAAGTCCTGATGAAGGCGGCGATGACAGTCCCGGGGGGCTGAGGGCTGGGCCCGGCTGGTCCAGCCCCTGCAACAGAGGATGGCACCGGGTTGGTCGGAAGGTTAGCCCCAGCCAGAAGTTGGGGGAGACCACTGAGAATCAGTGGAGCCCCTGGTGCCGCCACCTGACTTTCTTGGAAACTGGTGTTCAGGGGGAAAGAGGCCTGCAGAGTGAAGGTGTCCTTGAAGGTCGAAGCCGGCGGAACGCTCTGAAGAACGAGCTGTGTGGAAGCAGCACTGGCAGGAGGCCCGCTGGTCAGCACTGTGGTCAGTGGGATCGTCTGGAGGGTCAAGGCGGAGCCCGACCCCACTGGGGCCACTCCCAGGTGGATGTTGCCGGGCACCGAAGAAGCACTGAGAAGAAACAGAAAGCAGGTTTGGTCAAGGCGGGAGGCATCTCCCAGCGGGGTGGGGAGGAGGGCGCAGGAGGGACAGAGCTGGCTGGAGGTGTCCTCTTCATTGCTGCATCAGCGAACGTCCGCTGAGCACTTAGTAGAGGTCAGGAATCAGCCCCAAGGACCGACATGTGGTACTTCCCTCCGTCTTCTGAACAGCCACGCACTGAGTAAGATTAATAATCTGATCTCTCAGCTTGAGGAAATGGAAGCACAGAGAGGTTAGGTAATGTGCCCGAGGCCACACAGCTAGTCGCAGGCACCCACATCTAGGCCTTCTGACACCAGAGCTCCTGTTCCTCACCACCCCTCAGAAGGGCACCTCGCCCGCGCCAGCCCACTCACTGAGTGCCACACACACAGAGCTCAAACCCGGCCTTCTCAGGGGAAATGTGGAGACACTTCACCTGGACAAGCAGCAGCAAGAGCTTTCCAGGGGGCTCTGGAGGGCCTGAGGGAAGCACAACAGGCATCTCTGTCACGTTCTCCGTTGCCACTTTTCTGCAGCGGAGGGGGCTAGGGGAGATGGGCCCTGACACGGAGGGCTCTGGTGACAGTTGGGGGAGCACTCTGAGATAACTGGAACACCCCCCAGCTGGTGACAGACGCCACACAGATCAAGGGCTGGCTTTGCCATTATTTTGGTGTGCAACCGTGGGCAAGTCACTTTTCCTCTCTTGACCAACAAGGACCCCACTGGCTTCCCAGGGATTCTGTGAGGTTCCCGTGAGACTGGAGATACAGCAGCACTCGGCAAGAGGTTGAGAACATCTCAACCCCACCGGACCAGAGGTACTCTGGGAAGACATGTAACGACTCTGGGGCCCTTACCTCACGGCTTTGGTGAGTCTGGCCTGGCTCTCTGGGAGAGAGGCCAGCACAGTAGAGGTAGTGGGGATCTCCTCATCTGTAGACAGTCCCAATTCCAGATTCGCAGACGGCGGTAAGCCAACATTCTGAACCTTTGGCTTCTCCCAGGAAGGGCCTCCCTTGCCCTGGGGAGCAGCTCTAGCCGAGACCCTGGAGCTGGCTCGCCGGGTGGTAGTGGTGGAGGAGGTTGAGGGAGTGGAGGCCTGAGGGGAGGCCGCCGTGACTTCAGTTCTCTCCTCATCGTCTTCGATCACCACTAGGTCCTTGGGCATCTCCTTAAACTGATACACCAGCCTCTGCCCTTCCACTTTGGCAAGGATGCCTCTTTGGTAGTAATATCTGGGGGGCAGAGGGCAGGGCGTGGGGAGTTAGGCAGGCACACACCGCCCTCCGGGGCAGGGCGAGCGGGCAGTGGAGGCTGGCCTGCCAGCCAGATGCGAGTCTCAAGTCAAGGGAAGAGGTAAAGCCAACTCTTGGACTTTGAAGGCTTTAATGAAATTTCTGAGGACCCCCCCCCCCAACTGCTGAGGATACGAAGGGCCATGAAAAGCCCTTTCAAATGCTAGCCCCACCCTGCTTTGGGGCAAAGAATCGGGGGGCCGGCAGAATGCCCTTCGTGGGGATGGGAGGCCCCAAAAGGCTCTTCTCTATAAAAAGAGAAAAAGCTAGGATGGAGCTGTAAGAGGGAGGGGACTGTGCCTCCCAGAAGGTGTCTGGGGACAGGCTTAGAGGCAAGCAGCACCGAGCATCAGCAGACCCTAAAGCAGGAAGGACGTCTTGGAGGAGAAGAGCTTGGTGAAGCCCCCAGGGCAGGGACTCAGCGCCCCAGCAGCTCCTACCTCAGTGCCCGCCCCATCGTCTCGTAGTTCATGTCAGGCTTGTTCTTCTGCTTCCCCCACAGCTTGGACACAGCTTTGGAGTCCACCAGCTTAAAGATGCCCTTCTCTCGCTGGGTCCACTTGATGTACTTCGGGCAGGTGTTCCTGTCCTGCAGAAGCGCGAGGAGGAACTCCCACAGGTAGATGGTGCTGCCTGCAGAGGGCCAGGTGGTGAGGAGCCACCCGGGCAACCCGACCCCCTTCCCACCCGGCCTGACTCCCAGCCCTACCTTTGCCATCCTTTGATTTCTTCCGTATGGGGATGCTGGGGTCAGTGACCGGTGAGGTACTGCGGTTGCCCTTTGTCTTCCGGACTGTGAGGAGAAGGCGGGGGGAGCAGGATGAGGCTGAGACCATACGGAGGGCTCCAGTGCAGGCTCCCGAGTGGGGTGCCACGGCGGATAACGAAGAACCAGGTCACTGGGGCCAGAGGCCCAGGATCCCTGTCTGCAACCCCAGCCTGCGCGTTCCTGCGCCTGCCCAATATCCCGCCCTCTTGCTGGGGCCCCAGAGATGCACCAGAACTCTACTGCCCGGATGGCCGTAAGTGTAGTGCTGTCGAATGAGTCACCCTTCGATGAACCCAACCCGCCTGGCCTGATTTGGGAAAGGAGAAGGCAGCCTAAAGGTGCAGCTGTCGTGCAGGTAAGCGTGAGACTGGGGTTTGGGTCACCACAGTGACAAAGCAGTATCGGGCAGTCCTTGCCTGAGTAAATCAATCACATTGGGGGCTTGGGAAAGCCCAAAGTCCTCTCGAACAAGCTCCACAAGGTCTGAGGAGGAAGATAAGCACACTGCATGAGGCATCTTTTACAGGCAGAGGGCCCCAGACGGCCAGGGACTGGCCAAGGGGTCAAGCCTGGTATCTGAACACCAGACTAGGATGCAACCCATTTGGGATCTTCAGCATTTCTGCACGAGTTTACACATAAGCTGGGCTGATAGGAGCAGCGTGGGAAACGTCATGGTTTGGGCAGGCCAACCAATGAGGCCAGGCTGTACAGAAGGACTTTTCATCCATCCCTGTCACACCAAAGAGCAGTCCTCTAAATGTGTCTATGAGCCTTGACCCACTCACCTCGGACAGTCTCACCGACCTGCCCCCTCCTACTGCAGCCCCCTGAAGACAGACAGACATACACACACACACGGGGGGTATAGCTCAGGGGTAGAGCATTTGACTGCCCACACACACACACACACACACACACACACACACATACACACACACACACACATACACACACATTCTCTCTCTCTCTCTCTCTCTTACTTCTCTTCTTTGATTTTCCAGTCTTCTTGGCACTTTCCTCTCTGGGGACCTTCTCCTCTAGACAGTGCCCCTCCTGGTCATCAGTGTCACCTGCCCCGTTCAGGGCATCAGGCTCAGAGACAGGAAACAGAGAGTTGGGCAGAGGGGCAGCTGGAGCAGGGTCTGCGTCCGGAAGCATTTCGGAGGTGCTGACTGCAAAGAGAAAGGCCTGAGGTGCCTGAGGCCCAGTGCAGGGCAGGAGTGTGGTCTCCCGGCACGTCAGAGGATGGGGGACTCCCGGGGAGGATGGATGAGCTGGCCCCCACGGCCCCAGATACAGGATACCCCTAAAAATGCCTCACGTGTCTCACACCACAAGGAGAGGAAACCTCTGCGGGGCTGTGGCCACGAGCTGGCCCCAATCACGGCTGCCACATTTACAGCCCACTGCTGGGAGTGGGGAAGTTCCAGGCAACACCCAGGGTAAAGGGCCACCTTGATTTCGTCATTCACTTGTTTTACAATGGGAAGGCGCCTCAGGTATCATTTAGTCCAATTCCTCCACTTTCCCGATAAGGAAACTGAGATCCAGAGATGCCAGGGCACGTGTCCAAGGTCACACAGCAAGCTGGCGCCTGGCACGTGGAGGCATGCAGTAAGTATTTGTTGAAGCCTGAGTGCACGTTAGTGACAGGGAAAGAACAGAAGTGCTGGGACTCTTAACTGGCAGCTTTAGGCTTTCTTTCCCCAACGGGATCCCAGCACCTCCTCGGGAGGAGGAGGGGCCGGAAGTCCTCCTGTCCATGAGTCAGGCCAAGGCCTGACGGGGAGTCGGGCCAGGAGCCTGCCCTGGGGGCCTTCTCGGGAGGTGGAGTGGAGGGGTGAGCTCCAAGCCTGGCACATTTCTAAATCATCCACACCCTGCATAGTCTTCCTGGGGGCCCTCGCAAGAGAGCAGAGGGGACCGAAGTCACCCTGGCAGATAGTACTCGGCCTTAAAAAGGAAGGAATTTCTGACATACGCTACAACATGGACAGACCCTGATGCCATGCTAAATGAAATAAGCCAGTCCCCAAAGACCACTACTGTGTGACTCCACTCCTGTCTCCTTTAAGGTCCCTATAGTAAGTAGTTCAAGTCATAGCGACAAAGAGTAGAGTGGTGGCTGCCAGGGGATGAGGGGAGGGGAGAATAGGGAGTGAGTATTTAATGGGCACAGAGTTTCAGTTTTGCAGGATGGAAGGTTCTGGAGGTGGATGATGGTGATGGCTGCCCAACAATACAAACGGACACTGAGGAATGGTGAAGGTAGTCAATTTTGTGTTATGTGTATTTTACCACAACTTAAAAATTGGAAAAGGAAACTCTCCCTGTCTACTGTTTCCCTGTCTCCAGTGCCCCCTGCCCCCGCACCATTCCTGCCCCAGCTCAAGAGCCTGTTTACGCAGCCATCAGTGGCTGTGGGCACGCATGCTTGCGAATCCAGTGCACGGAGGTGATATTTTCAAAGGGCATTTTTTGTTGCCTTGAGTTAAGGCACCAGGGTTCACACTTACAGATCTGCTTCTCATCCAGGATGTCGTTGGGAGCCTCGACATTGAGCAAGACTTCAGTGGCTGACATGCTTTGTGAGGTTGCTTCATTGTCATCTGGATCCAGGTTCCATGGTGTGGGGTGCGAGGTGAGCAGAAAACAAGTTCCCTCAGTGCTCAGGGCCGGGGCAGAGAGCTCATCAGGGTCAGCCCAGAGAACAGCGCTAACGAGCTGAGGGACTTGGAAGGGCTAGCGCACCGCCTACTGCAACTCCCCACCTTTTCTCTGCACTCACCCCAGCCAGTCCCCCCTCTACGCTTCCACGTCCCGCTCCATCTCGGAAGACCACGGATCCCCTGGGATGGTTTCCTCCTCTATGAGGTGGTACGACCTTTTGCTTGTCCTAACCACCCTATCTAATTCCCCACTCTGGGGCTCTGCCCTTGCTGCGTGGGGTCACTGAAAGCCACTGTGGGCTACTACAGTCCCTGAAGACAGAAGCCCTTTCTCTTCCACACTCCCCTGCCCAGGAATGAAACAAACCTGTCAGCAAAATACTGCCCTCCAGGATCTGATCCTGCGCCATGCACAAGGTCCCGTCTGTTATGATGCCATTGTGAACATCGTCCAGCTCCAGTCCTGAGTACAGATGGAGTAATTCGGGGTAGGGCACCTGCTCCACGATCACAGCTGGGAACACTGAGGGGTCTTCCAGCTACGGACAAGATAGGGATCTGGTTTAAAGCTCACCTGCCTCTGCCAGGAAAAAAAAAAAAAAAAAATCCGGCCCTTCTTACAATTCTTCATTCTTGGAGCCCCCGGGGCTGTCCTTTGTATGGGATGACATTGCTCTGGGTCCAACCTCACTAGGTGAGGCTTTGAGTAGCTTCCTGATGAACAGAGATGGGGTAGCTCTGCACCACCTGCACTTAATCAGGAGCAGACAGTTTTAATTGGTTGTAGTTCTGGGTTAATCCATGGCGAAGGTTAGCGCTCAGTCTATGAGAATGGTTAGGCTCCTTCACAGGCCAGTGGCAAAGGATTAGTCAATGGTGAGGGTGAAGGGCTCAGCCTACAGTCAGAGCTCGGGATCCAAGATTAGGGGCTCTGTGCACCTCTGAGGGTTCAGTCTCTGGCAATGAAGACGGAAGAACAGAGGCATTACAGAGGTGGGAGGTTGGGACCCAGCCCCTGTCTGGATGGGGAAGAGGGATCCAATTTCCAGCTTGATTCATTGGGTCCACTGCTCATGTGGAGGAGGAGGAGGAGCAGGGTTGTGGAGAAAGAGAAGGGGGACAGTGCCTGCATATGGTGGGTTTGAGGTACTTTTGAGATATTTAACATGGAGATACCTATCAGTGAGTCAAAAATATGTGTCCAAGAGCTCAAAAGGGTGGACACAAAATCCCCTCGAGTGGATACAATGAGCAGGATGAGAATTTGACCCCTGGAGGGCATAGTTGTTCTCTAATCAAACAAAGCTAAATGAAAAAGGAGTGTGATTGGGGCGGCTGGGTGGCTTAGTCGGTTGGGTGTCCGACTCTTGATTTCAGCTTGGGTACTAACCTCAGGGTTGTGGGATAGGGCTCCTGTGTAGGGCTCTGTGCTCATGAGGTTATCTCCCTCTCCATCTCCCTCTCCCTCTGCTCCTCCCCCTGCTCGTGCTCTACTTTTTGAAGTAAATAAATAATTAATAAATAAATAAAAGCAAACTTCTTTCAAAAAAAAGTACTATGGGTGCCTGGGTGGCTCTGTTGGTTAAACGGCTGCCTTCAGCTCCGTTCATGATTTCAGGATCCTGGGATTGGGCCCATGTCGGGCTCTCTGCTCAGTGACAAGTCTCCTTCTCTTTCTTTCCCTCTGCTGCTCTCCCTGCTTGTGCTCTCTCGCTCGTGCTCTCTCTCTCTCTCAAATAAATGAATAAAATCTTTTTTTAAAAAAGGACTGTGGTTGTAACTGTCTTTTAAAAAAAAAGGTTTATTTATTCATTTATTTGAGAGACAGAGAGACAGAGAGTGCATGTGAGGCAGGGAGAGAGAAGCAGACTCCCTACTCAGCAGTCAGCCCAATGCAGGGCTTGATCCCAGGACCTCAGGATCATGACCTGAGCCAAAGGCAGACACTTAACTGACTGAACCACCCAGGCGCCCTGCAACTCTTTTTTTTTAATTATGTATATGAAGAATTATAACAAATGTTTATAAGAATTCTATTTTGATTGCGGGACTTTTGGGTGACTTTTTTCCCTTTCTTTCAAATTTTCTGTATTTTCCAAATTTTCTTTTATGTGGCTTTTAATTCTTTTTTCATGAAGAAGAAGGAGAATGTTCAGTTCTGCCTAATGCTCCTGAAGGATGCAGAAAAATAAAAATTGATTAAATGCCATTGGGTTCAGCCACTGAACAGTCACCCTGGCTGGAGGCCTTTCAGGGAACACAGGACAATGGATCTCAGAGAGGAAGGGCCAAGGCCATGGAGTTGAGAGCTGTCTGTCCAATATGGTGCCCACTAGGCATGGGTGACTATTTAAATGTGAATCTAAAATTTTTTCAAGATTAAAAGTCCAGTTCTTCAGTTGCGTTGGCCATAGTTCAAGTGCTCCATAGCCTCTTGTGACTAGTGGTCCTATACTGGACAGGACAAATACAGAACACTTCTAATATCTCAGGAAATTCCATTGGATTGTCCTTATCTAGAGCCAGATGTCCTGGATTTGAAACCAAGCTCTGCTACTTTAGCAGTGGGACCTTGGGAAAGCTACCTAATCTTGCTGGGCATAAGTTTCCTCATTTATAAAACGGGGGAGAGGGGTAAGTAAACAGATCAATGCACATAAAGCGTATAGAACGGGCCCAGTGTAGAGTCAGCTCTCATTGAGTGTTTGCGGTATCAGGGACTTCGAGGAGACTAGTAATGCTTTTATTGCTTAACCTGGATAGTGAGTTCATGGATGTTCATTTTATAATTATTCATATATAATGTATACATATACATAAATACATATGATTATACACTTTTTTGTATTAAAGACACATCTTTTAATACAAATGGTTTCCTAAAAAAGGGAGAGAAAGGAGGTGAGCATGTAAGCACAGATGGTGGAGACTGTGCTGATGAACAGTAAGGAGTTAAGAAGGTGGTCTTTTGAAGGAGGTAGGTAGAAGGGAGAGTGTTTTGGGGCTGGGGAGGCCTGAAGATGTTCTGGGTTGAGGAGAAATGTCTGGAAGGTCTGAAGGATTTAAGGGAGAGACACTAGAGGTGGCTAACAGTTTGAGGTCTTGGAGGCAGGAGAGACGAGATTAAGTACAGGTAGGAGATACCACTGGAAGGAAGAAGGACATTTCCTTGTCCCGGGTCAGCAGCGGGAAGGAAACAGGAACAGTGATGTCATCAGTAAAAGGGAGAAGGGAGGTACACAGAGGGTGTCCCTAGCTCTGAGTTTTTCTGTGAATTGGAGCAGAAGCTGTCTTCTGAGGGTGGAGAGGCAGGTGTGGGATCATGGGATCAGGAGGGAAGAAGAGCCCCCATAAAGAACAGTGACAGTTGCTGAGCAGACCAGAAAAGGCAAAAAAAAATGACTAGTAGTATCGAGAACCCCAGTGTGGTTAAATTCTTCTCCCCTTCTCTTCCCATGGTGCCTTCCGCCAGGCTTGGCACACCACAGGTGTTGGGTAAGAGAGCAACTTTAGGTGAAGACCCAGCGGCATAGAAAGTACAATGTGCCCAGAGCCCACTAGGGGGCAGCCTTGGGTAGGCCACTAGAGGTCAGATAAAGTTTTCGGTCCCCATGAGGATTCAGCACAGAGAGCATTAGTATTAGGCTCTCTGTATTGTATCATTACAAATAATCCAACTGGATCTCCTCTTGGTGAAGGTGGGAAGACGGCAGCCAGATAAGGTAGGGACAGGACTTGCCCACGTGATACTGTGGCAGCCCAACTGGGATCAGAAATCAGGACTCCTGACTCTGAATCTTTTGGTCCTTCTACCGTAGTTGGCTGCCTCTTCTCCAGTTTGTGGAAGGACAGGAGTGGAGGGTCACAGTGGGTGTGCCAAGACACCATCCAGTGGGTACAGCCAAGTGCACGGAAAACATGCTCTCTCAGCCCCAGTACAGAGCAAGATACGGAGCGGCGCGGCCCCAAGTGCTGCAAATCTGTCCTCCTTTTCACCTCCCCCCACCAGAGAACTGCATTTCCAGATCTGCATCCTCAGATTGAGGCTGAAAAGATGGTTCTGGAAGGGCCCATCAACCAGGCTAGAGACATGAGTCTGAAGGAGCCAGGGATTGGTCTTTGCCCTATGGGGCCACCTGGGAGAGCTGATGCTCACTATGTGGCTGTCCCGGCAACTTTCTCACTGTGACACTGCAGGTGACGGGAAGGGGGTAGACATGTGCATGAGGGTCTGTGTGTACCTCTGCATTCAGCCCGCATTGCTCACCGCCTGACAGCCTAGACACTGGGTTTTGCAGCCGTACGGCTGGCTTGGTGACAGCAGGTACCCCGTGACTGCACATGGAATGACCGCCCAGGGACTACTGACTGGCCGCATGAGGGACGAGCAGGTGCACTGTTTGGCTGGCACAGAGACCCAATGGCCTGGACCTAGTAGGTACTTGATCAGTACTTGCCGGAGGGCTAGTAGGGGGGTGCTGCCTAGCTTGCTCTCTGCCGGCCTGTCTGTGTCTGTCTGATCATCCGCCTGGCCAACCGGGCTGTGTTCTCTGGGGCCATACCTGGTGGATATCATCCATCCCGTTGCTTGCAAACTCAAAGATCAGGTCACTGGGCTGCAAGGTAATGGCCATACTGTCTTCTCAGAGAGCTGACAGCAGGACTCACAGGGCCCTCTGGAGCTGCGGGGGTGTTCTTGACCAGGAGATGCTATTCAGGTACCTTGGAACTTAGAGCCTCTATCCCGAGCCACAGTAAAATAAGGGGTGTGGAGAGCTGGAGTAGGCGGTGGCCTATGCCAGGTTCAAGGCTGCATGCTAAGGCTGGGCCAACCACGGGAGTCACCTAGGGAGAAGGGAGAGACAGGGGCAATGAGTAAGGCACTTTCCTGGATGTCTAGCCAACAGCCAGACTGCCAACAGGGGAGGATGATGGGAGAAGAAAGGAAGCAGGTTAAAAAAAAAGGGGGCAGGAAAAGGAGGAAGTTAACTGAGTTGCGTCCGGTGGGAAGTGGCCGAGCCTCGGTGTGGGTCTGTCAATATCGTCCGCACCTGAGCTGGCTGTGAAGACACACAGCCTCCTTCTGTGTTTTCTCCTGCCTCCTCAGAGGTGATAGGTAGAGGGACTCTGGGCTCTCTCCACCCTGAAGATTAATCCCCAGGGTGTGGCCACAGGGGAAATCAGGGCACTCCATCCGTCCCTATAGATGGGACAGTAGCATGAAGAATTCTTAAAATTCCCTTGGCTCAGAAAGAATCTTGTAGGGGAGGCTGTGGGTTAGGGACACATGGGGGTACCAGGTGCTCTTCCAGACCCTGCCTGGCTCCCTCTACCTTGGAACTGGTGGCCGCTTAGCTTCGAAAGGCAGAGTCTGTAGAGGAAGAAGCGTCTCACTGTGGGGTGTTATGCCAGCAGGGCCAGCGCAGGTCTGACCCTTCTCCAGGGGTGGGGACTCTCAGAATTGGTCACGCCCCCCAGAGAGCCCTGAGACAGAGGGACTGGTGGGTCATAGGCTTTGGGCATTTATCGCCACCCGGCCACCACTGCCCCCCGCTGGAGAGGATGGCTTCTGTGCCTTGTGTGGGTTCACGCTCTTGCCTGAGCTTTGCTTTCAGTTTCAAGACTGAACTGTCACCCTGGGAACTTGAGAGGAGCCTCAGCTCCGGGAGGGGCCCACAGAGCCTTCCTCATCCTCCAGGGCTGGCTCAGGCACCCCCCCCAACCTTTTCCAGGAAATCTGTCTGCTGCAGCCCACACATCTCCCCTGTCCCCCGTGAGGCACTGATAGCATGCCCCCTAGACACCTGCCGGGGCGCCGGGGGCCTCCAGCTGTTTGCTGTGGCCGACCAGTGCCTACCTCCCGAAGCCTAGCTCCCACCCTCACGGCCCTCCTGCCAGCCTGCTCTACTCCTCTCCTCTCGATCACGGGGCCTGCCACCCCCAGGTACCACAGCTTTGGCCCTTAGGGTTGTTTTTAATGGTATCCTCGTGTGTGTGGACATAGGGTGGGTCTACAAACAGCCCGGCGCAACCACGAATGCCTGAAGAACTCGGTCCACGCACCACAGCAGGAGCGACACATTTGACTCCTATCTCCTTGACACACCTTCCCTCCAGGTCTGGCAGTGCCAGGGTGGCAAAGCCTTCTTCTCCTGGCCCGGAAAGAAATGAGGAACTTCAGAGAGGGGGAAAAGGGGAGGAAAGGGAGGAGGACCACGGGTGACCTCTCTGATGACCGCTCTCCCCCACAGGAGACACCCAGGCCTCTCCCACTTCCTTTCCGTTAGCCCACAGGGCTGGCTCCGCCTGCTCCCCACCCCCACCCTCACCCCCGCACCTTTCCACCGGCCCCCCAACGCAAAACTTCAAGAAGTCGCTCCACTCAACCTGTCGGGTCTGAGTTTCCCTTTGGGTGAATGAGACAGCCCTGCTAGGACGAAGAGGAGGCCCTGGGGAAAACTCGGTCTGGCCCGAGTCCCACCCCTCCCACCCCACCCCACCCTACCCCCACCAGGCCCTGCCTATGACCCGGTCTCTCCGGTGGCCCGCCTGAGAAGCCTCCCAGGGCCATTTATGCTTGGAAGGTCTGTCTCCTCTAGCCAAAGCGCCCCTAGGCCCGCATTCCGCAGCTCCCCGCCCTCCCTCAGGCCGGCTGTCTGCCCCCAGGAAGCATTCTCATACTAATCAAATGAAAGGGATCACTTTCACCTAATCCCACTTTGTCTAAACACGAAACTCTGGTGTCTGCCCCCTCTCCCCCCAACGACGTCATTCCGAGGCAGCCCTTCCCTCCAGGTTTGCTCATTTCCCGCTTGTTTTCACAGATCAGCACTTCACGTTGGCGAGTTCACTGGTGCTCTCTGCCTACGGACCTTCCGTGCACCTTCCTGACCTCCCCCATGAGGCAGTGGCTCCCTTGAAGGCCAGGACGACTATGCTGGTCATCAGCAAAGCGTTAGCACCCCACACTGTGCTTCGCCTGTAGCAGACACTCGATTTATGTTCGCAGAACAAACACATGAATGAACTAATAAACGAACGAACGAACGAATGAATGAATGTTACTGGTCAGTCAGTACCGGTGAGGTGTATTTTCTGGGCAAGAAGTATAATCCACGTGGGGCACTCGCATGGCTCAGTCAGTTAGGCATCTGACTCTTGATTTCAGCGCAGGTCACTATCTCAGGGCTGTGAGGTTGAGTCCTGCCCGCAGGCTCCGTGCTCAGCAGGGAATCTGCTTTAACATTCCCTCTCTCCCTCTCCCTCTGCCTCTCCCCCTCCTTCCCTCTCTAAAAAACATATATCCCTGTATACATGGGTTGTGGGGTGGGTGTTGTGTGCCCTCTGTGTGTGTGTGTGTGTGTGTGTGTGTGTGTTACAGCTGTGTAGTTCTGCACTGTAATTTACCATGGGAGTTGTCACTGTGGGTGTGCAAACACACCACAGATTTACTTGCGTGCAGGGTGTGCTCGTGTGCCCCAAGCGTGAGGATGTGTGCACGAGGGCCTGTGTGTGTCAAAGGGCTGCCCTGGTCGGGCCAGCAGCGCCACAAAACTCCATCTTGGGCTCCTCCTCCTCCACGCCTGCCTTCGTGAGGAGGAGGAGGAGGACAGAGCCAAGCTGGTGCTGGCTCCAGCAAGCTGCGGTGAGGGGGGCTGGGACGGGCTGCCACTGTTGCTTCCCACTACCCAGGCCACCAAAAAGCCAAAATCCTATGCTTCCCGGGAAGAAAAATGCACCAGCCACAGAATATGGAGGTGGTGGAGGAGAAAAGGCAGCCCCACACCGTACTGGGTGGACGCCTTGGCCATAGGTGCAGAGAGCTTTGCAATAGCAGAAGAGACTAATCCGACTGCATTCTTTAAGTGTCCACACATCTAAGCATCTAAATTCAGGACCTGGTTGGTGCGGGTTCTGCCGACCCAGGGTTGGGGGCATTGCGAGACTGCTGCACCCAGGACCCAAGGCTGAGCCTGGTGTCCTGTTATGTCCAAACCTCCCGCCTCCAGCTAGGGGTTAGGAAGTAGCCATCCTGTTTTTGGCCAAGGCTAAGAAAACTCCCATCCAAGCCCCACCATGGAACCTTCCAGGCCAGAAAGTTTGCCCCTCCCCCCTCAGATGTTTGAGGATTTGAAAGTGAGAGGTGGGGAGAGGCTCATTTGCATGTTCACTCACTCTCCCCAGCAGAGGAGTGAACTACCCCCCAACTAAGTCCCTCAAAATAACCTCCCTCTCCCAGGAACCTGAAACCAAAAAAACCACCACCACAGAAGGCCCGCCCTGCTGGAGGCCAGAGAGGCCCACACCAGGGGCACTCCTCCCTAGTGTCCTCACAGACATGCTGAGACACAGCTTCAGTGGCCTAGAGCCCCGGACACCGCCTTGATGGTGAGCAGGGTGCTAGGTGGGTACACACAGACACTCGGTTCAAGTCACAGACGTGCCTGGGAAGTTCCCCACCCGCCCCATCCCTGTACAGATCACAGCTGGCTCCAGTCAGAGTCGGCTCCCAGGGTGGCAAGAGCTCCACTCCCTTCACTCCCCTGGAGGCCACAGCAGGATCCCTGGCTCCCAGGGCCTGTCCTACTTGCACTGAAAGCACAGTGTCTGGAGAGCAGATGGCCCCTGACACCGTGTGTGAGTGACTGCGTGCCACAGGAGGGAGCAAGCAAGCGACTGCAAATGCACACCTCGGGCTCCCTGTGGTTCTGACTGCATTTCAAAACCAAAATAGCCAAATAAAAGTGGTTTGGGCTGCTCCTGCGTCATCACAGCTGGGCCCCTTCAGATGTACAGACCCTTTCTGGGGCTGTCACTGGCGCAAGTCAGGCGGTGTCCAGCACCCACCCAACTGGACTCCTCTGCATAGAGGAAGCAGCCCCTATGTGAAAGCCACATCCACGGTCTCTGTGGAGCGAGTTTAAATCTACACCCAGTCAGCTGAGCCAGTGGCTCTCACAGAATTGCTAGTAACACCCGGGGCATTTCCACGCACGCCAGGAAACATGGGGGCTGATGGTCAGCCAGGCCACAAAGCAGAGTTCTCCTTCTCCAGTTCCTCATCCTCTCAGAGCCAGCCCTCACTCCTGAAATACCCAGTCCTCCATGAAACCTTTCTGGAATTCTCTGGAAAGGAAGTGACAATTTCCTCCATGCCATTTCCCACTCTCTCAACGCCCCTCCCTCACAACCACAAACAAAATGGAAACTACCCCAGGAACAGCTGTACCCTCTACTTAAAAACAGCCCCTCCTCTGGCTAATAGTCATCCAGAAGCAAATTTGCATGCTGTCCCACGTGACCAGTGGGCTGTATTTAAGAGCCAGAGGGCCAGAGCCAGGGGTCCAGGCTGTAGCCACGGACTGAGCAGAAGTAATCCACCGTGGGACTCCCCCACAGCCTTGACTCTGACCAGCGAGCAGAGCCCTCCTCCTTGAGCAGACGCCCAGTGAAGGGGCCCCAGCCACAACTATTTTGTCAGCTCCTTCTCCTCTATTCCTTTCTTTTCACCATCCCCTCCATTTGAGATGAAATCAGGAAGGGGGAGGAAAAAAATAAAGGTTTTGCAAGGCCCGTTGGTTGGGGTTTCTCTTTGCTTATTTACAAGAAACCCAGTTTCCTTCCTTGGCCCTGGGTCACTGCCTGCCTCCATTGTAGGGCTTGCCACAGCTCCGATGGTGAGGGAGGCCCAGAGCTCATCTCAAACTGCCCTCGTCCTTTGGCAGCCCTCTACCTTCCCAGGCCCTGAGCTGTCCCAGCCGAGGGGGCGATTAGGGCTGCAGGAGGGGGCAGCCCCCTTACCCTCTCTCCAGGAGACCCTAAGCTCGCCCCACTGTGGGCGCTGTCTAGGTTGCAGGGAGGAGGAAGGAAGCCCCCTCTCTCCTGGCTGTATCCCAACCAGCTGTGAGACCCTGGAAAAGTCAGCCATCTTTCTGGGCTGTGCTTTCTGTCATCCTTACAGTGGGGGAGGGCGGAGGGTTAAGCCAGCTTTAGCAGATGCTCACTGGGGAGTCTCGGGTGAATGAAGACGGTGGTGGGAAAGCACTCTGGAAATTAAAAATCACTCATCCATAAGATGAGTTTCAGGTGACCTCCCAGAGAGCAAAGGGGGCCTAGGGCCCCCGTGAAGCCCCCGGAAGTCCCCCGTTGGCTCCAGAACATAGACGGGGTGGGGCTGGAGGCTTCCAGTTGCTGGTGTAGTAGAGGCTGGCTCCTGGCAGGGGCTGCCCCCCCCCCGCAGAGAGGGACAGGCTGCTTTGCTTGGAGAGGGGCTCCCAGTCCCCAGTCCTCGTCACCTTCACCCCACCCCAGCCCTTGAGGTTGTGGTTATGTGGCAAGAGCTCTACAGAAGCCCCAGCAGGGGAGGAGGGTCGGGGTGGGGGGGTGGGGGGAAGGGTTACTGACAAAGTGAACCTATTTCCCCAGCTGACTCCCAGGGGCCTTGCCTGAGAAAGCCCAAAGAGCACCCCCTGGAGGTGCTTGCGGCCACCACATCCTCATCTCTACTGCTCCAGGGACCTGCCCACAGAGTCACAAAGCTCTTCTGGGAAGAGGAAGCCAGATCAATACAAGAATATGCTACAGAAAAGAAGGCAAAGCCTAGTCCAGAGCAGCTACTGAACCCCAGTATGGTGGGCCGCCAGCTACAGCTTAGGAGGGGACCCCAGAAGTTATGCAGATCATAAGGGCATGATCCTCTCCGTGAGAAGATCCAGTTTTGCCTTGGGGTTTGGCCAGGTGACCTTCTTCCTCTGTGAAACGGGGACATCCTCCCTAGCTCAAAGGGGTGTCGTGCAAGGCCAGTGAGTTAATGCACGTGAAAACTCGCTGTTAGTCTCAGACACGTTTTTCAATTTCCTGGCCTGATTTGCGTCCTTTTGACTACACTCACTCGTCAAATATTCAGCATCTCTTTACCTGGATGGACAGGAAGACAGGGACATGGAGATAACGGGGTGAGACGAAGGCGAGGGAGGACATGACCAACAACCATAAACCTCATGGGACAGAGAGGAAACCAGCTTGGCTATGGGGGAGAGAGACTGGCTGGGAGGTCAGGGAAATCCGCTGGGTAAGTGCAGAGGCCCAAGATCCACCAGGTGGTGGAATTTGAACTTAACATAGCTACTTGGAGTTCCTGGAGATTCTAGACCAAGGGAGGGGCCTAAGGCAAGCAGTTCTTTAGGCAGATCCGTTTGGTCTGAGTGTATGAGTGGAGGAGGTGGAAGGAGACCCGGTACGGCAGCTGGAACCCAGGAGGTGAGGCCCAGAGCCACCCAAGGGAATCAAATGGCAGAGTATAGGGTAATACAGTCGTTGTAGGGACCCCAAGATGTGGAGACTGCTCTTACTGTAAAGACTGCTAAAAGATAAGAAGTGATGGAAACAGGAAATACAGCAAGAAGATGAGCTCACCTTGGACCACTCTGAATTTGGGATTATCTTGAAAAACCCAGGTGAAAAAAAGAAGACCTGGAGAGTCATTTTGCCCCCCACCCCCACACACACACCATCAGCAGGAGGGACCTCTACAGGCCTTTAGTGGTCAAAGGAGCAGGCCTGGCCAGTGAGGCTGCCATCCCAGATACAAGACTGTGGCAGAAAGTGGCATGTGATGAATGAAAGGTGGCCTCAAACGGTACACACCCCACCCTTGCCCCCAGGAAGGCCTGCTTGCTTCCATGGGGGGGGGGTAACAGAAATACTGATCAGGGGGCACCTGGGTGGCTCAGTGGGGTGAGACTCTGCCTTTGGTCAGGTCATAATCTCAGGGTCCTGGGATCGAGTCCGTTATTGGGCTCTCTGCTTAGCGGGGAGCCTGCTTCCCTCTCTCTCTGCCTACTTGTAATCTCTCTCTCTGTGTCAAATAAATAAAAAAAAAATCTTTAAAATAAAAAAAAAGGAAACACTGACCAGAGACTAATTAAATTCATTAGTGGGCTTTTTAGAAGCGGGGCTAATCTGTGACTTGGCACCAACAGGATATTAAGTCAGATAACTTTTATTGAAGGGACAGTGTTCTTTGTCAAGGCCCCTGCCAGCCCGTGTCCTAGAAACTGATGCGGAGGCTCTTTGCTCAGGTCTGGGAATCCCCCAGACGGCAGGGGCTGGGCTGGGTTCGCTGCCTGCCTGGGTGCCCCTTCCAAATGTCCACCCCCAATACCCGCCCCACCACTACTGGCCACTTCCCAGGCCAACAAAAGCAAAGGACCATCCAGTGTTGCCTGCACACAGGGGAGCGTGCAGGACAGAGGTGGAAAAACAGCCCATCAGGGTGTGGGCAGCTTCAGCTCTGATGTCACCACGGACTCCTGGGGTTCCTCCTTCCCCCTCACCCACACTACTCAAAGCCTCTTCCTGACTCAGAGTCCCAGGATATCAAAGTTAAAAGGGACCTGAAAGATCAGGGCATTTATCCGTCCTATCATCCAACTGCAAACACCAAGCTCCCAAGGGAGGAAAAATGACTTGCCCAAGTTCACACAGCCAGTTGCTATGACTCCCAGGTGACCTTTCTTCTTCCCCTCCTCATTGTCTCTCGGTGTCCTCAATACAGCCAACCCTTTCCTCTGGTGAGAACAGACAGCAGCCAAAGACCCAGGGCTGGCAAATAACAATGAAGCCACACATGTGCAGAACACATTTAACTTTTGCAGCAACTTCCCCACCTCCGTGCCTTTGTTCACACCATGCCTTAGGCCTGCTGTGCCCTTCCCCAATTTCTGCAGCTCTAATTCCCACACAGTGGTCAAGATCTGAAGCAAATGTCACCTCCTTTTCACAGCCTTACCTGCTTCCTCCCCAACAAGTATATTCTCTCCCCCTCCTCCCGACACCTTCGATTTACTTCTTAGTTACTGAAGTACAGGTTGGCCAACTAGGGCTTGCATGCCAAATCCAGCGCACTGTCTATTTTGGATGGCCCATGAGCTAAGAATGGCTTTTACATTTTTTAATGATTAGGACAAAAAAATAAACAGACGAATAATATTTCATGCCACATGAGAATTATTCGAAGTTCAAATTTCTGTCCACAAATAAAGTTTTATTGGAGTGCAGCTACGCTCATTCGTTTTCCAATCATCTCTGACTGCTTTTGCATTGTAAGTTGAGTTGTGACAGAGTCCCTATGGGCCACAAAGCCTAAAATATTTACAGTCCATTTGCAGGAAAAGTTTACTGGCTCCTGGACTAAAGGCTTCACTCCCCTCCAGTGTGAATGGATGGATTAAGCTCATTTCTGAGAAGAACGTCATGGAGCACTCAGGAGCACCAGGAAGGATGCGTGGAACCACAAACACAAACTCGGCAGATTTTCATCAGAAAGAAAATCCTGACCGGGCTCTGCCCATGCTGGGACCTTGAGCAAGTCATTTCAGCTTTGTGGGCCTCAGTTTCCTCCGCTGCCCAGTGAGGGGGTTGGACTGGATGGTCTAAGGCCCTTTCTAGCCCTGTGAGTCACAAGTCAGCAATTTATTGCATTTCCAACTCACACAGTTCTGAGCAGACACAGTCCTGATGATCCTCTCTCAGAGTTAAGAGCTTACAGAAGGCTCCCCTGCCCAACTGTGGTTTTCCGTTGCCATTGTGGGCCCCCCTCACCCCATACTCACCTGCCCCTCCCCACCCTTCCCTTCTCGCTGACCTGTCTGCCCTTCTTTCTGAAGTCCTCTCCCATCAAAATAGAGATGGCTTCCTCTGAGAGCCATGCCCCCTCCCCAGCCCCTCTGACCTGGTGGGCCAGAAGCATCCATTTTTGTGGGGGCGGAGCCAAGGGAAAGAAGGGTGCTCAGCTCTCCCCAGCCTCCCAGGACCCACGTAGACAAGCAGTCAAGTAGGGGATAGGGCCAGCTCTCACCGCACCCCTGCTCTGCCAGAGGAAACAGCCCCTCTCTGCCACTTCCTGTCCCAGGGGTTTCAGCAGTTTCCCCTTCAGGGCCTGCAGGCCCTCCTGCCCCGCCCCTGCCCCACACAGGTCAGAGAGTGCAGAGAGGGGAGGGGCCCTGCGGGGGAGGGGGGAGGATCCCTCACAGGAAGGCTGAGGAGACAGCTGTCTACACAAGGGGACGCCCCAACAGCTCCACTGCCAGCTTGCCTGGGCTGGGGGACTTGGGACTGGGAGGGAGCTGGGGCTGTCTCCGCCAAACCCTCTCCTGTTAGAGGATGAGGAGAAGGGGGTTTATCACCTTACTTAGCTATCGCCTTGAGGAGGCGGGTGCAGAATGAGCCTGGCCTTCCAGGACTGGATGAAAAGACTGGACTGTGTGCTCAGGGCAATGTCCACCTGGGCTGAGGATGAGCCCCGGGTGGCTCAGGATGGAGGGATGGACTGTGGCAAGAGCCTGGGAGAAAGCAGGCCGACTGTAAGGGTTAACTGGGAGGGGCAGGTGACACTGAAAGCAACTTGACAATTTTGCATAATTATGTCCTCAGCACCAATGGACAGAGACAACAATGGAGAGCAAAGTATTACAGTACATGTGGGTCAAGGGTAGCGGCATTTTCTGGGTGATGGAACAGGAAGCTATCACATTCCAGAGCTGCTAGTGATTTGGTGTCGTGACTTGTACTTGTAAATACCTCCCAGTTGCCCTTGCAAGGTTGGAGCTCCTAGCACTGGGGCTATGTGCCCGACAGGGATCCTGCAGGCATGTGACCATCTCTGCCAGGCCTTCCCAAGGCAAAGGGTCAGAGGAGCAGTAGAAGCCTGAGGCCCTGGACCTCTGCCTAGCTGCCGGTCCTCCTGAGGACAGGTTACAATTACATGGTAATAGTCCTAGAAGCCCTGATGCCTGGGATGGGGTCCTAGGAGTGGAAAGACACAATCTTTCTGGTCCCCCCTATGGTAATATTGTTCCGTGAGGTCCAAGCAGCAGTAGGAAAAGCTAAGAGAACCCCTAGACATGATGGTACTGGGTGAGCCAACAAAAAATGGATGGGAAGATGGTCTTGATACCTCTCAGTTCTAGAGGTCATCCTCTTGCGACTTCGGCTGAGAGCCCTGCCCGGGCACGCCTCCTGTCTCAAGAACAGAGTCTCTCTTTTCCCCATCCCCTCGCCCTCCACACACCCCTCCCAGGGCAAATAGGACCCAGTGCCCCAGTGATAGGGCCCCACACAGGCCTGCTTCTTCAGCCCTGCAATTTGGAGTAAATACTGCAAATCCACAGCTGGCATGGGGGACACCAAGAAGGCCTTGGAGACAACATCTGGATATGCACCTGGGATTCTGCCAGCCCCTCCCTACATCTGGAGTGCAAACCCAGGCCCAGGGTTTGGTTACAAGCCCGACTCAAAGCTGGTGGCACGTGTTTGGAAAGAGCATCTAGTCTGGGTGGAGGGGGTGGAAGCACTTGAGATCAGTGCCAGCTCAGGGCAAGTGCTTGTGGGGCTGGCACAGATCTGAGCTAGTGCTGGGCCTGGGATGGTGGGTGTGGCCACTGTGGCCTCACCATGGGCCCGTTGGGGGAGGAGCAGAGGGGTGTGGGTATTGTGTAAATGTGGGTAAGATTTTCTTTTGCGCCCTCTGACAGCACTTCAAGTTGTTCCCTCTGCATCTGGAGAAAGGGGCCAAACTGTAAAAATTACAGGGTGGGGGCGCCTGGGTGGCTCAGTGGTTGAAGCCTCTGCCTTCGGCTCGGGTCATGATCTCGGGGTCCCAGGATGGAGCCCAGCATAGGGCTCTCTGCTCAGTGGAGAGCCTGCTTCCCCTCCCCCTCTCTGCCTACTTGTGAACTTTGTCTGTCAAATAAATAAATAAAATCTTTAAAAAAAATTACAGGGTGGTGCGCAGGGAAGGTGGCTGGGATTTATACCTGCTGGGTACAAGCTGTGGAATCGGTGTGCCAAGCACTTCATCTAGGCTATCTCCTTTAATTCTTACAACATCCTTACAAAGTAGCTAGTCACTGGCAGAGCTGGGGACAGAACCCAGGTTTATTTCCAACTACTATGCTCTCTGAACTTTGTTTTCAGTGAGATCTCTTTTGGTAATAATCCTGTTTTAATAGTTCCGTTTTAAAAACAGCAGAAGTGAGGCTCAGAAAAGATTAGGTAACATGACCAAGGTCATACCGCCCGTCCAGAATGGAAGCAGACCTTTTCTCAGGCGGCGGAGAAGATGGCGGATGTTCGAACAGAGGGGTGCCTACCAAAAGCGGCTGGCTGTCTTTCAAAACAAGAAGAGGGTCCTGCTTGGAGAAACTGGCAAGAACAAACTCAAGTCCTGCGATATTACAAAAACATTAGTCTGGGCTTCAAGATGCCCAAGGAGGCCACTAAGGGCGACTATGCTGGTAAGAAATGACCCTTTCCTGTTAATGTCTCCACCTGACCAAGATGAAAATGAGATGCAGAGGACCACTGTCATCCACCAAGACTACTCCCATTACATCCGAAAGTGCAGCTGCTGTGAGAGATGCCACAAGAACGTGTCTGTACACCAGTGCCCCACTTCAGGGACCTCCAGACTGGTGATACTGTTCCAGTGGGTGAGTGTCAACCCTTGCGCAAGACTGTGCTCTTCAACGTGCTGAAGGTCAGCAAGGCTGCCGGCTCCAAGAAGCAACTCCAGAAGTTCTAAGACTAGACATCTGCCCATACCTCTGGACAAAATTTATTTTCCTAGTTAATAAATAAATAAATAAATAAATGAGGCAGAACTCAAACCCAGGCTGTGTGCCTTCGATATCAAAGTCTAGGCCTTCCCCACGGCCCCATGCTGGTGACCATTTGCTCAGATCCCTAGCTCAGTGCTCACTCACAACACACAACTTTGAAGGTTCAGAACCTCTGTGATGCTCCTTCAACGAAAGCTTCCCAGGTCTGTGACCCACCCCCTCCTCTACGGCCTCAATCCCAATCAAAGCTCCATCGAAGAAGTGATCCCTAACATTCTGGGCCAAGTCTGCACCAAAATGGTGACAAAGCTGAGCCAGCTATGAAGGAAGGGGAAGTGGAATGGGAGGATTCCAGCTCTACTGATGAAGGACGCTGACTCTATTCCACCTTAAGGGGCCTACCATTTCCAGAGAGTTCCTGGATCCAGACCTGGGGTGGCCATGTCATGGCCCTGCCCCATAAATATACACTTGCTCTCAGTTTACACATAATGTTAGTCTGGGTTCTTATCTCTCGGGGTACTGATTCACATGTTTATTCAAATATTTATGGAAAGTCAGCCCTGAGCACCTCATAGATGGCAGGCCCATGGCCAGGGGCTTATCGCCAGGCCCACCCTATTCTTCTCAAGGTAGACTGAGGTAGATTCTCTTCCTAAGTTCCCGGTAAGCTGGGTTATCCCATCTACCTAACCGATTGCTGGTTTTTTTTCTCCCCAAAATATATCTGTACCAAATATCTCTTATTTGGCCTAGAGGTTGGCAGAAAATGGGGAGTGACTGGTTAATGGGTACAGAGTCTCTTTATGGAGTGATGACAACATTCTATAATGCATTGTAGTGACGGAAGTAAAATTCTGTGAATATACTGAAGCCAATGAACTGTATACTTTGAGTATATAACTTAATTGTATGGCAATGAATTAAATTGAATTAAACTGCTATTCGTTATTATTTCTATTTTTTTTATTTGGGGGGGCAGGGGCAGAGGGAGAGAGAGAATCCTTAAGCAGGCTCCACACCCAGCGCAGAGCCTGATACAGGGCTCAATCTCAACGACCCTGAGATCATGACCTCAGATGAAATCAAGAGTCGGACCCTTAACCAAGTGAGCCACCCAGACGCCCCTAACTAAACCGTTATTTAAAACAAACAAACAAAAATGAGGCCCAGAGAGAGGCAGCAGCTCACTCAAGGCCACATGCAAGTTGACAGAGCAGTTCAGGCCACACTCCAGATGTCCAATTTCTGATTTTGAGGATCTCTTCTATCAGCCTCCCCATGGCCCTAAGCAAGGATAAATGCTGAGGCTGAGCGAGTGTGCAAAGCAGGGCCACCTGCATGCATGCGGGCTGGTGGTTGGGCCTAAAGCAACAGGGTAGGCAGTGGAAAATGCTATAGACCACGGGCTTCAATTTAGGTCTGCCATGAGCATCACCAAGTGCCCCTTTCTGGATCCCAGTGTCCCCGTCTGAAAAGTCAAGCAGTTGAGTCTGGTGTTCCCTTGCGAAAGGCCCCATGAGCTCCAACCCTCTGAGGTTCTTTTTTTTTTTTTTTTTAAGATTTTATTTATTTATTTAACAGAGAGAGAGATCACAAGTAGGCAGAGAGGCAGGCAGAGAGAGAGAGAGAGGAGGAAGCAGGCTCCCTGCTGAGCAGAGTGCCTGATGCAGGACTCGATCCCAGGACTCCAAGATCATGACCTGAGCCAAAGGCAGAGGCTTAACCCACTGAGCCACCCAGGCACCGCAAGACCCCCTGAGGTTTTAATTAGAAAGTCCTCCAAGGTGGAACAAAAAGGTGTGTCAAATATGTGCTGCTTCTCAGAGGGCTACAGGAGGTTCTAGACATAATTGGGCGTTCCAATCGTTGCTCCTCACTGATAGTGACGACCAGGACTTTCCTGTAAGAGTCAAATTCTCTTGGACAATTCCACTACTAAGTTTCCCCAAGGTCTGGCATGTGGGGAGCTCAGTCCTGATTTCCCCCCACCAGCAGTGTTCAGGGATAGAAGAACCCATAATAGAGACCCATTTATCATGTCCTTTGGCAATGTGGAGTACCAGGTTCTCCGCCTGGTGCCCAGGCAGCCCCACCTTGTGTTGAACTTGCCTCCTTGGTGGAGGGAGTGATCGCTAATGGCCACTGGTCTAGCCCCCGCTGGACAGGATGTTTCCACATCAAGCCCCACTTCCTGCCGCTAGCCCTGGGCTCCGGTTCCCCCCTTCTCCTGCCATCTGGTCGCCTGCCCTCTGCCCCCTCCCCTTGCTGGGTGTTTACAGGCTGTCTTATCAGCATGGGGAATCTGGGCCTCACCCAGCTGGCTGCCCTGCCCCGCCCAGCCCAGACAGCCTCCCCAGGGCCCTACCTGCTGTGGTTTCATCACTACAGGCACTATAATCTGGAACCCCCCTTTCACCCCTAGCCGGCAGGGGGTGTGGATGAAGGCTTGCTGCCTGCCAGAGTGAAACCTGAATATTCATAGCGCTTTATCCGCCTTGCCCCAGCTGGGGGAGGGCATGCATTCTTTGTACATTGTCATCATCTCTATCTGCAGGCTATGGGGACAGGAATGAGGTGCTTGGGTCACTGAGAAGGATAACTTTGGCCTGGAGGCCTTGACGGCTCTTCTGTTCTCAACCACCAAGAGATGAGCAGCGGCAAGGCTAGGCTCTGAGAGCACAAGCAGGTTTTCTGTTTTTCTAACTGGAAGTACTGTAAACTGTCCGAGCTCAAGGTGGGACAGAATGAGGGGCCACAGGCTGACTGTGGTGGAGGGGGAAAGGCTAGGGAATCTGTGGGCACAGCCTCGGCCAATCCATGCCTACTTCGGAGTCTCATGATCCCCACACCAAAGGCTGGGATAAGGCCAGAGCTAACCACTGAGCAAGTCCAACGACTTTCCCGGGGGACACAAGGGCTTAGGTTTTTCCATCAAATAAGTTTGAACCAAGGAGGGAGACAGGGATGGGGACAGCAGGCAAACGAACACGCTGCAGGTGACGGACACACCTTGTGGCACTTTGGGCGAAGATCCCGAAAGTGTAAATTCTGACCTGTCCAGAAGCAGGTCTCACAGGGCCAGGGCCTGCTTGCTAAAGCCAACCAAGCCACACAGCAGGAATCGAAGCCACACTCCCAACCCAGGGCATCTTTCAGGAGCTTCCATGTTGCTTGCTGATAAATCAAGGAAAATATATTTAGGCGGCAGATTGCAACATTCGCACTTAGGATAAAATGCCACACTTCATAGAAATTTATGAGATTGTGTCCTTCTAGGCCTCTAGGATATAAATCAATGGTTTGGGGCACTTTGGTGGGAAAGTTTGGAAAACCTCTGCTAAGGCAATTTTGCCATTAATGGGCTATGTAACCACAGGCATACCAAGTCACATGGCTCTCCCAGTCTTGGGCCTCCTGCCCCCCACTCCACTACAGACCTCGTGCTACCCGTAGCTCCTGTGACTGACCCTAGTAGCAGGCCACCATCCCCGCTCCCCTGGAATGACTTCCCCACCACTCTGAAATCACAAACCATTTAATGTTAATGTGTTAGTGAGTGATATTAGGTTAATGTGTCGCCTCTCTCCTTAACACATTTTCTCTGACAAAGGCCATCTGGAGCTACCCTTGTCTTAGTCTAGAGAGTGTCTCCGGGGCAACCGTGGGGCAGCCCAGCAGGTCTGTGAGGCAGGTGGGTATTCTCAGTGGTCTGCCTTACCTCACACCACCAGCCACAGAGCGATCTGGCCCTTACCACCTACTCCCCCCGCCTGTGGGCCCCGTTAGGAAGCTGTATGGAGTGGACGTGCAAGTCTTCGAAACCTAACAAGTAGGCCGGGTGCAGCAGAAAGCCCACTGACCGGATGTGAGGGAGATGAAGTTCCAGTCACAGCCCTGCCTCTGCCCAGCTCCTCCCTCTGAGCTGGCGCCAACTCCTACTCCAGGGCACACATTCAGATCTGGCCGTGGCCATGCCAGCTGCACTCGGCCGAGCTTTACAGTCCGAACTCATCTGCTTGGTTTCCAAAGGTCCTTCACAGTCTGACCCCACCCTACCTACTCAGCCTTGTTTCCCATGATTTCCCAACTCAAGCCTGGGCTTGAAGCCCAGTGGTCTCCTCATGGTCCCCTGAGGGAACATTCCAGGCTCATTCACAGAGTTTCTCAGGCCAGCCATGCCCTTGCTGCTCTGTTTTGGTTAATCAAATAATGCCCATACAGCAAGGTCCCCACCAAGGTCCCCAGACCCATGGAGCTGGTTACACCCTGAGAAGTAGAGTGCACAGCTATGGAGCCCCCTTTTCGAAATGCTGATAGCCCAGATTTGACCACGAGATCTCGTCACACCACACAGGCTTGAACTGCTCTTTAATTATTTCATGCGCCGTCCAATCCATGGGACCAAGGCCTAGCTCTTCTTCTGATTCTACCACAGGTCTGGGCATTCATGAATTAAGTTCATATAAAGTCTCTGTCCAAGGGAGATCTCTAGAATAGACACCCCAGGTCCTGACAGATGTGAGAGCTACAATCTAAGGGTGGGGCTAGGGATGGAGTTGGGGGACAAATGTCCCCAGCCCCCAACATTACTTGTCCTCTCCGGCTCCCTGTCTGTGTTTGGGGAAACATATACCAGCAAGGGTCATTTATTCCAAGCTGCATCGAGAAGGTGGTTCATGATCAATCGGGTCATCTCCCTTTGTACAAAACCACACTGTTTCCACCCTGGGAATATTAGGTGCTGATCTGATCACTGCACTCTCTGGAAAAGATTTCACGATTCTGGATCAGGTCTAAGACAGAAAATGATTCAGCAAAACAGGGTGTGTGGGGTGTCTGGGTGGCTCAGTTGGTTAGGAGTCTCTTTTTCTTTTTTAAGATTTTATTTATTTGAGAGAGAGCACAAACGGTGAAGAGCAGAGGGAGAAGCGTGAGCAGGGAGCCTGACGTGGGACTGGATCCTAGGACTCCAGATCATGACCCGGATGAAGGCAGACACTAATCTACTGAGCTGCCCAGGCGCCCTAGGAGTCTGACTCTTGATTTTGGCTAGGGTCATGATCTCAGAATCTTGCGATCAAGCCCCGTGACGGGCTCCATGCTCAGTGGGGAGTCTGCTTGAGATTCTCAATCCCTCTCCTTTTGCCCCCACCCCTGGCTTGCATGCTCACTTACTCTCTCTAGAAAAAAATAATAATAAATAAATCTTGGGGCACCTGGGTGGCTCAGTGGGTTAAAGCCTCTGCCTTTGGCTCAGGTCATGATCCTGGGGTCCTGGGATTGAGCCCCGCATCAGGCTCTCTGCTCGCGGGGAACCTGCTTCCCCGCCTCTCTCTCTGCCTGCTTCTCTGCCTACTTGTGATCTCTCTCTCTCTCTCTCTGTCTAATAAATAAATAAAAACCTTTAAAAAATAAATCTTTAAAGAAAAAAGAATGGGGTGTGAGTATAACTATATGAAGAAAAGATTTTCATTTTTTTTAAGATTTTATTTATTTATTTATTTGAGAGAAGGAGAGAAAGAGCAAAAGCAGGGGGAGGGGCAGATAAGCAGACTCCCCATTGAGAACAGAGCTTGAGGTGGGGTTTGATCCTAGGACCCCAAGATTATGATCAGAGCTGAAGTCAGATGCTTAACTGAATGAGCCACCCAGGCACCCCGAAGACAAGCTTTTTAAAAAAGAGGTATTACATTGTCTAGGCAAAAAAGGTTGGAAAGGAATACGATTGACATCTATAAAATGATGTATGGAGCAGATAATCATGGGCCCAGTCACCAAATGTGGTTCATAAATGAAGGGCAAATAATAAATAGTCCTATTTTGTATTTGCAAAATATGTAAGTCCTATTTTGCGAATATATAAGTTTGGAAACTTATGGAATTCTTTAGCTGAAGAATATCAATGAAAAGATTAAGCATTATCTATTTTTTAAAATATTTTATTTATTTATTTGACAGAGAGACACACAGTGAGAGAGGAAACACAAGTAGGAGGAGCGGGAGAGGGAGAAGCAGGTTTCCCACCAAGCAGGAAGCCTGATGCGGGGCTCGATCCCAGGACCCTGCGATCATAACCTGAGCCAAAGGCAGACGCCCAATGACTGAACCACCCAGGTGCCCTGATTAAGAATCTTCTAAAGTGACAGTTACATCAGGGCCACCCATGATTATAAAATATCTGTTGTAACAATTACTGTAGGGTGCTTGGATGTCTCAGTCAGTTAAGCCTCTGCCTTTGGCTCAGGTGGTGATCCCATTGGGCTCCCTGATCAGTGGGGAGTCTTCTTCTCCCATCTCTTCTGCCTGCCAGTCCCCCGTGCTTGTGCTCGCTCTCTCTCTCTGTGTCAAATAAATAAGTAAAATATTTTTTTAAATTACTGTAAATAGGATAAATTCGAGTATTAAAAGAAAAGGATATTGACAATCTCATTATAAAATTCATATGAAATTGCAGAATTAAAATAGGCAAAAATAACTCTGAGAAGGAACAAAGTTGGAGGGCTAGCACCACCTGATTTCAAAAAATGATTATAAAGCTACAGTAATCAGAAAAACTGGCATTGGTGGAAAGATAAACAGATCAATCAGCAGAACAGAATACAGAGGGTGCCTGGGTGGCTCAGTCAGTTAAGCATCTGCTTAGGTCATGATCCCAGAGTCCTAGGATCCAGCCAGAAATCCGGCCTTCCTGCTCAGCAGGGAGTCCATTTCTCCCCCTTTCCCTCTGCTCCTGCTCCTGTGCTCTCTCTCACTCACTTTTTTCTCAAATAAATAAATAAATAAATAAAATCTTAAAAAAAAAAACAAAAACAGAATATAGCCCACATCTATAAGGACAGAAATAAGCCCACATATATAAGGACAACTGCAGTAGCCTAACAACAGCTTTTCCAACAAATGGTACTAGAATAATCGGTATCTGTATGTAAAAGGGAAAAAAAAATGAATGTGAATTTACACCTCTCGCTATCTGAAAGAATTAACTCAAAATGGATCAAAGACCAAAATGTAAAGTCTAAAACTATAAAAACTTATAAAAGAAAACATAAGACAAAATATTCGTGACCTTGGGCTACGTGAAGACTTCTTAGAGACCTCACCAAAAGTATGATCCACAAAAGTAAAAATTGATTAGTTGGACTTCATTGATATCAAAATCTTCTGCTCTACAAAAGACACTATAAAAAGAATGAAAAGGCAAGCCAGAGACTCAGAGAAAACCTTCACAAAGCAAGAACAAAGGTCTTGTGTCCAGAATATATAAGAACTCTCCAAACTCAACAAGAAAAACAAATCAATTTTAAAAAGGCCAAAAAAATTTATTTTTAAAAAATATTTTATTTATTTATTTGACAGAGAGAGAGAGAGAGCAAGAGTGCATAAGCAGGGGAAGCGGCAGAGGGAGAGGGAGAAGCAGACTCCCCGCCGAGCAGGGAGCCTGATGTTGGGCTCTATCCCAGGACCCTGAGATCATGACCTGAACTGAAGGCAGACGCTTAACCAACTGAGCCACCCAGGCGCCCCAAAAAGGGGCAAACGATTTAAACAGATACCTTACCAAAGAAGATATATTGGTTATAAGTAAGTACATCATTAGGGAAGTACAAATTAAAACCACAATGAGGGCGCCTGGGTGGCTCAGTGGGTTAAGCCACTGCCTTCGGCTCAGGTCATGATCTCAGGGTCCTGGGATCGAGTCCCGCATCGGGCTCTCTGCTCAGCAGGGAGCCTGCTTCCCTCTCTCTCTCTCTGCCTGCTTCTCCGACTATTTGTGATTTTTCTCTGTCAAATAAATAAATAAAATCTTTAAAAAAAAAATAAAACCACAATGAGATACCACTGCACACCTATTAGAAAGGCAAATTAAAAAGACTCAACCAGGGACGCCTGGGTGGCTCAGTTGGTTGGACGACTGCCTTCAGCTCAGGTCATGATCCTGGAGTCTCAGGATCGAGTCCCGCATCGGACTCCCAGCTCCATGGGGAGTCTGCTTCTCTCTCTGACCTTCTCCTCATTCATGCTCTCTCTCACTGTCTCTCTCTCAAGTAAATAAATAAAATCTTTAAAAAAAAAAAAGACTCAACCAAGTGTTGGTGAGGACACAGAGCAACTAGAACTCACAAATGACTGGTGGGAATGTGAAATAGTACAATCACTTTGGAAAACAGTTTGATGTTTCCTTCTTTTTTTAAAATTTTTTTTAGAAGATTGTATTTATTTATTTATTTATTTGTCAGAGAGGAAGAGAGAGAGAGTGAGCACATAAGCAGGCAGAGAGGCAGGCAGAGGCGGAGAGAGAAGCAGGCTCCCTGCTGAGCAAGGAGCCGGATGCAGGACTCGATCCCAGGACCCTGGGATCATGACCTGAGCCAAAGGCAAGCAGCTTAACCCACTGAGCCACCCAGGCATCCCAGTTTGACAGTTTCTTAAAAAGTTGAAGCTACAGGGACGCCTGGGTGGCTCAGTTGGTTAAGCAGCTGCCTTCGGCTCAGGTCATGATCCCAGCGTCCTGGGATCGAGTCCCACATTAGGCTCCTTGCTCCGCAGGGAGCCTGCTTCTCCCTCTCCCTCTGACTCTGCCTTCCACTCTGTCTGCCTGTGCTCGCTCTCGCTCTCTCTCTGACAAATAAATAAATAAAATCTTAAAAAAAAAAAAAAGTTGAAGCTACAACTACTGTATGATTCAGCCATTCCACCTCTAGGTGTATTTAACCAAAAGGAAAGGACATATATAGCTATGGAAAGATTTGTACATAGTTGTGCACAGCAGCTTTGTTTGTAATAGCCAAACATGGGGTGGGGGAAAGCCACCAAATGTCCGTCAACTGATGAATAAATAATATGTGCTATCTCCATACAATGGAATGCTACCTAGCAATAAAAAAGGAATGAAATATGGATGGATGTAACAGCATGGACAGATCTTAAATATGCCGAATGAAAGAAACCATACAAAAAGAGAGTACATGTGGTATATGATTTCATTATATAAAACTCTAGAAAATGCAAACTATTACAATTAGTAAATAAGCCCTAGAGCTCAAATAAACAGAATAGTAAATATAGCTAACGATATTGTATTATAATCATCAAACTTGCTAAGAGACTAGAGTCTCTTAATCCCACACAGTCTTGAATTGCTCTTTAATCACTAAAAAGAAAGGATAATTATGTACCATGACAGAGGGGCTAATTATCACTACAATGGCAACCATATTATGATATGCAAATAGCTCCCTGTGGGGCTAAGTGCATGTGTATTACTACAGCTCTAGAATTGGGTTTAGATCCTTCAGAGCAGGGCGCCTGGGTGGCTCAGTGGGTTAAAGCCTCTGCCTTCAGCTCAGGTCATGATCCCAGGGTCCTGGGATTGAGCCCCACATCAAGCTCTCTGCTCAGCGGGGAGCCTGCTTCCTCCTCTCTCTCTGCCTGCCTCTCCGCCTACTTGTGATCTCTGTCTGCCAAATAAATAAAAAAATTAAAAAAAAAAAAAGATCCTTCAGAGCAGGAGGCTGGTCCTGCTGTGGTGGTTTTTGTTTGGTTTGTTTGTTTGTTTGTTTGTTTTTGATCAGTAGGGCACCAAGAAAGTGGTCACCTAATGTGATGAGACAGGTGTTTTCTGTGCACGGATTCTCACAGAATCAGCAGACCTGAACTAGCCTCTTTTATCCTCTGGGGAATTATGGGAAAAAGACAAATTATCTACAAAATCTATGTCTAAGTACCTCCTTGCTATCAGGTCATCGGGAATTTGGGGAGGTTAAGACTAATTGCCCACTCTCCCATCCTCCAAGGACTAGCAGTTCTAACCTGAGGGGCGGAGACCAACGGACAGAGTGAAGTGGCTCAGGGGTGGTCCATGGGTGATCCAGTCCTTCCTGGGCAAACACAATCCATCTGATAGCAGATGGAACCTCCAAAGTACTTTCTGGGAGGCCTCGAATGGGGAGGGCGCACAGCTCCTTGGGAACTCTTCTGGGCAAACACAGTGCCCAGCTCCAACCCAAAGCCTCTGGGCATTGGACAAGAATGGACGCATCCATTCAAATTCTAGTGAAAGGAGGGAGAGAGTGAGGAGTGGTTGGTCAGTTGGCTCCCAGAATTCTACACTCAGCAGGGTAAAAACAAGAGACCGATGATTGCTAATTTCTTGTCCAGGATGCAAGGCCTTTGAGGCCTTCTCTCAAAGGAACTAACTTCTCATTCCTGCAGCAATTGATACTTAAGACGAGAGTGGTGAAGAGATAAAGATGGCAATGTTAATAAAAACATGAAGGACTTGATTTTTGCTCTTCATGGCACCACTGCCTGCCACTTAGATACACTATTCCGCACACACATCTTCTCCACACGTCCATCCCCGCACACACGTCCCCTCCTTCTCCTGTGTGATGACAGACTTAACAAAGGGGTAGCAGAAAGATGAGGAAACTCCCTCTCAGTTTCAGAATGGGTATGGCAGGCCTTGCCAATGCTGCCAGAGAAGCGATTGCTCCCTGGAGCTGGCCAAGTCAAGGCTGTGTGAAGGGAAGTGACAACAACAGCTAACACCTGTGGGGCAGTAACTATGTGCCAGGCACCATGCTAAGCACTTCATGTGCAGCATCTCACTGAGTCCTTCCTCTCATGACCCTGTGAGGTGGGTACTAGAACCCAGCACGGTTAAATGACTAGCCCATACTCACACAGTCAGTAAGCAGTAGATCTGGAATGAGAACACAGAGAGCCCGTGCCTCCCACCCCCGGCCCCAAGACAACCCAACTTCTCTGGAAGGATGCTGGGTTAGATTAGAAGAGGAAAGGAAGCTTCAGGAAGGCCAGATGGACTGGGAAGCTGGAAGTTACCGGCATTGGGACAATAAAATGGTCCATCAGGAAAGTGGGAACCTAAGGCAAAGCTTGCTCAGCCTGAGCAAGCTGCTTAACCTCTTTCTTGTTGGTTTAAGAAATGTTCCAGCACTTTCCCTTGCAGACCCTCCTGCATGAAACACCTTTCTCTGAGCCTCCTTCTCCTCCTATAGAAGGCTGGGGTCTCTGCCAAAAAACTCACCTTAGGACATGATTTCCCAGCCAAGAAGTCAGGGCACTCCCGGTGTGTCCCTGCAGTGTTGCAACGTGCTGGGGAGGGGGCAGGGAAAGAGGGCAGTGAGAGAGGGAAAATGATGCGGGGGAGGGGAGGATATGGTGTGTCCCGGTGTTTTTCTCCAGTGAAATGCAACAAGAGCCAAGTTCCCCTCTCCACTCAGCCATGGGAGACACAGAAGTAGCAGAGCAAATATATGGCTAGTCCTTGCCCTTGCCCGGGTGGTCTGGGCAGAAACATATGGGACTCTCTAGACTCTTGGGTTCCCAACTGGCTGAAGAAAGGAAAATCTCTGTCCTCCACCTGAACCTCCCGGCTCTCAGAGAAATCTCAGAATCCTGGGGAAAGGTAGGACCCAACCAGCCCATGCCTGCTCTGAACACCACTGGCGCATCAGTTTTCCTGTCCCTTTGATGTCCTCTACCTCTCTTCCCCTCTCTCCACCCACCTCCTCCAGGGCCTGTGGGGTGGGGGGGGGGTGGACTCAAAATGAAATCCCCTCAGCTTGGGTGGCAAGGAAGCCTGTCTACCCTTTGTGTCTTATTCTTATCCATACACGCAGGGCTCCCTGGGCTCCGGGTCTGGGCCAGCCACTTTCTATCTCCTGGAGTGGAGATCAGGGGGTTTGCGCTGAGCCACCCACACTGGCTGACCTGTTCTTTTATGTGCCATGCATTTGCCAAACAATTATCCAGGCTTCGAAGGTCAGTCTGTGGACAGGGAAGACAGAGAAAGGCATCTTTTCTCCCTTTTCTGCCCAGCCAAATCTCCCCCGCGCCGCCCTCCCCTTCAAGGTCTAGCTCGAGCCTCACAAAGCCTTCCCTCCCTCCTCCAGCGGCGACCTCAGAGCTCTGGCCGCCTCTGGCCCCTACTCCGAGGAGCACAATTAGCACCTGACCAGCCACTGACCTGGCTGCCTGTCCTCGCCTCTGATTGTTTCAGTGTCTTAGTCATCTTTCCCTCACCACCTCCTTCATTTGTCTCCTCCACAGTGCCTAGCACAGGTTGGGCACACAGTAGGTGTTAATAAATGGCTGTTGAATTGAAACTCAGCAGCCCCTGTGAGGTCAGAACCCTCTCAAGCACCCCGACCAGCAGTTCCTTGGCAACCAGCACTGGGGCCGGAGCTAGAGGGCATGACTGACGCGGCCACTATTACTGGCCATGTGAGGCTCAGCGGCCAGAGATTTGCAGGCAGGTTGGTGTTGATGAGAAAAGCCCCTGACCTCTAGGAAAGTGCCCATGGGATTCTGGGTACCTTGGATGAGTTTCCTTTCTCCCCTGCAGAACTAGTTTTCAGTCTGAGAACCTCAAAGGGAATAAATTGGCAGTGAAGCCAGAAACCTCTTTGCAGCTTAGAAATCCTGGAGAGATAACCAAGCCCAGGTTGGGGTCAGACCCAAGCTTGAGAAGAGAAGGCTGCCCAAAGTCCTTCCCAGCTCCGCAGGGGACCTCCAGGAGGTGGTGGGGGTGTGCCAGGAGCCTAGAGGGGCGTTTGGGGGTGGCACTAAGTAATGCTATCCTGCCCCGGCACCCAACAAATCACGACACCTACAGCCCACCAAGGAAGCAGGTCTCCGTTTCCCGGTCATTCATCCAATTCCCAAAGCAGTTCAGACGGTGCATTCAGACTGGAACCCAGCCAGGGTCCCCAGCCAAGGAGAAGCCTCCATGTCTAGGACGCCCAGCTCCCCACACTAGCTCAAGTATTCCAGCCTGACTTCGAATTATGGTTATTTATACAGATGACCTAGATGCTCTCCCTGTCTCCCTCCCACACCCTTCACCCCAAGTCTGGCCTACAACAGAAGCTAAGCTATAGGGCGCCTGGGTGGCTCAGTGGGTTAAGCCGCTGCCTTCGGCTCAGGTCATGATCTCAGAGTCCTGGGATCGAGTCCCGCATCGGGCTCTCTGCTCAGCAGAGAGCCTGCTCCCTCTCTCTCTCTCTCTGGCTGCCTCTCCGTCTACTTGTGATTTCTCTCTGTCAAATTAATAAATAAAATCTTTAAAAAAAAAAAAAAAGAAGCTAAGCTATACACAGTCCTGGAAGGCGTGTGACATCTTCTTCACCTCCATGTTTTCTCACTGCCACTTCAGGGATGCCTGCTATGGGGACTGCTCTTGGCAAATGTTTGTTGAGTGGAATGAGCTTTCGGCACTGTATCAGATAATACCATCACGCTAGTTGGTGCTCACTGTGTGCCATATACTGTTCTAATAAACAGCTTATGTGTATTGAAGGATTTGATCTTCAGAGCAACCTTATGAGGCAGGGCTCACTTGACAAATGGGGCAACTGAGGCATACAACTGACTAGAATCACATAGCTAAGTAAATAGCAAAGCTGGGTTTTAGACTCAGACAGTCTGGCTCTAGGGATGGAAGGTAAAATGAGAAAGTTGGGGGTGGGGCTGGGGGGGGTGGGAAGGCCCAAGGGCAAGCTTAGGAGCAGGGATTTCCCTGGGAAAGCAATCCCCTCAGCCTGCACCTGGCTGGGCCTCTTCAGGGACGACAGCGCTGAATTTTGCAGGCTAGGGGCATTTGGGATAATCTATCAATCAGGCCTATGAAAGAAAGACCACAGCACCCTCATTTTTAGATCCCAACACAGGACAGAGAAGACAGAAGCCACTGTGCCACCACTTAGCACTAGGCAGGGGGAGAGTGGATTTCAGGCCCCCAGCTTGTCCAGGGGTGGGCGCCAGTTCCTGAGCAACCATCGAGCAAACAGTGCAGCAGTGGGAGGAATGCCAGACATAGTTGCAAACAAGCCACTCCTTCGGCTCACAGCTAGAGGCTGGGTGAGGGTGGCAAGGTGGAGCCTGCTCAACCCCCCCCAAACATCTCAGGCTTTGAACAGCCCCAGATACACGCACACGTAGGCAGGCCCTTCTCCACACCGGCAAGGATAACAAGTCCTCCAAGATAGTTAAGTATTTCATTTAACTCAGGACAGCTCATCCGCTAGGCTGTTTCTGCTCTGGGTCTACTCAACCAATGGTTGTTGAGAAAGTGCTTTCTAACCGGTAAAGCTCTGTGTAACTGTGAAGAGGGATTTGCATTCTTACCAGGCAGACAGTTCCCTAGGCACTCTCAGTGCCAAAGTGTCCTGTCTCCCCCAAGGGGAGAGCTAGATCTCTTCCCTTCACCCCTCTCCAACCTGGCACTCAGGCCAGGGGTCAGCTTGCAGGGGGTGAGTCCCTGATGGGCGTGCCCACCAGCTGTTGGGGCCAAGCAGTGGTGGCTCGGGCCCTGGGGTGGTGACCTCACTTCCGCTCCTACCTCCCCACCTCCCTAGCACTCCTCCCATTTGAGGCCCCACCAGGCCAAAATCGAGAAGTCCAAGGTTAACTGTTCCTCCCCACTTTAAGAGCTAATTAAAATGATTAGCCACAATGAACTGTCAAACATTAACCAGAAGAAGCTGCAGGACCAGACAGGCCTCTGTCTCCGGGCAGAGGGATGAGGGGCAGGAATCAAACTGCCATCAAATCCCATGGCCGGGTGGGGGCGGGGGTAGGGGGGGGCAGCCAGGGAGAACCTGGCTGAACCGAGGTACCAAGGGGTTAGGAGGTGACTCTGGTCAGGAAGGCCTTGTCCCTCCACACAGTCCTGAGGGAAGGGCAACAGCGGGTGCGGTGGAGGCACCAGACATTCATAAAGCGGATACCGCCTCAGCAGTTCCCCAAAACAAGGCGCTGCCGGCACGGCACCCCGCGCTGTGAGGCGGCTCAATCCCCTCGCCGGCAGCAGAGGAGGGAGCAGAGAGGCGGGAGAAACCGGGAGAGCGGGAACGCGGGAGCGGGAAGGCGGGCGTCTTGCTCACACGGAAACTCTGGCCCCTGCCAAGAGGTCTCTATTTTGGCGATCCGATTATCCAAGTCATAGGTGTGTGTGTGTGTGTGTGTGTGTGTGTGTGTGTGAGCGCGCGCGCGTGTGTTTTACACCAGTGAGTGTGTGCTTTACACTAAGGCGCCTGGCCCCCCAGAGGCGCTAGGGGCCGCCCAATCAATCTGGCAGCCCCGCCACCGCACGGTCTGACCTCCCGCCCTCGAGCGCCGGGCTTTCGGGGGGCCCTTCTGTCACGATCCGTCCTGTCACGGAACCCTAGCGCCCGCGACGCGGGAAAACCGGCCTCCCACCCTGGCTCGGGAATTCGATTCCGTTTCTAACCCCGGCTCAGAAGCCCGAGTCCCCCCCCACCCCACCCCCCCCCCACACACACACACACGCGGTGGGGCGAGGCAAGGGCGGGACTCAACACGCCGCGGCTCTCCCACCATTCCCTGGGCCCCCAACCCCGACACGCCGGGGCCCGAGCGTCCCCGATCCCGCCCTGAGGCAAACTTTTCGAGGTCCCCGAAGGCTCGAAGAAGCGGCGCCATCGACGTACCTCAGGCCGAATGGGCTCGGTCGCCGGGCTGGGGTCGGTCGCTGCGGTCCCCTCCCCGCTCTGGGGGCCCAGGCGAGGGTCCCAGCTGCCTCCCGCCCTCCCTCAGCCCGCCTTCTCCCCTCGGAAGCCGGGCTGGGCCAGTGGCGCCGGGAACTCGGCGCCGGCGAAAGGAGAAGTGGAAGTTGAGCGCGGCGCCCGGTCGGTCCCCGCGGCCGCCGGGGCCACCGTCCCCCTTCCTCCTTCCCTCCCTCTTTCCTCCCTGCCCGCCTGCCCCCGCGGCCCCGCGCCCGTGACTCACCTCGGCGCCGGGGCAGGCTGGTCCGGGCGGGCGAGGCGCAGGGCTCTCCCACACGTCGCGCCGCCAATGGCAAGTTGGAGGGCGAGATGCAAATACCAGGTGAGACGGCGGCGCCCCTGATAAAACGACTCCGGGGGGCGGGGTGGAGTGCGGGGGGAGCTGGGTGGCCGCCAGGGAGGGCCACGCCGAGGGAAGGGGCGGCGGGGGGCGCCCGGGGAGGGGGCGCGAGCCGGCGGAGACCTGCACTGAGACACCCGAGCGAAAGGGGAAATTGCACTAGAGACACACACGTCCCCGCAGGCGGCGGCTGGGGCGGGCGCGAAGGAGGCAGGGCGGGAGGGAGGGAAGAGCCGGAGGGAGGGACCGACGGGAGGGACCGCGGGCGGGCGGGGTGGCTGAGGGAGCGAGCGAGCGAGCGAGCGAGCGAGGGAGGGACGAGACGTCTTGGTGGAAACAGCGCCCCTCCACCCCTGGCCCGCCGCGGTCGCCAGCACGGCAGGGGGAGCCGTGCCAGGGGCCCGTGCGGCCTCTCCTTCCCCTCACGGCTCGCTCGCCCCCGGGGACGACAAGAGCAGGGCCCCTGAAGAGCCCACGTCGCGCACCCCTTTCTTGGTCCGCGCCCCTCAGTCTGCTGGCACGCGGCGGGTCCCGGGCTCTCGGCTCCCTGTGCGGGGCCCTTCCCGGAGGGAAGCCCCCACCCAAGGCCTGGGAGAGAAATCTACTCCCCGGGGACCCTGGATGGCTGTGTCCAGCCCCCTCGGCCTGCACACAAGCCGGTGGGCTTGACGCCTTTGGCCCACACCACTGCACTCCAGATTATTGAGCGCCTGCTGTGTTCGGACGTGCCGGGAGGGCGAGGGCTGGCAGAGCAGGAGCAGGGGGCGTGAGGCCAGGAGATGCCCAGAGGATGCAGTTCAGGAGCTAGATGCCAAACACTGCAGAATCCGGGGCCAAATCGTATACTTGGGAGTGACTGGAGAGTTTGGGGGACTTCTGAGGGAGCCTAGGGCTCCCAGTGGGGGAGACCAGACCTAAATGAATCAAGGGAAGGGCTGGGTTTGGGGGGAGCCCGACTGCCACAGAAGGTGCAGAGGCAGCCAGAGTTGGGGTACTGGGGAAAAGTTCATGCACCTCTTCTCTCTAAAGCCCTGAACCCCAGTCTCCCATGCTATCTCCCCCTTACCCTCTCCTCTGACCTGCCTGGGCATCCATACAAGCCCCCACTCTCCACCTGATCCCACAGCCAGGAGGCTCTGAGGGAGATGACTGGAAATAGTCACTTCTTACGGTTCTACATAGTCTGGAGGAAGGGCCCATCCAAGCCTCAGCCCTGGCAGCTCCTTAGCAGAAAGCGGGAAAGCTGAAGGGGCCCCAAAGGAGGAACAACCTCTGAAGGGCAGGATGGCCAAAGGGTCTGAAGTTCAGGGACCTGCTCAACCACCAGCATCTGCCTGCTTCCCCAGCCTTGGGAAAGGATGGTCTCTGGCACAGGACTAGGAGACAGGAAAGGTGGTGGATGATGGCAGTGAAGGCAGCTGCAGATTATAGTTTTCTGGGGAAAAACCTAGGGGCTGGACTGGCACTGGCCCTTGAGATTATTTTGCCTACCTATAGGAAGTCCCTGAAATAAGCACCAAGAGCAGATTTCTATTTTTTTCTTTTCTAAGTGGCCATGCTTTCACCAGGGGATTCCTGATCCTGGAGCCTCACCATTCTCTGCTGGTCTCTTGTCCATGAGGCTCCCCTCTCGAAATCGTGGTAAGTCCCAGCCATCCCTAAGCTCCCTTTATCTTGACCTTGAGACTCACTAATAGATACAAACACACATATTTTTCCATTTTGCGAAGAGTTCAGTGGTCCCTAACATCAGACAGACCCGGTTTCCTATTCCAGCTGGACCATTTACCAGCTGTGTGTCTTTGGGCAAGTCACTTAAAGTCTCTGAGCTTCGCTTCCCTTATTTTTAAGTTGGGGATAATAAGAACCTACATCGAATAGCTATGATGATTGGGTGCCTGGGTGATTCAGTTAGTTAAGCATGCGACTCTTAATTTTGGTTCAGGCCCTGATCTCAGAGTTGTGAGATTGAGCCCTGTGTCCAGCTCCGCTCAGCACTGAGCATGGAGCCTGTTTAAGATTCTCTCTCTGCCCCTTCTCCCCATCCCTCTCCAGAAGAAAGAAAGAAAGAAAGAAAGAAAGAAAGAAAGAAAGAAAGAAAGAAAGAAAGAAAAAAGAAAAAGAAAGAAAAGAGAAGAAAAAGAAAGAAAGAAAGAAAGAAAAGAGAAAAAGAAAGAAAGAGAAAGAAAAGAAAAGATAAAGAAAAAGAAAGAAAGAAAGAAAGAAAGAAAGATGGAGAAAGGAAGGAAGGAAGGAAGGAAGGGCTGCTGGGGCGCCAGGGTGGCTCACTCCATTGAGCATCTGCCTTCGGCTCAGGTCATGATCTTGGAGTCCCAGGATGGAGTCCTACATTGGGAACTCTGCTCATTGGGGAGTCTGCTTCTTCCTCTGACCCTCCCCCTCGTGCTTTCTCTCTCCCACTCTCTTTTACTCAAATAAATAAATAAAGCTTTTTTAAAAAGTGAAAAGAGGACACCTGGGTGGCTCAGTGGGTTAAGCCTCTGTCTCTGGCTCAGGTCATGATCTCAGGGTCCTGGGATCGAGTCCCACATTGGGCTTTTTGCTCAGCAGGGAGCCTACTTCCTCCTCTCTCTTTGCCTGCCTCTCTGCCTACTTGTGATCTTTCTCTGTGTGTCAAATAAATAAATAAAATCTTTTTTAAAAAAGTGAAAAGAAAGGCTGTGATGACAATTGAATGAGATAACCTGTGGCTACAGCAGTAGTGCCTGGTGCCTAATAAGCCCTCAATCAATGTTAGCTACCTTCAGCAGCATCTTCATCCATGTTTCAATTTTTCTCAACCCCAGCTCTCAGAAGAATGTCTGAGAAGGCCAGGCCAGAAGCTGCTGAGGGTTAAAGGTGGATACCTCCTAAGAGTGTGGCTTAAACCAGAGCTGAAGCCTCAAGGCACGGAAAAGCCAGAGGAAAAGTCTTCTTCTTGGGAAGGGCAGGGGGAGAGGGCACCGCGCCAACGAGCTAACAAGTAACCGGTGTCCGCCCAAGTACCTGCCAATGACCTGGAGTCCACCTGTGGGAATCCCGTAAGTTCCCACCTTCCCCAGACACTGAAAACTAACCACGGCCCCAGGGTCTGGGAACTGTGGCCAAAGCAAACCCCACCCCCCCTTGATGAAAGTCTTGCGCTGACCTCGAGCTGGGGAGCCGTGGGCCGCAGCAGTGACACTCGGCCCCATGGCTCCAGGTCAGCCAGGCTGCCCTTCCCGATGACCTTGCTGCTCCCCAGCCTGCCAGCCCTTCTCCACCCGGCTCCCCGCTCTTCCATTTGCCCATTGGGTGAGCCCCAGCCAGGTGGGGCCCGCCGACTGAGATCACTACTCCTGACGACAGCCACGCTGTCTCTGCCAGTGGCTCAGTTCCTGACTTGGCAGGAATTCCCCTTCTCGAGTTGCCCATGAATGCCCAGGCTCCGCTGCCCCATCCAGTGTGCACTCTCAGCCTCTCTCCTTCCAGCCTGTCCCTGCCCCAACTCCTATTCAGTCCTCTCAAGCCTCAGAACCTGGGTCCTTCCAAGAGCAGCGGGCCTCCTGGCTGCCCATAGCCTGTGCAGGACCAGCTCGCTGGCCACTCCTGGGTTCAACCTGCCTTTCCACCTTGGCAGCTTTCTCAGCCCTTCTTTGTCTCCTCTTTCAAGCAGTGCCTATGTTCCTCTGCAAATCACCCCAGCTTCTTTAGAGACAAGGTAGCTGGTGGCTTCCCCTCTTCCTTTAACCCCTTGGCCTCAGCAAATTCTATTCGAACCTGTGGCTAGAACAAAACACCACAGTGCCACAGATTCTGTAGCCATGGCCCTGACTTTCCACTACAGACACAAGCTAGAAAAGTCACCCATCAATCAGACTTTCAGAATGAGAACCATATTCAAAAGCCCAGAGAGAAGTTATAGTTTAAAAGAAATCCTTGGAAGCCTGGGTGGCTCAGTTGGTTAAGCAGCTGCCTTCGACTCAGGTCATGATCCCAGCGTCCTGGGATCGAGTCCCACATCGGGCTCCTTGCTCCGCAGGGAGCCTGCTTCTCCCTCTGACTCTGCCTTCCACTCTGTCTGCCTGTGCTCGCTCTCGCTCGCTCTCTCTCTGACAAATAAATAAAATATTTTAAAAATAAATAAATAAATAAAAGAAATCCTCCCACCTGTGAAGCTGAGAAGCCCCTTGTAATCCTTTCTGTCCAAACAGCAGCCCTTCCTTTGTTGAAATGTTCAGTAACTCTGGATTTGCCTCTACTGGGCTTACATGACAAGGCCCTAGAAAGCTCCAAATGGCAAATAGAAATCTCTACATCCCAGGTGGTGACTGAGCATCATAAAAAGTGTTTCTTCTAAAAAGGTTGTTGCGTCGCAGGCTCCTGGATGGCTCAGTTGGTTAAGCTTCTGCCTTCGGCTCAGGTCATGATCCCGTGTTCCTGGGATCCAGTCCCACATCTGGCTCTCAGCGGGGAGCCTGTTTCTCCCTCTGCCGCTCTCCCTGCTTATGCTCTCTCTCTCTCTCTGACAAATAAATAAATTTTTTTTTAAAGATGGTTGGATAACTGTGAAAGATAAGAATTCCTTGAGATAGGTCATACCCAAGTGTTCCTTCCCCAGATGGTCTTCTCTTGCTCAGGTCCATCTTGGGAACTGACGAGGGTGGGAGCAGGTGTGCTCAGGCCAAAGCACAGGCATGCAGATGGGAAGGTGTAGTTGGGAGCAACTTCCCAGATCGTGACTTTGATCTGGTCAGCCACCTTCTTTGGCTGAGGCTCTTGGGAAGTCACTTGGTTCCACCCCCTACCCCCCTACCCCCACAACGCTGCTCTCATTAAAATGGAGAGTTACACATTTCCCTTCCAGGCCTCGGCTGGGATAGGCTCCACCACCATAAGATCCCCTGCAAAACTTCAGAGATCCACTCGGTTTCAGTTCTTGGAAGCCTGGATGGCAGTTCAGGGGTCTGCCTGGAGTGAGATGACGACATTACCTAGCAGGTGCTGCGGTCCTTGAGTCAGTGCTCCCTATGTCCATCCTGGCTTTGGTGACTTCTGGGAGGAGCTGTTCCCACCGCATGCACTGCTGGGAGTGGGCCAAGTGTTGAAACAGATTCAGTGCCCTTCAGGCCAGCCCTCTTGGGTTGGTGGGAGATTTTTGAGGTGGGATGGGGGAGGAGGACCCAGTCATTTGATTCATTTGCCAAAAATGAGAAAGAAGTGGCTTCAAGCAGTGCTCAGCAAATGAGGGCAAGTCCCCTAGAGTCTACTGGCCTCTAGCCCCTATCCTGGAGCCAGGGATCAGCTTGGAAAAGTCCCCAGGACCAGGGCCAAGGACAGGCACTTACTCTGGGGCACCTATCAGAGGCAGTGCGGCATCCGGAGTTTTGGGGGCACTGTCCAGTGGAGTCGGGGTTATCTCCTCAACCTCTGCCATCTGCTAGGGTAACCCCCATCTCGTGTGGCTGGCAGCCTCCCTGCGCTCTGTAGCCCTTGTGGAGATTCCAAATGACACTCCAAAGGCGCCTCCCTTCACGGCCTGCAAGGAAAAACGTGGGACCTTGGCCCAGCGGACTGCTGCTGGGGGGGCAGAGACCGGGATGGAGGCATGGAGGGATGCCAACAAATAAAGGCTTTCCTGGAGGAGGGCACCACATGATTTCTGTGGCCCCTTAAGTGTGCTGGCGACAGGCAACAGGCAGCTATAAGCTGGGTGTTCCCTTCTCAGATGGAGAGGAGGCTCAGGGGAGTGGGTGAGACACCAGTCACATCACATGTGGTGCTACATGTTATATACATGGTGAATAGCGACCCCTGGAGTTGTGCTCGGAAGTGGCAGTAGGGACAGACCCAGGAGAGGTGGGGATGGGGTGCTTGGATGGAAGGAGAGATCGGGAAGGGCTCCCGATCTCTGAGACACCAGAGTAGGGACACCAGGCCGGACTCCAGATCCTCGGGTCTGGGGATGAAGTAGAGGAGTGGGGAGAGGGTGTGAGGGGGCCTGGAGGGCCTGAATTCCCCCTACTTCACATCCTGCCAAGGGGCGGTTCTGGGCTGAGGTTTGTATCAGGGGGCAGAGGATTCTGCTTTTTGGGGATTGCCCTATCCCACAGGGAGACAGGCACCAGACAGAGACCCAATAGGACGGCAGCCACGCAGCTTCCCCACCCTGCTGTCCCAACGGGGGTCGGGGTCAAGGGTTGTTGTTGTTGTCTCATCCAGAAAAAAATACATTTAATGTCTATAAAGGTGCAGTATGAGTCATTTCACGGAATGTCTAGGCCCCTTCATTGGCAGCAAACAAACTTTCCAGCCCTCTTTTGAGGAAGCCATCCAACTCGGCTGCTGCTGCTGGCTTTGTATGTGAGAGAGTGTGTGTGTGTGTGTGGGTCTTCGTGCGGGATGGGTCTCCATAAGGTCTTGTCTGCCTATGTGGGTGTCCATGTGGGTCTCTCAGATGTGAGTGAGGGCGCAATCACGGCAGGAAGGTGGGGTGTGTGTGTGTGTGTGTGTGTGTGTTGCGGGCACGCGCGTGCACACATGCATGTGTGTGAGCTTGACTCTTGGATGTGAGTGGCAAGTCCCCTCGTGTGTGTGTGTGTGTGTGTGTGTGTGTTTGTGGGCGTGTGTGTGTCTGCAAGGCAGCATGGTATGTGAGCCTGTGTGTCTGAGGGTGTCTACGTGTACATTTTTTTCCTCATCACTGCCAAATTATCTTCCCATCTCTCCCCTCCGAAGTGAAGGGCTGGCGGAGGGAAGCTAGTGATCCAAAAGGGGGGCAGCTGGGGAGGGAAGAGGGACTGGAGGAAAACCAAAGCAATTCCACTCGTCGGAGGAAAGTGTCAGCCAAGGATGAAACTGAAACCGAGGCACCAGCACTCTGGGATCGTCCTGGGGCTTCGGTTCCTCCCACTCCCCCGCCCCCTCCAGCCGGCTGTGGAGATTAGTCAGCCTGAAATTCCCATTCCTACAGCCTGGACTTGGGGGCTGAGGCTGTGAGGCTGGGCTAGAAATTGGCCTGTGGTTAGCACGTGACCCCATTAGCGCCCATTATCACATTAACACAAATTAGTATATCAGATCCTCTCCCAGTCACCTAGTGGGGCACAGGGCCAGGCTGGAGGGAGAGGCCACAGCTCAGGCCCTGCTCCGTGGAGGAGAAGCCAGCATGAGGGCATCAGGGGAGTGGACAGGCTGAGGACTGCTGCAGGCCCGGTTAGGGACCGAAAGGGGATAGAGACATCAAGTTTGACACGATGATCCTTTTCCTAGGTCGTGCTCTGGGAGGAGACACCTTGGGGAGGGGGTTAGTTGAAAGGAGGGGGTTTCCAGGAATAGCTGGGCACCGCCCTGTAGGAGGGAGGCCCGGACTCTGAGGTCTGGGCAGGAGACAGACGGTATTTCTCCTGGCACACAGTGAAACACAGTGAAACGTTTAGGATCCTTCGGGTTGGTTTTTCTTTCTTTCTTTCTTTTTTTTTTTTAACCCCTTTCCTCTTCTTTATGGAAAATCCTAAGGATAACTTTCTCAGATGGCTGTGGACATCCTGAAAGCAGGGGAGCTGGACTGACTGACAGAGGAGAAGAGGCACCCAGAACACTAGCACAGTGCATGGCTTTGATGTCTTGGCACAGAAATGGGAGATAAACCCTACCCATATATTTCTATGTTAAGTTGTATCATGGGAATAGCCACTGGAGCCTCTGGAAAGGTTGAGGCTGCAGCCCCCAACAATTTTTTTTTCCAGCTTAAATGTGTCTGGCCACAGGTTATTTTTGTGCCTTGATACTTTTAATATGTTAACTAAAGAGCCACCACAGAACCATGAACCAACACGGGAAGGTCAGCAGCGTCATGACTTGTAGAGCTCAGGGTCTGCAAGGAGGTAGAACACAAAGCTCTATCTACTGAGAACAGGGTTGTAAGTTTGAGCCCCAAATGGGCCTCTTAGCTTTTTTTCTTCTATAGCTGCCAAAGACTGAATTGAGACGCGCAGAATCCCTAACCATCGCTTTACAGGCTTACATCCAGCCCAAAGCTGAACCCCTGCCCCTCATCTAGGCTGAGTCCTGGTTCCAGACTGCACCCCAGCCCCAGCCCTAGTCTATCCCGGTGCAGGAGATGCATTCTGGGTCTCAGGAGAGCCAGGCTAGAGAGTGGCTGTTCAGGGAAACCCACCCCCAACGCCCCGAGACGCGACTCAAAGTTTCCATTCTACTGCCCGCGGGTCAAGAGAGCCATCCCCGGAGAGGAAAGACGGCCCCTAAACCACAATCCCTTTGCTGAAGGTGAGCCGCCCCAAGCTCTGCGGGGCCGGGGAGGTGGCCCAAGGGACTATTAAGAAGCACGCAGGAGCCAGCCCCATGCCGCGGCGCTAGCGCAGCAGGTCGGATCTCCGGACTCTCCCGCCACTTCCGTGGGAGCGCGAGGTCCGAGGGCCAGTGGAGGTTCTGGCTGCCCCTCCCGCCTTTCCCTCGCCTCCCCCACCGCCCCGCCCGGCCCCTTTCTGGGCTCGCGCGCCTCCCAGCCCCGATCCGCTCAGGGGCCGGGCTCCACCCCCGACCCCCCAGCAGTGCGCCCAGGGCGCCTCTGCAGCGCCACCTGCAGGCGGAACGCGCGCAGCGCGGCGTCTCGGGCCGAGGCGGGAACTGGCGACCGTGAGGGTGGAGGAGGAGGAGAGGAGAGGTCGGCTCCTCTGCCCGGGAGCTTTCCTGGCCCGCGCGCGGCCTCCCCTCGCCATCCCAGCCCCGAGCGACCTGGCCCCTCTGAGCTCTGCCCCGCGCCCTGCCCGGCGCCGACGGCCAGGGCTCCGACCTTCCACTCCTGCTGCTGCACTCTGAGCGGCCTCCTGCCCCGGGCGCCTCTTCTCGGGAAGCAATGAAGTCACACTGAGCCCGCTCCGCTGACTCATGAGAATCCTCCCCCCTCCCCGGCACACCCCTTGAAACTTCCCCCTCAATCCCTTCTTTCCTGCTCCCGCCCCCCCCTCCTCCCGTCCCATCAGGCGAGTAGGGGCGGCTCCGGGAGGACTCCCGGGGAGGACTCAGTGAGGCAGCTGGGAGAGAAGTGGCCGGCGAGAGTCCCCACGGAGACATCCGTTTTTCTGTCCCCACCTGGCCACTCCACGCTCTTCTGGGGCGCACAGGGAATGTCCTGGGGGAGCTGAATGTTTGCAACCTCCCGCAGAGCTCCCACCATGGTATTCTTTTGTAATTATCCACCTCACATTGTGCGCGCCTGCTGAGAGCGGGGCGCCCCGGGACCTCCTTCCCCCCTCTGGGCCCGGAGTTCACCTCGTAGCTGAGGTCACTTTGGAGCCTCCTGTTGGGATGAACGAGGGCTTGCACCACCAAAGGGACAAGTGTAGGGTGTTCTGAGCTGTGAGCTGCCCTCCATCCCTGCATTAAGTCAAGCTGATGTCTTGAAAGGTCACTGTGGCCCTTTCTCCTAGGACTCGGCACTGGCCCAGTCCAGGTGGAGGTGGGAGCGACTTTGAGACCAAGGATTCCCTGTTCCCAGCACTCCCCGCCTCCCCCCACCCCCACTGTGCGGCTAGTTTGAGGACTCCCACTGGAGTAGACCAGAATCCCCTGACAGTTGTTTGGGATATGAGTCTCAACAAAGTGGCTGAGGGCCTCAGGGCCTGATCGGAGAAGGCTTCAAGCTGGAGGGGCTCTGCTGGCCTCCCTGAAACACCTAAAACTCCCCTTTCACCCTGGTGGGGCAGTGATCCTTAAGCATTCTTGTCCACCCAGCAAATCATGGTGCTGGATTTTCTTACCTTCCCTTTATACAGTTTCTAGCTGTCTCTATGCTTAAGAGCTGGGTGGTAAAGCTTGCAAGCTTCCTGGCTCTCTTGTCAGCACTTGGGGACATGGTTCTGCCAAGGCCATAACCAATGTGAAAATGGCCATGGACCAAGAGCAAAGTGGGTGTATAGGCTGGTTTAGGGCCTCAGGCCTTATGTGGCACGAGGGACAGTGTTATGAACTCTTCTGTCAGCATCAGGGTGATGGCTACTCTGGGTTATGGTGGCTTTCCAGTCACCAGCTCTGCAGGGTGTGTTTGTTGGCAATTGGGAACCATTAAATGGTTGGGCAGAGATGTATGTGCTCAGATCATGGCTAAGAATAGTCCTTCCATAAAACTTTGCTGGGGGTAATTCTGGGCTTGAAGTCAACATTTTTTAGGGGCGGAAGGATGCCACCTTTCCTGGAGCCCAGTTTTTAGTCTGTCAACCTCTCCATGGAGAACAAATAAGGCAAGGTGCAATTTCTAGGGGGTCATAGGGTTTCTGGCTGTAACTTGCTGGATCAAAGAAGAATCACAAGCCATAGATTAAAAAAACAAAACCCCAAAAAACCAAACCTGTAAATCTAGTTGAGCCGAAGGGACAGCAGAGGCCATGTGGGGAGACACTTGTCAAGAGTTTTGAGTCCTATTAGCGTCTGCTCTAGACCTTAGAGATGAAAGACAACTGAGCCAGTGGCAAGGTGAACACAGTCCCGCGCACGCTCCTGAGAGACTTTTCTATACACAGGAGGTTCGAACTGAGAGTAGAGGGATAATCTAGTTTGTTCCCCTCAGTTTACAGATGAAGCTACGGAGACCTAGGTAAGTAGCTGCCCCGGGCCATTCACGTCAAACAGCAGTGCTGGGACTCAGAGCCAGGAATGCTCTTTGCACTGTGCTCCACGGCTGGGAGAAAAAAACCAAAAACAGAAACATGGGCAGAGAGCACTTATCGGAACCTGAGGAAGACACACAGGGAGGAAGAAAGCAAGCAAGGGAGACTGCAGAGATTCTGAGAGGAAGGACAAAAAATGAAGGGGCTGAGGAAAAGTGAAGAGAAAGAGGTGTATTCTCTTCGGGCAAGAAGAGCATCAGTCCATCCTCTGTAATAAGCACCGTACACCGGTTCACTTCAGCACAGTAAACGTATTCATATTTCATTTGTAGAGATGACAGAGAGGATACAACCATAGGATGGAGTGCTTTGGTCAGTGAAAGAAAAGCCTAGACTAGAGAGAAGCAGACCAGTACAGCACTGTGAGGAATCGCGAAGGTCCCTTGTGAACTCTCCCAGCAGACTCCCAGCACCGGTGTTGTGGGGATGGACCCCACTGCCCCTGCCGGTGGGATCAGGTTGTGAGGGCAGGGACTACGTGTTACTCATTTTCTTATCTCCAGGGCCTACTGCACCGTGGCATGCAGTGACTGTATGGTACGTGTTTCCTAGCTGACCAATAACTGCATTCACGAGTCTGTGGATTTGTAAATTCAGCGCCCATGGTTGGGGCTCCTCCAGAAGCATCTCTGCGCTGCACGGCAAGTGCCAAGGCATCGGAGTTGGGGGGACCTGCCCGGGAAGCCAGGCACCTCTGTCCGCAGACACCAGATGCAACTCCTGGGCTTTTTTCCCAAGTGACGCACAGACCTCAGAGGCCTCACTGGGGCGTCTTGGGGAAGGCACAAGATGAGGCAAAGTTCATGAGGGACTCTGCCTGGCAATGGGCTTCTGGCAGATACATTGGTTTTTTACCTCCAAATTGCCAACGCCTACCAGCCAAAGAGCACCAGGACCCTCCTGGGGTTGGACAAGTTAGGGCTACTGCTCACTGCAGTCCAGGGAATGCACACCATGGGGAAGCACAGGGTGTGTCGGGAACAGGGTACCAGGAACGGTTTATTAGAAATTTGGGCCAGGCTGGGTGACTTGGGGGAGGGCTGAAGGAAGCAGGGCTTTACTTTGGATTGGATGCTGTCAAGAAGCTCGAAATCATCCAACAAGTAGGTGCCTTATTCGATACATTTTACCCCCTAGGAGGGCAGACGAGAGTGAGGCCCAAGTGGTAATTGGTAAGGCAGCAGCAATCGCTCACATGAGACGGTATGGGGGTGGGCGGGTGTTGGTCATCTCTGTGGTTTGGGCAACGTTCATGTTTTTGTCTGTGTTCACACATGATTATGAAGTGGCCTTGTTTTCGTCTACATCCAACCATGGTCAGAGTGGCTGTGTGCAATGCTAACATCTTGTGAATCTGTTTACATTCAATAGAGTACCCTGGCCTAACGGTGAGCACCAGGCCCTTCGGAGCAACACCACTGCCTGCTGACAGTCCCAGGCCAACCTCCAGATGTCAGGGGCTGCATTTCTCTTTCTCAAACTATCCATTTGGAGATGATCCCTGTTTTCCAACCAGGGCTTGGCAGTCCAGTATCTAAATATTTCGACCCTCCCTGTACTCTGACCCAGTCACACCCATCTGTAGAACCAGCCAGGCAAGGGAACGTCATCACTGGCTTGGGCTGTGTGTCTATGTGTGTGGTTTTGTGTACATGTGTCTGTGCCCGCCAGAAATTCCCTGATAAGTTGGGAAAGAGGCCAGAGCGGGGGGGGGGGTGTTCTACTTCACCTCTAGGCACAGCAGGCCTTGCCCTCTGCTCAAGAGAGCAAGGCACTGGGGTTGGGTCCCAGCAATCTCCAGGGAAGTAAGGGTGCCCTGCTTTAGGTGGAGTCAGGGAAGGACAGAGGGATATTGTGGCAGCCAAACTTTAGAGGAGCGGGAAAGGGAAGGGGTAGGGGTGGAAGAGAGGGGAGTGTTCCTTTGTATAAATGGGTCTCTAGAGAAGCCGTGGATTTTTCTTCAAGGAAGCAGCCTGCAGTAGGTCACTGTGGATCCCCACCCCCATCCCTTCTGCTTTAAGCCTCTTGTCTCCCAAATGGGCCCTGTTGATTAGGAAAACAACAAAGTCATGTATGTTGACCTCATCCTCCACTAAGAGGCTTACTCTGACTCCTTTCCAGTCAAACATACTTCCTTCACTCAGGTCCATCTGTCCAGCTGAAGTGTGAGCGCGTCTCCTGGGTGCCTCCGAGGCACTATGATGTGGTGTCAAGGTGCCATCAGACAGCATTCGTAAAATGGAAAAGTGAAATTGAAGTCAGGAGGGTGGGCTCCAAACACCCAGCATTTTGGCAGAGCCCCAAGCCTTCTCTGCAGGGCGTGGCTGGCCCTGAACTGCACTGTGCGGTGGCCCAGCTGCTCCCAGCAGCTCTCAGGGGCCAGAACTCGACTGGTCCTGCCCTTCTTCTGTCTGGTTAGAAAAAGGTCTCTGCAGTCCTTGGGGGCCTGGACAGATCAAACGTGTCCTGGATATCTGTGGCAAGTCTCAGCAGCGGGTGAAGTAATGGGGGTCTGATAACCTGGATTACAGAGAACAGAGGTTCCAAGGCAGAGGGTCGTTTTTGCAGCAAGCCCTGTTATCTAGCATCATCCAACCAAGCGACGAAGGACTTGTTCAGGACTCCGTTGGGGTTTGGGGGGATGGGGCACATTATCCTCATTCTGAGAAAAACAAAAAAAGTCTCTGTTCTGGGATAGCTTACTACTGATTCAGGGAGTGAACCTTAATGATGCGGAGAATGACTTAATGAACAATCAAGTTCAAAGGTAGTAGGTGCAATTGGAGTTCAGACATGAAATCATGCACGGGCACTAATCCAATTGATACCACGTTACCAAGGTGCAATTTCATCTGGGCCTTGGGAGGTGAGCAAGAGGGGATAGGTGAAAGGGAGCAGTGATGACATTCCAGATGTGGTGAGCACGAACAGTTTAAGGGTGTGAATAAACCAGATGTGTATGTGTGCATGAGTCTGTTGTGGGGAAGGAGGCAGGATGGGGACAGGAGGGCTGAGGTTGGGAGCTCTGTGGAAGACTTTGGACCTGGTATGCTTGATGACAAGGAGTCACTGTACATTCTTCACCTGGGGGTTGGAGGCACAGCTGGGAGGCCATGAACTAACTGACGCTTTAGGAAGTGGTCTAGCAGGGTGCCTGGGTGGCTCAGTCCTTAAGCAGCTGCCTTCAGCTCAGGTCATGATCCCGGGGTCCTGAGATCGAGTCTTGCATCGGGCTCCCTGCTCAGGGGGAAGCCTGCTTCTCCCTCTCCCACTCCCTCTATTTGTATTCCCTCTCTCGCTGTCTCTCTCTCTCTGTGTCAAATAAATAAAATCTTTAAGAAAAAAGGAAGTGATCTAGCATCAGAAGTTGACTGAGGACGGTTGCTCTGGCTGATCTCCATTCTTGGTGTGTCCACAGTAGTTTGTGTCTTTTTATGGACACATCTGTATGATACTCCTGTGTTCACGTGTCTGCCTTCCTCAGAAGCCAGGAGTTCCTGAAGTGGCCATGTTTCCTTCATCTTCCTATTCTGACATCTACCTGACTCACAGCAGGCAGTCAAGGAACACTGACTAGATGAATAAATCATTTCATTTTACTTAGCTGAAGTACAGTGACATGCTATACAAGGATAACAACTGTCAAAAAATTAGACTAAATTGCACATACGACTAAAGAAAGACAAATTGCAATTTGATCTTTTAAAAGAGGATTTGTGAACTGCTTCAGGATCTTAGAACCACAGCCGTCTTTGTAAGTAGCAATGAGCACCACAGAATCAGTCCTATTTCATAGGCTGCTCAGTGAGTTTTCAACATATGGATGTGGATGCGCCATGGATCAGATCATATTTCACTAAACCTGCATACATAGTGAGAACCTGTCCTAGTGCAGCTATTTCTTTTTTTAAAAAGATTTTAAGTAGGGGCACCTGGGTGGCTCAGTGGGTTAAAGCCTCTGCCTTCGGCTCAGGTCATGATCCCAGGGTCCTGGGATCGAGCCCCGAATCGGGCTCTGCTCGGCGGGGAGCCTGCTTCCTCCTCTCTCTCTGCCTGCCTCTCTGCCTAGTTGTGATCTCTCTCTCTGTCAAATAAATAAATAAAATCTTTAAAAAAAAATTTAAGTCATCTCTACACCCTATGTGGGGCTCAAACTCATGACCCTGAGATCAAGACTTACATGCTCTTCTCACTGGGCCTGCTGGGTGCCCCAAGATTTGATTTTTAAAAGTTCATTTGAAATTTTATTTTATTTTATTTTTTTAAAAGATTTTATTTATTTATTTGACAGACAGAGATCACAAGTAGGCAGAGAGGCAGGCAGAGAGAGAGGAGGAAGCAGGCTCCCCGCCGAGCAGAGCCCGATTCGGGGCTCGATCCCAGGACCCTGGGATCATGACCTGAGCCGAAGGCAGAGGCTTTAACCCACTGAGCCACCCAGGCGCCCCTCATTTGAAATTTTAAAAAAATGAGTTGATTTATGAAACCCTCACTTCTGTTCTCAGGAAATCATCTGTAGAATGAGGTGTGTCTATAAGCCTATTTTCGGCAAAAAGGGTGAGGGAAGAGCAGATTTCCAGTTTGAGGGACGGGGCATGAAGGATCGAGAGACGGGAGTTGAGAGATGACAATCCCTCAAGGATTCAGTCTCCAGGCTTAGCCATGAAGCACCAGGTCTCTGCACCCTTGTTTCTTCGGCAGTAAGTGACCTTTCTGGCCCCTGGCGGGTCCAAGCCCGTTCTGAGCGGGACGACAGGAACTGTTCCAGGTAAAGCAGTAAAGCAGAGTCTGCTCCATGTGTTTCTGTGTTCACTCATTTAACAGTGGATGGGGCCAGAGACACATTCAGGGAACTGAAAGCAGCTGAATGTGGAGCAGGGAATACGAGGCTGAGAAAACTCATGCACTTGGTAAGAACTCCAGTGTGCTTGTTCGCTGAGATGCACAACTTTCCTCCCCTCGCCCACCCGTTCCCTTTCAAAGAGAACAGAATTTAATTTAGAAGAATCAGGTTTTATTTAGTGATGTGAACATTAAGAATCTGCCTACATGGTTGAGATATTCACAAAGGACTTTACCATTCAAACTCATACATACAGAGGAAGTGTGCTGAATAAAAAATGCTCCTTTACTCATCCGAGCTGCTGTCAGGGACAGCAAAGTGCTTGCCTGTTGCACTGGGGGGCTTCAGTCTTCATGAATGTTGAAGAGTTTGGCTACTTCATTGAGATCTTCATGTTGCTCACCGTCCTTAATGATCTGAGGGAGAGAGGAACAGTGGGTCACTGGCTTGCTTTGTGTGCGCCAGGCCAGCCTGCACAATGGGGGGGCCTGGGCCAACGCCCACATCGCCCTGGGAGCTGTGGGAATAGCCCTCTGTTAACCCCAAATGAGTGTATGCCAACTCCCTGGCCACCCAGCCAAGTCCTAACTAAAAACGAAATGCTCCCGAGCCAAGGCTACACCTTTGTTCTGCTTAGGCACGGTCTGACCCAGGTGGACAATGCACAGCAGGGCACCCGATGACGTCCCGGGCGTGTTTTCCGGCCCACAGGTCCCATCTTCCTCAAGGAGCTCTGATGAGTACCCACCTTCCTTGCTATTGGCATTCGGTTGAAGATGTTCCACAGCACGATCCCTACCACCACTTTGTCCCTGAGGTAGAAGATGACACCTTTGCCGTAGTCCTCCCCTTGGGCAGGGGCCTGGGGGACTGCAGGACTGCTGGGAGGAACGGCGATCTCTGAGTCCTCAGACTCTGTCTCACTCTCGGAGCGGATACCAGTCCCTGTGGCCAATCCCCAGAACAAACAAAATCAAAATGAGAGTCAGTTATGAACTTAGGAAATTCTAGAAGGCAAGTATCTTTCGACACCTGCTTCAAGCTGCTCCTAGAGGATTTGTTTTTATGCCCCCGTAGTAAGCACTTAGAAAGTAAAGCCTTCTCCAGCTCCTCTCCATTGGCAAAGCCGACAAAAGCTCTTCCTTGCCGGCCCCAGGGCACGGCGTCAGTCTGACCCAGAACTTGCCTCCCTTACCATTTCTTATTTTTTTTTTTTTAGGATTTTTATTTATTTAGTTGACAGGCAGAGATCACAAGTAGGCAGAGAGGCAGGCAGAGATCACAAGTAGGCAGAGAGGCAGGGAGCCTGACGCGGGGCTCGATCCCAGGACTCTGGGATCATGACCTGAGCCGAAGGCAGAGGCTTAATGCACTGAGCCACCCAGGCGCCCCACCATTTCATTTTAAATGTATGTGTGGATTATTTCCTGGTATCTGGATTTCTTCAAACTGCAGAAGACTTGCTCTTATCCTCTGAGGAACATTTGAGAGCTGCACGATTCAGTACAGTAGCCACTAGCCACAAACAGCAATTTCAATTAAAATTCGTTAAAAGTTAATGAAAATTTAATCAATTTTAACCAAAATTGAATCAAATGTAAAATTCAGTACTCATTTGCACGAGCCACATTTCAAGTGCTAAAAAGCCACATGCAGCTAGGGGCTAAGGTAGTGGGCAGAGCAGAAAGGTCCACTGGACAGTGCTGCTAGAGAGGCCCTCTGGCCAAAGCAGGACAGCGCACTTCCATATGGAAAAACGAAGCGGAGGGGTTTCCTCCTGGGGAGGGGGCATGCTGTCCTCTGAGAACTGTCAGGCTGGCTCTGAACAATTCTGCACAGGATACAGAGTAGTGCCCCAGAGTTTCTAAGTCCCCGGTTCCCTCTCCTGGATCCGCTTCTCTGGAGAGCGCCAGATGAAGGAGTGGGTGTATGTCATCCACCTGGATTACACAGGAAAAGGACCTCCATGTCCTTATAATGTCTTGTTCTCTCCTTCAAGAACAACCTGTTCTTGGGACGACTCTGACAAGAGGACATGGAGGCTAAGTAACTTCAGCTGGGGTCATGGAAGGAAGAGAGAACAGGTCTAAGAGTTAATGAAAGAGTCATGTGTGGGAGAGAAGTTCATTCCTTGAGAGATGCCTCCCATCTGAAGAAAACCTGGCACTAAGACATGACAAATGGAATTGCAGGCAGCTCAAGAATTACTCAGCCCAGTTTTTCACTGCCCAGGGTCTGTGGAGAATAACAGGTCCTACACTAAAGTTCTTGGGATTAGCAGGAGGCTAATAATAATAAGGATAATAAAAAATTAAAAAATAAAAATCGCAAAAGTTCCGGTTTTCTTCAGTGCACAGAGCTTCCCAGTCCCTCGAGGCAAACTAAACCAGTGTCGCCGAGAGAGCCACTGCCCGGAGGCTAGGATGAACACCCACCACATCTGAGTCTACGCTCGGACCAGGATACCTGATTTTGCCAGCTCTCAGACCACCAAAGAGTGAGGACTACGGGTTGGGTTTATTTTAAAGCACAACATGAAGAAAGGCTTTCACTGACAGTGCCCTCTGGTCAATACAGAAACCCCTTGTTCAGGAGAATTTGGACCAGCGCTTCTCAACACTCTACCCAGAGAATTAGTTGGGCTTCCTTACCTGACTGCTCTGTGGCAGATTTTGGGTTGTCTTGTGCAGTTGCTTTTGCAAACACACCGACTGTGGGCAAACTACTGTCCACAAGACCAATAGCTTCGTAGCCAACGTCGGGACCCAAATCACTCCTAAGGAAGGAGAGAGAAGAGGGTGTTTTGTCAAGAGGCTGCAAAGAATGACACGGTGGTACATTTTTTAATTTTTTCTAAGACACCACACTTTGGTTCATGCCAACCAAAGAACTTGGTTTGTGCAGCAAGGGAAATGCCAAACTGATCGGTCTGCTTGCCAGGGCATCTGGGGACAATGGTGAGAAAGCATTCCTATCCCAAAGCAGCTTTAATTTTCCTTAAAAAGCCATTATACTTATCACATACCATACGATGATCTACACTTTCGGAAATTTATCCATGCCTTTACCCCCTGGGGGGTGAAGGGTTCTTCAAATTTACTATTCACCACTTTCTTTCAACTCAACCTAAAACTGCCTTTCTGATGCTTTAAAGGGTACTCCGTATTTACAGAACTCAGAATCTGAGATCTTTTACAGTTTCATCAATGGACAGTATTTCCTCTGAGACTTCATTTTCAAGGTTTTATTTTAATCTTCTTGGAAACTTTTCCTATCATCATCACACAGTTTTTACTATGCCAGGAACTTCCAAGAGTATTTGTGGCACAGACACACGATGGTTTTGTAATCACGTGAGGCTACTACTCATGGTTTTGTTTCTGGTGCTCTACCTTTTGGCATCATTCAGTAAGTAAGTCAGTAAGTAAAATTTAACGGCAGTGGACATACCGTGTTACACTCATTTCAAGTGTAGGACTTAGTGATTTGATGGTTTACACACTGTGCAGTGCTCACCACAGGCATAAGCTACCGTCTGTCCCCTTATGATGCTTACTTGAATATCGTGGACTAAATTCCTTATGCTCTGCTTTTTATTCCCACGTTGTCTTTTCTTGACCACAGAAGCTCACTGGACTGGTATCTTCAGGGAACGGTCTACAAGGACTTCCTGGATGCTGGTCTGGAGACCTAACTGAAAATTATCTAGCTATGGACTCTTTTGTTCCTAACTGCATTATCTTATAGGTGTTGACCCTGAAACCCAGCTGTTATGATTCTGCTGCCTGCTCACAAAACTGTGTGTGATTTTCCTGAAATGTATTCTCACCAGCTGAAAATTTTCCCCAGTAGAAACTGCCTAGAGGCTTCTGAAACCGTGAAGTTTTTTATGTATCCCACCTTTCAACGAGAGGAGAGTGTGCCAAGTAAGGTCAATGCCAGCACTCAGGAATGTCCCTTGCTAACTTTTTGCTATCCAGACAACGGCCTATAGATGCCTGACTTTGAAATGCTGGTCTTGAGTGGGCTGTCTAATGTAATCTCTACACCCAACATGGGGCTCAAACTCATGACCCCACGATCAAGAGTTGCATGTTCCACTGACTGAGCCAGCCGGTTGCCCATGGACTGTCTTCTGACAGTACGTTGGGCTCATTAGCACCAAAGAACAAATGACAATACAGTGCCAGCTCTAGCTAAGAGCACACATTTGTACTGCCGACCATAGCTCAAAACCCCAAGCTGATTTTACCAGAAGTGCTGATGACGCCTCCACTCATCCACCTGTAAGCTTGACTTACAGGTGGGGCCTTCTACCAGAAAGCTGCTTTGGTGTAGAATGCATGGGAACATGATGGAAGTCTTCTCCCCTCTGTATGAGGCTAACTGGCCCACATGGAAACCGAACTGTAACTCTGGTTCCATGACTTCTGTGTTCTAACCAGTTCAGTCCATAAAGCACAGAACTATTACCAGAACATCGACTGATGCCAGTATGGCTTAGCAGCTCCAGTCATATTTTCTCCGGCCAATCTTCCACTCACAACAGCGTGATCATGGTGCTCTACCCGCCTCCTACCCAATTTTATATCATAGAAGCATGCAGCATCTCCTGCCTTTGAAAACAAACACATTACATGAGCACATGGTAAATAAAAACAAAAACAAAGACAGAACATACATTTCGAGGGCTTAAAAAGAGCCCTTGTGCTGTTAACTAATTAGTGTTTTCTATTTACAGGCCAGAATCGCACCCATACTTACTAAAAAAAGTTGAGATTCCATTTTTAAAAAACTATTCTATGCTAACCCCCCAAAACAAAAAAACTATTCTATGCTTCCACAAAGTGCACCTCAATTTCCTATGCTGCAGCACACACCTATTTCTTCTCTCATTCTGCCCTTAGCAGAGACCGATATTTAATAACCATGACTTGCAAAACATTCTTTCCTATGCACAGAAACCAGTTTGTAGGTGTGAGACCGCCTCTCACCTAGAAATCTTTTCCAAGATAAGATTTTCTTTCGGTCATTCAGTATCTATTCCTTCATTCACCAAATATTTATGGAAAACTTATTTCTGTACAAAGCATTATACTGTCTGGGTGGCTGAGACAAACCTGACCTCCACGTTGCCCACAAAGAGCATATAACCTAGTTGAGGAAGATGCAGCATCGTTCCTCACTGGAGTGCAATGCAGGGTACCACGTGACAGGTACAGATCAAGCAGAGAGAGCCTCTGGCTGGAGGTGAACAAGGCCAACTTCCCTAAGGATGTGGCACGTGAGTGCTCTAACCCTTTGTGGCTATTCAGATTCCCCCAGGGCAACCTCAAAAATCCAGCAGCATGTGAACAATGCTGAAATAAACTATGAAATCCACTTGGTGGTCTATTATACAGTCTTTAGCATCTGAAGCAACATGGAAAATACCTTAGAATGGTATAAGTAAAAAAAAAAAATGGTAAGTAAAAAGGAAAAGAACACAAAGGTTTACTGTAGTACACTCACCATCACCATCTATAACAAAGGGAAAAAAAACCTATTCAGAAGAAAATGAAGGGAGGGAAATACACCAAAATATTGGTGGCTGCTGTAGGTGATTCCCCCCCTCTTTTTTTTCTTCCCCCTTTCTCATTCTTGTCTATGTCTTCTATATTGAATGCATATTGCTTTTTTAAAGATTTATTTATTTTAGAGAGGTGGGGAGGGGGCAGAGAGGGAGAGAGAGCCTCAAGCAGACTCCCCATAGAGCAGGGAGCCCCATGCGGGGCTCAATCTCACAACCCCGAGATCATGACCTGAGCCAAAATCAAGAGTTGGATGCCCAACGGACTAAGCCACCCAGGTACACCTACATAGTGCCTTTTTTTTTTTTAAGATTTTGTCTATTTATTTGAGAGAGAGAGATACAGCAAGAGAGGGAACATAAGCAGGGGGAATGGGAGAGAGAGAGAGGCAGACTTCCCGATGTGGGAGCAGGGAGCCCGATGTGGGCCTTGATCCTAGGACCCTGGGATCATGACCTGAGCCGAAGATAGACAATGACCCAGCAACCCAGGTGCCCCTACATGTTGCTTTTATAACAAATTTTTAAAAATCCAGTATATTCTAGGCACACATGGGTGGCTCAGTCTGTTAAGCATCTGATGTGTGATTTCAGCATCAGATTTATTTATTTTTAATTTTTTCAATTTATTTATTTTCAGAAAAACAGTATTCATTATTTTTTCACCACACCCAGTGCTCCATGCAATCCGTGCCCTTATAATACCCACCACCTGGTACCCCAACCTCCCACCCCCCCACCACTTCAAACCCCTCAGATTGTTTTTCAGAGTCCATAGTCTCTCATGGTTCACCTCCCCTTCCAATTTACCCCAACTCCCTTCTCCTCTCTATCCCCCCTTGTCCTCCATGATATTTGTTATGACTGGAAGAGATTATGCTGAGTGAAATAAGGCAAGCAGAGAGAGTCAATTATCATATGGTTTCACTTATTTGTGGAGCATAACAAATATCAGGTTCCTAAGATTTAGCCCCAAGACAGGCTCTGCACTCAGCAGCAGGGACTCTGCTTAGGACTCTCTCTCTTTCTCCCTTTGCCCCTTCCCCTGCTTATGCTCTAAAATAAAATAAATCTTAAAAAAAAAAAACCCAGTACACTTTATCTTTAAAAAAAAAAAGCTTTGAGGGAAAAAAAAACCCTTCACAGTTCCTATGTCCTTAGTTGCAGAGTACCTAATCAAACACAATACATTTGTAATGATCTAACAATGGGGAAATTACCTCATGGTTCCTACATACTATAGTCTTGTTTGTGTCATAACAGATTTTTTAAAACAGCTAAAAATAGTGCTCAAGGATAACGAAAACTGAGTTATTTCCCCCCTTAGAGAATTTTATAAAACTGCCTCATCCTCCATTCCCTGGGCTCACTTTCGGGCAAAGCGAACAGCAGATCCATCTGAAAGCTGGGCACATGCCCATCAGGGCAATGGCGATGGCGGCTGCCAACCATAGAACGGGAAGAACTCTATTTCTGTAGGCGCACACACTGTTCATTTCCTTTTCCACTAGCTTGTGGCATGAAGCCATACCTGATCTTGTAAATCAAGCAGTGAAGTTTTTGTTCTTCATCCTCAGCCTCCAAACATTCTGCCTCTATCTGGGCAAGGTGCTACTGAGCTTTTGCACACTGCCAGGCAGACTTGCTCACGGGCTGCGGACAAGGAGCCATTCCTGCTCGTGCTGTAGCACACTTACCACCCAGATGTTGGAGCGCGCTTGGAGCTCTGCATTTACCCGGAAGCCACCAAAATCTGAGTCTATCTCTAGTCCGCCTGTCTTGGCTAACTCAACGTTGGGTTCCAAGCCCACAGCTGCCACTATGTGGTCAGTTTCTACCTGAGGGGGAAAAAATAAATAATTCAGCCAATTACCACAGTTTCCAAGTATGTCTATGGACATAGGAACTGAACATTATTTTACTAGGAACTGGAGCTTTAAAAAAAAAAAATCACCGATTAACTTATATAATTCTGGTAAACAGATTTAAAGGTCTACTTTATAAAATTCCTCCAAACACAAATATACCCCACATCGTCAGAACAGAAAGCTGCCACCCTTGAAAGGTCTCAAAAAATCTGTGATACAAATGGGAAGGGAAAGTGGTTCACAGATGTCTACTCTGGCTCTCATCATTCTTATTTTAATGGAAGGAACAGTTCATTCAGAAAATTATGAGAGTGTTAATGGTGGCTGCCACGAAAACTACTGTTATCGAATGAAGGAGTTAAAATGAGGAAAGGGGGGGGAGAGGGGAAGGTCTGGCAGCCTTCCCCTCCTTACCTTCCGGCCGTCTTTCAACTTGATGAGTAACTTGCCACCGCTGACTCCAACTGATTGCACAATAGCATTGGGAAGCACCTTAACCCCCTCTGTGAAGGCAAACAAGACCTGAGGCTGAGCCTGAGAGCGTCCCACCTTCATGACAAGAAGGGAAGGTGACTAAAGGCACCCCCATCATAAAGCCAGTAATCATCAGTACGTAGGCAGCCTTGGGGAACCACAAGAACGCACACCCACAGCTCATTTTCAGTACTTCCGGGAATTTTGTGCATCAAATTCAGAACACCTACAGGAACTTGGCTGAGTGGAGAATGGTGGAAATAGTTCACCTGCCAGGCGATATGGCATATGTCAAGGGGATTCCCAAAGAAGCCAACTTTGGATTAGGGCTCACTCAAAGGAAAGAGCAATAGCATATGGAAAGTCTCTCTACCTCGTCTGACTTTTTCCATGGTCCAGTTGCTGAGGTATTCAGGGAGGATCTTTCCCATATTTCCTTTCTCAGGGAAGAGTTGAATCACTTCTGTACCCAAAGCTCGAGCTGGGAAGAAGAAACAGAGTAGGTAGAGCAGGAGGCAGAAGCCAATCCTGCGAGGACAGGAAGAGAAGCAATGGAGTGGCAGGTAGCCAATCGTGACACACAGGGCAACGCTGTGACCTAGGCCAGAGCTCCTATTCGTGGGGCACTGGGGCACGAGGGCACTGACAAGGCAAATACAACAGGTACCAGAACTAAGTGCATTACATCCAGGCAGCAGCACAGGCTCACGCCTGCGCCTCTGGCCTGTGAACAGGAAGCACCCTCCTGAGAAGATGGCCTGATTTCACATAGCCGAAAACCGACATTGAGGAAAATGGCTGCCATCAAACATTCAAACCAGAATATATAGATCGGTTGAACTGGGAACCATCATATGTCTGAAGAAAGTGTGACTTTTACAAGGAATAAAAATTCAAATATACATACAACTCTGTAGTCTACATTGCCCTTATCATCCCAATAACTTCCTTTCCTTAATATTTTCTTTTTTTTTTAAATGATTTTTTTTTGAAAAGATTTATCAGGGAGCGCATGGGTGGCTCAGTTGGTTAAGCGTCTGCCTTTGGCTTGGGTCATGATCCTGGGGTCCTGGGATTGAGCCCCACATCAGGTTCCCTGCTCAGCAGAGAGTCTGCTTCTCCCTCTCCCTCTGTGTGTGCCTGGACTCTCTCTCAAATAAATGAAATCTTTAAAAAAGTAAAAATAAAAAAATAAAAGATTTATCAGATGCTTAACTGACTGAGCCACCCAGGCGCCCCTAAAGATAAAAATTTTATTTTTAAGTAATCTCTATACCCAGTGTGGGCCTCGAACTCACAATCCCCAGAGCAAGAGTCACACACTCTACCAACTGAGCCAGCCAGTCACCCCTTTAATACTTTATTTCTGAGGAGTCCTGGCTTAGAGGCTAGAGGAAGGGAAAGAAAGCATTTCTGTTCAGTTGCTCAGATGATAGTTTTTTGGTCACTAAGGGACTCCTCACGAGAACTAAGCTCAGTGCTTAGCTTTTCACCACATACATCTTTTCTTTTTTTATAAGCAAACTCTACCCCCATCATGGGGCCTGAACTCACATCCCCGAGATCAAGAGTTGCATGCTCTACCGACTAAGGCAGCCAGGCACCCCTTACCACATAAATCTTAATCAAACTCTTTCTACTGATCCTGGCAAATGCATCCCTGGAATTTGTTAGAGCCCCAGGAAGAACAGGATATAAAACCAGAGAAAGAAAAATCGACATCACCACCCAGTACTCACCCTTTCTGCCAAGAGCGCAGGCCAGTTCGCTCCCAAGGAAGCCCCCACCGATTATCGTAATTGACTTGACTTCCCGGGAAATCTTCTCTAAGGTTCTGAAGTCTCCAATCTGCAGGATCATACCAGTTTAGTCCACTGATTTCCCAAAGGGACATAGGATAATAACAAGAAATATTTTCTGCTAGATCTTTGACATGTAATTTGCACATAAAATCTCCTTGTATGAATTGGCTCAATTACAGCCTCTGTTACTGAAGTAAATTTCTCTCTCCGCTGGAATATTCCTTCTAGCATCAGTGGTTCTCGATCGGGGGCAGTTTTGCCCCCTCTCCCTCAGGGGACATCTGGCAATTTCTGGAGACATTTCGGGTTGCCACAGCTGGGGGCAAGGACGTGCTCCTTGCAGGTAACGGGCAGAGGCAGGGATACTGCTAAATGCCCTATTTGCACAGGCCAGCCCCTCACAAGGAACGGTCATCCAGCCCAAATTGTCAATGGCGCCAAAGGCTGATAAACTGCATTTGATCAAGAATTGAAAGGATGGGGCGCCTGGGTGGCTCAGTGGGTTGAGCCGCTGCCTTCGGCTCAGGTCATGATCTCAGGGTCCTGGGATCTGGTCCTGCATTGGGCTCTCTGCTCGGCGGGGAGCCTGCTTCCCTCTCTCCCTCTCTCTCTGCCTGCCTCTCTGTCTATTTGTGATTTCTGTCAAATAAACAAATAAAATCTTAAAAAAAAATAATTGAAAGGATGATACCAGTATTCTCAAATACCCTAAGAATGCCTGGAACATTTCCGCAGGGGTCAAGAGTAAAGCACAGCCTTAAGAAACAAAGCTCCCCCTTCCTTTTTCACTTAGGTACTCAAGAGTTTTCTCCTCAAAGGCTCTGCAGTAGCATTTGCAATGCAAAATGCCAAGAGGCTATAAGGAGTTCCAATGACTCAAAAGCATCAGGAAAAAAAATACAGAAGGGCAATCGGAAGGAACTACAGCAAGCAATCAAAAACACTAGATGTATTTTTTGCCTAGGAGCTGAAAACCCTCCAGTGAGGTATTTAAGGTGCAGAGAGAGGAAGTGACTTGCTCAAGGCCAGAGACCAAGTCTCCCATAAATAGAACTCCCACCTCCCTAACTTGGGGACCACGTGATTATGCTACCTCTTCAAAAATCAAAACAATGAAAGCACTAAACAGACAATTACCTTTCTGAAAAGCGTGGTTCTACTCTTCACCTCTGCTCCAGCTCTGTCAATGGCAGACAAACTTCTTGGAGTGCCTCCTGGAAATAGGAGCAGGAAAACCCTTTTAGCTCAACAAGTGGGAAGCTAGTCCAAACAAGCCCCCCATGAAGTTGGCACTGTGGCCCCCTCAGCACCCACAGGGCCCAGAGGCTTTGTGTCCCTTCACCTGGCTTCTCAGCAGGCTTCTGTCAATTTCCCTGGAGAAGCCATTAGTGAGGCTCTCTACAAAGGGCCCGCCCTCCCCAGAGATGGACACAAGGCTCTGTTTTTTGCTTCCCTAAATCCTTCTAGGGGCATCACCAGAAAGCATGCTATGTTCCTTTAAGGGACTGCTTCAGTCTCCTCTCTTTCTTGATTTCTGATTGGAACTGGAAAAGAAGCCATGAGGCTGTATCCCTTCCAGGGCGCAGGGCAGAGAGCAGAGAGCAAGGGCTAAGCGGGGAGAGAAAAAGGCCATCGTCTTCAATACCCATCCGTGCCCTTACCCAAAGGGGCAGCAAGGATACTCCAGAAAGGTTGCTGATCAGAGGCCTGTCATTAGCTAGGCTTTGCACCAAGAGAAGACACCCACTTCTTTTTCTTAAGGTTAAGTAATGCCTTCTGTACTAAAACTCAAATGAACTATACCAGGGAAGAAATCCACCTCGAGAAATAGTCAGTCACCTGTTGCAATCAGGCACTTTTCATAGGTTATCTGAGAGCCATCGTTAAGTTTCACCATGTTGCCTCTCACGTCAAGCTGTACTACCTGGGACACACACAGACAGATGAGTTAGCTTTAAACGTCTTTTTATCAAGACATAATTCACTACACACTTACCACGTTAAAGTGTACGAATCAGTGGTTTTCAGTATATTCGGAAGGTTGTGCAACCATCACCACTATAATTACAGATAATTTCCATTACCCCAAAACGGAACCCTGTACCTTCAGTCATCAGCCCAGTGAGAAGAATTCGTTCTTGACCTAGGGCGATCCTTAAGAAACCATTTCTAAGTAACCACTGGCACCACAGTCTCTGGTACCCAGTCTCTCCAAGTGGTCATAGCTTCTTAGGCAGTCAACATTAAAACAAATCCCTGCAGTCCCCAGAGTCCCTGTCCGATTTGTGGAAATGGAGAACAGAGACAGACTTTTCTGCTTGGTTTTTCTGGAAACCTGACTTTTTTGTTAACAACACTCCTGCATCTTCCAACATTTTTACAGGAGATTTAGTCTACCTTCTACCCTTCGCTAGAACTCAGCTCTCCTGCCAAGGACAGCTCACATGTAGAGACTGCTCATTCACCCACACTCCTCCCCTAGCACACCCAGGGGCAGGGGTGCTGACTACTGTGGCTTCTGGATTCGTGTGCCCTCACACCCCTCTGAGAAGCACCCACCGACATGCTACCAGTCACCTCTATGCAGCCGTCTCCCGGTCACTCCTCAGTCCCTGAAGACGTTGGAAGCTGGCTCCTCCTCTTCCTCCGAGCCACATCCGGGATCCCATCCCTTGAAGCTCTATTTCTACCTTGAATTTCCCATTTTGGGGGTCACAGTTTTCCATTCTTCCAGCTTTTTTTCCCAGTCCCGCTGTCACCCATACTTGCTTTTGATTTTCTCTGCTTACCCAGTGGGCTGTTTGATTCCAACCAATCTGGGCCCATGCTAGATCACCCAAACTGTTCTCCTGCTACCGCCTCTAATTTCCTCGCAACCTCCTCTTTCTCATGGTGAGGAGCTTGAGATCTGGAGTTAGAGAGACTAGAGATCCAGTCTCTGCTCTCTTTTCTCCCAGCTGCCAGACTATTAGTTCAAGACATACTTATTAAAAACCTACCATGTCAGGGACTACGCTAAGTGTTGGGGACATGACAGTGAGAAAAACAGATACCTTCCCTGTCTCCAGAGTCTAGTAGCCAAGGCAGACCATTTAACATACACAATCAAGAGGGAGAAATGCTCTGATAAGGGCAGTACGGGTAGCTCTACAAACATGTGACAGGGCCCTCCACTGAGCCTTCTGGAGGCAAGGACATGAACTGACTGTATGGGTGAGTAGCTTCTTTAGCCTTTGGTTTGTCCTTGGGTAAGCTATCTCTTCAACCCAACCCCACTAACTCAACCATCACACTGTTCACTCTCAGATAACCAACCACCTGGTACCCTAGTTTATTGCAAGAACAAGTGAAGCCATTAGATGTGATCTTCCTCAGCTTCCCACCTCCCAACCCCTGGAAGAAAAACTTTACTTCCTTCCTTCCAGCTTCCGGGATGAGGTGTCCTTTCTGTGCTGTTTCTGTGCCTGAACCCCATTCCCTTCTTTTCTGGCCCAGAACCATCTCCTCAGGCAAATTCATGATCTATCATCCATTGGAAAGGGGCCATAAATAATTTGAACAATAATGTATTCTCCCACAATTTATTCCCACCATCACATATACTCACTTACCTCCTTTCAGCATATAAAACACCCCCGCTTCCTTCCCAACATATAGAACTTAAAAGTCTCATCTATCATAACAACAGGCTTAAAGTCCAAGGTCTTCAGGATGATCTCTGCATTGGTTTGGGGTGTGGATTCTCCTGATACAGAGATTTATGGACTAAAATGGTAAGTTATATCACTTAGACACTCAATTTATAATGTTGGGAAGGTAACATTCAACAAATATTCCCACTAAAAGAGGGAAGAATGGGGCGCCTGGGTGGTTCAATGGGTTAAAGCCTCTGCCTTCAGCTCAGGTCATGATCCCAGAGTCCCAGGATCAAGCCCCACATTGGGCTCTCTGCTCAGCAGGGAGCCTGCATCCCTCCCTCTCTCTGCCTACTTGTGATCTCTCTCTGTCAAATATCTCTCATCCCCTGCTTCTCTGCTGACATCTGAGGACTTCGCCTTTGGTCTGTCCTGTCCTGAGTCCCACTTCTTTTTTTTTTTTTAAGATTTTATTTATTTCTTGGACAGACAGAGATCACAAGTAGGCAGAGAGGCAGAGAGAGAGGAGGAAGCAGGCTCCCCGCTGAGCAGAGAGCCCGATGCGGGGCTCGATCCCAGGACCCTGAGATCACGACCGGAGCCGAAGGCAGAGACCCAACCCACTGAGCCACCCAGGTGCCCCCCGAGTCCCACTTCTGACTCTACATCCTCCTCGAGCTCCTACCAATTGGTGTCTCCCTTTTCTCATTTAAACTTTCTGAAGGAGTCCTTGATCATTCTTGAAACTCTCCAACCTCGCTCAGCCCCTGTCCTGGGCTTTCTCTTCAACTTCTTTCCTAGTTCCTCTGTGGTCTCGTCTTCAGCCTCCCTCCTAAAAGTTGGGGTCCGCAGGGTTCCATCCTTGTCCCACTCCCCTCTGACTGCAAAGTTCTCCACAGATGGCCTCTGTGGAGATGGCCCACTCTCACGGTTTTAACTCCTACACATTCCCGGATCTCTGAGCCCAGATCCCTCCTCTAAACATCACAGTCAACTATCCAACTCACAGGCCAACTCCACAAATATATTCCATGTCACACTTAACAGTCCAAAACGAAGTTTTCTTTCCCCCTTAAATGAGGTCTTCCTCCTGTAACATCTCTCTCGGCTGGGGCTATACCACCCCCTCCCATACAAGCCGGAGATCAGAAAGGCATCGTTGCCTCCTCCCTCTTGCTCATGTTCCACCTTCAATCTATCACCATGCCCCATCGAGGCCGCCTTCTAAGCATGTCTCTGGTCTGTCTCCCACTCTCTGTCACCTGTCAGGAAACTATACAATGGTGTTATTAAGAGCTTGGGCTCTGGAGTCAGAGACAGATTTGGGCTCAAATTCTGTCTCCCCCACATATTAACTATATAATCATAGGCAAGTTAGTTGACCCTTTCTTTAAAGTAAGCTCCAGGCCCAGCATGGACCCCAGTGTGGGGCCTGAACTCACAACCCTGAGATCACAACCTCGGCTGAGATCAAGAGTCCAGCACTAAACTGACTGAACCACCCAGGTGCCCAACAGTTTATCTCTTTTTAATCTCAATTTCTTTCTCTATAAAATGACAATAATAATAGTACCTACCTGATAAGATTATTATGAGAAAATGAGATAATATCTGTAAAGCTAATATCTGTTAATATCTATAAAGAAAATATCTGTAAATATCTGAGATAATTATCTGTAAAGATAATATCTGTAAATTTTAAAATTATGTTTACTGCTACTGCTACTTCCTCAGCGCCATCACCACCACCACCACCACCGCCGCCACCACCACCGCTACTACTGTCCTAATTTGGGCTCTATCATCTCTCGCCTAGATTATTACAATGTCTTCAAAATGGTCTACCTCTAGTCTGGTCCATCCTCCTCAGAGCCAAAAGGATTACTTAAAGTTCAGTCTGTTTTATAACCGTGTTTAAAATGCAAGAGACCCTCAGTGCCCATGAAGTAAAGGTCAAGCTCTTCTATACAAGAGAGCGCTCCACAGTCAGGCCCCAGCATAACTTCTCAGTTTCATCTTTTGCCCTTCTTTAACTTATACTTTCTGCTTTGTCAGTAGCTAGCTGCTTGTTTCTCTGCACAAAAGGTGCTTTTTCATACCCCCATATCTTTGCTTATGCTGTTTTCTACTTGAATTCGCTTCACTTACCACTGGTGAATTCTTCGTCATTCCATACAATTTTCCATCCTGTAAGAAGTCATCCTCCAGGAAGCCTTCCCTGAAATCACCTCTATACCGGGCTTGTTTCCCAGTAATTCCCACAATACACTGTGCCCATCTTTTTTACTCCATATCTATGTGTTATGATTATCTGTTCGTTTTTGCTTAAATACTGTTAGGCCCTAAAGGGCAGGGCCTGTTGTGTTATTTACACACAGAGCATACTTTATACATACTGTCTCATTACCAGCTTATCCATAAACCTATATCCACCTCATCTGCCTATGTCTCCTTCTAGAAGAAGCAGGCTTATGCCTAGCAAAGGTCAATTCCTCTACTTGTGCTCTGGATCCCATCTACTCTGGACTTTGCTCCTTCTGATAACCCTTCCCTCTCCACTGGAACGCCGCCATTGGTTTACAAATACACACTAGCACCTCCCATTAACAAAAATGAAACACACCACAGCAAAACAAAACCCACCTTGGACCCCACAAATGCCCTCCAGTCACTGCCCCCATTACTCGGGCATTCACTTTTGTAAAGTCTAACGGTATTTCCCGTGTTGACATAATGCCTAAATTATTTTACTACCCTGAATAATATACCGCTGTCAATCTCTTGTCATCAATAATCCCAAAGAAATGTTAGTGTGGAAAACAGGAAGACAAAGGAAGGGCAGAGGAGCAAATCTGGAGAAGGAACAGGTTCAGAGTCAATGATCTCAGTAGTTTGACTTCTCTGGGAAAGTTTAGTTGACATGCTACTCTAGGCTTTGAGATTAGTGCTTCCCCCAGGAAGAAATAATAAGCAGTGAAGACAGGCGAGAACAAATCTAAAAGGACTCGATCCTTCTTTAATGAACTACAGTGGCAGGACAGACACAAATGGCAATGGGAATACAAGTCTCCATTCTTGGGGCCCACATGGAGTTGGACAAGGGGCACGGCTTACTAGCTCACCTTCTTCCCAGTGAGGACAGCCACACCACCATTCTCAATATGAGGCAGATCCTGAGCAGAGACATAGAAAGAAGGTGGCTGGAAATATATGCTGTACAGAGAAGAAGGAGAAAATACCATAAACACCTGGAACTGCCATCAACTTCTCCCATAGCTCTAGTAAAGTTGTTTCAATCATGAAAACCTTTAGAAACATTTTGCAGAGTAAGTTTTCAAGCCCACTAAATCTTGGTCATGACTTATTTACACAGAGGTATTTTAGACTAGTGGTTCTCACCTGGGGGCAATTTGGCAATGTCTAGAGATACTTCTGACTGTAACAGCTTAGGGGGGAGGGAGTCTTCTGGTATCTAGTGGGTAGAGGCCAAGGATGCTATTAAACATCCTACAATGCACAGAACAGCCCCCACAACAAAGAATTATCCAGCCCTAAATGCTGATAGCACCAAGTTTGAGAAACCCTGCTCTGGATTTAGGTTCAAAATTAGAACAGGAAAGGGCGCCTGGGTGGCTCAGCTGGTTGAGTGTCTGACTACTGATTTTGGCTCAGGTCATGATCTCAGAGTCATGAGATCAAGCCTTGTGTCAGGCTCTGTGCTCAGCATAGAGTCTGCTTGAGATTCTCTCTCTCCCCCTGCCCCTCTGTCCACTGCACACTCTCTTTCTCTTAAATAAATCTGAAAGAAAATAACAAACCCCCACCCCAAATTAGAACAAGAACACCACCCAGGGAGCTGGTATTCACACATCCACCTAAATGGGTTGTTCAGAATGGTGCTGGTCGAAGGACAGCTAGGTCTAGCTCCTGAGAGGGCTTTGCCTCAAAGAGCACACATTAGCTGTGAGATACTAATTAAGGGATGGCTAACGTAATTGACAGTACGCACCCTGCTTGAGAACAGAACATGATAATGGGGATGAGGGAGGTGGGTAGATCTGTAAAACTCAGTCTAGTAACAAAGAGGTCACTAGTAAGAAAAAAACTGGAACCCAAAAACATGGTACTGGAATCAAGAGATCCATGGAGTTCTATAGAGGGAGAAGGTTTCTGGACCCATCTTTCCAAGTCTTTCAGGCAAACATTTTAATAAAGAGGCTCTTCCCAACGGTGTTCCCACACTCTAGTACCACAATTCTGCATGCCTGCTAGGGTGTCAAGGAAAATGCCAGAGAACAGTGTCTTGTCTTTTGCTTTTACTGGAGACGCCTCAGCAAGTGTAACGTAAGGAAGTGACAACACAGCCAAGCTGATCTTCATGGCAGAAGTCTAGAAGAAAGGTCCTGGAAATAGGCGCACTAGTCCTGCAGAAGCCAACCTTACAGCTGCACTTGTTGGCAGATCAGGTAACAGGATCCAGGACGCCTGCCACGGGAGCCTGCTGCCTCTACGCTGTGCCCAGTGTGCACCACAGCGGACTCCAGTGTGCAGCCGAGGCAGCTCTCCTATGCACCAGACGTGGTCTGTGCAGACTCCTGACCAATGCCCTGTGCTTTGTTCAAGTTGCCGGTCAGGCCCATTTTACAGAAGTGAACGCACCTTCTCTCTTTTCCATTCCACTGTCTGAATCGCAGCGTCTTTGTGACATTCGGATCATCTGAAAACCACAGTTCTTTTGAAAGAGGAGGTCGCATGTATGGCAGCTCAGGATCTTCAGACACAATCAGGACCTTTGGACAGAAAATAATGATACTCATCACAGCCAAGTCATTTAAGAGGCGGATGTCAAAGTGCTGCCCCTGGCTAAGTGCTAGCAGACTACCCTCCGTGCCAAGCAGAAGAGTGTGTGCCTTACCCTGGCCCCAGGATCCCGGGCCCGGATGGATCTGGCTGCAGCAAAAGCAGCGGTGCCTCCCCCGATAAGCAGGAATGGAACGTGACTTGGTACCCTGACTTGAGGAACTGGTTCTCCTTCTGGAGCTGTAAGCAACACACCAGACAGGATGAATTTTCTGAAAATCTCAGATGACTCCTTGCCACTATTTAGTTTATTTATTTATTTAGTCATCTCTACACCCCACATGGGGCTTCAACTCCTGACCCCAAGATCAAGAGTCACAGGCTCCTCCAACTGAGCCAGTCAGCCAGGCGCTTCTCCTTGCCACTGTTAAGAAAAAAAAAAAATCACCTTGCACTTGTTTCAATCCTACACACAGAGGTAGCAAACACTGTACCTACATTAATCTTGACAAACTTCACAGCAGCCTGATAGGACAAGAAAAGCAAGTATCTTTTTCATTTTGTAAGTGAAAAATACCCCCCAAAGAGGCGAATGATTTGGCCAACATCATTCATCCATTATTATGTCTGTAAGAACTAGAACCTAGCTTAAATGTCTAGCTATTTCTAAAATACATTGGAAAGCATGTATCAGAAAGTTTCTCCTCTTCCCATTAACTTCCTAATGACCAATAGGAAAATATCAACTTCAGTTTCACCTTTTGTTAGCAGTAAAGGGGGGGAAACCCAGCAGGTCAATTGGGGATTATTATACAATGTTTAAGAAAAAGGACGTGTTTTGAAGAAAGCAACATACATAAATCACCTGCACAGAGTTGTGGGCCTTATTAAGGGATTAAAACATTCCTCTCTGAAAAATCAAGCCAGTTATGGGGATAGAAGTGACGGCTAGTGCTATATTGTTAGGAAAACAAATATATCTTTAACAACTTGAAAACTCCAAAGACTCTAAAGGGGAAAAAAACAGACCAAAAGAATTTTCTCATTGCAAAAAAAAAGGGCCTTTATGTCTTTTCCAATAACTTTCCTCATCAATCTTGTCTTCTGAGTTTAAAACTTGCCTTTTAAGAGTCTAATATATATATATTTTTAAAAAACCAACCAATCCCAATCTTCATTAGGGACTATTCTCAAACTCAAATTCCAGTCAAATACCTTAACAAATTGCTCCCAGGTCTGGGGTAATTCCACAGTTTCTGGAAACTTACAATCTCACAGTGTCGTCATGTCTGTAAGACATATGTAAAGCACAGCACCCAAACTGTTTTTAACTTGCCCTTCATATATTGAGTCTCAAATAGCACTCACCAGGTGATGTGGCCCTTTTCTGTTTCTCTTCTGGTGTCAGTCCCAACCCTGACATTCTTTCATCGTATCTTTTTTGATCATCTTTTATAGTCCTGTAGGCCTGCAGATCCAAACATGGAGAAAATGTCATCATAAATCTAGCTTATACCATAAGTAATATCATTATCTTTTAATTAAATGAGAAGCTTTTGTCTACATGAAGTAAGTTCTATGTTAAAATTATTTTCTTAAGAAAAAAATAGTGGGTATGTACACACTTGGTCTAGAAAGAACATAGGCATGCAGAAGAAAAGGCTCCAGCTTCAAATTTCCTTAGGAGCTATGTAAAGAATTTTCCTAATATTTAAGTCTGAAGGTACAGCTAACGAAAAAAGGAAAATCAACAAAGGTACATTCATGAATACCTGAATGACTTTCTTCCCCTCTTAAACAGTCTTTACCATCTTTTTTTAATCCTGTTTTTAAGAAAATTATTTTATACTAGAAGGATAAAGGGATAAACTTTATTATTTTTAAAGGTTTTATTTATTTATTTTTGAGAGAGAGAGAGATAGCATGAGCAGGGTTGGGGGGAGTGGCAGAGGGGGAGGGAGAAGCAGACTCCCTGCTGAGCAGGGAGCCCAATGTGGGGCTCAGTTCCAGAACCCCGAGATCATGACCTGCACTGAAGTCAAAGATTTGACCGACTGAGCCATCCAGGAGCCCCAGGGTTAAATTTTGTAAAAGGGGTTTTGGACTATGGTGGATACTAGCTGTGAGACCAAGTTGTACAGTTCTGGGACATTATATGTTCTTGGTAGACGTCCCAAGTTTTGCTGGCGACTCTGCTTATGCCCTGAAACATGACGCCCGCGCCCGTTTCCTAGTCTGACAGAGTAACTCATCTTTCCCTCAATGGTCTATCCTGCTTTTGACACTTAGATATTTGCCAAGAGTCAAACACCTTGCTTAATCACCTATTTCAAATCTGTGTCTTCCCTAGCTGTTCAACTTGAAGAAGGGTCTATTAGCATTAGGACTATTTTTATTTAACATACAGTGTTTGAGTTTATTGGAGATTTTAAAAAGAGCAGGCAAGAATGACTTGTTTTAATTACTTCTGCTCTTTTGTACCCCAAAGGCTCAACAAGATGAAAATTTAAGTAACTGATGTTAACTGAAATCACAGGTCATTAACTAATTGGAGGAGAAAGTAAGGACATCAGAAGTGTCACAAAACATGTCTGAAGAATATTTTTTTAAAGATTTCATTTATTATTTATTTGACAGAGAGGGAGCTAACGCAAGCAGGGGGAGAGGCAGAAGGAGAGGGAGAAGCAGGCTCCTCACGGAGCAGGAACCCTGACGTGGGGCTCAATCCCAGGACCCTGGGACCATGACCTGAATCAGAGGCAGACGTTTACCTGACTGAGCCACCTAGGCACCCCTGAAGAATATTTCTATGAGCCCTTTACAGAGCAGCACATTAAGCAGTGGGCTGTAATGAGAAAACTGGACCCTAAGACATGGACTTAACAGTATTCAGCCTGGAAATAGCTAACATATGGTATGAATGGGTTAGAAAATTAAGTACAGTATATTGAAAGTGAATGGCTATTCAGTGAATTCACCACTAAATTCATCACATTAATAAACTGAATTCAACTGACATCAATTTCAGGAAAAAAGTTTTTACCTTGCCATCAGATACTATACACGACTCCAGTATTTACCCACACCTTTTAAAAAAATTCTTTTAAGAAAGGGAATTTTACCTAAAAAGATGGCTTAAGCTAATCAACATGAGTGAACAGAGAAATAAACTGGGGTCATGTTCAGATGGAGAGAGATATAAAAAAATCTAGATCCCTCGATTTATCTAGAGATAATCTAGATCTCCATCTCTAGAGAGAGATCAAAAAAACTAGACCCAAGAGCTTCACATGTGAGTAGAGCAGATGTATATGTATATGTATGTATGTGTATAGACACACACACCAAATATCTTGAGGTTTAATGGAGAAAGGACAAAAATGAGGGTTGTCATATATTTATATACATATATGTTTATATATCTAGTTTTTAAGTAAATATTCTGATATAAAAATGTTTATAGACATACTAAAAAGTTACTTTTCCCCCAAGTGTTACTGTATTCCAAGTCTGCACAGATTTTGAATTAGTGGTATGAATACATGTCAGATTAAGAAAAACTACAAATCTGTGAAAAATATCACTGGAGACAACTTTTCTAAACAGAGTAATATGGTGGTGTTTATTTGCCTTGAAGAAATCTGAAAGGAAAAAAGTCATTTAATGAGGCAATGTGATTTTTACCAGTTGAACAACCAGTTGAACAAGTTGGGCAAAGGGTCCCAATACTAAATCTCATTAAATAGTCTAAAGGTCTCAGTGGGTTAAAGCCTCTGACTTTGGCTCAGGTCATGATCCCAGCATCGGCATCCTGGGATCGAGCCCCGCATTGGGCTCTCTGCTCAGCAGGGAGCCTGCTTCCCCCTCTCTCTGCCTGCCTCTATGCCCAGTTGTGATCTCTGTCTGTCAAATAAATAAATAAAATCTTTAAAAAAATAGTCTAAAGGCCACTTAGGCTCTGCTCACTGGACAAATAATAGGACTGAGATCAGATCTGTCTACAATCCTAGAGAAAGTCACAAGCAAGATGAGGAGGAATGCCCACATCCACACTAATCAGGAGCTCCTATTTGCAGCCTAAGCCAAAGAAGTGCTGCTCAGATTAGTGCTTTTCAAATTGAGGTTGCAACCCATTAGGGACTGTACAATCAATTAAGTAAGGCTATAATCAGCATTAAAAAACACGAATGAGGGGCGCCTGGATGGCTCAGTGGGTTGGGGCCTCTGCCTTCAGCTCAGGTCATGATCTCAGGGTCCTGTGATGGAGCCCCACATCGGGCTCTCTGCTCAGCAGGGAGCCTGCTTCCTCCTCCTCTCTCTCTGCCTGCCTCTCTGCCTACTTGTGATCTGTCAAATAAATAAATAAAATCTATAAAAAAACACGAATAAAACTATCAAAGTATATCACACCTACTATGTTATTTTTGAATTTTGAGTTTTATGTATTTATAGTTATTTAACGGGTTGCCAGATAAAACATAATTTTCTGTGAACTATGGTGAAAAACATAAAAACCACTCATTTGAAGTACAGACCACAGGGGCGTATGGGTGGCTCAGTTGGTTAAGGGTCTGCCTTTGGCTCAGGTCATGATCCAGAGTCCTGTGTCCCACTCCCTGCTGAGTGGGGAGTCTGCTTCTCCCTCTCCCCTCCCCCCAACTTGCATTATCTCTCCCTCTCTCTCTCAAATAAGTAAATAAAAATCTAGGGGCACCTGGGTGGCTCAGTTACTTAAATGTCTGCCTTTGGCTCAGGTCATGATCCCAGGGTTCTGGGATGGAGTCCCACGCTGGGATTCCTCCTCAGTGGGGAGTCTGCTTGTCCCTCTCCCTCTGCTCCTAACCCCGCTTGTGCTCTCTCTCACTCACTCTCTTTCAAATAAACAAATAAAGTCTTAAAAAAAAGTCTTAAAAAAAAGTACAGACCCGGAGCAAACATTTCAGAAAAATTTCCCTTGTTCCTTAGTTCTGCTCTCGTAGTTTTGGAGGGTTGGGGATGGCCGTGGTGGTAAAGAGCTCCCAACTCAGGAGTCACTAAAGTAGTATTTGTACTCAAATTAGGACCACCTCCTCATGTGAGAGAGAAAGGTTATGAAGGAACACCACTGTGAACTGAATGTCTGTGTCCCCCTCCAATTCACAGGTCGAAGTCCTAAGTCCCAATGTGATGGTATCTACAGATGGGGCATTAGGGAGGTGATAAAAGTTAAATAAGTAGAGGGCTTAATCCGATAGGGCTGGTGCCCTTATAAGAATATGAGACTCCGGGGTACCTGGGTGGCTCAGTGGGCTAAGCCTCTGCCTTTGGCTCACGTCATGATCTCAGGGTCCTGGGATCGAACCCGCATTGGGCTCTCTGCTCAGCAGGGAGCCTGCTTCCCCCCCACTCTTCACCTGCCTCTCTGCCTACTTGTGATCTCTCTCTGTCAAATAAATTTTAAAAAATTAAAAAAAAAAAAGAATAAGAGACTCCAGAGCTCATGCTCACCCTCTTTCTCTCTTTCCTGTGTGAGGAAATAGGAGAAGGTGGTCAAGCCAGGGAGAGAGCTCCTACCAGAACCTGACCATGCTGGCAGCCTGATCTTGGACTTCCAAGTGTCCAGAGTGTGAGAAAATACATTTCTGTTGTTTAAGCCACCCAATCTGTGCTATTTTGTTATGGCAGTCAGAGCAGGCTAACAAACACTAAATAGCTTAGAGCCACATCTCATCAAATCTGAACTCCACAGCTTTAACGGTTCTTGTGAGACTACGACCAATTTCAGAGGATTAAAAACCTAAGCTACCTCAGACCACATTTGAAATGACTTAAAACCCAATATAAAACTTTACAGAATAGTTCAGTAACAGCTGTAGGTAGACAAAAGCTTATCATTTAACCTGAAACCACTATAATCTAGTAGCTTTACTATTACCAGTGTTGGATAAACACAGAGGGCAAGGAGGCATTTAAGTGAATGACTTGAGAGGAACTTGTGCTTCGTAGATATTTCCAAGGCAGAAGAAAGCAACAGTGACTTGTGGCCCTGTCTTGTGGCCTGGCATCAAGAGATTTGCCTGGCCAGCTCTGTGAAGGCCATCCAACTCTGGTACAGCAACATAAACCAGAGGTTTAATAGGTTTCAGCTGTTACAAACGTATCAGATGCAAACACTTTACATCTATTTTTGAATGAATGAGGTGGAACTGATGGCAAAAGTTGAGAGCTAGGAAATGGAAGCGGTAAGGCTCGGAGGGTAGTATCTAAATTATGAATGAGAGGCATTTACCAAAGCAATCTACATGAATGTGTTAGCTTGTACCACTTCAGCCACTAGTTTGACCAAATTAGAGATTACAAAAGGGACACTGCCAAATGAATTTACTTTGAAACAGAGGCTGGGGGTGGGTGGGGAGAATACTGCATTCTGTGGCTTTTTGGACCTCCTCAGAAGCATTCAATAAAATGCCTTTTCACAATAAAAGCAGGTTTGGTTGTTTCTGACAAAACACAAAAATGACATTTTACCTAAAAGGATCCAAAATGGATGGTATTCAGGTTACTTTTATTTGTTTATTTGACATTTACTCTTTGAGACTATCTTGTTAGGTATGCAGCACTAAAGCACAATATAATTTAGCATCTTAAAAAGACTTATGAACTCGGTAAAAGTTTCAAAGGAAGGGTTAATGATGAGGTTTTAAAAATAATCATTAAATGTATGGCTTTACATATAGCTGTTAGGACTTCCAACAGTTTGAAAGATGAGGTTTGAGGGCTTCCTAGTGACTGACAATGTCCCTTTAATAAATACTTAGAAAGCACATGCTGTGAATATTTCATTGTATTCTAATGGATCAAGTTTTCATTAGTGCCATGGTCTCACCCACCCTACCCCGAAATATATTTTAGTGTAAGCATCTTACATAATAAACTCCTGCCCCAGTGACTGTTGCTCCTACAATTAAGAAGTATACTAGGCTGCTGCCATCTTTCACAGAAGCACCTGTAGACGCTAGTGATCTAGAAGGGGATCCTAGATGATGACACTGCACAACTGTAGGTAAAGATAGGCCAAGAAAGAAACAAAAGGAAATAGAAAAAGCACTAAGTATTAATGAAGAAACATTCAACACAAAGGCAGGGAAGCATTTTTGGTTACCCTGTGCTACAAAAGAAAAAAGTGCTGCTCCAGGACTGCAGGAGGATGTGTACTTCCCCAGAGTCTGTTAGTGGCCAGAGCTCACCTGCTTACTCTGGGCTGATTCACAACTGGCAAAAACTGTCTCTTTGTGCATTTGGGAGTCAGGTGAGGGAATGACAATCTACGTAACTTCAAGTCGTTTTCACCTCCCTGTTTTATAACCTAGTGACCAAGGAACGAGATAATTTCACCATCTTACCAATGTGGAAAGAACTAAAATTATAATGGTATCTAACCACTTGCTCTTGGGGAGTGAAACAAACAGCTTCCTTCAATCAAGGGTGTTATTAGCTGTTATCTAAGTTGGTTCACTCAACCTTACATGCTCCAACTTTAGACTGACCTGCTTAGTCACAGTAAACCCTGCTAAGTTAAAAAAAAAAAAAGAAAGAAAGAAAAGAGCACCACAGAGTAATTCCTCTGTGACCAACTAAGCTGCTCAGAGTTCATTTAAGGAGATATAACTGTGTTATTATTACATAGCATTTAAAACCGTATTTCTCACCTCACACAGATTCCATTCTAAAATTGGAGATACTAGGCCAAATTCTATAATTTAGTCTTTGGGTGAGATTCTTTGGGTGAGATTCAGGGATAGCTTTTCTTTTAGGAAGACTTAATATTTTGGACTGAAAGCTGTTGTTATTGTTGTTTAATATCTATCCCAAGCTGAGGAAAAAATAAAATATTTAATGAATGGGACGAAATCAAATATTGTGCTAAGGAGCTGCAGTGAATTCTCACCTATTCACAGGTTAGTATGTCATATCCAAGAGAAAAAGGTACAATTTTGTGGATTAGTCAAATCTAAGAAAACACAGTGGCTTTCAAGTAATGAGTAAAAAGACAAGTGAAAAGAGCAAAGCTAACCAACAGGAGATTAAATTTCAGTCATTCCCAAATTGGCTCTCACAGGATTATTAGACAGTAGGCACTTTAAAGAAGGCTTTTGGAAATTTTTCCAAAAGGAGAAAGGGGAATTAGTTGCAGAAGTTTTAAAGCAGAGTAGTACAGAGTCTACTAATGGGAGCTGTTTGGCAGCTTCTTTACACAAGCCGCTTTTCTACTTACATATGCACCAGCTCCTATTGTTGATAAGCCCACAATAAGGACTAACACAGAATTATCGATTTTGCCCCCTGATGCACCAGAGCTAGCCATTTGTCTTGTCAGCTGGAGTTCTAGAGGAACATGCCATCGCTGGAACAAGTTGCCTAAGGAACACAATTTATTAAGACACACACACATACAAAAATAAAATAGTTAATACATGTTTATGACTAGAGGGCATTGCATTGTACACGTAAAGACTTACTGCCTAGGCTGCATGATTTTCACTTTTAAATGACTAAGAAAAAAAGTAATCAAAACTGTACAAATAACTGCAGATATCAGATTCCACACACTTTAATTGTTGGGAGTTTTTAATAGGAGTATAATTTAATGCGGCCCAGGGAGGAAATTCACAGCTTCCCAGAAAAGATAATGAAAAACAAATGGGCAGTTCATCAAAACACTTCTCTCTTCACATCCTCACCATAAATGAAGTAATCACAGAGAGATGGCTGAACAGCTACAAAAAGTTAACTACAGACCACCTGGGGGCATTATAATCACCATGTAAGGGGTAATTTAAAGAGCTGGCTCAAACCTTGCACAAAATAGTAAAACCCTGCAACACAACCTAACCAGGACACAGTTCAGTCTTTAATGAAAGCTAACGTATCCTGAAGACAGAAATGCTAAAGCACAAAATAAAAAAAAAAATTTAAGTGGATTTATCTTTTCCAATGAACTAAAGAATTTCTGATGATTAGAACAACTCTCACACATGGAAATGAAGGAAGGTCTCAGTACTACCTTCTCTGCTTATGATACTCCTCAAGTTGATTATGAATTAGAGCAGGGGTTTGCAAACTCTTTCTGTAGAGGAGCAGATAGTAAATATTTTCAGCTTTTCAGGCCATATGGTCTCTGCTGATGTTGTGCAAAAGCAGCCACAGACAATTTATAAATGAACGGGCATGGCTGTCTTCTAGTAAAACTTTATGGGCACCAAAATGTGGAGTTTAAATAATTTTCATGTGTCTCAAAAGTTATTTTTAATTTTTTTCACCCACTTAAAAAGTGTAAAAAACCAATCTTCGCTCAAGGGGCTTGCATACAAAAGCACGTGGGTTTGGCCTGTGGGCTGCAATTTGCCAATCCTGATAGAGGGCAGTGGTTCTAATACTTGAACATGTATCAGAACCCTCTGGAGTGTTTGTTAGAACACAGATGGCCAGACCCACCTCCAGAGTTTCTGAGTCAGGATATCTAGAATGGGGGCCCAAGAATTTGCATTTCTAACAGGTTCCCAGGTGATGCTTATCCTGCTTTGAGAACCAATGGTCTAGAGGTAGATTCCTGGTGTGACCAGGCATTAAAAGGTAAACAGAATAGGCAACAGAAGTAGCATTTCATATTAGAAATATGGAGCCTTCCCCCTTGCTTTCACAATTTCAGGGCACAGAAGAGTAAAAACAGGTCCAAACCAGGTCTGCAGTTTCTTACCTGAAATCCTTGGGAACATGGATATTCCAGAACTCAGAATTGTTTGGTTTTAAGTATATATATCAATCACACACATTAATGTCTCCATGAAAAATTTCAGAGTGGGATGAACAAAAGATTTTAAGGAGCCTTTCTGTCCAGTTTAGGTCAGGCTTCAGTGGCAAATGAGTTATAAAAACCTGATTTTTAGTTCTATTTTCATTTCTGAATTACAGAAAAGAGACTATAAACCTACACCCTTAGAAGTGAAAATGTATTTTTCTTTACTATTTTTATTTCTTACCTGCTTTAGAATCCTTCATCACCACATGAAAAAAAATGGTTTATATTTGGAAATAACAAGTCATGAAAATCAAAACGTGCAAGGATGGAGAAGCTTATCTTGATCTGGGCAAGCTTTTGATTTTCAGAAACCCATAAAATGATTAAGCACCAGAAGTAGAGACTGACAACTTTCAGAGCTTGGTAAATGAAACTGGGTAGAAAAAAATCCAACGTGGTTTAGTTCCATGAATTTAGTTGTGTTCTCCCATCTCTACCCCAAGTTTATTTACTGAAAATAAGTAGTTCAAAAAATTTCTAGAAGATCCTAAATCCAGATGCAACAACTTTGTTTTAATGTAATACTAGTATGTTTATTCTGGTTGTGCTCGCTTTTCACAGATAAAACTGAGTGGAGATTTGGGCGAGTTCAGCAATTTCTGCCTTGATTTATCAAAAAGAAAAAAAAAGACACTTAAAAGTACATTAATTTTTAAAAAAGTAAATTGGTTAACATTTAAACTACTGCCTGAAAAGAAATGTAATATACTATTATTAAGAAACCAAATTTTTGGGGGTTATGGACATTGGGGAGGGTAAGTGCTATGGTGAGTGCTGTGAAGTGTGTAAGCCTGATGATTCACAGACCTGTACCCCTGGGCCAAATAATACATTACATGTTAATTAAAAAATTAATTAAAAAAAAAGAAACGGAATTTTTACATACTTACCAAGTGACTTTAATTTTGTAAGAGGTGGTCAGTGTTACATGGATGTTTATAGTCCCTGCCTCCCGCCCCCAGTTTTCTTTTACACCTTTCCCCCATTGCTTCAAGATTCTAGAAAACTTCTTATCATGGTTAAACATGTCTTTTCACTTGTCTTGCTTAGGTGGGAAGCCAACTCACTCCTTGACTTCTCATTCTTTTAGATTCTCCTTTAGATTTTCCACAGTCAAGACCACACAGAGAGGTGGCACTTTCTTCCTCATGCTTGGGATTTAATTTTTTTTTTAATTTGACACATTTATATTATGATTGCCACTGCAGCAATAATTAGCACCTCTATCACATAATTATCATTTCTTTTTAGTGGCTGGAATAATTAAGATCTAGTCTCTTAGGAAGTCTGACTAATACAGTATTGCTGTCTATACTCACTATATTGCTCAAGGATTCAATTCTTGTTATCACTGTATTGAGTGCCTAACACATAGTAGGTGTTTGCTTGATAAGTATTTGTTGGACTAATTAAGGAAGGAAGGAAACAGAAATTCCTTCCAATTCTATGATAAGGACTGCACATTTGAAGAATTCTTTGCAAAGAAGTTTAATCAGGTCTCATTTATTTCAGGTTGCTTAACAATGAATTAGTAACCTCAAACACTAGTGACTAGCATTAGAATAGTACCTAAATTAGCAAGTTCATTTCTGTAGATTTCATAATCTCCTGCTTTTTTTTCATACTCCCAGAAAGCCTTTTCCAGAAATAACATCCACACAGTCGAGGCTCTTAGGATTCTCAAATAGTTAAGAGGTCCATGTGCTCTTCAGTCTTGTTTTCTGAATGTCAAACTGTTTTTGAGATGGATAAAACACAAAACAGGACAAGCCTACATGACCTGTCCACTGTAACTATGTGCCTCTATAAGGAATGTAGCAACTATATCCCTTTATCATCTCCCCAACTTTTCTTTAGCATCACCCTTGCTGTTATTTTAGATGAATCACTGTAGTAATAACTAGAGTGTAGTGTGAACCACTCTGAATAAAGGCACCAGAAGAAAAATGACTTAGATGACAAAAAGGCAATCTCACTGTGTTCTACAAAGTTAAGTCCTTCACAGTACTAGGGTTCAGCTACTAAGAATTTATCATGTGCCAGAGACTATCCAAAGCACTGAGGACACAAAAACAGGACCTAATCCTTGGTCTCAGGTAAGTATAGAAGGGGACAATGGCTGCCATTATTCTGAGTATCAGAAAATGGGCTTAATACAAATCACTAGAGACTCAAGGTTGCTCAATCTGTTTAAGCCTTAGAATTTTCTAAACTTGCCTGATCATAAGAATTACATCAAGGGCCTGTTAAAATAAAATTTCCCAGGGCTCTTTCCAGGACATTCTCATTCACTAGGTTTGGGGTCAGCTCTCTACTTGATTTACTGGGCCAGGTAACTTTTGGAAATATGATCTAGAAAAAAGTTACAATATGCAGCAACTCCCTTAAAATGTTAGGAAATGTCTAGAAAATACAACTTATTAACTGGATGCAGAAAAGGCTGACTTGCCACAGATTTTCTTCTGGAAAGCTTTGCCTCAGCAGAAAAAGTGGGGCTTCTAGGCTTCGGGAAAAAAGTGTCATTTGGCAGTTCCCAGGAGTCTGGATCCTTGCCCACGAGGAATCCAGTTTCCTTTTTAGGGAGGTGAGAAGTATTCTGAGTAGAGAAAAATGTTTAAACGTTTGACCCTCAGGTCAGGGGTCAGTGATCAGTTTGATCACATGGGCAGCACAATGTTTGGTAACCAAATAAAATACCACAGAACAGAAAATATCTATTACTTAACCTATTTGCTCCTCAGTGCCCAATGCAGACATAAAGTAGTCACTATCAATTGCCTTCAATCATTTCTGGAAAGAGGCAGAGCATCCAAATAAAGTAAGTAAACAAATAAGAACAATTAGGTTTTAAGGCAAAAGGCAGCGTATAATGAAAATGAATCTGACAATGCTGACAGATACGGATGAGATCGTTTCAAGGTGGGTGTCAAGTTTGCTAACATCCTGACAAAGAATTAGAGATGGGAGGAGAAAAAAGAGAAGGGGAACCGGCATATAAACAAAAAGCGCCTCTCCCTTATCTATGCAAAAACATATGGCAGTTGCTACAATGTGAAAAAGAAATTAGATTATAAGCAATTACTAATCAAGCTACAAAACAGGGTTAGTTCCTAAAAATAACAGAATCATTTCTTTTTGAATTGTAACCCCATCCCGCCCATTTCTAAAGGCCTATGATGTCCAAAGGACAAAGAATAAGTGTATGCAAAGAGATGGATGGGTTATGTCAAGAAGTCAAAATATATTCTACAGCAGACTGTCTTCAAGCAAAATCATGCAGTGGAAAAAACCATTTTGAGTCTGTATTTTTCAGTAGTTCTAATATCACCAACCACCTTCAAATATCTAATAAATCAAGATAACTTTAAAAATCCATACTTATTTACATAAGAACTTTTGGTTAGGCTTCAGAGCGCTGGTAAAAGTTGTGAGTTCTAATCAAAATAAGCACACAAAGTCTGAAAGGCTAGTATGGATGAAAATCTTCAGGTTACCTAAGTTTCTGTGTAAATTTCTATACAGCTTATATAGAGCACTATCATTTCAGTGCATTTCAATGCATAAAATCCATACAGATGACACCATAGATGGGATATTAATTTAAAAGCTAAGGCAGAGGTTTTTAAGTTCCAAGAACAATTTGTTTTAGGGTATGTCCTCAGATACATTAGGAAACGTCTTCTTGAGGCATAGCAACTGGAAAAACTGTTCAAATGCATATTTGCAGACCCTCAAAGGGAGTATTTTCCACATTTTATTTTTAAAGCACCCAGAAGGTGGTTCCACATTGGAAAGGCCTCAAGGATAACTTCTGACATTGCAAATGTGAATGTCCCCAGGTGGTCATTCAAAAATAGATTTAAAAAAAACCCAGCACCTCCTACAGGTGGATAATTCATTATCCCCACTAAGTTGTGCAGTTTGAAAATGAGCAAGCCCAACATATGCTCAAGATTAAGTTCATGGATATCTCATGCTCGATGGGCTAAAGGGGAGCTGGATGCATTCTTAACCTTTTGAGGTCAAAATTTAGGAAGCATGTAAAGTTGTGGCAAATGGATTAGGGACCCAGAAGACTGGCAAACTATCCTTTGCTCTACCTACTAACTAGGTATGTGACCTTGGGCAAATAATTTCACCTCTCTGTGTCTCCATTTTATTATCTATAAAGTGAGTGGGTTGAGCTTTACCACAAAATCCCTTCCAGCTCTAAAATCTGGTGCAACAACTTCACGGAGAGCAAATACAATGCATGCTGCAAACTGTTTCATTGAAGTATTAAAGACCACCAAAAATTACAAGGACCAGACGTTTCAGATTAATTCTGGGCCGACTCTCCTGGTGTCTGGCGCACAATCGACTGACTCCTTACTTGAATTGCACTGTTTCTCTTTTACAGGGCATTCAAACCTATGGATCTCATCTGGAGTTTGGGAAGCAGAACAGGTAATATACTCATTTACAGAAGGAACTAAAACATCGGGCTTAAATGCCGTGTTTCAAGTCTCGCAATCAGTAAACGACAAAGTCTACTTGACCTCATTGCTCTAAAAAGACAGACTGGAGGTGGCCGGGAGGTGATCTTGGACAATACGAGAAAGCCAACTGTTCTGTTACCCCTGAAGAGCAAACCCTACCAGGAAAAGGCCTCAAGTGGACTACTGGGTTCAAATCCCTTGAAGGTCAGGTCGGCACGGCTTGCGAAACTCATGGTCTGGATCCCGCCAATTCAGAATTCACGCGGCTGTGAGTGGGTTAAGTTTTTCCCGGGAAGGAGGCAGGGGGAAGGACTACGAGGCACAGGGAGCCTACGGAACCCAGGCCCTTGGTCTGCGAGGTTGGGGTTGCCCGGAATGGGTCAGTCACCTGGGAGCCGGTTCCGTTGCCTCGGGCCTCGGACGCACACTGTCCGCACCAAGGGTGCCAGCTTCTGCTTGAAAGCACCTGCTGCCAGGCTTCCACACCGGAACATTTCGGCAACCCGTACTCTGTACCACCTCCTTGCTTTTCTTCTCACGGACCGAACGACGGGTCAAACACCGTGGGCCCCAGCCCGTTCCACCCCCCAGCTCCCCTCACACGCACTCTACGCAGGCTCCTCCTTCCAGCTCCGGGAGGGCATTGGCCAGTTAAATTGGCCTGCTAGAGCAAGGGGAAGGGGAAGCGCGGCTGGAGGCCTAGTGCGCAGGCGTAATACTCAGCGCCGCATTGCGATTGGCTCTTACGGCGAGAGATTTGCGCCTGCGCCTGGCTGCCAGCTCGGTTGCAAAGACCGCGGCGGGAGGTGTTAGCAAGTTTCCACGGCTTGGTAGCAGTGCTTTCCGCTGAGTGAGTTTAGAAAGCTGTCCAAGGAGGGAGCCATGCGGCCTCTCTGCGTGGCGGTTGTGGCCGGTGCTGCCGCTGTGTCAAGGGCGGGAACTGATAATAACACCTTACAAAGCTTGGCCATAGTACCGCATTTTGTTCTCCTGTTTTAGGCTACTAGGTACTAAGCTTTCCGGATTCTCTGGCTATATTCCACTTCCATTCTTTCCATGAGGTCCAAGCCAGAACACCTGGCTTTCCAGATTTGGAATGCACTTCCGTCTTTTGCAAATTACTGGCACTTTCCCACCTAGCCCCTTTTTCTAGAAGTAATCATTCCTTGCTTTCTTTCCCCGTACCGTTTTTATATTGTGCAATTCTATTCCTCGATGCTGTATCAGGGGATGCGGTACTTTCTTACTATTATGGCTTCTGCGCATGAGAGCAAGGATGCTGGTAAATAGAATTTGTCCTTTGCAGAGAAATTCTAAGCAGGGCTTTTGAGTTGTGGGAGGAGTAGGGTGAGGGGCTGAGTGTAAATAGGTGTTCTGACTCTTCCAAATGTAAGATAAGTCGGAAATAAATGTTTTTACTCTTTTCAAAGCATAAACATAGGCCTTTTTCAAAGTTTGGGGTTACATATTCATTTAGCAGGTATTTAATGAGTTCTTGCCACTTGTACTATACTATGAAAGGGTCTTTGGGGCATGTGGAAAGTATAGGAAGTGGCTACTAGTTGGGGAGATGACACATATTAACATTTAAACAATACGGAGGGTTTCTTAAAGTGCCAGAGCAAGAGAAAGTGTATAGGATGGAGTAGCTAAGGAAAGACTTCTTGCAAGTGTTGCTTGACCTGTGTCTGGAGGGATGTATAGTAAAATTCAAATGGACAGTGGAGGAGGAGCAATGACATTTCAGATGGTGAACATATTGGGACCAAAGGTAATATTTTTAGTGGTTAAGCACCCCTTGACATTGGATCCAGTCTTGCCCAGGTTGAATCCTGGCTATTACCTGGGCAGGTCACTTAACTGTGCCTCACATTCCTCATCTACCAATCTCCTAGGGTTGTTATGAAAATTAAATGAGCTAATAATTGTCAAGTATTTTAGAGGAAGCACCATGCTGTTTAAAAGGCTTAGAGGTATAAAACAAAGAAGCCCCGGCACATTTTGGGGGGATAATGGCAGAGAATACATACTAGGAAGTAGTTAAGTACAAGTTAATATTCTGGGGCCAGAGCCGACCTGGCAAGAGAATTTGGTCCTAATCTTGTAGGTGATGAAGTTACTATTTTTTTTCTAGTGGAATAGGGATAGAGAATGAAATCACAAGACCTCATTTTAGGAAGTTCAACTCAGGAAACAGTCTTATTTGGGTGAAAAAGATCAGGGTTCTCTTAATGTTCAGAAGTGCAGGTAATGGGTGACTTTTTACCTAGGGCTGCTTTGGGGGATAAATATTGAAAACATCAATTTCACAATAAGGTAAAATTATTAATATTAATATATTAAAGGCCTCATGGACATTGATATTTCTTGCTATTTCTAAAAGCAATAACAACAATAAACGTGGAATACAAAATTAATCATATCTGTTGGTGAAAGAGGCTTTGGAAAACCCTGTCAAAATCATGATGATCAGGTGCCTATGAAAACGGCTGGGTATATTTGAAAGACAATTATTTAGTGATGCACAATTAACACAAAGAAAAGGTGCTGTATAGCACATTTATTTTTGCAATAGGTGCAATGAAGCACTTAAAAAATCTCTTTAAAAAAGCTCTTTAATAAAAAACTATAGTTCATCTCTTTTTTTGCAAGAACAATACACACACAACAAACTAACTCCAGAAATATAAGTGAAATGTCCCCAAAATCTCACCCCACAGAAGTAACAAGCTATTTTTATTATAAGGTCATGGTGCCATTTTGAGATACCATTACTTCCAGAAATCAGTGTTTCTACCTTAGAGCTATAATATAAACTCTCAGACTCAGTAACAAGTTTTTGCTGGAAGTGCACATCTGATTCACATCAAATGAGATTCAACAATCTCATGTGGATGTAACATTTTTGTATCTCTCAGAAAGTTAGCATTGATTCTGGCTATGAGTTGCCAAAGCTTCTTTCCATTCTGCCTAGTGGGTATGCCTAATTAATAGTTACCCCCCACCTTTTATAACTATTCTTCTGTAGATAATGATCACCAGGAGCATTACAAATACAGAGGAGAATGATGCAGCAAACTGTATTTAGATATCAGCCAATCAAAAAAATGAAATACTACACAATGAGATTGCTATTCACACTGTACAATAATAATTGGTGTTCATAATGATGACCTTGGATTACCCACTTAAGATTAAATCCTTCTTGAGATGGTTTTATTTTATTTTAAGATTTTATTTACTTATTTGACAGAGAGATCACAAGTAGGCAGAGAGAGAGAGAGAGAGAGAGAGAGAGGCAGGCTCCCAGATGTGGGGCTCAATTCCAGGACCCTGAGATCATGACCTGAGCTGAAGGCGGAGGCTTAACCCACTGAGCCACCCAGGCACCCCTCAAGATGTTTTTTTTTTTTTAAAGATTTTATTTATTTTATTTGACAGAGAGTGAGATCACAAGTAGGCAGAGAGGCAGGCAGAGACAGAGGGGGAAGCAGGCTCCCCGCTGAGCAGAGAGCCCGATGCGGGGCTCGAACCCAGGACCCTGAGATCATGACCTGAGCCGAAGGCAGCGGCTTAATCCACTGAGCCACCCAGGCGCCCCAAGATGGTTTTAATATTGAATAGTATAATCTAGGGTTTTAGAAATGGGTGACTCACATATATTGGGAAAGATCTGTAAATATGTCTGCTAACTCAGCTAAACAGCTTATTAACTAGAAGACCCCAGATTTTCTCAGCCATTCCGAGTAAGTTCAACTTGGCTGAGCAGTCACATTCCAATTTGCTTACAGATATATGACCGAGTCACTAAATGGCTTTTCTCATAGTGGGAAGGTATTTGGTCGCGTTTGTCTCTTTGGCTGCTCAGCCTCACACACAAATAAGAAGGCAGCTCATGTGCACCGCTGGAATCCCTGACTTCTGCTGGCATTAGTAAATAACCCATATGTCGGTGCTACTGACATATGTCAATATTGCCTATGAAATGTGTGAGAGGAGGGATAAAGTCTTAAAAGCTAAAAATGGGTGCATTTTATTGTATGTTAATTGTACCTCAGTAAAGTTGATTTCAAACAAGTAAATTCTGAACCTGAATCACCCTCAAGAGAAGGAATGCAGGTCTCCACCAAGACGTGTGATGCTTAGTAAGCTTTGGGAAGCTGCCCCCTAATATCGTAAGAAAGTTCTGTTCATTTATCATCTTCCAAGCATAATCCAGGCTTCTGGCAAATTAGACCCAACCACTTTGCTCTACACTCAGTTGCAGAGGGGTGAACCCTCCTAGGGGTTTCCAATTCTTTTAGAAACTCCACCATTCTGGAAAGACTTATGATTATATGCACATTATATCCTATGGGAGACACTGTGAGGTTTATGCCATGTCCCAAGATCCCTCCACCTGGGTCTGTAACGGTTAGCCCCGGAAACAAAGTTCCCTTTGGCTGGCGCTGCCACCACCAGCTTCCCCCCTTCTCTTACCCCGCGTATGGCCGTCTCCGGCAGCGGGACTTCCCTATTGGCCAGCCAAACACAACCGACTGCGACAGCCAATGGAAGCCGCTCTCCTGAACATTCAGAGGATGGGTGCTCGTGGTGTGATGAGGGGAGGTTGGCGCCTGGCACGCGCCCCCCTACATCTGGCAAGTCGGTGACAGAGACAGTAACTCCCCCTACACACGCACACCCCGTGCCCCCAGCTCTGTCAGCTGGCGGGCCCCCACGGCCCACGGCGCGTCTTGGCAGCGCCCTCCCTGGCTCCCTAGGGCGCGCGAGTGCACCTGCTTACTCAATAAGACAGAGCATCCCTTTATCCCAGGGCTTGGGAGGGGGCCGAGGAGGCGCGGGAGGTGAAAGAGGTATCTCTGCCCCTCCCCAGCCCGCGCCGAGTCGTGCCGCTTCGGGGCCGAAGTGCTCCAGAGATGCCTTAGGGTGCAGCTCTCTTTGTCTTCTCCAGCTGTGCTCCCTGCCCACTGACCCCGCGCGCTCCGAGACGTGGGGGCGGGGAGCCCGCAACCTATAACATAAATGGGGGCAAGGAGAAAGGAAGACCTTCCCGGGGCGGCGTGTGCCGCTCTCCTCACCCCCTCCCTTCCCTCCTTAGGCTTCCTCCCTCCGGTGTGTCCCTGGGGTCCAGGCAGGGGAGGGTCTAGGCAGAGGCGCGGCGGCAGCGGCGGCGGGCGCTTGGGGAGCGCCAAAGGACCGCCCGCCCCGAGCGTCCGGTCGAAGGGCGCAGGCAGGAGGAGGCGGCTCGCGGCCGGCCCACTCTCCTCCATCTCTCTCCCGCTCGCCGGCTTTTGTGAGGCGCAAGGAGGGTGCGCTGACGGAGGAGGGGGGCCTGGGGAGAGAGGCACCCCCTTCACGCGCGCGCGCGCACACGTTGCCGGCGCACGCACACACGCGCGGACATACATTCACAGACACGCACACACACACGCACAAAGCTCGCTCGCCTCGAGCGCACTAACGTGGCCGTTTTCTTTGTGTGGAGCCCTCGAGGGGGGTTGGGGCCCGGGTCCGGTCCGGGGGAGATGGCGCAGCCCATCCTGGGCCATGGGAGCCTGCAGCCCGCCTCGGCCACTGGCCTGGCGTCCCTGGAGCTCGACTCGTCGCTGGACCAGTACGTGCAAATTCGCATCTTCAAAATCATCGTGATTGGGGACTCCAACGTGGGCAAGACCTGCCTGACCTTCCGCTTCTGCGGGGGAACCTTCCCGGACAAGACTGAGGCCACCATTGGTGTGGACTTCAGGGAGAAGACAGTGGAAATCGAGGGCGAGAAGATCAAGGTGATCCAGACGGTCAGGTCCGGGAAGGGAGGGATCTGGGAGGGGGCCTCGGCTGAGGCATCGCTCTGGTGGTTGTAAACGTCCAGCGCGTGGTGGTGTCGCGCGGCTGGCTGAGCCCAAGACCCTGGCAGCTCCTCAGATCCTCTTTCGCCTCTCTCAGTGGCCTGATTCCCACCTCACCCGTTTTGGATTTTTTGTGGGTTTTTTGGGTTTGTTTGTTTTTGTTTTTGTTTTTTTTTTTAGGGCTGGCGGGAGTGGTTTCACTCCTGCCCTTTGCCCCTGCCTGACATCTGCCACAGAAAAATCTTGTCTGATCCCATCCTTGACCCTGAGCCAGGAGCAGTGGCACCTGTGGGCAGAGGGAGACATGAGGCATCTCTTGGTTCTGGTCTGTGGGATGGATCCCAAAGCACTTTACACATCCTGAGGTCTCTTCTACCTCTTGGGTGCGAATGGGCTGTGAGAACCTACTTGGGCTTAGCCCTGAGGCATTAGAGAGGGGGAAAAGACAGAAATCCATAGTGAATGAGAGCCCCTTTATTTCAAAATAGAGCCCTGCGTAACACCACCAGCCCTGCATAACAAACTTGTTCTCTTGGAGCAGTCTCTCGCCAATGATATCTTCATTTGTCTGTGATACCTAATGAATGAACTGCTTCATTACTCATTCTGTTGGTATTGTCTTCAGCAGGCCTTTGTAAAAATGCAGAGCAACTTATCTGGAGGCCAAGGAAAAGTGTCTTGCTCCTCCCCCCTCATTAGTTTATTTATCAAGTAGGCTAAGTATAGATATTCTTGTCTGACCATTTATGCTCACTTTAGTTCAGAAAAGGTAGAAACCCGATAGGACAGAAATAGTTCAATATGTAGAAATATTTCTATGTGCAGAAGGAGGACATGACAAGGGCAGCTTCCTGTGACAGGAGAGCACAGGGGGCAGGATGATGGGCAGGAATGTACCTCAAAAGGCATTGGGTACTAAAGGCCAACTCCCCTAGGCCCATAGCTGGGCTTTTCTCAAGGCTATGGTCTGACCCTGTCAGGTGAAGGTCAGCATCCCTCCTGCTCGTCAAAGAGCCCAAATGACCCCAAGGCCCCTCTCCTGGGTGATGTGGAGAGAAGGGCTGAGTAGTATTAGGGAGAAGAATGAAACCCTCTGAACTGTACATAGCTCTGGAGTCCTTGATTATTAAAATGAATATGTTTTATTTTATTATTATTATTTCTTGAATGAATGTGTTTTAAAATGGCTTCAGAGACTGGGCCAAGGCACTAGACGTCAAGAAGATGGGCAGCTCAGTCCTGGTAAGGGAGAGCTCTGGAGAACAAGTGAGTCCTAGGGTCAGGAAGATAGGGCACTGTTTTGAAATAGTGACCTTTTTGTCCCTTGCATTTTGAGGGGAATTGCTACATTTCCTAAGTCAAAAGTAGCTATCTGTCTCTATCCTTTCCTAGGGCTCTTCTGTTGAGGTTTACTTCGTTTGGACTTTTTGTGGTGTGTCTAACTTCTTTCATGCAAGGTTGTGAGATTCTGGAATTTCTAAAACATGCCTTTTTAAAAAATCCAAAGTGGGAATATCCTTACGTGCTCTTAAACCCTCGAAGACCTTTACACTTAATGCTATTGCTTGCTTAAAATCAAGTGTCCCATTGAGGCAAAGAGTTTTCTGGATTTAAAAGAGGGGAAATAAAAAAAAAAAAAAGAGGGGAAATAAATCTACCTGAAATTCATATGGCAGAAAAAGGAAGTGTTCGGGAGTTTGGAGGAGGGAGGGAGGAGAGGAAATGGGAGGGAAAAACAAGTGGAAGAGGGCCACTGCCCAGTGGCCTTGGAGAGATTTTTAAGACTCCTTCCCTTCTAACACCCCAGTACTTAGCGAAACTGGATTTTACAGTCTTGGCCAAAGATTCCAGGCTTTTTCCCGAGAGGGAAGAGCCTGTGACGGTGTGACTCACCAGAAACAGAGCTCAGCACAACACCATGTGCCGATAAGTGCTTAATACAGGCTTTTTTGGGAAGATGATATTTTCAAGAGGGCAGAGCCTTGTGACACTGCTCACAGAGGGGCCCTCCGAGTGCAGATTCTGAAGAAGCTCAGGGTACGGGCGGGGGCGGGGACGGGGTGACCCTGTCCCATGTGAAGCTGTTGCAGCCGGGGCCCAAGGCAGCCAGGGAGAGCAGCATGTCCGTGGGAAGATGGCAGAGCGCAGCAGCTAGCACATGATCTAGAAAGGAGGAGATTTTGCCCCACACTCTGGCTGGCCTGGAGTTTTTCAGGGAACAAATGCTAAACCCCTGCTAGGAGGTGACTGTTAAAGCCTTTCCCATTTGGGGGAGGGAGAGAAGTGCAGTGTGACAGGCTGAAGTTGCCCGAGACCATAGCCAGAGATAGCCACAGGCCAAGGTGGAGAGGTCTCTGCTGGCTCTTCTTCGGCCCAGAGTGGGGTGTGGCCTCTACTGGGCTGCCTCCCCAGGTCCCAGCCTGTGCAGGGGGATGGGTGACTGAGTTATCGGGTTAAGGGCTGCTCTCTTAATTACCAGAGCCATTTTTTAGGGCTTCAAAGCCCCATTTGGTTTCTCCAGTCCATGGATCCCCACCCCCTTCTGATCACAATATTTATAATCCAGTGTTTCCTGGTTAACATGAACATCCAGGAAAGCTTCCAATGAGTACATTATAATACTACTACTAATAATAACAACAACTGCTATTTATTGACTAAACCAAGAGCCCCGGCTAGGCGCTTTGCATGAACTGTCTAATTTGATCTTCACACCTGCCTTATGCAAATCAGACTTTTATTATCATTCCTATTTTATAGATGCGGAGACCAAAGGTAGGTTAAATACCTTGCCTAAAAGGCACCTGGATCGGAGCTCCAGTCTTTGACCGCTGAGCCCAAGCACTTCTCTGTCTCACTACCGTGCTTTCCCTGGGACAGGGTCAGGATTTCTACATGGATTCAGAGCCCGTGCTCTTTACTGCTGCCCTCTGCTCTGGGGGGCGATCTCTGGCCCAGGGCAGTGTGCTCAGCTGGGGGTGGCAGGCGGGGCAGCCAGCCTTGTGGGCTCCTGTAGGCCAGGGGCCCAGGGTTCTAGCCCTAGACCTGAGGAGCCTTCAAAACGTCTCCTTCAGCGCCACCCCAGATACTGAATTGAGTGCCTGGGTTCTACTTTCTGCACCTTGACTGTCTCCCTTTGTGGAGAATCAGAGAATGTCCAGAGATGGAAGAGACCTTAAAGAATCTCTAATCCGGGGCACCTGGGTGGCTCAGTGGGTTAAAGCCTCTACCTTCGGCTCAGGTCATGATCCCAGAGTCCTGGGATGGAGCCCCGCATCAGGCTCTCTGCTCAGCGGGAAGCCTGCTTCTCCCTTTCCCTCTGCCTTTCTGCCTGCTTGTGATCTCTCTCTCTGTCAAATAAATAAACAAAATCTTAAAAAAAAAAAAAAAAAGGATCTCTAATCCAATGTCCTCACTTAACAGATAGGAAACTGAGGCTCAGAGAGGGAAAGTGACTTGCCCAAGATCACACAGGAACAGGCCTACTACTCAGGTCTCCCCATTCCCTGGCCAGTGCTCTTCTCTCGCAATTTGGGCTAGTCCCATGGTGTGCCCAACCCATGCAGTTACCTGTGACAGGAACACAGAGGGGCATGATGTAGGAAAGATCATAGCTCTTCCTGACATCAGCCTAGGAAGTGTGGAGGCGTTCCTCGACCCCTAAGGAAGAGTGGAGCTTCCTTTAATGACAGGATGTGTCCATCTCCTACAGGTTTAGCTCAATCATGCTGAGCTTGCCTCAGCCTAAAAGCACTGGAAAATGCCAAATAGGAGTGTGTGTGGGCTGGAATGGGGAGGTAAGAGAGGGGAGGCTCACAACTAATTTTCCAGCCATTCTTTGTAAATTCTCATGGAATTTACCCATGCTTCTGGCTAGTTTGGTCTCCCCGCCCCCCCCCGCCGCAACAGCTGGGCACCCCCTCTGCCCTAGCCCTCCAGACCAGGCAGACTGCAGGTAGCCATGGCCGTGGGCAGGTGCTGCCCAGGACTGCGGACTCTCTTCCTCTGCTGAGCACTTGGACCAACACCTTCCCGTGTAACATTACTGAGTGGACGAAGGCTGAGCTAAGTGTTCCCTCCGAAGCTGCCTGCAGTCAGAATGACATCATGTCTTCCTTAGGGCTTCTGAACTTCCATCTTCTGCCAGTTCACTTAATGGCTAATTATCTATCAGTGTGTGTTTTTCTGTCTGCCTTGCTGCCTCTCCTGTGCGTGAGTTTCTCTTTGTCTCTCTCCTCCTTTGCCATTCTCTGCGGCAGTCTCTTGTGTGAATGGGTGTGTATCTTAGATGCAGATGGGACAGTCCAGCTAGTTCAAAAAAGATTTGTTTTAGACTTTTCCCATCATCCACTCGGGCATCCTCCAAAGGTTACAGATGTATTTGTCTCCCTTTTTCTACTTCTACCCTCCCCCACTGGCCTCCAACAAAAGGACATTCATGCCTCATCTATAGAAAGATGCCAGATATGTTCCCCAGGGAAAAGAAATACCCATGTCAGCTACGAGCACGTGCAGGGGTGGGGGACTTGCTGAAACTTGCTCAGGCAGCAATAGCCCCAGGAAAATGGTTTAAAAGACTAGATTTATCTTTGGCAGCTCCCCACACTGCGCCCCTCGACCCTCCTCCAACACCGCTGTCACTTGGGGCCTGTCCCCAGCCACCCTTGGCATGTTGCTAGCATTACTCTCTTCTCCCCCTCCCAAGTGGCTGCCTTTGCTTTGGCTCTAGCCAGTCATCAAGAAACCAAACTTACTGTGCTTTCCAGGAGGAGAACAGTGGATCCAAGGACTGGTGCCACTAGGATGGCCAATGGTCTTCTGAGACAATGGCAACAACTGGCACTTGCAGAACGCTTGTATTTTGCAAACGCTCTTTCTTGTGTGTTAATTTTCCTAGTCATTTACTCCACTACTAAGTAAAGGAGATGGAAGCCAGGTCTCTCAATTCCAAGGCTACTGCTGCTGCATTTCCCATAGCACCTGCTCAATTAGTTGTCAGACCAGACTTGGTTTCGGGCCAGGGAGGAAGGGAGAATGTGTATTAGGCATTGTGTCTTGTACTTACAAGCAACACTAATCCTTACAGCATCTCCACAAGACTGCTGAGGTTATCCTTAGTTTGCAAGGGAGGACACTGAAGATAGAGTAACTTGGCTAAGGACACTTGACTAGTAATAGCATGTGACTGTGCTGAGGTTTGTACCCAAGTTGGTTTGCCTCCACTACGCCCCCACTAGACCTTGGAGAGGACAGAAGACGGGGAGCAGTGTGTGGCTAAGGGGCAGTCAGCACCCCTGGCTACTGTGCAGACACAGTGCCCACAGGAAAGGAAGAATGGACGAGAGGAGTACCCCCTGGGAAGCATAAGGAGATGCTTTCACTGTCTGGCAGGGATGGGAGGTTTGGGAGGATGCTAAGAACGGGGACACCAAATCCCCAAACAAAATGAGGTCATTTGTGTGCAGCCGTCCAGCTGCTGTGCTCTCCCTTTGTGATTGATGGTTCTGAGGCCACACCATCCATTCCGAATTTCTGCTGTGAGCAGCCTGCTAACTGGCTCACTGCTGGCCATAGACAGGGGTGCAGAGAACTTTAGGGTGGGGCTTACAAGGAGGTGGAGTGGGAGCAGTGCTCTAGTTTAAATTCTGAGCCTCCAAACGAAAGCTTCAGGGCTCCCCATGGCATTGGAAAGGTGAGGGGGGTCTATAGCAGAAAGGGTCTTCCCCGCAGCTCCGGCAGTTTGGATGGGGTATACAATTCTGGAGCCAAAGGAAAGCCAAACAGCCAACCTACTCAGCCCCAAACACCTCACACACGCCCACCCGTGTTCCTGCTAGTGGCAGGTATTTTTAGAGTTCTGAGCTCATGGTGTTAAAGCATCTGCCACATGCCTGAGGGCTGGTGGGGATTCAGCCTTACTCAGAGGCAGGAGTTAGGACTACTGGAGGGTGGGGGTGGGGCTCGGGAACCAAGTGGTAATGATATTCTTGTGCTATACCCGCTCTCTGCCCACTGACCTCTATTCCCTTCCTGGCCTGCTCTCCCTTTCTCCCTGCTCAGAGCACTGGCAAGGTGGAAGAAATGAAATCTTTTCTGTCTCTGCTTTCTGACGCAAATCAGTGTTCAAGGACCTGTTTTTCTGCTTAACCAAAGTCGAATGTTCTCTCTGAAATCACCTTGGCAGATATGTGGTTTTGGTGGCTCAGGCCAGTACTGCTTTTTGATGATGATTATGATGAGGACGACGATGATGATGATGGTGACGGCAACAATGGTGACAAGTGATCTGATGCAGAAAAACAAGTTTGCTTACAAGTTTGGGTGCAGAAATGCCAAGGGCACTGATGAAATAACTAGAGAACAAATAATATATTCTAAGTGGTGTGTTACTGGGGTGCCAGGGTGGCTCAGTCGGTTAAGCATCAGCCTTTGGCTCAGGTTATGATCTTGGGGTCCTGGGACTGAGGCCTGTGTCAGGCTCCCTGCTCAGCAGAGAGCCTGCTTCTCCCTCCCCCCACCCCCGCTGCTTGTTCTCTCCCCACCCCCAGTAAATAAATAAAATCTTTAAAAAAAAATAAATGGTGTGGTACAGACTCAAAGTGCAATAGAAATTCTTAAGAAAAGAAAATTAAAGTTGGAGAAAAGTGGAGTTTTAGGAAGAAGGCAGATGTGAGCTAAGACTTGAAGGATGAGTGAGATGCAGGGCAATGAGGTGGTGCCCAGTTTCTGTTGGGGAAGGACAGACTAGCACGAGGGAATGAACTGGGTGTAGCCCAACAGTCCGAAACCAGGCTGGATGGGGCCAAATTCTGACGGAGATTTTTCCATTTGATGCCTCGTGCAGAAGAGGGCTGTCATGGTTTCCTGAAGAGGGGGATGCCATGCTTATAGGAGCAGGGTTTTAGGAAGGCTAGTTTGGAAGCAGTATGTAAGCAGCACTGGAGTGGAGACTTCTAGACCCCAAGAGACTCTGCTGTAGACCAGCAGTGAGGAAAGGAGGGTCTGGCCTAGGGACATGAAAATCAAAATAAAATGAGAGAATTTGACAATCATGCCAAAGGAATGTGGCAGTCATGTCCCTAGAGATGAAGGGGAGCCTGGACAATGAAAACTGGTGTTCAAAATGATGAGGACTCTGGGGCCCTGCAAGATCTTCATTCAGCAAAGAGATTCAATTATATTTACCAGATACTGACTGACTGACTGCTAACTCCAAATAAAGGCTATCCTTGGTTTTAAGAGCTGTAGTAGTCAATTAGTGACCACAACCCAATTCTCTTTAATAACTGAGAATTATATAGGGCCTTGGGACCACCATTCTGAGTATGAATTTCTCTTGTCCAAGACTTTGGATGTATAAGGGAAATAGATGGGGCTGAATGTGTGTCGATTCGAGGGGATCCCTTGGGAGCTGCATCTTTGGAAACTTCATTACTGATATAAGCATTTTTCCTTCATAATTTGGCCTTCATCCCAAAAGCTGAGAGGCAGAAGAAAAATCCAGTGAACTAAATTACCTTTTATATACCAAACAATAAGCTAAAATAAGCTAAGAGGTGAGATTTTTAACACTAACTTTAAAAAGTCATGCAAAAAATGCAAGACAAAGTGATATATGTTTTTAGTAGAAAATTTGGAAAATACAAAAAAAATACCATTTATCACCGATGGCCCATAAATACCCATTAATCTCCTGGTAAGTACACTTCCAGTCTTTCCTAGGCATATGTCTATATTTAATATTTTTTCTGAAAAACTGGAACCATAGAAAATGGAAACTTCATATCCTGCTTTTTTCATTCCTGATATTTTATGAGAATTTCCACCATTTATTCCTTGAAAACATAATTTTTAATGTCTGCATAATGGTCCATTGTATAGATATGTACATACACTTTAGCTATTCTCTTACTGAGCTTTTAGGTTATTTCCTGTTTTTTAAAAAGTATAAATAATACTGCAGTTAAGACTTTTGTACAGAATTTTGACCACATCTCTGCTATTTCATATAGATATCTGGAAGTGAGATTATAGGCTTGAAGAATTTTGAGTATTTTTAAGGTTCTGGATTATATTGCCAAGTTGCCCTCCAGAAAAGTTCACCAATTTACACTCATTTTTTCAAATAAAAGCCTTAAGACTTCCAAAAAAAATTATTTATTTATTTATTTGACACACAGAGAGAGAATACAAGCTGGGGGAGAAGCAGGGTCCCACTGAGCAAGGAGCCTGACATGGGGCTCAATCCCAGGACCCTGGGATCATAACCTGAGCCAAAGACAGATGCTTAAACAACAGATACTTAACCGACTGAGCCACCCAGGCGCCCTAAGATTTTTTGACTCAAGATTTTCAACCAGAACTTTTTATTTATTTATTTATTTGATAGAGAGATCACAAGTAGGCAGAGAGGCAGGCAGAGAGAGGGGGGTGGAAGCAGACTCCCTGCTGGGCAGAGAACCCGATGTGGGGCTCGATCCCAGAACCCTGGGATCATGACCTGAGCTGAAGGCAGAGGCTTTAACCCACTGAGCCACCCAGGCGCCCCTCAACTAGAACTTTTAAGAAAAATTTTATAAACCCTGAGAGAAACTTCTCTCTACACTTTGACATGTCCACTCTGCCAGTCTGTGCCAGGGCTTCTCACCACAATTTTGCTTTTTAAAGATTTTTATTTGTCAGAGAGAGAGAGAACGAGCAAGTGCACCAGGCAGGGGGAGCAGCAGGCAGAGGGAGAAGCAGCCTCCCTCCTGAGCAAGGAGCCGAACTCCAGATTCATCCCAGGACTCTGGGATCATGACCCGAGCTGAAGGCAGACACTTAACTGACTGAGCCACCCAGGCGTCCCTCTTACCAGGTTTAAGATAACAGAATCGGGGGCACCTGGGTGGCTCAGTTGGTTAAAGCCTCTGCCTTCAGCTCAGGTCATGATCCTGGGGTCCTGGGATCGAGCCCCGCATCGGGCTCTCTGCTCTGCAAGCAGCCTGTTTCTTCCTCTCTCTCTGCCTGCCTCTCTGCCTACTTGGGATCTCTGTCTGTCAAATAAATAAATAAAATCTTAAAAAAATAAAAAGATAACAGAATCGAGTTTTCTTCTATGTATTCTTGTTTTCTTTACTGACTCCACATATGGGTTTTGTATCTTCCAGGTTCAGGTGTGGGACACAGCAGGTCAGGAACGCTTCCGCAAAAGCATGGTCGAGCATTACTACCGCAATGTGCATGCAGTGGTCTTTGTCTATGACGTCACCAAGATGACATCCTTCACCAACCTCAAGATGTGGATCCAAGAATGCAATGGGCATGCTGTGCCCCCACTAGTCCCCAAAGTGCTTGTGGGCAACAAGTGTGACTTGAGGGAACAGATCCAGGTGCCCTCCAACTTAGCCCTGAAATTTGCCGATGCCCACAACATGCTCTTGTTTGAGACTTCGGCCAAGGACCCCAAAGAGAGCCAGAATGTGGAGTCAATTTTCATGTGCCTGGCTTGCCGATTAAAGGCTCAGAAATCCCTGCTCTATCGTGATGCTGAGAGGCAGCAGGGAAAGGTGCAGAAACTGGAGTTCCCACAGGAAGCTAACAGTAAGACTTCCTGTCCCTGTTGAAACCAAATGGTGTAAATACAAGATCCATCATTACTGGAGTTTTTTCTTTCCCTTTTTTTCCGTGCCCACATAACGCTGACACCTGCTTGTTTCCATACAAATTGATATTAAAATAAAATTTGTATAGATTATCACATGCCTTCATGTCTTTCTTTCCTCCAGGAAGACATTTCTGACTGTGCTGAGTAGAAGAGCAGCCCGCCCTCCTAGAGGGGTACACTTGGCCAAGGCACACTCCCTACCAGCCTTCTATGCCACCTGAATCATATGAGTCACTTCTTCAGGACTAATTTGCTGTCACTCAGTGCTATCAGTGGGCAAAAACATCCAGAGGGGGTGGGATACAGGCCAGATATGTTTTTCTATGGCGCCCATGGAAGTGGAGGATAGAGAAGTCTTGAAAGGAGATGTTGACTCATAAATATTTCCTAGGTTGCCCGGATGTCGAGAGTAGGTGGCTCTCTCCTTATCTCCCAAAGCTTAAAAATAAAAAGTATAGATTTCCCAAGGGGCTCAGTTGCTTCCAAAGTAGTTAAATCCTGCTTCTCGTATTTTACCACACAGTCTCTGACACCCGGAGTGGTATTTCTTGAAGAGGGCAGGGCTCAAGCCAACAATCTGTTATGCCCCCAGATCCGTGCTGGGCGCTATAGAGGAAACAGCAAGAAAAGGATTTGTCCCTATGTTCAAAAACCCTCTGATCTTGTGGGAAAAGACACGAACTACTTGTGAACAAAAATTAGACAATGACCTCACCAAGTTCGAGTCTGTGCTCTGGGAATTGAGAGCGTTATGTATTCAGCATTAGGAAGGAGTCATTGAAAAATAACTGACCTTATTTTGTATATTGAGTAAAATGTTGCATTTGGATTGGTAAAGAGGAGGGGATTGGGACAAAGTAGGGAGGCCAGAATGACCTTGGGGGTTGAGTGAAAGGACAAGAGCTGAGCATCCTTAGTGGGGAGCTAAGGATGAGGAAACCTACACAAGATTCAGGACAGTTTGTTGCTCTTTGAGTCACTGGGAGTTTTTGGTGGCTTTCCAGCAGGAGTCCTGTAGGTTATTTCCAGAATGTCGGGTCCTATGGATGTGAAAGCCCCTTGTCCAATTGTTAAAGCAACTAAGAGTAGCTATGAAGGCATAGCTACCATAGCCCCAGGTAGAATTTGTTGTTTCAGGGGTGCTCCGTAAGGCTCCTCTCTTGTCAGAAGCCCACAGAAAAGAGGGTCCGAGGCTGACAGCCCCCAAGCACTTTCCTCTGGTAGGTGAATTCAGATCTGTCTCCCGTCTGCCTTCCCGTCAGCCCAGTGAAAGTTAATACATACCAGATGCGCTTCCCACCCAAACAAGTAGGCTGCCTCGTCTTGCCTAGTTGTCGCTACAATGCTCTTCCTCCAGAGGTGGCTAAATCCCCACCCCATCTCCATCCCAGGCTAAGCCCCCAGTCTAGTTTTCATCACTTGGCTTCTGCCTGGATCCATCTTTGGAGCCTGCCTTGTACCCTGGTTAGGGCTGTGTTTTCTTACTAGTTGTCCCTACCCAATGCCCTACCCTGGAATCTCACCCAAGGGGCTGGGAGCCTGTTGTCTGTTGGCGAACTGCCTGCTGAAAACCCTGTTGCTATGCTTCTCCCCAACTTCGGATACTGGCTCCTTACCCAGGACTGCTCTTGTGGTGTCTTTTGGCTCCTGACTTGGCTGCAGGGCTGGGCCATCTCTCAGTGGCCGCAGGTACACTTGTCCATTCTAGTGGGTTGACATTTCAGTCCGGGTCCTGACCTGTGTTGGTCAAGGACCTTCTTTGCTCTAACAGGGACAAATAACTTTCCAAGTCCTCTAACCAGGATTGCCTCTTCTAGACCTGAATTGCCTCTGACACCTTTTAGGCATTCAACAAACATGTATTGAGCTTCTACTATAAGCCAGTGTGTGCTAAGCCCTTGGGATATGTAGATGAACAATATAAAATCCTGCTCTCGGGCGCGTGGGTGGCTCAGTGGGTTAAGCCTCTGCCTTTGGCTCAGGTCATGATCTCAGGGTCCTGGGATCGAGTCCCGCATCGGGCTCTCTGCTCAGCAGGGAGCCTGCTTCCCTTCCTCTCTCTCTGCCTGCCTGTCTGCCTACTTGTGATCTTTCTCTGTCAAATAAATAAATAAAATCTTAAAAAAAAATCCTGCTCTCATAAAGGAGGTAGATACTAAAAAAGAAATGAGATCCATAATGAGAGAATTTGAGAGTAATAAGGAGTCCGAGGGCCATAAAATAGGGTAGGTGGACAGAAAGTGAGGAAGGGGGCGGGAGGGCAATGCATTAGACAAAGTGAACACAAAAGATACCTTTGCAGTGATCACGTTTGAGCGGAGACCCAAATGAAGAAAAGCAACCAGGAATGAGGTCAGAAAGAGAACCCTAATCAGAGGAAAGAGCAAATGCCGAGGCCCTGAGGCAGAAGTGAGGTTGGCATGTTTGAGGAACAGCAAAGAGGCTAGTGTGAGCAAGGGGGAAAATACGGGAGGTGAGGTTGAGAAGTAGGTAAGGCCAGATCTATTGGCTGGGATTTTATTTCAGTGCAGTGGGAAGCCAGTGGAAAGTTTTAGCATTATCTAGACCCAGTAACCTTTGGAAAGATTCAGCAGGCTTGCTGGCCAGCAAGAAAGAGGGAAAAGCCTCTACTTTTCTGGGCCCCTCTGAGAGGAATAGACACCCTTCGTAACTCCTGACTGTGCGCCTCAAGGGCTGTCATTTCCATGCTGGCTGGCCCCCCTCTTAAAAAACCAGACTCTGAACTTTCCCAAGACTATCATCTTTTGGTCCTGCCAAGGCTCTGGTAATTTTGCTGTGGCTAGGAGGCACTCACTGATCCAACCTGGCTCTGTCCTCTGAGCCTCACCTACGTGATCCTGCCCTTTCCTGCAGTAATGACTGTGCTCTCCCCCAGGTACCTGGGAACAGAGAATCCTGAGAATCTCCAGGCTTCACCCAGTCTCCTAGCCCTAGAATTTTCTGCTGGCATCAGCAGGGTGCACAATGGTGCTCAGGCCTCCATCAGATTGAGCAAAAGGATTTGGGGATGGGCTGTTCTCAGAATGCAACCAGAGGGAGGGGACTCAGGAGGCCAGAGAACCGTGACACCCTTGTTGTCGTGAGGGTGATGAGGAGCAGAGAGAATCAAGTAAAGTGAGGTGCTTCCAGGCCTCGCATCCAGCCTCATTATGTCTCTGGAATGATCCATGACGGCCAGGATGTCTCCTGTACAGCTCTTCTTTACTTTTCGGAGCTATGCCCTTGAGTCTTCACCTGTGTAACAGAGACAGGACCCAGAGTAATAACTACCAACATTTGAATGCCTATTGTATGCTGGGCCCTGTGCTAAAACACTACGTTCCTTCACTAGCTCATTTAATGCTCCCTCGACCCTATGAGGTGGGGATAATTATTTCCTTTTTACATATATGAATATAGATGTGCTGACAGATTTAGTGACTTGTCCAATATAGTAAGAGTGGCAAAGCGAGATCTGTCTTACTTAAGTATAGGTTCTTTCTATGATATTATACTCTTTCTAGCCAGTTCCAAGCTCCAGAATCCTTGCAGAGATTGCGGGTTCACTCTAGCTGGTCCCACTGACCCATGGGGGTTTGGCAAGCAGGTCATTCAATATCCAAGAGGGAACATTCCTCCTTGAATGGGATGTGCCGGCCAGGTCTCTGCAAGAAGCCCAAGTGGCTGGTGGAATTGTCAGCTCTGAGCCAAAGAAGTCCCAAGATAGCCCTGCCTTGGACAAGAGCTGGGAACCACACGACAGCTGGATTCTGCTGCTCAGCCTTTGGGGCTGCAGGGTATTGTCACTGGTCCCCTACCCCCAGAACTATCCCTCTCCCAGTATCTGTGCATTTGCTCAGGCCCCCAGATTCAGCCTGATGACTTGCTTTGGCCAAGTTCAGTGAAGTTGAGGACTGTCTCAGTGGGATCCTTTAGTCAGGGGGCCCAAGAGCAGATGCTGCTCTGAGCACCACCACCTAGAGCAGTGGCCAGGAGGGATACCCAGCCCAGAATAGCTGGAGAAGCCCAACCTGCGTGTGGGGTGTGGATGGAGGGTACAGAGATGTGCTGAGAGCTCCCTGGATCACAAGGCTTAGCTTCTCTAGCAACGTCAAGTGGCAGGGGCAGAAAGAGGTCAGTGATTATCCTCTTGTAACACCTGAGGGGACAGTTACTGCTTTAACTTACAGGCTCTCCTCCACTCACCATCCCTCATGCCCGCACTGGGAGAGGCCTTGTTTTCTCTGGAAGGTCTGGCCTAGACTGCACTAGTTTCAGATCTTGTCCTGACTCCAAGTCCCCTTGAATATCCATGACCCTAACAACTGGTGCTGGGGCAGCAGGACCGAGATAAGGGTCCCAGAAATTCCCTTACATTAGCAACTCCCAAATACAGGCTCATAGCTAACTGCATGAACACACTTGGCAAATTGTTAAAATGCAGATTCCTGGGATACTAGCTACAGACACTCTGATCTACGGGATCTCAGGGCAGGGCTCAGGAATGTCCATGATTGCTTCTCATGGGCCTCCCAGGTCTCTTCTTTCTGGCCCAGGTTCTCTCTCTGTGGGTATCTGGGTGTCCCCAAGGTTTCCTGATGAATTCTCAAATCAGAAACTGCCTTTCCCAAGCCAGAACTTCAAAACTAGTCATCTGGGCTACCACAGAACCCAGCCGCTCTGAGGACCACTCCATACAAGACACAGATTGATAATTCAATAGAAATTGCACGTCTGCTGTGTGCCCTCTGCTGGTTAAAATTCATGAAGCTTGGAAAGTGTATACCAGTACGAGCTTTTCTGACTGGTACTGACCATTTCTTTGGTTGGAAGCCCATACAGAAGGAGCTAATCCTGGTCCCAGTCTGGGCACTCAGACACCTGAAACTAGAAGGGTTACTAATTTAAAAAAATAGCTTCATTGAGGTATAAGTGATATATAAAAAAACTGAACTTAATTTATACAATGTAATGAGTCTGAGCATAGGCATACCCATAAAATCATTACCACAACCAAGGTAATAAACATATCCATCACCTCCAAGTTTCTTTGTGCCCTTATTTTTTGTGTGTGTGGTAAGAATGCCTAAAATTTGTTAAGAGGGGAGATCTCATGTTAAGGGTTACTCTACAAAGTAAGCTACCTCTACCGAAACTAGGGCTCACCTCTCCCAAGGGAAATCTGCAGACCCTGGTAGGAACTACTAGCACGGCAGCAAGGAGGAAGAAGAGACATTGCAAAGCACCTCACCTTCCCAGGGAGCTAGATTTTAAAGCTGGGTGGTTAAGGAACCCTGAGAGTCATAGAAGATACCATTGAGGGCACAAAAATATTCCTCTACACCAGCTGAAATGGACCTCAGGACCTGAGCTGACTCTATAGCTGGTACTTAATCCCTTTCCTAGTGATAAAGTAAGCACTGTGACTCTTTGCATTTAATTTTAAAGTACTGGAGGAAGCTTCAGGTAAAAGAATGGATAAGAAATGTGGCCCACCTGATCCTTACCCACCAATCCCAGATGGAAATCCCAATGCTTCAGATAAAGAGGATGCACCCCAGGTATTGTGATTTTGCCTATCCTTCCAGGGAGGTCATTATATGGGAAGAATATCAGACCTAGCCTAGTTTCCAACCTCTATTCCTCCAACTGAAATAACAGAATTATAAATGGCAGCTAATTTTTTTTAAAAAAAGATTTTATTCATTTATTTGATGGAAAGAGAGATCACAAGTAGGCAGAGAGGCAGGCAGAGAGAGAGGAGGAAGCAGGCTCCCCGCTGAGCAGAGCCTGACATGGGGCACGATCCCAGGACCCTGAGATCATGACCTGAGCCAAAAGCAGGGGCTGAACCCACTGAGCCACCCAGGTGCCCCATGGCAACTAACTTTTTAAAAAAAGATTTTATTTGAGACTGTGAGAGAGACAGATCATGAGGAGAGGGGAGGGGTAGAGGGAGAAAGAAACTCCCCACTGAGCAGGGAACCCAATGTGGGACTCGATCCCAGGACCCTGGGATCATGACCTGAGCCAAAGACAGATGCTTAACTGACTGAGCCACCCTGGTGCCCAACATTGTTTACTATACACCAAGTACTCAGTTATGTGCTTAACATGGACTATCATATATAATCCTCACAATAAGCTGTGAAGCATGGGATGATCAAAGTAGCTTGCCCAGGGTCACAATGCTGCCCATGGTTAGAGCAGGGTATGACCAAGATCTAACTGCAGAGCTAGTCACAATGCTAACTTCTCTTATTCTTTTCTATTTCTCTCAAGCTCAAGAGGAGGGTGTGTTCCTAAGCCTGGGACTAAGGGCTTCACCCCTGCTCCATTTAGGACTAAGTAGATGAGTTGGGAGTTGATGCTAGATGCCAGGTCTTGAACTGGTTTAATCACTATTTGCTCAGGTAAAGGCCCAGAACCTGGGGACAGGGACTGAGTAGGTAACCAAGGACCAAACTCTCCTCCTAGGATGGAAGGGCAGGATAGGGAGAAGAAAAGATTAGGAATGGGCTGGCTCTAACAATTGCAACTGTTTTCGTTTAAAAGAGGTATTTTAGAAGAGCTTCCTGCATCATTTGAAATGGGAAGAAACGACCCCTAAGATGCTTTCCAGTTTTCCATTCCTGTGAACAACAGTGTGATCACGCATTAACTTTTTTTCAACATCCACATGTATTTTAAGCCACCTATGAAAATAATGCAGTTTTAGGCCTCCGAATAAGGATTGCCTATCAGTCCACAGATCAGAAGTCAGCTTTGAAATCGTGCATATCTTTTGTTAATGAAAATGCTCAGATTTGACTAAACTGGGGCAGGGAGGATCGTGTTTCTGTGATATGAACAAGTCAGTACTTCCTGATACTATTTTCAGAATGACAACTTTTAAAAATCACTTCACATTGTGGTCTTTAGGACATTTGATTTAATCAATAAAACAACTGATTAAATAGCCTAGTTTTCTGAGCTTGAGATATTTACTGATTCACTCAAAAATTCTTATGCTACAGGGGTGCTTGGGTGGCTCAGTTGGCTGGGCATCCCACTCTTGGTTTCAGCTCAGGTCATGACCTCGGGGTTGTGGGACTGAGCCTGGCATCAGGCTTCATGCTCAGCAAGGAGTCCGCCTGTGCGTCTCCCTCTCCTTCCTCCTCTGCCCCTCCCCTCCACTTGCATGTATGTGCACTCTCGCTCTCAAATAAATAAATAAACCTTAAAATAATTCGTATGCTCCAAGGCTCTGAAGATTTGCTAGATACAATTATCCCACTCTATTCTCAAAAATTTTATGAAGAAAAGAAGCCTGTACAACTTAAATGTTCCTTCTACATTATAATTAATTTAGTCAGGTAGATATGCTGGAGAAGATGGAAAGTGGGAAGGAGATAAGGGGCAAACAGGGCAATTCCAAGACTGAGTAACGGTATCTTTAACCTCTGAAAAAAAGGAAACTTCTTAATCATTTCAAAGTCCTACCAAAAAAAAAAAAAAAAAGGCCACTTTTCTGTTGGTATCTACAATTACACTTTCCCGCAGAATTAATAGTATTGGACAAGTAGCCGAGATTCCTGGAAATGAATTCCTGGTAATGATTACTAAAAAGCCTCCCATAAGGAAAGGATTCTCTAATCCCCAAAGACACGTTTTTCTAAAGCAGACGGGACTCTGAACTAGTTCTCAACAAGGCAGTGTCACTTCAAAGCCTTTATGCAGAACTACACTCATTTCCAAGGTTGGAGAATGGTACCACTTGTAACTGAGGTGCTGTGATAGAACAGCCTCCACCCAGCAGCTCAGGGAAATGACTGCAAGACCTGGGTACAGAACACAAAGTTCCAGATAACCACAGTGCGGATGGACTGCCAGGAAAACGGTCAAGATTTCACTGACGAGTAGCTTCCAGGGTCTACTCTCAGCAGAGGTAAAAGCAGTAACAGCAACGAAGGCAGGAAGAGCCGCAGGAAGAGCACGAACATGAGTGGAAGTGGTGGCAGCAGCAGCACAATTTATCAAATGCCTACTTTTTGTCAAGCCAGTGCCAAATCCTACGCACACATACACACACTCTAATTGTTATAGCAAACTTGTGAGGAAGTCATCATTACAGACCTTTTGCTGATGAGAAAGCTGAGGCTCGAGGTTATTTGAGGCTACACGACTGGTTAGACATAAAATCGGTATTTAAACCCAAGACTGTCTTATTTCAAGGCTTAGCTCTATGTACACGAGCATACATCACCGCAGTATGGATAAATTGGCATTTTTAGTGTGAAGGATTACAAACAATAGAAGAGATACACCTTAGCCTCTCTCAGTTTGTTGAGGACAGCAAGCTTTTTGGGGGTGGGGACACGGAGTCAAAAAACAAAGTGACAGGAGGCTGCAGAAGGACCTCAAAATCAGAGAAGTGAGGTGTATGAGTGTGAGGCAAACCATGATGTGGTCAAGGAAAAGGCAGGATAATTTAGGGAAATTACCTTAATACTATTTAAAAAGGCAGTTATGACTCAAGCGAACCTAGGAGCATTCACAGACATTTCATAAAAATGGAATTCTGGTGAGCTTGAGACATGACAAATCTAATGGTATGCCGACCTGTAGTACGATGTGCTTCACCAATGACTCTCCAGAAAGACACCGTGGGTCAAGGAAAAGAAGATTACCAGAAATGACTGTAGAAATGTCATAATGAAAATCAGGGTGGCGGTGTCTGGGTGGCTCACTTGGTTAAACATCTGACTCTTGATTTCAGCTGGGGTTGTGGTCTCAGGGTTGTTAAGATTGAGCCCTGCCTCCAGCTCCATATTCGCAGTGTGTGTGCTTGGGATCCCCTCTCCTTCTCCCTCCCCCTGCTCTTGCACACATGCTCTCTCTATAAATTAAATGAATGAATGAATGAATAAAAGAAAAATAGGGTGAATAGACCTATTCTATCTGAATAAAATGAAAACAAAAATAAAAAAACAAAATAAAAAAATAAAATAAAAAATAAAAACAAAATAAAAAAAACAAAAATAAAATCAGGAAGGGTGGTAATGAACTAACAGCAATAGTTTAACCATGGTGATGATTCCCACGTGCCAATCACCATTCCAACTGCTAAACACACACTATGAAATCATTTAATTCCCTCAGTCCTATGAGTAGGCGCTGTCATTTGCATTTTTACAAATGAGACACAGAGCTCAAAGTCACATGCATTTAGTCATTGGTAGGGTAGGAACCCCACCGCACCTAGGCAGTCTGCTGCAGAGCCTGGACTCATAGCGCCCCCCACCCACCCCCAACCACACTGCCCCTTGAAGGTATAGGGAGGGTTTACTCTGGAGTCCAGTACTGAAGCTCAAAATCTTAGTATCAAGGAAGATCTTTTGAAGCAGTTTAAGCAGCAAGTAAACTTTACAGAGTAAGAAACTCCTTAATAATAGGCTGAAGATAGTAATGGTTTCAAGAAAAGTAGGCGAGTGGTGGATAGATAAGCTAAACATAAGTTGTAGAGAGAAGCTAGACATTATTACGGTAAGAGTCTGAAGCTTCTGGAGTTTAAAATGATGTAAGATGACAATGCCCTCCAACACAAATTACTGGTCTGTTCCAGTTACGTATTTCTGAGGTCTTACAGACATAAAAATGAGCACATGATTTTTTTCCTGATATGATTTCTAAGACTATGAAAATGGATATTACTAGCCTCCAGCTACATATGCCACCTTACAAATGACTCATGAACATGAATGAAATGTCTAGAAGTTCATCTTAGTCAACGTCCTCATTCAACTATTTTTTGTTTTTCAATTCAGAAAATCAGACAATAATTAATCTAGGTCAGCATTCTCTACATTGTATCTTCTGGAGATGAAGGCTTAGAAGTTATTAAGTGATGGGGGTGGGGGTGGGAATTCCAGGATCCAGTAAGTGCTCACTAAATTCTCCTAGAGAACCAAAGACCACATGTAGCTTGAACAATCCCATAATAAAGAATCTATGCAACTGTAATCCAGTATTTCCTACATTTATTTGGCCATGGCACCTTTATACTGCAGACCATTTACAAATTATGGACATTCATTCCAGATCTAGATACTTTCTTTTGGACAAATAGAAGAGTGTTACTTTTGTAAGAGTCCAGGAGGGGAGTTAACCAGGGCTAGGAGTAATTGGGATATTTTGTTCTCTCAATGTTGAAAGAGTCCCTGTTTCTGCTCTTAGGGACAGTCGTATGTGGCACTCTGAATTAATTTTCTCCTAACAATTTATACCAGCCACTCCTTAGTCTCCTCTCCTGATTTCCTCTCATTTCTCTAACCTCTTATTGTTAGCATGACCTGGAGCTCGGTCGGTGGACCTCGGTCCTTTCTCTATCCCTGTTCTATTCCTTGGTGATCTCATAGTCCTGTGACTCTTTAATAAATTTAAAGGTTACTGACAGCCTGGACTTCTCTAAACTCCAAACTCACACATCAGGATGTCTGGGACATTCCCACTAGGATATCTATCAGGCAACCCAAATGCTAACGTGTCCCAAATCAAAGTCCTCGTTTTTCCTCCCAAATCTACTCTTCCTTTAGTCTTCTCCATTTCAGTTAATAACATCACCTTTCCAGTTGCTAAGGCTAATGACTGTACCGTCCACAACACTTTTTCTCCAATACTTCATATCCAAACCATCAGCAAATTCTATTGGCTCAACCTTCAAGATATACCCTCAATTGAACCACTTATCACCTACACTTTCATGATCCTAATTAAACCTCTATTAACTCCCAAATGGATTATTACAATAGCTTCCCAGCTCATCTTCCTGGCTCTGCCCTTGGTCCCCTGCAGCTTGTTCTTAAGACAGCAGCTAGGGTTATCCTGTTCAGACTATAATAAAAAATTTTTGTGGGGACACCTCGTGGCTCAGTCAGTTAAATGTCCGACTCTTGCTCTCAGCTCAGGTTTTGATCACAGGGTCATGAGTTCAAGCCCTGCACTGGGGTCCACACTGGGCATGGAGCCTACTTAAAAAAAAAAAAAAAAAAGGAGAGAATTTTTTTTTGTTTTGTTTTTCACCAAGGTAGAAAAGACTTCTCCATTCAGAATCCACTAATGGCTTCTTATCTCTGAATGAGAGCCAAATCCTTACAATTGCCTAGGAGGCATTACCTCACAGGTGCCATCTCCTACGATACCCTCCCCTATCCAGCCCCCACTCTACTGTAGCTCCAACAGTCTTGTTGCTGTTCCTTGAGGTAGGCAAGATCCTACTTCAGGACTTGTTCTTTCTACCTTTCATCGTTATGTTAGCTGATTTTTATTACATTAGGTTAAAAAGGTTTTTTCATATTCCTAATTTGCTAAGCTTAAGGGTTTTTATTTTTGGTTAAAGGTGGGATTCACATACCTTAAAATCAAAAATTAAAAAGTCAACCATCTTAAGGTGAACAATTCAGTGGCATTTAGTATATTCACAATGTTGTATAGCCATCTTTATTTAGTTCCTAAACATTTTCATCACACCCCAAGGTCAATGCTGTACCCATTAAGTAGTCACTCCCCATTCCCCACTGCCCTTTCCACCCCTGGCAACCACCAAATTGCTCTCCATCTCTATGGATTTACCTATTCTGGATATTACGCATTAAAGAAATTATACAATATGTGATCTCTTACAACTGGTTTTTTTCACTTTGCATGTTTTTGATGTCCATCCACCTTGTAGCATGAATCAGTACTTCATTCCTTTTTATGGCTAAATATCACTCCACTGTAATGAATACACTACAATTTATTTATTCCTTCATCTGCTGGTGATACTTAGGCTCTTTCCATCTTTCAGCCACTGTGAGTAGTCCGCCATGAACATGCACGTATGAGTATGAGTCCCTGCTTTAGATTCTTTTGGATATATACCTGGGAGCAGGATGCCTGGGTCATATGGTAATTCTGTTTTAACGTCTTGAGGAACTGCTGAACTGTTTTCCGCAGTTGCTGAGCCATTTTACGTTCCCCTCAGCCATGTGTGAGGGTTCCAGTTTTCCCTTCAGGACTTTTGCATTTGCTGTTCTCTCTCTTGAATGCTCTTCCAACAGATAAGCCAGTGGCCCACTTCCTCACTTCCTTCATGTCTTTACTCAATGTCCTCTTCTCGCAGAGGCCTATCCTGACCACCAAATTTAAAATGGCGACCTCCCCACCCCAGCCCATACTTACCATCCTCCTTGCCCACTTTATTTTTCTCCATAGCATTGATCATCATCTAACATACTACTTAATTTTCTTAATTTTTACGTCTTGTCTTCCACCACTGAAATGTAAGCTCCACCAGGGAAGAGATTTCAGTCTGTCTTTTCCAGCACCTAGAATAGTGTTAGGCACATAGTAAGTGCTTAATAAGTATTTACTGAACAAGTAAGTGAGGCCCAAGGAGATGTTTTGGCAAAGTGAGGCAAAAAGGAGCAAGAAACTGTCTCTGTAGTTCAGAAGTTAGTTTTCTAAGAATGGGGATGGATTGAAACTGAGCCAATCACCAATTTTATTCAGCTGTAACCTTTTAAAAAGCACAAATGCAAGAGATGGCTATTTCTGAATCAAGTGAAAGAACTAGTTAGAAAAGCCTGGGGATAATGGGATCAAAATGTCAAACTAAAACTCATTTGCACCAATGAGTCAACTAACTGCCTATAATAAGCAAAAGTCAACTAACTAGCTATAATAAGCAAGCTTAATATTTACTGTTTGAAATGTTTTATTTAAAGAAAGTAAAAAAAATGGTGCTACAGGACACAGAACTTTAAGAGTATTTTACTTTAAGAAAATGAACCTAATACATACTGTCAGAAATAGAATTCTATGGAAGAACAAAAAGATGTACCCCCACCTAAAATACTGCTATAGCAACAATGTGGTTTATCATATTCTCAAACTATAACAGAGCCAGGGGAAATATCTGTATATAAAAAGAGAATCTATATTGAAACCACAAAGAATTTATATCTGGACCAAACTTGGTGTAATTAGTACTGAATTTTTCACTTGAGAATGATTAAGACGGCAAAAGTCATGTTATATATTTTCATTATGATTTTTGAAAAGTAAAAAAAAAACGGAGAAATAGATGGTAGATGAAGAATCATTCTGGGGACTGACACAGAAATAAAGATTCGAACATTGCCAAGTCTATTACTAAGAAACAAATAGTAGTAGAAACACTACTAAGAAACAACACTTTTGGAGATTTTGGAAAATCATTTACAGCAGAAATCAGTCTGGAAAATGAAAACTAATGGATTCAACTTTTTTGACTATGTATTATAAGAAGTAGACTACGGAAGAGCTGGTCACTGAAACTGGTTTTCATTATGTTTCTGCTATAGGCTGAATGTCTAAATTCATATGTTGAAACCTAATCCCCATTGTGATGGTATTAGGAGGTGTGGCCTTTGGGAGATGACTGCATCAAGAGGGCGGAACCCTCATGTGTGGGATTAGTATCCTCCTAAATTAGACCCCAGAGAACTCTCTCACCCCTTCTGCCAGGAGGATATAGCAATATCCTTCTACGAACCAGGAAGTGGGTCCTCATCAGACACTGAATCTGCCAGTGCCTCAATCATGGACTTTCCAGTATCTAAAACTGTGAGAAATAAATTTGTGTTGTTCATAAGATACCTAGTCTGTGATACTCTATTATAGCAGCCCAAAGGGACTGAGACAGTTTCAAAGTACAATTTTAAGTACAAAGCACAAGTTCTGATGTTAAGATGAAAAAACTACTCATGACTAAGTCAAACAACTTCAGAGCCTGACCACCTTAATGGTTATTAAAGATCACAAAGGTACTTTGCCAGTCTCTGAAGTTCAAGAAATTAGTAAAATATACATAGTGAGCTTATAACTGTGCTGGAGGAAAGACTGCAAGATGCACTTGGTAAAGCTCTCAGTCTGTAGGCCAAGTAATCAGGCTTCCATGTAAGAAGCAAAGCAATGCTCCCACTAACATGATAAAATCTAACAGCTTTTACATGAATAACTCCTGAGGCACTTTACCAATACAAATTTTATTAAAAAAATAAGTAATAACATCAAACTGTTCAGCAAATCTATATTCAATGTAACCAAAATAAACAAACACCAAAATAAAAAAAATATACATCTATATATATATGGGCAAGAAACAAGTGCATTTTTTGGTCCCAATATTTTCTGAATATATTATCTTTATCCAAAGGAATTACATTAATGGCTAAGAAGATATGTATTAGATGTACAGAAACATAACTTTAAAATTTATTTTAAGGTCTGTAGGAAGTGTTTTTTTGCCAATTCTTTATGTCTTTAAACTCATAATCACTAAGATAATGATAATCCCAAGACAGAGGATGTAGTAATGTCTAACGGTCTGAATAATTACCCAAATCTAGAAGCTATCAATAGGTAGCTACATGAAATTTGTAGAGAATTCTAAAGAATTTCTTGAGGTTCTTAAAAACAAAACAAAACAAACACAAAACAAAAGTTTTAAAAAGAGGAGAGATAAAAGTGGACATAACAAAACACACATTAATAAATTTGGTGAAGGACAACATAAAACCAAGATAAAATTGAACTTTAAAAAATCTGAATATTAGTATTGCTGAAAACTCCTAGGGTTAATACTGGATAAAATTTCAAATGACGGTACAAATAACTATAACTTTGGAACTGTAATTTTAGAAACTTGTTTTCCAAGAACATGAAAGTAACCTTGGTTCCCTACACAACCAGTTTTTATATTCCTTGGACTGCATGCATACTAGACAAATATTAAAGGGCAGCAGCCAAAATGATTAAACTTCAACTTGGATGTTGAAGCACAGATTTGATGGGTCTTTCTTAGTTAGAATGAACCCATAAATATAAGTTCAAGAACCAAAGCCTCCAGGGGGAAGTTGTGCTCAATTTGGTGGGCCTTGAGGTCATCTCTGGCCAAATTAGTATCAGCCTTATGGGAGGCCAGTCATGAAGGAAGGGACTCTCCCCAAGGTCTGATTTCTTAAGGCCACAATCTAGAGGAGGTCTCACAGTCAAATAATTCACATTCCTTGGAAAGAGAGAACAGGCATCAGTTGTGTCCATCGAAGGGGGACACTGACCAGGAGTATCCTGGACATTTTTTGAAATTTCTGTGTTGCTTCTGCATCTGAAAAATACGAAAAATAGAACAATGACAGACAAGGAAAGAGGAAAAAGACAGCTATCTGACCTAAAAATGAAATTAAGAAACCAGACAAAACAGACAAAGAAAATGAATAGCCATGTCATTTGGAATGCAATATTCTGAAGGCAAGTACAGCAGAGAAAAACACAAATTATTTTAAGCAAAGCAAAAAAAGACCATAGCAACAAAAGTTATTTTTGGAGAAAGCCAACTGGAGAAAAAAGCATATGTTAAGATATGTTAACCTGACACAAAGATAAGGTGGAATAAGAATCTAGTGCCATCTGAAAGCTGAAAAGAGCTGAATCAGAGCTAGTGTCATGAACTTGGCTGTTTAACCGCCTTCGTGTGAGAAAACACTTCAGAAGTTTGAACTTAGGAAACTGCCTTTGTGTAAGAAAACACTTCAGAACTTTGAACTTAGGAAATTCCAACTTGTCTTGCACCAGGTTGCACGAGCTCCATAGAGCAGGAATCTATTTCAACAAGCGGCTTTAAAAACAAAAACAAAAACAAAATACTTTAATATTTTTCATTTCTATTAATGATACATTTAAAAATGCAACAGTGCTAAAATACATCAAAGAAAAATGCACCAAATGAAAATTAAACTTACTCAGAAGTGGGTTCAGAATTGGGTTCAGAATTGGGTTCAGAAGTTGAGGTACTTTCGGGAACTGAAATTAGAAGTGTTTTACGTTTAAAATGGTATAGATAATGAGTAAGACTATTAACTTAATACAGAAGAGCCCATATTGTGGCTGATCAAGAATACTGGAATAAATATAAGAAATTCCCAGAGAGGAAGACAAATCATAAGAGACTCTTAATCTCAGGAAACAAACTGAGGGTTGCTGGCGGGGAAGGGGGTGGGAGAGATGGGGTGGCTGGGCGATGGACACTGGGGAGAGAATGTGCTATGGTGAATGCTGTGAATTGTGTAAGATTGATGAATTACAGACCTGTACCCTGAAACAAATAATACAATTTATGTTACTAAAAAAAAGAAATTCAAAGTAACACAATTATATATACATACCATTCTCTATTATAACTTGGCAAGTATGAGTTTTGCGTTGACACAAGTGTTTAGCCATGCGGTCTAAAGCAGAAGAATCAGTTAGGAAGTCACATTTAAGGCACACTAGAGTAATGCCCCTATGAAGATAAAAAGAAAGCAAAGATTTTTTATCTTTTATGAAAGTCCATCTAGAAGTTCAATTATTATTTTTCCATGTAACAACTCTTGATTTGGTTTTTATGTGTCATGACCATCTATTTCCAATTTTGTTATATAAACCTGATTTACCTGAAATGGGACTCTAGAAAATGACAGAGCCATGTTTAAGTTATGCTAACAGTCAGTGCTTTGTAAACTGTTTCCTCTCATATTGGTTGCTAAAAGACAGGAGTTAAGAGACCTAAAACCCAGCTGTGGCTCCACTAACAATTTGTATAGCTTCTGCAAGTCACATTCTTTCTGTGCCTTTGTCCATTTGGAAAGCAAGGATATAATATTCATTCAATATACATTTTTTAAAAGATTTTATTTATTTATTTGACAGAGAGAGATTACAAATAGGCAGAGAGGCAGGCAGAGAGAGAGGGGAAAGCAGGCTCCTCGCTAAGCAGAGACCCTGACGCAGGGCTCAATCCCAGGACCCTGAGACCATGACCTGAGCTGAAGGCAGAGGCCTAACCCACTGAGCAACCCAGGCGCCCCTCAATATACATTTTTTAAAAGATTTTACTTATTTGACAGAGAGAGTGAGTAAGGGAGAGAAAAGCAGAGGGAGCAGCAGAGGGAGAGAGAAAAGCAGGCTCTCCGCTGAGCAGAGAGCCTGATGTGGGGCTCAATCTCAGGACCCTGGGATCATGACCTGAGCCTAAGACAGACGCTTTGCCTAGCTGACTGAGCCACCCAGGAGCCCCTCAATATACATTTTCTGAGGACCTTCTTTACACACTCCATACTCCTTGGTGTTGTGAATACAACAGTGAACGAAAAAGAGGGTAAACTCTGTGGAGCCTATAACCTGGTATCTTATTTTAGTGGTGATAAAATTAGAAAAAAATGGGAAGGTTTTAAAAATTAATAATGTACTTTAATTATTGTTATTATCTGTCAGTTAACAAGCATAACCATGCTTTTACAGTCACTGGATACTTGGATAGGAATAAAAACCAGTAGCCTACTTTAGATTGACTTCCCCACTGTGGATTTAGTCTTTTTCTTTTTTAAGATTTATTTATTTTAAGAGAGATTAGGGGTAGGGGTAGAGGGAGAGAATCTTTCAAGCAGACTGCCCCGCTGAGCTACCCGCTGAGGAGGACTCAATCCCAAGATCCATGAGATTATGACAAAAGCTGAAACCAAGGGTTGGATGTTTAACTGACTGAGCCACCCAGGTGCTCCTACTGCAGCTCCAGTCTTAACAGCCCGCTGTATATTTATACCTGGCTGTCATGCTGGCACATCAAAAATGATCTTCATAAGCTAAAATTGTACTTTCCTCCCCACCCCTGAAAACCATTCTTCCTAACTAATCTCTCTGATGATGTCATGCTCCCAACCAAAGGCTCAAACTTATCTTTTTCAAAAAGTATTTCAAATATTTTATCATATTAACAATTTATTGAGCACTTAACTCTGTGCTGGGCTGAGGGTTTTAGACATATCATCTAAATCTTACAACAAACCAAAGAGGTAGATATTAAAATTATTCCTTTTTTATAAAGGACTGGATTGGGTTTAATAATCTACCAAGGCCAAAATTAGATTTGAAGTGAGTCCTTTGATTCCAGAGTCCATCTTCTTCTTTTTTTTTTTTTAAAGATTTTATTTATTTATTTGACAGACAGAGATCACAAGTAGGCAGAAAGGCAGACAGAGAGGGGGAAGCAGGCTCCCCGATGAGCACAGAGTCTGATACGGGGCTTGATCCCAGGACGCTGAGATCATGACCTTAGCTGAAGGCAGAGGCTTAACCCACTGAGCCACCCAGGCACCCCAGAGTCCATGTTCTTAAACAGTGTGATAAACTTCATCACCTTAACCCAGATTCTTAATAAATCAATCTTAACTACCATAATAGTCTTAAACAGTCCATGTGTCTCAGGTAGCTACATTTTACCTCCTATATCCTTCACATTGATCTTCCTTGATTCAACACCAAGAATTTCCCCAAAGGGTCTAAACTCCCTAGCTTAGTTTTCAAGGATTCCACAATCCAGATCTGAGCTCAAAACTATTCCCCCAGACTTTGATCTTAATACTACGTTACATAAACTTCATGCTCCATCTAAACTGCACTACTGGTCATTCACTGCGTATGGCTTTTGCTCTTTCCTTTCTGTACTTTTACTTACACTATTTCCTCCAACTAGAATGCCCTTGTGCTTCTTCTAGTAGAAGTCTCTCCTCCCTGTGAAATCAGTAACTAACACAGCACTTATTATGAGTCTTCTTATATGACTGTAGTTACTTATATTCACACCTTATCATAAATTGTACATTCCTTGAAGGTTGGTACCAAGCCTTCTTCATCACTGTCAACTTAAGGGGAACTGCTACATTGTGTTACAAGTAATAGGTGCATGATAAATAAAAAATAAACATTGTATTTTAACAAAACAGTAATTACAAAATTTACTGTTTTATAGAATTATAAATATGCTATGCCCCATACACAGAAATTAATCAACTTTCTATTTAAATATGAGGCCCACCCAAGTTAAGAAAAAAGCATCTCTGCTCTTTAAAGTCATAGAATCAATTCAAGAATCAAGCACCAAGCACACAACTGAGCTTGACAACAGTGAGGTAAAAATCAAATTAAATTCTCTAATCTTTATAATTAATAAATCCTTTTCATTCTTATAAAATTTTTCAGTAAAATTCTACTTCCTCGAATTTAGTAATATTTTAAAAATAGCACAAATATATTTTTACAATAGAATCAAACTTTCCTCTGCCTATGAGCTGTTGGTCCAACACCATCCACATATGTAATTTTCAACATATATACTAATTTACTCAAAATATTTACAGAAAGCCTACCATGTGTCAGGCACTATTCAATGCTCAGTAAAACATCTGGCATAGACAAATATCCAAACCATACACATTCTAGTGAGAAGACACAGATGATAAACAAAACAGTGAAGTATATACAACATGCTGGAAAGTAAAAAGTGAAGAAAAATAAACCAATAAAGGGAGATAGGGACTGGTGGGAATGGGGCCCTGGGGAAAGAATGCTATTTTATTTTATTTTTTAAAGATTTATTTATTTATTTGACAGACAGAAATCACAAGGAGGCAGAGAGGCAGGTAGAGAGAGAAGAGGAAGCCGGCTCCCTGCTGAGCAGAGAGCCCAATGTGGGGCTCAATCCCAGGACTCCAGGATCATGACCTGAGCCGAAGGCAGAGGCTTTAACCCACTGAGCCACCCAGGTGCCCCAAGAATGCTATTTTAAATGGAGTGGTCAAAGAAAGCCTCATTCACTGGACTAGTGACTTGAAGGAGGTGAGAGAGCTAGCCATGCAGGTATCTAGGGAAAAGTCAATAAAGCAGAAAGAATAATAGACACAAAGATCCTGAGATCTATCATCCCTTCCTCCACTTTCCCACTAAGCCAAAGCATCAAAATAAGTACTGGCTAAATTTAAGTCTTTGTCTTAGCCTGGTGCTACCAAGATCTTAGCACTGCAATTTCAAATAGCAATGACAATGTGAGCAAAATAATTAAAACAAAGGAATATGAAGTCAAAAGAAATCAGAAGAATGTGGGAAAAAATGATGCTTAGTGGGTTCTGAGCCAATGGTGTGTAGTATAATCAAAAGTTAACCATCAATGCCTAGAAATGTTCATCAGCAATTCCTTTTGTAAACAGGTTGTGCACTCTTATTTCAAAATTTTAAAAACCCTAAGAATTATGAAGGCTATATATTGATCAAAACCAGCGTTATTCAACTTACTAGATATCTTAAACATCTTTTTAATCTTCAAATATCGTTGGAGAGCCTTATTTTTTTATTTTATAATGCAAATCCATGAAAGTTTCATCTTAATGCCTAATACCACTGAAACAAAGTTAGCCAGAAAACATAGGTTTACTTCCTCTTTGATCTATGATATAATTAATAGAACTGTCTTATGTCTGGTAGTAACCATTCATTTTCCAAACTGCATACTTAAGCATCAGGTTAAAAAGAAGTTACTGTAATTTTTCAAAAGAGAGAATGGAAAAGATCAACTAGTTACCTGAGAGTTCCAGAATGCTTCTTAAAAATATAAAACCGTTTAGTCGGATGGTTGCTATGAGAGCTGGAGAGACAACAGACAAATGAGATTTTATTATACAATAAACCATAATAATTTTATGACCATATTTCCAAGTCCATATTTAGTTTATTAGTTTTGATTAAAAGGTCATGATCTAAATTATTAAATTCTATTCTTCTGTTTTAATTCAAGTTTTTTATCTTACTTTTCATTTTATCTATATATTTTCTAACAACATATTTCCCTGAGAATATTCTTAAGTGATTGGTACCCTCACCATTATACAAAAAACCAAAAAGTTCTCAAAGTTAAATAAGCAAAGAGCATCAACTTAAATCTTTACAACTATTAAGAGTTGAAAATAATTTAAAAGGTATTTGCTAATAATGCATATTGCTCTAATATAAATTGTTATGAATAACTATCACTTTCTTATCTTTTTTTATCACTTTCTTATCTTAATATACTTAGCAAGTGGGGAGATCTGAATGATCCTTGAAGTAAATGCTACTTGGGCTAAATTACATTACCTTTACCTACCATCAGTAAAAGGAAACATTTAAAGAACCTTTTGCAATTATTAGGAGAGCCTTTAGGGAAAGCAAAGCAGAACTCATGAGTTAAAACAAAACTTCTTCTATGCACAGAACATCAACAACAAAAAAACACTAACCAAATTTTGCAGCCAATGGCAATAGCTTTTATACCCCCATCTATTTTTATATTTTCAAAAGACTTATTTATTTGAGAGAGAGAGAGTGTGTGTGTGTGTGTGCATGAGCAGGGGGAGGAGCAGAGGAAGAGGGAGAGAGGATCCTCAGGCAGACTCCCTGCTGAGTGTGGAGCCTGGCATGAGGTTTGATCCCAGGACCCTGAGATCATAGCCTGAGCTAAAATCAAGAGTCAACCACTTAACTTACTGAGCCACCCAGGTATTCCTATACTACTCCCTTTTAAATTGATAAGGAAAGCTTTCCTATATTAGAAAGTCAGGCAGGATTAGCCAGGACTGGCATAGCACAGTATTACTCAAAAGTGTGGTTCAAAACAGCATCCATATCACTGGGGAACTCATCAGAAATACAAAGTCTCAGGTCCCACTCTAGACCTGCTGAATTAATTGCTGGCAGTGAGACCCAGAAATCAGTTTCAACAAGTTTTTGTGGTGATTCATATGCAAGCTAAAGTTTGAGAAATACTAGCTGCCCTAGCTTGCACCGACAGACCCAATCCAGCCAACACACCAGGTCAATGATTATCATTAGACAAAAGGTAACTATCACCAGCATACCATGGATGCATCGGGAAAAAATGATACTGGCTAGCAATAATCCCATGAAAATAGCTGCAGAATAGGTACCATGCCGAGTACAAAGAACTGCTCTCTCAAGTAGATAAGACAGACACATTTAATATAAGGCAGAAGAGCTGAATGGTATAGAACTCAAAGGAAGGAATGATTCCTATGAGTGGCTGTGGTGATCAGATTCTTCACAGAAGAAGGTAAACTGAGAGGGAAGGAGAGGGGCAGTCCAAGGAATAACAAAGAATAAGGAAAACCACTTTAGAGACTGAATATGAAACAAATGATATGAATATGAAACAAACTATATGTTTGGGGAAATTAATTTGGGAGGCCTGACTTGTTACAGAGTTGGTGTGGACTGGGAATAAAGGTACTCAGCCTCTAAGAAAGTAAGACTCTGTAGGTACAGAGCTCAAGTCTACAACAGAAGTCCACACTGGGTCAGGGTGTACCATTCAGGGGGAGGTACCTGAGGCAACAAAGTAAGCAAGACGCCACTGAATTAGAGGGAAGGCAAAGGCCCTTAGAAAAGTAGAAGTAGATACTTCCAGTTCTTTATGAGGCTAATAATAAATAAGTGCTCCATGTGTGTGACGACAATGCAGTAGAAGGTTGGGCCTCACTGGAAATTAGGAAAAGGTTATAAAGGAAGTCTGAGGCCAACGGGAATATTTTGGGATAGTATGGTATTGAAGGCCTAGAAGACAGTTGAAGAAGCTATGGAAAATGTGAAGCAGGAGGACAGAATGACCATGGGTTTAAGAATCATAAAAATATTTTCCAATTTAATGTCCTATAATTTAGGGGCAGAATTAAAGCTCCATTGGAGTAGCCATGCGTTTGGCACAGAATAAAAGACCAACATTTGTGATTGTTGTCAAAATACCAACATTTTTCACAGAACTAGAAAAAAATTATCCAAAAGTTTGTATGGAACCGCAAAATATATCCAATAGCCAAAGCAATCTTCAAGTTATGAGACTGATGCACTCACTACCTACTGCGCTAAGGAGGCACCTCAGCCAAAGCAATCTTAAAAAAGAACAAAGCACAGGCATCACAATTATAATAGATTTCAAGATATACTAGAAAGCTGGAGTGATCAACACAGTATGGTATTAGCACAAAACAGATACACAGATCAATGAACAAAACTGAGAGTCCAGAAATAAACCCATACTTCCATGGTCAATTAATCTAAGACAAAGGACACAAGAATATACAATAGGGGAAAAGACAGTGTCTTTGAAAAATGGTACTACAAAAACTGGACAGCTACATACAAAAGAATGAAACTGGACCAATTTCTTACACCATACACAAAAATAAACTCAAAGTGGATTAAAGATCTAATGTGAGGCCTGAAACCATAAAACTCCTTGAAGAAAATATAGGCAGTAATTTCTTTGACAACAGCTGTAGAAACATTTTTCTAGATATGGCTCCTCAGGTAAGGGAAACAAAGGCAAAATTAAACTACTGGGACTACACCAAAATAGAAAAGTTTTGGTTTTTTTTTTTTTTAAGTAGGCTCCACGCCCAGTGTGGAAACCAGCACAGGGCCTGAATTCACCACCCTGAGATCAAGACCTGAGCTGACACCAAGAGTCTGAAGCCCAGCTGACAGAGCCACCAGCTGCCCTCAAAATAAAAAGCCTTTGCACAGCCAAGGAAACCATCAGCAAAACAAAAAGGCATCCTACTAAATGGGGGAAGAAATTTGCAAATGTTATCTCTGCTTCTCCCTCTGCCCCTCCCCTGCCCAGCCTGTGCTCTGTCTCCGCTGTCTCTCAAATAAGTAAATAAAATCTTTAAAAAGAGTATGCTTATCTTGATGAACACTGAACAATGTACAGAATTGTTGAATCATTATATTGTACACCTGAAGCTAATGTAACTGTATGTTAATTATACTTCAATTTGCAAAATATGAGCATTCTTCCCAGCAGTATACTGAGAGAAAGATTTGCTGGGGCCTGGTTTAGAGCAACCAAGGTATAGAAAGAACTGCAGTAGTTGGGAGGCAGAGTGGTAAATTGCAGAATGTGGACATTCAGGAAGCCGTTATGAATGGTGGCACATCAAGAGAGCACCAAAATCTTCAGAAACTTAAGGACAGAAGACATGTACAGACATTTCTCCAAAGAATACATCCAGATGGCTAACAGGCACATGAAAAGATGCTCAGCATCACTCATTATCAGGAAAATGCAAATCAAAACTGCAATGAGATATCACCTCACACCTGTCGGAATGGCTAAGATCAAAAACTCAAGAAACAACAAGTATTGATAAGATGATGTAGAAAAAGGAACCCTCATGCACTGTTGGTGGGATGCAAACTGGTGCAGCCACTGTGGAAAACAAGATGGAGGTTCCTCAAAAGTTAAAAACTGAACTACCCTAGGACCCAATAATTGCATTACTGGGGTTTTACCCAAAACATGCAAAACATTAAATCAAAGGGATACACGCACTGCTATGTTATTATAGCATTATTTATAATAGTCAAACTATGGAAGCAACCCACGTGTCCAGAATGGATAAAGATGTGGGGTGTGTGTATGTGTGTTTATATGTATCAGCCATAAAAAGAATGAAATCTTGCCATTTGCAATGAAGTGGATGGGCTAGAGGTGATATACATAATACTAGGTGAAGTAAGTTAGAGAAAGACAAACACCGTATGATCTCACTCATGTGGAATTTAAGAAAAAAGCAAATGCTTTTTTTCTTAAGGACCAAGAACAAACCGATGGTTATCAGAGGGGGAGCTGGGTGGAGGATGGGTGGAATAGGTGATGGGGAGTAAGAGCACACTTATCATGATGAATACTGAGTAATGCATGGAATTGCTGAATCACTATACTGTACGCCCGAAACTAATGTAACCCTGTATGTCAACTATACTGGAATTTAAATGAAAAACTTAAAAGGAAAAAAAAATGTCTGAGGCAAAAAAAGAAAAGGTAATGAAATAGAGGAGTAGCCAAAAGGGAAGGAAAAAATGATGGTAACATAGTAAGAGAAGTTGAGGAGAAGATTTTCAAAAGTGAGTGATCAAAAGTATCAAATATTCTAAAGAAGTCACAGAAAAGTAAGAATGAAAACTAGTGAGTACATTTAGTGATTAGGATATGACTGACTGATAATTTTTAAAGGGGCAGCTTTAACTAATAGGTGGGGGTGATACTCAAATCACAAAGGGAAAGAAGTAGCAAATAAGAGAGTAAAAAAACCTCTTTAAAATGTTGACAGTAAAAGGAAGACAAGAAAATATGCAAAGTGAAGGCAAATCTTGTTCATCCTAAAAAAATGTCTGAAAGTATGTGCAGGCAGAAGGAATGTGGTAGAAAGAAAGAGATGAAATGAAGATACAAAATAACTGAGTAAGGCTATAGAGAAAATGGAAGACACAAGGGGCAGGATTTGCTTTCAGAAAGTGAGAAATGTCTTTTTCTTAGATTAATGTCTCGATAAAGGGAGAAAAACTTGAGGTAGAAAAAAGTTAATCTTGGTAAAAATGAGAAGGATGACCTCTGAGTAATTGGTAGGAACAAGACTAAAAACCAAGAGACCAGAATAAAATCTAAGGGTATTGAAAATGATTTAAAAAGATGTTGTAGATTAAAAAAAACAACAACAAAGAGGTATTTTTAAAAACAAAGAACTAAATTAAAGTTAAAAATCACAAATTCAGAGCTAATTAAATCAAGTGCAGTTGGTAGTTTGGAAAGGAACACAGCGAAAGATCGAAAAGGATAAGAGATTCATGGATAGCAAGGTTAAACATGTCTGAAGATGTAAAGGATTCTAAGATAAAGAACAAACAACATTCAAAACAGATGACCTTAAGGGTGAGGTTGATATGAAGTCAGACTGGTGCTGCTGGACTGGAAAGAAGGGTCAAGACTCTAAAAATCATTAGAATTCAAAATGAATGAATATTGTATATGAAGAGCGGAGTTGGGACTGTGATAAGGAAGGGGGTAGAACATGTAACAGAGGTCTTGTTACGATCTGCAAGATAAACCACTTTTATTGGTTATATCTTATTTCTGACTGAAAATAAATGGAACTACCTCAGTTTGAATAATCAACTTAGCATATTTATATCTGAACAATTTTATGTATTAAAAAAGTATCCTCCTTGGGACACCTGGGTGGCTCAGTTGGTTAAGCAGCTGCCTTAGGCTCAGGTCATGATCCCAGTATCCTGGGATCGAGTCCCACATCCGGCCCCTTGCTCGGCAGGGAGCCTGCTTCTCCCTCTGCCTCCGCCTGCCATTCTGTCTGCCTGTGCTCGTTCTTTCTCCCTCTCTCTCTCTGACAAATAAATAAATAAAATCTTAAAAAAAAGTATCCTTCTTGAAAGAATAAAGCAAGCTGCTACTAATGAGGTCCAAATGAAAGTAATGTGGTCTCAGAAGTCCTTCTCAAGCCTACAGTACATGGTAGGCACTCAAATAATACAAATTGAATTGATGTATGAAAAGGAATTCTAATAGTAGCATCATGACTAGAATATCCCTATAGTCTCTCATTTCACATTTCATTGAATGAATGTAAAGATAAATGGCTTGAAAGACTAAAGAACAGAAAGACGGTTGAAAGGAAGGGGGAGAAGGGAGGGAGTGGTAGGGGAGAGTGCACTCATGCGAGCGCCAGTAATAGTCTTAGCATCTTGGATAAACCGGGAATCTCTCAAAGTGACTGCTTTGAAGAAGATAACACTTATGTGGTTACATGTATTTATTTGATAAATATTTTGAAAACATTAAAAATTTTATGTTTGAGAATAATCACATTTTAAAGGACTTAGAAAAACAAACTCAAAAAACAAATTCACCAAACAAACCTATTCTAATTTCATTGGTCTAACTGCTCTTAAAAATTTCTGTCCCCCTAATTTCATGATTTATTACACTGGAAAAAATGTTAAATAATATCCTAGAAGTTCCCTATTAGTCAATCCTTTTAGCTCCTTGATGTGACAACTAATAGGACAACTTAAGTTTTAAAAAAACAAACATCTTAAATGGAATGTTGATTGGTGGTACACGTGTTTAACTTACCTCACCATATGATTTATAAAGGCTTTGTTACAGTTAGTGTTGTATTTGCAAAAATTACAGTGGATATATATTGAAAAGTGGCTTGCAAAATCTTTTATTTTGGAATGACACTCAATGCACTTGTGAACTCCCCGACGACACCTTATAGAGACAGGAAAAAAAAGATGAAAACATATCATGAAACAGAAATAATAAAGCAAACCCTTATTAATGTTTTATTAACTGAAACTAAGATGTTTAAATTAACATCTTTAAGTAGAGACATAATTTGAAGTTGCTCAAATTTAATTTGAAACAATAAGCGAGAATAAGTGTCAAAAATTAAACAGTTAATGTTTCCCTGGAATAAAAGGGATCACATTAATCAATTCAACTATCACAAGATATAAGCACAAAATAGATTAGTGGAATTGATAATTATACAATGAACACCAATTCCAGTTCCACTCAGCGGTTGTAAAGAGTACCTTTTTATTATCTGCTTAGCCTTTATGTCAGACAAGTGATCAGAAGTAACCACATAAAGGACCTTTGTGATATGATAAATTATATTAAAACAAACCTTTAATATTTCATATTCAATTAGTATTACATATCAGGAATAGAAGATATTACCTTAGGTTCTTCAAAGCTATGCTGATTTTATTCTTTCTGTTGCGCTGTTTCTTTTGCTTGTAAGAGGTTTTAGTCTTGCATTTAGATGCACCTCTACCTCGCTTACTGGCATTAGGTTTAGTTGCATGAGGCTTACTTGCCTTAGATTTACTTGCATTAGATTTTGTGGGATTCTTAGCAGTTGTACTTTTAGACTTTGCAGGTGAGAGCTGAAAAGAAGAAGTGCTTGGAACGCTACTACTGGGAGATGAAGTAACTGGTTTTGAATGAAGCGGTCCAATTGAGGCTCGAATAGTAACCTATAAAAAAGAAGGCAAAATATATATACACATTTTAGAAAATTAATCCTTGCATTAATATTAAAAAGTTCACTGTGTGCCTCGACATTATAGTCCACTGTTTCTTTTTAAGATTTTATTTATTTATTTGAGAGAGAGAGAGATCACAAGTAGGCAGAGAGCTAGGCAGAGAGAGAGAGGGGAAGCAGGTTCCCTGCTAAGCAGAGAGCCCAATGCGGGGCTCAATTCCAGGACCCTGAGATCATGACCTGAGCTGAAGGCAGAGGCTTGACCCACTGAGTCACCCAGGCACCCTTAGTCCATTGGTTTTTGACAAGCGTACCAAAACAACTCAGCGGAGGAAACATTACTCTAATCAAACAAATGGTGCCAGCACAACTGGATATCTAGATGCAAAAGAATGAATTTGGACCCCTACCTCATACTAGATACAAAAATTAACTCAAAATGTATCAACTGTAAGAGCTAAAACTACAACTCTTAGAAGAAAACAGGAGTAAATCTCCATGATTTGGGGTTGGGCAATGACTCCTTACATACGATAGCAAAAGCACAACAACCAAAGAAAAACATAGATTAAATGGACGTCATAAAAATTTTAGACTTTTGTATTTCAAAGGACAATGTTAAGAAATTGACAAGACAACCCACAGAATGAGAGAAAGTATTTGCAAACCAAATTTCTTTTTTTAAAAAAAGATTTTATTTGTCTGAGAGAAAGTGCGCGCGAGAGAGCATACAAGGAGCTGGATGCGGGACTCAATCCTAGGACCCTGGGATCATGACCTGAGCTAAAGGCAGGCACTTACCAACTGAGCCAGCCAGGCATCTGGCAAGTCGTATTTCTAATAAGGGACATGTATACAGAATATATAAGAAATGGAAAGTAGACTCAATAATACCAGCTTCAACAAAGGATGACATTCAAGGCACTATGATAGATGCTAGGGACACAAAGACAACTCACTGACTTAGTCTATAGTTAATCTAGCTGCACTCACTACAAAGGATGTGCTCCAATGTAGCATGTGTCAATTAACTCAAAAAACAATGGGTATTAGTTTTTTTTTCCAAACATAAGAATGACAAAACCTAAGGGATACCCGGGTGGCTCAGTCGGTTAAGTGTCTACTTTCGGCTCAGGTCATGATCACAGGGTCCTGGGATCGAGTCCCCCATTGAACTCCTTGCTCAGCAGGGAGCCTGCTTCTCCCTCTGCCTGCCACTCCCCCTGCTTGTGTTCTCTTTCTCTGACAAATAAAATTAAAAAAAAAAAAAAAAAGAATGACAAAACCTAAAATTAAATCTTAATGACAAGCAGAAGTTAATTTTTAATATTATAAAAAAAGCCAGGCAGGAATTTACTTGTATTATCACACAAAATGTTAAAATACAACATATTTTTAAAAAAATTTTTTTAAAGATTTTATTTATTTATTTGACAGAGAGAGCTCACAAGTAGGCAGAGAGGCAGGCAGAGAGAGGGAGGGAAGCAGGCTCCCTGCCAAGCAGAGGGCTCCATCCCAGGACCCTGAGACCATGACCCAAACCGAAGGCAGAGGCTTAACCCACTGAGCCACTCAGATGCCCCAAAATACAGCATATTTAAAACTCACTTTTGTACCAGGAGGCAATCCTTCTAGCTCTTTAGGCTTTATAAAGGTCCGATGCTGGGTCTTGTGATCCAGTTTCTCTTTGCAGGTCAAAAACTGTAGTCTGCATTTTGTACAACGATGAACTCCTTTTTTCTGTTTACAAAAAAAAAAAAATTAAAAATACTATCAGAAATAATAACTTCTACCACCACAAATCCTGGAACCTGAAGTTGCTCTAAATTGTAACGGCTAAATGATTTTTAAAAAACCAGTATTTTACCATATCCCATCATAAATAATGCCAAAATATTATTTCATTTTTAAAAACACTGCTTGCATTAGTATTTGTGTTTCAAAAGTATTTGTGGGGTGCTTGGATGGCTCAGTCAGTAGAGCATACAACTCTTGGTCTCAGGGTTTTAAGTCTGAATCCCATATTGGGTGTAGACATTTACTAAAAAAAAGAAAAAAGATCTTAAAAAAAAAAGTATTTCTTACCACATAGGCAATCAAAATGAAAACTGTATCAGTTACATTAAAATGTGATGAGTCCTTTACCTTTGTAGCATGAAAGTTTTTTTTCAATAATTTTTTATTTTTTATAAACATATATTTTTATCCCCAGGGGTACAGGTCTGTGAATCACCAGGTTTACACACTTCACAGCACTCACCAAAACACATACCCTCCCCAATGTCCATAGTCCCACCCCCTTCTCCCAAACCCCCTCCCCCCCAGCAACCCTCAGTTTTGTGAGATTAAGAGTCACTTAATTGTCTCCCTCCCAATCTCATCTTGTTACATTTATTCTTCTCCTACCCACTTAAGCCCCCATGTTGCATCACCACTTCCTCATATCAGGGAGATCATATGATAGTTGTCTTTCTCTGCTTGACTTATTTCGCTAAGCATGATACGCTCTAGTTCCATCCATGTTGTCGCAAATGGCAAGATTTCATTTCTTTTGGTGGCTGCATAGTATTCCATTGTGTGTATATACCACATCTTCTTGATCCATTCATCTGTTGATGGACATCTAGGTTCTTTCCATAGTTTGGCTATTGTGGACATTGCTGCTATAAACACTCGGGTGCACGTGCCCCTTTGGATCACTACGTTTGTATCTTTAGGGTAAATGCCCAATAGTGCAATTGCTGGGTCATAGGGCAGTTCTATTTTCAACATTTTGAGGAACCTCCATGCTGTTTTCCAGAGTGGCTGCACCAGCTTACATTCCCACCAACAGTGTAGGAGGGTTCCCCTTTCTCCGCATCCTCGCCAGCATCTGTCATTTCCTGACTTGTTGATTTTAGCCATTCTGACTGGTGTGAGGTGATATCTCATTGTGGTTTTGATTTGTATTTCCCTGACGCTGAGTGACATGGAGCACTTTTTCATGTGTCTGTTGGCCATCTGGATGTCTTCTTTGCAGAAATGTCTGTTCATGTCCTCTGCCCATTTCTTGATTGGATTATTTGTTCTTTGGGTGTTGAGTTTGCTAAGTTCTTTATAGATTCTGGACACTAGTCCTTTATCTGATATGTCGTTTGCAAATATCTTCTCCCATTCTGTCAGTTGTCTTTTGAATTTGTTAACTGTTTCCTTTGCTGTGCAAAAGCTTTTGATCTTGATGAAATCCCAATAGTTCATTTTTGCCCCTGCTTCCCTTGCCTTTGGCGTTGTTCCTAGGAAGATGTTGCTGCGGCTGAAGTCGAAGAGGTTGCTGCTTGTGTTCTCCTCAAGGATTTTGATGGATTCCTTTCGCACATTGAGGTCCTTCATCCATTTTGAGTCTATTTTTGTGTGTGGTGTAAGGAAATGGTCCAATTTCATTTTTCTGCATGTGGCTGTCCAATTTTCCCAGCACCATTTATTGAAGAGGCTGTCTTTTTTCCATTGGACATTCTTTCCTGCTTTGTCGAAGATTAGTTGACCATAGAGTTGAGAGTCTATTTCTGGGCTCTCTATTCTGTTCCATTGATCTATGTGTCTGTTTGTGCCAGTACCATGCTGTCTTGATGATGACAGCTTTGTAATAGAGCTTGAAGTCCGGAATTGTGATGCCACCAACTTTGGCTTTCTTTTTCAATATCCCTTTGGCTATTCGAGGTCTTTTCTGGTTCCATATAAATTTTAGAATTATTTGTTCCATTTCTTTGAAAAAGATGGATGGTACTTTGATAGGAATTGCATTAAATGTGTAGATTGCTTTAGGTAGCATAGACATTTTCACAATATTTATTCTTCCAATCCAGGAGCATGGAACATTTTTCCATTTCTTTGTGTCTTCCTCAATTTCTTTCATGAGTGCTTTATAGTTTTCTGAGTATAGATTCTGTGCCTCTTTGGTTAGGTTTATTCCTAGATATCTTATGGTTTTGGGTGCAATTGTAAATGGGACTGACTCCTTAATTTCTCTTTCTTCTGTCTTGCTGTTGGTGTAGAGAAATGCAACTGATTTCTGTGCATTGATTTTATATCCTGACACTTTACTGAATTCCTGTATAAGTTCTAGCAGTTTTGGAGTGGAGTCTTTTGGGTTTTCCACATATAGTATCATATCATCTGCGAAGAGTGATAATTTGACTTCTTTGCCGATTTGGATGCCTTTAATTTCCTTTTGTTGACTGATTGCTGAGGCTAGGACCTCTAGTACTATGTTGAATAGCAGTGGTGATAATGGACATCCCTGCCATGTTCCTGACCTTAGCGGAAAAGCTTTCAGTTTTTCTCCATTGAGAATGATATTTGTGGTGGGTTTTTCATAGATGGATTTGATGATATTGAGGTATGTGCCCTCTATAAACCATTCATTTCAATGTTCAAATGTATTCATTTGAATATATTTGAAGTATAAACACATGATTCCATGAAAATGAGTTATACTGTATTTTTATCCTAGAAAAGACCAAGTTATTTTTAATTTTTAAAACTTCTATTTGCTTCATAAAAAGTTGAAATTCTCATAACCAAAAAATTTAATTAATTTAAATTTAAATAGACACAGGTGGCTAGTGGCTGTGATACTGAACAGCACACGTGTAGAAGTACAAATCAGAACAACTGATCCCAATCTACTGTCAGAGAACCCCTTGACTAGGTCTTCTCAAGGCCTATTATTATATTATCGGTGCGAATTGGGACCCAAGAGAGCTCTAAGTCATTGGCTCACAACTAGTGGGTCTTCTAATATATATTAACAATTACAGTCTTTATGTATATGCTCTAATTAAAAATATTTTTTATATTTATATGTAAATTTAGAACATACAAATGCAAAAGAATGTTTTCTCCAAAGCTACATCTCCACAGGCCCGTCACTATTTCTATGTTAAGCACAAAACAGTCATTTAGGAGAAGCGAATGAGTTAAAATAAACGAAAGTAGCTAGCAGTTACTGGTGCACAGCAGGCATTTGATAAATAAAATTTCTTTAAAAATTTCAAAGCAGGGGCGCCTGGGTGGCTCAGTCAGTTAAGCATCTGCCTTCGGCTCAGGTCATGATCCCAGGGTCCGGGGATCCCTGCTCGGCAGGAAGCCTGCTTCCCCATCTCCCTCTGCCTGCCGCTCCCCCTGCTTGTGTGTGCTCTGTCAAATAAATAAATAAAATCTTTTTTAAAAATTTCAAAGCAATATGGAAATATGTTTCTATATTACTGTTTTAGGTTCATTTTTAAGACAATTTTAAAGTATGGTACATTAGATCATATCATAGGTACAGGCAATGTAAACAGATTATTCACCTAATACATGCTTAAAAGAGAGGAGAAAGGGAAAAAGATCTCAGTCAAGAAACAGACAGCAAGGTAACAGGACAGAAAGAAAATTCCCCAGAGTACAGTCTGGAAGTCTTTTCTCTGCTGGTACCTATACCTCACCTAGTTTCACGATTTTAAATAGTATCCATCCAGTTGCCTACTCCACATCACTACTTGATATCTAATAGGTATTTCAAGTCCACATGGACAAAATTGAACTCTAAATTTTCCCCTGTTCACCCTGGAAAAAAAAAATCTGTTCCTTGCTTAGTCTTCCCAATATCTCAATAATGGGAACACCATTCTTGGTAGTGGCTCAGGACAAAAGAACTCGGTTACTCTTAACTCTTGTCTTTCACACCCCACATCCAGCAACTCATTAATAAAATCTGTCAGCTCTACCTTCACGATCACCTGTTCAGCCACAGTATCAGTCCAAACCACTCACGTGGACTCTAACAATAGCCTCCTGCCTTCTTGTTTCCACTCTTTCCTCCTAACAGTGTATTCTCTCCATAGTTCCCAGAGTCATCTCTCACATGCTTAAAGCTGCCAATGGCTTTCCATACCACCCCAAAATCCTAACTCTGGCTCACAAGACCCTACGCCATCTGCTCTGCTCTCTACTGGTATGATCTTCTTTCCTACTACTCTTCCTCCCACTTGTTTGCCATGCTCCGGCCACACTGGCCTTCTTGCTGCTCCTTGAACATCTAGATATATGCTCACCTCACTGCCTACTTACTGTTCCCTCTCCTTGGAATGTTCTCTCCCAGATACCCACATAGCTAACCCCTTATTTACTCTGGAGAGGCTCTCTTTGCCCATCTAAAAAACAGATATGGCTCCTTTACCTCCTAAGTCATGGCACTCACAGCCCTCACGTGTTTTCTTCCCATAGTACTTATCACCAGCTGGCATACATAAACATTCAGACATAATACACATACTTTTTTTCACTGCAATGCAAATTCCAGAGAGCACAAACTTTGCTTTGCTCACTTCTGTGAAACAGTCCCTGGCATATATTAAGCACTCAATAAGTATTTGTTAAATAAATAGTGAGGCAGACAGCAAGAGACTGACAGAGCGTGCACAAGAGAAGCAGGCACAATTTAACTAGTTGAAAATGTCTGCCATTTCATTGAATGAGCATTTACACAGCACCCTGGGATGGGAGACATTAAGCTACTATTCCCTTAGTTGGACTCAAGTCTTGCATATCTTAATGCATGTATGCTTGAGATGTGGTAAGGAGGATAATATAGTACATCTTTAAATAATACGACATTCAACCAAAAAATTGGTGATCTGTTTCAAGGATAGAGAATAACTTGTTTCATCTGAACTTCCTGACAAACACACTGTATTGTTTGGGTGATCTGAAGAATTCTGAAGGCTAATTCTGACTATCTGTAACATCTGCTTTGAGACTTAGCTTCAGTAAAGGATATGACTCTAGTAAAACCTTGGGCTTTAAGTCTATTTTTGGCTTTGCGCTTTATTAGAGAATATGACACTGGGCAAGTAACTTATTCTCTCTAAATCTTTGTTTCCTCATCGATGAAATGAAAATGACCACATACCTATTTTATAGGGTGGCTGAGAGGACTAAAACAAAATAATGGAAGTAAAAACACTGTGACTGTCATACTGCAAGTGATTAGTATATATTTACTTTTGATTTTTTTAAAGATCTAGTAAGAATACTCGACATATCTAAGGTCCCTCATCCTTTCTTAAAAGTTGTGCGAACTGTATTTGTTAGCTCTAAAATCACTTCAGACATGATAATATATTCCTTTTAGGAAAAGGTTACAACTAAAGTCTTTAAAAAGAATAAAATGAGCCATATATTCAATAATTCCTAATATTTAAAATCATACTTACATTATCTCAATTACAAGTATAATCTTGCTCAGTGACAGTTTTTGAGTCTTCTGTGAACAACTATGTAAACTGCAAGTGCTTTGAAAAATGCTTGATGATCCTTCTGATTCAGAGAGTCTTTCCTTGGGGCACCTGGGTGGCTCAGTGGTTAAGCCTCTGCCTTTGGTTCAGGTCATGATCTCAGGGTCCTAGGATTGAGCCCCACATCGGGCTCTCTGCTCAGCGAGGAGCCTGCTTTCCCCCTCTCCCACTGTCTGCCTCTCTGCCTACTTGTGATCTCTCTGTCGAATAAATAAAATCTTTAAAAAAAAAATAGAGTCTTTCCTCTGTTGTCCTCTGTTGACTGCTGACCGCCTAACTCTTAGGTACTCCAAACTCAAAAACTGGGCACCAATGTTGTGTCAGTAGTCCTCAAGACTACTCCCAGAACTTGTAGGACTTAGAAGTTGTTAAACTCATAGATAACGATTTATTATAGTGAAAGGATACAGAGCAGGATTAAAGGACATTGGGTGGAGTCTGGAGGATACTAGCACCAGTTTCCAAGCACCCTTTCCCAGTGGAGTTGCCCAGTACATGACTACATGACTCAGTCAATCCCCCAGCAACTAACTGCAGCAACATGTATCAAGTGCTTTTTACCAGGAAAGCTCTCTTGAGTCTAAGAGGCCAGAGGTTTGTTTTGTTTTGTTTTGTTTTGTTAACAAGGTTTAGTCACCAAATCTTCAGTCTCCCAGAGGAAAAGCAGGTGTTCACCATAATCGTACTTTTGGTACAAATGATCCAGAAAAGCTGGTAAAATTTGGCTTAGGTTCCAGACATGAAAAACCCTCATCAATTAATAACAAAGGCTCGGTTTCCAGGAGTTAGCCAAGGGCCAATTATGGAAGTATGCAAGTACTTATGAAAATGTACAGAATTTGAACAACTCACACCTGCTGGGTTAACTCTTCCTTATACACCTGGCAAATGAAGACATACAATTCAGGGTATGAAGAGTGACTACAGATCAGGTAAACCACTTTTAAGAGACACAGTCCCCATACCAGGTCCACCCATCTCTTTCTTACCTTTCTAAGGATACTATTACTCTGTTACATCTATACCTCACTCTGGAGCTTAGGAAAGCACGGCAGAAAGCACTGTGTTAAAAGCTTCATAATGAAGTAGTTAGAGCTGTTTTATATCTCATTCTTTCTTTCAAAATCAAAGGTCAAAAGATGGAATAAAGAACCGAGACCAGCATTTTCCAAACTATTTCTCAAGAAATGTTAATAGGTATTGTGCAAATAAATGGTTAAATAAGTATTGGGGACAGTCTATACAATATCCCTTCCTTGGAGATTTATGAGGTTTTCCAGCATTTTAAAAGCTCTAATCTTAAAATTAAAAAAAAAAACCTGTTAATTTTATAAATCTATCCATTTACTGAATTTCTTTTCCCAGGAGCAATTTTAGAGTGGGACATCTATTAACATCTGATGGAAAACCGTTGGGGAAACTCCAGAATAGAAAGATTTTACCTGAGGTTCTTTAAGGGTGAGATGTCATGCCAGCATGTTGGAACCATCCCAGTCATAACATAGGTGATTCTGAACATACTTGGATATTCTAATTTTGTAAATTTTTTTCAATTAACAAGTTGATTTCATGATCATCTAATGACTAGAACTGAAAACCATGTTAGCACCAATGCTGAGTAAATTGGCCATGACAATGCAATCAATAATAAGAAAATGTAATGAGCTGAGGAGACAAAACTTGATTACATAATCATATTTAGTAAACTTTAGTAAACTAAATCATATTTAGTAAACTCACTGACTTCTAATTTTGGCAAAGGTACTGCTGCTCTTTCAAACACTCAAGAATAGGCTTACTGTTTCATCATAGTTTTCAGCCTAACTAAAGGATGGTCTAATTGTGTCAGGAAAAGACCCAGCAAGGATAAAATGAGAATTCAAGAGAAAGGGGCAAGCACTAACACTGGTATTCCAGAAACTACATAGCAGAACTGGCAAAAATCAACCAGAAACAAGTTATAACCTAAATGTAGCTCTTTGGCATAGTTCACATATTTAGAAATAAGTGTCATTGCTGTTTTCTTTGTCACTTGCTGCTACAAAAGACCATTCTGGGTTGCTAATAACAACCACATGTCTTTTCATAATGAAAAGTAAGTTATAAAGTGGAAATGAAGTTTGAAGAGGAGGAAAAAAGAAGAATGAGTCCTCAGTCTTAATCTCTAGTTCCAACACCTCCTCTTTCTTGCTCTTGATTAACTACCTTCAAAATCATTCCCATTTTCACCACTCTTAGATCCCTGAAATAGTCAACTTAAATATTTCATCCATCTTTCCTCTTCCCTTCCACTCCAGGGTTCCTATTTCTACCTAAGCTTCTGAATCTTCACTAGTCAAGAGCCTCATCACCACTGGGAGGCAGACAAAGAAAAGAAATGGAAGTTTCACAAGTCATTCAGCATAAATTGTAAATTAATTGTGTCACTTGGAATCACTTAACTTTCCTTTTAGAACAAATCTAACCAATGCTCAAAGTTTTATATATCTACCTTTTTACTAAGACAAAATGAGCAAATAACTGCTAAATCTCACCTGATGTTTCATGTAATGATTCATGTAGGGAGTTGCCATTCTACTAACTTTGAGGCAAAATGGACATAGCAAGTTCTTAGTGTTTTCATGAGATGCTCTAAAATGACTTTCTACATCAGAAAATGATGATGATCTAAACTGGCACACCTAGAAATACAAAGAGGGTTTAGTTTAACTTCAAAGTTCATAACTGAAACACGATTACATCAAAGTAGCAATGTCAAGTCATTCGTTTAAGAGGAATATCATGCACTACTAATTCAGCTCTGTTGCCTATACAACCAAGAATTCTAGCACTGGAAATAATAAGTATAATCCTTGAAAAAGAAAAGTTATCTTTTGAAGTTTAGGGATATATTCCTAAATATAACCAGATTTCCTTCTTTTCAGGTCTACTATCCCCCCTAACTTGCTTGAATTTTCAAACTCTGACATCTCTTGTCTGAGAAAGTTTTTCCTGCTACATAAAATAGAATATTCTTTTCTTTGGATTTTAGACAGCATCCAGGCTATGGCAAGAGGCAATTTTTCTTATCTTACTATCTAATTGGGGACCACTTCAAATTCTGGAAAAATACAAGTTCCAAAGCATTTAGCTAAGTTCCCCATAACTAACAGCATTTCCTATTTCTCTGCCATGTCTATGTTCTTCTGTACATGGTAAGAAAATCCACATATTTGTCTTCTCCAGCAGGGTATTCTGTTTGTCTAGTACAGGGGTCAGTAAACCATAGCCTCTAGTCCAAGTCCAAACCATCAACACCTATATGAGTTATATCAAGGGAGCTTCCACTATTGAAGATTTTAGTAATTCATTTTATTCTAACAGTTATTAAAAAGATCAATAGAATAATACTATTTTGTAGCACATGAAACTAAAACAAGTACCTAAGTACATGATAAAATGTATGTGTACCTGGCAAATATATGGCATTTCACCGGGTTTATGAGTATCCTTCATATGTTGCAAAAGAGCATGCTCTGTTTCAAATGATAATTCACAGATTTTGCAAATCGCTGAAAGTAGGAAAAAAAAAAACCACATTACTATTTTACAGATGTATAATAAATAAAAGAGTAATTTTGTACATCCACAACAATAGCAATAAGTAGTAACAGTAACAGTGGTGATGGCTCCAATAGTTCCATAGTTGTTAACTCTGTAATGTTGTTCCACGGACTCTACTTATATTAGCTTACCTCTCATGCCATCATTGACAGAATACTGCTATTTTACCCCCATTTTTCAGATGAGGAACCTGAGGCACAGAAAGATTAAGTAACTTGCCTAAAATCTCACAGCTATATTAAGATGCAGAACTGGAATTTAAATCCTAGCTAACCCCAGACTCTGTGATTTTTAATTATCATTGTGGTTACTTTTCTTATGAGAGTATAAATCAAGACTAACGATTTCATACTTGCAAACCAGAGAACCCTAACTTAGCCCCCTATACATAATGAACGCATGAGTTATGCAAAAGAAGTTTCTATGTACAAGAGGGACTTCAGTTTTAAAAAGCAACTCTATCGAAAAGTTTATATAAGTGAAAACCTGTCTTTAAACTGTGCCCTCAAATCCAAAGTCCATTTCTCATTTTTAGGTTTCTAATCAGAATTCTTAAGGATTCCTCATAGTTTAGATGACCAAAAAAAAAATTACTGTTCAAGACTTCAATAAAATTGTGACTTACTAGAAAACTCATGGGGAGTGTGTGTACTCTCAATGTGACACTGCAGCTGGAATGGTGTGGGATACTGACGGTAACAATGCTGGCAGGTAGTGTGGTTTTCCCAGCTCTCACTGTTCTGCTTCTCAAGTTCCAAATGGTGCTTCATGTGGTTCATAAACCTGTAAGTGATTGTCAACAGGTACAAATATTCAGATTTATAATCAAGGGAAAAAACCTCTTAAATAAAGATTTGAACCTAAATGGTAAAAATGCAGTTGTAGTACTCAAAATAATATCTCCAAAGTCTTAGAGTCCTCTAGAAAAGTGTGCACTTGAAATAACCACATTTATTTGTTTGTCAGTCAGAGAGAGCAAGCAAGCAGAAGTAGGGGGAGGGGCAGGCAGAGCAAGATCGATGCGGCACTCGATCCCAGGACCCAGGGATCATGACCTGAGCTGAAGGCAGACTCTTAACCAACTGAGCCATCCACTAGTCCCAATAATCACTTTCATTAAGTGGCTCAGTAAACAACTTTCTTTGCATCTTTGTTTTAAAACAATCCATTTCTACAGTTCATATGAAATACCACTAATTTGCTAGAACTCTTCATTACTTCAGATTTTAAAAAATTTTGTAAAAAGGGGCTCCTGGGTGGCTCAGTCAGTTAAGTATCTGCTTTCAGCTCAGGTCATGATCCCAGGGTCCTGGGATTAAGTCTCGAGTCAGGCTCCCTGCTCAGAGGGAAGCCTGCTTCTCCCTCTTCTCCCCGCTCCTTCTCTCTGTCTGTCTCTCTCTCTCTCGCTATCTCTCTCTCAAATAAATAAATAAATAAAACCTTTAAAAAATTTTGTAAAGGACAACAGGCTTCTTTTCCATACACAAAGTACTATTTACATTTGAAAATAAAATCCCTATGGAAAGAAAATCTTATCACCAAAAGCACCTACACAGTCCCGAGAGAAATCTTTCAAAGATATACAATAGGTTGTCAGCTGCCTAATGACAAATTAATATTTTTATTTGTGCTTTGGTTTCTAAATGCAAGTAGTAGAAATTTTAATACCTTTAATTATGATGATTTTTCTTGATTACAAGAACCTTTTTGTTTTATTTAATAGTGCTGGTTTACTGTGAGCACAAGCACTTCATTTTTCATAGACCATGCCCTCTGAAGCACAGTCCACTTTTTAGCTCTACATTCCACTATCAGATTCCCTAATAGGTTTCTTTTTTTTCAAGGTTTTATATATTTATTTGACAGAAAGAGATCACAAGTAGGCAGAGAGGCAGGCAGAGAGGAGGAAGCAGGCTCCCTGACAAGCAGAGAGTCCAATGCAGGGCTTGATTCCAGGACCCTGAGATCATGACCTGAGTTGAAGGCAGAGGCTTAAGCCACTGGACCACCCAGGCTCCCCCTAAGAGGTTTCTTATAAGAAGGAATTATGACCTTCGGTGGCAGAGAGTAAAATATAAAAAGGCAGATCTATTTCAGAGCGCTTATTAAAACTTTTTACTAAATTTCAAAGTTATTCAAAGTAACAATTTTAATACTGAGTCAAATATTCACAGTTACTCATTATGAGTCCCAAAAGGATATAATCTTGAAGTGATAGTGTCATCAACCTAGGTAGCAATCATAATACACAGGCTTTAACACTTATCTTTTTACATCTCCTGCTCATGGTACACTCTGAAATATTTTTTTCTCCTTTAATTTTTTTAAGTAGGCTCCACACCCAATGTGAGGCTTGAACTCATGACCCTCAGATGAAGAATCACATGCTCTGCCAACTGAACCAGCCAGGTAACCACCCCCTTTAATTTTAACATCATCTCTATTAAAATCCGTTTTTTAAAAAAGTCCTAGTTTTGGCTAAATATTTACATATAAAGGTCATAAGCCATTAACCTTTCAGCTCATAACTTTAAGTAATAAATAAAATCTATCTGTATAAAGTGATCGGTTAACTAACTAGCTATCTCTCAATTATTACACTGCCCCCATCGGCAGTGCACGTTTCTCAAACCAGCAGATGGAGATGTGGGAAAAAGCAACCCCCTCACAAAACAATTCTCAGAATAAAATATCCCTAACTGGTTTTAGTGACACTTAATGCAGGAAAAAATAATCCTACAATATCTTGACAGGGCAGAGAGTAGAAATCTTGAACTATCAGCTTCTATCATCCTCTAAAACCATCAATTTGCCATCCCAGACTTTACTAGGATTGTAGATACATAATATGCCATATTCCTCAAAGACTGCAAAGTGAAAGTTCCTAAAATTTAAAGCATAACATATAAATCTTCAAAATCTTTAAAACTAAAAATTAAATCTCTACTTTTAAAATGTGTTAAATTAAAAACTCAAAGCAGACATGTTTCATAAACTGGCACTTCTCTAAAGAAGATCATCAAAAGTGTCACTTTCTCTGCAAGGTTAATGTGATAAAGATGATAATATGAAGTGAAAAACTAGAGTATTAAATAAGAATAACATGGAAGAGGTCAAAATGGATAAAATAGTTCTTCCTGTGATAGGCAAAGCAGATTCAAAAGAAGCTTAATAATAAAAACACCTCATTGAAAATTATGAATTCGATGATAAATATAGACAAGTGATTTTTCTCTAAGTTAAAATAAATTTTGCCCTTAAGTTGTATTAAAGAAATACAATGAAGGGGATCCACGTGTCAAACTCCTAAAATAGCTTATCTAGGATAGCACAGAAAAATAAAGATATGATATTTATATCAGTAGCATTCCAATTTTCAGACAGAAAGAGAAATAAATATTTACATACCTAATATTGTTTTTAAGAACTTTCAAGCAACTGAAGCATTTAAAGGTTGTGTAAGTCTTCTGTTCATCATCAATAGCTCCTTCATGTCTTCCATAGTAAAAGTCACTAACTAACATGATCAATTTTCCTTTCTCTGCACCGTTTTTTTTATTTTCAGTAATAGCAAGTTCTGCTTTAATCATTTCCAAAAATTTATTTACCATGTCTGGACAACAACGCTGAAAGAGAAAAAAAAAATATATGTAAGGTTTACTTAGGTCTTTTAAAAAAATTAGATACCAAAAAAACGATTCTCTGTTTATAACTAGGGCCAGCTTCTGTAAAACTATGCTTAGCAATATATCTGGAGAGACAGTCACCAAAATGTTGGCTTCTTTCTTTATAAAGTCTAAAAAATTCAAACAATCAAAAATTCAAACATCTCTTACCTTAATAACAAAATAACTTCAAAAACAAATTAAAAACCTGACGCCAGGGATGGCTATATACCTAACACCACTTTCCTTGTAATTTCAATTTTCAGATGTAAATATTTTAATAATTTGATCCTTGGCCCAAAACCTTTCACTTCATATATCAAGATATAGCTTAAAAGGAAAGGTATTTTATTTTATTTATTTTATGTTTTTAAAAGATTTTCATTTATTTTTTTGACAGAGAGAGAGAAAGCACAAGCAGGAGGAGCTACCGGCAGAGAGACAGGGAGAAACAGGCTTCCCACTGAGCAAGGAGTCCAATGCACAGCCAGATCCCTGGAGCCTAGGATCATGACCTGAGCCGAAAGATGACACTTAAATGACTAAGCCACTCAGGTGTCCCGGAAAGGTAGTTTCATATGCCATTATGTACACGTTAAATTATCAAATAATACAGTAGTATTTTGGTAAAGCCTGGCTGGAACTTGACTATAAGCACAGGTAACTTGCCATTCCCCAGACTCAAGGTACTGGCAAATGTACCAGACACAAAAAGGTAAGTGTAAGTTATAATTTAAAAACCTCAACACATTCTATCTAGAATGCTGAAATATGTAAAGGGGAAATCAACCTCATGAATAAAATCAAGACCTCAAATAAACTGACCCTAATATGGATACTTTCATATATATAAAGTTTTAATTCTCAATGAGATAAAACTAGTTCATTTATTATATACAATTTTCAGTTGTGGAATTTCACTAAAGAATTCTTTAAGAATAGTTAGAGAGCAAAATATAAACTTTTCTTTAAAAAAAAAGATTTTATTTATTTATTTGACAGACAGAGATCACAAGTAGGCAGAGAGAGAGAGAGAGAGAGAGAGAGAGAGAGAGAGAGGAAGTAGGCTCCCCGCTGAGCAGAGAGCCCAATGCGGGGCTCGATCCCAGTACCCTGGGATCATAACCTGAGCCGAAGGCAGAGGCTTTAACCCACTGAGCCACCCAGGCGCCCCTAAAAATATAAACTTTTCTAAAAACCCAAACTACATACTCACAAAGCAACCACAAAGTGAAAAACCTAGAAAAATAAAAACAAAAAATTGTGACAGAATCAAGACCAATCAAACCTATCAGATCAATTAAATCTATCCTATCAATGAATACAGATGGGTAGGTTTAACTCAGCTACTGAAAAAAGAAATTTCACACAGGATCACAAAAGAAAAAAGGACTCTATGAAATTAAGACATATACCCCAAACAAAGTGATTTGGAAGGCTTGAAAATAAAAAGTTAAACAAAGAATATAACAACAAATGGTAATAATGAGAAAACAAGGGTTGTGAAACTATGTCAAACAAAACAAAATCCAGGTCAAAAAGGGAACACTTAATAAAAATGCTAAAGGATACATTTACAATGAAGTTAAAAGAGATAAATTCATCTATATCCTAAATAGTAATGGCCATAGAACAGAATTAGAAGGTATCAAAGAAAATAGTGTTAATTTCAGACTTTGAGACCTACTCAAAAAATGACAGAACAAACAGATGAACATAAATGAAGACACAGGAACCTCATAACATAGTAGTATGTTAGATTTGATTGATAACTATCAATTCCATACTCCAAAAAGAAATCATATCCCTTATTTTCAAGTTTCTATGTAACATTCAAGAAAGCAGCCCACATAATTTTCAAAATGGAGAGAAAAGGACCTGGGCTTTGCCATCAAAGAGACTGAGGTTTCAACTTCAGCTATGCCAATTAACTGGCTATAAAACAATGAGAAAAAGATCCAGCCTAAAGAATTTTCCAAGGATTAAATGAAATAATACCTTAAAGCTTAGAACAGTGTCTTAGATCAACAGAATGTTTAACTAACACTAAAAATTCTTCCTCTGGAAGAAAAGATTATCTTTGTGGTATACCTATCTCCTTACCTATAGTAACAGCAAAAGATCATTCACAAATAAACTAAAATTCACATTTTTTTCAAAATGGAAATCCTTACTGTACTATTATGTAAATTTAACTGATATATAAAAACACGTAGTGGAATGCCTGGATGGTTTGGGTGGTTGGGCCTTTCTTTGGCTCGGGTCATGATCCCAGGTTCCTGGGTCTTAGTCCCATATTGGGCTCCTTCCTCAGCTAGGAGCCTGCTTCTCCCTCTGTGTGTTGCTCTCCTGTTTGTGTGCACACTCTCTTCCTTTCTGACAAATAAATGCAAAACCTTTAAAAACAAAGCATAAGCTAAAATGTACAAGTCTCACTTATGTTTTTAATGACAATGCTACAAGAAATAAAAGCTACATTTTAGAGTATTTTTGCTACTTTTTTCAGGTACAGAAGTATATATAATGTGCTATGATTTGTGTATAAAACGGAAAATAAGAACACTCATGTGTGCTTGTACATTCAGAAATTAAGTCAAAGAGGATATAAAACAAATTAGTAAAAAATGATTTCCTTTGCAAGTCCTACTGGGAACTACGCAAATAGATGAAGTGGAATTCTTCACTGTGTACCTTCTTTTTTCTTCTTTTTTTAAAGTTTTTACTTTCATTCAAGTTAGTTAACATACAGTGTTATATTAGTTTCAGGTGTACAATATAGTGATTTGACACTTCCACACAACAACTGGTACTCATCACAAGTGCAGTCCTTAATCACCTATTTCAGCTATTTCTGCCCCCTTTGGTAACCATCAGTTTGTTCTCTGTAAGTCTACTTCTTGGTTTGCCTCTCTCTTTCTCCTTTTTCCTTTGCTCAATTTGTTTTTTAAATTCCACATATAAGTGAAATCACATGGTATTTGTCTTTCTCTGACTGACATTTCTCTTGGCATACTCTCTAGCTCCATCCAAGTCACTGTAAATGGCAAGATTTCACTTTCTTTGGCTGATTCATATTCCATTGTGTATATATTCCACATCTTTATTCATTCATCAGTGGATACCTGGGCTGCTTCTATATCTTGGCTACTGTAAATAATGGTGCTATGAATACGGGGGTGCAAGGTATCTCTCAGAATTAATGTTTCTTTATTCTTTGGGTAAATACCCAATAGTGCAATTCTGGTGGTAGGGTAGTTCTATTTTTAACTTTTTGAGGAACCTCCATTCTGTTTCCTGCATCAGTTCACATTCCCACCAACACTGCATGAGGGTTCCTTTTTCTACACATCCTTGCCAACACCTTTTGTTTCTTGTGCTGTTTATTTTAGCCATTCTGACACGTGTTAGGTGATATTTTAGTGTAGTTTTAATTTGCATTTCCTTTATGGTAAAGAATGATGAACACCCACCTTCTTAGACTTTTTGAATCACATGACTTCATTACCCTCCAAATTAAATAAACTAAAGGTAACTAAACTACTCAGCCTTTTCTCTTTCCATCTATGATGTAAAACATGATGGACACTGGGGAGGGTACGTGCTATGGTGAGTGCTGTGAATTGTGTAAAACTGATGAATCACAGACCTGTACCCCTGAAACAAATAATACATTATAAGTTAATTTTAAAAGGTCAATTATCATATGGTTTCACTTACTTGTGAAGCATAAAGAATAACATGGAGGACATTAGGAGAAGGAAAGGAAAAGTGAATTGGGGGAAATCGGAGGGGGAGAGGAAGCTTGAGAGACTGTGGACTCTGAGAAACAAACTGAGGGTTTTGGAGGGGAGGGGGCTGGGGAGATGGGTGAGCCTGGTGGTGGGTATTAAGGACATTTAATGTCCTTAAAACATGGAGCACTAAGTGTGGTGTATAAACAATGACTCCTGGAACACTGAAAAAATAACATAAAATTTTTAAAAATAATAAAACAGATAACTCTATTTTTTGTATTTATAAATAGAATACTGTAGTGAGTATATTAATGAAGGATCATTGCTACACTCTATTTTTTATAAATATAAAAAATACTGTAGTAACTATATTAATGAAGGAACACTGTTACATGCAACAGAATGGATAAATTTCACAGGCATGATGTTGAAGAAACAAGAAAAAGTGGACATATTTAAAGCTAAAGACTAGGCAAAACTAGAAGTCACAATCAAGGACAATTTGGGGAAGTGACTCTTTCTTGTACACTCGAGTGTTCTATTTCTGGAGCTGCAGTCTTGTAATGGAAGTGCTCACTTTGTAAATAGTGATTATTTTACTGGTGACTTGTTCAATTTTCTGTGCCCTTCAACAATTTAAAAGTGGTGTCTGATTCTCGACCTTCATTAATAAAGAGTTAAATCTGTTAATGAAAAATCATATATGTTTATAACATGTAAAATATTTTATATATTATTAGATTATAGTTAGGTTATATTATTATATATTATAACATATAAAAATTTTAAAAAGATAAAAAACATCAAGTATCTGTACATAATATCACAAAGATAGGAAGATTGAAAACACTGGCAAAAGTTAATTTTTATATAAAACCAAATCCCAAAGTCCAGTTCACAGGAATCACACTCAGGGAAGTAGAAAAAGTGATAGATCAAACACAGTTTTGCCCAAGAATAAAGAAATTGTGTTTGGAATTTTACAATTCTTTTCTTTCTACATTTTTTGTAAAATGCTGAATTTCAATGAAAAATCTGCCAATCTTTGAAATAGCAAGCAATTAACTTTTCCTAAGTTGCTTCTTTGCTTTGCAGTCTTCTCATCCCCTCTTTCTTGAATATAATCTGCACTGCCTTTTTTCTTGCCTCCTTTTTCCCTTCTTGCCATTTATATTTGGGCATGCAAGAAGAATACAGATTATCTTTCCACAGACAAACAGAACGCTGCAATATCTACCAAAATATTTTAAGCGGAATAATACTTAGACCTCATATTTCATTAGTACTTCAAAAATTACCCAAAACCGAATTTCAAGAGCTTCCTATGCCAACATAAAGCTAAAATTTATAACAATTACACAAACTACATTCTGGATTGAGTTAACACTATCATTTCTTGTGAAATGCTCTACCATTATGAGTTTACGTCCAAGTGTTGAACATTAAAATGCAAGACTGAGATTTTGAGTAACGTGACATGCATATGTCACCAGACAAAAAGTCATGTTAAAAAAGGAATTTTTAAGTTACAGGAAAGATTAAGCACCAAACAAAATGCCTGCTTTATAAGAGGTTTCAATGGCATTACCTAGTCAATAAAATATCCTGAAAAATATATTATTTTCATTAAAAGTTAAAATACAATATGCATAGATTCTTTTTTTTTTTTTAAGTAGGTTCCACATCCAGTGTGGAGCCCAATGCAGGGCTTGAACTCACCATGGTGAGATCAGATCAAGACCTGAGTGGAGATCAAGTTAGATACTCAAGTGACCCACCCAGATGCTGTACAATATGCACAGAGATTCAAGCGCCAAGGGTGAGTGCCAGCGGCCTGGGGACCCTATAGGACAAAGGCTGCAGCCCCTGCACAACTTGGTGGCTGTAATGCATGGGACTCACTTATCTGGGAATCGTTTGGGATTGAATAGAGCAATGTAATTACCGGCAGCCCCAGAGAGGGATCCCCTACTGCTGAACCGTTTTTGCTGGTTGGGGCAAATGATTTTACAAATGAGATTTGCCATTGACATCTGTTCTACAAGTGGCAAAATGTCAGAAATGAAGAGAAATGTTAAGATCCAAGAAAGAAATGACTTATCTGGGAAAACTCCAACACCCACAAATACTCTTAGGGCTGTCACTAAGAGAAACACCAGACTTTCTAAAAAGTCTTCTAGATATAATACTTTAAAGAGCTTGGAGGTAGGTCTATTTATTCCATTTCTTAAAATACAACATATTGTGTTTAATGTATTCTCTCAAGCCTCAGAAATCAATTCAATGACAGTCACATCTCTTAGACAAAGCAACAACTAAAGCTTTGATCTAGCATCCTTAGCTGTAAAGCAACTCCCACACATTGTCACTTTCACCTTACTTCAGCATCCAGCTCCAGAAAACAGATACTTTTACCAATAATTTTATGGTTGATAAAGCCATTATCACATCTAATAAAATTATCAAAGATTACTTGGTGTTCTCTAATACCCCCCCAAAAATACAATATGCATATACTATAGAACATATAAGCTTATTTTTTTAAGATTTCATGATTGGGAAAGATTTTAAAATCTTGTATAAAGATAATCATCATAAATATAAATTTTTGCTTAGGTTATATATAGAAATACCAATGAGAAGATTTCTTATCTAAATACCCGGACAAACTGGCATTTACCACATATCAATCCTTAATGTTTTCAGAGAGTTGTCAATATTTTTAAAAATCAAAACTTTTTTAAACTTTTTTTTAAAAGATTTTATTTATTTTTTTGTCTGAGAGAGAGGAAGAGAGAGAGAGAAAGAAAGCGCACAAACAGTGGGAGCAGCAGGAAAAAGAAACAGGCTCCTTGATGAGCAACGAGATGGATGTGGGACTTGATCCTAGGATGCTGGGATCATGACCTGAGCTGAAGGCAGATGCTTAACTGACTTAGCCACCCAGAGTCCCTAAAAGACAAATTTTGAAAAAGTTTTACCTTCATGTGATATTTCAAAGGATCCAGAAGATTAAACTTTACATTGCACTTTGGACAGGATCTTAAAAAAGATGTTCCAGTTTTATAGTGAGCTGATGAGGTATTTGTACCTAAAATAGATTAAAAATTTTCAGGACTCAAATTCTTTTTTAAACATTAAACAACCAGTAATAAAAGTTTAAAAATTCGTATCAATTTATAAAATTAACGTATAAATAATATAATTTCTATTTTATATGCTAGATTCATATTTACCTTTTGATATCATAACATGGGAAGATGTCACTGGAGGAGAGTTACTTAGAGACAATGAAGCAGAAGGACTTATATCAGAAACACTTTCGCTGGTCTTTGGCTTTTTTGGAGTAACACTGTTTACTTTAGAAGCAGAAGAACGTTTTAATATAGGCAGAGTTTCATTTATACCTAAAATAATAGAGGGAAAAATATCTGTGAATACTTTAGTATAGAACACTGCCTACAAATGCTACTAAAATGGCTTTATATTTGAATTTAAGTAACCACCTTGAAGCTAAATTAAAGATAATATAATTGAATTATATCATATAAATGACAAAGAATGATCAAAATTTGTATGATCACAAAAGAAAAATTTAAATGATCAATAGAAAAATTATACAAATAGCTATTATGAACTACACATATTTGAACAACTCACAGAATAAACTTTTACAAGAAAATTCTAGAAAGACTTTTAAATAATATATAAATAGGTATAAAAGAAGTCAGACCAAAAGAATCTGAAGCAAAAGAAGAAAAAAAATGAAAACACAGAGAATGTTCAAAGCTCAGTTCGCACAAATGAATTTACCTTTAGATGCTTAAATACTTTTAGGCTTGGAAACAAAACAACCTTTGTTCTAAAAATTCAGAGAAACCCTTTAAGATACTTAAAAAACTAAGATGCCTAATGGAAAACTCTGAGTTGGTTCTTTTTCCACTTACTAACAATCTGATGGGTTTAAATTATCCGTTTATTTCCTATGAACCGAGTACAAACAACTAATCTTGAATAATACCTTGCTCCTTCATATGAAAAGTCTTGTTAGTATAATGGTATTCAAACTATATTCCCCTGAGGCTAATGGTTTTGCCTTAGGGAATTTACTAAGCATGTCAGATAGAAAAACTCTCCTTTTACCTTTTTTATAAAAAATTAGATTTTTACATAAAATTTTGTTTGAAGAGATTTCATTACCAAAGATAGTTCTGAGTTTGAAAACCATCACCTTAAAGGCTAAGGTATCATGTAATTCAGGGCATTTGCAAAACAAGTGGGGCTATTTAGGCTAAAACCAGACACAACAAAACTCCTTTTGAAAATAACATACAATTGTACTTTGTGATAAAGATTCCAAAACTGCACACCATATTTTCAATGCTCCCAACTATACACTAATAGGAGAAGCCGTAGAATAGAGAAATACATAGAAAAGGAAAGCATTGCATTAGTGGACTCCTCTACCAAATTTGTAGATCATTCTTTGGCTTAACAGAAATGATTTTTTTCCATCTTCTAGCACATGGTTACTGACAGCTATACTACAGGCACTTGGGACTAATATCTGTATCATCACTAAAATTTTTCTCAGATGCTTAGGTTACTTAAATAACCAGTAAGTGCTGGTATTTTGGCAACTAGTTCTCTAGCAGGCTGTATCATAAAATAGACTGTTTTGTATACAATTTTTTTAAGTAGGAGTAAATCTCCAAGTTAAATAAAATCACTCTAAGCTCAATAGTTTTAAATTCTAATACTTTAACTTGTTTATTTCTATTGCCTCTGGCTTGTGCTGTTCACTATCTTCAACAGTGCCAATAAAAATCCTATTCTCATTCTTCAAAATAAAGTTCCAATCCAAACTTCTCCAAGAACCTTCTGTCATCATCTTTGACAGGAGTCTATTAATCATGCTTCTGAACACATAATACATATTGTCATTCATAATTATCATTCTAAGAACTGTTTATTGTCAAGTCCTTTAAAGGTTTAAGGCATTTTTCATTTCTCGCTTATCTCATTTGAGCCTCAAAAAAGGCCTGAGGTAAGTAGAGCAAGAATTAAAATTATATCTCCAAAAGGTGACTTCAGGTCTGGAGAATGAATGTATTATCTGAGAAAGATAAAAGTCTGTATTTCAATAAAATGAGAAAATTGAAGTGTAAAGAGTGACTCGATAAAGGCCACAAACATCTTTAGGATACAGGCTCAAACCCACACCTTCCTAATTGACTATAACGCTATTTCCCATCAAGGCAAAGTTCTCCTTCCTGCAATACAACTTACAGAGAGAAGAGGCATCACTGTCTTTACCCCCTAGAATCTTTAAGAATTCAGACTTTTTCTCTGAATAAAGACCATGTACATTATAAAATCAGATTTCAGACAACTATTTTACCTCATTTATTCGGGCTCTTGGCTATTTTACTAATTAGATAAATGACAATTAGGTGATTAACAAACCACATGTTATCAAAATGGGAAAAATATTTTTGGCAAACATATTACTATAATTTTTTTCTATTTTGGTTTGGTAAATGTATATAAATTTGTTAGTAAACAATTTAAACATTAAAAAGGCTTATGTACCTCTGTCTAATTATTGAAATATAACAAATTTACTCATATACAAACAGCAATTGCTTTGATTATGGGGAATATTTCAACTAAATAAAATTCTTTCATGGTATACTAATTTATTTCAAGTTAATGAAGAACTTTGTTATTATATACAAAGAACTGTAGTTCTTCAATTGAAAACTCACATTATTCCTTCAATGGGTATTTACTAAGTACTTACTGTGCACAAATCACCATTTTTGTAATACTCCCTCTCTTTTTTAAAATTCCCTCTTTTTATAATAATACTCTATAATCATATTTAACTATCATATCGACATCATTTATTTGGAAAGAAAGACACCAGCTTATTAAAAAAATCAACTATAACCATGTACTTTTTCTCATACTAATGGCCTTCTAAATGATTAATACTTTTTTTATATGATAGTATTAGGTCATTAGGAGCCTTCCTGGACTCACAGAAATTACATGAAGATTTTTCAGCCATGACTGGTTCCAAGTGAGAAGGAGCTAAAAAAATATATGTTAGCTAACTTAATAGAAATATAATATTGTATTATTAAATACAAATTTATAAAAAAGAAATCACACAAGAAATGCATTCAGGGAGTGTTAGCTTCTATTTTATGGTACATGAAAAACTTAATATGAAGGCATGGGTTTCAAAACAGAAATTCATTCCATATCTATATTCATCAAGTTTCTTTTTAGTATTTTCAAAAAAAGTGCTAAGCCAAACCTTCGATATAAATTGTTGATCCCTCTTGGGACAGTGGAATTGTATCCTGGGTCAAGTCAAATAGTAACTCTGAAGAATCATCCGATTCAACTTGTGATGAATTCTTTGTAAAATCCTGTAAAAAGTTATAATTACTTTGTTTCATAAGCTTGTAAAAAGGTAAATTAAATGTATGACAATACTATAAACACCTTAATAATTCAATTACTGATAAGCTATAAAACACTAAGATAATTGTTACTCTGTTTAAGTTGGCATTTAGTGGGTAAGGGTTATATGGGAACTCTCTGGATTTCTTCTGCAATTTTTCTATAAATCTGAAATTAGTTTGAAATTAAAAATTACAATTACAAAATAATGACAATATTATTGGCAAAGTAGACACGTTTTGGTACAACTTTTCCACAAGAAAATTTTGGCAATATCTATCAAGGGATTTAAAAAGTTCATATCCTTTGACCCAAATATTCCACTTACATGAATTTACACTAAGGAAATGAAGATATTTAATGAGAATTATTTATAACAAAAAATAACAACCTGTATGCCGAACAATGGAGGAATGATTAAGTAAATGATAGGCTATAATGCAACATCATCCTTTTGAAAAGTAACCAAAAAGAAAGAAAACTGTTTCCAATATGAAGTTCAGTGAAAAAAGAGGAGCTCATATCTGTGTACAAAATGTAATCCTGATTGATATATTCTATATACCACACTAATCACCTGTAAAAAACGAAATCAAAGTACAGTATGTATTGTCTTCTGTTTCCTTTCTAACTACCACCCCTATACACAGCACCTTTATAATAGGAATATAAGAGTCTTGCTTGCATGTTCTGTGCTTACAAGTTGAAAAAAAATCAGGTTTTAAGAATTTTACTTTGTTATTAATTTTTCTGTTTACATGAGCTTAGTAAGAAGTTATGGAGGCAGATATTTAACTGAACCAAACCATTCCACTCCTAGAATTTGAGCATTACAGGCAGATTTCTGCATTCGAGTCTTAACATGTATTATATAAAATGGCTATATGACTCAATGATGACTTTATGACTTAACTGTAACCAAGCATAATCTTCTGCAAGGTAAGTATTTTCTCCAAATATTTGCACTTACAAATGAAAAAATTCACTAGCAATTCTCCAAATAGTTCTTTCACAGAAGTTCCTCCAAATAAAGTTAATATTTATTTTTTTCTAAAGATTTTATTTATTTGAGAGAGACAGAATGAGAGAGAGAGAGAATGGGAGGGGGGAGGGTCAGAAGGAGAAGCAGACTCCCTGCTGAGCAGGGAGACTGATAAAGGACTCCATCCTGAGACTTCAGGGTCATGACCGAGCCACAGGCAGTTGCTTAACCAACTGAACCACCCAGGCACCCCTAAAATTAATACTTTAAGCCTCTTCCTAGGTAATAACTCTGGCCAATTAAGTACCATCATTTCATAGAGTAGACATATTAGTCAACAAATAAATTATTAAAATAAGTTTCCAATTGGGAATTTTTTATATCTCATAAAATAGTTCAGAAAGATACAAAATACAAGTGAGGTGTGAGAGGCAATAGAATGGGATTTATTTATTTAACTTTGGAATCTTGGGCCAGTCACTTCTGAGATTCAAGTTTTCGCCTTTCCAACCGAAATAATAACTGCCAATCATTGTCTATTTAAAATGTAGTTGACTCTTTTACAGTCCATGTATCATATCAGGTAGTTATAACAACAGTACTAATAAAGGCCTAATACTATCTCCCACTTTATAAATAGGTAAACTAAAGTTCAGTATAGTTAAGTAAGGTTCCCAATACAACCCAGCTTGTTATGAAGCTGGAATTAGAACCTAGGTTGCCATGATAATAAATCCTGTGCCCTTGGGGCACCTGGGTGGTGGCATCAGTTAAGCATCCAACTCTTCTTTTTTTTTCCCTAAGTAGGCTCCACACTGGGTAGGGAGATCATGACCTGAGCCAAAACCAAGAGCCGGAAGCTTAACTGACTGAGTCACTCAGGCAACCCAGGTGTCCACCTGACTCTTGATCCCAGCGTCCTGAGTTTAAGCCCTGTGGGTATGGAGCCTACTTAAAAACAAAACAAAACAAAAAAACCCCTATGCCCTTAATCTATAACACACTGATATTAAAAGGAATAATAATTATCTTCTAGACTGCCCCAAAGAGTCGTGGTAAAGAGAAGAAAACACTTAAATTTTTCAGAGAAAATTCACTTATGTAGGATTCTCAATTTATTTGAAAATATAGATCCGTCATTCTCCGCCCTGGCTCACATGAGAATCACCTGGAGAGTTAAAAAAAAAAAAAAAAAAAAAAAAAAAAAAAACTACCATGCCCAGGCCTCAACCCAGATCAAATGACAAAAACGTTTTTTTTTTTTTTGTTTTTTTTTTTTATAGAAGCAGACTGGCTTAGGCTCCCGATCTTCTTCTTCTTTTTTTTTTTTTTTTAAGATTTTATTTATTTATTTATTTGACAGAGAGAGAGATCACAAGTAGGCAGAGAGGCAGGCAGAGAGAGAGAGAGGAGGAAGCAGGCTCCCTGCTGAGCAGAGAGCCCGATGCGGGACTCGATCCCAGGACCCTGAGATCATGACCTGAGCCGAAGGCAGCGGCTTAACCCACTGAGCCACCCAGGCGCCCCGACAAAAACTGTTTTTTAAAGCTTCCTAGGATTGGGGGGGCGCCTGGGTGGCTCAGTGGGTTAGAGCCTCTGCCTTCAGCTCAGGTCATGATCCCAGAGTCCTGGGATCGAGCCCCGCATTGGGCTCTCTGCTTAGCAGGGAGCCTGCTTCTTCTTCTCTCTGCCTGCCTCTCTGCCTACTTGTGATCTCTGTCTGTCAAATAAATAAACAAACAAACAAACAAAAAAGATAAAAAAAAAAAGCTTCCTAGGATTGGGAAATTAATTGAGGAGCTTTGATTAAACAATCATGCCCAGAAAAACAAAACATTCTGAGTTTGAATGAGCTCTAGTTCCTAAATTTTTTAAAATGAAAGGTACCACCCCCTCCATTGTTCTCCTTCTCTAGTTCCAAGGTAGGAATAATTTTCATCTATCTCCATGTAAATAATCATGTTCCCCCTTTTTTTTGTTTTTGCTTTTCTTAAATGCCAAACAGCCTATGATAGCTTGAGAAAACCATTGAATTAGTCTGATTCCAGTTGAAATAAAATAATTTTAGTATTTCTGGCAGCCTGCCATTATCAGGTACACCTATAAAGTTTTTATTAAAAACAGTCCATGGTTGGGCGCCTGGGTGGCTCAGTGGTTAAGCCGCTGCCTTCAGCTCAGGTCATGATCTCAGGGTCCTGGGATCGAGGCCCACATTGGGCTCTCTGCTCAGCAGGGAGCCTGCTTCCCTCTCTCTCTCTCTGCCTGCCTCTCCGACTACTTGTGATCTCTGTCAAATAAATAAATAAAATCTTTAAAAAAAAAAAAAGTCCATGGTTGCTTAGAGGATCTGAGTTTGAGATCCAGTGGTTTGGATAAAGATCCTCATTTTAAAAAATGCAGAAAGTGAGGCCCACTGAGGTTATAACAATGCTTTGGCTAGGAATAGACGGAATCAACACTCAAGTCTTTCATCTTCAATCTAGATTTCTTGGACTACTACTCCAGGACTCAAATTATTATTAATTCTTTCAGAATGTAGATACAAGTTTTCCAAATATCTGATTTTTAAAAGAGTTTTTATATTATTTTTTCAAAGATTTTATTCATTTGGCAGAGAGACATAGCACAAGCAGGCAGAGCAGCAGGCAGAGGGAGAGAGAGAAGCAGGCTCCCGCAAAGCAGGGAGCTGGATGCGGGGCTTGATCGCAGGACACTGGGATCATGACCTTAGCTGAAAGCAGAAGCTCAACTGACTGAGCCACCCAGGCGCCCCCATTTTTTTTTCTATGACAGACATGCTTTGTACATTTTTAAGCATGAAAAACTGCATGGTAGATTCTAAAGGTGGCCCCCATGACTCCCTCCCGATATTTATACCCTTGTGTAATCTGTCCTTGGGTGTGGGTGGAACCTGCGATTGCTGTTGACCAACAGAATATGGCAAATGCGACAGAATGTACATGATTATGTTATATAGCCCATTTTGCTGAGGATTCATTTTCCCTTGCTGGCTTTGAAGCTGCAACCAGTCATGTTAGGAAGGCTTATGTGGCAAAGAACTAAGGGCAGTCTCTGGCGGACAGCAGCAAGAAACTCATGCCCTCACTCTGACAACCCATAGAGAACTGGGTGTTGCCAACGACCATGATACGGCAGCCCTGGCTGACACCCTGATTGCAGCCTTGTAAGATCTTGAAGCAGAGGACCCAGTAAAGCCATGACCTGACTCCTAACAGGAACCACGAGATAAGTGTATATTGCTTCAAGCTGCTAAGTTTTTGATACTATTGTTATGCAGCAATAATCGTTTGAAAAGATTTTATTTATTTACTAGAGAGAGAGAGAGAGAGAAAAGCCCCCACGAGAGAGAACAGCAGGAGCTAGAAGGAGAGGGAGAAGCAGGCTCCCAGCTGAGCAAGGAGCCCAGTGCGGGACTCCATCCTGGGACCCTGGGATCGTGACCTGAGCAGAAGGCAGATGCTCAACTGACTGAGCCACTCAGGTGCCCCCATTGTTTAGCAATAATTAACACATGGTGCTCTGTCGACCATCCGTTCAAGCAAAAATAGCATTCTGTTAAAAAAAGCAGCTAGTTCAGTTTGCAATTCAAGTGGTTTCCTCAAGAAAACCTTCATACTATACATACAGAAATCTTTTATGCATATTATCCACTTCATCACAAAGATTATTTAAAAAAAAAGTGTATTTGCCAAGGATTGAGAGTTTAATAAAATTAGTAACAATTTATTACTTTTTCAAGGTTATTCTCAAGTGAAAGTGAAATTTTTCTACTGTGAGTGCTTGATGGTCACTAATACAAAAACTACCAGTACCGTTTGGTGACACTCCCTTCATTCATATTAAGGGACCAGCAGTTTTACCCTCGACTGCTTTTGCATCATCAGTGCAAATGCTGACAGAGTGAAGAGAGAAAATGTATCAGTTTAATTACCACAAGTTTTAACTTCACGAAAGGGTCTCAGGGAACCCCAATGATCTGTAACTATAATGTTGCTCTAAGGCAGTGTTTCTATGCTTAAATTAAATTATGAACAGATGCATGTATGCATATTTAAAAACTTCTGGGCTGGGGCACCTGGGTGGCTCAGTTGGTTAGGCATCTGACTTTGGCCCAGGTCATGATCTCAGGTCTTTGGATCGAGCCCTGCATCATCTGCTTTTCTCTCTCCTTTGCCCCTCCCCCTGATTATGTTGTCTCTCTCAAATAAATAAATAAAAACTTAAAAAAAAAATAAAACCTCCAGACTAACCTGGATTGAAATACCAGGTCCAACTTTTATTTACCAGTTATATGGCCTTGAGTGAATTATTTAGCCTGAGTCTCAGTTTCCTTAACTATAACATGGGGATAATAATTGTGCCTACCTCATAGAGAAATATTACAAATGAAATGATATTAATTTACATATAACATTTAGAATAAAGACTTACCCACAATAATAGGCTAACAAATGTTAAATATTATCAACTATTACTGCTGTTAAAACTTTTAAAGCTGGGGCGCCGGGGTGGTTCAGTGGGTTAAAGCCTCTTTGCCTTCGGCTCAGGTCCTAATACCAGGGTCCTGGGATCAAGCCCTGCATCAGGGCTCTCTGCTCAGCAGGGAGCCTGCTTCCCTTCCTCTCTCTCTGCCTGCCTCTGACTACTTGTGATCCCTGTCTGTCAAATAAATAAATAAAACCTTTAAAAAAAGTTTTAAAAGCTAAGCCATGAAACTATGTTTTCAGAGTAAACAGCAACACAGTGACCTCAAAACAATCTTCCCCAATAAGAATACCTGGTTCTGTTTACTCTCTTAAGAATTTTGCCATTATGCAACACTCATTACTGATCATGTTTTTACTCACCTTTAGACAGTCTAGTTTTCAATATTATACCTATTTAAGCATATTACCTGATACATTGAAAAGCTGGTTAGTTCCTACAGTTACTACTTTGGGTTTGGGTTGAGTTGTCAAAAAGATAGTGACATTTTCAGACTGTGATTGTGATTATGCTTCTAACAGAATGCTGACTAGTCCACAATTCTAACTGGGTGTTGTAATATCCAATGCATCCCTGAGCTGATTGCGTAGTTTCAGAAACACTTACAGGTTTAGACACGTTCTGAACAATAACAGAGTTCTGTGAAGACTTAGATTCGGGATGAAATCTAGGCAAGGCAGCCACTGGATTTGATGTTGGATCTTTGTAGTGTTGACTTGTAGGCTTGAACGGATCAGTAACACCTGCATTTTAAAATGATAGAACATATTGAGTATTTTTCTATACAACCAATTTTGTTAAAATATTTCACTTTAAAATTAAAATGGTATAATACTATACCTTGAGTGACTGTCTCATTCTTTATTCCCTTTGAAGATGAGCTGGGATTACCTCTGTTCAAAATATCTATAAAAAATATGTTTATTTTAAAACTCATTATTTTAGTTAAGTGTAAATTAAAATAAAAAACTTTCGAAAAATATATCTGCATACAACTAATAATTTAAGTATATTTCTTTCTCTTAATGGTGACTCCAGATCAAACCCTTCCCTAATTCCCATGCTACATTCATACCCCTACAAGTCTAGAAGTTTCATTATGGATAAGATGGTCACATTATCTGTACCACTCCTCTTGAGTTCTGAGAGGAACACTATTGAAGACTGCAGACTACATTTAATCTAGAGTTTACTAGAGTATCTCAAATCTACTACTATACCAAAAGTCAATCTGAGTCTGACATGACCCTATGAATCAGTGTTCACACCTGTAGCCATGTCAACCCATAACTTCTGGATTATTGAGAAATCAAATAAAAATTTGGAAGAGTAGAGATTCGCCTAAAATTGCTAATCAGGAAAAGGTACAAACATTTTAAAAATCCCATAAAACCTCAAAAAAATTTCCTTTATCCCCTCCTGGTAGAAAAGAGACAGATCTCATAGAATAATTCTATAAAGTAAAGGGTCACACAAAAGTAGGGTTGTTTTATGATAATGGAAATTCAGTTCTCTAAGACAAGGCACTACAGAAGTTTTCTAGGAGAAAAATCTGCTCAAACAACTTGATGTTTTCATTCAGAATTTAAAGTATTTACTCAAGCCATTAAAGAGTTAAACCTATAGTACTTTTTGGTGACTGTAGTCTATCAAACACAACTTTTTACCATCCCCCAACTTAATATGGTTCTATATAAATATTTAGCTCATGTTCCATATGACAAAAGAATTTTATGGCTCACACATAAAACAGCAATAAAATCACATAGATTTTGAGTTAATTTAGAAATTTCACTGGGGTCAACTTTCTTTTTATAGAATCACTTAAAACTAATACACATTATTCTAATTGAGTACTGTTAACCATTATCTGCAGTTGATATAAACCCAACTTGAATTGCCATGCTTGCAGTAAGATGATCTGAATAATAATTTTGAAATATCACAATATTTTGGGATAAAAATAATCACAGTAAATAAGAAACAATAATTATAATATTCTATTCCACTATCAGCAACAAACATGCCAACATATTTACCTATTTTATAACTGAAGTGACATTCCACTTAGCACCTCTCAATTTGCCATAGGAAATGATATTGAGAATTAAATTATTCTAGCTCTGATAAAACTGAACAGAAGTGCTATCGTAAGTCTAGAGTTAAGAGATGCAAGAACAGGGCTTTCAAGAAATTAAAAACTCATCTCTTAACCACAATATAATGCACTGCCATGGTAGGTAAGAAAACACTGGTATGCTGGGTACATTCTTTGCTAAATTCTACTGGCTTAAAAGAAGTAAATATAATGAAAAGGAATCTATTTCCTCTTTCTCTGCTGAAATTCAGTATGTTGTTCCTTTGCAGAAGAATCTAACAATCTACACAATTACTGGACATGTTCTGCTAGAAAGGTAGTATAGTGTAAAACACTACATGTAGTGTAAGACACTACATTTACATCAAGTGTAAAATGTGCACTTTGCACATTTTTATTAGACATTTTAACAAGTGTCATCAGTATCATCAATATTATCACAATGGCAATTCTAACTCTAACTGAAATCTAACAATCTACAAAATTACTGGACATGTTCTGCCTGAAAGCCATGAGGATTTAGTGTGCTAACTGCCTGTGTTGTACAAGCATAGTGGCTCAAGACCAGACCCTCCTTGCTTCATGAATATAATCAGGAGTCGTTGGAAGATGGGTGTGGCCAGAAACTATACCCCATGTTGGTATACTAGAGACTGTATAATCATGCAGTGCCTGTTCATTTTGTAGCCACGATTCAAGATGACACTGTGATGAGGCAGTTGCCTAGATGTGAGAACCCCCATCAGAGACTAACACAAGCCAATTTACTGTTCTAATATTTTAAGCAAAGCATTCCAAACATTTCCTTTTCTAGGTGTGTTTGGGCTTAAGGAAGAAAGACAAAAATTAACAAACAGGTGAATAGGCTACTTAGCTCTCCTAAAACTTAAGATTTCCAATTTCAGAAGGCCTATAATGCTGATATGGTAATCTTAACCTTTAGTTAACTTAGTTAACATTTCCCTTTTCTCTCAAATGATATTTTAACCTCTCACTTTACTCAAGTCCCCAAACACATCCTCCCTGTGAGTCTCACAAATTCTTACTGACCTATATGCTCCAGCTCCTTGCAGAATAACAAGGACATATAAGATGACCCACAGGTTTTTCTATTAGAAACAGCAACTTATAAAACTTAACTTGGCTGAAATAAATGCTTACTAGAAATGGCTGGTTTTGAACTTGATATCTCTCCAACAAAAATCAGCTCATCATCATCATCATCTTCATCCAGAATTTCTTCTACTTTTTTCTGCCATGGTTCCAGCTCTTCTTCTTCACATTCCATAAAGAGTTCTGCCATTTTTGAGTTATCTAATTTCCGAAAGAAAAGAAACCCACCTTATATTTTTAAAATAACTTCTTTGCAATGCATAGTACGATATTTAAGATATACTTTAATAATCTTGGGCGCCTGGGTGGCTCAGTGGGTTAAGCCGCTGCCTTCGGCTCAGGTCATGATCTCAGGGTCCTGGGATCGAGGCCCGCATTGGGCTCTCTGCTCAGCAGGGAGCCTGCTTCCCTCTCTCTCTCTCTGCCTGCCTCTCCATCTACTTGTGATTTCTCTCTGTCAAATAAATAAATAAAATCTTTAAAAAAAAGATATACTTTAATAATTTTAATTTTAATTACTGAATTGATATTTGCAGTCAGCACATGGTAGCAAAAGTAAACTCAACTCAATCTCTAAGATCTAAACTAGTACAATTAAGCTAGCTGGCTAAGTAAGAGAAAACAGTAGTTATTGGGAGTTGCCAATAAATTTTAAGAATAACCAAATCCAATAAAAACTTGAAACATAAAAAAAGAATAATCAAGCCAAGGAAAGAATACTCAATGGTAAAAAGACAGACTCCTCAACAAATGGTGTTGGGAAAACTGGACAGCAATATGCCAAAGAATGAAACTGGACCACTTTCTTTTTTAAAAAGATCGTATTTATTGATTTGACAGAGAGAGAGAGAGAGCATGCACGCACAGACAGAGAGAATAAGAGGAGAAGGAGGCTCCCTGCTGAGCAGGAAGACAATGCAGGGTTCCATCCCAGGTCCCTGGGATAACAACTTGAGCTGAAAGCAGCTGCTTAACTGATTGAGCCACCCAGGTACCCCAGAACCTGCACCACTTTCTTACACCACACACAAAAATAAATTCAAAATGGATGAAAGATGCGAGACAGGAGGCCATTAAAATTCTAGAGGAGAGTACAGTAGTATCTTTGACATCATTTTGTAGCAATTTCTTACTAGATATATCTCCTGAGGCAAGGGAAACAAAAGCAAAAATAAACTACTGGGATGTCATCAAATTAAAAGCTTCTACAGGGTAAAGGAAACAACAAAACTAAAAGGTAACTATGGAACAGGAGAAGATATTTGCAAATGAAATGTTAATAAAGGGTTAGTATGCAAAATCTGTAAAACACCGGTAAGACCCAAAAAACGATCCAATTAAAAAATGGAGAAAAGATATGAATAGAGAGGTGCCTGGGTGGCTCAGTCAGTTAAGTGTCTGCCATCGGTGCAGGTCATATTCCCAGGGTCCTGGAATTGAGCTCTACACTGGGCTCTTTGCTCAGCAGGAAGCCTGCTTCTCCCTCTTCCTCTGCCTGCTGCTTTGCCTACTTGTGTTCCCTATCAAATAAATAAAATCTTTAAAAAAGACATAAATAGATATTTTTCCAAAGAAGACATACACAGAAGGCCAACAGACACACAAAACATGCTCAACATTACTGATCATTTAAGAAATACAAATGAAAACTACAATGAGATTATCATCTCACGTCTGTCAGAGGGCTAAAATCAAGAACACAAGAAACAACAGGTGTTGGTGAGGATGTTGAGAAAGGGTAACTTTCCTGCACTGTTGGTGGGAATGCAAACTGGTGTGGCCACTCTGGAAAACAGTATGGAGTTTCCTCAAAAGCTAAAAATAGAACTACTCCATGATCCAGCAGTTGCACTACTAGGTATTTACCCAAAGGATATAAAAATACTAATTCAAAAGAATACACGCAGCCATGTGTTTATAGCAGCTTATCTACAAGAGCCAAATTATGTGGCAGCCCAGATGTCCATCGACTGATGAATGGATGAAGAAAAAGTGGTATGTGTATACAATGGAATATTACTCAGCCATAAAAAGAATTGAATCTTGCCATTTGCAACAATGTGGATGGAGCTAGAGAATATTATGCTAAGTGAAATAAGTCACAGAAAGACAAACACCATATGATTTCACTTACATGTAGAATTTAAGAACCAAAACAAATGAGCACAGGGGAAAAAAGAGAGAGAGAGGCAAACCAAGAAAGAGACTCCTAACTATCGAGAACAAATTGAGGGCTCCCAGAGCTGGGGGCAAGAAATGATGGTTGAAATAGGTGATGGGGATTAAGGAGTACACTTGTGATGAGCCCCAGGTGTTTTGTTGAAGTGCTGAATCCCTATATTATAAACCTGAAACTAATATTACATTGTATATTAACTGGAATTCAAATAAAAACTTAAAAAAGAATAAATACATCCAATCAAAAGGAGTTTCAATTTTATGAGCAGCATATGATTATATCTATTAAAGGATTGTACCTAACTGTAACTGAAAAACCCATAAACTTTTACATTAACAAAAAGGAGATAAGCTAAGAATAAGAGGCAACAGGTTGGAGATACATTAGAAAAACTGAACTAGATCATAAACACCAGGCACAGAGCAAAGCAGGGATGAAGTGCAAGAATGAAAATAGAGGACTGAAGTGAGGCTTTTTCCAGCCCAGGAAGATTAGGCATTTCTTACCTGAAGAAACTAAGCAAAGAACATACTGTGAATACCACCAGCCTATGAGTGCTGACCAAGCACTCAGAGTTCCGAGGAAGCATTTCAGTGCTTCCTAAATAAATATGGATAGACAACCACTGAATACCAGAAATATGACTAAACCTCCAATGTTTAAGACCAAAACAATAAAACAAATATAGCACAGAGTGCAAAAGTCATTAGAATGTAACTAGCACTTTTAGAGAAATAAATGTTAAGTTATAAAAAGCATAAATGTTATAAAAAGTAACATTCAGAAAATAAAAAGTTTAAAAATAAGACAAAATTCAGTAAAAGAAAAACCCAAAAACCCAAATGCCAAAGTTGAGTAACTGTCCCATAAGTGGAACTAAAAGACAAAAAATATACAAATATGAAACAGATGAGATTAGAAATCAATTTCAAAGGTACAGTTCAGGGGGGCCTGGGTGGCTCAGTTGGTTAAGCCTCTGCCTTCGGCTCAGGTCATGATCTCAGGGTCCTGGGATGGAGCCCCGAGTCAGGCTCTCTGCTCAGCAGGGAGCCTGCTTCCCTCCCCTCTCTCTGCCTGCCTCTCTGCCTACTTGTGATCTCTGTCAAATAAATAAATAAAATCTTAAAAAAAAAAAAAAGGTACAGGGACATTTGGGTGGCTCAGTTTGTTAAGCAGCTGCCTTTGGCTCAGGTCATAATCCCAGAGTCCTGGGATGGAGTCCCACATCTGGCTCCTGGCTCAGCGGGGAGCCTGCTTCTCCCTCTCACTCTGCCTGCTGCTCTCCCTGCTTATACTCTCCCTCTCTGTTAAATGAATAAATAAAATCTTTAAAAAAAAAAGAAAGGTACAATACACCTAATAAAAGCTCCAGAATAATAATAAAGAAAAAGGAAAGGGAATGTAATCAAAGGAAAAATACAAAAGAAATTTCTAGTTCTAAAGGACATAAATGTCCAGATTGAAAAGTACTTCCAGGACCCAGCACAAAAATCAAGAAAAAATCTACAGTAGAGGAATATTTCATGAGACTTGAGAATGTTGGGAGAGGAAAACTAACCTAAAATCAGCAAGAGAGACAGAGATAGAGAGATAGAGAGTCAGAATAATGCTTTCAAAAGTATTAGTGAAAATAATTTTCATTTTAGAATTCTATACCCCCCAGCCAAGGTTTTTTCTTTCTTTTTTTTTAAGAATTTATTTATTTATTTGACAGAGAGAGAGAGAGAGAGAGAGATCACAAATAGGTGGAGAGGTAGGCAGAGAGAGAGAGAGGAGGAAGCAGGCTCCCTGCTAAGCAGAGAGCCCGATGCGGGGCTAGATTGCAGGACCCTGAGATCATGACCTGAGCCGTAGGCAGAGGCTTTAACCCACTGAGCCACCCTGACGCCCCCAGCCAAGGTTTTCATCAAGCATGAAGTACATATTCTTTCATCAAAAATAAAGATCACCAACATCATGCAAAATTTACCCCATTCACTCTTTCATTCTTAGGAAGAATCCACCAAAATATGGGACTTAAGAAGGAGGAAGATACAGAATGCAGAAAACATGACATTCAATACAATAAAAAGACCAAGGAAGGTCCCAGGATAATAGCTGTTCAATAGGTCTAGATAATCAGCCAGAGCAGAGCAAGAGAACATTACTCCCAGGAGAAATGTCTCCAGGAGATCACAGACAGACAGACACACACACACAGACATACAGACACACACACATTCAAAAATTAAAATGTTAGATTATCTGACAAGTTTTACCATGTAGAAAAATTGAGTAAAGAGGCTACAGAAGGGTGTAAGAAGACTTGGCTATAGGCTTTAATAAAATTTAGCAAATTTAGTCAACATAAAATAAAATTTTTTAGTCAATAAAAAATAAAATAAAATTTAGCAAATTTTTAAAAAATTAAAAGTCTAAATATCTGGGTATACACAAAAAAGAGAAAAAGGAGATGTATTCATATTAACAACATAGTACTATACTCATCAGTGAACAATACTTATTATGGTCATTATAATAAAAACACTTAATATGATTTAAAACTGAGAAATAGGGACGCCTGGGTGGCTCAGTTGGTTAAGCAGCTGCCTTCGGCTCAGGTCCTGATCCCAGCGTCCTGGGATCAAGTCCCACATCGGGCTCCCTGCTCAGCAGGGAGCCTGCTTCTCCCTCTGCTTCTGCCTGCCATTCTGTCTGCCTGTGCTCGCTCTCTCCCCCTCTCTCTCTCTGATAAATAAATAAAATCTTAAAAAAAAAAAAACAAAAAAAAACCTGAGAAATAAATGCAGTGGGAGATGCGTGGAGGGAGGCGTAAGCGTAAGAAAACTAAAATCATCATTTTCTGTTGATAGAAAAATTATTAGATAATGGCAAAAAAATGATGACTTACAGCAGTATGTGTATATGTTTTAAAAAAAGATATATGGAGGGGTACCTGGGTGGCTCAATTGGTTGAGCATCTGCCCCTGGCACAGGTTGTGATCCCAGGGTCCTGGAATCGAGCCCCACATCAGGCCCCCCTGTTCAGTGGGTAGTCTGCTTCTCCCTCTGCCTCTCCCCCTCTCCCCGCTTGTGCTCACTCTCTCAAATAAATAAAATCTTTTTTATAAGATTTAATTTATTTATTTGACAGAGATCACAAGTAGGCAGAGAGGCAGGCAGAGACAGAGAGAGGGAAGCAGGCTCCCTGCCAAGCAGAGAACCTGACATGGGGCTTGATTCCAGGACCCTGAGAAGATGACCTGAGTCGAAGGCAGAGGCTCAACCCACTGAGCCACCCAGATACCCCTCAAATAAATAAAATCTTAAAAAAAAATTTTAAATTTAGAAATATGAAAATAATTATTAGAAAAGAAAACTAAACTATTGAAAGTGAATTCCTTGCAAAAACAGGGAGTAACAGGCCCAGAACACATGCATACCACTCTCTCTCACTCTTATGCTTCAAATAACTGTGGTTATGCAACTTTATAACTTTCAGATTATTTTTTTAAACTATGCATGTATTGTTCTGCTTTTAAAAAAGCATTGCGGGGGGACGCCTGGGTGGCTCAGTTGGTTGGACGACTGCCTTCAGCTCAGGTCTTGATCCCGGAGTCCCGGGATCGAGTCCCACATCAGGCTCCCAGCTCCATAGGGAGTCTGCTTCTCCCTCTGACCTTCTCCTCGCTCATGCTCTCTCTCACTGTCTCTCTCTCTCAAATAAAATAAATAAAATCTTAAAAAAAAAAAAAGCATTGTGGGGGAGCTGGTGCCTGAGTGGCTAGTTGGTTAGGCACCTGCCTTCAGCTCAGGTCATGATCCCAGGGTCCTGGGATTGAACCCGAGGTCAGGTTCCCTGCTCACTGGGGAGTCTGTTTCTCCCTCTCCCTTTGCCCCTTTCCCACTTGTGCTCACACATTCTCTTTCTCTCTACAATAAATAGAATCTTCAAAAAGTATTAAGGTAGCCCCTAAATTAATATAGTAGCAATGGGAATGGATACAAGTGGTACTTGATACGTGGAGTGAGATGTGGATGGAGGAACAACTAAAACAAAACAAAACAAAATAATAATTCCAGGATTCTGGCTTAGAAAATAATCATCTGTTTTTTTTAGACAATAGCATCTTTATTTTTTAAATGCAATCATTTCTAAAGGTAATTTTACTAGATTAAATGTCATTTAACAATGATTTGGGGATGGCTTACAAAAGAAACACCATAACAAATAGGCAACTATTCTTTAAAATTATTTAAATTTAATTTTGTCTATATAGGGATGCCAAAATAATTTCTTGCCATAATGCTGTTTAGTGGTCTACTGATAAGTAGACATAAAACAAAACAAAACAAAAAACTTTTCACCTTTCCAAATGTAACCAGTTTATGAACTTTCTTTTCTAACTTTGCTTCAAAAACACATATACAGAATGGTCTAAGTCAAATAATTAAGAGAGTAACTCACAGTTTAACATTTGCATATTCTGAATACCTGAAGACACCATCCTCATTGTATCCCCTGGAGACTTTCTTTGTAGTGTTTACTCTATCTAAAATATTCTTCCCCCTTACCGTATACTGTCCACATTATTCAAGTATGGTAGGAGCATGGACTTGGCATCAAATTGAATAGTTCAAATCTTTATTGCACCGTTTCTAATCATGTGACTCTAGAGAAATTACTTGGATCTTGTTTTCTCACCTCTAATCTAGGTACAATATTTACCTAATAGAAGTGGCAACGTAGACTGAGAAAAATGTCATATAAGGTACCTAACCTAACCTCCAGCAAATACTCAACAAAATCTTAATTCCCAACTTGGTTCAGTTACAACTACCTCAATAAACCAGTAGACCATATTTTTATTCCTCCTTTTACTACTTTGGTATTCTATGCAACTCAGTTCAAGATTTACTATATATGATTTCAAACTGCTCACTATTTCTTAATATGTATTTTTTAAGTCAGCTCCACACCTAATGTGGAGTTTGAGCTCATGACCCTGAGACTGAGTCAGATGCTCTACCCACTGAGATACCCAGGCACCCCTCTTAATGTTTATTTCTTTACTGTACATGTCTAACTCCAAAGTAAGATCCAAAGTCAGAGTGAAGAACTTATTTTCTTCTTCTTTTGTATCTCCTCCTATACAGAGTAGTCTACTGGATAAGCATCAGCACTTAACATGATAAACCATGAATTAAGAAACAAGGCAGTGAAGCAATGCCAAATTTTATAAAAAATGAGGGACACTCATATATACAGATAATAAAAAAATAATTTGTATCCCTGTTGATACCATATCTGACCCATAGATCTTCCTCATTCTTTTTAACAAGGTACTATCATTGTCAATATATTCAAGTAAGATTGTTGAGTAAAAAATTTTTTAAAGGCACATAATAGCATATATAGTATGGTCTTACTTAGAAATTTTTTGACTATGCATAGAAAAAAGTTTGTTGGTGGGGGTATAGATAACTGGGTGATGGGCATTAAGAATCACATGATGTGATGAGCACTGGGTGTTACACTGAACCGATGAATCACTGAACACTATATAAAAAAACCAATGACGTACTCTACCTTGACTAATTAAATTTAAATTTTAAAAAAAGAATAAAAAGAAGAAAAATTTGTGATTATATACACCAAACCAGTAACAGTAGTTATCTCTGGAGATCAGGAAGAAACACTTCATTCTACATTACTGAGATTTTTATTGTATATTCTTCTTTTTTACTACAAGCAAGTATTAACTTAGTTTTTTTTAATTAAGTGTTATTTTTAAATATACATACTTCTGTTTCTTTTACCTTTTCTCATGAGGCAAGGTCATCAGTACAAAAGTCATGCATACTAGTACCATTTGCAGCAGCAGTACTTACTTTTTGATTGAAAAGGGCTGTCGTCATCCATCAAGTTGCAGAATCACCTAGGCACTAACAAATGACAGCAATCAATTTTATGAGTTACTTTAACACCAAATATTGAAATGTGAAACTTGGGATTCAGAAATCTTCCGGTTCTAATTTTGATCTCAGCAAACTCACCATATGACTCCAGAGAAGAGCAAATTAAGTCTTAATTTTCTGCCCTATAAAATAAAGATACTACTATTAGGGTGGATTTGTTAAAAGTATTCATATTTAATCATTTTCTCCTACAAAAAGCTTATCTTTTGAGTTTGATATGTTTGATACACATATGCTAATAACTTTACCTAATTGTAAATGAAAATGTAGTAAATAAAATGCTGAATGTATTAAGCATTTATTATTTGAAGAAGTCTGATGGATTATTAAATTACAAATAAGTTTTGAAAAGCACCTCTGTGTAAATATGAGTAATCACCCTGTACTACATGTTTTAGTCAATCTCAATTTTGACATGCTAAATGACATTACTCTTTAACCATGACTTATTATCCATATTTCAGAAATAAATGTAATTATTACAAGAAAAACACATATAAAAGACTTCTGGTTTATGTATTTTTATTTCTTATTAACACTAACTGTAAGGAATAGAAAATTAATTGGATAAACTTCATCATAGATTAATTCATTAAAAAATAATTACTCATTGAAGTGATATGCTCAGTTTTAGAAGGAAAAATTAAGATGAATAATTCACAGTCCTTGCATTCAGATGGTTGCAGTCTAATATACCTACAGTTCTTTGGGCTTTTAAAAAAAAGCTGTTGTATTAAACATTATCAAAAATTGTTTTTTGAATTGCTTTCTTTAAAGCAGGAATTTGTGTTCTGAATTCTCATACATGCATATTCTTTACATTCAAAATAAATGTGCTTTAAAAAATTATTTCAGTTATAAAACAAAAATGTAAAAAATTAGTCATCAGAAATCTAAAGTATTAGGATGAACAGAGCTGAGTCTTCACATTTGTCTTTATTTTCAGACTGATAAAAGCAAGCTTTCTTGCTTTTTTCTATTCCAAATTATTTGGGCTGAATTAGACCAAAGGAAAAAAACCTATTTTAACTCCAGAAGATGTTATTGGTATGAATGTTTGAATTACTATCATAAGGGTCTCAAGTGAATTCTGTACTTAAGTAAATTTCCCCAGTTCTGTCTGAGGTTTGACTATTCAAATCTCTTTTTACTCAATTATTTGAACAGAAATCTAAACCAAATTAAGGTAATGCATATGTCAAGTAGATAAATACATGTCAATTCCTGCTTAGCATTAAAGACCTACTGCTACCAGGAACACAATTTTTTTAAAGAGTCACAACTACATAGCCTATGGAGACTCAGGTATAACACTTTTATTAAATGCTCATAAAAATATCTACTAGCACAAATAGTCTAAAATCATTATGAAACATAAAAGAAGTTTAATAAACAACTCATATTCACTGTCTATGACTGCAGAGATGGATTTTGAGGCCTGTAACAGCCACCAAGGAACTGCAATTGGTAGTTACAAACACTCCAAAAAGTCAGAAATCCCCAGATGCCATTAGAACCATAACTTCATCTAAAGCTGCACAATCCAATAAAGTATTCAAGCCCTCCAAAACTATCACCACACATACAAAAAAATCTCTCAAGTCATAATTTCAGAGTTTTGGTGACAGTGCAAGGAATTATATGGGAGATTTAAGTCATCTCTCAAAGAAATGGAATACACAGCAAAAGGTGCAGTGAGGATCTTAGAGCTTCCGTAATATCAGCTCCAGAGGGTCTCTAGGTTCTGCAACTCAGAGCTGGCACCAACATAGGCATATCTGCAAAATAGGCAAAGAACTCTCCACACTTCAGCTGTTGACTCAGGTAGGAATACTATGTCCATATTTAATACACTGTTCCTATGGGGGAAAAATGAATTCTAAGTAACTAACAAAAGACCTCTTGGAATATAATCCAGTTTTTGGAGACTGCCTGTATAAATGGTTATAATTACTATTTAGATATTTTTGGCTTCAGTTTCTATATACTTAAAATTCACCTACCTTTTAAGAGTTCAAATCTATAAAACTTTCAAAAAACGTTAATAGATTAAAATAGTTAAGTGGTAAATTGTATATTATGTGCATTTCATGCCTACTAGGATGGCTGTAATCAAAAAGGCAGATAATAACAAGTGTTGGCAAGGATATGGAGAAATTGGAACCCTCATACACTGCTGGTGGGAATATGAAATGGTGCAGACACTGTGGAAAATACTTTGGCAGTCACTCACAAAGTTAAACATAGTTACCATATGACACAGAAATTCCACTCCAAGTAAGAGAGAATTGAAAACATATGCCCATACAAAAACTTGTACACCGGAATGTGTGTAGCAGCATTATTTATAATAGCCAAAAAGTGGAAACAACCCACACACCCAACTGATGAATGGATAAACAAAATATGATATACTTATACAATGGAATAATATTCAGTCATAAAAGGAATAAAATACTCATATATATAGCATAGGTGAACCTTGAAACATACTAAGTGAAAGAAGCCAGTCAAAAAGACCATGTATTGCATGACTGCATTTACATGAAATGTCAAGAAATGGCAAATTCATAAAGACAGAAAGTACAGTAGTGGCTGCTTAGGGCTGGGACTGTTGGGGGGGAAGTGGGGAGTGACTCCTAGTGGATATGGGGTTTCTTTTGGGAATTGACCATGGTGATGGTTACATGCCACTGTGAATATACTAAAACCATTAAACTGTATACTTCATATGGCTGAATTAGAGGTTATGTGAATTTTTAAAGATTTATTTATTTTAGAGAGGGAGTGTGGGAGCTGGGGGGAGAGGGGCAGAGAGAGAGGGAGAGAGAGATGATCTCAATCAGACTCCCCACTGAGCATGGAGCCCAATGCTGGGCTCGATCCCAGGACCCTGAGATCATAACCTGAGCTGAAATCAAGTCAGAAGCCTAAACCAACTGAGCCACCCAGGGGCCCCTATGACGTGAATTTTATCTTAATAAAGTTAATAAACTTAATAAAGTTAAGAAAATAATATGCTGGTAGGATATAAGCCTGGCAGTGATGGAGTCACTATGTGGAGAAAGAAATGTCCAAGAGAGAAACCAACAAAGAAAATAGAAAAGCTGTAAGATTCTGGAGTAGAGAAAGAGAGGGCAAGGTAGGGAGATATTCAAATTCTGATAATACCATTTAAATACCTGAAGCTAGCCATTCTTGAAGTAAATTAACTATTAGACTTTTCAGTTAACAGGAGAAATAATTGGGCACCTGGGTGGCTCAGTTGGTTAAGCGTCTGCTTTTGGCTCAGGTCATGATCCCAGGGTCCTGGGATGGAGCCCCACATTGGGCTCCGTGATCAGCAGGAAGCCTGCTTCTCCCTCTCCCACTCCCCCTGCTTGTGTTCCTTCTCTCTGTGTCTCTGTCAAATAAATAAATAAAATCTTTAAAAAATTTTTTAAAAAGAGAAGGAATAATTGTTCATTTTTGGTTTTATCTACCTTGAGCAAGGTTTCTAGTACTTGCATTCAAGAGTAATAACACACTTACCAGTGGCTTATTACCCCCATATTTTTCAAACTAATAGACCTCTGGGGAAAAGATATATTGTAGATGGTGCAAGAGAGCTCTATCTAAAGCAATATATTGTTTTGCTATCTAAAAACTTCCAAATATACAATACAATCTTATTAACTGTAATCACCATGATATACATTGCATCTCCAGGGCTTATATTGCTGGAAGTTTGTAACTTTGGGCCATCTTCACCAAATTCGCCCATCCCTAATCCCCAGCTCTGGCAACCACAAATGTGTTCTCTGTATCTGTAAGTTCCTTTTTTTTTTTTTCTTAAAGATTCCATATATGAGATCCTACAGTATTTGTCTTTGTATGATTTATTTCACTTAGCATAAAGCCCTCAAGGTCCATGCATGTCATGAATGGCAGGATTTCCTTCCTCTTTATGGCTGAATAAGAGTCCCTTTTATATTTATATACCAAATTTTCTTTATTCATTCATCGAATGATGGACACTTTGATTGTTTCCATATCTTGGCTATTGTAAAAAAAAATGCTGCAATGAACATGAGGATGCAAACATAATTTTGAGTTAGTGTTTTCATTTCCTTCAGATAAACAGGCAGAAGAGGAAACTGTTGGATCACATCAGTACTGCTGTTTTTGTCTGTCTTTACTACTGCATTTTCATCAAGTACTATCACTTTTACTGCTGCTGGTTAATAACAAACTAAAGAACATAGGAAGACAATATCTAAACGATGCATCTTCACTAAATTGACAAATGATAGTATGGCTAGCTATAAAAATGATGGTTTTTAAAAGATTCAAATAGAAAAATCTTGCCATTGTTTAGATAGGTATGAAAATGCAATAAAAGTAGGCAGTGATTTTGTTTCATCAAAAGGTATTATTCACTCAATATATTAGAAAGTTGATTCAAATAGCATCAATTTGATTATATTTTTATGATTGAGTAAGAGCTCTAGAAATACTTTAAACATTTTAAGTAGGAAGATGTTTATGAAAATGTTTTCTTATAACAGAAATTAATTGCTACAGTACTCAAATGCAAGAAACACTGCATTACACCTTGAATCCTTAGACAATTACATTGACATCTAAATAATTCAAACTCTCAAAACAGGTTTTGGGAACAAATCACATATAATTTAGAAGGAAAACCTAGGCTCACCATTTTGTTTCTTTGTTTATTATGGGAATTACTTTTTTGAAAGTCTGAACACATGAAGTCCTGGCATATTTTGAGAAGATATTTCTTTAATAACTCTATTTTCCCCTTATTTTATTTAGGTTTTCAATTTTTTTCTCTGTCGACGTCCAGATTTCATCTATTTGTGGAAAGTAGCTAGTTGGCACTATGACTAACGTTCATTAGAATAATACTTTGCAAAGACTGCTTATATTTTAAAACATTTTCTTTTATGTTAGTTTTTTGGGTGGGGTGCTATAAAATTTACTTTCTGCAAAGTAATTTTTATATCATAGTCAAGGTAAAGAATTTACCTACAAGAATATGTTTTTGTTGCACATCATATATAAAAGGCATAATCTGCAGAAAAGACAAATTGGCTTTTCAAAGCCAAATTAATTATAAATATTTTATATAAGTTTCATAAGATACTCATAAACACTAATAACTAAAGTAACCTCAGGAAGTATTATTAATTACTTCACATTTTATAGGAATAAAACTTATCCAATACGGAAAATGTCAAGTAAGAGTAGAGTACGATGATGAAAACACATGACATAGTGGCTGAATAACTGGGAATTTTGAATCTACCATTTTCTGTTTGCCAAACCTATAGGATGTTTAATCAACCTTTCTGAGCTTAGTTTTACTACCTATAAAGTAAAAACAGCAGTATCTTCCTTGCAGCACTTTTAGGAAGATTAAATAAAGCACAAGAAAAATTATTTACATTATTTTATTCAACTTTTCCTTCTTTACTGGAACTCGTATTACAAGTTGATGAATATAAACATTAAAAGAAAACGAAACTCGAGTTCATATAAAGAACTGTTAAAGGGTACCTGGTGGCTCAGTTGATTGAGTGACTGCCTTCAGCTCAGATCATGATCCCTGAATCCTGGGATCAAGTCCCATATCAGGCTTCTAGCTCCTCTGGAAGTCTTCTTCTCCCTCGGACCTCCCCTCTCATGCGCTCCCACTCTGTCTCTCTCTCTCTCAAATAAATAAATAAAATCTTAAAAAAACCCAACGAACTGTTAAGATACTGTCACCAATAACGTATACTAGATCAGTAGTTCTCAAGTTTTTTGGTCTCAGGATGTCTCAGGACCTCTTTGCATTCTTAAAACTTGAAGACACCCCCCCAAAAAAAACCAACCAACCAAACAAAAAAAACCTTGAAGACTCAAATGAGCTTGCTTATATAGATTATATCTATTGATACTTACCGTATTAGAAATTGAAAATGAGAAAAAATTAAATATGTATTAATTTATCTAAAGTAGTAATAAGCCCATTACATGTTCATATAAATATTTTTAATGAAAATAACTATTCTAAAATAAAAAATTTAATGAAAAAAGTGGCACTGATATACATTTTGTAAATGTCTTTAATATCTGTTTAATAAAAGATAGCTGCATTCTTTTATCAGCTTCCGAAATGTATCTTTTCCAAATATACACAAAGACGTACACCATGTTTCAATCCTTATTAAATTTTTAATAAAGTTGATTTCACTTTTTTATGAATATTATTTGTAAAAGGACTTAAAATATAAAAAATAAAATAAAAATGGTCCACTTTATCTAGATGATAGTGATCACTATTTTCCTTGACATATTGTGGGTTAATAAAACCACTCCTTAAAAGAAAACTGCTTTGCAGAGAATGAATCAAAAACACATTTTGATACAAATTACGGAGTAAACCACATCTTCCTGAGTCATTATTTAAAACCTTATGAAAACCAAACATTTTCAAGTCCCTCTCTGAAGCGGGAGGACAGAAAAAATATTCAGGGTAATATATTTAATTAGTGAATATATCATAAATATCTCTGTTCTTTGAAAAGTTACTTTTGAAATAACAAACTGTTTTCAATATGTTACCTATATCCAGTCACTAAAACTATGGATTACTTTCTATTCACAAAACACACTTTTCATCTAAATATTTTTCCTGTGCAATCAGTGTAACAGCAGCAACAACAATTTTTTTTTTGGTATGGTTCTAAATGTCCTCTTGAATAAAGAAAATAAAGAGAAGCAAGAATACTTAATTATATACTCTTTCCACTTAACTCTTCTTTTTTTACTAAGAAAGCTGGTGCTGGGTAGTAAAACACTGGGCTGAAGAAATCAGACTGGTGTAGAAAACTTAAGTGAGGAAAATGGGTTAACAGGGAAGCTGAAATTTGGAGCCCTTCAACATCACAACTTTTTCTGATGGAAAACTGTGCTAGTGGAAGAATGGGCTATTCTTCAACATTTCAACCTGGCTGGAAATAATAATATCATTTAAATACTAAAAAGTTGAAAAGATATGAAGATCTTAAAATGAAAATATAAAGGAAAGGGGAATTGAAGAATATCTTTTTTTTAAGGTAAAGTGTCATTGCTTATTCTCTCTGACCACCTCATTCCCATGAGAATTGGGGCATGCATGATACAGTGAACTGAGCATTGGAGAAGTCAGAAGATCTAGGTTCAAGAACTGGTTCTATCACTTCCTAACCAAGTGGCCTCAGGGAAAGTCTTCTCCTCGAGGCTGTCTTCTCACCTTCTAAACAGTTCTACCAACACTCCACAGCTCACCTCAAAAGGAACGATTATCAATGAATATACAAATGAAAAACGCAATTATAGTGGAATTTGTACCGATGTTAAAGCACCACGACACACAGCCCTAACTTAATTTTATATGCAAACCAGTTCCTTCATAAACCCAAGTGAAGTTTCTGCTTAAGTAGACAGCTTGAGTTTTTACAGTAACCCCCCAAACAGGACATCTCACAAATGCTAAGAGAGTTCTGTAGTTTGAAACTCTATTTCTTGGTTTCAATTTTATTTTTAATGGCACAAAACCACATTAAAATTCAGTCCACACTTGAAAACAATAAAGGCAAAATTTAAGTTCACAGATTAAAAAAAAAAACCAAACTAAAAAATCTTTGCAAACAAAGACAATCCTTTGGATGAAGATCTCCTGTGCTTGAAGAAGCTGGCTCACTTGACATTTTCTTCTATGATTTCTCCTTTAAAAAACACTTATACTGAGATAACAAGAGGAACTCCCTGTGTCTAGAAAAGGATAAAACCCCCAAATGAAATAATTTTTCCATCTCAGAAAAACGCGCAAAGCTCACTGTTAAAAATTTGTGCATCTAACTCCATGTTTCTCCTTAGAGCTCCTCTCTCCTAGACAATAACTGAATGGAGCACGATTTCTACAACGAGCAGCACAGTCCCTTTGGCAAGAACAAGGGTATCAGCACTGAATGACCAGTAATCTGGATGGGGGAACCGGGACTGAAAGGAGGGGCCCAAGGGGCCCAGAAACCAGAAAGTTCGGAACCTTCTCTGGTCTCTTAAGACCGAAGAGACTTGAGGGTGGGCGGGTCTCTCCAAACATTGGTATCAAATATACAAAAGACCAAAGGGAGTTGCCTCCAGAAAGAAAAGCCAAAACCAGGCTAAGGACTGACAGACACGCAGGCCCTGAGTGGTGAGGAGGCAGCGGCGGCGGCCCGCCCGGCCAACGGCCTGAGAAGGCCCCCAAATCCTGAGAGGGCCGCCAAACCCTGCCGCCGAGCAGCTACCTTCCGAGATTCTCCTCCCCCCCGCCCCCGCCCCGCCGGGGCTGGCTCAAGATGGTGGCCCACCCGCCACCGCGCCAAGTTCGTCCCCTCCCCCGCTCCCTGGGCGATCCTAGCAACACACGCCGGCATCCGGACCCTCAACCTGCCCCCCTCAGAGCCAAGCCGGCGCCGCCACCCTCAGAGCTATGCCGCCACAGCCTTGTGGCAGAGCCGCTGCCGGCTTCAGCAAGAATCAGGCGGGGGCGGGGGCGGGGGGATCACTTACCGTGAGCAGAGCAGGTCGCCGTGACTGGGACTCGAAGGAGGAGGAGAAAGAGGAGGAGGAAAGGGAGGAGCGCGAAGACGCTAGGCGGCGGCCACAGAAATAGTGGCGGCTGCGGCGACTCCCAGCGCGGAATGAGCGCCTCAGACCAAGGCAAAAGTATATAACTACGCGCACTGCCTCATGGGTAGACGCCAACTCCTCCCCGCCCCTGCACATCCGGGTTTCTTTTCTAACCGACGACGGAGGGCGGTGCGGCCATGTGCATGGTCTTACACTTTCTCGAAGGCAGAGGCACTCTGGCTGTGCGCTCTGGGCCACCGGCCGTAGGGGGAGGGCCAGGGTAAGGGTCTCACGCAGATGCGGATCTCCTTAGTGAATTCATTGTTCAACCTGAGTTGCAATCTTGAAATTTGGCCTGCATACCATGAAAATGTGAATTCCAGGTCTTCCTTGTGTGTAGGAGATAGAAACACCAATAAAAAGAAGTACTGTACCTGAGAGGCAAAGACATAAACTTGATGAGTAAAAGGGAACAAAAGTCAGATTATTTAAATTATTGGTTAATTTCACCAAATTTGTTTTAAATAATATAGCTTTGCATCTCTTTGTTATTCTTGTCATATAAAAGTCTAGAATAGTTATTAAAATGTTAAGAAAATATACATCAACAAGAAAAACATCCGTCAAGATACCACTTGCACAAACATTTTCTAAACATGTATATTCTGAAGAGTAAAAAAGTTTCTTCTCCCAATAGACCTTCAAAAGGTCTATGGCACCAGTAGTCCCGCTCTCAAGTTACCCAGATTTCAAATCTTCCTTCAGTAGTTCCTTAACACACACAAGTTCAGTCAGTCACTGAATCCTACCAATTCTTCTCTTTGGGTTAGTTTCTTCTTCCTCATCTATACTGCCCTTTGCTACCGGTCCTGAAAATAATCTTTACAGGAAAAGACAGAATAATCAAAATAACAAGTATGGAAAGTTAAAAATTCTTGTCAAAAATCAGTTGACTGTAAATGCAAAGATTTATTTCTGGGATCCCAATTCTATTCCAATGACATTTCTGTTTGTCTTTATAACAGTACTGTACTATCTTGATTACTGTAGCTATTTTTTTAAAAGATTTCATTTATTTATTTGACAGAGAGAGAGGGAGATCAGAAGTAGGCAGAGAGGCAGGCAGAGAGAGAGAGGGAAGCAGGCTCCCTGCTGAGCAGAGAGCCTGATGCGGGTCTGGATTCCAGGACCCTGGGATCATGACCTGAGCTGAAGGCAGAGGCTTAACCCACTGAGCCACCCAGGCATCCCGTTTACTGTAGCTTTTTTAAAATATATTTTATTTATTCATTTATTTATTTATTTATTTATTTATTTATTTATATTAGAGAGAGAGAGAGTGAGAGCATGTGCAAGTGGGGGAAAGGGCAGAGAGAGAGGGAGAGAAAGAATTTTAAGCAGACTCCATGCTGCTGAGTGCAGAGCCCATCTCAAAGCTTGATCCCTCAACCCTCAGATCATGACCTGAGCCAAAATCAAGCATTGGATGTTCAACCGACTGAGTCATCCACACACTCTGATTACTGCAGAATCCTTCAACTATTCTTTTTTTTATTTTTTAGATTTTTATTTATTTATTTGACAGAGAGATCACAAGTAGGCAGAGACAGGCAGAGAGAGAGGGGAAGCAGGCTCCCAGCCGAGCAGAGATCCCGATGTGGGACTCGATCCCAGGACCCTGAGATCATGACCTGAGCCAAAGGCAGAGGCTTAGCCCACTGACCCACCCAGGTGCCCCACCTGTTCTTTTTTTTTTCAAGATTTTTTTTTTTGTCATTTTAAGGTCCCTTGTATTTCTACATGAATTTTAGAGTCAACTTGTCCATTCCTAGGGGGGAGAAAAGCCAGTTAGAATTTTGATAAAGTTGTATTTAATGTATAGATCATTTGAATAGCATTGCCATCTTAACAATACTAAGTGTTTTAACCCATGAATCCAGGATGTCTTTCCATTTATTTAAGTTTTATTGAGGATTTTTTGAGTCTATATCTATTGGGACTTTGGTCTGAAATTTCCTTTTATTTTTCTTCTTTTTTATATGATGTCTCTCTCTGGTCTTGGTATTAGGGTAACACTGACCTCATGGAATGAGTTGGGAAGCATCACATCCTCTTCTATTTCTTAGAAGCATTTGTGAAGTACTGGTATTAATTCTTCTTTAAATGTTTGGTAGAATTCTACAGTTAATCCTTTTGGTCCTGGACTTCTCTGTGTGGGAAATTTTGACCTACTAGATAAACTTCTTTCCTTATTATAGGCCTATTCAAATTTTCTATTTCTTCTTGCATTCATTTTCATAACTTGTGTCTTTCTAGGAATTTGCCCATTTCATCCAGATTATCTAACTTGTTCACATAAAATTGTGCATAGGAGCATCTTGGTGGCTCAGTCCATTAAGTGTCTGACTCTTGGGTTTGGCTTAGGTCATGATCTCTTGGTTAGGAGATTGAACCCCATGTGGGGCTCCACCCTCAGCATGGAAGCATGGAATCTGCTTCACATTTTCTCTCCCTCTCCTTCCCCTTCCTCTTCTGTCCCTCTCCCTACTTGCACTGCTTTTTCTCTCTTGCACTTAAATAAGTTAAGTAAGTAAGTAAATAAATAAATAAATAAATTATGCATAGTATTCCCTTCCATATAGGGTGATAACTGAAATTTGAACCATGTTGTCTTGGACTGGTGTTTCCTAAGTCAAATTCTGTTAAGTGAAGTGTGTGAGAATTTAAAAAATCATTTATTAATTTGTTTTAACAATAATAAATCTATTACATATTAAAATACATGATAATATATGTATATTAATTATTATGATTATGGCTAAGGGTTGTCAGCATAGATCCTGTAGACATTGAAGAATAAGAAGTAAACATTATGAATAACATTATGTCAAGAATTCAACAACATAGATGGAAAAGACAAATTTCTTGAAAAAATACAACTTATCAAAATAGACTTAAGGTGCAGAAATTCTGAATATCACTTTATCTGTTTAACAAATTGAATTTGTTAGGGAAAAAAAGCCAGATGGCTTCACTTTGAATAACACCAATCTTACAAACATTTTCCAGGAAAACAGAAAAAGAGGGAACACAGTTCAGATCATTTTATGAGGCTGTCATAGCCTTCATATCAAAACATAAGAAAAATATTTTAAGGGGTGTCTGGGTGGTTCAGTCGGTTAAGTATCTGCCTTTGGCTCAGGTCACGATCCCAGGGTCCTGGGATCAAGGCCCGCATTGGACTCCCTGCTCAGTGGGGAGTCCGTTTCTCCCTCCACCCCTCCCCTTTGCTTGTACTTGCTTTCTCTCTCAAATAAATAAATAAAAGACCTTAAAAAAGAAAAACATTTTTAAAAAATTTCAGATCAATATCCCTCATGAATGTAGAGGCAAATTTTCTTAGCAAAACATTAACAAATAAAAGAGACAGCATATAAAACTATACTTCAAGACTCAGCAGGGTTTATCCCAGAATGTAATGTTAATTTAACATCTAAAAATCAATCAGTGTAATTCACCATATTAACAGGATAGAGAAAACCCATATGATGATTCCAATAGATGCAGAGAGTACACAACAAAATCCAGTATCTATTCCTGACAAACATTTTTAGAAAATTAGAAATGGTAAGGAACTTCCTCAAATGAATGAAGGGCATCTATGAAACACCAACACATAACATCATAATTAATGGTGGAAGATTGAATTACTCTTTTTTAGGATAGGAACAAGGATACCATTATCACCACTTCTATTCAACATGTTACTTAAACCAAAATGAGATATTGTCTTATACTTGTCAGAATGGTTAAAATCAAAAAGACCAAAAATACCAAGTGTTGGCAATAATGTGGAGGGAGAGGAACCCTTGTACACTGTTGGAGGAAATGCCAACTGGCATAGTCACTGTAGAAGACAGTATGGAGTTTCCTCAAAAAAATTAAAAGTGGAGGGACGCCTGGGTGGCTCAGTGGGTTAAGCCTCTGCCTTCCGCTCAGGTCATGATCTCAGGGTCCTGGGATCGAGTCTCGCATCGGGCTCTCTGCTCAGCAGGGAGCCTGCTTCCCCTTCTCTCTCTGCCTGCCTCTCTGCCTACTTGCGATCTGTCTGTCAAATAAATAAATAAATAAATAAAATCTTTAAAAAAAATTAAAAGTGGAAATACCATATAATCCAACAATTACACTACTGGGTATTTGCCCCCCAGAAATGAAAACATTAATTCAAAAAGATATATGCATCCCTATGTTTATTGTGATAGCCAAGATATGAAGTGTTCAATGATAGACAAATGGATAAGGAAGATGTGGTATATATAAATATATACATATATACTATATATGTACGATATACATATATATACATATATGTATATATATATGTGCTATTTATATATGTGGTGTGCACACACACACATACACACACACACACATACACAACACTAAAATATAATGCAGTCACAAAAAGGGATGAGATAATGCCATTCGTTGCAACATGGATGGACCTAGAGGGAATTAATGCTAAGTGAAATAAGTCATACTGAGAAAAACAAATACCACATGATGTCACTCATCTGTGGAATCAGAAAAACAAATGAATAAACAAAAAGCAGAATCAGAATTATAAATTCAGAGAACAAATGGATAGTTGAGGGGAGGGAGGTGGAAGATGGGCAAAATGTGTGAAAGGGAGTAGAAAACACAAGCTTCCAGTTAGAGAATGAATAAGTCAGAGGCCTAAAAGGCACAGCAAAAGGAATACAGTCACTGATATTGTAATGGCATTGTGCGGTAACAGATGGTAGCTACACCTGTGGTGAGCACAGCATAATGTATAAATATGTCAAGTCACTATGTTGTACACCTGAAAGTAATGTAATGTTGTATGCAAACTATACTCAAATAAAAAAGTTTAAAATAAACCTATCATAAATTTAAAAAACAAACAAACATATACCTACCACATGAATCAGGCATTCCACTTCTAGGTATTCACGATGAGAAATGAAAACGTATGTGTCTATTAAGATTTGTACACAAATGTTCATGGAAGTTTTATTCATAATAGCCCAAGCTAGGAACAACCCAAATGTCTATAAACAAATGAATGGATAAACAAATTGCGGTATACAATGGAAATTGGGTCATATCCATACAATGGAATACATCAATAAAAAGGAATAAATAATAAATACATGGAAAAATATAGATGCATCTTAAAATCACCCCTCTGAGTTAAAGAAGCCAGAAAAGAGAGTACATAGTGTGTGATAGCGTTTTTCTAAAATCCTAGAAATGCAAATTAACCTATAGTGACCATGTGCAAAATCGGTGGTTGCTTGGAGCTGGGGATGAAGGGTGAAATGCACAAGACTGAGGCATGAGAAAACTTTGGGAGTGATGGAAATGTTTTATATCTTTCTTTTTTCCTGTTTACCTTATATTTTCATTATGCTTGTCTACAGAATTTTATACTAATGACCTATATTTCTATATTTGGAAGTCTTTAATTAACCATCCTCAAGTACTTCTATGCAATAAAATCATAGGTGCATCCTCAAGCAGATAAATTTTAGGGAAGAATTCATAATGAAATTATGGAATCTGGAAATTCTGGTTTGAAGATGATGAACTATAACATTCATTTAGTACTTACTACCCTAAATTGCTAAATAACTTATGTATACATGTTTTGTTTGATTAGATTTATTGGTTCCTTGAAGGCAGGGATGCATCTTAGATCTTCTATTAGAACAGGACCTGGCACTCAGTAAATGGCTCATTCATTCGTTTTCTTATTCATCCATGCAACAAAGATTTCTTGAGTATTTATACATAAGGTATGTACTAAGCTTTGGGTATATAATGGTGAGTACACCCAAGGCTCAGTAAATTCCTCTTGATAATTGATTGATAATTATCAAGTACCTTTCAGAAATGGTGTAATTAATTCTCTTTTCTCCTGTAAGTGCAGTTGCACTGTTGGTCCTATTAACCTCATTGTAAAAGCAGGGACATCAGGAAAAAGAGATAAATTAAGTGATTTGCTTGGGGTCATACACTTCATTATGAGTGAAGTAAGACCCTTACAGTTTCTTTCCTGAACCAAGGTGCTGGAGAATTCATTCAGATTGCCTGGGGTTCATATTTCATTTAAATGTTCTCATTTCATTTCCATCTCCTCGGCTCATATTTCTGAACTGGTTTAGTTCCACTTTGGACACTGTCAGAATAAATTCAAAACCGGGGTCCATGATACTATCTGAAGCAAAACTACTGTCAGTAGAAAATATAAAGCAGCAGTATTGTATCTCCATATAGTGTAGCACTTTTTGTGAAACACTTTTTTTTTTCTGAGCAAAAATGGGAATGACAAGCTTGGGTGAATTTTGCAACATTAAAATAGAAAATAAAATTCTATTTTACCATATGTTCTCTGGTAAGGGTAGTCAAAAGGGGGTAGGTAACAGTAAATACTTTATCTTCTAAAAAATCATCTACAAACTGTTCTGTTACATAATCAGATCAATTCCTGACCAGGAGCAGAGAGAGGGTAACAACTTTGATGGCACATACTCAGATGACAAAGTATGTTGTTAATAAAGCATATTGTACCACAAGTACATTGCCCTACAGTGTTTATCTTGTTAGAAACTGTAATTGACTGAAACAACGCCCTCAGTGAAAAATGCGATATGTTATGAGTTGTACAAAGATCAAAATACTTTAGACTAACAATAGTAGTTGTTTGTGAAGGATTAAAATATGAGTTATACTATATTGGGTTAATAACTCAGCATTGGTGTTAGGTTTTGTTTCCATTCTGGTCCCTGCCAGAGAGCCATGAATTTCAAGCCAAGTCAGAAAGAAACAATTTCCTCCACCAGAATGTAAGCTCCATGAAGGTTGGGAACGCTGATTCATTTACCAGTGTCTCCCCAGCACATAGTTTTTGAAACAGAGTTAACATTTGTTGAATGAATAAACACATCAATGGAGTGTAAGAATATGAAACAAGTTTTCAAGTTCAAGCCCAGTCATTCTCCGTCATTTTTGGATCTCCAGGATGGGACACAGAAAATTAGAGTGAAACTCAATTTCCAATGGATTGTGGTTGTGGGGAAAGGAGGGGGCCCTAAAACAGACCCCAGTCAAGTGGCTGTGGACACCACATGACACTCCTACATACTAGAGTGGGACAGAGAATCCTTGGGTATAGAATCTTAGTAGGAAACAATAAAACATGTTCTTGGTCCTCGCCTCTCTACTCTCATTCCTGGCCCACCTCATAAGGTTTGAATGTGTTCTTGAATATTTATTATTTTTATTATTTTTTAAAAAATTATTTATCACACATACAGAGAGAGAGAGAGAGAGCGCATAAGCAGGCAGAGGCGGAGAGAGAAGCAGGCTCCCGGCCGAGCAAGGAGCTGGATGTGGGACTCGATCCCAGGACCCTGGAATCATGACCCTAGCCGAAGGCAGCGGCTCGACAGTCTGAGCCACCCAGGCATCCCTATGCTCTTGAATATTTAAATCTGTATTCATCCGGTACCAAAAAAAGGTCTTCAGATCTTCTCTGATTTTCAGTTATGGAGTGCCAGGTGGAGCAACCTGTAGGTGTGGTTCAGGAATCACTGTGAGGGGCTAGGACAAGAGCAAGGTTGAGGAGCTATCAGGTACACAGAGGGTCAGGTCTTGAAACAGAGGGGTGTTACCTCTCAGATTGAGATAGTACAGAATCTGGGTGAAGACAGAAAAATATGCAGGTGATGAAGAGAGTTAGATCCGCAAACATTTTACAGTAGAAGGGAGTATGTATAAACCTTTGAAGTGGAGGAGAGGGAAGGTGAACGAACTTGAGGCTTAAGCCACAGTTACCTTTCCTTATCCCTGGAGAAGTTTGATGTTTTTGGAGCCTTCTCTATTGCATGTTTTGGGAAGGTGATTTTCCTCCTTGGTATGAGGAACTGATTATGATTAGTCTTGTTCCATTGACAAGGAATTAGTTTCGGATGCGTGTATGACACAATTTTGCCTAACAGGACCCAAGGGGAATTCTGCTAGAGGACTCCTGAAAGTTCTGTCTGTCCTTTGTTGATAGAGAGGGCGTAGGGAATGAATCACAGATCTGGGAGGCATCACCCCTCCTTGCTGGATGTCTCCCTTTGCATCTGATGCCCAGGAATGCTGAAGCCATGGTGTAGCACTGACAGGAGGTATTACCATTATTCTGAGGGTGGCAGAGTAGAAAGAAGAAGTCCACTTGGATCTTTGATTGTGTACTTGAACTACTCAACTAACCAACTTGGAATCATCTTCCCACAAACTTATTTTGTGAGATAATACATTTCTTCTTTTGAAAAAAGTCACTTCTAGTCAGGTATTCTATTGTTTGCAGCTGTGTTGATGCCTCGCTCCTTCAAACAAAGTAAGAAATGTGTGATAAATATAAAGTTTGGGATTTAAAAGCTTGAAACAGATACTTCAGCTTTTACTTATAGCCCCCCTCCCGCTTCTTTCTCTTCACCGCATCCCACCCCAAGGCCCTCTGGACTCAGACAAGGGCCAGGATATAGTACTGGGCTCAGAGGATCTCTCCCTTCTGATGACCTAGTCTTTGTTTTTGGCTCAAGCTTATTGTGTTTGGCTTCTTCTTCCTTGAGGACATGTGCTCTCTCAGGAGGTTCCTCAGTCACTGGATTAATCAGACAAGTCTGAATCTCAACCCACAACTTAGGCTCAAGTGGGGGGCCCCAACTTCCACACCATTTTGTGCCTGTGTCTAGAATGCTCTGCAGCCTTTGAAAGAGAATGAAAATGGGCCAGACTCAGGGCTGTGAACTGGCAGAGGCATAAGTGAAGGTCAGAGTATCCAGGTATTAGTATGGCACCTTTGGTTTATAACTCCTATGAAAATCACATAGCACACGACCCCAAATGCTGCATATATGGAGTTATTGCTTAATAGATGCATATTGAATTTAATTAAATGAATGGCTTGTAAACTGAAAATCAAATGGCTTTCTTCTACTGAATTCTCCATTCAGACAGCTCCTTTCACACACCATTCCTTTCCCTTGCCTAACAAAACCATGAAATTTTCACTTCAATTATGTAAGTTTATTTTTATAACATACTAGTGAGATAAAGAATGGTAAGAAGAGTTTAATTTAATTTAATTAGTCAAGAAGAAGCGAAGATACATCCAGTTGATCTAACTTGGCCAAGGTCCCAGAGGGTGTCTGTGCAGAGTTAGAGTGGTCCCCCAAGTCCTCAGGCTCTGAAGCCATTGTTCTAATGTCCCTGTATGTACTTGTTTGATATCACTTTCCTTGTTCTTTCTCACTAGCTTGATTACTCATGGCAATCAAGTTCAGGCACACCACAGGCTACAGGGCAGCCACAGTCTCAGGAGGATGTAATGCAAGTGAGAAAACAAGGCACAATATAGCATTTTCCTTTTTCAAACGGACACATCAGTTGTGGTTCATAAGCCTGAAAATGTGTGTAGGAGGGAGTGGTGATGCTCTCCCCTCTCCCAGATATAAAAAGTAAAAGATGTATCAAATGCTCTGAATGGACCACAGCTGAAAACCAAGTGAGGAATCCACCAGTTTAAGATTCTCTTAATAGAGAACACTCAAGAATGTTGAAAGGGTTCATCACAGAGTCGCTAAAGAATCAGGAGAGACGCATTCCTTCCCCCTTCTCACTGAGAAGTCTCCATGGCATCGCTTTAAATGCAATCTGTTAAGAAAGCCTGGACAGCAATGGAACGTTTAGTATAAACCTTGACAGAAATGCTAACTACTCTTCTAACAAACACCCTCTTTGTTCATTCATTTTCGCTGTAGAGAGAAATATCAAGGTGTTGAGACGACCAGGTACAGAACTGGAGGAGGTTCAAAAGAGAAACGCTGTGGAAGAAAGGATGCCGAGTGGGAAGGGGAACAAGTGTGGGGCGGATCAAGAGATTTTGCATTAGCCCTAGGCTAATCTCCTGCCACTCATCCTGCCTGACAAGCAGACGAGGGCTCTGGGACCCCAGAGCCTTGGACCCCCGCTGCAAAAGGACAAATGTTTCTCTCGGGCTGCTACACTGCCCAGAGGCTGGGCCAGAGGGAGGTGAGTGGACTGGTTTGGTGATCCTCTCTTGGGGCCACATGGGCGCACTGTGCTTCCCTGGGCAAAGCACTCAGTTTCTACAGTTAAGTATGATGCTCTATCATTGTTGAGTATAATATTAGCTGTAGGTTTCTGTATATGTACTTTATGATCTAAGGAAGTTCCCTCTATTCCTAGTTTACTGAGAGATTTTATTCTGAATGGAGTTTGGATTTTGACAAATACTTTTCATTGTCAATTGATACGGTCAGAGGATTTTTCTTCTTTAGACTCTTGATTTGGTTGGTTGCGTTGAATGATTTTTAAATGTTGAAACAGCTTTTTGTACATGGAATAAATCCCGCAGGGTTGTGGCGTAAACTTCTTCTGATAAACTGTTAGATTTTGTTTGCTAGTATTTTATTGATAGTTTTTGTGTCTAAGCTCATGGCAGATATTATTCTGAAGTTCTTTTTTTGTATTGTTTTGCCTCCTATTCTATTTTCTGGAAGAGGCTGGGTAGAATTGGTATTATTTCTATTTAAATGTTTGGTATAATTATTCAGTAAAACCATCTGAGACTGGAGATTTCTTTTTGAGGAGATTTTAAATTATGAATTATTACTACTTATTAGTTACAGGAGCATTTAGAGTAACTCTTTTGTCTTTAGTGACTTTTGGTAGTTTGTGATCTTCAAGCAAGTGGTCTACTTCATCTAAATTCTAAAATACAGGTTTGGGGGCACCTGGGTGGCTCAGTGGGTTGGGCCGCTGCCTTCGGCTTGGGTCATCGTCTCGGGGTCCTGGGATAGAGTCCCGCTCGGTGGGGAGCCTGCTTCCCTCTCTCTCTCTCTCTCTGCCTACTTGTGGTCTTTCTCTGTCAAATAAATAAATAAAATCTTTAAAAAAATAAATAAAATAAAATACAGGTTTGTAGATTTTGGGGTAATATTTCCTTTCTATCCTTTTGATGTCTGCAGATCTGTAGTGGTATTGCCTGTTTCATTCCTGATATTGGTAATTGTCCCTTTTTTTCCTTTGTCAGACTTGCTAGAAATTTGTCAATTTTACTGATCTTTTCGAAGCTCCAGCTCTTTGTTTCATCGATTATTGTCTTTCTGTTTTCAGTTTTGTTGATTTCTTCTCTCAGACACAGGCCTTTCGGGAACTCATATATAGCCGGAAAAAACCTATGTAGCAAATAATTATGATTGAATGGTTCTATTTATTTGAAATGGCCAGAAAAAGCAAAGCTATAGACACAGAAAGTAAATTAGTGGTTGCCCAGGCCTGAGGGTGGATATGGGGATTAACTAATTGTAAATGGGCCTCAGGGATCTTACTGGGATGATGGAATGTTCTAAAGCTGGATTATGGTGATGGTTGGACAACTTGCTAAATTTACTAAAAGTCATTAAATTGTATACTTGAAATGGGTTAATTTTATGATGTGTATCTTGTATCTCAATAAGGTTGCAGAAAAACAAAAATTAGGCAATAATGTGAATAAGGCATCAGTATAATCATGCAGGCTTGTCCCCCTTTAACAGCTAAGGAAACAGAGTTTAAGTGGTTTGTCCAAATCACATAACTGGTTAGTGAAAGGTTGGTATATGAACCTTGTCTTATTAAGCCAAGACTAATCCTCACCAGAATATAAAAGAAGAGACATAGAAATGTTATGCCAAGAAATAGATAAACTTCCCATGGGTGGAGGTTGCCTCTCTCTTGGAATGAAGCTCGCCCTGTGAGGCAAAGATGACTTGGAGTAGTGACCTGATAGTATCTCACACATATGCTGCCGACTGACAGGGCCATACAAACCAGCTAGCCTTTGGCAGATCTTTTGGCTTGATCAGACAGAGGTCTTCGTTTCAAGCCACAAAGATCAATTCTGAGTGACTGAGGTAGGAAAGGAATCCAGCAGCTCACAGACTCATTATAAGGACTAGGAACCAAGTTCAGAGCTATGCAGTCAGGTACAATGCCTAGAATCATGCTGCACATTCAGCTCTGCAAGAGGAGTGCTGTTACTGATGCTCCTGCTCATCCTAGACTCTGCCCCTTCCTCCACCAACCCTACTGCTCTGGGAACTCATTTTGGCCACAACTATGGCTCTTACAAGAGAGAGAACTTACTGCTGTCATAGTTTTTATGTGACAGTAATTCTTGATTCAGATCACATTGTAGGGGCTTCTGATTGATCCAGTGTAAATCATACAGCTAAATCCAGGCTGCAAGGCAGGCTGGTAAAATAAATATTTGACAGCTTCTATCAGCTTCCATAGTGGAAATCAGGCTCTACTTTCCTCCAAGAATCATATACCGGTGATTTCCCTATGAGCAGAAAGTTCAGATGCTGGGCAGCCAAAACATTTGCACAAACATGCACACACACACACTCAATTTTCCACCACAATCTGCTCAAATGGTGATCTGCAAACCAGCATTATTATCAGCGGCTATTAAAAATGCAAATCCTCTGGTCCTGGGCAGATTCTCAGAATCAGAATCTTGTTTTTAACAAGCACCCCCAGATAGTTTATATGTACATTAAAGTCTAGAAGTGCTGCTTTAGGGGTGCGTGGGTGGCTCATTCAATTAGATATCCAACTCCATTTCTGCTTGGGGTGTGATCTGGGGGTTGAGGGATCAGCTGATGTTGGGCTCTGTACTTGGCAAGGTGGATGCTTGTGAGTCTCTCTCTCCCTCTATCCTTCCCACCCCCATCCCCACTTGAGTGGTCTCTCTCTCTAAATAAAAATAAAAAATAAAAAAGAAGTGCCGCTTTAGGGGCGCCTGGGTGACTCAGTGGGTTAAACCCTCTGCCTTTAGCTCAGGTCATGATCCCAGGATCCTGGGATCGAGTCCCACGTTGGGCTCTCTGCCTGCTCTCTGCTGGTTTCCCTTCCTCTCTCTCTGCCTGCCTCTCTGCCTACTTGTGATCTCTGTCCAATGAATGAACAAATAAAATCTTAAAAAAAAAGAAGTGCCACTTTTTAATTTCTGGAGATGATGAGTCACTACTCATAAGTAGGGCTGTCAGATTTAGCAAACAAAAATATAAGACTCCCAGTTAAATTTGAATTTCAAGATAAACAATAAATAATTTTTAGTATAAGCATGTTCTCTATTTTATCTGGCAACTGCCCTCATCCATATACCCTTCTCCCCGCAATTAACAAAATGAACAAAAGGAAAAATTAACATAGCCTACAGAAATGCATGCAAACCAGTTTTCTGTTTTGGTATGGTAGATTATAGACAGCGTGAGAGCAGAACATGTAAGCTCTACATAGATTCAAGCACACTGAGTTCTGTTTTAAGCAGTCCATGCCTGGGATCTCTGTAATCTGAAGGGCGAGTGGCTTCCCCCATCAACTGTTCCATAGAATGAAGTCTTCCCTCACTCCAAATACACTATGAATTGCAATTACTTTTACTTAATGGAATTTGATCAAAAACACCTTTATTTCATAGAACCTGACTTACATTTCTTTCAAAATATGGATGAAATGAGTCTTAAAGTAAATAAAACACGTGGTAAATTTTAAAAATTTGAAAATACATGCTAGTGTTTCTCTGGAGAATGCTTCGTTTTCCTCCTAAACAGTTGTTGCCTATGTCTAGGAGTCTTAGAAAAATAGCTTTCAAACATTCTGTCTGAGAAAGAGAGAGATTCTATAATGTATCAATAGGAATTAGAAGCATCATATTCAAAAGTGAGGGGTGCCTGGGTGGCTCAGTGGGTTAAAGCCTCTGCCTTCAGCTCAGGTCATGATCCCAGGGTCCTGGGATCGAGGCCCGCATGGGGCTCTCTGCTCAGTGGGGAGCCTGCTTCTCCCTCTCTCTGTGCCTGCCTCTCTGCCTACTTATGATCTCTGTCAAATAAATAAATAAAATCTTTTAAAAAATAACAAAAAACACCCCCAAAAAACCCAAAATTAAAGAAAACTTTTGTACTTCAAAGTATATATCAATTGCCTTGATATATATGAGATGGCTTAATTCACTCCAACATTTCAGCCAATACAAATATCACCAACCAACCAAACGGAATTTTGGGTGGTTGGGAGAGAAGGACTTTCTGTTTATAATTCTTAGGAGTAAGGGAGTAGTTTTATAAATAAAAGCTTCTTGCAGAGATAAATAAGAAGTAAGCCACCTCCAGTGAAGCTTAACAACAAAAAGCTTTCAGTTATCTTATTCCTACCAAGTCTTACCTTGCTTTTCTGGTGATGAACTGTCCAGGGGCTGTCAACAGATTATTGTTCCAGGAAGCAGAACATTCTTAAGGACTAAAGAGTATTAGGGACTAAATATACATATTTTTCCTTAAGAGATTTTATTTCATGTTTGTTATCACCTTTTATTCCTTTTTTTCTGCCACGTTTTAGTTCATTATTTGCAAGCCTCACTCTAGAGGCAGATGTTTCTTTCTTTTTTTTTTTTAAGATTTAATTAATTTATTTATTTGTCAGAGAGTGGGGAAGACAAAGAGCACAACAGGGGAAGTGGAAGGCAGAGGGAGAAGCAGGCTCCCCACTCAGCAAGGAGCCCTTTGTGGGGCTTAATCCTAGGACCCTGGGATCGGCCTGAGCAAAAGACAGCTGCTTAACCAACTGAGCCACCCAGGCATCCCGAGGCAGATGTTTCTAATAGGTTAATGATGCACACTAATATATGAGTCAAGCCATAAATAAGTCAAGTAACTAGATTTTCGTTAAATATTAAAAAATAAAGAAAACATTTGTTTGGCTTGTTTGTACTTTTAAAATCCATTTATTTCAATCTCAGTCCTGACCACATGTAAAATTCTTTTCCAAAGATTTCCCTTCACAAACCCTCTACAACTTTCTTTTTCCTTCAGCAAAATGTGTTCTCATTTCTTATACCTACCTTACACATTTCCTACTTCCCTACATATGGAGTTTCTTTTCTTATCATTTCTGGCAGTCTTAATTACATTTAGCAGAATTTTAACTCTTAGAAACAGTCTCCAGTGAAAATTAAGTAGTAACCAATTGTGAACTGTTACACCGAAATTGTTTAGATTGGCAAATTTATAAATACACTTCATAATTTCTGTATCAAATCTATTTCAGTGCATTAGGTCAGACTGATACTCTAAAATAATGCTAGGGAACCAACTCATAATTTTAAAACCCGGAAAATAAAAAAGAATAAAGTGTCTTTCTTTTTTTTTTTTTTTTGGTTAGGATTTTATTTATTTATTTGACAGAGAGACAAAGCGTGAGCACAAGCAGGGGGAGAAGCAGACAGAGGGAGAAGCAGTCTCCCTGTTGAGCAGAGAGCTCAAAAATTATTTTTATTAACATATAATGTATTATTTGCTTCAGGGGTACAGGTCTGTGAATCATCAGTCTTACACATTCCACAGCACACACCATAGCACATACCCTCCCCAGTGTCCATAACCCAACCACCCTATCCCTACCCCTCACCCCCCAGCAACTCTTAGTTTATTTTGTGAGATTAAGAGTCTCTTATGGTTTGTCTCCCTCCCGATCCCATCTTGTATGATTTTTTCCTTCCCTGCCCCCCAAACCTCCCGCCCTGCCTCTCAAATTCCTCATGTCAGAAAGATCATATGATAGTTGTCTTTCTCGGATTGACTTATTTTGCTCAGCATAATACCCTCTAGTTCCATCCACGTTGTTGCAAATGGCAAGATTTCATTTCTTTTTCTTTCTTTCTTTTTTTAAAAATTTATTTGTTTGTCAGAGAGAGAGAGAGAGAGCACACAGGCAGGCAGAGAGGCAGGCAGAGGCAGTGGGAGAAGCAGGCTCCCTGCCGAACAAGGAGCCCGATGTGGGGCTCGATCCCAGGACCCTGAGATCATGACCTGAGCCGAAGGCAGAGGCTTAACCCACTGAGCCACCCAGGCGCCCCAAGATTTCATTTCTTTTGATGGCTGCATAGTATTCCATTTTATGTGTATATATATTCTTACCAACACTTGTTATTTTCTCTTTTTTTGAGTACTTATAATGGTGGATGTGAAATGGTATCTTGTTGTAGTTTTTATTTGCCTTGGAATGATGCTGAACATCTTTTTGTGTGTTTGTTAGCCATTTTGAGAGAAATGTTTGCTCAAGTCCTTTGAATTTGATTGTTTTTAAGTTGATTGTTTTTCTTTTTGTTGTTGAGTTTGGAAAGTTATTTCTGTACTCTGAACTAGCCCTGTATGAGATATAGGATTTGCAAATATTTTCTTGAATTCTGTGGGTTGTCTTCTCACTTATTAGTTTCCTTGGAGGTACAAACATTTTTAATTCTGATGAAGTGCAATTTATCTACTTTTTTCCTTTGTTAGTTGTGTGTTTGGTGTCATATTTAAGAAATCTGAATTATCTGGGACAACTGGGTGGCTCAGTCTGTTGAGCAGCTACCTTTGGCTCAGGTCATGATCTCAGGGCCTGGGATCTAGCCCCACATCAGGCTCTCTGCTCAGTGGAAAGTCTGCGTCTCCCTCTCCCTCTTCCCATCCACATTGCTTGTGCACTCTCTCACTCTCTCCCTCTAAAATAAATAAATAATCTTTAAAAAAAGAAACCGGAATAATCCAACATCAAGATTTATGCATATATTTCATTCTTAGAAAATCATGGTTTTAGGTCTTTGACTTGTTTTAATTTTTGTATATAGTATGAGACAGGGGACTAAATCATCTTTTTGTATGTGGGTATCACTCGTCCCAACAGCATTCATTGAAAAGACTAATTTTCTTCACTAAATGGTTGTGGCAGCCCTGTAAAAAATCAATTGACCATAATTGTGTGGGCTTACTTCTGGGCTCTAATTCTATTCCACTTGTATGTATGTCCTTATGTCAAGACCATGCTCTTTTGATTATTGTAACTTTGTAGAATGTTTTGGAATGGAGACATGGGACACCAACATTGTTCTTTTTCAAATTTGTTTTGGCTATTTGTGGTCCTTTGTGATTTCATACGAATTTTATGACCGGCTCATCCCTTTCTGAAAAAATAAAAAAAGAAAAGAAAAGAAGCAGGTGGTGTTTTGGCTGGTCTTACATTCAATCTAGAGGTTAATTTGGGGAGTATTGCCGTAATAACACTAACATCCCTCAGCACTAATAAACCCCTAATCTCCTTGCTGTCTCTCTTTATCTGCTTATGCTTGACATTTCATAAAATTTAACCACACAAAATGTGGCTTTTGTGCCTGGCATCTTCACATAATATTTTTAAGGTTCATCTACGTGGCAGCATTTATCAGTATTTTATCCTCTTTTAGGCTATATAGTATTCCACAGTATGGCTATACCATATTTTGTTAATGTGTTTATCAATTGATGGATATTTAGGTGTTTCCATTTTGGAACTATTGGTAATGCTAAAGCTGGCTAATGATAGAATAGATCTCAATCTTGGATTTTAGTTTAGTGGTGATTGGTATGCCGTGAACTAAAAGCATGAACTTCATTGTTATTAATTTTTATACCATATTGTTCCCTCTAGTCCCAAGTGGACAGAGCTATTATAGGAAATCCATTGGTGGGAGTAATAAAATATTTCAATAAAAACATTAACAATGACACATGCAAAGACTGTATTACAGCATAAAAATTATTTCTGTTATAATGTCATGTGATTGATAGTTATCATTCCAGCCCCAATGTCTGAAGTGTCTACTGTGTTGTATCTTTTAGAATGAGGCCTGGCAGCTCAAACCTGGATGGAATTTGCAGTCTAATAAGGAAAAGAAAGTATAAGATAAAATATTATGGGCCATAATAGATATGAAAAACCTCCACTATTCAGAGGATCAAAAATGGCACAAAAGTCAGATTTCTTTCTGCCTGTTTTCTTGAGGTCTGCTTTATTTTAGCTTGGCTCTTTGTTATGTTGAGATACAGTTGCCCACAATATCAGGGGCTTCCTGTTTATTTGAGCACATGTTGTAGAGGCGATTGCCTCTGAAACTCCTCCAGAACATGAAAGAAAAACTTTTCCCAAATCCCCCAGGAAATTGCTACACTCACTGGCCCCAGCTGGGTCAAGCTCATAGCCAATCAATGGCAGGGAATGGGATTATGCTGATTACTTTGGATTTGAATTGTGCTAATTCCCTAGGATTGAAATTACACTTATCAGAAAGGAGTCAGGCAAGGATGTAATATTCAAGAGCAGGAGGTGGTTACCAACAAGGAGAAGAGGATATTGGGGAAGTTACCACAGGGTCTGTCTCAGGGTCTTGGTTTAGCCATTGATATCTTGGAAATCCCCATCCCCAAGCTACAATTGCCTTCCTTTCCAGACACTTTCCTTTGTAAGGAATATATCCATATATTTTCCATTGAATCTACCTCCCTATTTTCAGCTAGTTCAGAGTACCAATGGCTCCTTCTTGCTATGGTATTGCCCTCAGCTATGACTGTTTCCTTGAATTTATTACTCTGGTGTGTCTTCTTTTTCTGCACTGTTTCTTCTGCTTGAGCCTTAGTAGTTCTATTGCATTCACTGACCAAAAAAGTGACTGGCTGTCAGTGGAGAAGTCTTTACTTCCAACCCCGAATTGAACATAATATAGAGGCTTAGTAATGTTTTCTTTCTCTGTTTGAGGCTTCTTCCTAAAGCCAAGTTCAAAACTTGTGCCAGATAGTGGCTTTGTGACAAGACCTGTCTTATTCACCTCTGTGACATGAAAAGGGTTGGCCTGATCCATTTCCACAGACTGGTTCCACTGCTCAGTCTTGTGGCCCTGAGCAGGATTCGGATGGGAGGACATGGTTTGTGGACACGGAAGAGGTTGAGTGATTGTAGCGTTTGGAAGCATGAACCCCTCACTGCTTTGTGGAGTTCAAGGGTGGTTTTGCCCTTTATTGTGCGTTGGGTTCTGCACCGAATTTGACCAACCAAAACTTACTCCAAGAGTGGGCCGAGATGGGCCGACAGCTCCTGGTTTCCCATCTTCCATGCACGCATCTTCAGCGTTGAGCGCAGCGCAACCTCCCGGGGCGTGAATCTCCAGCATCCAGCGCAGCTTGCTGGGGGACAACAGCCGGCCTTGCCACGGGCAACGGATCCAGATGCGTCCACAGCTGCTTCTCCTTCGCTCCGTGTCGGGGCAGAGTAAGGAGTGAGAAGAGCGGGAGGCAGGCTGTGCCCACGCCCGCCGCTTTGCGTTCCGCAGGGGCCTGCGAGCCTCTCCCTCCAGCCCCGCCTCCCAACACTGAGGGCTTTGTCCAGGCGCGCACAGCGGTTCCTCCGGGTTCAGGTCCGCTCTTCCCGCGTCCCCCCACCGACCCTACTTCCTTAGCGCAGGTGATGCCAGCGAGCTGGGGACTAATGGGTTAACTAGCCCCCCGCCACCCCCCTTTTTTTTTCCAGCCATAGAGGCGCCGGAGCTGGAGCCGAGGCCAATCCCTGGCTAAGACCACCCCAGGGAACAATTGCCCGCCCGAGACCCACCGGTTCAGATCCCGGGGGAGGGGCACTTCTGCCCGCCCTCCCTCGGACCCAGAGCCCTTTGGCGCGAAGTAGATCCCAGCCAAAAGGAACTTTAATCTCGGTGGTTGGATGCGGCCTGCGGGTGGCAGGCAACTTCAGGCGCGGGGGGTGGGGGCAGGCCCTGCCACCTCTGCAGGGTGCCGAACTCGGAGTTGTCTCCACGTTGGCGACAACACGGCTGAGCGGGGCGGCGACACTCGGTCCCGAGCCTCTGGCGGCGGGACTCGGCTGAGGCGGGTGTCGGGGCTCTGGGGCAAGTGGGAGAGCACGTGGCTTTGGCGCGCTGGGAGCTTCGTGGGCTCTGCAGGTCCAGGGATGGTCGCTCGGGGACAGGGCAGCAAAAGCAGGAGGCCAGGCGAGAGTGACACTAGTGGTCGGTGGCTCTTTTTTTAACAACGCGCCTTGGACCTGCAGAGGGAAGCTATCTGACTGCAGACCTGCCTGGGGATGTGAGCAGGCAACTCAGACCCAGGGCTGCGGGAAACATGTTCCCTGAAACTTGTCAATTCTTTCATTGTGCGGCGGGCGGGTCACTTCTCGTCTGTCCTCGCCGTCCAGCTGGCAGGACGCCGAATTGAGCCTTCACCCATCCAGGGCTCTCCCGCCTCCTGCTCACGCTGCGTTGGGAAAGAGTAGGGGACATGGGAAGTCAGCCCAGCGCCCCCAAATTTCTTCCTCTTTCCTGACGCCCTGTCTCATCTCCCCACTCTCTACTTTGGGCTTTGGTGGTCTCCTACTGAGCCCCTCTTCTCAGCTATTCTCGAAGGGGCCAAAGATGAATCACGGCAGCAGCGCATGGCCGCTCATAAAGATCAATAAGCAGCTCAGCGACCTGCTGGACTTCAGCGCCCTACGAGAATTTTCCACGGCATCTTGGAGTTCTGCTGAAGTTTACCAAAAGAAAAATAAAGAAAAATGCAAAACGGGCGATGTGGAGACTAGGTAGCGTGAACTCCCATCTGCTTTGGGTGGTAGTTCTTGGGGCCAGAGTCCAGCTTCCCCAAGTTGGACATCAAAATTTTGATGTAATGTCTAGACTTGCAGATTTTAAATGTGAATGCCAAATGGGTCATTTGATTTAACCAGTTAAAAAGGATAACTGTGTAATTATGAGTCACCCTCTGATCCTGCTGTTTATTAGGAATTTAGGGATAGGGTCTCATATGCAAAAGGAATATTAATTTTTTTCAACATCCCTTTCCATTCTCCTCCTAAGATCAGATTAATATAGTTTATGATACCTGAAATGTCAGTTATGGGAAAGCCAGTACAGGGCTGGAATTTCCAGCCGTTTGAGCTGGGCACTTTAATTTTAAGACTGCTTCGAAATTTTGGGCAGTCGCGGGGGGGGGAATAATTTAATGACTTAAAAAACTATATCATCTCAAACCAGAGGGCCTGCCCTTAACTTTTTGATGGGTTGAATTTTGTTGTTAAGTGTTGAGTAGGAGGCAGGACCAACACCTGCTCTATATAGAACTGTGTTAAAATGAATCTTTCCTGAGATAGAGTTCTTGAACACGGCTTTGTCTGCATCTATGTAAATATAAATGTAATGAAATTTACTTTGTTCCAAAGCGAAGATCATAGGGTAAACTTCACCATTTAAACTTAATCTTAAGATCTCTCATCTAAGTGACAGGTTTTCTAGAATAGAACATACCTAATATTTCCAAGTGGTGTTAGCAAATAGTATCAGTATATTTGCCTTATATTTGTGGACTATTATTTAAAATGTTAATGAATGATATAAGTGAACAGAAATTTATATTTAAAGCTAAATTAGATTTTATTCCTGTAGTAGTGCTGTCTTTAAGTTTGCTTTATGTATGACTAATTTCCATCCTTAAACATTTATCTTGTTTGTGTCCTTTTTTTTAACTTTTAAAACTCATAATTTTTTATAAACATTCCAGAAGCAAGGTCCATTTTATCTCAAAAGGAGGATATGGGAATTATATCCAGGAAGCTTTATAAAGTGTTTATCATAATATCTGGAATTTATTAGGTACTCTATAAGCATTCATTCCTCTTTTTCTTCTCTTCCTGTGAAAAGTTACAAATTGATTTTGATATAAAACCCATATTAAGAACTCTTTTTTAAAAAAGATTTTATTTATTTATTTGACAGACAAAGATCACAAGTAGGCAGAGAAGCAGGCAGAGAGATAGGGGAAGCAGGCTCCCTGCCTGATGTGGGGCTCGATGTGGGGCTCGATCCCAGGACCCTAAGATCATGACCTGAACTGAAGGCAGAGGCTTTAACCCACTGAGCCAGCCAGGCACCCCATATTAGGAACTCTTAAAAGTCTTGGATGTTCCTTAGAGAGGCAGCTGTTTTGAATTCCTACAGTTTGTTCTGAACAAGATGATGCACCAGTTATCATTTTGAAATGCTCAACAAGAGGCTATGTGAGTTAGGAAAATTAAACTCTCTTTATAAAATTAAGGTCACTGGAGAAATTCAACACATTAGAACAACTTTGGTTTTGGAAATTATTGGGGGGGGGGGGGTTTGGGCAACCCGGATTCTTATGACAATGCAGATTCTTGGAAGAGAAGATTTAGTTCCTCAAATCTTTTTATTTTTTAAATTATTTTTCAAAAAGATTTTATTTCTTTATTTGAGAGAGAGACAGAGAATGAGAGAGCACAAGCAGGGGAGAGAGGCAGAGTGAGAGGAAGAAACAGGCTCCCTGCTGAGCAAGGAGCCCAGTGCAGGACTGATCCCAGGATTCTGGGATCCTGACCTGAGCTGAAGGCAGACACTTAACCAACTAAGCCACGTAGGCACCCCTCTTCAAATCTTTTTAAAATGAACAGGGAAATTTTACATTTTTGTAAAATGTAGTGGAAGTTTACATTACATGTTTACAGGGTAGTTATTTGACCTAAATGAGCTTATGTATGCTAAGAACTTATTGTGATCAATAATGTTCTTTTTGTGATGTAATTTTGTTTTCATATAGTTGATTTTTATTTTGAGAATAACAAGCTTGAAATGATTTCCCTCAACATGTTTAACTGATACTTATGATAGATATTCAGTGCTATCCAACAGAAATGATTACTTATCTGTTTCTTAAAGCACGCTCCATCCCAACGTGAGGCTTGAATTCAGTACCCTGAGACTAAGAATTCCATGTTCTATTGACTGAGCCAGCCAGATGCCCCTGAAATAATTATTTTAATGTGGTTATGTCATAATGTGTTTTTCTTTTGGCATGGATCAGAGCATTTTCTTGGCATTTAGTACAGCTAATTATTTAGAGATTATGCAATAACACACCAGCTGTCCTGAACCAAATATCTTCTGTGCATTGGTGACACCATTATATCTCATTGGGTCTACTTTCCTGATTCCTTGTTGTAAGAATACTGTTCTTAATTTTTCTCCAATCCTGTCTCCCTCCCCTATATGACTGTTCCTCCATATCTTTTTCCCCCCAGCTTGGAGTCTTGTACTCTTCTCTTAGATATCTGTACTTTTGTTATTGGGCTGTTCACATGGAAGTCCTTCCCCAACCCCAAGTCCTTTTATTCATGAAACATTTACTGAGATTCTGCTCTATTCTAGTCATGGAACTAACTGGGCAAAACAAAAATGATCAGTCCACATTCCCTGGGCAGAGGGAGTGCTCAGTCTAATGGGGAAGACAGATGACTGTACTATGTGATGGTAAGTGCTATAATAGGGACAGGCCCTGGAGTAGTGGAAGGACAGAAGTAGAAGCAGTACTTGCTTATGAAACCTTCAAGACATAACCCATACCTAATGAAAATGATAATCTGTTGCATAATATAAGGAGCAGAGCATTTGTGCCTGGACACATCATTAGACAAGTGGTCTTGGTTAAGTGAGTTACTGTCTCTGGGTATCAGATTCCTCACAAGTAAAGCAAAAGTGATTAACAAAATCATGGTTTCCAAAGTGTGTTTCATAGACTATTACTAATTTGCAAATAAAGAGCTCCATTATCAAATACATTTGTGTATTACTGGACTTAACAAAATTAAAGAGATTTGTTTATTGCTGGATTTCTCTGTTCTTTTTAAGGATTTATTTGTTAGAGATAGAGAGCATGCACCTTTTTTCAGATTAAGGAAGATTCCTTTTTATTCCTAGTGTGCTAAGAGATTTTATTTAAGATATTTTATGCTAAGATGTTGCCTTTCATCAAGTGATTTCTTGGTGTCTAATTAGATGATGATATGTTTTTTTCTTTTTTCTTTTGTTAATGTGGTGAATTACAGTGATTTTGATTGTTCAACCTCCTTTCCATTCCTCAGATAAACCTTCATTTGGTTATGATGAAGTATCCTTTGTATATATAGTTAGATTCAATTTGCTAAAATTTCACAAAGAATTTTTGCATCTAAGTTTTTGAGCAGTATTGGTCTTTGTTTTCTTTCTTATAATGTCTTTAATTTTGGTATCACAGTAATGTTTATCTCATTGAATGGGTTGGGAAGTACTCTATTATCTTCTATTTTCTGGAAGAGTTTGTATAGAATTATAATTATTTCTTAAATGCTTGAAGAATTCACCAGTGAAGTCATTTGGGCCCAAAGTTTTCTTTGTGACAAAGTTTTTAACTGAAAATTGCTTTTTAAAAAGATTTATTTATTAATTTGAGAGAAAGAGAGAGAGTGCAGGTGCATGAGCAGAGAGGTGGGGGGGCAGAGGGAAAGAATCTTAAGCAGAATCTCTGCTGATCAGGGAGCCCAACCAATGCCTGGATTCATCTCACAACCCTGAGATCATGACCTGAGCTGACATCAAGAGTCTGACGCTTAACAAGGTGCCCCTATAAATTAATTTTTATAATATTAATGGGAATATTCAGGTTATTGAATTCTTCTTGAATGAGTTTTGATAGTTTGTGTATTTTAAGAGGTTTGTCCATTTTTCCTTTTCATCAAAGTTCACAAATTTATTAGCATGAAGTTGTTGATACTATTTCTTTATCTTAACACTTGTATTAGTTATCTATTTCTGCATAACAAATTACTGCAAACTTAGCTGCTTAAAACAACAGGCATTTATTATTTCACAGATTCTGCAGACCCAGAATCCAGGCATAACTTAGTTGGGTCCTCTGTTTAGGGTCTCTCATAAGGCTATAACCCAGGGCCAGAGCCTCATCTAAAGACTTGACTGGGGGGAAGGATTCACTTCCAAACTTACATAGTTGTTGGCAGGATTAAGTTCTTTGTGGGTTGTTGGACTGAGGGCCTTGATTTTCTGTTGGCTGTGGGAAAAAGATTGCCCTCAGTTCCTTGCCATGCTGCCTTTCCAACATGGCAGCTTGCTTTATTAAAGTCAGCAACAGAGAGACTATAATAAGATGGTAGTCATAGTCTGGTCATGGAAGTAATATCACACTACCTTTATTGTATTTTTGTTGATGAGAAGCAAATCACTACTTCAGATCACACTCAACAGGAGAGGATCACACAGGAGCATGAATACCAGGAGACAAGCACAAATAAGGACTCTTTTAGAGTCTACCTGCTATGATATTTGTAGGATGTATAATTTATGTTCTTTCTCTTAATCCATTCTAATATTGGTTAATTGGTTCCTTTTTTTTTTTCCTGGTCAGTCTGTCTATAGAGGTTTATCTATTTTATTGACATTCTCAAAGAACCAGCTTTTCTTTCTTTCTTTTTTTTCCTTCTAATTTTCAGTGTGTTTGATTTCTGTCATCTTTACTTTGGATTTAAGTTTTCTTACTTTAGATTTAATTTGCTCTTTGTCTTCTAGTTTCTTAAGGTGAAAGTTGAGGTCATTGTTTCAAGATCCTTAATGTTTTCTAATACAAGTATTTACTATTATAAAATTTCTTTTAACCATGGGTTTTACTGCATCCCACAATTTTTGCTGTTTTCCTTTACTCTTCAAAAAAGATTTTATTTATTTGACAAGGAGCACAAGCAGGGAGTAGGGGAGCAGCAGGCAGAGGGAGAAGGAGAAGCAGGCTCCCTCTGGAGCACGGAGCCTGATCCCAGGATGCTGGGATCATGACCTGAGCCTAAGGCAGCCACTTAATGACTGAGCCACCCAGTAGCCCCTTTTGCTGTTTTCATATTCATTCAAGATGCTTTATAATTTCCCTTTTTGATTTCTTCCTTGACCCGCGTGTTATTTAAAATTTGTTATTCAGGGCACCTGGGTGGCTCAGTCAGTTAAGCATCTACCTTCAGCTCAGGTCATGATTCCATGGTCCTGGGATGGAGCCCAGCGACAAGGCTCCCTGATCAGGGGGGCGTCACCTTCTCCCCCTTCCCGCTGCCCCCCCCCATGCTCTCTCTCCTATCTCTCTCCCTCTCTCCCAAATAAATAAAATCTTTTTTAAAAAGTTCCGGGTAGGGACGCCTGGGTGGCTCAGTTGGTTAAGCAGCTGCCTTCGGCTCAGGTCATGATCCCAGCGTCCTGGGATCGAGTCCCACGTCGGGCTCCTTGCTCAGCAGGGAGCCTGCTTCTCCCTCTGCCTCTGCCTGCCATTCTGTCTGCCTGTGCTCGCTCTCCCCCCCACTCTCTCTCTGATAAATAAATAAAATCTTTAAAAAAAAAAAAAGTTCAGGGTACCTGGGTGGCTCAGTGCGTTAAAGCCTCTGCCTTCAGCTCAGGTCATGGTCCCAGGGTTTCTGGATCGAGCCCCTGCATCCGGCTCTCTGCTCAGCGGGGAGCCTGCTTCCTCCTCTCTCTCTGCTTGCCTCTCTGCCTGCTTGTGATCTCTGTCTGTCAAATAAATAAATAAAATCTTTTAAAAAAAAGTTCGCTATTTAGGTTCAAATATTTGGGGATTTTCCAGAAATCTTTGGTATACTGATTTGATTTAATTTAATCCAATAAAATCTAATTTAATTTCATTGGATTCAGAGAACATAAGTTTTATAATTCTAATACTATTTAAATGTGTTGTAAATTGTTTTGTGGCCCAGAATATGGTCTATTTGGGTAAACCTTATCTGGACTTGTGAAAATAATGTATGTTCTGTTGTTCATTGAGTGTTCTATAAATTTCTATTAGGTCAAGTTGGTAGATAGCGGGTTTTTTTGTTGTTGTTTATTTGACAGAGAGAGCATAAGTAGGCAGACCTGCAGGCCAAGGGAGTGGGAGAAGCAGGCTCCCTGCTGAGCAAAGAGCTTGAGGTGGGGCTCTATTTTAGGACCTTGGGATCATGACTTGAGCCTGGGATCATGACTTAATCGAAGGCAGATGTTTAACCAAGTGAGCCACCCAGGCACCCCAAGTTGGTAGACAGTATCAAGTCTTATATATCCTTAAAGATTTTCTGTCTACTTTACTATCAATTTTTGAAAGGTGTATTAAAATCTCTAAGTGTGTATATGTTTATTTTTCATTTATATTCTATCAGTTTTTGTTTCATGTATTTTGAAGCTTTCTTATTAGGTATATAAAAGTTTAGAATTGTACGTCCTCTTGCAAAATTTACCTCTCTCCCTTTCATCCCTTTCATAATCACAATATATCCATCTCTGCCTGTAATACTCACTTGTATTTATTTATTCTTTTAAAAAAAGATTTATTTAGGGGTGCCTGGGTGGCTCACTCAGTTAAACATCTAATTTTGGCTCAGGTCATGATCCCAGGGTCCTGGGATCGAGCCCTGCGTTGGGCTCCCTGCTCAACGGGAAGCCTGCGTCTCCCTCTCCCACTCTTCCTGCTTGTGCTCCCTTCTCACTGTGTCTCTCTCTGTCAAATAATAAATAAAATCTTTTTAAAAAGATTTATTTATCTGGGGGGGATGGCTGAATTTCAAGTGAAAATCTCAAGCAGATTCTGTGCTGAGCACAGAGCTCAATGTGGGGCTGGATCTCAGAACCCTGAGATCAGAACCTGAGTGGAAACCAAGAGTGGGTTTCTCAACTAACTGTGCCACCCAGGTGTCCCTGTAGTACTCCCTTTTTTTTTTTTTAAAGATTTTATTTATTTATTTGACAGAGAGAGATCACAAGTAGGCAGAGAGGCAGGCAGAGAGAGAGGAAGGGAAGCAGGCCCTCTGCTGAGCAGAGAGCCCGATGCGGGACTCGATCCCAGGACCCTGAGATCATGACCTGAGCCAAAGGCAGTGGCTTAACCCACTGAGCCACCCAGACGCCCTGTAGTACTCCCTTTTAATTGGATTAAGTTTTTGTTGAATTGTGAAAGTTTTTCATTTTAGATACTAAACTATAATTAGATACATGATTTGCACATATATTCTCCCTTTCCGTGGGTTCTTTTACCACTTTCTTGGTAGTGTCCATTAAGGTACAAAAAGTGTATTTATTTATTTATTTATTTATTAATTATGTTATGTTAGTTGCCATACAGTACATCATTAGTTTTTGATGTAGTGTTCCATGATTCATTATTTGTGTATAACATCCAGTATTCATTACAACACATGCCCTCCCTAATCACTGGGCTCACCCATCCCCACACACTGCATCCCCTCTGAAACCTTCAGATTGTTTCCTGGAGTCCATAGTCTCTCTGGTTCGTCTCCCCCTCTGCTTTCCCCCCTTTCAGTTTTCCCTTCCTTCCCCTAATGTCCTCCATGCTGTTCATTATGTTCCACATATGAGTGAAACCATATGATAATTGTCTTTCAATATTTGACTTATTTCACTTAGTATAATCCCCTCCAGTTCCATCTATTTTGATGCAAATGGTGGGTATTAATCATTTCTGATGGCTGAGTAATATTCCATTATATATATGAACTACATCTTAAAATTTTTTTAATTTTTATTTATTTTTAATTTTTTAGATGTTTATTTATTTGTCAGAGAGAGAAACTAGATATAACTAGATGTAAGTTTATAAATTTTGTTGACCTTTTGAAATCACCTGTTTTGGGGTTCATTGATTTTCTCTATTTCTTCATGTTTTCTATTTCATTGATTTCTGCCCTTATCTTAATAATTCCTTTCTTCTGCTTACTTTTAGTTTAATTTCTTCTAATGTTTCTAGCTCATGAGGATCAAAGCTAGAGTCACTGATCTGAAGCCCTTCTTCTTTTCTTATATAGGAATTTAGTGCTATAAATTCTCTTCTAAATACAGCTTGGGCAGCATTCCACTGCTTTTGTTATGTTGTTATGTGTTCATTTTCATTGAATTTCTAGTTTCCCTTTTTAATGGTTTATAGCAGTGAAATCCAAGGATGTATATAGAATATCTATGCCCAGTAAAGCCCATTTTGAGTCTCAGGGGTTGGGTCACAGATGGGAGGGCTGGTCACGTATGTACATCTTATTGATAACTAGCCAAGAGCAGGAGACTCAGGACCTCAACAGTGTTGACCCCAACAATGAAACCAGGTTTGCATCATCTATCTTTGTGTTTGTGCAAATGTAATCCTAACAAGATGGCATGGCATGGCCTATTACTCTAGGTGCACACAAAGGAATCATCAGTCCATTGGTATTATATCTTTTGGATGCAGCAAAGGTGGTCCTAAGAGGAAAGTATATAGCAATATAAGCCTTTCTCAAGAAACAAGAAAAGTCTCAAATATACAACCTAACCCTACACCTAAAGGGGCTGGAGAAAGAACAGCAAAGAGAGCCTAAACCCAGCAGTAGAAGAGAAATAATAAAGATCAGAGCAGAAATCAATGAAATAGAAACCAAAAGGATTGTAGACCAGATCAAAAAAACAAGGAGCTGGTTCTTTGAAAGAATTAATAAGATTGATAAATCCCTGGCCAGACTTATTAAAAAGCAAAGAGAAGGGACCCAAATTAATAAAATCATAAATGAAAGAGGAGAGATCACAACCAACACCAAAGAAATACAAACAATTATAAGAACGTATTATGAGCAACTATATGCCATCAAATGAGACAATCTGGAAGAAATGTATGCATTCCTAGAGATGTTTAAACTACCAAAACTGAATCAGGAAGAAATAGAAAACTTGAACAGACCCATAACCAGCAAGGTTGAAGCAGTAATCAAAAATCTCCCAACAAACAAGAGCCCAGGGCCAGATAGTTTCCCAGGGAAATTCCACCAAACATTTACAGAAGAATTAATACCTATTCTCTTGAATCTGTTCTGAAAAACAGAAATGGACGGAAAACTTCCAAACTCATTTTATGAGGTCAGCATTACCTTGATCCCCAAACCAGAGAAAACCTCATCAAAAAGGAGAATTACAGACCAATATCCCTGATGAACATGGATACAAAAATTCTCACCAAAATCCTAGCCAATAGGATCCAACAGTACGTTAAAATAATTATTCACCATGACCAAGTGAGATTTATTCCTGAGCTGCAAAGTTGTTTCGACATCTGCAAATCAATTAACGTGATACATAACATTAGTAAAAGAAAGGACAAGAACCATATAATACTCTCAATAGATGCATAAAAAGCATTTGACAAAGTATAGCATCCTTTTTTGGTTAAAACTTTTCACAGTGTAGGGACAGAGGGTACATACCTCAATATCATAAAAGCCATCTATGAAAAACCCATAGCGAATATCATTCTCAGTGGGGAAAAACTGAGGTTTTTCCCCTAAGGTCAGGAACATGGCAGGGATGTCCACTATCATCATTGCTATTCAACATAGTACTGGACGTCCTGGCCTCAGCAATCAGACAATGAAAAGAAATAAAGGGCATCTGAATTGGCAAAGAAGAAGTCAAACTATCACTCTTTGCAGATGATATGATACTTTATGTGGAAAACCCAAAAGACTCCACCCCAAAGCTGCTAGAACTCATACAGGAGCTCAGTAAAGTGGCAGGATATAAAATCAATGCACAGAAATCAGTTGCATTTATATACACCAACAAGACAGAAGGAAGAGAAATTAAGGAGTTGATCCCATTTACAATTACACCCAAAACCACAAGATACCTAGGAATGAATCCAACCAGAGAGGCAAAGAATCTGTACTCAGAAAACGATAAAGTACTCATGAAAGAAATTGAGGAAGACACAGAGAAATGGAAAAACTTTCCTTGCTCATGCATTGGAAGAACAAATATTGTGAAAATGTCTATGCTACTTAGAGCAATCTACACATTTCATACAATCCCTATCATAATACCATCAACTTTTTTCACAGAGCTGGAACAAATAACCCTAAAATTTGTATGGAACCAGAAAAGACCCTGAATAGCCAGAGGAATGTTGAAAAAGTAAAGCAAAGCTGGTGGCATCAGAATTCCAGACTTCAAGCTCTATTACAAAGCTGTAATCAACAAAAGAGTATGGTACTGGCACAAAAACAGACACATAGATCAATGGAATAGAATAGAGAACCCAGAAATGGACCCTCAACTCTATGGTCAACTAATCTTCAACAAAGCAGGAAAGAATGTCCAATGGAGAAAAGACAGTCTCTTCAACAAATGGTGTTGGAGGAATTGGACAGCCACATGCAGAAGAATGAAACTGGACCATTTCCTTACACCACACACAAAAATAGACGCAAAATGGATGAAAGACCTAAATGTGAGACAGCATTCCTTTGGTATTATAAAGTACACTTTGACACATACATTCTCATGGCTTGCCTAAGGGTCTATCCTGGTCCTCTTGGAGACACGCAAGAAGAAAACCACCAAACTTGCTATGTTAACTTTTTCCTCCTTTTTCTTAACTTTTTCCTCCTAACCCAAATTCCCTATTGCTAACCCTGCCCATTTGAGGTAAAGGTCTCAGTGATGGGGAAGTGAAGGATGATTAGGGATTGAGCACCACTTGGTCTATAATCACATATAACTAGGAATCATTTGTTTTAATGGAAATACTCTCTCTTTTTTGTTAAAAAATATAAAGGATAGACACATCTGCTTTTTGTAGGCTTGCTTTCTCCTTATTATGTCAACCTCCCCAGGTTCTTAAAATAAATTCCAAAGTTTTTACTGTAATATACACAGCTCCATCTGATCTCTCTTAACCTATGACCTCTCTGCCCTCATCTCCTACTGCTCTTTCCTTTCATCCCTTTGCTCTAGTCACCCTGGTGACCTCAAGCTTCATCAAACATACCTCCTGCTTCAGGGCCTTTCCTGTTGTTCTCTTTACCTGGAATGTTCAGAAATCCTCATAGCTTACTCCCTCACTTCTTTCATGCCTCTCCTCAAATACTACCACATTAGAGAAGGCCTTCCTGACCATTTGAATAAATTTATATGAATAAATTGCATCTATCTATCTATCTGTCTATTGACATTGAGTGGAAGGGAAGAAGGAAGGTATTTGGAACATGTAAGATTCCTTATTCTCAGCTCCAGAATGTCAGAATGTAGAGGAAATTCTCAATGAAATTCTCAACTTTTCTCTCAGGATTTGAGTATGCAAACATTATATTTAATATCCTAAAACTTCTCTTGGGGCACCTGGTGGCTCAGTCGCTAAACATCTGCCTTCGGCTCAGGTCATGATCCAGGGTGCTGGGATGGAGCCCACATTGGGCTCCCTGCTTAGTGGGAGCCTGCTTCTCCCTCTCCCACTCTCCCTGCTTTTGTTCCCTCTCTCACCGTGTCTTCCTTTTTCAAATAAATAAATAAAATATTTTTAAAAAACCTAAAAAACTTCTCTTAGAAAGATGATTTTAGTTTCCTCTTGGAGGTTAGCCCTAATATTTTTTCTTTTTTCTTTTTTATTAGAAATAACAGTTTGTGGAAGAACAGGCACATAATGCAGAAAGAACTAAACTACAAAGTGAGAGTTCTCTGGACTGGAGATAGAGTAGAGAAGGAGGGTGAGAGGTGCGCCGTGACAGCGACAGTGAAACCGGTGGCTGTGTCAGCTGTCAGGGCAGCCGTGCCAGGAGGGCTCATCAAAATGTCCCCAGGCATAAATTGGCCACATTGAACTGTCTTGCTTGACTATTTCTATCCTTTATCTACTTTTCCAGGAAAATACCATTGCTTGTATGTTTTTTTTTTTTTTTAGTTGTGAAGCTTGTTGTATATTAAAGACCTTTTTAATCGTCAAATTAGTTAAAAATTTCCCCCTAATTATTGCTTATCTTCTAGCTTTTTGGTGTTTTCTGTCTCTCAGCCATGATTTGCATTATGTATTCAGTTCTAATAATCCTTTGCTTTGATTACCTCTGCCTCTGATAATGCGCTTAGAAGGTCTTGCCCACCCTCCAGATTATAAAAGTGCTCACCTGCACTTTCTTCTACTACTGTCATGGTTCAATTTTATTTCGCATGTTTAAATTGTCAGGGAACCTGAAATTTAGTTGGTGAACATTTCTTGGGTGCTGATAAGGAGCCCTCTGTTCCAAGCGCCTTATGTAGATCCCCTCGTTTGAATGCGCAGTAACTCCAGAGGCAGGTGCTAGAAGGTTCTCTGTTTTCACAAATGAGGCAAGGTAGGGACAGGGAGGTTGGGTACTTATTCAAGACCACACAACTGGCAAAACCTGGCCCATCCAGTGGTAAAGCTTACACTGGGTTGTGGTGAGAATTATAGTCAGCATGTGTGAAGTTTCTGGAATATCGTAGACATTCACTAGAAGATAAAGCTTATAATTATGATTGCATAGTCCTCACAAACATAATTTCTGATGGCTGCATATTGAAAAATGGTATATATATATATTTTTACATGATTTTTAATTTAATTTAATTTATAAAGGAGAGTGTATACATGATTTTTAAAGCAAAATTTAAAACTATTTTCTTTCACTTTTTTGTGGTATTGAAAGGTATTTTTTTAAATTTTTTTATTTTTTATAAACATATTTTTATCCCCAGGGGTACAGGTCCGTGAATTGCCAGGTCCACACACCCCACAGCACTCAGCAAAGCACACCCCCCACCAATGTCTATAACCCCACCCCCCTTCTCCCAACCCCCCTCCCCCCAGCAACCCTCAGTTTGTTTTGTGAGATTAAGAGTCACTTATGGTTTGTCTCCCTCCCAATCCCATCTTGGAGAAAAATGGTATATTTTTAAGGCAAGTACATTTCTAAAATATTGTTCCTTCAAAAGTATGTTTAGAATTTCATGGCAACAAAGAAAACCTTTATTTATTCATTTATTTATTTTTAAAGATTTTATTTATTTACTCTAGAGTGAGAGAGAACATGTGAGCAGTGGGGAGGAGGAGAGGGAGAGGGAGAGAGAGAAGCAGACTCCCTGATGAGGAAGGACCCCCATCGCAGAGCTCTCTCCCAACACCGGGGGTCATGACCTGAACCTAAGACAGATTCTTAACCAACTGAGCCACCCAGGTGCCCCATACAACTTTTATATTAAGGAACAATTGTCATAAAAAGAAATTCTGGAAGAATCTGTATGAACATGTGAAGACTTTTATTGGATAATGAGATTATAATTTTTTTTTAAAGATTTTATTTATTTATTTGTCAGAGAGAGAGAGCAAGAGCGAGCACAGGCAGAGTGGCAGGCAGAGTCAGAGGGAGAAGCAGGCTCCCTGCGGAGGAAGGAGCCCGATGTGGGACTCGATCCCAGGACGCTGGGATCATGACCTGAGCCGAAGGCAGCTGCTTAACCAACTGAGCCACCCAGGCGTCCCGAGATTATAATTTTTTTAAAAAAACTTTTTTCTCTCTATAGTCCAGTTTTCTTAAAACAGCAATAAAAAATTTTCTGATGAGAAAAATTACCACAATGACTCCTATTTTTAAATTTTATTTATTTGTTCATTATTTACTTTAAATTCACTTAGCTAACATATAGCACATCATTAGTTTCAGTCAGATACAGTGTTCAACGACTCAGTAGTTGCGTATAGCACCCAGTGCTTATCACATCAAGTGCCCTCCTTAATGTCCATCCCCCAGCTACCCCATCCCCCATCCACCTCCCCTTTAGCAACCCTCAGTTTATTTCCCAGAAACAAAAGTCTCTCATGGTTTGTCTCCCTCTCTGATTTCTTCCCATTCAGTTTTCCCTCCCTTCCCCTATGATCCTCTGCACTATTTCTTATATTCCACATATGATCACTCCTATTTTTTAAAGGCTATGATAAAATGATACAGCTGCTGTGGAAAACAGGATGGTGGTTCCTTCAGTCAAATATATAGCATTACCATACGATCCCAGATTCCACTCCTAGGTATTTACCCTGAAGAATTCAGAGCAAGGATTCAAAAGATTCTTGTATACCACTGTTCATGGCAACCTTATTCACAATAGCCTAAAGGTGGGAACAATCCAAATGTCCATCAGTAGATGAATGGATAAACAAAATGTGGTGCATACATACGATGGAATAATTACTGTAAAAAGGAAGGAGATTCTGATACAGTGTACAGCATGGGTGAATGTTGAAAACATGCTAAGTGAAATAAATCAGACACAAAAAGACAAATATTGTATGATTTCACTTATATGAGGTATGTGGTGAAGGTTGCACAAATTTACGAATGTAGTTAATGCCACTGAATTGTACACCTAAAATGGTTAACTGGCAGATTTTTATGTTTCGTATATTTTATTGCAATAAATGGTGACAACAACAAAAGGAGTCAAAATTGGCAACCATCTCATAGAGTGTTGGGCTTAAATGAGATAATTGATGTGAAGTTCTTTTTTTTTTTTTAAGATTTTATTTATTTGACACAGAGAGATCACAAGTAGGCAGAGAGGCAGGCAGAGAGAGAGAGGAGGAAGCAGGCTCCCTGCCGAGCAGAGAGCCTGATGTGGGACTCGATCCCAGGACCCTGAGATCATGACCTGAGCCAAAGGCAGTGGCCTAACTCACTGAGCCACCCAGGCGCCCTGATGTGAAGTTCTTAATGCAATGCCAGGCTTACAGAGAACCCTCAATAAAGGAAGAACAAATGTTTTCCTAATAATTAGAACAATTTAAAGAAGGGAACTAATTTAAAAATTAGGGGTGGGATGGGGAGTTTCTTGCTACTGGAAGCCAGAAAGACTTAAGTTTCATGTGTAAACAGTTCACCTGGACATAGTGTGAAAATGCAGATTCAAATTTAGGTAAGTCCTGTGTGGGACCTAAGAGTCTGCATTTCTAACAAGCTCCAGATGATGCTGATGCTAACAATTCGCCACATTTGAGTAGCGGGTGCTAGATGATTCTTGGTGGGTGTGGGGGATTGGGCAGAGAGGATGCTGGAGAATGGAGCAATGAATTAGAGCTCTGCTGCCCAGTATGGTGGCCAACTCACCACATGTGGCTGTTGAGCACTTGAAATGTTAGTCTGAACTGAGTTGGGCTGTGCATGTAAAATACGCAAAAATTTATTCTCTAAATAAACTGTGAAATATCTCGGTACTTTTTTACTGATTACATTCCAAAATGATATTATTTTGGATATACTGGGTGGGTTAAGTAAAATACTGTTAAACAAATTTTAAAGGAAAAAAAATTAAGGGCTATGAACGGAAGATGATCTGGCGGAATCTGAAGGGTGACCCAGGGTTAGAAGATTTTCCCCCTTCCGCTGTACCCTGGGGAGAACATGAAGCTGATAGGAAGGATAAATGGAGGGAGAGGTTGGCTCTCCTGGATGGGAGAGGGGGAATGAGTAGAGAAGTGAGATTTTGAGAAGCCAGGAGGGAAGGCCAGGTTTATGAGGTATATATACAGTTATGTAAAAGATGGAAAGACAGGAAGGAAACACATAGAAATGTTAATGGTGTTATCTGAGTAGTGGAGATGACTAGAAGGAAACATATAGAGATGTTAATGGTGTTATCTGGGTAGTGGGCTGATGTTTCCTTTTCCTTTTTTTTTTTTTTTGCATTTTAGCCTCTTGTTTATGGTTTTCATATTTTCTTTTTCCTTCTATAAAGATAAATAATTTTTTTTAAATTGGGGAAATGTAGGAGGACCATAAGAGGTAGCAGGGGACACTGACTTCAGCATAGAGGCCACCCTGTAAGAACATGTGACAGAAACATGTACATCCCAAGAATGATAGTATAAGTTTATGGCTATGCACTGAGGAAGGACTAGAAGGAGGTTCTCCACACTGTTAAGAGGATTAGCCTTTGTTTGGGTTTTGGGTGATTTTTACCTTCTTTTTTTCTACTTCTGTGTACAGTTTAAATGTATTATAATGATTATGTACTTTTTTAAATCAGAAAAAGAAACCATTCTAATTTTGAAAAGTAAGTGTAGACTTCATCACAGAAAAATAATAGTCCCACTATAGTCCATGTTGGTAAAACCACTTCTTGGGCTCTCATTCTCCTGCTGGTGTGGAAGAATCAAGTAAGTGGCAGTATTGTGAACTGCCCATGAAGAGGGCCATGTTGTAGGAAAGCAGGATAGCTTCGAGTGGCCTCTGGCCAACAACCAGCAAGAAACTGAAGCCCTTAGTGCTACAGCTGCAAGGAAGTGAATTTCACAACAACCTGGGTGTGCTTAGAAGCGAATTCTTCCCTAATCGTCTTGAGATAAACACACCTTGATTGGGTCTCCTGAGACCCAGAGCCCAGGACCCTGTTAAGTCCTGTCTGGATTCCTGATCTGCAGAAACTGGAAGACAATAAATGTGTGGTGTTTTCAGCTGATAGCTTTGTGGCAAAGTTTTTTATGCAGCAATAGAAAACATATATCCTTCCACCAGTGGTGTATGAGAATTTGAGATGCTTTCCGCCAAACCCCTTGTACTGTCAGTCCTTTTAACTTTGGCCATGTTGGTGGGTGTGTATTGTGATTTTAATTTTAGTTTTCTAGATGACTAATAATGTTGAACACTTACTCATATGCTTATATGTCATTTGGATATACTCTTTTATGAAGTGCCTCTCAAGTATTTTCCCCATTAAAAAAATTGAGTTGTCTTTTTTTTTAACATGTATGCAGACTTCAGAAAAATTTGTTCATTATTGGAGTAGAATTGACATACAATGTTATATTAGTTTCAGGTGTACAACATAGGGATTCAACAATTCTGTATGTTATGCAATGCTCACCATGATAAGTGTACTTACCATCTGTCACCATACAACGTTATGACAAAGTTATTGACTATATTTCCTATGCTGTACTTTTTCATCTCCGTGACTTATTCATATCATAACAGGAAGCTTGTACCTCTTAACATCCTTCACCTATTTCTCCCATTCCCCTCTCCCCTCTCCTCTGGTAACCACCAGTTTTGTTCTCTATATTTATGAGTTTTTGGTTTTTTTTTTTTTAATATCCACATATAAGTGAAATCATATGTTAGTTGTCTTTCTCGGATTGTTTCACTTAGCATAAAACCCTTTAAAGGCATCCATATTGTCACAAATGGCAAGATCTCATTCTTTTTTATGGCTGAATAATATTTTACTGTGTGTATATGTGTATGTATGTGCACACAGACATACATACTGAGTTGCCTATCTTTTTATTGCAAGTTTAGGAGTTCCTTATTTATACAGGATATGAGATTTTGTAGGTTATGTGGATTAGAAGTCTGTTTTCCCAACCTGTAGCTTGCCTTTTCACTGTCTTAATTATGTCTTTTACAATAAATAAAAATGTTCTCAATTTTATTTATTTTTTTGCTCTTTTTTACTTTATTGAGATAAAATTGACATAATATTGTATCAGTGATGTAAACTTCACCTTAATAAAAAAGATTTCTTCTGGCTCCAAATACAACACGCTTTTCTTTCTTTTTTTTTTTTTTAAAGATTTTATTTATTTATTTGACAGATAGAGATCACAAGTAGGCAGAGAGGCGGGAGGGGTGGGGAGTGGGGGTGGGGAGCAGGCTCCCTTCTGAGCAGAGATCCAGATGCAGGGCTCAATGCCACGATCCTGGGATCATGACCTGAGCCAAAGGCAGAGGCTTTAACCCACTGAGCCACCCAGCGGCCCCACAACACTCTTTTCTTTCTTTAAGATTAAGTGTTTCTCTTGGGAAAGTAGAAAGAGGAAAACATGTTTTGGTTCAATATAAATGAGAGCTTCCTAACAGTTATCCAGTAGCTTAATGGGCTGACTTGTAATGTTTCCTTGTACTGGAAGTATTCTAGCAGAGCCTGGGTAACTGTACATAATGAATATTATAGAAGATACCTCTAAGTATCTCTCCAATTTGACGATTCCAGGATTCTGTCCTCTTGAATATCTCCTGGAAAGATCAGAATTCAGGCATAACACAAGACAGAGTATAATCAAGTACTGGTCTGTGAGACAGAGACTACAAATAAAAGGTAATTAAAAAGGAAAATGGCCAACTTTGATAATGAGGATTAGATCTATTTTATTTATTTTTGTTTTGTTTTAGAAAAATGTTGAAAACAAACTAAGCAATCAAATAGAAAATGTGCTAAGTAAAAGTATGGTATGTGTTTATGTTTCTACTAATACTCCTTTTAATACATCTATTGTACAATTTTAAAAATAAGTCATCTGGGTGCCTGGGTGGCTCAGTTGATTAAGCGACTGCCTTCGGCCCAGGTCAGGATCCGTGAGTCCCAGGACTGAGTCCCGCATCGGGCTCCCAGCTCCATGGGGAGTCTGCTTCTCCCTCTGACCTTATCCCGTCTCATGCTCTCTCTCACTCTCAAATAAAGAAAATCTTTAAAAAAATAAGTCATCTGAAAATGAAGTTGCTTTTAACAAAGTTTTCGTGGGTGATCAGTGAGATTAGCTGGTGGTGGCAATGGCTGAGGAGGCAAAAGTGCAGTCTTGTACAAAAGTTAAGACAGTGATTTGCTCACAGAGAAAGCCTTAATTCTATAAAGTTCAGTGACTTGGATGTGAGGGACAGGACCAGGACACAGCTGGAGGCATAAAATTCACATGGAGAATACAGTTCTTCCAAGTAAGAAGGACTCTAAGCTACAGCCCTTTTTGGCTGGAAGGGAGTGATTTGCTGAGATGTAAACTGAAGGGAACTCGCATGTCAGAAGGCATGAACATGTTTTTTATATTATCTATTTTTAGTAAGAAAGTTTCTGAAGGTAACGAGGGTACTATTAAAGTTGAGAGCCTAAGCTCTGAAGTGAGACCTAAATTTGAGTCCCAGCCCTGCCAATACTAATTTACTCTTTTAAGACCTCAGTTTTCTTATCTATCAAAGGGGGAAAAAATAGTACCTATCTCATGGAGTAGTTGTCTGCACACGAAGCTCTCGACACTGTCCTTGGTAAGCATTCCACATCAGGTAATATGTGTGCCACCTGAAGAAATTTTTTAATGGAAGGAAAAACCTAAGTGTTAACTAAGGCGAGAAAAATCTTTTCAGAACAAAGTACTCCAAATATTTATTAATTCAACAATAATTTAGGGTCATTGCCTTGCATTGACCCACTTTTACTTATACTCAGTACGAGTACTGTGTTATTTCATATTCTCGCGTGATTATGGAACCTTCGCGTCTCACGTGATTATGGAACCTTCACGTGAGTGGCTTAAAAATCAAATGTAGCCCATTGGTCAGCAGAATTACCCAGAGTGCTTTGCAAACATTCCTTCCGGTCCCCAGGTGCTGGAGCCAGAAAGTGGACGTCGGGCTTGCCCGTCATTTTCTGGCTGATTGTGAGGTATGGATTTATTTGGACTCCCCCGTTAGCTTTTCTACTCTTTAGATTCGTGATCTCTAAGTTTTTACGGTCTTCGTTTCCAACCTGTTTTTTCTTCCCCCGTGTGCTTTGAGTACAGGGCCCGAGTCTGATTCCTCAGCCCCAAATACCTGGCGCCCATTCGCTGCCACGGTTTACTTGATCTTCATTTTCTTTCCGCCTTCGAGCACCTCATTAAATACCATTCACTCCTTTCCCTCGTTTTCCTACTTTTAAGTCCTCTGCCCCGCCCCCTCACTTTCCCTCCTTTTTCGTACTTTGCGCGCAGGCGTCCCGCTCCACCCATTCACTACGTATGCCCCGCCCTTCGCGTCATTCTGAGGTTGGCTGGCGGCTAGCTTCTTAAGCCCCGCCCCTTTCCTAGCCCTCTTACGCACGTGGTGGGTGGTGACAAGGTAACCAGGCGACATCTCTGCCCCCGACTGGCGAGTATGTGAGCTGCAGAACCTGCCAAATTCTCACGCCTTAGCTCTCTATCCCTACACCTCCCAAAAGGTGGCCGTTTTTGTGTCTTTGCATCCGAAGTCGGCTCGACTTCCCCATTAAGACCCCTTGTCGTTCCCACCTCTCATTTTGCGCCTTCTTTTTTAGGCTTTGAGGAGGTGGTGTTGGAATGCCTGTGCCACCGTTGCCGGGGCGACGACTTGGTTACTTCCGTTGGTCTCAATGCTTCCGGGTTGGCATTGCGGTGGCGTTTCCGACTGTGGGAGCCTCGGCTTCCCAGTCGTCCGATGAGCCCGAGCAGGTGAGGGGGAGCTCCTGGACTTCCAGGCAGGGGAGCGGGGCTGGGCCGCGCCAGGCCGCGCGGGGCCGGGCTGGCCTGGTTCCCGGCCTGGGAGGGGCTTAACGGTCCTTTGATCTCTCTCTCCCCTCAGCTGAGTCCCTTCCCTGTCTTTCACTCTTCTGGCATCGGTGGTTTTACTTCTTCGATTGAACCCTGCTTCCTCGACCCCCTTGGGAGGCCGCCTTCTTCAGGCGCCTCCCCTCTCTCCACGAACTCGCTCTGACAGCCGAGGAACTGGCAAGATCCTGCTACCCAGAGGGTGAATGGGTATCTTTCCTGGAATAATCCTAATTTTTCTAAGGGTGAAGTTTGCAACGGCGGCCGTGATTATAAGCGGAGTAAGCAAACACCTCCATTGTGTTAGTGTGAGGGATGCTGTTAAAAGATGCTCCCCTTCAGTTTCTACCCCCTGCCACTCCTTGAGGTCAAGGCATTGAAGGCATCTATTAAAATGCAGTTCAGCTAACTAATGGGGATGACAGCCATTATCAGCATGAATTAGATTCTCAGACAAGGTAACGGCAGGGACGTTTGTAATTCTCTGTTGGTGTTTTCTTGGTTTTTCCAGGCTAAGTATGCTTGGAGTTATTTTGAACTCTTGTCTTCATTCTCTACATCATCAAGTTCCTTTGTGTTTTCATTTTAGAAGTTTATCTCTAACCTTATTGCCAACAAACATGTTGTCTGCTTTTACTTTGTCTGCTTTACTTCATACCGTCCTAAGCAAGTTTCCTTGCCTCTCTCATTTGTAATCCACTGCTTGCTGCAGCCCTAGTAGCCTAACTAAAATGTGGATATCCTCATGTCCCATCCCTGTTCAAAAGTTTATAGTACCCCCCTCACCATTTTGGTTTTAATGTTTTCAGTTGTAACCTTTCCCTTACCGTACTTCTTGTCTGATAATTGTTTCAATCTATTAAGGGAATTCTCTGTTCCCATTAGGTTCCCCTCTTCCTTCTCAGAGCAAACTATACTGATGTCTGCCTCAAAATGCTGTGGTTTTTCCATATTTGTGTCTCTGTTCATCCTGTTTTCCTCCTCCACCCTCCCTTACCTACACCTATACCTGATTCTACCTGCACTCTGGGAAGGCCCATTTTAATCCTCACCTCCAGAAGCTTTTCATATTATTCAGGCGCATGCTGATTGTCTCCTTTTCCAAATTCCTGCTCTTGTAGTTTGTACTATATAATTTAGTACTTATTTTTTCTCCAATGAACTACTTTGATTTCTTCTGCCAGACTATAAGCTCTTGAAAGGCAAGTGCTATATTTCGTACAACTTTATCCTCACCCCAGTGTCCTTGATTACCCAGGAAAGATAGATTGAATGATAGATACTGTCCCATGTTAGAACATATGTTTATTTTTTTAACATGACGTTTATGCCCATAGCATGTTGCAGGTTTGGGCATTTAGTATGCCTTCGATAAATATTTGCTTTTCTCTCCATTATTACCTCCCAAGCCTGAGAATCTGAAATGCCCACTCTTTTTTAAAAGAGAAGGTGAGAAAAGTACCCAGATTTATCTGATCAGATATTTGGAATAGCATAGTGCTATGCAACTTGTGTTCTAAGACATTCTTCTCACTCTAAGCCGTCAGATTTTCCTTAGACTTCAGAACACATGTTTGCATTTTAAAGACATTTTTCATTGGCTGCTTTATGTGATGAATATTTAAAGTAGTATATTTCTGTTTTAAGACAGATGTGACTTCTTTCCTTTTACCCATATCTGGGGATAGCCCCCAGAAGTAAAAATCATTTTTAGCATGCTTGGCGTCTTTCGTACAAGTAATTCTCTACAAAAAGGCAAGGGAAGAGAATTAGAGAATCTCTGAGGATGAATAAAAACAAGATGTTGTGTACAAAGTATGTAGCATTGCTCAGGTCTAGCAAGTTAACTTTCTAATTTGTCACATAATCTTTTACATACACATTGCCTACATAGATAAAGGACATTTCACTAGAATCAACCAAGTATTTACCCAATTCTGTGCAAGACTTATGAAAAGTACTCTGAGACATGGTGTTTGCCTTCAGGGATCTTACCTAGTTAAGAGAGAAAATAACATGGGGCAACTAGAAGAGAAACCTCATCCTGTGTGCCTGAAATTAAAATATAGAAGGGAGAAAATGAAGGTTCAAAAAACATTGTACAACTGTGGAATAGATATAACATGACATGCATGCATGTATATGACCTTATGTAAAAGACTTAGAGGTTTTAGCTGACATTTTAACGATTTCAGTAGTGTGATATGGCCTCCGCAGAAGTGACTGCAATTTTCAGCTGTAGTACATGACATACAATATAGTGAATTATGTGGATGTTTACACTGAGAAAGATAAGATGTAGGAGAACATGATAGCTGTCTTGCTGTCTTTAAATACTTGAAGAACCCCAATAGGGAAAAAGAATAGTTTAATATTACCTCCCCAAATGGGTGAAAACTAGAGGAAAGCAGACTTTTGGCTCAGTATGAGGAAAGAATGTCTAAAACAGACCTAATTAAAGCTATAAAGGACTTTTTCGTAACAAGATTCTTTCCTAACATGGAGGAAAAGGTATTTTACTGACAGATGGGGGAGTGGTAGCAGTGTTGAATTTGGCCAGTGGTCTCTAGACTTTTGGATTTCATGGACCAATAATATTTAAGTGAAAGTGTGGGGGAGGAGGCACAAATTAAGGTAGGTAGTCTTATTTTGCTAAGAAGAATACTAAAAAATCAACTACCAACTGCATTTCATACAGGAAAGGTGATTTTAAAAAAATCCCCAGGAGGAAGAACATGGTTTCCTAATATATAGTCCTTTAAATTAAACACATTTGGCTGAAGAAAAAAGCACTATGTTCTCTTATTTTATTCATTTCACTTCAATTGTGAAAACTTCATTAAGGAACCACTGGGCTGACTGATATAAAATTCTGTTCCCTACTATGGCTCTGCCCCTGCCTTTAACTGATTTCTTGTTTTTCCCTGAACCCTGAGAACATCCTCCTTAATGAAAGTCTGGATAGCAGGTAGTAAAGTTCTGATAGAGGCTTTCTCTGTAATGAGATGAGTGGAAAGAAACTGTAAAATGAAAGCTTTCAGAGAGAAGCATAGCGGCCATTTGAAATGCTTGACTATTTTGGTAAATCTCTAAATTGCCGGGTTGGGGGAATGCCCTCTCCATTGACTAAGAGGGAATATGCCCTGGTCCTTGCTTTTCCGTGCTTACCCTCTCACCATGTGTCACGTCTTACTATCAATTGTAATAAAATGTGCTCATAACTAAAAATGTTAATGAAATAATATTTAGTACTTAAGACTCATTCAGACTGAAGCTGGTGTTTGAAGTGCCTAGTCCTACTTTGCTTTTTAGAATTTCTTTCAACCTTTCCTCCAAAAAAGCTATCCATTCCAGACTCTGTATATCAGATGGACTGGCTGATCACACTATGCTTAAAGGAAGTGTCCATAATTATTTTTGTGGCCTCTTACTAAAATACTTGTCTGTGTGTTTACTGTCTTCTTTGGGAAGTTGTTCATGTGTGCTTATTTACAGAGCTTTCCTTTTGTGGAAATAAAGCAAACCTTGTCTTTCCTATAAAGAGACTGTGACTCAATGGTGCTGACCTCAGATTGGGCAGTGGGGGTGGTGGGCAGCAAGTAATATCTGTTAAAATATAAATTTGAGTACTTTTCAAATAGTAATGATAATAGCTAATAGTTGAACTAGAGGGTGCCTGGCTGGCTCAGTTGGAAAACATGCGACCCTTGATCTTGGAATTGTGAGTTCAAACCCATGTTGGGTGTAGAGATTGCTAAAAAAAAAAAAAAAAAAAAAAAAAAAAAAGAAATAAACTTAAAAAAATAATATTTGCATTGGGTGCCAGGTACTTTTCTAGTTATTTTACATGTATCACTTAATTTTCACAACAACCCTATAAGATAGTGTTTATTATCATCCCCATTTTATGGTTCAGAAAACACAGGCATGGAGTAGTTAAGTGACTTGGTCACAGAGCTAGTAAGTAGTAGTGTCAGGATTTGAACCTAGGAAGTCTGACTTCTGAGTCTTTATTCCTGACCATAAAGCACTTGAGGATGTATTTGAAATTCAGTAGCATACATACTATGAAGTTCTGGGAAAGGAATAATTTAAAAGAAATCTCAGAGTCCATCTTAAAAGAGATTACTTCCAGCTCGACCAGGATTTAGTAGGTGATGCATGGAACAGTAGTAGATCTTAAAGTGTGGAAGCACCAGCATTATTTGGAAATTTGCATATTCTCAGACCAAACTCAGGGCACTAATCAGAAAATCTGAGGGTGAGGCCCAACACTCTATGTTTTAATTCACCTTCTAGATCATCTTGGTGCACCTTAAATTTGAAAACCACTGTTCTAAAGGGCAGAGCTATGGAAAAAAAGATCCAAGAGAGAAATAGCAGAGAGTGGCAGGAAAAACAAAAATGGAAAGATTGAAGATGACAGGTGTAATGGGGGTGGGATGGGGAAGAACGAAAGGGAGCTGGGAGTAGAAATACATTATTAAGGAGTTTGAACATCAAAGAAAAACAGTATTTGAATGTATGTGCTTTAAAAGGCCAGGGAAAAAGAAATTTACTAGATGGGTGTATGTTAAATATCAGAGAGAAGAGAGACATTCATACTGTTTTCATTCTTCTGGGAACCAGAAGGAAGATGAAAAAGTACTTAGTCAGCTTGGGCTTTGAGGGGAGAAATTGTGTATAGCTAGAAGTAGTTAGATGAACTAAAACCCTGACGTTTAGTGGAGAGATGAGAGGGCTAAGAACGTGAGAGGGGAGTGGTGTCAGCCTTTGCTTTGCACCTATTCAAGGTAACAGAATACCATGAACTGCTTTTATGAGATGCCTTAGCCTATATAGTTTGAACACCAGGTTCCTTCACTTGTAATTCTCTAGTTGAATGTTTAACTTGGTTGCACTGGATGGACTAAAAACTCTTCTTTGGGTGGGGACATGGATAAAATTAAAGAAACTGGAGAGAATGAAGGGCGCAAGTTGATCTTTGTGGGAATTGCACGCCTACCCATACAGAGTGGCAGTAAAGAACACATTCGTGATCATCCAGCACATAAAACAGGATTCCTCATTTTGTTTCATTCCACTTGGTAGGGTTTTTCCTCTACATCTGTTTTATTTGTCAATTTTGCTGGTATAAATAATGTGATCAGACACTAACAAATGCTCCTCACTCTTGTGCCCTGTTCTGATCTGTGTTTATTTTTAGCACCAGAAAAGTACCACTGTAAGCCATGAGATGTCTGGTCTGAATTGGAAACCCTTTGTATATGGCGGCCTTGCCTCTATTGTTGCTGAGTTTGGTAAGAATGTGAAAACTGACAAATCTGCTTCTATGGTATAGATGGTAGCTTATGGTGACAGTTATTTTTGGTGAAAACTAGGGAAAAAGTGAAAAGAAGCTTATTATATTTGTTTTAAAAACTATCATCTTTAAGCCATCAAGTAATATTTTCTGAGAAAGTACTACAAATGGTATGGTGAATGAAATTAAGAAAAGTTGAACTTAAGAAGCTCTCTTGATAATTTAATGATTTGTTTATTTTCTCTAGACTTAAGTAATATGAAAAGATAAAGGGAGTTAGTTAATACAGGGGTTTCTGCTATATTTTTGTACTAATGGTCTTTCCTTAATGCTAAGTTGTTTGTAACTTTCTTAGTATTCAAAGTTCTTTTTTCAAACCTCTGTTAGATTTTGGAAGAAAATTGACTAATAAAATCAAACTAGATTCTTTGCTATTTGATTTTAATTTTGAAATATCTATAGATTGTATTTTCTCATTTTATAAATTTTCTCTCTTAAACTATTCTTAAGTCACTCTAATCCATTAATCTTTGTTGACTTCCTTGACAAATACTGTGTTGGTGCAATATCAAGTTCATCAGTGACCAGAGCTACATAATCACCTTGTTAGTTCTAGACTTCTAAATATTCCCTGGAACATATTTTGTCAACATAATCACCACTTCTGTATGTTGATTTACTGAAAGAAGTTGGTTAAAGAAATTTCCTAAGCACTGTGCTGGATTAGTCCCAACTTACCTGGAACCAAGATGAGTAGACCAAATAGGACTTTGCCTTATCTTTCATAATACTAAGGAACTATTTGTTTCTTGTAAACAAAAAAAAAGAAGAAAAAAACCACAAAACTTTCTAATAGTATATAAGGGTGCCTGGAACAGCAGTCCCATTTTTTCTTACCTTCGTTGTGAAAATTTGGGGAGATTTTATGAAGGAGAAGTAGAGAGATGAGATGGTGGGCAGAGGAAGAGACAAATGCCAAATTGTATGTTACAGAAGAATAAAACATCATTTAAATTATTTTGTATTTATAGTATATTAGGATCATCTTAAAGCAATTTATCGTATCATAGTTTCAGTTATACTGTGGGTCAGTCCTACTGCCTAGATACAGTACGGTGTATTTCACTTTACCACATACAGCTCTTCTGACAGTGGTACTCCTAGCAGAGATACACCCATTGTGTTATAAGGAGGACTTTGTCTTGTGTTTTAAAATTGTCATTGATTTAAATTCGGCCAAAATTTTAACTGTGAGTCTTTGGAAAACCTTATAAATCAGTGTGTTCCTTTATAGGAACGTTCCCTGTGGACCTGACCAAAACACGACTTCAAGTTCAAGGCCAAAGCATTGATGTTCGCTTTAAAGAGATAAAATACCGGGGAATGTTTCATGCCTTGTTCCGCATCTATAAAGAAGAAGGTGTATTGGCTCTGTATTCTGGGTGAGAGTGGATTCTTTCCTTCATGAAGGGAAATACTTTTTAAGAAGCCATTTATTTCAGCTGTCTGATAGTGTGTGCTCTTCATATTCACCATACCACTTTGTAATTCAATATTGACATGCCAGTTTATATTTCACTTGCTTATAGGTCTTGAGCTTTGGATTTTGTGTTCATCTGGCTTTAAGTGATATGTTTTAAAATGGATATCTCATTGCAGCATTGGCTTTCTCCTGTTTTCCTGAGAGTCATCGATAGCCACTGTGAATAGCAGCTCCAGTTCACTGTATACATTTCTGTAATATTCTTCCGGAGTTGCCAAATACTCAGTTCTTTAAAAATTTTCCTCTGTAAATAAATACTATTCTGGCAGGTTAAACATGAAATGCAGAATGAGAGAGAGGGAGACCCATCTATCTGTCAACTTTTAATTAGCTGTAGGTTTGTGGTTTTCTCTGTTATCTGCTGAATTTCCTAGGTCACTCCTGCATTCAGGTTACTAGTTTATTGCTCAGAGAATGGACATCAATTTTATTATTAACCTGTGTTAGACAGTTTTAAAAGAGAATTTTCTTAGGGAAAAAAATCAAGTAATACATCCTGAAGCTAGTGAATCATGGATCAACTGTTTCACCTTGTTCTTTAATCAGCATGGAAGATCACAAGATTATTTTTTCCTAATAGCAAGCAATAATGTTAGAAATATGCATATTTAGTCATCATTTTAAAAATCAGAACCATCCAAGCTGCTGTCGTCTTTCTATTTATAACTACCAAAGTGTAGTTCTGCAATTTGGAAGAATCTCAAAGGAGGTATGAGTGAGAATGTCTTCAGTTTATAAGCAGAACTTAAATAGGGTGAAATCTTGGCTCTGGTACCTCCTTGATAGATTAAAGATTTATCTACAACTGTGAGGAAGTAAGGCTGATTTTTTAAAAAAATAACCTCCATGGGCACCTAGGTAGCTCGGTGGGTGAAAGCCTCTCCCTTCAGCTCAGGTCATGATCTCAGGGTCCTAGGATCGAGGCCCACATTGGGGCTCTCTGCTTGGTGGGAGCCTGTTCCCCCGCCCCCACCTGCCTCTCTGCCTACTTGTGATCTCTGTAAAATAAAAAAAAATCTTTTATAAAACCTCTGTGAGGGGGTTGGGGAGGGGATAGGGTACCTGGATGATGAACATTAAAGAGGGCACGTGACGTATTGAGGACTGGTTATTATATAACACCGATGAATCACTGAACTATACCTCTGAAACAACTAATATACTGTGTGTTAATTAATTGAATTTAAATTAAAAAAGAATTTAATAAAAATAAATGGTACCATATAACCCCCCAAAAAATAAATTTAAAAAAATCTCCATGAGGTGAATAATGGTGTATACTTCTATTTCTACACTGCTAGATTTGGTTTGCTAATATTTTGATAAGGATTTTTGCATCCAAATATCTGAGAGATACTGACAGTTTTTCTGTTTTTGTATTTTTTGTCTGGTTTTGGTATCAGGGTAATACTAACCTCATAAAATGAATTTGGAACAATGAATACTGTTACGCTGAAAAGAAATTTTAAAAAAATGAATTGGGAAACATTCTCTTTTTTTTCTGGAAAGATTGTGTAAGACTGGTGTTGATTTTTTTAAAAAGATTTTATTTATTTATTTTATAGAGAGATAGCAAGAGAGGGAATACAAGCAGGGGGAGAGAGAGAGTGAGAAGCAGGCATCCCACTGAGCAGGGAGCCTGATGCAGGGCTTGATCCCAGGACCCTGAGTCAAAGGCAGACACTTAACGACTGAGCCACCCAGGAGCCCCTGGTGTTGATTTTTTAAATGCTTGGTAGAATTCCTCAGTGAAATTATCTGGGCCTGGAGATTTCCTTTTTGGGAACTTATGAATTATGAATTAAAATGTTTTAATGGATATGAGACTATTCAGTTTATCTATTTCATCTTTATTGATGATTCCCGTATTTTTATCTATTTCATTTTGAGTTTTGGTAGTTTGTAGTTTTTGAGGAATTAGTCCATTTCTTCCGAGTTGTTGGAATTCATGAGCATAAAGTCGTTTATATCATTACCTTATTATCCTTTTAATGGCTGCAGAATTTATAGTACTGTCCATTTCATTCCCGATATTGATTTTTTCAAAAGAGCTTTTTGTTTTATTGATATTTCTCTCTTTTTCTGTTTTTAATTTTATTAATTTATGCTCTTTATTATTTCCTCCCATTCTGCTTGGTTTGGGTTTACTTTGCTCTTCTTTTTCTAATTTCTTGAGTTAGGGACTTAGATTATTGATTTGAGACTCTTTCTTTCTCTCTCTCTCTTTATCTATTCTTTTCTTCTTCTTCTTCTTTGGTGGGCAGCAGAGTTTATTGAGTGATAGTAAAATGATGGCACAAATCTAAAGAGGGGAGGGACCCCAGAGGTTGCCCAAGACTTTCCCTCGTTTCTAATGTAAGCATTTTGTGCCATAAATTTCCCTCTCAGCACTGCTTTGGCTGTATCTTACATATTTTAATAGGTTGAATTTTCATTTTTGTTTAGTTCTATGTTTTAAAATTTCCTTTGAGAGTTCTTATGAACCATGGATTGTTTAGAAATGTGTTGGTTTGAGCATTTTCCTTATTGATTTCTAGCTTAATTCTGTTACGGTCGGAGAGCATACTCTATTTGACTTCACTTCTTTTAAATTTGTTGAGGTTTGTTTTATAATCCAAATGTGCTCTCTCAGTGAATGTTCCATGGGTGCTTGAAAAAAAATGCATATTCTGATGTAGTTGGGTGGAATGAGGTGAGTAATGGAAATGAGTAAACTGTCTAGTTATGTATAATCTACGTATGTACATGTTGAGTATAATTGATTTTTTCTTACTTTCTTTTTTGGCAGAATTGCCCCTGCCTTACTAAGACAGGCATCATATGGCACCATTAAAATTGGCATTTACCAAAGCTTGAAGAGATTATTTGTAGAACGTTTAGAAGGTCAGTATAGACTCATTCTCTTGTGGGGTAATACTCAGAGGAATTATTGAAATCATGCTTACTGAGAAGCATGCGTCATGGGATGCCTGAGAGTGGGTGACAGTTATTGTAAGGACAAAGCAAGCTCTAATTGATTTGGGATTAATCCTTGCAGAGGTGATAGATGGGTTAGAGAAACCTTCTCTTTAAGCTTTTCCCTTTTCGTATCAAAGAAAAAAAAAAGGCTTCTGCTCATCACAGAAGGAACATGGGTAAGTTTGTCCAGAAAATTAATGCTGTCCTCATCAACAAAAGAACTTTAGCTATAAGCCATTCTCTAGCTGCCCATTTTGATAAGCTTTTATTAGATTGAGGAATTTTAGACTATTCTAGATTCTGTTGTACCTGCGGCCACCTTACCCACATTCAGCATTGTCATGTCTCTAAATGGGCTGCTGCAGCTTTTCCAGCTTGATACCATGCTGAATGGTATTTTCTCACAGGCCTAGGCTTTTGCATAGTTGAGGATAGCTGGAGAGACTTTTGATTAGTAATGTCCTTTGAATTACTTTATTGTCCTAAATTGACTTTTTCTGGAGCCTCTTTGAGGATTCTGAAGGGTTCGCTTCCTAAAATAATTTCCTTTCACAGATGCTTCACTTGGGTTTACCTAGTTTCTATTTGTAGGCTCTTCATGGTAAGGAGGCATGGTGAAGATAGAATTTTCATTTTAGAACATTATGCTCTGTGGTTTCTTTTTTTTCCCCTTTTGGCTGAGCAGATTTAGTTTCAAATGACTTTTTCATATATGTCTACAGAATCTTCTTTAAATAAATAGAAGCTAGTAGATATCAAAGCCAGTCAAAATTAATATTTAGGTAATTTTTTTCTGTTAACATGTAAGTTTTTATTTTTTTAACATTTGGTTCCTAAGTCTTTAGAGTTGATGAGTCTCCAGAAAAAGACAAAAGAATTTTCTTTAGGTATTTGAAATGATTGAAGAAGAAATACTACATTCTGAATTTATGTGGGTTACTGGCAGTTGCTGTGTATAGAATAATAGGACATGTTCCAGTGTCTTTTAGAAACACTTTTTAAAAAAAATAATGATTTATGTTTCAGTACTGATTTGGGATCTAGAATTTTTTAAAGATTTTATTTATTTATTTCACAGAGAACACAAGCAGGGGGAGCAAGGGAGGGAGAAGCAGGCTCCCTACTGAGCAGAGAGCCTGATGTGGGGCTTGAGCCCCAGACCCTGGGATCATGACCTGAGCTGAAGGCAGATGCTTAACTGACTGAGCTACCCAGGCACTCTGGGATCTAGAAATATTTGAGTTTCTTTAGTTTCGTAAGCTTTGCAGTTCATTTCTTACAGTCATTTATCTGCTTGGGATTCCTTTCGTCTGATAGATGAGTACTCTGTTCTTCAAAACTGGTACTTGGTACAAACTTTTTTTCCTTTTTACAGATGAAACTCTTCTAATTAATATGATCTGTGGGGTAGTGTCAGGAGTGATATCTTCCACTATAGCCAATCCCACTGATGTACTAAAGGTAAGAAAGGGCTGGTAGCATTAGATGTATACCAAGTGTTATGGAAAGAGCATGAACTTTGAGTCAGATTTGGGTTTAGGGCTCCACTCTGTCACTGCTGTAAAACCTTGGGCAAATAACTGCTTTAAGCCTTGGTTTCCTCATTTGTAAGTAATTACTGCATAAGGTTGTTTAGGATTAGAGATAATATATGTGAACTGCCTATCATACTTGGTAGATAGTAGGTGCTCAGTAAATAGTAGTCAATTCATTATGATATGCATTAATCCATTGGTCTTTAGAGTATGTAAACCCTTATAAGATTGTTTCCAAGGGCGATGCAATTTTAAGGCAATCAGTTTCCAGATCCCTTACTTCCATTTTCTTCTTCTAAAATTGATATGAAAATTTTTGTTTTTAATAGTTCTTTCTCCACTTTACAAAAGAAAGGCAAATTCTCCACCCATTTCAAATCTTAGTATGGTATATTGAGCTGTGGTATAATCTGGGGTACCAGACAAAGGGATAAATCAAATTGGAGGAGCCTCCTTTAATGGCTAATTGAGGTACCTTAGTCTGTAATGCATCTGTCTTTTCTTGTCTTACCTATATTTCCATTAAGGGTGAGATTTGGCTTTAAAATGGTATATTTTGGTCTGTGCTGGGATTATTTTGAATTCAGAACTAGAATAGCATAGGTTAATGGTATTGATTTTTAAAAATATAATTCAATTTCTTTCAGATTTTTTCTTTTACGATGATGATGTTGTTGTTGTTATGTTAGTCACCATACAGTCCGTCATTAGTTTTTGATGTAGTGTTCCAAGATTCGTTGTTTACATATAACACCCAATGCTCCATGCAGTATGTGACCTCCTTTCAGATTTTATCAAAACACAAGATGAAACATTTAATAATATTAGTACTCATTTTATCTCATGGTACACATTTTCTACATAGTTAATAACTTACTTAAATTTATGATTAATTAAAAGCACTAAATATATGATTATAATGTCTGAGAGGATCCTAAGTTTCTGACATTTATTTTAGCGGGCATGTGAGAAAAGAGGACATGTGCTGTATTTATTCGAAACCATAGGTGACTAGGTTAGTGAAAGAGAGATCTATTGCAATTCAGAGAATTTTAAGAACCGAGAGAGTGACTTGAAACACAGCACACATGAAAGAAACCAGTGATGGTTGATGGGGCAAAGATATGGAATGATCTTTCTGGGTTAAACTGAGAGTAATGTAGCTACAGAATTTTTATATCACTTTAGATGTACAGAGCAAGTATTTATGAAGAGAACTGATTGTATCCTAAAAGTGCACAACATTTGCAATATAATTACACTTGACCTTTTCAAGAACAATAATACTTAACTCCCTAAAGCTTCTTTTCTTATCTATCTGGATCCTTGATTTAATCACCTAAATGATTTGCTTTAATTTCCTGTCCCTCTGACTTGCCTGGTATGATTATTACCATTGACCAATGCTATAATCTCCCTTTTCCTTTCTTATATCTTGATAGGGCTGAGGGTGCTGGGGATGGAGAGAATCACAAACTTAGATGGTGACAGTACCAGTATAGGATCTATAATCACAGCTGAGCTGTTCAGTCCTCTCACATATCCTTGGGCAACTCTTTCTCTGATATATTATGTGTCACTTCCTTGCCTTTGTTTATGTATCTCTCTTTCTGACTGTAATGTCTTTTTCCCCTTTGTGAATTTATCCTTCAAGTCTGCTCAGGAACAGGGACCGGACTAGGATGAGACAAGTGAGGTATTCCCCTGGGATACAAAATGGAAGGGGACACAAAAAACTCAGTAATCAAGAGAAATAACATTTTATGCAATATTTTTCAAAAACTAAAGTGAATGCAAACTTCTCATGATGAATAAAATACCAATATTTGGTATAATTCATCTCACCTCACCTGAATCTCATCCTTTTGGATCCTATCTTTAGTTAACTACAGTTTAATATTTGGTTCATTGTGGGTTTTGTGCATAAATTTTCATGTTTTGAAATATTGTATTATTATTTGTCCAGATTACTGAGGTTTTTTTGAGTGCCCCTCCTACATTTTGTGCCAGAGGAAAGTGCCATACCTTACCATAGTCCAGGTCCTGCTCAGGAATCACCTCCTTCACGAAGTCTCCTTTTAGGATATTTGTAGTTTCCATTTTAATTGAATTTAGGTTTTTATTTCAAAACTCTTAGTAGCAATTGACTTTCCACATAAAAACATGCTGTTTCATGATTTCCCAAAGACATTTTTTAAAACCTAGAGTTGCACATCATGAAAATCAGGCCCACATTAGGGCCACTAGTATTTACTGACTTACTACTATGATTTTATGTGTGCAGTCTGTTGGAAATTGTACCAAATCTTTCAGGGATTTTTAATGTTAGCTTTATTTTCTTGCACCTCTCAAAGACTACTTTGCAGAATACAGTGATCATGGCTTTTACAAATAGAATTCAATTTAAAGTCTTGTAAGCATGAAATTATATCTTAAAACCTTTTTGCTATTAATAATTACATAATGTGTGTTCAATGTAGAAAAAAGTGGAAGGCAGGAGAAAAACACAAACGAAGAAAATGTCCACTTGTCTTGTTACTCAGACTTAAACCACTATCTGCATTTGGGTGTGTTTATGTTCATCCAGTCTCTTTGCTGTGCATATTTTTAAGTTTATGTCATATTTTTTATTTATTTTATTTTATTTTTTTTTAAAGATTTTATTTATTTATTTGTCAGAGAGAGAGTGAGTGAGAGCGAGCATAGGCAGACAGAGTGGAAGGCAGAGTCAGAGGGAGAAGCAGGCTCCTTGCGGAGGGCAAGGAGCCCGATGTGGGACTCGATCCCAGGACGCTGGGATCATGACCTGAGCCGAAGGCAGCTGCTTAACCAACTGAGCCACCCAGGCGTCCAAGTTTATGTCATATTTTTTAAAGATTTTATTTTTTTAAAAGATTTTATTTATTTATTTGAGAGAGAGAGAGCCCAAGCAGGGGAACAGCATAGGGAGAAGGAGAAATAGGATCCCTGTTGGGGCTTTATCTCAGGACCCTGGGATCATGACCTGAGCCAAAGGCAGAGGCTTTAACCCACTGAGCCACCCAGGTGCCCCATAAACTGTTATCATTTTAAATGAATTATTTTCTGCCCACATTGGAGTACTTGTTCTTTCTTTCCCGCAAATTTTCTTTCAACTCCAGAATTGATGGACTTAGTATAAGGAATGTGAGGCTGATGAAAATAATTTTTATAAATTATATTTTGACACAAATTACATTTTTAAAATATGTAGTTTGTTATTAGTTTCATCATAATAGCAGGATAATATTTTTGATAATTCCCAAATTCTGTTTTCTTTATTTTAAATGTGTGTAACATCTCATTTTGGTCTCTGTTAAAACAGAGAATAAGAATCTTCTTATTTTAGATTCGAATGCAAGCTCAGGGGAGCTTGTTCCAAGGCAGCATGATTGGCAGCTTCATCGATATATACCAACAAGAAGGTACCAGGGGTCTGTGGAGGGTGAGTACTCTTTTCCTGGTATTGTTTTATGCTCATTTTCTATACTTTGCAAAGAATACTTCTTATATAAAGCAATAAAATTATGAATTGTCATCTACACTGTTTAAGATTCATGGTAACCCAGAAGATATCACCAATGAATCACATCACCAATGAAAGGACCAAAACTTACCTTACCAGTTGTCTTTATTTTTGCTTAGTGTTTGGGGGTTGTGTGAGAAAAGGTTATTATATTATTTGAGGTAGTCCTTTGGTTTGTTCAAATTCACAGTGAATTTAGTTCTTAAATATATATTTTGCTAGTTTTGTACTATCACAGCATTATATGTTTATGATAGTCTCTGCTTACCCAAAACAACTTTTTTTAACCTTATAAAATAAAAATAGCACTGTAAAACTTTCAGGTCTATAAAAGAGAAAAAAAATCGAGTAGTCTTACTATCTAGAGTAATTACTGTTAACATTTTGTCATATTATCTTCCAGTCTTTTATCTCTACTCCTTTTTTATTGTTGTTCCTATAACTTTTTATCTTATTTTAATCACCTAGCATTGTAATACTAAGTAAGAGTCCTAGTAGAATATGCAGAGGGAAGTAGAATGGGAAATCCATTAATAGGCTATTAAAGAAGAAAGCTTTGTTTTTTTTTCTTCCTTTATATTTTCCCTCAACTTCCTATAAAAATTTTCAGATATAGAAGAATTGAAAGAACAGAACATACCCAGATTGAATGACTGTTACAGTCTGACTGTATTTTCTTTATCTGTGTGTATGTGTATACACAGTAAACACACATATTTGTGTGTTTTGGCGGGGAATTTGCTAAACTATTTGAAAGGAAGTTTCCCACATCATGGTACTCTACTAAATAGTTCATTATGCATCTCCTAAGAATGAGGACATTTTCCTGCATAGTAATACATAATAACTATATCATTATCACACCTAAGAAAATTAACAAGTCCCTAATACCTAACACCCAGTTTATATTCACATTTCCCTTATTGATGATACCAGGCCAAGTTTCTTTACAGAATATTTCCCCTGTATTTCCTGCAAACTGGAAGTTAGGTCTGTTGGCTTGATTAGATTCATGTTAAACATTTTGCTAAGAAAACTTCATAGGTGACACTCTATGTTTCATATTTCATCACAGAAAGAAGCCCGTGTTAGGTTGTCCCACAATTAATGATGCTGAATTTGATTACTTGGTAAGATAATGTCCACCACATCTTACCATCATAAAAGATAAGTTTTTCCTTTTTGTAATTTAGTGGATAATTTGATGACATTCTAGCAACATGCATATATCCTATTATTTAATAGCGTTTCACCTAATGCTCTTAGCATCCATCCATTAATGATCCGTGAGGTTTCTTTTTGATAACAGGGTGCACGTTTTTGATTAGTCTAATTTAAAAAACCAGAAAATGGACCTAACTAGAAATTTTTCATAAACTAATGCTAAGGGAAAGACAAACAGCAATAAATACAACAGGGAGATTTTGTCAGGGCAATATAGCTACTTTGTTTTTAATTAAAATTTTTAATTGTGGTAAAATACACGTAACATAAAACTTACCATCTTAACCATTTTTAAGTATACTGCTCAGCAGTGTTAAGTACATTTACATTGTTGGTCAGCCAGTCTCTGGAACTCTTTTCATCTTGTAAAATGTGAACTCCATACCCATTAAACAACTACTCCCCCTTTCCCCCTACCCCTAGCGACCATCCTTCTATCTTTACGAATTTGGCTTTTCTGGGTACCTCATGTAAGTGGAATCATACAGTATTTGTGTTTTTTGTTACTAACTTATTTTACTTAGTGTAATGTCCTCCAGCTTCATTCTTGTTGTCACATGTATCAGAATATCCTTCCTTTTTTAAGGCTGAATAATCTTCCATTGTATGTATATGCCACATTTTATTTATCCATTCATCTGTTAATGGACAAGTTGATTGTTTCTGTATCATGGCTCCTGTGAATTATGCTACTCTGAATGTGGGTATGCAGATATCTCTTCGAGACTCTGATTTCAGTTCTTTTTATATATGCCCAGAAGTGGGATTGCTGGATCATATGGTAATTCTGTGTTTAATATTTTGAGGAATGGAGCATAGCAACTTTTATGATCTAGGCTGCTTACCTCATCCAGGTACATAAGATAAAGAAGTGAAGTACATTGTATTATGTGTTCTTTTGACACAGACACATAGTATTTGCATATTAAAATACAGGAATATTTTTTTCATTTCAACAAGGAAATAGGTTTGCCAAACACATGGTCTTCTTTATTAGTGTTTTATTTTTCTGTTTTGATTTTCACATGGGTAGGTACTGGAAAAATTTTATTTTCTAACTCCATTGTAAGAAATAATAGCACAAAAATAGAGCCACCACAGCAATAAATACAACATGTATTTGCAATTGCACTACTGGGTATTTACCCCAAAGATACAGATATAGTGAAAAGAAGGGCCACATGTTGGGGTGCCTGTGTGGCTCAGTGGGTCAGGTCATGATCCCAGGGTCCTGGGAACAAGCCCCACATCGGGCTGTCTGCTCAGCAGGGAGCCTGCTTCCTCCTCTCTCTCGTGATCTCTGTCTACCAAATAAATAAAATCTTTGAAAAAAAAAGAAGGGTCACATGTATCCCAATGTTCATAGCAGCAATGTCCACAATAGCCAAGATGTGGAAGGAGCCAAGATGCTCTTCAATAGACGAATGGATAAAGAAGATGTGGTCCATATATACAATGGAATATTATTCAGTCATCAGGAAGGATGAATACCCACCATTTGCATTGATATGGATGGAACTGGAGGAGATTATGCTGAGTGAAATAAGTTAAGCAGAGAAAGATAGTTATCATATGGTTTCACTTATATGTGGAAGATAAGAGCATGGAGGACATTAGAAGAAGGAAGTGAAAAATGAAGGGAGGGAATCAGAGGGGAAGACAAACCATGAGAGACTATGAACTACAGAAAACAAACAAGGTTTCAGAGGAGAGGGGGCTGGTGGGATGGGTGAGCCCAGTGATGGGTATTAAGGAGGGCACATGTTGCATGGGGCACTGGGCACAGTGAATCAAAAACTAATGATGTACTGTATGATGACTAACATAACATAAAAAAAAGAAATAACAGCCCAAATGCAGTAATGAGGTGTAACTGGCACTTATATCAGAGTTGGAGAGACTGTAGAGAGTGATGGTAACTCTGGTGAGCTGGAGATCCCCTACCCTGTTCATAGCTGTCACGCATGATGGGAATCCTGTGTGGCCACATTTTCTGGGCTTTTAAGAGAAGCTGGAAATCTTCATTCCTATGTGAAGTATCCTTTTTTTATACGTTGACAGCTAATTCAGTCTTCTCGAAGTACTATGTAGGCCACACACAACATGTCTGTGGCCTGAATTTGGCCCATGGGCTCCTGTTTGGGGCCTTAACTATTCAGCAGAGTTGTCTTCTGTGAAGATCATCTTCTGACACAGTTGAACAGGTGGAAGGGTCAGAGAGAGAGACACTGTTGGGCCAGCCAGCCTGATCAGCAGAGTCAGACGTCTCCTGGTAATAGCATAGCTATATCACTCTATCACTTCCATTTTGTAATTGAGTTTGGCAATTTATAGATGATTGAGCATTTTAATATAACAGGTATCCAAGAAAGCAGTTGTCTCTGTGGTGTGTTATTTTCTATTTTAAATAACATTTAGTCAGTTATAAAAATAAAGCATTCATTGTGAATACTATAAGAAAGGCCTAAAAACAAATATTAACTTATCTGTTACCCTAATTCCAGATAAAGAAAAATATTTTTGTGTATTTCCTTCGAATCCTTTATAAAAATTTGGTGTTTTGCATATATCCTTTCCCTCAAAGTGAGAATAATACTATATGTCTTGCCTTCTTTAATGTTATCAGCATTTTCTTGTGTCATTAATATTCTTCAAAAATGTTGACTTTTAGTGTTCTAGGAGCCCTGTGTTGTAATATGACTTGTGATAGGGGTATTCTGCTAGTGAGTGAAAGACTTGTAAGGAAGTACCCCTTTGCCTTCCCTTCTCCCTGGCTGCATTATACCTTTGCTCTCATCCTGGTGTGTCTTTTCTGCACATCATAAAATTCTGTAAATTAAACTTAGAAGCTCTCCTCTTGCCCCTGACTTTTGGTTCATGGTCTTATTTTTTTTTTTTAAGATTTTATTTATTTATTTGACAGAGAGAAATCACAAGTAGATGGAGGGGCAGGCAGAGAGAAAGAGAGGGAAGCAGGCTCCCTGCTGAGCACAGAGCCCGATGCGGGACTCGATCCCAGGACCCTGAGATCGTGACCTGAGCCGAAGGCAGTGGCTTAACCCACTGAGCCACCCAGGCGCCCCTGGTCTTATTTTTTTTAATAACATCTTTATTGAGAAAATTTGCATACCATAAAATTCACTATCTTGAAGTATTTAATTTTTAAAGATTTATTTATTTATTTTGGAGAGCAAGGTGCATGTACATGCAAGAGAGCAAGCAAGAGTGTGTGAGCATGTGAGCAGGGGGAGGGGCAGAGGGAGAAGGAGAGAGAATCCTAAACAGACTCTTCACTGAGCAGGAAGCCAGACACAGGGCTTGATTTCATGGCCCTGAGATCATGACCTGAGCTGCAATCCAGCTGGACATTCAACTAAGCTAGCAAGGTACCCCTTGAAGTGTGTAATTTAATGGTTTTTAGTTGATTCACAGACTTGTCCAACCATCACCAATGTGTAAGTTTAGAACATTTTCATCACCACTAAAAGAAAACCCATATTCATCAATAATCACTGCCATGTCCCCCAACCCTCTCAGCCCTGGACAACCACTAACCAACCTACTTTCTGTTTCTCTAGATTTGCCATTTCTGACATTTCATATACATAGAATCATAAAATATATGGCATTTGTGATTGACTTCTTTCATTTAGCATACTGTTTTCAAGTTTCAACAGTGTTTTACCATTTATCAGTACTTCGTTTCTTTTTTATGGCTGAATAATAATTGGTGTGAAACTGCTGAGTCACATAGTAATTCTGTATTTGACTCCTTGAGGAATTCTCAAAGTGTTTTCCAGTGGCTGCCCTCATGTTACATTTCCACCAGCAGTGTATAAGTGTTTCGGTTTCTCCACATCCTCACCAGTACCTTTTTCAATTATTATTATTATAGATATCCTACTGGTGTGTAGTAGTATGTCATTGTGATTTTGATTTGCCTTTTCTAATGATTGATGATGTTGAACATCTTTTATTATGCTTATTGTCCATTTGTGTATCTTCTTTGGGGCCATGTCTATTTAGATATTTTGCCCTTTTAAAAATTGGGTTGTTTGTCTTTTTATTGTTGTGTTGTAAGAGTTCTTTATACATTCTGTCTGCTAGTTCCTTATCAGATATATGACTTGCAAATATTTTCTCCCATTGTGTGGGCTGTCTTTTCACTTTCTTAGTGATATCCTTTGAATCACAAAAGTGTTTAATTGTGATGAAGTCCAGTTTATTTTCATTTCTTTTGTTACTTGTGCTTGGGGTGTCATATCAATGATTTTATTTTATTTCATTATTTTAAAGATTTTATTTGTTTGACAGAGAGAGATATAGCCAGAGAGGAAACACAAGCAGGGGGAGTGGGAGAGAGAGCAGCAGGCCTCCTGCTCAGCAGAGAGCCCAATACAGGGCTCGATCCCAGCACCCTGGGACCATGACCTGAGCCGAAGGCAGATGCTTAACGACTGAGCCACCCAGGTGCCCCAGTGATTTTATTTTTAGTACAATAAGTGAATTGGGTTTTTTTTTTTAAAGATTGTTATTTATTTGACAGAGATCACAAGTGGGCTGAGAGGCAGGCAGAGAGAGAGAGAGGAGGAGGCAGGCTCCCTGCTGAGCAGAGAGCCCGATGTGGGGCTCGATCCCAGGACCTTGGGATCATGACCGGAGCCGAAGGCAGAGACTTTAACCCACTGAGCCACCCCGGTACCCCAGTGAATTGGGATTTTTAAGTGTTACACTATTAGCCATTGATTTGAAATGATGATCTCTGTACTTGAGATTTGGATTTTTATGTCACTTTGCAACTTCCAACCTATTTTGTTCACTTTTAGACTTATGTCACTTCTAGTATATTTTAGTGTGTAATATCACTTATGTTTTACAGGGTGTCGTCCCAACTGCTCAGCGGGCTGCCATCGTTGTGGGCGTAGAGCTACCAGTCTATGATATTACAAAGAAGCACTTAATCTTGTCAGGGGTGATGGGAGACACGATTTTAACTCACTTTGTGTAAGTGTGATGTATTGTACTTATTCTGTATTTCCATTATTTTGAGCACTAAAAGAATCTTTCACTGAAGTCCTTATATAGAATCAATAATGGGTGCAGATGGTCTAAATACCTCTGTCTTTCTTATCACCAGAACTTGAAAGTCTTCCAGGTCTTCCAGTACTTGTATAGGGATCCCAGATGCTGTGGGTTCTTTGGTACTTGGTAGCAGTGTCTATTACAACTATATCAGATGTCTATAGGATTTGCGTTTGTTCATATATAGTCTCTATATCTAAACTTATCTGTTGTTTGCTTTGGTTAATTTTGGATCAGAAAGCAAACTTTTCTCAATGAGAATCAGAAAAAAGTGAAAATTTATAGAGCCAGTGAAACAAAACCACAGTTTGGGGCTTTAAACTGTTGCTAATATCATCCTACATTCTCTTCATCTTACAACTTTTGTGACACTTTACTGCTCAAATGCATTTGGTGTATGATGCTATGGTATGAAAACTTGCTATAACTAATACATGATGTGTGGTACTTTTTGCTTAGGGATCTTGCTGGACTTAAAAGTTGCCCCCCCCAAAAAAAGGCTGAGTTTTGGATTAAAAAGTGAAGAGGATAACTTTTTTTTTTAATATTTTATTTATTTGTTTGGCAGACAGAGATCACAGGTAGGCAGAAAGGCAGGGGGAAGCAGGTTCCCTGCAGAGCAGAGAGCCTGATGTGGGGCTCAATCCCAGGACCTTGGGATCCTGACCTGAGCTGAAGGCAGAGGCTTTAACCCACTGAGCCACCCAGGCGCCCCCTAGGATAACTTAAAAAAAAAAAAAAAAAAAAAAAGATTTATCTATTCATTCCAGAGAAAGAGAGTGAATGAGTGAGTGAGTGAGTGAGAGGAGGGGCAGATAGAGAGAATCAACAAGCAGAATCCCTGCGGTGCATGGAGCCCAGGGGCTTGATTCCACAGCCCAGGAGATCATGACCTGAGCCAAAACCAAGAGTCAGAAGCTTAACTAGTTGAGCCACCCAGGTGCCCCTAACTTTTTTTTTGAAGATTTTCTTTTAAGATTTTAAGTAAATATGGGGCTCAAACTTACTGCCTGGAGATCAAGAGTTGCATAATCTACTTGACTGAGCCAGCCAGGCATCCTATGGGGGTAACTTTTGAGTGATGTTTCTCTTTTTTTAAAAAAAATATATAATATATATTATTTGTTTCAGGGGTACAGGTCTGTGATTTATCAGTCTTACACAATTCAAAGCTTGAGTGATGTTTCTTTAGAAAATATTTCTTTTTAGATTATAATGAAAGGGCAAGTGCTAGGTTTTATCTGATGAATCTGACTCATTGTACATTTATGCGTTTATGTTTGGCTTAATTTCTGTTTAGTCATGGTTGGAAGTGAGGCAGTCTCTCTTAAAGTTCTCCCCTTTAGTTCCAGCTTTACATGTGGGTTGGCTGGGGCTCTGGCTTCCAATCCCGTTGATGTGGTTCGAACTCGCATGATGAACCAGAGAGCAATTGTGGGACATGTGGATCTCTACAAGGGTACTTTGGATGGAATTTTAAAGGTATGCACACTGTAGACTTGGTTTGCATTTTTAATTTTCTTTGATGTCTCAGACATTCAGTCCTTATTCTTAGTTGCTATGCATACTTTTGAAGATGGAAGAATCATCATGTATATTAAATTTTAAAAATTTTTTAATATTATTTTTATTAGCATACAATGTATTATTTGCCCCAGGGGTACAGGTGTGTGAATCATCAGGGCTTACACATTTCACAGCACTCAACCATAGCACATACCTTCCCCAATCATTATGTATATTTTTAATAGCCTCTCAGAGTAATTTCCAGGGAGAAAAGCTATCTCCTTGGCAATCTGCTGATACATATTGATCCTTCATATTATTATTCCAGTTTGAATGCTTGAGACTACATGATAATTTTACTGATAGCACCATGTAGAATTACTGATAGAAGGGACTTAACTTATCCTACATTTGCCTGCTTCAGACAAGATGGAAACCTTGTAATAGAAAATCCGGTACTCAATTTCAGTTTAGTATTGTGCTGTTGTTTACACTTTGCCTTTGAAAAGTTTCTGCTGTTATATTTGTAGGAAGCCAAGTATCATAAATGTATTATGTAATCCCTGGTGATCATCCTACAAAAGGCAAATTTGCAGCTAAAATATGACATTTCCGTATGGTTTCTCTGCTGCTGTCAGTTCAGTTTAACAACCATTTATTGTCTACCAGGCACCATTTTAGTAGATACAGGTGTACTGCAGGTGTACAAACAGATAACTAACACAGCTTGGTAAGTGATAAACTCAAGGACTGATGGGAGGGAATTTTAGTCTAATTTGGAAGTTTAGGATAGGCTCCCTCCACCTGTAGGTGGTGGCATCTTGAATAATAGTAACTCATGTCCATTCAAAGCTTTACTGTGTATCAGAAACTGTCCTAGTGAGACTTACATATATTCACTTACTTAATCCTCATCGTTACCTGATGCAGTAGATCCTGAAGCCCTAACCTGCCCAAGGTGTCACAGTAGTGGGATTTCCACTCAGCCCATCGGGCTTCAAACCAGCATTTTTAACATCTATACTATAGTGCTTTTCTCATGTTAATGGCTAAGGGTTAATTAGGTTATAAAGTATATTGAATGCTATGCTGAGGTGCTTTGGCTTTTTTTCTTTTTATTTGATGAGCTATTGAAAGATTTTAATCAAGTCAGATTTGTATTTTAGATCACTTTGGCTTTGTAGAGACTGGATCTGAGACCGTGGTTCTCAGTCGTCCATGCACAACTGGAATCACCTGGTGGAAATTTCATAGCTCTGTGTCTGTCTACCTTTTAGACCAATGAACTCAGAACATCTGGAGGTAGGACCTAGGTTGAAAGTATTTTTAAAAACTCCTCAGGTGATTGTAGTATTCACCTAAGGTGAAAAGTCATTAATGTAAGGGGATATGCTTGGAGCAGTGGTTCTTAAGACATTAACATACAACCTAATTACCTGGAGGGATTTTTGAAATGCAGATGGCTGGCTGGGACCCTTCACCAGAGGCCCCATCACCAGATTCTGATTCAGTAGGTCTGGAGTAGGATCTGAGAATTTGCATTTTGAACCAGTTTGCAGGAAATACTGATGCTGCTAATCTGGGTACTACACTTTGAGAAACACTGACTTAGAGACAGGAAGCCGATTAAAGGGTTTTTATAGTAATCTAAATTAGAGCCAATGAAGCCTGAATTTGAACATTATAGTGGGGATACAGAAAGTGGGATAGAATTGAGAATAATTTAGTTGATAAAGTCAACAGGATTCGATTGACTGGGTGTAGGGGAGTGTGGGAATAAGGAGGCGTCAGAGATAACTTCACAGTTTGTTGTTTTGTTTTGTTTTCGTGAGCATGTGGTGATACTTGTTGACAGAGGCATCGCAGGAAGAGGAGCAGGTTTTTTGGGAAACAGTACAGTTTGGGACACTTAGTTTGAAGGCATGAGGAATACCCAGTGGATCTATTTGGAGATCTTGGTCTTAACTCAGGGGAGATTTTGGGGATATAGATAAGAGCCTGGGGAATCAGTAGTGTACTGATATTACCTACCTGTGTAGGGGAAGACCAAGGAGAAAAGGTAGAAGAGCTCCCAACTTTTTTGCCTTTCTAGCACACTCTAGAGTATTATGAACTCCTATTAATAGTGATTTTAATAGTGATTCACAGAGGAAGTGATTCTTAGACTCTGGGGAGTAGAGTTTGGTAAAAGCCTCTCTTTACTATTTTCTGCCACGCTTATCCTTCCACTTGACAGTTGGTGGCATAAGGAGAAAGTTAGGGTCAAGGAAATAACTGAGGAATACCAATTGCTAAGGGCTTGGCAGGTAGGGAACCTAGGAAAGACACAGAAAGATAACCATCAAAAGATAATGAGGAAACTTAGAAGTCATGGAAGTTAAGGGAGTAATGAGTTTCAAAAGAGATGAGTACTTATTTAATGCCATCTGGAACAGAGAGATACAGTATAAGGACTACACAATATCTGTTGGATTTAATATGTTCTAGAGGAGGTTGTTGGGTTGATGTTTGCAAAAGCTAGATTGCATTGAAGAGTGTGTTGTTTATTCATTGAATACAAAAATGTTTAAGTCATATGTGCCAAGTGCTGTTCAGTTTGGGTGAACAAAAAGTTTCAGCCTTCGTGACACTTCTCATAGAGACGCATAAACACAGAGGAATGAAGGGTAAGTAGACAAGTGTAAAATACTCTTTCAGGAAGGTTGGTTAAGAATAGATATAAGGCACAATAATAGAGTAGTAGGTAGGATTTAGTGAATGCTTATTACGTGCCACACACTGTGGTATATCCTCTCACTCACAGCAACCCTATGGAGTAGATATGTTTTCCATTTTTATGAATAAGCAGAGTGGTTAAATATTTGCCCAAGATTACATACCTAATAAGTGGTAGATCTGGGACTTAAACCAGAGTCTGTTTGATTCCAAAGTTTATACTATAACCACCATGTTGTGTTGTACTGGCAGAAACATATTTTCATATTGGCATTGGACTTTGCTTATATTTACTCACTCATTCACTTACTTGCTGTTAAAATTCTTTTTAATGATTGTTTGATATTGTCATTATATGTAATCACATCATGCTTTATTTTTTCATCAGTAAGAGTCCCAGAGCACTAGTGAATGGAGTTATGCATTCATCTCTGACATAGAAACAAACAGAAGCAAATCTTATCCTGTCATCTCTATCTTAAAACCCTTGAATGGCCTCTGGTTGATTCAAGGCTCTATATGATTTGACCCATTTTTCCTTCTACAGCTTTATTGCTGCTACCTTTGTTTACATTCCAGATGGCTTGTACAATTTCTACTGGTAGACTTTCTTTCATTCCCAAGTTTTCATCCATGCCGCATACTTTGTTAGATGCCTCCACTCTAGCCTGAATATCCTTTTCACTTGGCTAGCTCCTATTCATTCTTCAGATCAGATTACTTTTTCATAAAGGCTTTCCCTGACTGTTGAACTAAGTTTTGTGTACATAGTTTCTTGTACTTGCTCTGTCAACATTTATTATATTTTTAAGACATCTTTTTTTGAGATTTACATATCATAAAATTTACCTATGCAAAGTAGCTTTTGGTATATTCACAGATATGTGTGACCATCATTACCACAGTTGATTTTAGAACATTTCCATGAATTCAAAAAGAAACCTTGTACCCTTTAGTTATGACCCCCCTTTTCCCTCCCTTCCAGTCCTAAGATACCACTAATCTACTTTCTATCTCTGTAGGTTTGCCTATTTTGGATGTCTCATATAACTGGAATCATAGGATATGTGACCTTTTTGACTGGCTCCTTTCACTTATTATGTTTCAAGGTTCATTCACGTGGTAGTGTTTATCATTGTGTTTTTCCTTTTTATGCCTGGATAATCCTTCATTGTATGATTATATCACATTTATTTACACTTGTTACATTTTATTGTAATTGCTTTTAATGTCTGTCTGTCCCCTAGACAATAAGTTCCATGAAGGCAGAGCTGTGTGCATCTTAATCACTTTATCCCCAGCAAATTATTTATTGAATGGATGCAAAACTTTACTAAGTAGTCTGTTGTCTCTGTCATCTACAGAATTTCTTGTTTGTTTTCACACAACTGCCTGAAGCCCAAAAGTGGACCCTCCAGTCCTAATGTTCTAAAGGAGTTGGTCACTGTTTTGGAGCATTTTAAAGATTCGTATGGCTCATGGGAGTGTTAGAGATCCTCACTGTGTTTGTATGTTCATTTACTCAACAAATACTCATATAGGTATTTATTAGAAATTTTCTTGTGGTAGACAGTGTTAGTTGGTAGGGATATAATAGTGAACAAGACAAACGTAGTTGCTCTTGTCCTGGGGACCATATTCTAGTTGAGGGAGATAAACACACAAATAATAATATAATTTCGGGAAGAAGTAAATGCTATGAAGACATTAACAGAGCATGACACAGTGACTTGGTAATGACGGTGGGGAACTTCTTCAGCTAGGCTAGCCAGGAAAAGGCTGGGAGGAGGTGACATTTGAGCAGAGGTCTGAATGATGAGAAGAAGGTGGCCACATGAAAATCAGAGAGAGAAACATTTCATAAAGAGGGAACAGGTACAAAGGCTGAGTTGGGAATGAACTGGATATATTCAAGGGTTAAAAAGAAGGCCTGTGTGTCTGAGTGTGGTAAAGGGTTAAAAAGAAGGCTGGTGTGGCTGAGTGTGGTAAATGAAAGAGAGAGTAGCAAGAAATGAAACTGGAGAGACTGGCAGAGGCTGAATCATGTAGGATGCTACAGGTCATCAAAGAAAATGTACAATTAGAATGAAATCCACAGGGAAGCCATTGGAGAGCATCAGGCAGGAAAGTGACACTATTTATAATTCAATATATAAATTAATTATATTTATTATATTGGATTGTATCTCTAAGGTCCCTTGCCATTTTAGTAGTCTAATTCTAGGTTATCTTCATCTGGGCTTTATTTTGACTGAATTTGACAATTTCCAACGTTAATTTTGGTCTAAGACCTTCAGCATTTGCTGGTAATCCATTGGGGGAGGCATATTACCACTCGGTTTCTATCAAAAGTGCCCTTATCCTCTTACTGTTGGCTCAAGAAAGTGGTTAATAAAGATGATTATCTTGAGTATTCTTGATCTATAGGATGAGATAGGGGATATTTATAAGTTTGGATTCTCATATTATTGTCTTATCCAAATATATCCATTTCTTAGTATAGTGGTGGATTTTACTTCACCAGTAGAAGGGCAGAATGACATGTTCAATGACGTAGTGCCTAACATATGGGAGTTACTTAATAGATATTTCAGAATTGTCCACTAAATAGGAACTGTTTCTGTTGGCTGAATTCAGCATAAACCACCAGTTTATGACCTTTGGTGTGTATAATTTGTCATTTAATTTTAACAACCACTCAGTGGGTATGTGTAGGGCTTCCCACTGTATAAAACAGGAAGCCTAAAGTCAAAGCAACTCGCATTGTTCCTCCTGTAATCCTGAAAGCATTTACATGAGGTGGTCCATGTTTCTGATGAAACCGAAGGATAGTGACTTGCCCACCTCCCTATTCCCTTACCCTACTTCCGTTTTCCTACTAGCAGTTATCATTTCTGAATATAATATACATCAATCTGTGTATTTGTTTGTAAGCTCTGCTGGACTGTGCACTCCATGAGGTCAGGGGCTGTATAAGTTCTCTCTTCCTGTATAACATATCACTCCAAAAGTTGGTGCCTTAAAATAATAAATATTTATTATCTCACAGTTATGTGGGTCAGGAATTCAGAAGCAACCTAGCTCAGTGATTTCAGCTTAGATTCTCTCATGAGATGGTAGTCACATGTCAAGCTAGGGCTGCAGCCATCTGAAGCTGGGATATCTGCTTCAGAGATCCCATGTGGCTATTAGCAGGAAGCCTTATTTTTTCACCATTTGGGCCTCTCCTCATGGCTTTCTCTACTGTGAACAATTTAAGAGAGAAAAAGAAGCAGAAGGCTTTTCGATATGCAACATCTTTTTTACAACACAACATGGAGGTGACAGACTACTGCTGTATTCTCTTGGTGACACAGACCTCTCCTGGGATTTTGTGGGAGGGGGAACACAGGGGTGTGAATAACTGGTGGTGGCTTCCACTGGGGTCATCTTGGAGGCTGGCTACCACAGGTACTTCTCTGGTTTACTATAATAGTAATAGTAATAATAATAGTAATAGTAATAATATTGCTCAAATAGTAATGATAGCAAACCAGAGAAGAGTATATAGTAAACATCAAGAAAGAGGACCTTGTATTGGAAGGTGCTTAAATCTTTGTTGAATGAGTAGGTAGATTTAGAGTATATATGAATTCAAAATGTATGTCTTTAGAAAAACAGCATTCATGGAGCTATAAGTTGTTGGAAAGGGACATGGAAAGGGAATACTAAAATAAAAGTAATTGTCAGATATAAATAGGGGAATTCACTCTACTTTTTATTATATCCCTCAGATGTGGAAACATGAGGGATTTTTTGCACTCTATAAAGGATTTTGGCCAAACTGGCTTCGACTTGGACCCTGGAACATCATTGTATCCTTTTAGAATATGAGAATGACAGCAGATGCTTCAAGTTCCCAGGTAAATTTGATTATTGACACCTTTAGTCAAGTGAGAAACTCAGGCTTTCTAATTATGACCATTGAGGGTGGAACTAAGTAGAGAAATGGCTTTCAGCTGGAGTCCAGTACAAACTAAAGGCAGCAGAAAAGATGTACCAAAATTTCCTCTTTAAAACAAAACACATACGACCAAATCTGGAAGGGGGTTAAGTTTTTGGAAGTCCTGTTGGGATTTTCCCAAGGAAAGTACATGCTGAGGTGGTCCATATTTCCTACTCCTAATTATGGGACCAAAATAACTGAGGAAATAATAAGACAGAAAACACTCTTATTAGAGTGAAGGAATTCAAACCAGTAGGGCTCTTTTACTCATGCGTGGATCTCCTTTCTGTAGTTGTGTTTGAGTGCCTCTTTTGTGCAGAGATTAATTGGATATTGTGTGTAGTTTGTGTGTATAGTGGTGAGTATTGCAGGGTTGAAAAGTAGTTCCTTGCTGTTGTGGAGACTGTAGATTGAGGGAGATAGTATCTCTTCTCCCTCCTTGGGATTGATCTAATCACCTAAAGTCTGTAAGTTACTCTTAGCATTGAATTATAGGTTACCATTAATGTTCTTCGGGGTGGTGGTGGTGGTGGTGGTGGTGGTAATGTTCTTCGGGGTGGTGGTGGTGGTGGTGGTGGTGTGTGTGTGTGTGTGTGTGTGTGTTTGTGTGTGTGGCCTGTTTGCCCCTGAAGATGATAAGTATGTTAGTTTTAATCTGTTTTTATTGCTACATGCTAAATCATAATTGGGACATGGTAGAAACTCAGCACCTTCTTGATTTGCCAGGTATTGTTTTTAAAAAGACTTAAGCAAGTGCAACTCAAAAGAGCACAGACTAAATACCTCAATGTAAGAGAATGTAATATACAATTTTAGAACTTAGGTTTTCATTATCAATCCAATGATCTTCCATGACTTACTCTTCAGTTTTTTATTACATACGAGCAGCTCAAGAGGCTTCAGATCTAAGGACTGAATTAAATGTGAGCCAAGCCCTGCCAGCCTTTCTACTCTTTTCCCTTTTTCCGTGTTCTAATGTATTTTGACAAAAAGTTGTGTTTACTGAACCACTCGTCTCCTAGGAACCTCCTGGTGGAAGAACCATAGGATGGTTCAGAATTGTTCATGTGTTTGCGTTACCATGTTAACTTTTCCCTGAGAGGAAGTGTTAACATTGAGACTCTGGCCCCAGATTGGTATCTTCTGTGAAGATGGATACTGATGGATGACATTCAACATGGCCTTCTTTTCAAATGTTGGTTAAATGTAGTTGGTTAGCCCCAGACTTGGGCTATAGCAGAAGGCATAGGCCAGGGCAGTTACTGCTATGTATGTTTCAGACCTCGGTTCTCATTAAAGTATTTATTGGCAGAATCACTTTGGCTTTGTTTTCATTTACTTCTTTCTCCTTTGCCAGCTATTTAAGTTACATTCTCCAGAAACTGTTAAAGGTTACTATGAAATTGAGTCTGGACTCTTTAAGCGCATTTATGGGCATAGACAAAGTCCATCGTGTTTTCCCACTGTCACTTGTTGTAATGCTACTTACTTATAAACATTTGGTAAATGGTTCTTTTCTAAGCATGAATAAAGTGGCTCATTTAGAAGTTCCTACAGATAAAGTGTAAAAAGAGGCTTAAAATAGAACCTTGTATGCAAGGTTTAATTTTTCTTATAGGCAAAAACTTTTGGCTACTTTCTTGTACTAGAACAGTGCCTAGCACATTGTATGCATTCAAATATTTGTGGATGGAGCTAGATGGTATTGGTTATTATGCTAAATGAAATAAGTCAGTCAAAGACAATTATCATATGATCTCACTCATATGTGGAATTTAAGAAACACAACAGAGGATCATAGGGAAAGGGGGGAAAAATAAAGGTGAAATCATAGAGGGAGAGAAACCATAAGGAACTCTTAATCATAGGAAACATACTCATAGGTAGAATATAAGAAATGGCAGAGGACCATAGGGTAAGAGGGGGGAAAACTGAATGGGAAGTCATCGAGAGGGAGACAAGCCATGAGAGACTCTTAACTCTAGGAAACTGAGGGTTGTTGGAGGGGAGGTGGTAAGGAATGGGGTAATTGGGTGATGGGCATTAAAGAGGGTATGTGATAGGATGAGCACTGGGTGTTACATGCAACTGACAAATTACTGAACACTCCATCTGAGTCTAATGTACTATATGTTGGCTAACTGAATTTAAATAAAAAAAAATTAAAAAAATTTAAAAATCATAGGAAACAAACAGGGCTGCTGTAGAGGAGGGCTGCTGGATGGGGTAGCTGGGTAGTGGACATTGGGGAAGACGTGTGATGTTGTGAGCGCTGGGTATTATATAAGACTGCTGGATCGCTGAACTCGACCTCTGAAACTGGTAATGCACTGTATGTTAATTAATTAAATTTAAATTAAAAAATTAAAAAGTATTTGTGGAATGACTAGTTTAGCTCTTCATCTTTATCCATTCATTGATTCGTTCAACAAACATTTATTGTGTGTCCTAGTTGCTGGGAATATAAAAGTAAGTTAAGAGATAGTCTCTGTTTTCAAGCTCGAATTATAGGAGAAAGAGATATGTAAGTAGATAATTATAGGAGGTACTAAGTACTATGTGAAAGATGAACAAAGTGCTAGAAACAGAGAAGGGAGCAGCCAGTTACCTAGGGGATTGGCCTAAGGCTTCATAGCAGAGATGACATTTGAGGTAAATAGCAGATGTTTCCATGTGGATAAGGCAGGGAAGGACATTTCAGGTGGGGAAATAGGGGAAAGTTCAGTGTAGCTAAAATGTAGGGCAGTGGTTTTCAAATGCTGCATGAGGCAGAATCCTCTGGAGATCTTGTGAAAATGTAGATTTTTACATTTCATTGCCTGAGATCCTAACCTTATTTGGCGCAAAGGCATTTGCTTTCATCAAAAGTACTTGATACAGGTAGTCTTTGGACTACACTTTGGGAACTTGTACAGAACTGTGGGCTGGCATGAAATGAAACACGAATAGTGTGACCAAAAGGGTCAAATTATGAGGGATCTTTATATGCACTAGTAAAGAGTTTGACTTTTTTATCCTGGAGATGAAGGATAGGTAAAAGTTTAAAATAGGAGAATAATTTTTAGGAAGATAACCCTATTGTGGAGGGTAGCCTAGAGGGGAGCAGCCCAAAAAAGTTTAAGACCCACTGAAACTACTCCTTTTTATGTACAGATAGATAAAATATGGTCCACAAAAATGAAGACAATTTGTCCTAAGTCACATAACTGGATTGTGGCAGATTGAGACTAGCATAGTTCTCAGATTTCTTGTTTCATTCTACCACTCCATAGTGCTTTCTTAACTGTCAGTCTAAAACTACCTTTTTTGTGTGTGTGTATTATGGTTATTATTATAACACTACACCTAAATATGGAGGCCAAATTCTACTTATTCATCTGGGGTTATGTATCCAAGCATTACATTTTTTTAAATTTTTTATAAACATATATTTTTATCCCCAGGGGTACAGGTCTGTGAATCACCAGGTTTACACACTTCACAGCACTCACCAAAGCACATACCCTCCCCAATGTCCATAATCCCACCCCCTTCTCCCAAACCCCCTCCCCCCAGCAACCCTCAGTTTGTTTTGTGAGATTAAGAGTCACTTATGGTTTGTCTCCCTCCCAATCCCGTCTTGTTTCATTTATTCTTCTCCTACCCATTTAAGCCCCCATGTTGCATCACCACTTCCTCATATCAGGGAGATCATATGATAGTTGTCTTTCTCTGCTTGACTTATTTCGCTAAGCATGATACGCTCTAGTTCCATCCATGTTGTCGCAAATGGCAAGATTTCATTTCTTTTGATGGCTGCATAGTATTCCATTGTGTATATATACCACATCTTCTTGATTCATTCATCTGTTGATGGACATCTAGGTTCTTTCCATAGTTTGGCTATTGTGGACATTGCTGCTATAAACACCTCACACCAGTCAGAATGGCTAAAATAAACAAGTCAGGAAATGACAGATGCTGGCGAGGATGCGGAGAAAGGGGAACCCTCCTACACTGTTGGTGGGAATGCAAGCTGGTGCAGCCACTCTGGAAAACAGCATGGAGGTTCCTCAAAACGTTGAAAATAGAACTGCCCTGTGACCCAGCAATTGCACTACTGGGTGTTTACCCTAAAGATACAAACGTAGTGATCCAAAGGGGCACGTGCACCCAAATGTTTAAAACTACCTTTTTAAAAATAATTTTAATAGACTTTATTTTTAAGAGAAGTCTCAGGTTCACAGCAAAATTGTGTGGAAGGTACAGAGATTTCCTGTGTACCCTTACCCCTACACAATGCACAGCTTCCCCCCATTGAAATTCATCACCAGAGTGATTCATTTATTACAGTTAGTGAATCTACAATGCATGTTATTATCACCCCAAAACCATCATGTACATTAAGATTCACTCTTGGGGTTGTGCATTCTGTGGGTTTTGACAAACGTATGACATATTTCCACCATTATAGTATCATACAGAATCATTTCACTGCCCCAAAAGTCCTCTGTGCTCTGCCTATTCATCCTTCCCTCTCCCCTAACCCCTGTGGTCCACGGATCCTTTTATTATCTCTATGTTTTTGCCTTTTCCAGAGTGTCATACAGTTGGTATGTAGCCTTTTCAGATTGGCTTTTTCAGTCAGTAATATGCACTTAAGTTCTTGTCTTTTCATGGCTTGATAGTTCATTTTCTTTTTCTTTTCTTTTGGAGGTACCACAGTGTATTTATCCATTTACCTACTAAAACATGTCTTGGTTGCTTCCAAGTTTTGGCAATTATGAACAAAGCTGTTATAAATAAATATTCATGTGCAAGTTTTTGTGTGGATACAAGTTTCAGTCATTTGGGTAAAAACCAAGGAGTACAATTGCTGGATGGTATTATAAGAGTAAGTTTAGTTTTGTAAGAAACTGCCAAACTGTCTTCCAATAGTAGCTGTACTCTTTTGCATTCCCACCAACAATGAACGAGAGTTCCTCTTTCTCCACATCCTTGCCAGCTTTTGGTGGTGTCAGTGTTTTTGATTTTGACCATTTTTTATAGGTGTGTAGTGGTATCTCATTGTTGTTATTTTTTCCTCTGTCAATTGTCACTTCAAAAAGTTTTTAACTTTAATTTCAAGAGAGTTGACATATAGTGTTATATTAGTTTGGGGTGTACAATACAATAACTCAGCAATTCTATACATTGCTCATTACTCATATGATAAGTATACTCTTACTCCCCATCACCTAATCCACCCATTCTGCCACCTCCCCTCTGGTAACCATCAGTTTGTTCTCTTTAGTTAAGAGTCAGTTCCTTGGTTTGTCTCTTTGTTTTTTCTTTTGTTCATTTGTTTAGTTTCTTAAATTTCACGTATGAGTGGAATCATATGGTGTTTGTCTTTGACTGACTGATTTCGCTTGGCATTATACTTTCTAGCTCCGTCCATGTTGTTGCAAATGGCAAAATTTCATTCTTTTTTATGGCTGAATAATATTCCATTGTGTATATATACTTTTTAAGACTACCATACTAGTCAGATACTCTACTCATTCCCGAAAAGATGAGCAAAAAGGAAGCCATTTTTTCACAAGGGTATAGACTGAAAGGTATATTGGAAATTGGTTTTCTATTTACCTCAGCTTAAATGTTATTCCTGTGGGAAAACCTTACATTGATTTTCTCTCTACCAATCTAAATAACTTTCTTCTTTATAATTTCTTATATCACATATTTATAACTACATACTATTATTTGAGTTATTATTTAATATCAGCATCTCCCATTAGTCTATAAGCTCCATTAAAATAGGGATACTTTCCTTCTCTAGAAGGAAAGGAAAAGTGAATTGGTGGAAATCAGAGGGGGAGATGCAGCATGAGATTGTGGACTCTGAGAAACAAACTGAGGGTTTTGGAAGGGAGGGGAGTAGGGGGATGGGCAAGCCTGGTGGTGGGTATTAAGGAAGGCATGTATTGCATGGAGCACTGGGTGTGGTGCATAAACAATCCTGGAACACTGAAAAAAAACAAATAAAAAAAATAAATAGGGATTCTGCTGGTTTTGTTTACTGCTGTGTTCTCCATGCCTAGCACTGTTATATGTATTTAGTAAATATTTGTTAAATGAAAAAATGAATTTATCTGTATGAAAAGATCTGATAAAATGCCCAAAACATGGCAAAAATTAAACAAATACTGTGGGATTTAAATGGAATGAAATCAAGTTTTGAATTACTAGATAAGGATGGGATGATAAAGAGTAGGTTATTTTTTTAAGATTTTATTAGTTTGACAGAGATCACAAGTAGGCAGAGAGGCAGGCAGAGAGAGAGGAGGAAGCAGGCTCCCTGCTGAGCAGAGAGCCCGATGCTGCACTTGATCCCAGGACCCTGAGATCATGACCTGAGCCGAAGGCAGAGGCTTTAACCCACTGAGCCACCCAGGCGCCCCAAAGAGTAGGTTATTAAGGGTAAATAGAGGTGTTTGGGGAGGGAGATGCACCTAATCTTTTATTTATTATTGTTATTGTTATTTTATATAGTAAAGTGGGCTCCACTACCCAGTGGGGAGCCCAACGCAGGGCTGGAACTCATGACCCTGAGATCAAGACCTTAGCTGAGATCAAGGGTTGGATACTTAACCCACTGAGCCACCCAGGTGCCCTAATATACCTAATCTTTTTAAGTGATTATCTGCTCATTCATTAAACATATATCCCTGTTTCATAGAGCTTATTGTGTACAGAAGGGAGACATAACAGAAAGATTAATAAGTAAAATATATAGTTTATTGGATGGTGATAAATCATTTATAGAAAAATGACGCAAGGGAGGAGGAATATTGGGCAAAGTCACATACAGAGAAAGCCAAATTTAAGTCTATAGAGGGGGTGAGAAAAGGAGCCAATCTAGGGTTAAGGCAAATGCACAGGCTCTGAGGTGATAGTCTACAGAGAGTCTGATGACTCATGCAAGAAGTAATGGTGGCTTGGTGAGGGTAGCAACAGTGGAGGCTGTGAGAAGTGGTTGAAATTCATATATTTTGGAGAAGAGCAAATAATGACCCACTAGGGCATGGGACACGGGTTGTAAGAGAGAAAGTGAGCAGTGGTAAGGATTACTCCAAGGCCTGGGTCTCTAGAAGGGCAGTATTTTAAAAAAAAAAATATTTTATTTATTTATTTGACAGCATAAGCAGGGGGATGGAGAAGCAAGCTCCCTACTGAGCAGGACTCCAGTGCAGGACTCCAGCTTAGGGCCCTGGGATCATGACCTGAACCGAGGGCCGACACCCAACTGACTGAGCCACCCAGGCGCCCCTAGAAGGGCAGTATTGCCATGAAGACGGAGAAGGCTCTGGAAGAAACAGGTTGTTTTTGCTTTGGTCAGAAAAGTACTAATTTTGTCTTGTACATGTTAAATTTGAAGTGCCTACCAGATTTTTTAAAAAAGATTTTATTTATGTATTTGACAGAGATTACAAGTAGGCAGAGAGGCAGGTAGAGAGAGAGGGGGCGAAAGAAGGCTCCCTGCTGAGCAGAGAGCCCAATGCGGGGCTCGATCCCAGGACCCTGGGATCATGACCTGAGCCCAAGGCAGAGGCTTTAACCCACTGAGCCACCCAGGCGCCCCTGCCTACTAGATTTTAATACAGATGTGGAGTAGGCAGTGAGACATAGAATTGTGGAGTTCAGGGGAGAGGTATGGGCCAGGGAAGTACATTTGGAAATCATCAACATATAGATGGCGCTTTCATGATAATGAAATCACCAAGAGAGTGTCAGTAGCAAGAGAAGAGGTCCAAGAACTGAGCCTGGGCCCGTCTGGCATAAAACAGTTTGGGGAGGACATCACAGAGGACACTGGTGATGACTAACAACCAGTCTGAAGTATATTAAAAATAAACAATATTTTCATGGTAGAGAACAAGTAAAGGGGCAGGAAGGGCCAATTATTTTCATTGTAAAATTTGAAGAAAAAGAGTTTGCAGCTGATGATCTCTTTATCCAAATTACCAAAGCTTTAAAGATTGATGCCTTTATAGTAGCCATAATCTCAGGTAGGTGATTCAAATTAAAGAACTTGATTTGTTATTTTTATTTTAGGTGTATTATCCTATCCTATTCTTAGTCATGGATTAATGCAGTATCCGTTCAGTTAACAATATGATGAATAGAGTATTTTGACTGAAGACTGTAGTGAAACTATAATGAAACAGGCTACTACAGTAAGGGTGCCTCAGAGAGTTATTAAAGGTCTAACTGTTACTAAGAACATTTGAAGGGGATTATTTTACATGTATGAAGAATTCAGTGTTTCACAAAAATATTCACCATAGGCTTCCTTTAAGTAACAGCTCCCCATTGTATATTTGAATTGCCATTTTTGATTGAAAAATAACTTTTTAGGGATGTAACAGGTATGAAATAGACCCACCAGTGTCTTTTGAAGGTAGACTGATAAGGTAAATATTTCAGAGTTAGTGAGTACAAGGAAACAATCTTTAAAGGGACTAAGGACTGGATGAAAACCCTTTTTCAAAAAACAAAATAAGACAAACTCTTTGTACTGTCAGTTCAATTTATGTGTAAACCTGAAACTCTTCTTTTTTTTTTTAAAGATTTTATTGATTTATTTGACAGAGAGTGAGATCACAAGTAGGCAGAGAGGCAGGCAGAGACAGAGGGGGAAGCAGGCTCCCCGCTGAGCAGAGAGCCCGATGCGGGGCTCGATCCCAGGACCCTGAGATCATGACCTGAGCCAAAGACAGAGGCTTTAACCTACTGAGCCATCCAGGTGCCCCCCTGAAACTGTTCTAAAAAAACAAAGTCTTGGGGTGCCTGGGTGGCTCAGTAGGTTAAAACCTCTGCCTTCAGCTCTGGTCACGATCTCAGGGTCCTGGGATCGAGCCCCGCATCAGGTTTTCTGCTTGGCGGGGAACCTGCCTCCCCTACCCCTTTTTCCCTGCCTCTCTGCCTACTTGTGATTTCTGTCTGTCAAATAAATAAATAAAATCTTCTAAAAAAAAAAAAAACCAAAAACCAAAGCCACCTGAGTGGCTCAGTTGGTTAACTGTCTACCTTTGGCTCAGGTCATGATCCCTGGGATGGAGTCCTACGTCGCGCTCCCTGCTCAGCAGAGAGTCTGCTTCTCCTCCTTTCTCTGCTTTTCCCTTCCTGCTCATGGTCTCTCTCTCTCAAAATAAACAAATAAATAAATAGTCTTTAAAATCAATAAAAAACAAATTATTTTTTCAAAAATGCTAGAATGAAAGAGTGTAGCACAAAGATGAGCAGGCACCACTGATTTGAATGAGAAATAATGATTTTCCTAGATAAAAAGCCCAACATATCAAAAAGAATGCCAGACAATAACAGGAGTTGGCGAGGATGTGAAGAAATTGGAACCTCGTACATTGCAGGAGAGGTTATAAAATGGCATAGCCCTTTTGGAAGACAGTTGGGCACATCCTCAAGTTAGACATAGGTTACCATTAGACCCAGTAATTCTGTACCCAAAAGAATTGAAAACAGGGACTCAGATACATGTACATGTTCATTGCAGCATTATTCATAATCATGAAAAGATGGAAACAACCCAAACATCTATCAACTGATGAATGGATAAACAAAATGTGGTATATCCATACAATGGCATATTCAGCAGTAAAGAGGTGTATGAAGGGCTGACACATTGCTACAACATGACAGAACCTTGAAAACGTGTTAAATGCAGGAAGTCAGACACAAAACTCCACCTGTTGTATGATCCCAGTTTTATTTATTTTTAAAGATTTTATTTATTAGAGAGACAGAGCCCATGGGGGGGGGGATGGGGAGGAGCAGAGGGAGAGGGAGAAGCAGACTCCCCACTGAGCAGGGAACCCAATGCAGAGCTCAGTCCTCAGACCCGGGATCACAACCTGAGCCAAAGGCAGACGCTTAACCAACTGAGCTACTCCTGTACAATCCCAGTTTGGTTTTTTAAAATAATTTTTTAAATTTTTAAAATAAACATATAATGTATTATTAGCGCCAGGGGTACAGGTCTGTGAATCGCCAGGTTTACACACTTCACAGTACTCACCATAGCACATACCCTCCCCAATGTCCATAACCCCACCACCCTCTCCCTACCCTGCTCCCCCCCACTCCCCGCAACCCTCACTTTGTTTTGTGAGATTAAGAGTATCTTATGGTTTGTCTCCCTCCTGATCCCATCTTGTTTCATTTATTGTTTTCCTACGCCCCAAACTCCCCACGTTGCATCTCTACTTCTTCATATCGGGGACGATCCCAGTTTTAAATAGAATGTCCAGAATAGGCAAATTTATAAAGATAGAAAGTAAATTAGTGATTTCCTAGGGCTGGGAGAATTGGGGAGGATGACTAATGGGTACAAGGTTTCATTTTGGGATGCAATGATCTAATATTAGATTATGGTTGATGGTTGTACAACTCTAAGTATACTAGGAAACATTGAATTGTATGCTTTGAACAGGTGATCTTTATGGTATGTAAATTACATCTCAATAAAATTTTTAAAAACCTAGCATGTGGTTTAGCTTGATTAGGATGGCCAGTGAGGAATTTCCCCGAAGCTGTTTGGTAACAAAATAAAGTTTGATTCATATTAACTCCGGAGGATCACGTGGGTATCGTGGGTATTTTCCTTTAGAATGAGCAAATCCATTGTGTTACCAGCAACCTGAAGATCAAACCACTGACATTTCTGACCAGGAAACCCCAGGTTTGAAGAGAGAAAATGATGGGCAAAATCTGTAAGCTGTAAGATGAAAAACTTTCAAATTTTTTCCCTTTCTTTTGAGAGGCTAAAGCATGAGGCAACTCAGATGATAATAACTAATACTTATATGGCTTTTATTATGTCAGATACTGTTCTAAGTGTATCATGTTTATAAAACTGTTGACATTCTTTCAGACACTCCAGGAGGTAGATACATACTATTCTTATTTTTAGATGAGAAACAGAGGTACAGAAAGGTAGAATACTTTGTTCCTAGGAAATGACAGACCCAGGATCCTAACCTGGGCAGTCTGGCTCCTGAGCCCATGCTTGTAGTCACTATGCTAGAGGTGTACCGATTCAGCCTAGTCCAGGGTCACTTAAAGTTTATGGAAGGTGAACAGTAAAGAATATTGATTTCATTAATTCCCCTATCTTTATAGCACCCTGGGAGAATGAAGGTCAATAGGTTGTTGTGGTGGGTCACTCTTTGACACTTCATTGTAACACTGGCTTTAAATTATTTTCCTGGAGACCTGTAACTGCAATTATGTAATTTTCCTCTTATTCTCTACTTTCTACTTCCCTCTCTTATCTCTGTTGGCCTTTCTTCTCTACAACCTCCTTCCTTGTGAACCCACCCCTTCCGTCTCCAGTCTAAGCACAGTTCACCATACACACAGGAACATGTTTTTGTTGTACGTTGTACTGTTTAATGGAGAACTTGTAATTATTGATACAGATTTCACTAGTTTGGAATGGAACAGTTTGCACATGGGGCTAGATTTCTCACCCTCTCTTCTCTAATGCAAAAAAGTGTGGTGTTAGGCTTATAAACAGATTTATGGGAGGAATTATTAAACTTACTGAAAACCTGATTATAAATACTTATTTTCTATTTACTAAAGTATATCACTTAAGGGGTAATATTTTTTGCTAGCCCAGCCTCTTCAGGATATTGCATGTAAGTTAAAGTCATAAAATTGCTTTTTTAAAAAACAAATATCTTCTCATAGTAGCTACTCTGTATTAATTCCTGAGATTTCACTAGAGGATTTTTTTTCCTCTAATAACTTCCTCAGTGTCAGAATTCAGTTGTATTTTGGGCTGAGCCAAAGTCACTGTAAACACACTTTTTGCATCCTTGTCTTTCCTATTTATTTAGCAAATAAGAAAAACAATTTAATGCATCATTGCTTAAGATGACTAAGAGAGGGGCCCTTGGGTGGCTCAGTCACTTAAACATCTGCCTTTGGCTCACGTCATGATCCCAGGTTCCTGGGACCAAGACCTGCATTAGGCTCCCTGCTCAGCAGGGAGCCTGCTTCTCCCTCTCCCTCTGACACTCGCCCTGCTTGTGCTCTCTCTGTGTCAAATAAATAAAAATAAAACCTTAAAAAAATACTAAGGGACCTGGTAATCTTAAAGTGGTAGTTGGAATTTTGGATTATGAAATAATCCACACCTGAAATAACCTCATAGCCATTTGGATATAATTTCTTGGTTTAGTTTTCTTACTTCTTTAAAATTTTTGAGAGAGAGAGAACGAGCAAGCATGCGAGTAAAGGGGGTGGGAGGCAGAGGGAGAAGGAGAGAAAGACTCTCAAACAGGCTCCACACCCAGTGCAGAGCCCGATGCAAGGCTTGATCTCGTGACTACCAAAATGAAGAGTTGGGTACTCAATTGTCTGAGCCACCCAGGTGCCCCCCAGTTGTCTTACTTTTTAAACCACGTCCGAGATGACATGACACCAGTTTGCTTTTCTATAGCAAGTGCTTTAGTATTTGTTGAATGGCTCAGTGGGCAAATGTGCAAAAATATTATGAGTGGTAAAAGCACGGTGAACAGTTTTATAAGACAGTGTGGCATTTTATTGGGCCAATGATTGTTATCTCAGCATGTTTATCAGCTTTTTAATGCCTTAATGTCAACACAACCCAGACAGAAATGGAACTGAATAATGGATTTATTATAGTAAATAGGAAATATGATTCAATCGGATTTTTGGGCAACATGCACCAAATAAAAATAAACCTAAGCAAATAAAGAGACCCTCCTCAGGCTCTTGGTCTTACATGACTTTGGTCCTCTCCAGTGTGCTGGAGTAAATGGATCCTGCCTGCCCTATTGTGTAGGAGGCATTTTAAAGAACCAGGAAGTGCTTTGCGCATTAAAACAGACTCTGAGGGGCACCTGGGTGGCTCCGTGGGTTAAGCCGCTGCCTTCGGCTCAGGTCATGATCTCAGGGTCCTGGGATCGAGTCCCACATCGGGCTCTCTGCTCAGCGGGGAGCCTGCTTCCCTCTCTCTCTCTCTCTCTGCCTGCCTCTCTGCCTACTTGTGCTCTTTCTGTCAAATAAATAAATAAAATCTTAAAAAAAAAAAAAACAGACTCTGAGACCCTTAACAGCTGCATTGGTTGTTTCTAGGACTCCTCCTGAGAGGGCTCTTTGAGCCCAGCAGCTGATTATGGTCTCAACAGCTTGTAAATCCAGTGAACATATGGCTGGGTAGTAGCATGTTAAGCTCATGCACTTTACACTGCAGGGTTGATCCATTAGGTGGAGCACATCTTCCCTTTCAGCAACTCAGCAAAATTATGGCTTTAAGGCTTCAAGTGCATCACGACGGTTCTCCTGGCTCCATGTGATTATGTTTTCATATTCTCATGCCTACTTAGCGTTTTATGGTGTTGCACAAAGCAACTAACTCAGAAAATTTGAAGAGTGAAAGCACACTGAAATTGATACCTGGATACTACACAGTGTCATATTGCAGTTTAAGAGTTATTCTTCAACTGCTGTGTCCCGCTAGTCCAGATTTCTAAATGTGCAGATTAACTCTAGCAGTAGGACAGATCAATAAGCTTCTGTTTGTTAAAAAGAAGCAGCAACAACAGCAACTGGTTAACTCCCTGGTATAGTTTATGCCTTCAGGAAGCCATGTACGTTTATTTCTTTGAGATCTTCATATCAGTGTGGTCTTTTCATTCATGGCTCGCTCTTGACTTCTCTTAGCAAATATCCTAGGCAAACTTTACACTTTAAGAAGTGCCAGCAAAAATACGAATCAAAATTCTTATATATGTTTAGTGCTCCTTGACCTAGTAATACTTATTTGTAGGATTTATCCTAAGGAATTAAACAGATGTGTCAAAGCCTTGAACCACCAGTAAGGAGGAAGCCAGCTTCCCATCTTGTCCCCAAACCCAGTTGCTATTTGTGTTTTACATAGTTCCCAGTAACTCCTAACCCAACCCAAGAGAGTGCCTTATTGCTGGCATAAATGACACTTGCTGGGTGCTCAGCACTTCAGAGTGCATTGGAGTCCATCAGCCACTTGAAAGCCAAAAAGTTCTTTAGTTGTAGGAGCATAAAGCCTGCTGTGGTGAAGGCACATATGTCAAAGGTATTTATAGTGGTATTATAACAGTGAGATATTGGAAATAAATATACAACTATAGGGGAGTGGTTAGAATATTATATACTCATATGTTGAAATAACATGCAACCATTACTAGTCATGGTTTTTAAAAATTTAGTTTATTTATTTTAGAGAGAGTGAACATCAGGAGGGGCAAAGGGAGAGAAACTCCTCTCTGAGCTCAAAGAGGAACACGGGGCTCAATCTCAAGACTCTCAGATCTTGATCTGAGCTGAAACCACGAGTTGGGTGCTTAACTAACTGCGCCACCCAGGGGCTCCACAAGTCATGATGTTGAAGAAAAGTTAATTACATAGGAAAATTTGCACAATATAACATTAAGTGAAGAAAACACATAGAGAATAATGGTGATCATCTCTAGATGGAACAGTTATTGGTACCTTTATGATTTTCTGTATTTTCTAAAAATTTCTGAAATGAACGAAAATTATTTTTATAATCAAAAAGGAATAATGAACCTCATATATATACATATATTACATATCTCTGAAAGAAATCCCAGCAAAGCTGGGGCAGTTTTAGCACCTAGCTCTTAAAAAATGTTTGCGGAATAGGTAGACCGATGGACAGGTGAATGAATGAATAACATTGACACTTGCAGGTAACATTAACAAGTTTATGTGACTGTAAAAATAACAAATGAAGATTTGTTAATTAAAAGGAGAAGATTTCAGACCAGTTTGAAGGATGGCATAGGAGGTACTGAAGGAGTCACAAATTAAGCACGTGGCGGATGGAATTGTGGTCTGGCCTTGGGTCCATTGTTGCTCTTGTTGCCTAGCTATCAATACCATGTTTCCTCTTATTCTGTGTGTGCCCTTGAAATATATCTCCTGCCTGCTATTTTCATTGGTCTCTATTCAGTTTGGCCACTGACTGAGCAAGTGTGAATGAAATCAAAGTCATGAGTTCATTTTCCATTTGAATCAGTAAATGCTTTTCCATATGGGGAGAAGATATCCTAAGGCCAACTCTCAGAGATGGGCTTTTTAGACAAGTGGGAGCATTTGGTAGATCAGGGCAACCAGCCTATAACTCTTGTGAGACCACTCAAAATGCCCCTGAACAGAGGGTTGTGTGTTCTTATGTTCTTGAGAGTAGTACTCTGAAACAGGTGTGCTGTGCATAATGTCAGCTATCCAGGGAAGTAGTAGAAAATTTAGTCATATCACAGTTTTTATAACCAATTCACAAGCTCTTTATGGTAATTATAAATGAGACTGATTGACCTATATTCTGTCCTTCAAGGTTGTAATATCTTTTGGCTATTTTGATCAAATTGCTAAACAGGATCTGGTTTCTTTCCAAATCCACCAGGAGACAATATCAAATGCATGAATGAAATCTAAATGTTTCCTCCCCAACACATTCCTTTCTCTCTGCTGGAGCCTGTGTCAAAGAGCATTGCATAGCATTCTGTATCTCTGCTCTTGGTGGCTTATTAAATACTGTGTCCATAATAAGAGTTACTCTTAAACCCCAGTGTGTGATAATAGTGCCTTGTTTGTATCTGCTGTTTCTTGATCCTGCTCAGGTATTAAATTTGCTATTTGTCTTTTCAACCTGAGTCCTCTTTCATCACTCATTATCAAAAACATTTCAGGGTTAAGGAATTCAGTTTGGAGCCCAAGTGTCCTTGTCCTGGAGACCATAATATCTATAGATAGGACAGACTCCCTAAATTGGTCAGCTGAATATTTTATTCTCCAGGGTTTTTTTTATTCTTCAGGATTTTTAAGGATGAGGAAGAGAACATTCTCTAAGTACTAACTATCTGCTGTAGTTTAGGCATTTTCCCATACATTATCCAAGCTAATCCTTTCTAAAATCATATAAGGTAGGCATTATTACCCCGGTTTTGCAAATGAGGAAACTGTAACTTTGACAGTTTAAACAACTGAATCATAATTTCAACACTGGTCTATTGGACTTTAAAGCCTGTGAGTTTTCTACTCAGCATATTGCCTCCCAGGGACGGTTTCTTACACTGAACCTAACAACACAGCAGTCATCTAGCTTCCCCTCAGCTCCTGCCTTTCTCCTGTAACTAATTTCCATTCCACTTTGCTTGTGTTACCTTGGCAAAATCAGTCTTTTGCAGCAAGGCTAGGAAATTAAGCTTTGAACCACCAGTAAGGAGGAAGCCAGCTTCCCATCTTGTCCCCAAACCCAGTTGCTATTTGTGTTTTACATAGTTCCCAGTAACTCCTAACCCAACCCAAGAGAGTGCCTTATTGCTGGCATAAATGACATTTGCTGGGTGCTCAGCACTTCAGAGTGCATTGGAGTCCATCAGCCACTTGAAAGCCAAAAAGTTCATCAGTTGTAGGAGCATAAAGCCTGCTGTGGTGAAGGCACATATGATCCTCCTCTGGGCTGGAGTGGTAAACAGAGCAACTGCAAAAAAAAAATCTACCAAAGGAGAGTTGGTGTGTATTAGAATAGGTCAGCGAGCAACCGGCCATTTGTGCTGAAGACAGAGGGTGAAAATAGAAGGGAATTTTCCGGAATATGGAAATGGAAAGGAAGGATCATTAACCTCCAAACAACTGAGGGAAGCCAGGTGGGAGTTAATCCAAGACTGAAGGGGAATTAAAACCCAAGTGCAAGACATCGTGGTGTGGCGCCATCCTGCGGAGAGGAGGACGGCCAGATTTTGTGCTCGTTCCGAACATTGTAGTTTCAGATTTAAATGAAAAATGAATTTCTTGGGCCTCTTGACATTGACCTGTACACACTGACTTCAAATGCCTCCTCAGGCCATCAGTTTAGACATATCAAGGGGTTAACCTTCCAAGGTTATTTTGGCACCAAATCCCAGACAGATTTAATCCATTCTCTCTTGGTTTCTTCTTGTCTTCGGTTGTCCACTCAGCAGCTTTCTAGGAGATAATCTAGTTGAGGGCCTTAAGAGGCAAACTTTCTAGGAATCTACATGGAGACCAGGAGATTAAGAAGGGGTTACAGGGAAGCTCAGGGAGACTGACGATATTTCCCAGGTTTCTTCCCTACTCTGCTCTTGAATTGCTGCTGCTGGGGTTGCCCAGAGGGAGCCTGGACATAATTTCTGGCTGCCAACAGTCATTTTCTATACCCACAGAAAGCAGGAGGAGACACTGCTTCCTCAGCTGGTCTCCTGGGATATGTTGGAGGCATCCTCCTATGCCACTGAGTTTCTTAGAAAATGAGGATTTAAGAAGGTCAAGCTCAGAGGGAAAAATTGAGTCCGAGCTGTGGAGAGCTTAGCAGTGCCTTTCTTCGTCCTGACCCCTTTTGCCTCTTTTTTCCCTTTGAGTATCTCAGAATTGGTGGTTCAGTATTGTTATCAGCAAGTAAGAAGCCAACTGAGGGGAAGGGGTACCACAGTTACAAAAGTGGTGCATTGGGGGGGTAGTAGCAGAAATAACCACAAGATTGGCTATTTCTGAAGAAACAATGTTTTGAGCACCATGAATTGTAAAAGAAGAGTGCCTGTAGATTCTAATTCAGGTTCCTACATTTTAGGCAAACTTACCACCTAAAAAGTCTGATTCACATCAGGGAGGGCAGGACTTCTCACTTTATTATAATCAGTCACTATAGTAACCACCTTGTTTCTCTAGAACTGTGCTATCCGCTATGGTGTAGCTACTAGCCCTGTCACTACTGAGCTTTAGAAATCAGACTAGTTTGCTTGGAGATGTTCTGTAAAGGTAAAATACACATCAGATTCAGAGATTTAGCATGAAAAACACAGTGTAGTAATTTTATATCAATTACATATTGAAATATTTTAGATACATTGGGTTAAATGAAACATTAACATAAATTTTGCCTAGTTTTTTTCTTTACCTTTTTAACATATAGTTACTTGAACATTTAAAATTATATGACTTGCATGATATTTCTATAGGATAGTGCTGCTCTAGTGCATTCAAAACTAGGATTTGATTTTTTAACATCATTTCAGTAGTACATTTCTTTACGTAAGTATACCCGTACAGGAGAAACAGAGTCATTGCAAAAGAAAGATTGGGAGGAATAGAGATTTGCAGATGAGGAAATGGATTACAGAAAAGAGTCAGCACCCTACCTCAGTTCCTCTCAGTCTGGGGTGAGGGGTGGTCAGCGGCCTGAAGCAAGTACTCTCATTCCCCTAGCTCCATCTGATTTCCTAGCTGGGGTGCAGAGAGGCGAGGGAGCAGGCACTTAGGAAATTCCCTGCCCTTACCATCTTAGCCATCGAGATCTGAGTGGGAGATAATGGCAATAGGATAGGAATTTTCCCTGGGCCCCTTCGGACCACCATATCTGGCTGAGAGAAAAAGGAGACACGAGGCGAGCCCCTTCTTCACTCCCAGGGCCATCTGGTAGAGCTGCTGTCGCACCTCCTTCTGCCAATAGGCATAGATGAGTGGGTTGAGTAGGGAGTTGCCCACACCGAGCAGCCACAGGTACCGTTCTAGCACCAGGTAGAGGTAGCACTTCTGGCAGGCCACCTGCACAATGCCAGTGATAAGGAAGGGGGTCCAGGACAGAGTGAAGCTCCCAATGAGAACAGCCACAGTGCGGACAGCTTTGAAGTCGCTGGGATTCCGTGGAGGCCGGTATGCCCCGGTCATGGCTCCTGCGTGTTCCATCTTTCGGATCTGCTGGCTGTGCATGGAGGCAATCTTGAGCATGTCACAGTAGAAGAAGACAAAGAGGAGCAGGGCTGGGAAGAAGCCAACGCAGGAGAGGGTCAGCACAAAGCGTGGGTGAAACACAGCGAAGAAGCTGCAGGTACCGTGGTAGGTAGTCTGCCGGAATGTGAGGACTCCCAGTGGGAGGAAGCCAATGAAGCAAGACACCAACCACAGCCCGGCAAGGCAGGCCCCAGCCACGAACCCATTCATGATCTGGAAGTAGCGGAGGGGCTGCTTGATGGCAAGGTACCGGTCTAAGGCAATCAGCATGACCGTGAGGACAGAGGCAGCGGCGGAAGAAGTAACAAATGCCATCCGAAGGCTGCACAGGGTCTTCTGTGTGGGCTGAGCTGGGCTGGAGAGCTGGTCTGTGACTAGGCCAGAGATGGCCACACCAAGCAAGGTGTCAGCCACCGCCAGATTCAAGGTGAAGCAGAGACCGACACCATCATTCTTGTGGATCAGCAACAGTACGGCTGCGGCCACTAGCACATTGACAGCAATAATGAGGGAGGCGAGCACAGCAAGGATCACTCCAAATGGCAAAGATGACTCCATGTCTTCAAGTGGCAGGATTTCCACTTACCGGGGCATGCTGTCTCTCCAGCTCCAGTTCTCACGGGCTGGGGGAGGAAGAGCGTTGTTCAGAGCCACAGCTAAGCCCTGGCTGCCACTGGCCGTCCGCGCTGGCAGCTTGCCATCTGTGAGATCCTGCCAGTCCCTGCGAATCTCTCTCTTTCAGTCCTCAGCCTCTTGCCTCTCCCGCTGTCTGAAGGCAACAATCCCAGTGCGGACCTCCCCCTGGACCCTGAGCTAGTCCCTCCCCCTCCGACACCCGAGTTACTAGACAACTCCCAAGTACCTGGTGCATACTGTCTCCCCAGGCTCTCTCCCTTTGTTGATGCTTCAAGGACTTTTTTGGAGGGACTGGGTCACTCATCAGGTCTCCTGTCTGGCAGAAGATATGCTTGACTCTAAGCACACTTGTTCTTTCTCCATAGTTTGATATTAAACTTGCACTTCTTCATTTCCCAAGCCTCAAGGACCAGCTTAACAGCTAATCTCGGCTTAATGAAGCATTTACTTAATAACGAATTCTCAGCCACTACTATTACTGCTTTCAATCAAGCAGGGTGGCCATAAGCAGCTGAAGTGGGACGTGAGGGCAGGCAGGCAATTTCAGGGCCCAGCATGCTTTCAGGGGAGTTACCACACATTTAAGCTGTTTGTTTGTTTGTCTGTTTGTTTTAATCTTTTGTTTCCTAACACCCCGGATTCTAATTCTCTCAAATAGCGTGTGCTGTTCCCCTCTTTCTCATCCCTCAGAACTCAACTGATTCAGGAGGGCAGGAAAACAAAAGGAGAGAATTGCTAATAGTTTGTTATTCAGTTTATTATTTTTTTATTATGTTAGTTACCATACGTTATTCAGTTTAGAATAGATCCCGCTCCCTGTCTAAAGCTGCTCTCCGGGGATGCCTGGGTGGCTCATTCAATTAAACATCTGGCTTTGGCTTGGGTCATGATCCCAGAGTCCCGGGATGGGTTCCCGCTCATTGCGGAGCCTGCTTCTCCCTCCGCCTGCCACTGCCCCTGCTTGTGTGCTCTTACTCTCACTGACAAATAAATAAATAAAATCTTATTTTAAAAAGGCTGCTGTATGTTGTGTATACTCATTGAAGACATGTCTCTGATCACAAGTAGCGGCTGCCAGCCTTGCCCTTCTTGATCCTGTACACCCAGTGTCTGAGACATGAGAAGAAGAGGTGGGCTGCATTCTGGAAAGCATCTGTTCTCATGTTTGGTTGTGGAATTTTCCATTTTGCATTGTGGATAGCGTTAGGCTGCAGGGTGGCAGTGTTGCTGAAGCTAGTGAGATGTGCTTAGGCCTGGTGCTGTGTCGGTCACTCCTATTTTAGGTTGTATATCCATTTGTTCGGGTACATTAGAACTAACCTTTTGCCTGCCACTCTTGGATACCAAGAAGAGAGGGGTGGGGAGAAGAGTGGTTTGAAGTGTATTTACTCTGTTCAGGTGAGAGCACAAATGGGAAAGGTTAGTGTTTTAAGTGAGGGAGTGGAGAGCAAGGTACAGAGTTGGAGGCAAATATTATATTCCAGGATGTTTTGACAGTCTGAGAGGGCCTCTGACAGATGTCTCATCTACAAAGGAGCAGAAGGGCCATGGCATGGGGGCTCAGTATCCCAGCTGCAAGTCTGAGAACAGTTATTCTTTGGTAGCCTGCCACCGCCCCCCCACACTCCGTTTGGAAGCTGACTTTAGTTGCTTGGTACCTGGCCTGAAATTATGCTTGGATTGAAGGTTGTGCTCTTGTTTCTTTAGCACTTGAGTCCATGAATGGACGCAAGATGGTCCTTTTGAAGCCCATGCTCAAACTGTAGAGTGTGTCAGAATCCCATGAGGGGGGATGTGCACGTCTGTGCCCACATTCTTGGGCCTCATGTAGAGTTTTGGATTATTTATGGCTCGGGTGGGCCTGAGAATCTGGATTTCTTTTTAAAATTAACATATAATGTATTATTTGTTTCAGGGGCACAGGTCTGTGATTCATCAGTCTTACACAATTCACAGTGCTCACCACAGCACCCTCCCACCCCCCAACCCCTCCAGCAACCCTCAGTTCGTTTCTTGAAATTAAGATTCTCTTAGGGTTTGTTTCCCTCTCTGGTATCATCTTGTTTCATTTTTCCCTTCCTTCCCCTATGATCCTCTGTCTTGTTTCTCAGATTCCTCATATCAGTGAGATCATATAATAATTGTCTTTCTCTGATTGACTTATTTCACTCAGCGTAATACCCTCTAATTCCATCCATGTTGTTGCAAATGGCAAGATTTCAATTTTTTGATGGCTGCATAATATTCTATTGTGTATATATATACCAAATCTTCTTTATCCATTCATCTGTTGATGGATATCTAGACTCTTTCCATTGTTTGGCTCTTATGGACATTGCTGCTATAAACATCGGGATGCCCCTCTCCCTTTGGGCCACTACATTTGTATTGTTGGGGTAAATACCCAGTGGTACAATTTCTAGGTCGTAAGACTGCTCTATTTTCAACTTTTTGAGGAACCTCCCTACTGTTTTCCAGAGTGGCTGCACCAGCTTGCATTACCCCCAACAGTGTAGGAGAGTTCCCCTTTCTCCACATCCTCACCAATATCTGTCATTTTCTGACTGGTTCGTTTTAGCCATTCTGACTCAAGTGAGGTGGTATCTCATTGTGGTTTTGATTTGTAATTTTCTGATGCTGAGTAATATTGAGCATTTTTTCATGTGTCTGTTGGACATTTGGATGTCTTCTTTGCAGAAATGTCTGTTCATGTCTTCTGCTCATTTCTTGGTGGGATTGTTTGTTCTTTGGGTGTTGAGTTTGATAAGTTCTTTATAGACTTTGTATATTAGCCTTTTATCTAATACATCATTTGCAAATATCTTCTCCCATTCTCTTGGTTGTCTTTTGGTTTTGTTGACTGTTTCCTTGTTGTGCAACTTTTGATCTTGATGAAGTCCCAAGAGTTCATTTTTGTCCTTGCTTCCCTTGCCTTTGGCAATATGTCTAGGGATACAGTTGTGTTTTAATTTGTTTCCATGAATTTTAATTCTTCCTTAATTTCCTGGTTGACCCATTCATTCTTTAGTAGGATTCTCTTTAGCCTCCTAAATTTGAGTTCTTTCCAATTTTCCTCTTGTGATTGAGTTCTAGTTTCAAAACACTGTGATCCAAAAATGTGCAGGGAATGATCCCAATCTTTTGGTACCTGATTTGAAACCTGATTTGTGACCCAGGATGTGATCTATTCTGGAGAATGTTCCATGTGCACTAGAGAAGAATGTGTATTCTGTTCCTTTGGGATGGAATGTTCTGAATATATCTGTGATGTCCATCTCGTCCACTGTGTCATTTAAGGCTTTTATTTCCTTGTTGATCTTTTGCTTGGATGATCCGTCCATTTCAGTGAGGGGGGAGTTAATGTCCTCTACTATTATTGTATTATTGTTGATGTGTTTCTTTGATTTTGTTATTAACTGGTTTATATAATTGGCTGCTTCCATGTTAGGGGCATAGATATTTAAAATTGTTAGATCTTCTTGTTGGATAGACCCTTTAAGTATGATATAGTGTCCTTCCTCATTTCTTATTATAGTCTTTGGCTTAAAATCTAACTTGTCTGGTATAAGGATTGCCACTCCAGCTTTCTTTTGATGTCCGTTAGCATGGTAAATTGTTTTCCATCCCCTCATTTTAAATCTAGAGGTGTCTTTGGATCTAAAATGAGTGTCTGGCAGACAGTATATTGGTGGGTCTTGTTTTTTTTATCCAGTCTGATACCCTGTGTCTTTTGATTGGGGCATTTAGCCCATTTACATTCAGGATAACTATTGAAAGATATGAATTTAGTGCCTTTGTATTGTCTGTAAGGTGACTGTTCCTATATATTGTCTTGTTCCTTTCTGGTCTATGTCCTTGTAGGCTCTCTCTTTGCTTGGAGGACCCCTTTCAATATTTCCTGTAGGGCTGGTTTGCTGTTTATGAATTCTTTTAGTTTTTGTTTGTCCCGGAAGTTTTTTATTTTATCTCTCCTTCTATTTTCAGTGATAGCCTAGATGATATAGTATTCTTGGCTGCATATTTTCTCATTTAGTACTCTGAATATACCATGCCAGTCCTTTCTGGCCTACCAGGTCTTTATGAATAGGTCTGCTGCCAATCTAAAGTTTGTACTGTTGTAGGTTACAAACCTCTTGTCCCGAGCTGCTTTCAGGATTTTCTCTTTGTCTCTGAGACTTCTAAGTTTTACTATTAGATGATGGGTGTTGACCTCTTTTTATTTTGAGGGTGGTTCTCTGTGCCTCCAGGATCTTGATGCCTGTTTCCTTCCCCAAATTAGGCAAGTTCTCTGCTATAATTTGTTCCAATATACCTTCTGCCTCTCTCTCTCTTTTTTCTTCTTCTTCTGGGATCCCAATTATTCTAATTTTGTTTCATTTTATGGTATCACTTATCTCTTGAATTCTCCCTTCACAATCCAATAGTTGTTTACCTCTCTTTTTCTCAGCTTCTTTATTCGCCATCATTTGGTCTTCTGTATCACTAATTCTCTCTTCTACCTTATTTGTCCTAGCAATTAGAGCCTCCATTTTTTATTGCACCTCATTAATAGCCTTTTTGATTTTGACTTGGTTAGATTTAAGTTCTTTTATTTTTCCATAAAGGGATTCTTGAGTATCCTCTATGCGTTTTTCAAGCCCAGCTAGTATCTTTATAATCAGCATTCTGAACTCTAGTTCCAACATCTTACTAATGTCCATATTGATTAGGTCCCTGGCGGTCAGTACTGCCTTTTGTTCTTTTTTTTGAGGTGAGTTTTTTTTTTTTCATTTTGTCATTTTGTCATTTTGTCCAGAGAAGAATAGATGAATGAGAGGACAAAATGCTAAAAGTGTAACAATGACCCCAGAAAAATAGACACTAAACAAATCAGAAGAGATCTTAAACCAGGGAGAAAAGAAAGGGAAAAAAAAAGAATATGATCAGGCTGGTGAATAGAACAGAGCCACACATTAGATTTTGGGTGTTATTTTGGTCTGTTAGAAGAAACTGCCTCCCAAAATTTTAAAGAAAGAAACACACACACACACACACACACACACACACACACATAAAGGTAAATGGGATAGAATATGACTATAAAGATAGAAACTTAAAAAGATTTTATAAAAGGAACTGATGGGGCACCTGGGTGGCTCAGCAGGTTAAAGCCTCTCTCTGCCTTTGACTCAGGTCATGATCTCAGGGTCCTGGGATTGAGCCCTGCATTGGGCTCTCTGCTCAGCAGGGAGCCTGCTTCCTCCTCTCTCTCTGCCTGTCTCTCTGCCTGCTTGTGATCTCTGTCTGTCAAATAAATAAACAAAATCTTAAAAAGAAAAAGGAGTTGATAAGAAGTTGGCTGAAAAGAAAGAAAAAAATTAAAAGAAACAAACAAAAGAAATAAGCCATACACTAGATCATTAGATTTAAGGTATATTTTGGTCTGTTAGAAGAAACTGTATCCCAAAATTTTAAAGAAAGGAATACTTACATATGTACAAAAAATAGGGTTAAATACAATGAAGGGATAGACTATGACTGTAAAAATGAAAATTAAAAAAGATTTTTAAAAAGGTATTGAGAAGATAAGATGTTGGTTGAAAAAGGAAAGAAGAAAAAATCAAAAAAAGAAAAAAAGAAGGAGAATTTTAAAAATTAACTTTGAAAGACCAAAGAATCATTGGGAATAAGCCATGAATTCTATGTGTTTTATTCCCCTAGCACTGGAATTTTGCAGTTCTCATTGATCGGTAAACTTGGTCTTGGCTTGATGTTCTTGCTGATCTTCTGGGGAAGGGGGCCTGTTGTAGTAATTCTGAAATGTCTTTGCCTGAGGAGGAATTGCACTGCCCTTGCCAGGGTCCAGGCTAAGTAATCTGCTTGGGTTTGCTCTTAGTAGCTTTTGTTCCCTGAAAGCTTTCTGTACAGCTTTGGAGGATAAGAATGAAAATGGCAGCCTCCCAATATCTGGCCCTGGAGGAGCTGAGAAATGGGGGTCGCACCCCTTAGTGTACCCTCAGAAAAAAGCAGTCAATCACTCCCATCTCTATGGTCTCTGGCCGTACTCTGTGTTCACCCAGCCTGTGACTGAACATTTCTATCTCTGGCACATGGACCTATTTGGAGTCTCCAAACCCAGTAGATTCCTGCAGCATACTCCCACGTCACTCCTCCCAATAGAGGAAGGGGAGGCTCGTAGGATCCACCACTTTGAAGAATTGTGGCCCAACTGTACCATGGATCTCAGTTTATGGCAACCCTGAGCTGAGAGCGCACTCCTCATCTCTGTCTTTGCAGGCAGCTTTCCTGTTCTGACACTTTGGAGCTCTGCCACACTCAGGCACCCCCGGTCTTCCTGTGTCACTGAGGGTCCTGAGACCACACTATCCTAGTGGGGGTTCCGCCGCCCACTTAGCCACTGGAGTGATGTCCCTCTGTGGACCAAACTTCTAAAAGTTCTGATTTTGTGCTCTGCTGCTCTCTCATTTGCCAGAAGCCTGCTGATGGAGGCTCCTTCTCCCCACTGTCTATCTTCCCATATATTGCCTTGGGTTCACTTCTCCGCATGTCCTACTTTCCAGAAAGTGGTCGCTTTTCTGTTCCTAGAATTGCTATTTTCTTTGATCTCCTGTTGAGTTTGTAAGTGTTCAGGATGCTTTGATAACTATCAAGCTGAATTCCTGGGACCAGATGAAATTTAGGTCTCCTACTCCTCTGCCGTCTTGCTCCCAGTTTAAGAATCTGCATTTCTAACAAGCTCCCAGGTGATGTTGATGCTGATTCGGGGACCCCATTTGAGAATGACTGCTCTAGTGAAATGGTTCTTAATCTTAGCTGTGCTGTGGAATTACTTGGGGATTCTGAAAATATGGATGTTTGGGTCATATACCAAGAGCTTCTGATATCATTAGTTTGGGGTGTGACCTATGCATCTGGAGTTTAGAAATCTCCTCATGTGATTCTAATATTCAGCCAGTGATGAGAACTGCTGTTCAATGGTAGAAGCACAGGTGGCTGCAGTCAGGAAATCTGGGGGCCAGCCCAGTACTATCTCTGACTTTGCTTGGACAAATGACTTCACCTCTCTGACTTAGCACTGGCTTCCTTATGTGGTAACATGGGGACAATAATTCTGATGTCATAGCATTGCAGGGATGAAAATAGGAGGTAAGATGGATAAGTTGTAACTAATCTTGATACTCAACATGGGATTGAACTTACAACCCTGAGACCAAGAGTCCCATGCTCCACGGACTGAGCCAGCCTGGTACCCCTGAAGTATAATGGATATTAAAAGGCTTCATGAACTGTAAAATGTTACACACGTATCTTTATGGAGTGTCTTCTAGTCTCTTGCTAATCAAAGTGTGTTTCAGATCAGGAGCACTGGTATGACCTGTGAGCTTGGAGAAATGCAGAATCCTAGGCCCTGCCCAAGACCTACAGAAGCAGAGTCTGCCTTGGAGCAAGATCCCCAGGTGATCTGTGTACACATTCAACTTGTCCTTTCCTCCCTCCTACTTTCAAGTGCCTGGTTACATGAGTTAATTATTCTGCTTCACTGTCACAAACTTAGTGGCTTAAACCACATAAATATACTATCTTACCATTCTTGAGGTCAGAAGTCTGAAACAGGGCTTACAGGGCTCAAATCAAGGTGCTGGCAGGGCTGGATTCCTTTGGGAGGCTCCAGGGGAAAATAGTTTCCTTGCCTTGCCTTTTTCTGCTTTTAGAGGCTGCCTGCATGCCTTGGCCTATGGCACATCACTCCAACCTCTGTTTCCATAGTCACATCTCCTCTGATCCTCCTGCCTCCCTCTTTTAAGGAACCTTGTAATTGTATCGAGTCTACCTAGATAATCCATGATATCCTCCACGTGTCAAGATCCTTAACTCAGTCACATTTGCAAAGTGACTTTTGCTAGGTAAGGTAAAAAAATATTCACAGGTTCTGGGGATTAGGATATGTACCTATTTGGGGGAGCATTTTTCTGCCTACCACACCAGTCTTCTCTGCTGTTCATGTCTTCTCTATCCATCCCTGAAAGATGTTCTTCCTTTGCTCATGTCCTAGACATTTATTTGTTTTAGCTGTCAACACTCTCTTGTTTTCTGTCTTGTCCTCTCAGGCACCCACAAGCTGATTTAAACTAATCTCAGCAGCTTTGGAGAATAGTGAACTCCCTGCCATTGGAAGGATGCAAGCAGAGCCTGAATGCTCACCTGTCCGGAGGGCAATAGAGGGAATTCTCGTGGTGGTGCAAAACATCTGCAAAATGTTGTTATTCCCATTGAGCTGGCTTTCAGTCCCTATGCCACCTGTTTTTGAAGGGGCCCCTGGGAATCCCTACCCCCCTTAGCCCCCTAGCTTTCCCCACCTCTGTGTCCTCCTTGAGCTTTTCTGTCCCTTTTCTCACACGACCACATGGACTCAGCTATCTGTCCTATGGCTGTGCCCATGCCAGGGGATCAACACCACAGAGAACATGGTTCCTTCCGGGAAGCTCGGTGGTCAGTCCTCATGGTCCTGAGGCTGAGGGTTCTCAGAGTCTCCAGAGTGGAGCACTGACAAGGTAAACAAGCTGGGGTTGACAAAGGGGAGGAAGGGGAAGGATGAGAGGGCTTATTCTCTGGTCAAACTATCCCATAACCAATGAGTTAAATGGTCATAGTGGGTTATAGTGGGCTTTCACCAAGGGTGCAGCGGGGTGCTTCATCCACCCTGAGGGCATGGGACCGAGAACCAGAACCTTCACCCGGAGTGGCAGTGGAGGAGGAACCAGGCTTCAGGAGAGGCCGCCTTCAGAGCTGGGCCTCTGGGAGAGGAGCTCTAGGAAGATATCCAAAACAAGTCAAACCTGATTCCTTGTTGTGCGTAGACCAGCCATTTGCCTCTATGGTTTAGCTGCATCTAGCCCAAGGACAAAGGCAGCGGTGACATTTAATATCTCTTCATGAATGACCAGACTGGACCTCCATTGCTATTAGATATTATGCAGTGGTATGAAAAGAATAGGATAGACTTATGTGTCCTAACACAGACCTCCAACGCATATTGTTGATTGAAAATCAAGTCACACATCAGTATGTAGAATCTGGACCTACCTATGAAAATAAAACCCCACACCCCAGTTTTGTGTGTGTGAAAAAATGCATAGAAATCAGAATCAATGCACGTTAACAGAGAGGGAGTAACTGAGGAGGGGACAGGGGTTGGGGGTGATGTTCAGAGAGTGACTGTCACATTTACTTTGAATACTTCTGACTTGTTATATATTTTCACAGCGAGTACCTATTTATACAATTTCAAAAGGAAAAAAAAAACCTCCTCAACCTCCTCCCCATTCCAGCTCAGGAACCACTTTGCCAAGGCCCTTTGCAGACCGCACAAAAATGTATGTGGCACACACATACCTTTTATCTACGAATATATGTAGTTATGTATTTGCTTTTGCTCATATTGTTACTTGCCTGTGCTATAGCTGTAGAATGAGGTGTGTGTGTGTGTGTGTGTGTGTGTGTGCGCGCGCAGATTGGGAGAAATGGTATGGTAAAACAGGGTGGGAAAATCAGTATTTGAGGCTTTAGTCTCTTCTTAGAATGGGAGACACTTTGAGGAAACAGCCTTAGATTTCTCGGACTTCTGAGCCTCCTTATAGCAGTGATACCAGCTAACATTTATGGGGCCTTTATCTTTTTTAATATTTTATTTATTTATCTACAAGAGGGAGCAGGGGGGAAAGCAAAGGGAGAGAGACAAACAGGCTCTGCTCTCAGCACAGAGCCGGCTGCACGGCTCGATGCCACGACCCTGAGATCATGTCTGGAGCTGAAATCAAGAGTGAATTGGATGCTCAACTGACTGTGCCATCCAGGCACCCCTTATGGGGCCTTTAAATACTGAGTCTGTCCCAAATATACAATGTATTCTCCTTTTATCCTCACAAAACTTCTGTAAGGTAGGTACTAGTAATACCTTGATTTTACAGATGGGAAAACCAAGTCATGCAGAGGGTGACTTATTTGCCCAAGGCTGCACAGTTCATAAGCAGCAGGTGTTGAAAACAGGTCAGAAGCCTGTGTGGAACAGCCACCAAGAATTTGTCTTGGTTCTTATCATCCATAGAGACTACATGTTGTCCCCTTTTCTTGCAAGTTGGTGCCTCTGTGCCTTTGCCCATCTTATGACCTCTGGCCTTCAAGCTGACAAGTCTATGCTTTGGGTTTCTCCACTGGGGCTTGAGCTGATCTTAAGCAGAAGACCCTTCCCTCTTTATTGGTCAACAAAGTCCAGTGATTGTGGAAAATGAGGATTAATTTTTACCCTAAGCCCAATGAAATCTAGGACTCTGGACTCACATATACCTCTCCATTTATCTTCCCACTCCTGCTTTCTGTTCTTGCTAGTGCCTCTTTCATTTAGCACTTTATTATCTTTCTTCTTTAAAGATTTTATTTATTTATTTGAGAGAGAGAGCAAGCATGAGGGGGGTAGGGGCAGAGGGAGAGGAAGGAACAGACTCCCCACTGAGCAGGGAGACTGATGCGGGACTCCATCCCAGGACCCTGGGGATCATGACCTGAGCTGAAGGCAGATGCTTAACTGACTGAGCCGTCCAGGTGCCTCCACTGTGATGCTTTGATGTGAAACTGATTTTGGACTTCTGACCTTGAGAACTGTAAGATAATAAATTCATTTTTTATACTTTATTAATTTTTTTATTAACATATAATGTATTATTTGCCCCAGGAGTACAGGTGTGTGAATCATCAGGCTTACGCACTTCACAGCACTCACCATAGCACATGCCCTCCCCGATGTCCATCACCCAGCCGCCCTCTCTCTATCCTCCTCCCCCCCAGCAACCCTCAGTTTGTTTTGTCAGATAGAGTCTCCTATGGTTTGTCTCCCTCCCGATCCCATCTTGTTTCATTTTTTTCCCTCCCTGCCCTCCCCCAATCCTCACATTCATGATGTTTTAAGCAATAGGTTTGTGGTGATTTGTTATATATTGCTATATATTTGTTTTATAGAAAACTCATACATTGAACTAAAGGGTTAATATGAGGAGACAGTTTGAAAACTGAGTCCTGGCTATATTGCTGTTTGGCAGTGCCTGATGCCTGAAAGAGATTTGGTTGTGATATGATGAAGGTTTTTACTTATCAGGAAAGAGCATCTCAGGGCACCTGAGTGGCTCAGTGCATTAAAGCCTCTGCCTTCAGCTCAGGTCATGATCTCAGGGTCCTGGGATCAAGCCCTGCATCAGGCTCTCTGCTCAGCGGGAAGCCTGCTTCCTCCTCTCTCTCTCTGCCTGCCTCTCTGCCTACTTGTGATCTCTGTGTGTCAAATGAATGAATGAATGAATGAATGAAAGATCCTTCTAGGCATTTCTGGGTTGCTCTGATCTTGTTGCATTTTAGCTATGTCTTCATGCAGGCCAGAGGGGCACGGCAAGTACAGAGATGTTTTTATTCGCCACCCAGGGCTCAGAAGTTTCTTGCCGCTTTTATTTATTTATATTGTTGGGACTAGAGCGTGGAAAGCCTTCCCTCCCCCTGCAGATTAGGAGTTGGGTAATGAGGTACAAATAGTTTTGGTTCATTCCCATGGCTTATGCAGTGGGGGTGGGGTGAGGGGAGAAAGTATATATTCAATGAACATTTCTTGCGGGTTTTCATTGGAAGTCTTTATTGAAGGTTATTCAGGGTGAAAGACTGCACTCCAGGGGCCATTCTAGCGTGGTTTTATATTGCAGCCCTCTGACTCTCAGATGGCCATTTCCAGCTTCTTTCCAAGGAAGAACTGAGGGTAAGATTTGGGGGTTGCAGAAGGGGTGGAGGGATTGTAACAATGGCCGGGGGTATTTGGAATCTAAGGAGATTATTATTAATGTTAGTAATACCTTTAACACACACACTTTCTGTGCATGAACTCCTTTAATCCTCACAATATGCCCGTGAGGTGATATTATTACCAATGCGCATAGAAGTTAATCAAAGCTAATTAAACCCCCTCAAGTTCCATGGCTAGCATGTGATGGAACTGGGATTTGAACCCAGGCCTGCCAAGTCTCGGAGTTTGTATTTATCTTACCACGCCAGCTGGTCTCTCTAGAATTGTAATGTTGTCACACAAATGTAAGTTACTGACCAGAGGCAGAGTGAAAGCTTTATGGCATCACCCTATGGTTTGCAAACTTATGCCCAACCTCGTGACAGATGCCAGCATCCACTTTGCACAGGAGGAATGCAGCCAGCCTACTTCCAGTGTCACTGGGCCTTGAGCCAGGACACAGCCCTGTCCCGTGTCTCATCTTTGAGAGCTTTGCCTGCTTCTCAGTTTGTCCCTCTGATCACCCATCTGCTCTGGTCTCTACAAACATGCATCTCAGTTGTCTGGCTTCTTTGCCGCGTGGCCACCTACCCCTTTCCCTAATCTGTGGACTGTTTCCTACCCTCTGGATCAGTGTTTTATGGCACTCCTGCTAACTGGCTTCTTCTCCTTGGTCTCAATATGTCATCCTATGATGTAGCTCAACAACAGAACACCCTAGAAGAAGTCTACCTCAAAACAGTGAGAATCACTGAGAGGGGAGTAAAAGCTGATAATGCAAGGAATATTTTGGAGACTGTAGGGTAGGACACTCACTAGTCATTGGCTTGGAGATCAACCTGCTTCAGTGCCACTGTGATGATGTTTTAGGAACTCCTGCTCTAGGTAGGCTCCTATCATCCCTCAGAATTACTTTTGTATTCAGCTATAGTTCCTTAAGCCCACCTCTACTCCTCATCCCACCTGGCCTAATAACTCCCTTCAGTTCAGTTCTGCTCACATGGTCCTTAGGCCTGTAGGCCAACAGGGACTTAACGTCATGAATTTAGAGCAAATGTGATTTGTCATTATAGGTGGGATCCTATGGGAATCAGAGCCATCTACTGCCCCAGCAATTTCTTCTTTACTCTTTTCCTTCTTCCATGAAACTGGATTCTGTTTTTAAAGTCAGCTCATCATAACCCTTGGCCACTTCTGGATTTCATGTTGCTTGAGGTTTGGAAAGCCACTGCTTTGGCCTGGGCACTGGAGAAAAGTAGAACAACAACAAGCAAGTGATAAAAGGACATCTGCTATATATCTTCTAGAAGGCATGTTTACCCCGGAAGTGACTTGGCCTTACTTCCTCAAGAGTCTGGGTTTCTCTCTCTAGCTCATCTTAGATTATACCTAAGAGTCAGATGCTGGGAGCAAGCAGCTGTGCTGAGCCTTGGGGGGGCGGGTGGCGGGGGAGGCAGCAAGGCTGTGATGTGCTTCCAGTTGATCAATATCTGACTCACATAGCTCATGCCAGTTCTGCAACTGTTCTTGCTAAGCTTTGCAAACTGCTCTGAATTATGTGTGACAGTGTTCACAGATAATGCTTAAATGCTCGAACGCAGTGGTCCTTAGCTGTTGTTTTCTGAACCATGGAACCATGGAATCTGTTGGAAGCTATGGACCTTCTCCTTAAAAATATACATGTTCGTGTAACAAACACATCATACAAACAAATGCAGGGTCCTTATACACTCCATGAAGCTCATGTATGGATTCAGGTTAATACCCCCAGAAGAGATAGTAAGATGGTGTTAACAGAACCCATCATTTCTTATTCTCTGTTCCTCCAGGCAACCTATAATTAAGGATCAGACATTGCTTTGGACCAGATGAAATAAGTAGGCATAAACATCAAAAACTTATTTTTTTCTCTTTTAAAAATTTATTTATTTATTTATTTATTAAAGATTCTATTTATTTATTTGACAGAGAGAGCACAAGCAGTGGGAAAGGCTGAGGGAGAAGGAGAAGCAGGCTCCCCGCAGAGCAGAGGAAACCCCATGTGGGACTCGATCCCAGGACTCTGGGACCATGACCTGAGCCAAAGGCAGTGGCTTAACCAGCTGAGCCACCCAGGTGCCCCAACATTGAAAACTTAAAGGTGCTTCCACCGTGAGAACTTTTCTGCAGTGCTTGACCGCACTGGTCACCTTTTGCTCTCTTCTTGAATCCTACTTTCCCCAGCTGCTTCATCTTCATCTGTCCTCCTCACCCTTGGTCTCCATTGTTGGCTCCTTGGGTACTTTAGACTCAACAATTTGCCAACCAAATTCATCTGTTTTCTCCCACACCAGTCTTCCTCTCTGCCTTTCAACTGTCCCCTGCCTTGCTTCAGCTTTCGTTGACACTCTGCTTTCCACTCCCACTGACCCCCCAGCAGTCAGAATTAATTGATTCTTCTACTGGTTCCAATGACATTTCACTCACACCTTCATTTTGACCCTCATCCCTTTGTATTCTGTTTATTCACATATGCAACTATCTGGCAACTTTGTGAGCCGTTCAAAGGCAAGGATTAGGTCTTGTAGTCTTGTTTACTTTAGTATCCTCAGTATCCAGCCCAGCACCTGAGCTCTCATAAACATAGGATATGCCTTTCTGTTGGCGTCATGTGTGTTCTTTATGTTTTAAAATATATATATTTTTTAGCTTAAAAAAATACCAGCATGGGCCACCCTCTCCCTAGCTGCTTCCTGAGGCAAACCACCATCATCTCTTGCCTGAATTATTGCAAAGCTTCCTAGTCTCCCTGACTCTACCTACTCTCCTCCACCCGACAGTTTGCAGCCGAGGTCATTCTGCTAAAATGTAAGCCAGATCAGAATCCTTTGTTGGCCTCTCACCTCACATTGAGTCAAATCTAAAGTTGCTACTCAACGTGTCCCTGCCTGATCTCTTCCTCTTATCCCCACCTATCCTATGCACAGTGGCTAAGGATGCAGACATTAGAGCCATACCACATGGATTCAAATCCTGGGTCTACCATTAACCAGCTGTGTGACATCGGGCAAATGACTTGACCTCTCTGTGCTCCAATTTCCTCATCTGCAACATGGAATAATAGTATCTACCACATAGGATTGTTGTGAGAAGTAAATGTGTTAATATATGGAAAGTACCTAGAACAGTATCTGGTACATGGTGGGTACAGAATCAGATTTTGTTAAATAAACAAAAATCTGTCATTCTCTTGCTTGCTTGCTCCTCTCTAGCCACTTGGGCCTCTTTATTGTTTCCCAAACGCACTCCTGTCTCAGGACCTTTATACTTACTGTCTACTCTGCCTGAACATTCCTCTTCCACACACCCCTATGGCTTGCTCCCCATTTTCTTCCAGGTCTCTCTCTCCATGTCACCTTATAAGAGAGGACTTCTTTGACCCATCACCTTTTTAAAATAGCAAAACTTTGTCACTCTCTGTCCCTAACCCTTCATAGCACTTTTCAATGTTGGATGTGTATTTATATGTTTATTTTCCTTCTTCCCCAAGAATGTAAACTCCATGAGGAAAGGAACTCTCCTTGCCTTGTTTATTATTATAACCCTAGCACCTAGAACAGTGTTTAGCATGTAATAGTTGCTCAATAAATATTTGTTGAATGAATGAGAGACAAAAGTGAGAAAAAAAAGGTCATGATTCTCTGCCAAGATAACATGGCAATAAATAATCTAAGTGATCGGACACCTAGGTGGCTCAGTTGGTTAAGCATCTGCAATTAGCACAGGTCATGATTCCAGCGTCCTGGGATCAAGCCCTGTGTTGGGCTCTCTGCTCAGTAGGGAGCCTGCTTCTCCCTCTTCCTCTGCCTGTCGCTCCCCCTACTTGTGCTCTCTCTGTCAAATAAAATCTTTAAAAGAATAAGAATACAAAATGTAAGTGATATCTGGATAAAGGGAAGAAAATTCTAATAGTATAGAGAGGAAAAAAGGGAAAGTAAAAGCCTCTCTTTTCCTTTCCTCATCTGCTTCCCTAAAGGTGACCATAGCTTTCTGTGTTTTCAATTTCATTAACCAATAGTTGTACTGGTTGCTTGCTATGCGTGCAGAAAAGTGTTTGAGGTGCTGAGGGCTTAAAAAGGAAGAACCTTTATTTTTCAGGATCTTGTACTCTTTCTGGGGAGATAACATGAAAGAGTTGTGATGTGCTGCAGAGTTCAGAAGTGGGAACCACCTCTGTGGACTGATGAGGTCAGGGTATTTCCTGCTTGAGAGATGCCTGGATGGGAGTTTGGAGCTTGGGCAGGTTTCAGAGAGAGAAGAGCAGCCTAGGGTGGTGGGGATTTCCCATCAGGGTGTCTAGGTTGGATAATGAAAGGAGCCCCTGAGGAAATGGATAGAAGTGAAGCCTGGCTGAAGTTGAGGCTTTGTGTTGGGGAGCAGTGGGAGGAAAGACTGGAAAATAGGGGACAAGACAGTTCTACAAGTACCGAAAGACCTAGAAGGCATGTGGTAATGAAACAGAACTGTAGGGGCCCCTAGGTGGCTCAGTCAGTTAAGCATCTGCCTTCAGCTTATAGCATGATCCTGGGGCCTGGGTTTGAGGCTCACATCTGGCTCCCAGGTCAGTGGGGAGCCTGCTTCTCCTTCTACCCCTCCCCCGCCATTCATTTTCTGTCTCTCACTCTCTCTCTCTCAAATAAATAAATAAATTAAATTAAATTTAAAAAAAGAAACAGAATTGTTACTGGATGAGATGAATTTTATAGACATTCCAGTAGCACAATTATTAGGACTTGGTATTGGATAGATATCTTTGGGTAAGGAATAGGGAAGACTGAAATCTGAAACCCCTGTTTTGTACCTGGACAACCAGGAAAATCGTGATAGCATTACTTGAAATAGGGAAGTGAGGAGGGAAAGTTGTTTTGGGATGTGCTGTGGTGGGAAGTGAAGAGATGAAATTGGCTGGACATATTGCTTAGCCTTACCTTGAATGTGAGGATTGCCTTTGGCTTCCTTAGCATTGGCCAGATAATCTAGACCTGAGCTCTCCATACAGTGCCTGCTAGATCCATGTTACTGGTGGAGATCACTAATAGCAAACCTGGTCCTCCTCTCAGATACTAAAGTTCAAAGAGTTCCCTGGATCCTCATCCCCTTTCCACTTAGACTGGTGGAAATCTCTAGGCATCATCTTACCTACCAGTTCCTACCAATTGGAAGCACATTAATGGAGATGTCCCAGGTAACCTGGGATGGTTTTCAGTTCTCCCAGGTTCAGAATATCTCTGCTGAACCCACTAGCTAGATAGCAGTCTTCCCATGTCCTCCACCAGCCAACTAAACTGTCCTTCCCTTTGGTTGGTCTTAATCTCCTCTTTTGCTTCAGCATCCTGTTGAAACTTCCTGATGACCAAGACCCAGGTGTAGGCCTATTTCTCTTATTTTACAGTTGCCTGAAGAATCCAGCCAGATAATGCTTACTAGTTTACCACTTTGCAGTGTCTACTTCAATCCTACAGCTAAGCAACCTAAGATTCCCAGAAGCAGATAAAACCTGTATGCAATCTGTCACTGCTTAGTTTTCATTGCCAAGTTAATTCCACAAAGTTAATGAATAGCTGGGTTGGACTGGAAGAGGGGCAAAAACAGAATGACTGAAGAGAAACTGTCACTAGTGGGGAGTCTCCTGGTTTTCGGCAGGACATGGGTAGATGTTGAGTCATTGAGGGTACAGTAGTCCTCATCACCATCATTATCATCAAAGTACTTTATGAAGTGCCTAATTCCTGGGGCTCTGAGCTAGGCTTACACAGAGAACTACACAGCTCTGGAACTTCACTTTTAGACCATGCATGGTCTGATACCAGTTATTGATGATGACACATATACTATGGATTCATAACTTCAGTATGGCTTAAATCACACATTATATGCCACCATCTCTTCTCTATAGGAGATTTCCTGGTTATTTTAGGAGTGAAGTCTACCAAGCAAATATATCTTGTCTCCTCAATGATATTATTTAGTTCCCTTGGGCAGAGAACCTCACCTTACATTCCTGTCTGCAGACATGCCATACAGGACACATACAGATGCTCAGTAAGGACTGATTAAATCAACCAGACCTGATAGATAGAGTCAGAGTACCTCCTTTGAATCTCAGTTTCTTCCTCTGTAAAATGAGGAGGGTAATTGTATGTATAGATTCTATGAGGGTGGTTGTCAGGATGGAGGGCCAGTACATGTGACTTGCTTAGCACACAATCTAGCATCTGCTCAATTATTAGCTTTTTCACTATTTCTGCCTCCTGCTTAAGTAGGAGCGAGACAATGGAAAAGGGTGGGTGAGGGTAACAGCGCTTAACACAAATCTGGGTATTCAACGCAGCCTATGGAGGCACAATGGTCAGTGGCTTATGCATTTGAATTTGAGAAAGAAAAAGATTTACCCTCTCACATATCTTCTTATTCCTGAACAGGAATGCTTTGATGGGTGTGTGTGTGCGTGAGCAGTTGGCTGGGACTGAAGCCCGAGTAAGGATTTGCATCGAGAGCAAAGGCTGGGGCTAAAGTCGCCATAACGGGCATCCTTTTTCAGTCTTTATTCAGCAAACATTTATAGGTAGCCCAATCAATGCCAGGCGTAGTCCAGCCGCTGAGGGTCCTGTAATAAACCTGGCTGACACCCGTGCCTCCGCTTCACAGAGGGACGAACCGAGGGACTAGACAAAAACTCCCCGGGAGAGCAAAACCCGCGGAGAAAAGAAAATGCTTTCCCGCGCTAGTGCGTAGGAGCCACGCCCCGGCGCAGCCAAGCTCTTCCGGCGCGACGCGAGCTCCGCGGAGTCCAATGGGAGCGTGACGCTGGCGCCGCGCAGGCGCGGTGCAGACTCTCCCGGAAGTCCGTGTCTCGGTGCTGAGCGCGAACTTGAGAAGATGAAGTAAGGCCTCAGTTTACCTCTGAAGAAGTAGGGACGGGCCGCGGGAGGTGGCCCACCAGGACTTGGGTGGTAGAGCGTCTGCCGGGCCGAGGGGCAGGAGAGGTGCAGAGACTGGAAAATTAGTCCCTTAGTTTTGCTCTCCCTTACCTCTGGCCAGGCCGCTCTTAATGTCCGTTTTTCTGCCCGCCCCCCCCCCCCCCGCAGTCCTTTAACTAAAGTGAAGCTGATCAACGAGCTGAATGAGCGTGAGGTCCAGCTTGGGGTGGCAGATAAGGTGTCCTGGCACTCCGAGTACAAGGACAGCGCCTGGATCTTCCTGGGTGAGGTCCACATCTTTTCCCCGCGCTGCTCCTCTCCTGGCCTGCTTCCTAACCTTTCGGCATTCCCGCCTTTCATTCCTCCCAGCATTCATCACGCACTTTTATTTCTTTCTGCTGGCTGCCCCGTAAATCCGTTTTCCGTATCTCTTTTCTCTCCCATTTCTAGTTTGCTTCCCCTGTCACGTCAGTTTCCATGATAGTAACCCTTTGCCATTCACTGTGGTAACAGTCTTGACACTTGGTTTCTTGGTTTCAGAGACCATTGTTATACCGCGTCCTCCTATTACACATCTAGGGAAACTGGGGTGCAGGGAAGTTAATGGACTTCCTTAAGGCCACATGGCTAGTAAGTGGGACAGCCAGAACTATGGGATTCTAGAACTCATGGTCTTAGGTATGATCCTGTATGATTGCTAGTCCCCTGCCCTTTCCCCTTCCCTCAGAATTCATTTTTCTCATCTAATTAGCTCCTGCCTTCTGTCCATGGCCATATTGTTATATCTATATTCACTTTGTGTCACTTCCAGTAATATGACGGTTTGTTCAAAGAAGTTATTGCACCACATACTGTGCTAAGCACTTATATCCATTGTTTTATTTAATTCTTAAAACAGTTCTGTGAAGTAAATACTAAAGTCCCCATTTTATAGATGAGGAAGGAGAGAGTTGCAGGGGAATTTATGTCCTGTGAAATGCTGAAAGTTGTCTGTAAAGACAATTAAGAATTTTAAAATCCTTAGTCTATGTGAGGTGGGGTTAATATTTTCAGATTTAAACTGATTTTTAGATCTTAGCTGTGAATTTCTGGGTAAAGAGCAGGTGTGTTCGAGACATGTTTGTGGAAGCAGAGTTTTATTGCCAGAAACTATCTGCTTTGTCCCTAAGATTTTGGGTGTGAGGAGTATTTGGTTAGTGGTGACACCGACTTTTCCACAGTTAATCACTCCTTTTGCTGCACTAGTACTGCACTTTATATATGCTTCTGTCGTATCATCTGACTGAATTCTTTGAGAGCAGACTCTCTGGCTTACTCTTCTTTGCACCCGCCAGTGCTGGGCCTAGTGCATGGTATGCTTGTAGACACTTGGTAAATGTTAAATGTGGTTTTTTTCTTCTAGGAGGGCTTCCTTATGAACTGACTGAAGGGGACATCATCTGTGTGTTCTCGCAGTAAGTCCTTTTTCATTTCCTGCCTTCTAGGTCATCAGAGTATGTTTCCATAATGCATTTTGTGGCATCACACAAAATCCATTTATTTTATTCTAAGCTAACTGACCTCCCTGCATGGGGAGGGCTGGAGCTTCTCTTCTAGTCTAGATCAGCCCCAGGACATGGTTGTAGAACTCTTCCAATATGGGAAATCCAAGAAGTTGGATGATTTAGGAGGCTGTCTTGGGAATTCTGGTCTATTTTTACTGCTTTTTCAGTAAAGCTTGTTCAGCCTGGGCCTACACTGGAACAGACTGGAACTCACAGGGCTCCTTGGGCTCCTCGGGCTCCTGCAAACTAAGGGTAATCCAGGATCACAGGGCCCTCTGGCCTACATCTGTGTGGTGTTGTAGGATTAGGGCAAAGCACAGAGAAATGGGAGAAAAAGCAAAAAGCTTTAGTCAGTAGTTTGTTTTCTTAGTTTATAGATGAGTGTAAGGTTAATGAGCAGAGCCATTATCTCTTTACCTGGAAGCTGAGAATGACAGGCTGATGAGGAACAAGAATGACGAGGTGAACCTTATTTTCTTCGTTCTGCTGTGAGATGAAAGCAGCAGCATTGGGTGGGAGAGCATCTTGGCAGCTCGCACTAGTAGTTGCAGCTGGTAGGAGAGGGGCTAGGCACAACCCAGAGCTACACAGAATGGTTAGATAGTCCATAAGGCCAGAGGGGCCCTGAGGGCAGAGGACTGTTGTAGAAAAGTTGGACAGCATGTACAGGCAGATGACTGGGGTAGAAGGGTTTGGGGAAGCAAACAGCCAGCACACCATGGGAGAGACATTGCCGTGGCAGGGGATGGTTGGGCTGTCCAATAGGAAAAGGACCCTTACTGGTTGGGCAGCATGTGGGGGAGAGGGCCATGGGAAAGAAATTGGGCAGCACACATGAGAAGGCCATGGGAGAGGACCTCAGCAGCCCATACTGGCAAAGCACCCGGAAAGGGACAGAGGCTGTTTCCTCCTACTTTTGGGGAGCTGGAAGTTCACAGCAGGTGCAACCTGTAACTTCCACCCCTTATGATACCTCTGCCTGGTCCACCCTTCCATCTAGAGGGTGTTTTTGTCTTACTTGCATTGAGTGATGATCAGCTGGTGTGTTTGTCTATTTTGGCTGTACACATCGCTCTCCATGAAGATTGCCTTTGCCATTGGTAACAGTAGTTTTCAAAAAAAAATTTTCCGATTATCAAGGTAATGTATAATCATTATAGAACATTTGGAAAAAGGAAAAGCATGAAGAAGAAATTAGAATGTACTGTTAACATTTTAATAATTAGAAAAACTGTTAACATTTTGGTATATTTCTTTATCATTTTTTAAATGTTGGGCATTATTTGCTGTTATAAATAGTATTGCAGTATACATTGTAGTACATACATCCTTTGTATGCATTACTGATAGTTTCCATAGTGAAATTACTAGATCAGTATTAATTTACTAGCGTTAACATTTTTATTTTTTATTTTATTTTTTAAAAGATTTTATTTATTTGACAGATCACAAATAGGCAGAGGCAGGCAGAGAGAGAGGGGGGAAGCAGGTTCCCCGCCTAGCAGAGAGCCTGATGCGGGGCCCGATCCCAGGACCCTGGGATCATGACCTGAGCCGAAGGCAGCGGCTTTAACCCACTGAGCCACCCAGGCGCCCCTTGTTAGCATTTTTAAGATGTTTTAGAAGTATAGCCAAATGGCTCTCTGAGAAGGTTGTACCAGTTTCTATTCTCACTAGAATGTCCATTTTTCTGAATCCTAATTGGCAGCGGCTATTTAAAAAAATACATTTGTCATATGGTTTCTCATTATGAGTTTACTTTCCCTCTAATCATCAGTGAGGTAAAACATCTTTTATAGATTTACATGCCATTATTTCTCATTTATTTTAAGTTGTCTTTTCATATTCTTGCTTGTTTTCTTCTGTTGGTGTGTTCCTCATTTTCTTAGTGATTTTACAAAAGCTCTTAATGGTTTTAACTCTGTTATACCACTTGTCATGTATTGTGTTACTGTGGACTTACTTTACTTAATTTGACGTATTATACTACATTATCATCATTATTATTTCTTGATGTTCAGATTGGCATGATTTGGTCTGTAGGAGTCCTTTTCAATGAGTTCCTATATTATCTTTTCTTTTACTTTTTATTTTGAAATAATTTCAGGTTTAAAATAGGAAAGTTATAAAGTAGCATAAAGAATACCTGTTTCCCCTTCGCTTAGATTCCCCAGATATTGACATTTTACTACATTTGCCTTGTTGTTATTTCTCCCCATGTGTATCTGTTATTTTGTTCTGAACCATTTGAGAGTTAGTTGCAGACATGATGCCCATTTATCCCTAAATTCTTCAATATGTATTTCCCCCCACAACAAGGGCATTCTCTTGTTTAACCTCAGTATGGGGACCAAATTCAGGAAGTTAACACTGATACAATATTATTATCTAATCCACAGACTTTATTCAGCTTCACCAGTTGTCTTGATGATCTTCTTTATAGCGAAAGGAAAAAAAAACTGCTTTGTGGTCCTTTATCTACGATAAGAGTTGTAAAGATTTTCTCGAATTTTGTATTTGTCTTTTGACTTCGTTGTGATTTTTTTCTTGCTGTGCAAAATTAAAAAAAAATTCATTCATGTGTTTAAATTATATCGTAAAATTGATTTTTTTAGGGAGTGTACAGTCCTGTGAGCTTTAATACATGTATAGATTTGTGTAGTCACCCCCATAGTTAGGAAGAATAACAATTCCATCATCCCCAAAACTCCTTTGTGCTGACCCTGTATAGTCTCACACTCTAGTGTTTTATATGGTCAGATTTATCAGGGTTTTTTTTTATTGCTTCTGGATTTTGAGTCATAATTAGATAGTATATCTCCCCACCCGCCCATCTGTGTTCCCTTCTAGTACTTTTCATTTTTATGAATTTCATTTTATGAATTGAAGTATCTGATCCAATTTGAGTTATTCTGATGTATAGTATGAGACACAGATCCAGTTTCATGTTTTTTTTTTAGTAGCTCTCCAGTTGTCCCAACATTTATAAAAACATTCATATTTTCTCCCAGCAAATTGGGATGTCACCCTTATCATATTACTAATTTTTCTATATATACTTGAATCTCTTTCATGGCTTTCTGTTCTATTGGTCTGTCTGTCTCTTCATGTGCCAGTAGCACACTAGTTATTCATAGCATTTTAATATCTGGGAGAGTTACTCCTCAGTGTTCTTTTTTTAAAGATTTTCCATCTACTCTTACATGTTCATTTTTCCATGAGAACTTTAGAATCAATGGATCCAGCTCCAGGAAAGTGATACACAACTTGTACTACATTAAATTTCAATATTAACTTGGGGGAAGATGTTGCTGTCTTTATGATGTTGAGTCATCCTACCTAAAAACAAAGGATGTCTTTATATTTGTTTAAAACTATGTGTGTCTTTCAGTTTTAAAAAAAATTTTCTCTATATAGACTTTGTACATTGCTTGTTGTTAAGTTTATTTCTAAGTATTTTATCTTTTTTTGTTGCTAATACAAATGGGGTTTCTCTTTGTTTATATCTTCTGATTATTGTTTGTAAGAGAGTGATTTATTTTTTTTTAACTTTATATCCTGTTACCTTATGGAATTATTATACTGCTTGTTTTTGTCATCGAGTCTCTTGAGTTTTTTATACATATATAAATATATACATAAATAAATCTTCAAATAGAACGGAAAAGATTACTTTTTCATTTTTTACATTTGTTTTCTCCTAATTGCACTGGCCTGTACCTACAATATTAAACAGTGTTAAATAGCTCCTGTCCTTAGTTGAATCAGCCCCAATACGGGTCTCCCCCGCTATCTGAAGGTAGAGTGTTCCGTGAAAGCCTTCTAAGCTACAGTGGCATAAAGTAATGAAGCAGTTACCATATCATAAAACTGAAAATCCTCTTCAGCTTTCTTTTGGTTAGTGAAAACCGGTACTAATGTAGGTCTTTTGTAAAAGTGAAGGCATAAAGTGAACATTCAGGTAGTGGGGGAAACCTGTATTTTCTGTTAGGTAAGGTGCTACATAGCTGGCCGGGCTGTATGTATGTGAACATGTTATTAAGGATCCATCAATTCTTATTTTATTTCTATGACTTCTTTATGACTATTTTACTTTTTAGCTTATGAATCTTTCACTTACCTGGAATTTAACTCTGTATAAGGAGTAAGGTAGAACTTTTTTCTTTTTTCCATTACTTGTGCTTTTATCTTTATTAACTCCCATTGGCTTTCCTTCGATTTGTTTTCTTTTATATTCATTCTGCTTTTTTAACAGTAAAATTCCTAAAGGTCCCAGATTTTTCTGATTGTGATTTTAGCTGCATCCTGTAAGTTCGGTATATATTCTTCTCATTTTTGTTGTTTTTTAAGTAGTCTGCCATTGATTTTTTTTTCTTTATTTCGCTTTCATCCATTTGTTAGCTAGGTTTCAAGTTAGCTAGTAGCATATTTTTTTATTTAAAATATGATTTCCAACTGTATTACATTGTGATTGGAGAACATGTTCTGTTCTGTTTTTGGACATTATTGAGGTTTATTCTGTAACCAATTTTAATATATGTTTTGTGGATTCTTGAGAAGAAATTGTCGTGTTTTTGTAAGATTCAAATATATGTATCCAGTAGTTTGACATTAATATTTATTAACCACATAATTGTTACATTGTTATGTTTTTATATTTATGATATATAATTATATATTGATATTAATTCCTTTGACCTTATTTTTGTCAACTTTATGTGTTATAAACTTAAGTGGCATGTTAAAATATCTCATTACTTTTGTTATTAGTTTCTCCTTTTATTTTTAACAGGTTCTTTAATTAAATTTTTGACTTGTGAACTTATGCGTAAGGTTTCATGACATATCTTTGTAATATATTAGGACCCTTTTCAGTGTAAAAGAGCTCTCTTAGTCCCATTTAAATATTTTTTTGGCCTTGAATTCATCTTTGATCTTAATACTACCACCCATAATTTTTGTAATTGGGTGTTCCTGCTCTAATTTTAATTTTTAACCTTTTTATGTTATCTTGTTCTAGATGTGTCTCCTATACAGATTATATTATCTGAATTTTGTTTTGTCATTCAATCTGGAAGTTTTTGCATTTTAAATCAATAGTGTCTTACTCTTTTATAAAATAAATAGATATGGGGAGATTGTTAACATTAATCTGGTGCGGGACAAGAAGACTGGGAAATCCAAAGGATTCTGTTTCCTTTGCTATGAAGACCAGAGGAGCACAATTCTGGCTGTTGACAATTTTAATGGGATCAAGGTGAGTGTGTTGACTAAACAGGATTTGGCTGGACTTTTCCTGTATGTAAGGGTTCGGTTTAATTTCCCAGCTGATCGCCACAGGGACAAGGACAGTACTGGTCACCTGGGTGTGTTGAGAACGCTGCCGAGGCGTGGGGACGTACTGACCAGGAAATGATCCCAGGAAACAATTTCCCCAGCATACGACCCTGCTAACACTTGTTCCTTTTCCTCATACTCATCTTCCCAGGAGCATAGCTATCATGCCCCCCACTCCCAGCCAAGCCTCTGGCTTCACACCTTTCCATTCTCATACCCACTCTCCTCTCTGATGTGCTGGGCAACAAAAAGACCAGCAAATGCTGCTCTTCCGTGCTATGCTCTATTGGGATTTGGGGTTCTCATGGCTTCATGCTCTAAGACAGAGCTTTGTGGGTCTGTCCTATATCTCCACTGACTTCACATTACTGGGCCCTGGAAATTCTCTAGTTAAAAGTGTGACGACAGATTCTACAAAAGTAACTCGTTCTGAAGTTGTTTCTCCTCTGTTCCCTCTCCACCCCTGGCCTGAGAGAAGGTGATGGGCAGGCCAGGCCTGTCGGTGCTCTACCTGGTCCCTGTGCTTATTTAGGAAAAGCACTGCAGTTGTCATAGGTTGGGGGTTGACCTTTGACCCGGAGAGTTTGTCACTGATTGCACCAGAGTGGAACAGCTGGAGACTCTAGGACAGGGTAGAACAAGGTACTAGGCTTAATTTTTAAGAGAGCCAGCAGTCAAATGGAGTCACCATAAAAGGGAGGTTTTCAAAAATGTTTTCAAAAGGGGAATAGAAAAAATGACTGACTGCTCAGGCTTAAAGGTAAGAATAAAAATCTGCTCTTGTGTGGGAACAATAAAAGCCGGACTTGTAACATTTTGGATGATTTTGCCTATAGGTCTGTATCTGCCTGAAGTTTTTAAAGATTTTATTTATTTATTAGAGAGAGAGACAGAAGGAGCTGGGGGAGGGGCAGAGGGAGAGGGAGAAGCAGACCCCCTACTGAGCAGGGAGCCTGCTGTGGGGCTCGGGGATCATGACCTGAGCCTATGGCAGACACTCAGCTGACTGAGCCACCCAGGGGCTCTGCCTGAATGTTTTTTAAGTGAGGGAGGGGGTAATTTTTTGTTGTTCACCCAGAGAGTTCTGATTCACAGCAAAAATATCAGTGTGAGCCGTTGTTCCAGTATGGTGGGAGTAGAGCGAGGTGTGAGGGCTTAAGAAGAAAGATCTCTTTCCCTTCCCAGCTGTTGGTCTGCCTTGGCCTCATCCTAATTGCTGTATCAAGAAAACAGCTGCCTCACTGCACTTGATTTCAGGAATCCGTTCTAGCTGCCAGGCCACATCATGTTTTACTGTGAATTAATGTTACAGACTGCGGGTAATTCATTGTTTATGCACGTAAATTCTCAGTTTCCCCTTGGGGCAGTACTGCCCAGCCTTTTTTCACTTAACGGCACATGTAGAACATGAAGGTTATCGTGTGGCACACTGGGGTAGACTGTGAGGTACAAGACTGCCTGGTACAGGAGCCTCAGGGACTCCAGCTGCCCCAGGCCCCAGCTGGCTGCCCCAAGGGCTGAGGAAATTATTACCTAGGTCTGTGTGCTGTGACACACCAGTTGGGCAGGTCTGCTTTAGAGATTTCCCCAGCAACAGAATTAGCAGGAAGGTAAAGGGTGTGGTTCAAAGGCATGGCGTTCTGCAACTGGGTTCAAAGAGCTCAATGGGAGGGCCATCTCTGCTGAAGCATTGCCTGTCTGTCTTAGATCAAAGGACGAACTATCCGAGTGGATCATGTGTCTAACTATCGAGCTCCTAAGGACTCAGAAGAAACAGATGATGTGACCAAAGAGCTCCAGGAGAAGGGCTGTGGCGCTCGCACCCCCTCAGTGAGTTCAGCTGAGGGTTCTGAAGATGATAAACCCACAAAAAAACACAAAAAAGGTAAAGCGTTAAGACCCAAGAGAAGATTCTGGGTAGTCTTAGTGTTTGTTCTTCCCAGCGTTCACTGAGAGTTGATAATCAGCTCTTAAGTATGAAGGGAAAAGGGGTGGGAAATCTTACTTTAATTGGGAAAGGGGAAACACTAATATTACGGGCTGAATTCTGTCTCCTCAAATTCGTATGCTGAAGTGCTAATCGCTCAGTACCTCTGAATGTGACTGTATTTGGAGGCAGCATCTTTAAGACGGTAATTAAGGGTGAGAATTGCCTTATACAGCAACTTGACATATCAAGGGGGACAGCCATCCAAGTTGGCTTCTCAGAGACACTTTCTGGAAGTGTAGAGTGTGACTGCTTCACACGGGTGCCAACAGGCTTTCCTTTTGCACACCCTCACTCTCCTGCATCTTCCTCTTATTCGTTGTGCCCCTTTTCCCTCCAGACAAAAAGGAAAAAAAGAGAAGAAAGAAAGACAAAGAGAAGACTGACCGGGAGGTACTGGCAGAGCAGCCACCCTCCTCTTCACCACCCAGAAACCAGCTGGTAAAGGAAGAGGATGACCCTGACTCTACAAAGCACAGCAGCAAGAACTCAGAGAAGGGCCAGAAGTCAGAGCTCAGGGAGCTGCGAAAGCACCAGCCCAGCTCTCCCGAGGTCAGGGCGACCTGCCGCGGTGGCGCAGAGGACCGAGAGAGGGAGCTGAAGAAAGAGAAGGTGAAGCATGAACAGAAGTCCTCAATCAGGAAGGAAGAGCGAGAGGAAAAGAACAGAGATAGAGACAGAGTTCGAAGCTCAGACACATATTCCACATGGCCCAGTGGGCGTTCTGAGGGGCGGAGTCAGAGAAGTAGAAGTAGGAGCCGAGAGAGGTCGAGCAGGCACAAGAGGGCCCGGCACTCCCGGGACCGGGAGTGCTCTAACCCCAGTGACCGCAGGCACCACTGAAGCCGCGGCCTGTCCCGCTGCCCGACAGAACTGGAAATGAACGTGCGGTTTTAAGTGCGGTCATATTCAGTTAGGCTTTTACTGTTACTGGACGTAAACTCTCCGAGGCTGAATTCTTCCAATCCCTTGAGTACTAGAGTCACTGAGAGCTGTAGTTTTAACAGCCACAGAGCCGGAAGTTTTGAGTAAATTTCTTGTTCCTGGGAATTGGCTCAGTACTTACCAGACGAGGTATCCTAGATTGGGTTTCATAAATGTGTCCCTTGAATTTACGAGCCCTGTTCATGATGAAATTGCTAGGAAAGGGGGAAATACCAAGCAGTTCTAGAATTCTAGTCTTTGTGCTAGAGGTGTGGGTGACCTTTCCATGGGCAGGTACAGCCATAGCATAGAGAAGGGGGGTTTGACTAGGTCTGGACAACTTGATATGAATGCAGTAGTGATTCTTAACACCAGGCCACTCCCTCTGCACCCCACCCTCCTTTAAAAATTTTTTTTGAAATGTCTCTTTTTTTTTTAACATCCATGCACCTCCTTGCTATTTATTTATTTAATTTTGTCAAGGTGAAATTCACATAACATCAAATTAACCATTATAAAGGGAACAATTCAGTGGCATTTAGTACATTCATGGTGCACCAAACCGCCACCCCTGTGTCGTTCTAAAACCTTTCCACCACCCCAGAATGAAACCCTGTGCCCATGAAGCAGTAACTCTCCATTCTCTCCTCCTCACCCCTGTCGACTACCAATCTGCTTTCTGTTTCTGTGGAACTACCTATTTTGGACATTTTTATTTAAGTGGAATCATACAACTTATGGGCTTTTGTGTCTGGGGTCACTTGTGTGTTTTTGAGGTTCATCCATGTTGTAGTATGGGTCAGTACTTTGTTCCTTTTTATTTTTTTAAAGATTAAAAAAAATTATTTGTGAGAGAGAGCACAAGTAGGGGGAGTGGTAGGCAGAGGGAGAGGGAGAAGCAGGCTTCACGCTGAGCAAGAATCGATCCCATGATCCTGGGATCATGACCTGAGCTGAAGACAGACGCCTAATCAACTGAGCCACCCAGATGTCCCAATACTTTGTTCCTTTTTATGTCTGAATAATATCCCACTGTATGGATAGACCGCATTTTGTTTATCCATTCCTCAGTGGATGGTCATTTGGGTTTGTTTATGCCTTTTGGCTCGCCAGCTCCTTTTCCACGTTTGTGACATACCAGCCCACCCATGGGCCAAGTTTCCTTTTCAAGTAGCCGTCATTGCTGAGATAGGAATGTTTTGTCAGCTTATTGCATATCTCTCTGGTCTCCTTGGCAGTTTTTTTTCTCATCTGGAGAGTCTTGTCCTTTTATTTTATCAATCAGTCCCTTAGGAGTTAGGTAGGAATTCGTTCACAGGACCTTGGCACCACTGCTGAATCACTAAAATGGAGCTTCTGACCCTTCAGAACAAAGGAACAGAGCTTTAGTGAGCACATTAAATTAGTTGACCTCATATCTTAGTTTGAATCCAAGGTTAGATGTGTGAGAGATTATTTTTTAGGAGAAAATGCCCATGAAAGAAGATGGGAAAGGGGGTTGGGAGAGTCTGGGAAAGCAGTCAGACTCCGAGAGAGGACTAACCTTTGGAGAAGTGGGAAGGCAGGAAGGAAGGTTGGGGAGGAAAAGTCTCAGACCGCTGTGGAGTTCTGAGAATGTGTCAGCAAGACCAATGATACGGTGAGTCCTTGAGCCAAAGCCCCTGTCAGGAGGAGTCCCACTAGATCCGCCTGGGGAAGCAGGAGTCCTTGGTGTTGGGCCTTCATCAGCCGTGTGGCACTGTGTTTATGTGTCCATTGTGCTGGTTTTGTGGTAACCACGGACAAAGGACCTGGCTCAGTCATTTTGTCTGCTGGGCAGTTTAGTGCTTCTTCCATAGTGGATGCCCTGATGGCTGTTAGCATGGGATACAGAAATGTTCACACTCTGCCTCCTCCCGCATGTCAGTCCGCTGTCTTTACACCAGCCCTCCTTGTCTCTGATCTTCAGCCCCGGTCCTTCCAGTCTCCCGATGAGATGGCCAGGCCATTGGCCACTGCCCAGGAGTCTGTATATATCCAATGAATATTCTCACTTTAGGCCAGTTCTTTTACACCAAGTCAGTTGCACTTCTAGAGGTTCTGTCCATTGGAAAATTTCCTTTTCCACCCCCGAATGTGGCTGTAATGCAGATACCATTCCTCTTCGTTTTGTGCCCACATACTGAGCTGACCCACCTGGAAACTAAGCTCAAGCTGTTTTCTGCCTCAACTAGTCATGGAGGAACCCCCATTTGGCTATAGGTGCAAAGGTACAGGGGCTACCTTTTTCTGCATCTTTTAGGTTCTTAATGGTCGCACTGATCTACTGTCTCTCCTGAGATGTAATACTGTTTTGATTTATGTATTAGTTAGTGTTATACCAGGAAAACAACCAGTAGGTTATATGTATCCTGCTCTAAGCCAATTCCTAATGAGAAAGCATATAGGCATACCTCGTTTTATTGCTCTTTGCTTAATTTTGCTTCATAGATAACTGGTTTTTGTTGTTATTTTTTTCTTTTTCTTTCTTTCTTTTTTTTTAAACAAATTTAAGGGTTTGTGACAACGCTGTGTTGAATTAGTCTCAGTGTCATTTTTCCAATAGCATTTTCTCACTTTGTTTCTGTCAGATTTCAGTAATCGCAATATTTCAAAATTTTCATTATTATTACATTTGTTAGGGTGATCTGTGATTAGTGGTTATGATTCACCGAAGGCTTAGATGGTGGTTAGTATTTTTTAGCAATAAAGTATTTTTAAATTAAGGTATGCTCATTGTTTTTGTTTAACACATAATGCTGTTGCATACTTAATAGACTACAGTATAGTGTAAACAAGTTTTATATACACTGGGAAATGAAGAGATACAAGTGACTTGCTTTATTGTGGTCTGAAACTGAACCCCCCATAGCTCTGAGGTGTGCCTGTGTGTGTGTGTGTGTGTGTGTGTGCGTGTGCGTATGGCAAGGAATTGAATTACACAGTTATGGGAACTGGTTAGGCAAGTCTGAAATTTTATAGGGCAGACTGACAGGCTGAATGCTTTGGCAGGAGCTGAAACTGCAGTCCACAGGCAGAATTTCATCAGGAAAATCACAGTTTTGCTATTAAGTTCTTTGACTGACTAGGTAAGGCCCACCCTGATTATCAAGGATAATCTCCTTTACTTAAAATCAACCAGTGGTAGATGGTAATCACATCTATGAAATACTTCCATAGCACACCTAGATTGATGTTTGATTGACTACTTGGGTACTATAGCCTGAGCCAAGTTGACCCAGAAACGCAACCATCTCAATTTATTCTTGTCCCTGGTGGAGGGGATCTGTTTCAGAGGTTTGACTTTGCCCACTGTGACAGCTCTTGCCCTGCAGGCCCAGGATCCACGTGGGCATTACTCTCAAGTGCCAACTCAATTCTTCTTACACCCTTGAGGAGTAGGATATGACCACTAGGTAGTTCTGCAGGCCCCCTGTGAATCTTGTTTCAGGTCAGGACTGCAGTCATTACTCAGCCCTGAATTCCCCAGGGCTATGATCACGCTTCAGGTCTGTAGGTATAATGTCAGCTTCAATCTTGAGTCCATATTCCTCGAATGTCTGGCTATTCTTCCCCATGTATTTACATGGAAGTAAATGGCTCTAGTACTTGGTGGAGTGGGGCAGAATTCATTGTCCTTCCTTCTAGGGACCCAGCTACCTCTTCCAGGTCAGAAAACAGCTGAAGTCTGAAACTGAGCAAGGAATTAGGACTTTTTATTGGGGAAAACCTCCCTTAAACCCCTGTTCCTGCCCTGTTTTCCTTTCTCAGCTTGTAGATTTTGATACCCTTGCTGGCTGTCCCATCTGTGTTATTCATAGGGACACATCATCCATCTGCCATCTTCCTTGGCTGCCTCTCAGGCCTTGTGGTTTGTTTTAGTATTTGGGGCCTCCTGGCTTCTGGTGGGTAGCAGCTCCACCTGGTCTTTCTTTCTCCGGACCCTGATGGTCTCTTACTGCCATCCCTGGCCTACAGAGGGGGTCACCTTTGAATAGTGCTACCTGTGCCCCTTTTCCCACTGCCTTCCTGATGGCCTTGGTAAAGGAGGTGTCCTCTGCCTCCCGCCATGCCCCCCACCGCCGCCTACCACCATGGAATACTACCCTCTCATGGGGTTTTTGACCTCATGCAATCTATCCACTGCACCATGTCTGCTTCCCTCTGCCTTTCCATTCCTTCTGCTGTTGGTCAGGCCAGCTCAGGGGTTAAGACTTTGCTCAGTAGTAGCCATCACTTTCTCCAGGCCTTTAAGAACCAACCACCTTAGTAGAAACTTTGTACCCCCTGAGGATCGTTGCCGGGGGATTAAATCTGTATTCTGAGAATGTGTTCTCAAGTCTATGAATTTTTGCTTTTCAGCCCCCTTTTGATGTAGCGCCCTTGAAGTCCAACCTAGTGCTTCCTTGGCTCCTGTCAGTACCTGTCAGCTAATTCTTGCAGCTCTTTGGTGTATACTTTCTTCTCTTAGTTCGGCTAACAACTAATGCGGCCAGGTTATGCTGGGATTTACTCCTAGTTATGAGCTTTGTAACCAGGAGAGGGGCCAGGGACAGCTTCTTGGAGGGGGTGCGAGTTGCCTCATCGGAGCAGGCTCTGCGGCATCTTCCAGCCCAGAGGAGATGCTAGCTGTTAGGAGAGAAGAGTGGTCCCCTCTGCAAACTGAAGCCCAGGTGGGGGTCGCAGAGCCAACACCCTGAGGAGTGTCTGGCCAGATGTTCCCACTCCATGTCTCAGGATCCCAGGATTTTCCAACCACATGGAATCCTGTGGCCCTGACTTGCACAAAGCAGACGCGCCACATATTAAATATTGAGGATCCAATCTCCCTTGAGTTGGGCCTCTCCATTATGTTCTCTCTTGGTCTGCTCCTCCACTGCAGGAGAAAGGGGCTTTGTGACGTCCGCAGAAGCCCTCTGGCTCTCAAACTTGGTCTTTAGCCACTTATTAACTGTCTTTCATTTCCATTCCCTCGGCTACAGTGTGTCCAGTACAACTCCACAGTGTCCAGCCATCCCCACCGTCTCTCTAGGCCTTATTCTTCTCCCGTGTTTCGAAAATCTGAATCACCACATCTGCCAGGCCATTCGCCCAGGGTTCCCAGGTCATCTCCAGAGAAATCTTTAGTAGTTGGACTGCCGTCCCATGCCTGAGACTATCTGTGCCCAACACCTCCATCAGGACAGTGTCCGTCTTGTCCACCAGGCAATGCCTGGTGCTGTCCCCGACCCCATCTTATCACAGCCTGTTTTCTTGGACCACCACTGGTACCACTCATGCTAGATTGGGTTCTTCGAGGAGCAGGTGCCAAAATGGGATTAGGCACAGAAGAGGTTTTCTAGGGAAAATGCTTGTGAGAGAAAATGGGTGGGGGCCAGAGGAGTCCAGGAGAGCTGCCAAACAGACTAGATGCAGGTCTAAATCCTGTGGAGGAGAGCAGGAAGGACAGAGGGCTGCGTAGGAAAGATCTTGGAATGTGTGGTGCAGTTCTAAGAACATCTGGCAAAGCAAATGCGTCTGTTGGAAGAGGCAGGCTGCTGTGGGTCACAAGCATTCTTGCACATTCTTAGTGAGTGTTTTTAAAGCAAGGCTTATGGATCTCCTAATACTGAGCCATTTCTGTAGGGCAAGATGACCACAGTGTGACTGACTACTGTTCAACTGCGTGCTGCCCAGGGGAGGGGCACCGGTTGGTTTGCTCATTTCTCAAAAAGCCCCAGGCCCTTGAGTCCGGGCTCCTCAGCTGTCATGCAACCCACCTCGTGGGTGGCATCCACCCGAGCCCACTACATTGTCCTGTGGGACTTGGGACAGGGAAACTGGCAACACTATGCCAGTACTCCTGATGCTGTTTGCTGTGCTGTAATAAACTGTCTTCTTCTAACCCATTAAGTCTCATGTCTACTTTCCACACCTGTGATGTGGACAGGCCTAATCCTTGCTGTCCTTTGTGAGGCTGGAGGAGTTCTCTGGGAGCATCCCTGACTCCAAGTCGCCTGTGAAGGGAGTCCTGTGTCTCACAGGAATGGGCTGTCTTAATATCCCTGCCACATGCAGTCACTGACTGAGAGCAGCCTGTGGGAAGTCTGGCCTGGGTGGAAATGCAGGGCTAAGGGATTGCAGCAGCAGCAGCACCATTGGATTTCAGAGCTCAGCAGCTGTGGCTGTTCATCACTCATGCTCCTGGCAGTCAGAAATCTGAGAGGCACACATACACCCTGTACCAGGCCAAGCCTGAAAGACCCAGTTAGCAAATGGTTTCAGTGGATCATTGGGAACAGTGAATGTTTAACTGTTCCTTTCATGGATTCACTTCACAAGAGACAGTTGGAATTCATTGGTGGACAAATTTCCAGTGATCTCAAGGCTAAACAGCCACATTGAATGAAGTGCTGACTAAGGATGTTTTTTGGTTCTTGCCACAGCAGGATTTCTTTCATGGTGGCCTAATTACCACCCTAGTCCGTCTGTCCGTCCCTTTTTGCTTCCTCGAACCTATTGGGGCATGTACCTAATAAGTATCTATCTCAGCAGTTTATGGACTCATTGGGTCCTAAATTGGAGATAATCCTTATCTGGTACAGGACATCCCTTCTGTAAACATGTTTTGAAGCTCTTTGAAAGGAATAACCTGGTCATTGTCTAAGTGGGCTTCTAGTGAAGTGTAAAGTGCTCTGCTCTGTGCTGTTAGGACCAAAGAATAAAGTTAAATGTTTCCTGATGTCTTCTATTTTATCTGAAAATGTAAACTTAGAAGACATAATTTTGGGTGTGATTATTTGCACTAGAAGGGTTTAACCTAGCGTTCTTCCTTTACTAAATAAGTGGCTCCTGATTCCTGCAAGTGTTACTGGAAACTGCGTCATAAAATAGATAAGAGCAGGTCATAGTTTTCAGTAGGAAATAATCAACAATTACATTTACGATAAGCATTTGCTATTCTACAAATTAAGTATGACCAAGTATGTTATCAAAGATACATTGGTCCCTAGATAAATCATTAAAAATACTGAAGTGTTGTGCCATATCCTATAAAGGGGCAAAACCATACGACATAAGTTAATTGTTACTCTAAAGTAACATGTGAAAAAAAAGGTTTGAGTAAAGCATATGTGTATCATGCAGATATATGGCTGTTGTGATTACACACTTAATTTAAGGCTAGTGTACTTCCTACAATGAAGTTCAGTCAAAAATGTGACTACTTTTTGCCAGCTTAGGGTTGGTTTAGAAGAATACTTTGGGGATGATTGGAGATGACTTAGCTTCTTTAAAGAAAGCCATTTAAAAAGTCTGAACTGATGTTTTCCTTTTCATCATGCTTTGTAAGAACCTGAGGTATTAGATATCATTCCATTTGGCTCAAGTAGCTTAAAAAGTGATGTCAATGATGATTATGATGTTTCTTCAGGAGAAAGGCATTTATTAGCAAGTAGATAACAACAGCAAAAACCTTCACAATTATTAAAGTAAATCTCTTTTTTGGATTTTTTTAATTAGTATGCCAGATGAGTACCAAATCGTAAAGTATACTCTGGCTGTTGTCAGAGCGTACATCTTATTTTGCAGCTGGTTTTGCTTGTATTTCTATTTGTTTAGGTTGCCACTATCCTTATCGTTTTCAGTGGCTGAAATTGTTAATACACTGTCCAGTTCCTCCTGCTTGGATTGTTTTAATTTTGCATCATAATACTATTATGAACATTTTTATACAGAGTCCTTTTAAAATTTTTCTTTTTGTATTATTCCCTCGGACCACATTCCCCAGTGGGGAGTTACCAGATCCAAAAGTGCAGACAGAACCATAGCTTGCCTTATTGTTAGATTGCTTTCCAGAAAGAACAAATTTGTGGAATCATCAGCACTGCAGAGCTTAAATACAATTTTCCCACTACATTCTGGACAACACTGGATTCTATCATTTTTAAATTATTTTTATTATTTTTTTCTTCTCTGGAAGGTATATTGTGATAACTTCAGGTTATTCTAATCTGCATTTGCTTTCATTGCAAGTGAAGCTATGCATTTTTACTTTTAGTGCTTTCATCTATTTCTTTACATTTGGATGGTTCCATTTTCAAGAAGTGTAGCTACTAGCTCAAACATGCTTAGTGTATTTTGGCCAGCAGGCTTTGAATCACTATGGTAGGCATCTTTCCTTCCATTGTGGTTCTTTTTTTTTTTTTTTTTTTTTTTTAGATTTTATTTATTTATTTGACAGAGAGAAATCACAAGTAGTCGGAGAGGCAGGCAGAGAGAGAGAGGGAAGCAGGCTCCCTGCTGAGCAGAGAGCCCGATGCGGGACTCGATCCCAGGACCCTGAGATCATGACCTGGGCCGAAGGCAGCGGCTTAACCCACTGAGCCACCCAGGCGCCCCTCCATTGTGGTTCTTACCTTTTGACATTTAGTTCATCTGACAAAACAAAACAAAACATTGTTTAAAACGAGCGCCGACTTCATTTGAAGCAACCATAGAAACAGACCAAATCAGTGGCTCAAGGAAATAGTATCTGTCAAATCTCATGCTTTCATTCTCTATCTTTCCTTCCTTTCTCACCTCACTCCATTTCTTCCTTTCTCTGTTTTCTGCCTTTAGGAGGGATCCATTGGTAAAAGAGATTGCTCCTGGAGAGGAGAACCAGGTAGCAGCTAGAAGAACAGAGGTGAAGAGGCTTACTTTTCACTCAACCATTTGTACTTTTGACTTCCAAACTGGATTTATGTTACTTTACAAGTAAAGACAAATTAAATCCATATGTAAGGTCAGTATTTGTCATTATTGTGAACCATTAAAAAATGACTATAAAACTTAGGGTGCTGCATGTGATGAATTTCAGTATGTAGGGGCAGGATGAAGGCAGCCAATTTAGGGACAGGTGACATTTGTGCAGAACTGCCCGCCATTTTATTTGCAAAAGGACTGTAGGTACAACATAAAGGAAATTTACTTGCCTGGACATATTTCCCCAGGGAGTTTTGGATAAGGCTGAGAACTTCCTCTCACCTAACGTTTTGGATAAAGCTGGGGTATGAGAATGACTGGTTGAGTGATCCTCTTCCTGTTGACTGAGTGGATAGAGGGAAGCCAGAGTGGTGGTTTCAGTACCCGCGTGGGGTTTCTGTCTCATGGAAGTAGTTCCTAGCCAAGCACTGTATTTGAGGCGAGTTGGAAGGTACAGGTTCTGATTTGCTCTTTGTGATTCCTTGATTTTGGTGTTCTAGAAGGGGCCTATTCTTTATCAGTGGGGTTTTTTTTTTTTTTAAAGACTTTGTGTCAGAGCAGAAGCAGGGGGAACAGCAGGTAGAGGGAGAAGCAGGGAGCCCAATGTGGGGCTCAATCCCAGGACCCTGGGATCATGACCTGAGCTGAAGGCAGATACTTAACTGACTGAGCCATCCCAGCGTCACCATCAATGGAGTTTTGGCAAATGCAGAAGCACAGATAGGACTGGAAAGAATGAGCTCCCTCTGGTCACATCAATGGCTCATATGTTTTGAAGGGACCAGGAGGATGACTGGAGGCTTCAAAGCCCCTCTGAGGAGTCAGATCCTTGCACTGCCCTAGGTCTTTGGGGATAGACTTTGGAAATGAACTTTCAGGGAATTCTTCAACCTAATCTGAGTGGGAAAGTGCCCATGAGGCTATGCACTAACTAGACTGACACTATTCAGTGAAGGAGCCACTAGCTCCACATGGCTATTTAAATGGAGATAAAATGAAAAATTCAGTTCCTCACTCGTATTAGTGACTAGCCAGGAGCCATTTGGGGCTAGTGGGTACTGTACTGGAATGAAAATGTGGCCAGAGGGAGCGTGTGTGTGTGTGTGTGTGTGTGTGTGTGTGTGTTTGCCATTTCCATCATCATAGAAGATTCCATTGGACAACACTGAATTCAGGCATGGTGGCATCGTATGCAGCTCTGGGACCAGAGGTGAAAGCCTTCCTGGTGCTTTCCAGACCTACCTGATCCTACCCGCCCTTTGAGAATTGCCTCAATTCCAGCTCCTCCAGGAAACTCACACCGACCACTCTAGCTCACAACCGCAAGTCCCTTCTCTGAACCCCTAGAGCACACAAAATATGTGATGACTCACTCTTAACTGGTGTTACCGTTTTGCTTTTAAGTTAGTCTCTTCCCAGCAACGCTTCAGTGCCCTCAAAAGCAGAGACTGAATCCTGTTACCAGCTGAATCTCAATGGGAGGCAGAGTCCCTCTTTTTGTGCCAAATGCCTATCAGAAGCATTTATCAAACCCTTCTTTTCTCCAGCTGCCGTTGTGTACGTTCTTCGCTCTTATTTATTTATAAGAATTTAAAAGTATAAGAATCGGTGTGTAGGACACCATGTCATGTTTCAAAAACCATTTATTTTTTTGAGGAAGGTCAGCACCCTTATTGATGTTAGGTGCTGCAGACTCAGCTTCTGTCCTGGTGAGGGGGTGGTGGGGGTGAGGAAGATTTGGAAGCACTGGCATTAGATCTTGAAAACACTTTGGACAGAGCTGTTGATACCTTCTTCATCATTTCAGACCCGTGTTTGGAAGTGCTGGGCTTGCCAGCATCTGTGAACAAACCAAAAAGAGAACTGTGGTCATCTATTGGGCTTTCCAATTAAGACTGTGAGGCTGGGGTTGATGATTTAGGATTCAGAAAGAAACACTTATGGAAAAACGTTTGAGTTTTAAAGTGCTTTCACCGTCTTTTTTCAAAGTTTTTAATTTTCATTCCAGTGTAGTTAACACACAGTGGCATATGAGTTTCGGGGGTACAGTATAGTGATTCAACAATTCTGTACATTACTCAGCACTCATTATGATAACACACACTATTTTCTCCTTCTGTCCAGCCTGGGAAGGAAACCAGAGACATTCAGTGAGGTCGGATGCCTCATCTCAGAGGACCTTAGTGACTTTAGATGAGGACAGAAGGTGGCCAGGGTGGCACTAGAGTGCAGGCTCTGATGTGCTGTTCTGTACTCCCTGCTCCCTGATGCTTCTCGAGCCAGCTCAGCGGCACCTTCTCCCTCATGCCATCGATAGCTATCCAAAACAGCCTGAGGCACTGATTCCCCATGAACAGGTAACTGCCAGTTCTCAGCAGTGTGGGCATCCATTTCAGAATGTCCAGGTAAAAGCAGCAGTGCATTAAAATGTTATCATCTCTGACTCGCTTTGGGTAAATTTTCAGTTGACTGACCCCAAATGATCTGTTTGTTGTGTGAGCTATAAAGGACTTGTGGAGCCAATAAGAGTCTCCATTTGGACCCATTTTTTTTTTTCTGCACCACTTGTGCAAATCATATCATAGTTGATGTTAACAGAATGAGTACTGTATCTATAAGGACAGAAACGAGCATTTATCTGTGTTGCTGATCATGATGACAGGATGTCATGAAAAGACACAGGGCAATAAATCACATACTTTCTTGTTTCTAGTAAATGACAAAGTTCTCCTCTAGCTTTTGCAGTTACCTAGCTTTTAATCTTCTCCAGCAGTAGAAGCTTGGGAATCTTAACAATTGATGATTAAAAGTAAGGTAGGAGACAACAAATTTCCTCCCAAATAAGGGGGGGATAGTTTCGCTTTTCAAATTAAGAATGCAGTACTGGATCGTGCCAGTAGCTGACAAAATAAGAACCACCTAGAAATCAGGAAAAAGTAAAAATCTGCAGAGGTAAAGAGATACACCGTCTGAAAAAGCAAGCCAACGACTTTGAGTTACAGGACCGAGGCATGTGCTATAAGCATCCTGGGTGATCCCAAGGCAAATGAGCTGTCACTGACAACACCTTGGGACACTGCCCTGGGACATGGTGCATCACCAGGTGTATGTGAGAAAAGCACTTAGCAGAATGCCTGGTGTGTGGCTGAGACCTGATAAATGTTACTGCCAGGAACTGGCACCCCTTTGCTGGGAGGTTCAACTGGGAACTGTGTAACAACTCACAAACCACAATCTGTCTACACAGTAAGTAATATTGTTTCAACCCCACATTGGTGGCGGGGGAGGGTGCAAGGCAGGAGCCACTCACTGCAGGGGGGGTGAATATATTTAGAATGACATCATCGAGAGGTTTACTAGAAAATGATAAATACATTGTACCTGAAATGCCATCATTTGAAGAATACAGGCTGGCCAGAGCACTTTCACGTTGATAGAGGGTGATAAACTGCCAAGACAGAGGTGAAATACTAGCTTAAACCTCTGTCCTTTGTTGGACAGCAAACACTAGAAATGCCTAGAAACCCTCAAGGGACAAAGCACAACCATGTGGCCCTCGTACACCCCAGTGTTGGTACTCTGCAGTCTCAAAGAGTTATTCTCTGGGATTTGGGCTGTTTCTAGGCATAACTTCTCATGGTTTTTGCCACTTATGACACTCAGGATTGGCCCCAGACTTGGTCACGCTCTGCCCCTGTAGGATCATTTCAAGGGCCCAAGTGTCCCAGGTTGCAGAAAGTGCCAGCCATGCATTCCCCCTCCCTCCTGGGGCTTGGAATAAATGGCATGTTTTAGATCCTTCTCTGAGAGAAGATCATGATTGGTGGGTCTTTAGGGGAGAAGCGGGAAAAGGGATGTCCATTTCACTGCCTCAATCTCCCTTTAAACTTAACAGTTGTGAGGTGTGGAGCAAGTCCGTGACTAGTGTGCGGCTGCAGGAGCGTGGAGGTGGTGTGTGGTAAGGCAGGGAAAGGGCTCAGATGCTGGTTCTGCTCTATGGCCCTTTATCACCTGGGATGCAGAAGTGGCCTGACCCCAGAAGGGCACAAAACAGGCTGGGAGAGGTGGTCAGGCAGCAGGGTAGCCACTGCGTGGTGGTGGCAGTTATAAAGGAAGTGGCAAATCCATGCACCGAGGCATAAATGCATGCACGATGAGAGAAACTGTGTTTTGTATTGATGGTGTGAAGGGCAGAGTATTACTGTAGAAGTTTGACTCTAATTCTTCTAAGAAGATTCGAGGCAGTTTATGGAGTAAGTCATTGTGAAACAGGATCTGTAAAGGGATCAGCTGGGAAGGGGACAATCTAAAGAACTGGTTCGGAACACTAGCAGCACAAGAGAGCCAGCTGGATAAATATTAAAAATAGGCACGCTTTGGCCCCACGACAATTGAACAGGAACCCCTGAGGGGGGGGGGCGAGCGTTTATCTAAGTTGCCCAGAGGACTCTGATGTGCAGCCAGGCTGAGCGCGCTTGATAGAAAGGAAGGCGGGGGTGGGGAGTCGAGGGACAGATGCTTCTGAATGGCCTGACATGAGTAGGTTAAGTCAAGAGTTTGCCACGTTGGCCAGCCATTAAAATCACCTGGGCACCCTTTAGAGCTCCCAAGGCCCAGGCTGCAACCCAGACCAATCACAATCTCTGGGGCTGAGGCCTGGGGATCACTTTTTAAAAGTTTGCCAGATGATTTGAACGTGCAGCCAGGATCCAGAACCTCTGCTCTGTGTAGTAGTTCCCAGATATGGTATATATCCGACTAATGGGGAGAGGGCTAGGGAGCTCCCAACACAGACACTAGATTTGGCTCTGATGGTTAAGGCTTTTCTTTAAAAAAAAAAAAAAAAGGGTTTGTTGGACATCTACTATTATTTCAGTCCTGTGTTAGGTGCTGGGCATACAGTAATGAACAAAACAAAGCCCTTGCCATCACGAAGCTTATATTCAAGTGAATATAAAGTCTGCCAGAGAATGAGAGCAGGAATATTTGTCTGCTTTCTTGACTGCTGAATCTCCAGTGCCTGGCACATAGTAGGCACTTGATAAAAAATTATTCAGTGAATGAATGATTGACTGAAGAGTGATGTTAGTACTATGAAGAAAAATAAAGCAGGGTAAGGGAGGGTAGTGTGTGTGTTTCCATCTTACATAGGGTGGTCAGGGAAGGCCTCACAGAGATGGTGACTTTTGAGCAAAGACTGGAAGGAGAAGGGGAGGAAGACACACAGCCATCTGGGAATTGTGTGTCTCTGGCAAAGGATGAGCTAGTGCAAAGGCCCTGAGGTGAGAGCATGCTTCACATTTTAGGAGAGCGGTAAGGAGGCCAGTGAGGCTGGAGGAATGACAGTGAGTGGACAGAGCGGTAACAGAGTGACATATGGGTAAAGGGGGTTGGGAAGAGAGAGGATGGGCAGCTCATATAGGGCCTGAGGCTACGGTAAAAGCTTTGGCATTAAGGGAAACATGATGGCTTCTTTTTCTATGTCTGGCACTGAAGAGTGACTGTCCTCATGTGTACACTGACTAATGTTTACCTGGAGCTGAATGCAAGCAGGGATTTCTGTGCTACTCGATAAAGAATGCTGAATATCTTAATGGATCAGGCCTTTCTAATTTTACACTGGGAAAACAGTCAGCAAGTGAGAAGGACAATCAGCAAGAAGAATTACGATGAGCCAGGGAATCAGCTTAGCAATGGAAAAGCCTGTCAGCAGGCCTCCGGACAGGCCTCTCAGTGATGCTTGAGGGTCAAATAGACGTTAGTATTGCTAAGTGAGAAGTCTCTGGAAAACTGATGATGGATGTATGAGAGGGTGTATGTACACGCACACTGGGGAGCAGTTAGAGTAAACCTAGAGGAAAGCAAAAGTGATACAAAACAGAGCAGAGGTTCCAGGTGGATCTATGGCTTCAGCCATTATTGAAAACTTCCTAAGAGCACCCTAGGGAAGGGGAATTTCTTGGGATCACACTGAGGAGTCGGCCAGAATTTTGGAAAGCTGCCTATGAAGGGTCATTGCTCAGGAACATGGGGAAGTAGCTGGAATCAGCACTCCTTTCCCTCAAGCAGTGCCCCTTCCTCTTTGAAGCATCTTTTCTCCCTGCCCACCCCAGGTCCCTTGCCTGGGCCTACCTGGGAGTGCACTGTGACTCACTCCCGTTCAGCTTTTCTCTAGATGCTACAGGAACCAAACTGAGTGGCATTGCTCTAAGGTGCTAAGGGGGCTGTGGCTTACTTTGTGTATCTGCATAAAGACAATAATTTAACCCAAATGTGAGGATTTCGATGAAAAGATTTTCAGGCACCACGGGCTGGCCCCAGCTGGGAGAGCTTTGTGTGTGGAAGGTGTGGACAAGGGAATGCTTCCTGAGGCCCCTCAGCAAGACACACAAGCAGTCCCTTGTTTGCAGGGAGTCCCTTATTTCTGTCGGGGCTTCACTAGCTCACAATAAGGGGCCGGTGAAAAATATTTACCTTAATACTGCTTGCATTCTCCAGATCCGGATATTCAAAACTTTCTGTGGGCAAAATATAATATTGGAAAACAGTTATTTCAGAGGCATATACAAATTTTGGCACAAAAATTACCTCAATAGCTTTAGTAAAGAATTGCAGAAATTAGGCAAACAGAAAAAGCTGAAAAGAGGTGAGATCCCTAGAATTCTGGGTACAGGTCTTGGCTCTTTACTCCCAAACTGGGAAAGATGGTGCATGATGTGGTGGAAAGAGCACAAGCCAGAACATCAGGAAAGGCAGGCTTTGACCAGCTTATGGATCCCTGCACCACCGTTCAAACTCTGTGTGCTTCTTTGTTCATCATAAAGTGAGAAATGAGGCCAAGGGTGATTTCCGGGGATATAGTGGACAAAAACCCCTCCCCACATGGAGCTAAATGCTAGGGGAAGGAGACAGCCAACAAACAAATGAAAACATACAATCTCTCAGATAGGATAAATGCTGGGGAACAAGTTCAAGCAGGGCAAGAGGATAGGGAGTGCTGGGGTTGCAATTTCAAAGAAGGTGCTCAGAGGTGGCCGTACTTAGAAGATGACTGATATTTCAGCAAAGATCTGAAGGTGAGGAGGGAGCTCTGCAGATACCTGGCAGAAGAATGTTCTTTGGCAGCAACAACTGCAAAGGCTCTGAGAAAGGAGAATGCCTGGCGTGTCTGAGGGCATGTGTGGCTGCAGGGGAGTGATTGGGCGCGAACAGGAGTGAGGAGGAGTAAACAGGAGAGGTGGCCAGAGAGGCCGTGGGGAGGGAGAAATGCTGTCCAGACCATGTGGAGCTTTGCAAGCCATGGCCTTTACCCTGTGGGAGGTGGGAGGGAGGACTTATTTTTATCTAGATTTATTGTGTTTATGTTGCCCCCTGGCTCCCAAGTTAGAATGAGGGTAAGGACTTTTTCTCTCTTACTCATGGCTTTATCTCCAGAACTCTGAACATACCTAGCACAAAGAAAGTGCTCAGAGATTCTTTGTTGAATGTGATTGAGCCAACTGGACAGGTGCAATATTACTGAAGGATATAGGAACTAAGCATAATGTAGTGCAATGAAGTCGCCAAACTATGGAAAGAACCAAGATGCCCTTCAACGGACGAATGGATAAGGAAGATGTGGTCCATATACACTATGGAGTATTATGCCTCCATCAGAAAGGATGAATACCCAACTTTTGTAGCAACATGGACGGGACTGGAAGAGATTATGCTGAGTGAAATAAGTCAAGCAGAGAGAGTCAATTATCATATGGTTTCACTTATTTGTGGAGCATAACAAATAGCATGGAGGACATGGGGAGATAGAGAGGAGAAGGGAGTTGGGGGAAATTGGAAGGGGAGGTGAATCACGAGAGACTATGGACTCTGAAAAACAATCTGAGGGGTTTGAAGTGGCGGGGGGTGGGAGGTCGGGGTACCAGGTGGTGGGTATTATAGAGGGCACGGATTGCATGGAGCAGTGGGTGTGGTGCAAAAAATAATGAATACTGTTATGCTGAAAATAAAAAATAAAGTAAAAAAAAGAAAAATCATAAAAAAAGGTAAACTTGTTTGCTCATGTTAACTATTCCCCCAAAGTAGGTCAACCTATTAGAAAACTTAGTGTTAACTTCATGTTCCCTAATAGGAAAATTTGTCAGTGCAAACAACAAGGTCTCCTTTAAATAGTATCTAAGAAAAAAAAATCAATCCAACCTTCTGTTACTTTGGCACTTGGGTCTGAAGGACGATCATCCTCATCACTAAAAAAAGATAAAAGACATTTCATTTTCTATGTATTTAATATATGAAGGATGCTGGCTAAGTAAAAGAATAATCTGTCAAAATCATTATTCATATAGAAGTAAATCTAGAATGGTATGTCTTCGAGTTATCAAATCAAGTGAAAATGACTGCTACAGTGACTTTTATTTGGTTTTTATATACGCCCTCTTCTTTTCCAGTAGCACAAATAATTGAGAGTCACCTGCTTTACTACTTATGTATGTTATAGAAATCATGAAGGGAGAAAGGATTAATGGCGGGCCAGGGGTAGGTGTCCTAAAATGGCATCAGGCCAAAAAGAAACCTTAATTTCATTGTGCCAAGTGGAAAAGAATATAGTTCTAATCAGGTAGATTCTTCTCCTATACCCTAGTTTTCTCCTGATACAAAGTGCTATACCCTTCCCAGTTAGTGAATATTCTTCTAAACACTGGAACAATTTTAGGCACTTTTTAGAAAAAGGCTATTTTAGAAAAAGTATTAATCAGACTTCAAGTGTACATGTACTTTTCCCCCCTGTTTGTCTCCTATAAATACTGCAGAGCCCATCCTTTCTCTTACAGTCTTCCCCAGTTTGGAGGGTCTTGTCTAAAGCTCATCTACCCTTCAAGGCCCAACTCAAACTCCACTGCTTTTTAGAATTCTTCCCCGAATGCTCCAACTTACATAAGCCCTCCATTTTGGGGATCCCTGTGACAGAGCCACACTGTTGAGTGTGTAGGTACATAAGGACAGTAAGTAGGAAGCCCTTTAGGTGGGCCATTAGTGCAGGAACTACTGTTGACCCAGGGTCTGTCTCTTAGGTTCCAGAATCTAACACATTAAAGACTTGAACTATACTAACTAGACGACTATACTAGAAAGAAGGAAGTAGAGACCACATAAATAGGTGTGGGAGAGAACACGGAAAGGGGAGCCCCAAGAAGCAAGCACAGAGGAGGGCGAGGGGAAGGAGTGAGGGGAGTTTGAGGTGCGAGACACTGGCTTTCTCACATGGTTACTCGAGGGGCCCATGTTTCACACCAACATAATTGTCATTTTGGATTTCTATTTTCTTAGCCAACTCATATTGCTTTAATTGACCGTACCTAGAAAATGAGGGCAGATCCTCTTCATTGTATGAGGATGAACTCATAATTCTATGTAAGAAGTAATATGCTGGTTCAGTACTAGATTTCCTTCCTTCTCTCTGGAAAAGTACAAGTCAGATAATTATAAAAAGGAGATTTTGTAATAACAAGTAAAATATGCCATAATGTTTCCTTAGTTTTCCATATAGCCAGCACTTCTGATCAGGTACACTGTGTTTGCTCCTAAAATCTCACATGGCTTCCTAATAAATAGATCCTAATAAACAGATCTGAGTTTGTGTTGAGGCTATTGTCCTGGCGAGCCTCTGAATTTGCCAGAGTTGTATCTCTGTGTTGTCTTTTCTCTGGCTCACTGCAGTTTCTGGGTTAACCTGGAAATCACTGCAAACAGATAATTCAGAGGATTATCTCACCAGGGAATCTTAAATCATGTGTAACTTCCAAATGCATGTACAGTGCACTGTTTTTGGTGAGGCTAACCCAAGAGGAAGATAAGGCCAAATCAATCACTAGAATGATACAGAACCGGGAAAGGAGCTGTGTGTCAGAGTGATAGTTGGACTTATGGACTGAGGAATATTCAGCATACTTTGAATAACTTGCTATGTTTTAACAAGTTGGGTAAATAATTTTTGAGAAAAAATTTGGTTAAGGAACTTGCCCAAATGTCACATAGCTACTAAGTGGCAAAGCCAGAATTCAAACCCAGATAGGCTGAATTTGCATGAATCTTTTTTACTCTCCTCCAGCCCATCTTCTGGTCCTGCCTACTGGCATGGAGTTTCTGCAAACAAAACTTCCAGTGAATATTTTTAGGCTAGAGTACCAAAAAATTTAAATCTATGATTTTAAATAATTAGATTGCATTTCTCCTAAGTGGTTTCCTTTTTCTGTTTTTCTTGTCCTTCTAACTAACCTAGGACCCTTTCTGTGATCTATTTTTCTTCAATTTAGGCTTCTGACTTCATCCATTAATCATTTCCCTTTTATTGTAAATATCAGCAAAGTTGGGAGAGACTGCCCAGATTCAGTTTATGCACTCTTCTTCCTACCAAACGAAAATTACTTCAGCTAAGTTTGTGAAACTCTATACCTTCTCTATAGAAACCCGGTCATTGAGAGTCCCGTTTGTCACTTACACTTAGTTGTGTCTTTCTCTTCCAAAAGGAAGAATCTATGCCAGTCAAATATTTGGAGGTAGTCACATCAACATTAGAAACAGTTCGTTGTGTCTCCTCAGCTTCTGTCCATTGATTTGGTGATGCTTCAGTATCCAGTATAGTTACAGTGGATTTGCACTGACAACATTTTCCTAGTGACAAAAATTTTTTCAGATTTCTCTTGCTCTTCGGTGGCTTGGAAAAAGCCATTGTGTTCATAATGGGCTTTATGTCTTCTTTTACTTGATCGTCCAATGGTTCTTCTGGAAGTTCTCTCACAACGTCTTGTAAAACAACTTCATCTTCATCAGAAGTTAAGCCCTTTTCCGCTTTATTTTCTGAAACTTCTTGATTAATATCATGAGTTACCAAACGAATGATAAGATCTTTTTTGCTGTGGACATCTTTTAAAAGCTCCACTTTGGTGATGTCAGGCTTTATTAAGTTCTGAAATGAATTCCTACTAGCAGTCTGGAATTGAAGAGAAAATTATTAAAAACTACTGCCTCAGTGATTTTTCCTATGGTTCTATAGTAATAAAGCAATTTTCACTTGCTTTTCAATTTAGTAAAATTATCCTCAAATGCCACTTACTGGTAGAGTGGTGATATATATATATATATATATATATATATATATATATGTATATATTTGAGTAGTGATATATTTAAAGGGAAATATATATATATGTGTATATATATGTACATATATATATATATTTCCCTTTAAATATATCACTACTCAAATATATATATTATATACATATTATATATAATATATAATCTATATATGATCTCTATATATTATTATATATAAATATATACCTTATATATTATATTTAGTATAATATAATATAATATAATATGTGAAATGGTAGTAAATATGGTGGAATTGATATTCCAATCAACAGCTGATATTATCTACAAGCATCATGAACTTCTTTTCTGAATTTATGGTAAATAAAACTAAGGTGTACACTAAATGATACTATATTCATAAAATATATATATATATAAAATATAGTATAATATAATATTATATATATATTTGAGTAGTGATATATTTAAAGGAAAAAATAAATAAAAATCATAAGCAATATTTGCTCATTTCAGTAATCCTTTTTTTGCATTAAAGAATAATGTCATCCAGTCCAAAGAAGGGAACGCTAGTAAGTTTTGTTCTTTTGGTTCAAGTTTTATTTTTTACTTGTCAAGAAATGCAAAACGCACAAATACTGTAATTACATTCTGTTTTCATCATTTACCTGGAAAGTCCTGTGACAGACTTAGATAGGACATCTTTTTCTAAACTTCTTAGTGAGAGAACCAATCATAAGAGCAACCTAAATGTAGATATTTTCATGAACAAAAGACAAGGTATTGGCTGACCTGGATTTTAAAACATGATTGTGAAAGACCTTGCATGATCACCCTCCACACATTCTAACCCTTGAACATATTTTCCAAAGGCGGCTTCAAAGAGGACCTCTTCATTCCTCTTCACCTCCCTGGTCAAATGTCACTTTCCATTTTGCAATGGGAAAGACAGATCAAGGAAAAGATGGTCATAAATGACTTTTCCATTTCTGTAGCCTTTGATGATGCTGCAGAACCTTTACATTAATTTGGGTTATCAATCTTAGATCTCTGTAAAACTGCAAATCAGAGTTTCAGATAAATGCTGCCCTACAGTGGTAGCTCTTGTGCAAAACAAAATGAAAGAAGAAATCCTGTAAAAAACTGAAACATAATCAGTCTTGATGATCTGTGCTGGTGGAGGGAAATAGTGGTTCAAAAGCTCAAAGTCGCCCTGATGGCTCCAGGTTGTGTCACTGTAGGAGTCTTTGATAGGCATGTGTCTGGTGTGTTGGGAAGTTTTGGTAATTCAGAATAGCAAATGAAGCATTGCTTATGGATTCCTGACCGAAGACTAGCCTCGGAGTTGCCTGGGTTCCTTAAACTGGTCTCCTGTTCTTTCTGAAACCTCCATGCCTACACTGGGGATGGACGGCACCACTGTCCACCTCGCTGCCAAGATTCTGTCTGAACTGGGCTAGCTAGGTCCATTTGCTTTCCATGAGACAGCTTTTGCTTCCCTTGTGAGTAGCAGCAGTGGTTGCTTTGGATTAGCTATTCTCTTCCAACTTTCTGTGGGCTATAAAGAGATAGTTAACGTACTGATAAAGGATGTGAAAGAAGAAAGCAGGTAGCCAAAACTGACAGATGATTAAGAGGTAATGACTTAGAGGTAATTGTCTATAGTTTTGAGACATAGATCTTGTGCCCAAGGAATTACTTATATATAAATGAAAGCTACCAAGTAAATGATAATGTAATTTTGAGAACTGAGAGAGAAAAGAACATTTTAGAACTGGAAAGGATCTTCATCTGGTTCAAGAAACTAAGGACCAAGGGGACTCCATCAATGTCTCTGACAATCTGAGTATCTGAGACTAAAACAACAACAACAACAACAACAAAAACCTGTAATGTATTCACCAGCTCTGAGACTTAGTTCATTGGGCTGGAAAATAATGCTAAGGAAAATACAGTCCTGGGCTTACGCTCCAAGCCGGCTGCTTCTGTAGAATTTTGCTCACTTTGTAAATCACAGACGATATCCTGAGTGTGACTGCACGCCATCATCCTTGCAAGAGGCTCATTTATATGGAGGGACTTTGGTATTACATGAGAACGTGGGGCTGGATCAATGTAACAACTCCATCTCCTGGAAGGACCATCCCTAGGCCCTAGCGCCCTAAGATCTGTACACAGAACTACTTTTTCAATAGTTATATTGTACCAAGAACAGTGTTTTGGCAATTCAAGCCCCTTTAAAGTATTTTTAAAACCTAAATATAGGACTGCAGAAAAACTAGTTCATAAAAATAGAAATATGAAGACAGCTGGGTATAGAACAAGGGTAGCATAGGAAAGAAACTGGGTTCCTGGGGCGCCTGGGTGGCTCAGTGGGTTAAAGCCTCTGCCTTCAGCTCGGGTCATGATTCCAGGGTCGTGGGATCGAGCCCCGCATCGGGCTCTCTGCTCAGCGGGGAGCCTGCTTCCCCTCTCTCTCTGCCTGCCTCTCTGTCTACTTGTGATTTCTGTCTGTCAAATAAATGAATAAAATCTTTAAAAAAAAAAAAAAAAGAAACTGGGTTCCTCCTGAGTGTGTCAGAGTAGAGGGTTCTGTGAAAGTATTATGTAATGGAAGTGAAAGAAGAAGAAACAAATGAACTGTAAAGAGCCTGCAGTCTGATGTTTGTTGATGAACGTTGCTAAGTAAAACAATACTACTGTGGAGACTTAAGTCTGAGGATTTCCATCTTTAACAGGTTGACCTGTTGTTCTAATTGGCCCTTTTGGACCCATGTAATACTATGATAATGTATATGCATTTAAAAAGAACTGTAGAGATTATAAAAATTGCATTTCTTCTGGGTTGCCAAATGAGGACTACAGTTCCAATGAGTCCTGTTTGCCGGTAAGGGTATTTCCCTGTATTCCCATTCTTCAAGAAATGGAGGTTTGGTCTGACTGGCTAATGGAAAATAGCTTTCCACCTTTCCACCGAGCCACACTGCTGACGGGTGAGTCCCAGGAAGGCAGAGAAGTGGTTGAATCAGAGTGTCCCAGTTCTACTGGGCTGGGCAAGAGAACATTGACAATATTTTATAAATGCATTCCCACAGACCTGCCCAAAGAAGGAAATCGCAGGACAACCAGGTCTCAGTCACTACTCATCTCTTCTCACCACTGCGTTTAGCACTTACCTCTAATGGTTTCACATTCAGTCGTCCCACTTCATCCAACGAAATGCGCCTTTCTCGCTTTTGCTTTCCTGCCTCAGGTGTGCCCATTGAGTGACTCCTCCCGCTCGCTGACACTCTTCTCAGTGCCTCAATGCTGCGTCCGGTTCTAGTTAAACACTCCAACTGCAGTTTCTCAAGAGGTTGTGTTTTTATAGAAATGACTCCTAGGTGTTCTGCCACAATGTCTGGATCGATACTGATTGGTTGTTTCCCACGGTGAGGAATTATTTTAATTGGAAGTTCCTCTTCACTTAAATCTTGACCTAATTCTTTTTGCTCTAGCTCAGGCCCTCTTTTAACTGCATGGTCATGCACCTTTTCGACAATTCGACCAAGATCCAAATCGCCAAAGAGACCAGCCTCTGAATCTTTTGAGCTAATCATTTCGAATGGACAATTGGAAACTTTACTGATGAGTAAAGAAGCTACCTCTTTAGGGAAGACACTGTTTGTACCTTTCATGTCATAATAAAGTTCTTCATGAGTTCCAGATTGTTGTAGTACCTGATTATAAACAGACTCGACTATCTGAGAAATAATTTCTATACTTTCTGGACTTAAAAAGTTTTCTTCAGGATTAGCAGCTACAACACTAATGTTATTTCTGGCAATTTCAGCTGTCACAGATTTTGTCAATTGAGATGCAATTTTATTTACCTCAGACTTTGATAAATTTTTTGCATCTCTGCTTGAGGCACTTGGCAGCTTTACTAGTTTAGCCAAGAACAAGGCCAGCATTTCTTCTAAAAACCTAGCATCTAACACAGTCTCTTTTTTTGTTGAAGGCTTTTTCTTTGACTTAAGGTCATCAATGATCTTAACCACTTTTTCCATAATTTTGACAGCTTCCAGAACTAACTCTGATCTTGATGCTTCTTCTTCTACTTGAGGATGAAGTTCTGAATTGGAAATTTCCTTCACCATTAAAAATCCTATTATATCAGAAAGGACATTGCTTTTACTCATTAAATCCTTATACACTGAAATATGGGAGCCAGAATGCCTTAAAACACTGTTATAAACAGAAGTAACTACTTTTTCAATAGTTGTACTGTCTGCTAAAGATACAGTGGGTGATTCTTCGGCCTGTGGCACTACTATAATTGGACTTTTAGAGAGATAGTCTTGAAATGAACTTAAGATTTTTGAGATTATTGTTTGCATTTCAGCATGTAGAGAATTGTTTTGTTTCTTGCCCACTTTTGGAAACATAGATAAAAGCTTTGACAAAAAATTTACAGCAATTTCTTCTATTATGTGAAAAGGCAGTTTATAAACCTGTGATGGCTGAGACCGGGGAACTTCAGTGGTTTGGATAACATCTTTAAGGATATTTTCAACAACACTGTCAACTTCTGTACACTGATGTGGTGTTAGCTCTCCAGAAAAATAGTTCTGCAACTGGTTGCCAGCCACTTCCTGTACAACTAAATTAACTATGGTTTCTGAAAGGATTTTGCAACCACTGCTGACACAATTTTGTATGCTCTTTTGAGATCCAAATTGTGGTAAGAGATTATTATAAATAGTCTGAACCACTAATTGAATAATTTCATCATCATTAGGATGTAAGGATTCTACATACTGTATAATCATATCATTATCTTTGGAGATCTCTGTCATAATTGTACTTATTAACTTCATTTGAAGGAAATACAGTTCTGTGTACAAATGATCTTCAGATATTTCTGCTTTTGCGCTGGCTACTGTTGAGAAAATTTTTGATAGAAGAGAAGAAATTATACTTTCTAAAAATTCATAAGGTAGCATTATGGTATATGGTGATGATGTTTGACATTCTTTGCAGGCTGTTTGGACTACCTTGTGGACCTTTTTCATAACCTCCTTAGATTCTAGAGGCAAACATGCTGCCTCTGGAACCTCTTCATAAAGTAGCAAGTTTAGCTGATGCTGAAAAATTTCTTCTATGACAGTATTAGCTAGCTTTCTTGCTAAATTTCCACCATTACTATTTATGTCCTTATAAATGGAGTCTTGAGATCTATATTCCTGCAAAATACTGCATAGAGAGGAGTGAACAATCTTGTTGACTAACATTTTATCACTTGATGGTATGTTAGCCATAGAAGGTGCCTCATCAGAAGAATCTACCTTAGTTGCAGCTGCCATTTTTTTCTCACGAGGTGCTTTATTCACAGATGGTTCTTTTTGCCTGAGAGGTATGTTGGGAACTGATGAAACTCTATCTGCAGATGGGAGGAACTGACTTCCCTGACCTGGGTTCAGTACTTTAATTTGAGCATCTGAAAACTCCTTTAACAGGGAATCAATCAGTTTCATAGCTGTGTCATCGAGTGCAGTTTGATTTATATTTTTGGTTACATTCTGACATGTATCATCTGTGCCCAGTAAGGAATTAAAAACCAATTTGTTAACTATTTCAGAGAGAACATCTCCTAAAAAGTTAGCAGGAAAAATCCCATGATTATTTTCTGGTGGATGGTCTGGTTTACTAGGTTTACTTTTGATCTCTTTATCTTCACTTTTTTTATTCTCTTCCTCTTTTGCAGGAGCATTTTGTTTACCTGGATTTGTTGAGGTAGGTTGGGCTAAACCCTTGCCATCTGCTTGAGTTAAATATACCGCTTTATCACCTAGAGGAATTGGGGATTTTGAATCATCTTCTGGTTCTTGGAAAGGAGACATTTCTAAAACATTTCTGTAAATGCTTTCAGTGAAAATTTGGACCTGTTTAAGACACAAGGTCTGTTTGTCATCTGTAACTCCGTAAGCTGGAGAATCTCTCCTCTTCTCTTGGATCTTTCTATCTCTCACTTTGGATTTCAGAGATGGTAATTCAGAAGGTCTATCATCCTTTTCTAATGAACTCCCTCTTTTCTTGTCACTCTTCTTTTTATCCATTTTTAAAGCTGGTTCCAGCGCAACCTTCTTGGTTTTTGTATCATCAGTAGCTGATGAAAGATGTTGGTATACCTCATCACGTTGCCCTTTCTCCTCTTTTATACCCAGAGTGTGTTTCTTCTTGCTTTCCTTCTTTCTAGGTGTCATACTCAAATCTGGCCCTTGAGTATCTTCACTTTCCATATTAGTTGTTGGGAGAGTAGCTTTTGATGCCTTCTCATTCTCTTTTCCAATTGACCTTTCCTTTTTCTTTTCATCCCCTTTCTTTTTATCTGCCACACCTCCAACAAACCCTGATGCTAGGGTAGTCAATTCACCCTTCATAATGCTAGTTATAGTGGTACATATTGGCTCCTGGATGCTACCTGTCTTCATAGATGTCTTCTCCTTTTTGAAATTCTCTTTTCCATAATGTGCTCCTCTACCTATTTCTAAAGTGTTCATTATGTCTTTCAGGCCTGAGGTTAGAGGAGTAAGTGTAGGTAATTGTTCTAGGGAAGAAACTGGGTTCTCCCTCAAGCTTCTATTTATTTTTGTAAAGGTATTATATGGTAGGTGTTGAACTTTTTGGATGATGTTATCCACATTTAGAAATGAAAAGAAGGTGGAAGACCAGTCTCCTGAAAAAAGTGGTTGAATCTTGAAAGCAGAGATTGCCTTTTTGGCTAAAGCAGCTATCATCTCTATAACAATGTTACTGCTATCATCTTTCTGAACATTGTAAGATCCATACATTTCTATGACCTCATCGTACACAGAGTCAGATATTTTACTGACTGTCTCTTTATCTATTGGTGGAAAAGAAAACATTTTTCCAGAATTTGCTAGGACTTTAATTTTACTTTTCCTAAATTCGCCTATCAGGCCATTTGCAAATTTTACAGCCATGCCCATGGGGTCTTTTTCTGTTATTTCTTTGTCCTTAGGGTTTTCAGCAATACTTGGGAGAGTATAAAATTTGCTAACAAGGTCAATTATGACATCTTCCAAAAATGTAGCAGAATACACAGAAGCCTGTGGGAAGCCTGTGAGTATTTTTTCTTTATCAGGATTCAAGGGTTCAATGATATGGTCATTTTTGGGTAAGTTACAGGGAAGGGATTCTTCATCATATAAAAACGGCTGCAGATGGTGGTCCACAATTTCTTTCATGATGAAACCAGCTATTTTCCTGAGGAACAAGCCTCCGTTTTTGTATGTATCACTCTGTGCTTCATTTTCTAATTTAAAATTTTTCATAATATTGTTACATATGGAGTTAACAAAGTTCTCACTTGCCCCTACTTGCATACTTTCCACATGCTCCTCTGCTGTGGCAAGTCTAATTTCATGTTCAGAAATTTCTGTTATAATTTCATCAGTCAATTTTGAAGCTGCATTCACAAACTCATAATCTAGTGGCACCTCTTTCTCACTGAGTTCAGTTTCAGTCTCACATGAAGGGAATATATGTGCTAGAAGCTTGTAAGTCAGATCTTCTAAAAGGGAACGCGGCAGTACAGTGATGCAGGACGGAAAAACATGGCTGTCATCGTTGATGCTGTCAAGCACATTTCTGATGATCTTTTCATCTTGGAGGGAGGAATAGGAAGAAGTTGATAATTCTCCCAAAACTAATGACTCCACTTGATAATTGTAAATTTCTCCTAATAGCAAATAACATATTTTTTGCCCCAAACCAACAGCATCACTTTGTATAGCTCTATAAATATGAATCAGAGATTTATAATCATCTAATATTTTTTCATAAATTAGGTTGACAGTTTTTTTGACTATTTCTTTATATGCCTCTGAAAAATGCAGATTTTCGTCCAAGTGATCTGCAACTAAAATTTCTGATGTGGTGAATTCTAGCACAATTGATTTTACTAATGTTGTAACAATGTTAGTTACATTAGTTTTTGCTTTACATGGGTTTTCAGCAGCCAAGAAATTATGTGAAAATACATAAAGGATTCTGCATAAAAGCTTGGAAATTACGTCCTCTGAAAAGATAGCTGAATTTACAATAAAAAACAATTCTCTTTGTTGAGGATCTGTTGCTCTCTGCTGATAAGTTTGACCCACTGTACCTGAAGGAAGAGTTTTATCTGCAGATAAAAATGACTCAAGATGATGGTTAAATATTTCTTTTATTATATAACTTGCTATTTTTGTAACAGGTATATTACTTATGTCCTTTTTATCTTTTTTAAGAGACTGGTATAGATTTGAATGACAAATATCAGCATAAATGGCATCAACCATAGCCTGGATATCTTTCTCTGAAATTGCATTTTGTTTTTCATTTCCATGTTTAATAATGCATATTGCATGTTTAGAAATTATTGACATGATCTCATCAATCAGCCTCACAACTGTGTTGCGGAAGTCTGACTGCAAAAAGTCTGGGTCTTCTGCACTGCAGTTCAATGGATTTATCTGATCTAAAACCTGAGTGACAATTTTTTCCAAATTTCTATGTGATAATATGGTGGTATATGGTGTATAAGCCTGTCTTTGGAGTCTTGATTTCCTAATAGCATAATGAACTCTCTTTATCAAAGTGTCAGCATTGAGTCTTGAATATGATTTAAAAGGCAGCTTTGCTATGAAATCTGGATGAATTTGGAAATCAAAAACTTCAGCCAGGATAATTTTAGTTACCCTTTCAGCCAATGTTTTTGTATCATTGAGAAAGTCTGTAACAGGTTCCAGTTCATATTCTTGTAAAACTTTGCTATATGCCATGTCAATAATTTCAGTCACTACTTCTGTATGCACTTGGGGCAAACACAATTGTTCCTTAGCATTTTCTAGGATGATAACTTGAGCTTTTGAGAATTCTTCTGTTATCAAATATATGAGTTTTTCAGCTGTTTCCAACAGTTCTTTTCCTGAATCTCTTAATGAGTTTGTTTGGACAATACCTAATAACCTGTGGAATATTTTGCTTAAAACCCCAGAAATCACATCTTCCAAAAAGGCTGAGGAGTAAACACCAGCAAAAAAATGCTGCCTTCTCACATCATCAAAGTATGTATATGATGGAGGAAGTAATGACTTTCCATACACAAATGGATGGAGATGCTGTTGACAGATATTTTTAATGATAAAACTGGCTATTCTATCAATAAGAACATTGTTACTACTTATATCGTGCTCAACTGTTTCTTGAGACCCAGAGTTTTGCAACATATTTCTAAACACAGAATCAACGAGATGCTGAGCATCATCCTCTGAATAAATAGATTCGGTCTCTGAATAAATAGATTCGGTTTCTTCTTCATCTTTTGAAAATCGAATTTCATGTTGGGAAATTTTCATCCTGATATCACTAATTAGCTTTGAAGAGATTTCATCACAATTAATTCCTGATCTACCTTTTGGAGTTTTGGTGTATGGAAACACATTATATGTAGAAGGAAAGATTCTAGATAACAGCTCTCTAATTATGTCTTCTAAAAGTGTGTATGGAAGCAAGGTGTTATATGGAGATAAATGCTGGCTTGGCTTGATAGAGTCACTGCTGCCACTAAAGATGTTCTGAATAATGTTCTCTGCTGTTAAAGTAGCATAGGAAGAAGCTGACAAGTCCCCAGAAAATAGGGGGTGAAAAAGATAATCAGAAATAGCCGCTACAATTAAATTGGTAACATTTTCTGCAAAAATGTCACTATCTTTGAATTCTTGATTATCAGCCTCAGTGGTTAGTCCATGCTGTTGCAGAACATTCTTATAAACTGAATTGACAAGTTCATCCACAGTGTCTAGATCTACAGTGGGGAAACACTGCTTTTGGTCATCACGAAGAATGCAGATTTTAGCATTGTTAAAATGGGTATTTATTGAGTTAACTATTTTTTGGGTCATTTTATCCAGTTCACATTCAGTGTTATATTTTGGGTTAAAGACCTTTGATAATAGCTGGGCAACAATATCTTCTACAAATGCATTAGGATAAAAGCCCATACCTAGTGATGATGGCTTCTGGGGTCTATGTGACTCTGTGACCTCACTGAGAACCTCTTTAACCATATTTGATATTTCATCCAGTGGAGTCACTGAACAAGGTAAGCCCTCTCCACACAGAAAGGGCTGAAGGTGATTTTCAATAATCTCTTGAATAATGAGACTGGCTATTCGGTCAATCATTATTGGGCTTTGGCTTACTATATTTTTCTGGACTGACACAAGGGAGTCAGACATCTGTAAAACATTATTATAAACAGACTCCACCATATTTTGAAGGCTTTTTTCTGTATATAGATGTTGACAATCATATTTAGTGAGCCAAATCTTATGCTTTGAAATGGAAGACAAAACCTTGTTTATTATACAGGTAGACAGCTCATTAAAATCTGAAGTCCATAAATATTTCTTTCCCAAGCACAAAGCTTTGTAGGGTGGAGAAATGAGCTGAGATAATAGCTTCCTGATAACATCTTTTAAAAATGAGTGTGATAACATGGTAGTATAGCCCGCTGAATGTTGGCCTTGGTCATTAAGTTCTCTCAGGTTGTTTTGAAGTTTCTGCAATATATTTTCAGCTTTAAGAGGGTAATATGAATTGGGCATGAGCTTTCCTATGAAGCACAGTGGCAGTTGGTAGTCTACACTCTGTCTCAATATGCCCTTAGTTATCTGTTCTGCCATTGAGGTGGCAGCATCTGTCAGATGACTGCCACCAGTAACTTGTAATGCATATTCCCATGAAACAGCATTATTAACTGAGTCAGCAATCTTTCTAACGGTTTCTTTATTGATTGGTGGAAAACATATCCTTTCTTCAACATCCCGTAAAACGGTGACTCGAGCATTGTTAAACTCATTCACCACGGAGTTGACATCTAATGTATTTACCTCATTGAGCTGAGCTTCAGGGATGTTTACATTTTTGCTCTGCAAGGAGGTGGAGAGATTAAGGAAAATGTCTGCGATTATTTCCTCCAGAAATGTGGCAGAGTAAACTCCTGTGTTCATGCCTCCTGGATATTGCATGTTAAGAATAGCTGTTGCATTCACTTCTTTTTTACCTGGTCTTTGAAGAGGAGGTAGAGGAGAGAATTTTCCTGAACATTGCTTACCAAATGGGGCTTGCATTTTGGAATGAATCACAGTGAGGTCATTCAGTGGTTCTCTCAAAGGCCCGCTGTCATAATTTGTGAATCTTACAGAGCATTTATCCTGTCTTGATTCTTTTAATTTTGGCCTTTCTCCTTTTGGGAAACCAGGGAGTCTTTGTCTTCTTCTATACCTTAAATGCTTGTTTGCAAAAAGTGGACTTCTGGGAGGTTGGTATATACCACAGGACAGTTTTTCCATCAAGGATTTTACCAAGGTATGGGAAGTAATGCTAAGCATAGATTCTTGATCTATTTCTGCTAGATTTTCCAAAAGGGCTGACACATTATATTCTTCAAATGCTGAGCCATGGTCCATTGTTCCCCTGCAATAATTCTCTATGTTTTGAAGTATGTTGAGCAGTTGACCTTCTGTTGGTATTTCACCAGAAAGAGGACCATCTGTAAGGAGGTTGTTGGCTGTACATTCTTCCAAAAGTATTTTAATAAATTTCTCACATACAATGTTCAGAAGAAAAACTGATTTTGGGGAGAGCCCTGGGTTATTTCTAGGTATTCTATGATTTTGCTGGTTATCTGAAGATAGGAATCTTTTTCGTGATATTTCACCAGAATCCATATCCCAATTTGGGCATTCCTCTTGCAAAACCAAATTGAAAATATTGGAAATTTTATTGACTACTACTTCGGATTCATGAGTTTTTAGGCTACCAAACAGAGTGCTTAATTTGCATGCCAGAGAATTCAGTTTATTTTTCTGTGATAGTTGATTAATTCGGTGAGTAGGAGATGATTTCCAACCTCTATAGCCTGTCTGTCTTTTCATAGTTTTGATTTTGTTGTGAATGGGCAAACTATGGGTTTTAAGCCTGGAGAGAGGTTTCCTTCTTCCTCTCCTGTCAGGCTGATACTTTATTCCTATTTCCTTGGACAGAACATGGATCACTCCAATTAAGAGATCCTGAAAGAGATTGTCGAAGTCAGCCACAGCTACTCTTGGGCAGTATATATATTTTGTTTTCACAGAAACCACTTCTTGTGTAATGTCTGCCTTTAAAATGTCACTATTAAAAAGGATTCGAATAATGATTTCAGAAATGCTTAAAGCAAGTCCTCTGATGGAAACTGACCGACTTGCAAATACTTGTGAATGAATTAAAATAACCTTGCTAAAAGCTGCATCTTGGTTTTCCAGTGACTTCTGTTTTGTTCCACTATCTTCAGTACAATCAGAAATGCTAGACATTATATAGGAAATAACTAATTCAGTGAGGTGTTCACAAAATTGATAAAGTGAAGTATCATAGTTAATGTTTCTTAGAGGCTGCTTTGATTCATATTTTTTCCTTAATGGTGTGGAAACAGTAAATACTTTTTCATCAAGAGGACCTTAAAACAGAAAACATTACTATTTTTTAACATGCATTAAGAGAAAATGTTGAGCATTCAAAATACTAGCAATATTTTATACATGAATTTTACCTAATTCAATAAATAGAAAAACCTAGTCAAGAAATTTCAGAACTGAGTTCTCTTCATATCTCTATTTCCCACCTGTGGAACCTTACTTCAGCCATGAAGTTAAGAAAATAGTCTAACAGAATTCAGATCTCTAAGTGCTGGTTTCTTCCTTGTATAGCTATGTTTCCAGCTTTAAAAGCTGGAAATTCTAGGGCAGAGAAATGATCTTCAGCTTTAACTGCAAAGCCCTAGCGTGATTCCAGTGATGACTAGAGACCTCATATAATTCTTGAAAATATTTTCAGCTGTTTATCTAATTATCCAGTATGGGACTATATAGTATAGAGTAAATTGAACTGGATGAAATTGCTGATGTTTGACATTTTTTGACACACAAAATGGCTATTTCATATGGTTCAACACAATATATGCATGTATCATATTCATAGAAAGGGAGTACAGATATCCTATTTGTAAACATGGATTCGGAGTGTTGTGCTTAAAAAGAACTTAAGTCACAGCACTGGAACATGAACACAACAAGATATTTAATGCCATTGTTCTTATAAACTCTATCATCAATGACTGCAAAGAATTTAACTGTATATCTCAAAAAGAAGTTGGATCATTACAGTCAACTATGTATGAAGTTTGACTGTAATTTAAGAAGTCATTTTTGTTTTAGAAAAGTACATGAAAAAGAAAACCCTCTTTGAACTTCTATTTGAGAATTGCCTGTTGAGCAGCTATATGTCCCAAGCAAGACAACTGATTTCATCATATCATAGGCAAACCACACGCCCAACCAAAATATCTCACTTTAAATTATACCCATTTAATTTCATCTGTTGCTAGCAAAAACTGAACCATACTCCTCCAAATAACAATTAGGTAAATGTGCTCAACATTCTTTTCTTTTAGCACACTGACCAGTTAAAAATATAGTTAAATAGCCACCCCAAATCCAAGGCCATTTTCAGAGAAGCAATGAATGCAGCTTCTTGGATGTGAGGTGACAAAACTCATTGCCTTTTTTCTCTAAAATGATGCCAACTTTTTATAAGTCATCCCTCACTCACCTCTGGTTTCAAAGTTCTTGAAATGTGTGACCACAGCTGTAGTAACGTATCTTGCTACTAGATGGATTTCTTTTGGTCCCAGTTCCTGATCTGCAAAAGCAATGACTTCAGCTTCCTCAGGAGGTTCTGGTTCCTCTAACTTTGGGTACCTATCTTTCCACTTTTCCAATAAAGTGAAATCTTCTCCACTTGCTACAAGGCTTTGGTTTTCTTCTTTGATTTTAGAGTTGATTCTTTTTTCCCATATTTTAAGCAAACTTTTCTCATCCTTTTGTTCTTCAGACATCATAGACAAAGGCCCTTCCTTTGATACAAAAGATGGCTTCATTGTTTCTATACTTTCATTAGAATATGGGGTTTGACTTGGAAGGTCATAACTTAACAGCATGGTATTGACAATATTTTCTGCAGCTATACCTATTTTGAGTGGAGAAATGGTTGTCTGTATATGGTTTGGCTTAACTGGCTTGGGGCACTCATAGTGAAGAACTTTGGGATTTTCACCTTCCATTTCTGTGAAGGACATGGGATGCTCTGGTGCTGCTTGCACAGTGTCACTGGATTTCTGAAATGGTTTTGGTAATGGGAGAGAGCTGTTTCCTTTCACGACTTGTTCAAAATGGCTAAGGCCTCGGGCTTCACTTCTAGAATATAATGGTTTCAGTTCTGATTTGAGCCCTTCCAATGGCTCTGTGGTTTTAAGTGTATCCTCTGCAGAGTATCTGACATTTGAAGGTAGATTAGAAGAAGCCTTCTCCTTTACTTTTCTATCTTTCTCTGAATAAAAAGATAAGCCAGGGATTTGTGGAAGATCATCCCTGCAGCTAATTCCCTCTGACTCTGAAGTGAACATTCCCATCCCAGTGGCAGATCCGGGCCAGTTGGCTGTGTAGGCATTTTTGGCTACTTTGAGCAGATTTTCCTTTGGATGGCTTTTGATCATCAACTCACAGAAATGAGTACACTCGTCCATCAGTGTGCTGATGATCTGACTTGCCACAGTGTTTTTTTCAAATATGCTTATTGAAGATGGCTCCATTTCACACTTTCCTTCGTCGACCTTGTTCTTTATTATACCAAGCATGTCATTGACAGTATTAGCAGTGTAAGTAAGCAGTTCTAAATGGAACGAGTGAAGCTGTCGAAGGGTATTATAGTGCATGTTCTCCTGGGAAATCATACTACATGATTTAGATCCGTTAGCAAACTTATTCCGTGGTTGCAACTTGGGCAATATTGTTTTCATGAATGGCTTCTGTTGGACAGCAAAAAAGTTTTCAATAGGTATTTTCACAATTTCAGAAAAAGCATATGGAGAGATATGTTTAAATTGTAGGTCTGCAAATGATTCTAAGGTGTTCAGAACCCCTTCCATGAGCTCTTGAGCAATTTGGTGGCTAGAGCCCTCACATATTTTGTCTTTCAGCTTTGTGTTATAAATTGGTACATTGTTGAGGTTGTTTGTTCTTAAGGAGCCACCTTGACTTCTAGCTGTAGTTTCTTTCTTGCTTTCTAGCATTTCTTTACCATCTGTTAGGAACATCTGAGTCATGAAGTACATGTCTAATTTTTCCAATAGCTTTTGAACAATTTCCTGACCAAATATACTAATTTGTGCTTGGGAATTCTCAGCGCCAGAAGCAGCTCTTTTAAAGTTATGGCGCCTGCTTTCATAACCCTCAAGAGGTGACAAATTTAGAAGTGAAACAGATTGTTCTAATTCCTTTGTTTTCACTAAAATTTCATTCAGAACAGATTCAGCTACCATCAATAGCTTGTATTTTTCATTTCCCACGTCATTTTCTTCTGTTTGCCATTCATCAAACATTTGTGTAAAAATACCTTCTTTAGGGAAGATTTTCTCTAGCTGGGAAGAAACATTCTCCAAAGAGAAATGGACTTCTGGATTTGCAAGAGAGATTGTCCTAAAATTCCTATGTGAAAGTTTGAGATCATGTGAGTGTGAAACTTTTATCTGGTCAGCTGAATTGTCATTTTTCATAGCATATAATCCCTGCAAAACTGCATTAACCATCTTACTTGCTGTCATGATTTGATCAGAAGTTAAAGTGTCTACATTTACCATTAGTCTATTTTGCCTCACCTTTTGAAATTCACTCACAATTTTTTCCAGGATATTGCTTACTATATCCTTGGCATGCATTTTAAATTCTGCAGTGGGGAGTTTTGTTCTCACGAAGGAGTTTTGGGCATCCCCAGCTGACAGCCGGTACGGCGGACCAATGGCAGTACTGGACTGACTGCCTCTGAAAGTCTTCTCTCTAGGACTTAACTTGGACTGACTTTTGGCTTTAGCACCACTAGGTCCTAGCTGTGGTTTTGTTCCACATTTAGGCAAAGAGATAACTTCCGATTTTGCTTTGAAGTTCGTTTTAAAACTTATATTAGGGTTGTCTTTGAGACTAGCATTAGAACTGCATGGCCTCGGAGACTGCATTCCATCAGACTGATCTTTAGGGGACAAATTCTCTTCTAGATTCAGCAAAACAAAATTTGTGATCTTTTTGAGAACCTTTTGGACCAATTCTTCACCCACTCGCCATGGAGAAAATTGCAATAAGGTGTTTTCCAAAGAAGTGGCACTTCTTACGCCTGTGTAAGGACAAACTCGTAGTATCACATGTTCAGGGGGAACACTTCTTCTTTCTGCTTGTTTTGATTCCTGAAAGCTTGGTGGATTCAACAGTAATTCATCATGGCCAGATGCTTCCAACTCTTGCCTAGTCTCCTTCTTTTCATATAAGGATGTCATTACTATTGAGAACATTTTTCTGGAAACACTTTCAACTATGTCATTTGCAAAACTGCTTATATGTGACTGTAAGGTTTTTTTCCGTGCTGCTGCTGTTTTCATTTTAGAATCAGATGTACAGTGGGGGGGTTCAGTAAATGGAAGCCAATGGTCTATGTCTTCCATTACCCTCCGATACACCTTCTTTAAAATTTCCTTAACTGCACTTAACAAAGCAGTTTTTTCCTGTCTAGAGTCTCCATTTCTAAATATTTCTTCCAAAACCCTTCTCAGGTTTTCTGCTTCTGATATAATTTGGTTTTGATATGGGTGTTTTGAAAAAAGAGACAATTCAGTGTTGTCATCCATCTTTCTTTGACCTGTCAATATTTCATTTTGTACAACTAGTTGTGTAAACAGGCTAGGATTCTGCTGTGAGTAAAACTTAGTTGCCTTCAAAGATATTTTATCATGTAAATTCCTTAAGATGTTGTTGACAGTTTCACTTGCAATTATATTTTCTTGGAATGAAGTATTGTTTGGATATGAATACATCTTTTGGATTTCTAAATCTATGTCATTTTTTATGAGCATCAAAATGGTACTGGCGATTATGTCAGCATATTCCCTAAGACAAGCTTGTGATATATGAACTGCAGGTCCATGTTTTTTCCTGTAATTAGCAAATGTGTCATCTGTGACCTCTTGACTGAGAACGGTTCTAGCTGTTGAGATTTCTAGGACATTCACATCCGATGGCATTTGGTGTGCTTCAAGAAATACGCTGTTTTGTTTACAATTTGTTAATTCTGGGCCAACATGTGTTTTTTCTGTAGTCTGAGTATCAAGAGTAAGTAGCATATCTATTCTTTCCGTGGCAAAAGATTTTAATCTATTAGAAATGGCCTTAGTAATAAAGTGAACACTTTCCTCACATGGGTCAGCAGATTGCTTGGCATCTTGTTTTTTAAGTACAGTTGTCTGATAATCATCAGAATAAACTGATTTCAGCTGTACATCTCTTCCCTTTCTTGCAAATAGAAAGCTCCCCTTTTCCCCCTCATTCATTGAGTCAGTAACAGGAGATCGTTGATGCTCTGCTTTGGGAAATGAATCAGAAAATGCCAGGGGCAATTTCAGAGAAATAGAGTCCTTTGCATTTACACCAAGCATGATAGCAGAAGTGAGATTTTGAAGAACAATATCCACCATATCGCTGGAAATCATTGTGACACACGACTTAGGAACTAAAAGCATTGGAATAGCTTTATTTGCATACTTGGGGTTTGTTTCAGAGTTTGCTTCTAAATGTTTCCCGCTTACGTTAAATTTATTAAGAGTGGATGCAGTAAGTAGGAGATTATTCTCGTCCAGTGTTTTCTCACAGATGTCACTTAAGATACCCTCGATGGTATCTAGTATTTGAAATTGAAGTTTTTTTTGATAATCACTTTTATTGAACAGCTTTCCAACAATATCTTCTGGCTGACCTGGCTCAATATCTCTGTCAAATAGGTTTTTTTCATATTTGCCTTTAGTAGACACAATACTTAACACTGTGTTAACAATCTGGCTTGGGAAACTGCCAGAAACCACAATATTATGGATTAAAAATGGACTTTTTATTTCTTTATCTAACTTATGTTTGATTCCTTGTAAAATTTGTCTAGCCACTTCTGTTGCATATGAATTTAATTTACAGGCAGTCAACTGACATATTGATGTGGTCTTTCCTGACTTGTCATGATCCATTGAACAATAAGAAAATTGATCACCAGAATATGAATCTTTGGTTGATAGCCATGGTTGGCTGGAAGCAGTCTCATCCTCCTGTAGAGGCAAAGCCATTGGAATTGTGAAATTGATGTGAGAACGAAAGAGAGCTTTTACTTTGGAAGTAGCAAATGTTTCTAAATTTGTTAATACTGACTGTATAATATCTTCAACTACATTCATTTTGGTCATTTTACCACTACTAAATGTGGACTGAAATATACATGGATTTCTGTCCAGTATGGTAGACTGGAGAGAAGAGGCCTTTTCTTCATTGCCATATTCAGGAAAAGAGATAATTGCTGGACAGGAGATAATGTTAGATCTATTTTCACTTGCATTTCTATCTGCCATGACAGCAGAATAAAGTTTTTGAAGTATGGTTCTAACAACATTATCTGCAACAGCAGTTACATCTGCCTCAGACACTAAAGGAGCCATTATTTTATCCATAGATTGAATTGATTTTTGAGCAACTGGCTTATCACCAGGATGAGGAATGTCACATAAAGGGGACTGGGAGAGAGTAAGCCCATTTAATTGATCAATTAAGTCATTCTGAAAAATTTCATTCAAAATATTTCTTATAATGGGTACAACTGGGGACTTTTCTGGTTCTTTGAGTTCTACTTCAAATTTTTTAAGTGTTCTTTCTAGCTCCCATTGCTGAAGAGATTCTGATTTAGTTTCTTCTGTTGGTCTTTCCTCTCCAGCACTTTTTTCCCCTGTATCTGCAGGATCTTCTAGGTAGGACTCTGGGTCAGCCCCTCCTGGAAGAAAATTTCCATAGGTTGGCCTGTATCTATAATTTTCAATCCCTTGCTTTTTTGGTTCAGTTTCATTAAATAATTGAAGAGGCTCTGCATCTAAAATTAAATCGACTAGATTCTTAAGCATTTCTTTCTCCTGTAGTGGCTTGGCTATGCCTATTTCCAAATCTAGTAAGCTCACATTTAATTCCGTTTGAATAGCCTTCAAAATAGTACTTGATACTTTCTTTGCATGCATGTATAAAGCAGACTCCAGTTGTTTTTCACGTGTGTTTGCACAAATGTTGAAACTTTCACTTTCCCAGTACCTCTTGTTGCTCTTTTTATTTCCATTAATTATAGTGCCCAGAGCGTCTAAATTTCTTTTGGCAAACCCTTTCAATTTAGCAAAAACCATTTCAAAGATATCAGAAGCCATGACTTCCAGTTTATTTGGATGCTCTTCTTTTGTGGTCCCTGTTTTGGGAGTGGTTGTCTTTCCGTTGTTGTTAGTCACCTCTTGGCAACTTGGCTGGATCATACTGGACAACATGCTGGCGATTATGTCAGAGCATCTGCCCATTTCCTCAATAAGCAAAGCAAATGATAGGCTGTCAGTATCAATATAATCTGAGATAGCTTTAAATTCTGAATTTGTGAAAATGTGATCCATCTCAGCACTACAGAATTTTCCAATGATACCTTCTAGAATTGTATAAGAAATGAGCTGAATATTAGACTGTAATTCAGTGGTTAGTCTCAAATTCTCCTTGATCCATTCTCTGTTTGGTTCATCAGATCGTGGACAACATGGACAGTATCCTATGAGCTTGTGTAACATGTCACATAAGGTATCCCCAATTCTATCTAACACTCGCAGTCTGGTGCACCTGTGAACTTCCTCTTGCATATGAGGGCACTGAGAAGGCACATGTTGTTTTTGCTCAATCTTAGCAGTTTCATACGAGATTTTAGACCTTAGCTTATCTGAAGGGAGTACAATATTGCTTTTACCTGTATTTCCACTTAACAATTCACAAATGCAAGTTGCTAATGAACTTGTCAAAATGTCATTATTTAGCTTTGTGACAATAGAGTCTAATTCCTTTTCACTGGCAGCAAAATCTCCTGTATCTATAAAGTCTTTGGGAGGGCCACACTTCCCAAGCTTTAGATTTTTCTTATTGTATTTGAGCTCTTTCTGGATAGCATCCAAAACAATTTTTACAACTTTAGTTGTGTAAGTACTAAGGTGAGATTGAAATGAAGATTTCTGGTCAGGTTCAGGTTTGGAATGACCAGCATGGCTTTCTAGTTTAAAGCAGTTTTGCAATTTTGGACAAATAAATGAGTTCAGCTTCTTAAAAACTGTGTAAGTGATCTTATCATTAATGTGAACTATAGGTTCAGGTGTTGATTCAGTTTCTTCAGGTTCTAACCAGGGATCTTTTGTATTCCTTTTACTCTCAAGCCATATTTTTAATGGCTCTTTATTTAGTATGTCAGCATTATCTAGAGATATTTGAGGTACTGATGAAGAATGTCTGATAATGTGACTATAAGCTACGTGAAGTATTTTTAATACAGCATCTACAATTTCTTGAGCTACTATTTGGATTTCTGATGTACAGAACATCTGGTTCATCCATTCTTGATTGGACAGATCTTGTGGACTTCCTGATGTAAGAAGTGAAGCTTCCTTATTTTTATAACCTGAGTGATCAGAGGACCCAGAAGATAGGTCTTGGAGCACTTGTGCTAAAATACTTGTAATTATATCCTCTGAGGCTTTTTGTATTTGATGCTTTTCATCTTCACAGAAAAGCAAAAGGTCTCTATTCAAACATGGCTTGTCCTCAAAAAGGTCCTTATTATTAAAACCTGAGAGGTCAGTCTTTAATCCCCAATTGTGAAATGCTACCTCATCTTGATAAGTAGGCTTTGTATGTAAGTTCATATTTCTTTTGTACTTCAAATCAGCATTTTCCCTTGTGAACCAGCGACCAGGAACCTGTTCTTGTAATTTTGCTTTTTCATCTTTGATTGACGAAATCAGTACATTTTCCACAATCTTGTCTATTTCTTTATTTTCATCTTCAGAATAAAGAACCATGCCAGGAACATTAATGGGTGGAAAGAGGCATCCATGTCTAGGATGATAAGCTACTCTGGTACTGCTGAGTCTGTGCCCTTCTTCAGTGCCAGAAGGACTACTCAGTCTGGGGTGTCTTCTCTTTTGGACATCTGTTTTTGCTGGTTTCTGATGTAACTGAGCCAAGAGATCATCAAGTAGATGATGGATGATCATTGTTTCCTCGGATGCAATGATTCTCTCATTACTAAGTCCAATTTGTATATAACTTAGTATAGTGTTGATTGCTTCTTCTATATAACCAACCAGAGAGGATTGGGAAAAAATATTTGACACCAAGTTTTGTATGTCTTCTTTGCTAATCAAATTGGTGGCATCAGGTTCAGCACTGGATTTACTTTTGCTGGCTCTTTGAAGGAATGCATATGTTGGATCTTTTTGGTGTTGCTCGTCAGCAGGTTTGGTAGTGATCTCAAGATGAGCAAGTTCATTTTGCTTAGAAGATGCAAGAGATGTCAGCTTTTCTAAAATCACATGAACCATATCCTCTGCAATACCACTCATGTTCTCCATAGTATAAGGTGGTGAAGCTTTTGAAGTTTTTTCTTCTGGAGAAATGAAATGTTCCCCACTGGCTGTTAAGTCTGATTTAAAGTGAACTAATAAATTTTCTTGTGAAAATACCTCAGTACATTTTTTCTCAACTGCAGACTGTAGCTTCTCAAGCACAATTTCCATAATTTCAGCAGCTGCTGAGGAGATATTGACTTTGGAGAGCAAGCCTCCTTTGTCAATGTCAGTTTGATCAACCAAAGTTTCGGCCGTAACAGAGTTAAGACTGGGGATGGTCTTGGTTAATTCAGACATCATTTCATGAAAAATATTTTCTAAAATCAACTCGGATTCCTCTTTGAGGTGATATTTAAAGTTATCAAAAACATTCTTTAACTCCTGCATCTCGTTTACAACTTTTGCTCTTTCATCAGAAGATGGCGGCTCTTTTAAGGCATCTGTTTCAGTGATAGCATCTTCAGATTTCTTTGTACCTCTTTCAGTTGGTGCAGAAAGGTGAATATCGGATTTACTGGTTTTAGGTTTAGGGGATTCAGTGGTTTTATTATATTTAGGTTCAGAGTCAGTATGTTTTCCTTTTCTGCGATGTTTTTTCCCCATTGCTCTTTTTTCTTTGTGGGCAGATGGTTTTACGGGTGTTGCTGGTTGTCCTATTGACCTGTCAGCTGTGTCCGCACAGGCCTCTGCCTGAAATGTCTCTGCCTGAATACATGTTTCATATAGAAGCATTTCACTGCATGTGCTACAGCAACTCACACTATTTGAAGAGAGGGTAGAGTCATCAGGCATTGGGTATATAATATTTTGCAACCTTTCTTCATATTTTGTGATGGCTGGATATAATATACTGGTCACTGCAGCCACAACCCAAGTCATTATATTATGAACTATACTGTTCAGTTCTTCTGAAGTTACCTGGAAAGGAGGTAAGCAGGACACAAAGGAAATCACATGTGGATTTACTCTATTGTAGGGACAGGGGCTAACCTTTAATTCCTTGTGTCAAACAATGCATAGCCGGAATCTAGGCATGGTGTATAGAGCGAACATAGGAAAGGACCTTAGAATAAGAGATTAATTTCAAATTGGTTTATACTCTGTAGCTGTGATTTGTTCTTTGAATATGATTCCCTTTGATTCAAAATCCCCTGGAACATTGATTTTGAGCATTTATTGCTGAGCACAAACAAATGTCTTCCTCGTTAAAAAAAATAGCCAAGTGGGTGTCTAGGCTCATAGAAAACAATTGCTCTGGGAAAAAGTAAGACTGTGTTGATGATCCAAGCATTATTTCTTTTCTTTTTTTACAGTTTAAAGTAATTTATTTAATGGTTAACATAAGTGAAAAGTGATGGTCTTAATGATCAAAAGAAAAAATATTTTGTATATCTGAAATAAAAAATGACTTAACTAATATTATTTACTATATAGTAAAAGTGATCACCATCATCATTATTTTTCTGGGAATTAAGGACTGCACTTGTTTCTTAAAAATACGAACCAGAATTACCTTTGACAAACTATTTCATGAAACAGACTTGCAGTCAAAACATTTATATGCCTTTGCAGAAATAGCTTCCTTTTGTGTAGACATCTGTCCAGCTAGGAGGTAAGGATGAAAAGATACCACAGCAGAAGGGTCAGGCTGTGGGCTCTGTGGCCCACTGGTTGCTGCCTTCCTCTGTCAGTTCACTATGTTTTTATGCAGGCAGATGACTACAGCTACTTGTTAAGGTTTAATGAATAGTCAACAATTAGCACTAATGATTTAGTGGAAATAAATAGGCTTTGGGTCCAACAAAAGATTATCAGCACAAACTGTCTTGGAGAGGGAGGCAGAGGATAGTTCACATTAATCTTGGTCAAAAACGCTGAGCTAGAACTGGGCTGGACTCAAAGGGCCAGAAGTCTGGGCAGGAGAGGGAATTTGGGGGTCTCCTCCCCTGTGAACTGAAGTAGAAACCCAGGGACCAGACCTGAATGGCCTTTTTCTCTATGGTTAACGGCCCTCACTGTCACAGCTTAGACTGGACCGGAGGCAAAAGCAAACTGCACCTGCAGATCTCTGTATGTGTTTATGTACCTCTCATTGCAGATGTATTTTGGGAACATAAAAATCCTCCTGCCTATAATAAAATGGTATTTGTTTTTAAGTTATTGTTGCCCTCAAGACAGTCAGACCAAGAATGCATGCCTTCTGCAGAAACTCTTATTTCTCAAAGCTGTGGATACAATTCAGTGGCAGCAAAAGCTAGATGCCTGGAATTCTGGCTACGCACTGTTCTATATCCTGGGCATTTGGGCACCAGACACCCTAGAATGTGGTTGTTGCCTCCCAGTTACCTCCAAAGTTGGCTTCCAGATTGTTCAGGTTTAGGCCAGTATTCAGTGAAAAGTTAACACTTGGTCAAACGTAGCATATCTCTCCTGATCCATTAGAGAAGGTTTGAGAACCACTTCAGATAAAGCTATTTTTTTTCCATGCCAATTCCCAAATCTTTTAATGCATTTTTATTGTGATTAAATACACAGCACATAAAATGTACCATTTCACCATTTTAAAGCATACAGTTCAGTGGCATTAAGTATGCTCACAACGTTATGTAAACATCACCACTATCTAGTTCGCTTAATGCATTCTTTGTCACCTTTTGCCCTGACTAGAAAATGGCTACTGAGTGTGAAAAACATAGTTCGGAATAACAACATATGGTCAAAAAACATTTCTTTTACATAAACATGTCCTGAGCAAACACTTCTAAGAATAACAGCTAACCATTAATAGGTAAGTTACTTACCTTCTTAGTCTAAATTGGTCCAGATCTGTTCTAATACATACGAGCTAAGAATTTCAATATATATTATTTTCTTAATACCAGAGAAAATGTACAGAAGACCTACATTATTACTCTTAAGGTAGCTGAGAAGAGGCATTTTCAACCTTGATATATAAAACAAGGGCATTCCTAAAGTTTTTGATGAAATGAAATACGATAAATAGAATCTGATTTTCAGTTTATTTCCACTATACTATTAAACCAAGAAATATTCTTTTGGTGCCAGTATGTCTAGTTCTTTGTGTTTGCTGCACGTTCTCTGAGTTGAGCAGTATATATGTGAAAGAGTGTGTGTGTGTGTGTACTATTCCCCTGCACCCCTCTTGTGTTCATGATTCCTCTGTCTCCCTCAAGAGTTGAGGCTCATCAAATTCACCCTCATCTTTGCCTAGTCCAAGCTGGAGTTCTCAAGTGACCGGGTCCCTTCTTTTGATAGAGTACCGTCCCAAGATTTTTCTTACTCCAGGGAAAATTAGGAGACAGATCCAGGCTGTCTCACATCCTGGCTCACATGCCCAAGGGACAGGGTGCTCAGCCCTAAGCCAGATCTCAATGGTCTGCAAAGGAAATGCCTTTTATGGCTTCCCATTATGGAGCAGGTCTGTGGTATCTGATGCTTTTCTCATGATAACTAAACCTCCTAATGCTCCCCTGATCTATCCTCCTGAGCCCCCTGCCCAAAAAGCCAATAACAGTAACTTTGGACCCCTGCAAAATTCAAGAATAACTGAGAGTGAAAGTCAAGAAGAGAAGGCAAAGAGGGAAACTGACTGATGTCAACAGATGATTTTGCTCGTTATTTGATTCACAGACTTTAACTTCATATGACAAAATATCCTTAACAAGTTGCTTTATCAGTGAATTTCATCATACATACTTTTTTTTGACAGCAATTTTGATAGTGGTGTTGTCTGAAAGGTGAAGAGAGATTGATTTTATTACTTCTGATCAATAATTTATGTAACTCCCCCCACCCCCAATTCCTAAGCATTGAATCAGATTATTTCCTTTGTGCTTGGGAGATTTTTTTTTCTCCCTAGCAATTCACAAAAAAGAATTAAGCTTTATTTTTTGTCTAATCCCATTTAGCCTCCTACTTAGATACTGGCCTGTGGGTACAGGACATGCTCCATTACTCACAGGAGTAGAATGATAGCTGAATAAATGGTAGAATAGTAAACAGCTGCTGCATAAACTAACATCTGTCTGGTATTACTATTCATGAACCACTTAGTCAGTGTTTGTTTCAGAGTGAGTTGGGAAGAGCATGGGGTTGGGGAGAGAGGGGGTGGGCTAGTCCTTTCTGCTTGCTCTGCTTGATCAGAGCTTCCTGATAAGGTGTTTTCTGCCCACCTCCTCAAAACTCCTAGTCTCATCCCCTCACCCAACAATAGGAAAAGATCCATGGATGATTCTTGGTAACAATGGATTAAAATAATGTGTTTCTGATCATATGCAATAGCAAATCAGAGGCAGCCCTTTTCTAGGAATCATAACATTCTATTCTATGTTTTTTCCTCTTTTTTGTTTTATTTTTTTAAAAAAAGATTTCATTTATTTATTTGTCAGGGAGCGAGAGGACAGGAGCACAAGCAGGGGGAGTGAAGGGCAGAGGGAGAAGCAGGCTCCCCGCTGAGCAAGGAATGGGATGGGGCTCAATCCCAGGACCCTGGAATCAGGACCTGAGCCAAATGCAGATGCTTAAATGACTGAGCCACCCAGGCATCCCTTTTTCTCTTTTTGAAAAGTTTTTATTTTAATCACCCAGTGCTCATCACAAGTGCCCTCCTAACTCCCCATCGCCTATTTCCCCCATCCCCCAACCTCCCCTCTGATAACCATCAGTTTGTTCTCTATAGTTAAGAGTCTGTTTCTTAGTTTGCCTTTCTTGTTTCCCTTTGCTCATTTCTTTTGTTTCTTAAGTTCCACATGTGAGTGAAATCATACGGTATTTGTCTTCCTCTGATTGATTTATTTCACTTGGCATTATAATCTCTAGCTCTATTCTATGTTTTAATCAAAACTATTTATTATCACCTACTAATTGGAACCACAAATATATTTTACTAAATTGTAGCCAGAGAATAACACAGTTATGTAAATTATAGAATTCTAAAAAAAGTTACAAAAAATAAGGCCTAAGACTCTAATTCTGATTTATTTTCGTATTTTCCTGCCTATGTGGATCATTTGATTCTCTTCTTCCCGACCTTCTTAACAGAAAAAGCACACTCTATCTTCATTTTTACTTGGCCGGCCCTTATGCTATCAAAATTACTTTCCCCTGCAAGGCCCACAATTCAATTTTGAAAAATATAACCCATCTCTGAAATTACAACGTAATTCCTAGTAGGAAAAGAAAAACTCCCAGGTCTCAGCTAGGGTTAGGGAGCAATAGCTCATCCTCAGACAAGTCCTCTTTGCAATATGGAACCTGGAACATGAGTGCTGATGTCAGTGACACAGTCCCTATCCTTTGGCTTCCTTTATTTTTCTAAGACTCAGTTTCTCAGGCCAACTCTAGTGCAATTTCTTCTTGTAGGTCCTCTGCAACCTAAAGCATCCAGATTCTTTTTTCTGCTCTATCGCCGGCAGCAAGTGGAACCCAGTGAGTCCTGTGTATTTGTTGCTACCTGTCCTCACAGGCTTTCTGCCCCAAAGGCATACACTTAGATAACAGGAAATAGCAAAGATCTGAGAACAAAACTAACCAGATAAATGAGACGGCCTCCTATAAGGCCACTAGAAAATAGTTGTGATGTCACATACAATCTACAACTCACAATGAATTATCAGATTTTTGTTGGAGTCAATCAAGTCAATCAAACAGAAATCAAACAGAAACATGCAAATGAACTTGCTGTTATATTGGAAAGTTCCATCACCGTTCCAGGAGTGACATGATATTCCATCTACTTCTCCCTAGTCTTAGGCAGTTTTCCTCCACAGGCTGACGCTAGTAGGAAAGTGTCTAAGGTTTAGGTCATTTGTACTGCTAACTTCCTACTTCTTAAATAAAGAGGGCAGTGATATTAATGACCATTAATCCAGAAGCCCCAAAGAGAAAGCACACTTTTTTACAGTTTAATTTGCCATGTCACAAAACTATAAATATACCTTTCTTTCTTTTTAAAGATTTTATTTATTTATTTGACAGAGAGATCACAAGTGGGCAGAGAGGCAGACAGAGAGAGAGAGAGAGAGAGAGAGAGAGGCGAGGAAGCAGGCTCCCTGCTGAGCAGAGAGCCTGATTGCCTGGGTGGGGGGGGAGCTTGATCCCAGGACTCTGGGATCATGACCTGAGCTGAAGGCAGAGGCTTCAACCCATGGAGCCACCCAGGCGCCCCTATAAATATTCCTTTCTGCTTCTGACCTTCTCCTCCATACAAGCTCACTTTAGTCCAGAAGATAACTTAAAGACATCTTCATATGATCGGCCAGCCGCCCTTTGAGGATTAATGTGACAAGCCTAAATTTCAGTCTGCCTAATCCTTGTGGATATCTAATTTTTAATCTAACCGGTGGCCTTCTGCTTGTATCTCAGGCGCATAGCTTTGAGGTGGTGCCTGATACCTCCTGCTCATTCACACACATAGTCCATCCTATTGCCAAATCCATTTACTCATTCCAGTGGCTAAATGGGAATTTAAAGCAGCACCTCTGGACCCTAACATCAGTGGTTTAATCTGAAAGCCAAACCTGGGTGGTACCACGGGTCGCCTTCCCGTTTCCTGACATTTCATCCAATGCCCTGTACCCACTTCACTCTCTGGCATTCCTCAAGTCTCCCTGTCTTTTGTCCTGTTGCTGTATATAGCACAACCGAGGTCAGGTAGTGCTTGATTCATCTTGGTATCTAATACCCAGAACTATACTTTGAACACAGTTGGTTCTCAATAAAGTCCAGCACACAAATTCCCACTTAACGTGTTTCAGATGCATATTTCTCTCTATTCCAAAAGGAAGGCCATCGTGCAAAGCCACAAATCATTCATGCCCGAACTTCTGTAACGGGCACCTATTTAACTATCTTTCATTTGTCCTACGTGCTCCTGTTACAGGTGCTCAGCAGAGACAGTGACTTGATGATATCACATCCCTCCTCAAAGCCATTAGACCACGCCATTCGGCGGATGAAACACCTCTGAGAACGGTCTTCCCCCCTCGTCTTCCATCCCAACCAGAAGAACATATTCGGTCTCTAAATGCAAAGCTTAATTATTCTGTTTGCCCCACTGCTATCTTATCATATTTGCTTCCTTTCGTCCTGATTTCTTTGGTTTCTAATTATATTTTGTTAAGCTTACTGTGTATGGCCTTTGTGTAAGCCTTAGGAAAATCAGAGAAGTTGAGAGCAGAGAAGGGAGAGAGGTAAGTAGTGGAACACATGTGATGCATCCATATGGAGGCTTGGGAAGCACTGAGCTGCGTCGGAGAAAGGACCGAGTCCAAGCCCTTGAACCTGTGTTCCTCTCTATAAGGTAAGGGGATGTAACGTGGGTGCAATGGACAGAGCCAGACCAGATGGTCTTGTTAGCCATGTTTTATTGTGCTCTGGCCTGGAATGGTCCTGGGTATAGCTAAAAGTACTTTAACCCTGTGTGTTTGAGAGGAAAGAGGAAGAAGCTCCCAGATTATGTGCAGAGTTCTTCATTTTAGCTGAGCTAAGATTTTTAGCAAAAGGGTATCCAGAGCACTTGCTTTTGAAAAGAGTCAAGTGATTCTGTAGCTGTGTAGTCTAGGGTCGTGGGAAGGCAGGAGGAAGAGGGAAGGAAGAATTAACATTTTCTAGAACTACATAATTATCACTCCTCACCTTTATTTCTTTAAACTGTCCTAATATTGGGCTAGTCAGTTTCCTTCCTGCAGCCTCTTTGCATCTTATGAGCACTCAGTGAGGCAAACTGACTTCATTACTCCTAAACATAAAATCCTTCTTCTAGGAAGCTTGCTCTGAATGTCAAAACTATTTACCACCACACACTACTTCACCTTACCCAACCATTTTCATCAGGATTTGGAATTCATAAAATCTATCCTGGACCTCATTTGGTTTGAGGATTTAGAAGATGATGGTGTTTGATAAGTGTGTTCCATCAGGGGTTATGTGATATGCATGGCATATTCAAGTTTGTGGGGAACTGCACTTTATTTTTTTAAGACTTTATTTGACACAGAGAGAGAGACAGCGAGAGAGAGAACACAAGCAGGGGGAGTGGGTGAGGGAGAAGCAGGCTTCCCGCTGAGCAGGAGCCAGATGGGGATGCAGGCCTCCTGCCTGGAATCATGACCTGAGTTGAAGGCAAATGCTTAACAATTGAGCCACACAGGCGCCCCAAGAGTTGCACTTTAGCAGAATAAGTGGCCACCAAGGTTTGAGGGCTGAAAGGCACCTAGGCCAAAAAAAAAAAAAAAAAAATTCTTCTCCACTGTCCTTGATTTTTGTATCATTAGAGATTCATTACTTTAGATTACAGTACAAATATCTTCAGATGGGGTAACAGATTAAGTCATTAATACTACATGGTAAACTAATTCATCATCATTAGAGAACCAATAACCTCAAAAGGCACAAGTAATGTATGTTTGAATGTGGAGAGGGGAGAAGAATAGATCTGGATCCCAGAAAGTTCCCTGGAAAGAAGAGGTAGTGCTACCTGAAAGGGGAGTGAAGGCCCTAGAGATGAGGGGAAGACAGAACAAAAGCGGGACTAGAGGGCAGGTGAGGAGACATAAATAACTTCGCCTCCTTCACGATGTTAGCGGAGTCCCGAGAGGTTGCAAAACATGAATGCAAGCAGGAGCATAAGAACTGAGGATTCTGTGGGAGCGTCTGCCCTTAGGCAGCACTCCTGTGTAATTATTAAAAGGTTAATTTAAAATAACGCATTCATTTATTAAGCTTTCTTAGATACTTACTTAATTGATGAATCATGAGAAGAGAAGTTTCCTTGAGCTACAGATGAATTTTCAGAGAGAAAAAGAAAATTACTACCTGTCGGTAGCCTTCCCAAGCTACTTGTAAAATGGTAATTAACATCTATTAATAGGTCTTTATTCCCTGTTGTCACTGCTGTCTTTAAACCCTCCAGGGACTGCCAGGGAGGCATAAAGTATGGTTTATAATCTGCGGCCACTGCCTATGCCTGCCTCACCAGCTTCAATCTCTGGCCACCATTCTACATATATTCTGGGCTCCAGAGATCCTTAACAACAATGCAATTCCCTTTGCCTGTGCCCTTACTATTTAGTTTGTAACTCTAACATCGCTCTTTTAAATTCCTCACCTTTTAGGAATCACTCAGCTTGTGTTACCTCTTTCAGAGAGCCCTACTTGAAATTGTCCTGCACAGACAGGCCTCCTCTGTCAATGCTCCTGAAGCACCCTATACTTCCTTCTATTATAGGACTTACTGTGCTATAGTTTACAGTGTCCGACATATAGTAAGCACTTAATAACACTTATTTATTGAACCAATTCTTTAACACAGGTGTTGGGTCAATGTTTATTAGTCTAACAGTCATTATTCTCTTCCTATTCAAATACCGTCTAACATGACTTGCATGCCATCTAGCAAAGTTCCATAAGCAGATATTAGAAAATATTTCTAGATAATTACAGTAAAGCAAGTCTTCATGTAGAATATCTCCATAGGAATACTAGAATGGTGTATATCAATTATACATGTACATCACTAAACAGTCTTAGACAAACAGAATGCTCTGAATAATAGAAAGTAGTATTGCCACTTAGAGTCAGGTCAAAGTCAAGGAAAATTGCTATTTATCTTTCTCCTAAGAAATGTAAAGTGTATTGGGAGTAACCAGTAAATTCCAATGATCTGTTTGAAAACATTTACTTAAAATTCTATGTGCCTTCCTGAGTTTCTTTGTGTATGAGTATATTTGTACCTGTGTACAGTTTTGGAAAGGACGGAACTGGAATTAATAGTGTATCAACCTGAAAAATTAAGTGTGAAGATAATATTGCTGTGGTGGTTTCAAAGTATGTTTACAAATTCTTTGGTAATACTCTCTCCAGGAAGTGAAGGTTAACTCTATTCCCCTTGAGTGTGGGTTGGACTCAGTGACTTGCTTCTAACGGACAGTCCAGGGCGGAAGTGATGGTATATAACTTCTGAAACTAGGTTATAAAATATATTGTGGTCTCAGCCCCTCTACCTTGGATCACTCAGTCTGGGGGAAGCCAGAGGCCGTATTATGAAGATACTCAAGAAGCCTTATATAGAGGTCCACAAGGTGGGGAACTGAGCCCTCCTGCTGACAGCCATGTGAGTGAGCCATCTTGGAAGTGAAGCGTCCAGACCCAGTTAAGCCTTTAAATGACTGCAACAGCCCTGGATGACAATCTGACCATAACCTCATGAGAGACCCTGAATCAGAGCCGCCCAGCTAAATTGTTCCTGGATTCCTAACCATAGAAACTATAAGGTAATTTTTTTAAGCCGCCAAACTTTGGGGTGATTTGTTACTTAGCAATAGATAACTAATGTGACCGTTAGAAAAAATAAGTATCTTTTCTATGGTTTTTAAGAATATGGTAGATTCAATGTCCTGAAGAGCCTGTGGGAAACCTGTTACAAATGCAATAGGAATTTGATAAGTATACAATTAGAGTGTAGAACTTCAATGTACCTCTTTAATAGCTGGACACATTTGCAGACAATAAAAAAAAGGTCTAGTAGATGGAAAAATCAGTAAAGATGTAAAATCAATAAACGTCATTTAATATCCATTTAGAGCTTTCCATCCTTCATATAGAGAATACACATTATTTTGGTATGTCCACGGAACACTATCAAATTGCAGTCACATATTTGGTCACAAAGAAAACCTTAACAACTTCAGTGTATTTAAGATTTACAGGCTATATTCTCTGAATGTAATTTAAAAAGCTGTGACCCAAAATATTAATTTCTTGATAATTAAGAAACATACTTATGGATAACTCTTGGATTGAAGAGGGAATTAAGAGGACAAAGTATAATCTACTTCAAAAAGCTGAACTAATTTTTTCTCCTCCAAACTTGTTCCTCTTTCTGTACTGCCTTTCTATTGAATGGTACCACTGTTCGTTACCCATTTCGTTGCCCAGTCTAGAAATCTACATCTCCCATATTCAGTCAGTAACCAAATCTCATCCATTCGATGACCTTAGTGTGAGGCAAATCTGTACCCTCACTGTCACTGAGTTTGTTCAAGCCTCATTTCTAGCCCTAACTATTGTAATAGTGTCTTTAATTGTGGTAAGCAGCAGCATGGCACTGTGGCTAGAACTTGTTCAGACAGACAGACCTGGGTTAAAACCTTGGTTTTGTCATGTACACTGTGAAACCTTGGGCAGGGTAATTCACCACTCTGAAACTTAGTTTACTTATATGTGTAAAATGGTAGATAAAAATACTTCTGTCCTCCTTAGGTTGTTCAGAGGGTTAAATGAGAGGATATAAAGAGTTTAGTATAGTAACTGGCATATAGTAAGTGTTAATAAATGCTATTATTTTTATTGTCTCATTGCCTCTAGTCCCCTCATCTCTAATTCTTTTCCCCCCTTTTTAAAAAGATTTTATTTATTTATTTGACAGACAGAGATCACAAGTAGGCAGAGAGGCAGGCAGTGAGAGAGGGAGAAGCCAGCTCCCCACTGAGCAGAGAGCCTGATGTGGGGCTCGATCCCAGGACCCTGGGATCATGACCTGAGCCGAAGGCAGAGGCTTTAACCCACTGAGCCCCCCAGGTGCCCCTCTTTTTTCCCTTTTTAGAAAAGACAAATTCTGATTATATTACAACCCTGCCAATATTCTCCAATAATTGCCCTTCAGTAACAGGATAAAAGGTAGATTTTTTGGCATAGCCTACCAGAAATTTATGATCTAACCCTTCTCTAGCAGTCTAACTTAATTTCCTACAATTCTCTAGCTTGAACTTTTAGATAAAGAAATTCTGAGAGAATCTGTATTTCCAAAAACGTACTATGCTCAAGTGTCTATATCTTGGTAAATATATTCCCTTTTCTTAGAAGGTTCTCCTACCATTTGGGTGCTGAGAGAATTCTTTCATACTCTTCATGTCTCAGCCCAATTGTGGCTTCTTCTGGACAAGTTTCCCTGGCTTCCCTATGCTTCCCCTGAACTATGTACATACCTCCATTATTACACTTACCATAACAGGTTGGGAATACTGGCACAAGTATTCCCCACTTAGCTGTAAAATACAGCATTAGGAGCAGAGCTTTTCTGTAAGTATGCAGTAATTAGCACAATGGCTGTCATGTAGTAGAAGCTCAATAAATGTTCATAGAATGAATGGATGAGTAGATTGCAGGATTTACTTAATAAGTCTTGCTATTGTTTACCTGACTTAGAGTTATAGCTTGGTTTCTTGGCCTTTTTTTCATTAAGATCAGCATATGTCACCTATATATGCCATAAGAAAAAAAAAACAGTGAAAATCCTCAAAGGAGTTTTAAAAGAATTTGAATGCCGGCTATTTCTCAAATTCAAAATACAGAAATATAAGAAAATGATTTTAAAAGTTCATTTGTGATAAAAGTACATGTTATATTTGCTTTATACCACATGTATTACAGAATTCACAGGTTTATAGAATTAATTTCTATTCTAAAATTAACTGAGGAATGCACTTAGCAGCATGGAAGGTAACTGAACAGCTAAAAAGATAATGTGTGCTTTTTAAACAAAGTTAACTATAGGGGACATGATTTTAGGAAAAAAAAAGAATCCATAGTAGGAATACATTGACTAAAAGTACAGAAGAATAAATATATAAAAATTAAAAAATAAACAATGAATTATGGATCACTGAAAAAAAATTAAATTAAATTAAATTTAAAGAAAAAGAAAGCTGGAAGGCAGAGAGCAGGTTTTCCACCGGCATAGGATGTGACTCTTGATTTGGCCAAGAGCTTTATATACTGAGATAATTGTATAGAAAGATAAATCCAACAGAGTAGACTTCAATTATTTCCCAGGTCTGAAAGCTAAACACAAGCCACCAGAAGTACATTCTCTGGCATTGATTGAATGAGTGAAGTAAATCGGGAAATCGTATCCTATTCTGTCATAGTAAAAGTGGTCATGCTATTTCTCAAAATAAATTAGGTTTCTGTGGCCACTTGATGTAGTCATATTGTTCATGTGTATTTTAAGACCTCCTTTAAAAACAGTCTAAATTTGTTTATTGACTTTTTTTGGAGGCAAACTATGTAGGACGAGGTTTGCCATCCGTGTGACGCAGCAAAGACTTTGTGCCTGCCTCTATATAGAGGCTAGTAAAAAAAGTAATTCCTGATGTACAACTAACTCAAAGTAATGAAGTTTCTTTTCTTGGGAAACGAAGCATAGCCATTATGGATGTGGACACAATGATACAGTGCCCTACACGTGGCAGGTGTTTGACAAATATTTGGCTATACAGAGAAGCACCTTGTGGCTAACATGCTACATTTGAGCAGCTACATAGAATTGAGTCTGTTGCTTTCTGTGCATTTCATGTAAGACGCTGGAAATGATGCCACTTTCTACTTTAGATGTGAAGGTAGACTTTTGGGAAGACTTCAGTGAATTTCCTGCTTGATAACATCTCTTTCAAACCATGTTAAGTTTTTAGAAGAGCTGAGCCAGTTAATACAGTGCTAACAGAGGCAGGGATGTGCGGATTTGATTCTTAAAATGACAATCTGGCAGTCCACAAAGGCAATCCAAGTTGTGACTAGAGGCCGCACCCTGAATGCTGCCAACTTTCCACCATCAGATGAGTCATCACCAATCAGAGGGGACAGGGCAAGGCAGCATGGCAGTCTCTGCACAACCCGTCAGCACTAAAAGAAAATGAGCCTCAAAGCCCTATTTGTTGCTTTCTCTGCAGGGCATGGGTCTGTACTTTGAAACTCTTGAATCTCAGCATTTAGGAAGCCTCTAACCTAAGGGCTAAGTGGGAGCATTCAAGTTGCTTCTGGTGAATCTCTATTTAAATGGAAGCAAATATAACATTCAAATTTTGGATCTGTTTAACACATTTAAAGTCTCGGTCTTACTACTTTTGCTGGCTTATAACTTGTTACTGATATTCCCTCTGCTTACATTATGCAACACTAACATAGCTGATAGCTATGAGCTTTGGAAGTCTGAAGTAGCACCGTGTTATCACTGTGGGTTTGCATTTCAATTTTTATACCATCTTACTATAACGTGGTTAATCTCAAGGAATAAGGCTGTTTTGAATTGTCTCTCAATGAATGAAACTGTGTTATACCAATCTTGATCATAATTTCACACTGCATTTGTTCTGTCTGTATCTGGGACAAAAGAAATATTACTTGCCTCTTGTTTCAAAATAGCCTGTAGAGAATGTTTGGGGACATTTTCTGTTTTAGCAGAAACACCCGGAGCTTGAAGGGAGCTACTTTTCATTCCTGGGGGGAAAGAAAAGGTACCTTTAAATATGAAAAAATGATTTCGTTCTTGCTGCCATAATGTCTGGGATTACTGTAGCAGGGATGTATCATTTATGCACGTAAAGGTAGTATCTCCAAAGAGAAGATGCCTTCCAGTGTCTTACCACCACCGTGAGGGACAAGCCCGAATTCCCTAACTTCTGGCCCCAAATTACTCTGCCAGCTGAATCTCCCACCACTCCTCCTGCCCCAGAATGAATTGCTTTGCATTTTATTTGGTAAGTAAGGGGGAACCATCAAGGACTTGTGAATAGAGGAATTATATGTTCAAAGCTGTATTTCAAGACGATTACATTCACAACAAACTGTAGCACAGACTGACCGAAGGAAAGAGAGACCGGAGGCAAGTCGTTGCGGTAGCTAAGGGCACGGGTGGTGTGAAGGGAAACGAGGGGAGATTATGAGATTGTTAAAGGAGCTCGATTGGACAAAATGTGACAACTTTTGGATGTAGAATACGGGTAATAAGAAAGAGTCAGAGGTGACTCTGGCTTTGTGCCTGAGTAAGAGTCGGAACAGAGAATAGCTTTGGGGGTGACTGGAAGATGATGAATTTGGTTTTGTGCACACTGGATCTGAGGTGCTAATTAGCCACTAGGCAGAGATGTCCCAGGGCTCTTGGTGTGTGTATAGAATATGCATGGGGATTTTTTGCTGAGACAGAGACTTAGCTAACCTCTCGTCTAGCTGGGGACATGGGAAAGTGGATGTATTTTTACATCTGGGGAGAAAGGGTGGCATTAGAGGATAGAGACTTTCCCGGGGAAAATTCTCTGCACAAATCACAGCACTTCAGAAATTTATTCTGCCTATTGGTATAGGCAGCCACAGCAGAGACTCTAACTTCTCCCTGGTTTGCAAATTCCAAAGGGCCTAGTCACCCAGCAGTCACTCAAAAATGTGAGATACTGACATTTACAACCGTGAATAATTTTTGTATCTTCTTTAATCAAAATAATCACAGATTTTTTAATCAGGGGAAAAGCATAACTTGGAAAACTACATGACAAAACTATATAATTATTTAACTAAGAGATAACAGAGCAATTATAAATATTGTTCATTTCCTTACCTTTATCTTTTAAAGTATGTGATGTTTTAGTCATTTCTTTATCTTTCTGTATGCTCTACCATTCAAGAAAAAAGCATTCATTAGTAATTAAGCTTCTGAAAGAGACTTGCTGGCTCTAGAGCAATCAGACTGACACAATATCTCCCTTTGCTTCCCATCCCTTACCTCTCTCCTAAGCTCTGGTCGTAATGCTAATACATAGGATCAACCTCTTTACTGAATATCTCTCACAGATACCTAAACTAGTTCAAAATGAAGCTTATCATGTACCCATGTACTCCCATCTTTCCAAACTGGCTCCTCCTCTGTCTTCCATATTTTTGGTTAAAGACCTAACAATCCATCCAGTAATCTCTTCTAGAAAGCTTAGAGTTACTCCATTTATTTCAGATAGGACCAATCCCAACCAGTTTAACGCTTACTGAGCACCCTGCTTGGGATTAAAATAAGATACACAATTCCTGACCTCAAGAAGTTTATTATCCAGTAGGACAGACAGGAAAAGAAAATAAGTGTTCTGACACAGAGGCCAGCCTGAGCACTATCGGGGAGCACAGAGAAAAGACGTCCCACTTCAAGAGAACCTATATGCAAAAATTAAATCTTCATCATCATCATCCTCTCCCTTTCTCTCAATTTACATGTCTATTGAGTCACCAAATTCTGACATAGTCTGACTCTGACATATCTTAAATCTGTGACCTCTGGTTCACCCTCATTGCCAGTGCCGTATCCTTTTTATCTGGACCATCCTAGCAGACTCAAAACTATATTCCCTCTAATCTCCTCTCTCTCTCTCTCTCGAACACTGTATCTATATCACACACTTCAACTAGATTATCTATTTTTAATTAAAAAAAAAGACATTTCTCTCTCTCTCTCTCTTTTTTTTAAAGTGTCTTTATCTGGGGCTCAGTCAGTTAAACATCTGCCTTCGGCTCAGGACATGATCCTGGAGTCCTGGGATCCAGCCCTAACCCTAACCCTGCTCAGTAGGGAGTCTGCTCCTCCCTCACTCTCTGCTCCTCCCCGCCCTGTTCGTTCTCTCTCTCTCTCTCACTTACTCTCTCTCAAATAAATGAAATCTTTTTTTTTAAAATAAAGTGTCTTTATTTAAGTAATCTCTACACCCAACGTGAGGTTTAAACTCACGACCCCTGAGATCAAGAGTCACACTCTCTTCCGACTGAGCCGCCAGGAGTCCCTAGATTATCTTTTAAAAACCCAACTCATTCTTATTTCACATCTCTATTCAAAAAGCCTCAATGGGGGGCGCCTGGGTGGCTCAGTGGGTTAAGCCGCTGCCTTCAGCTTGGGCCATGATCTCGGGGTCCTGGGATCGAGTCCCGCATTGGGCTCTCTGCTCAGCAGGGAGCCTGCTTACTCCTCTCTCTCTCTCTGCCTGCCTCTCTATCTACCTGTGATCTCTCTCTGTCAAATAAATAAATAAAATCTTAAAAAAAAAAAAGCCTCAATGGCGCTCTACTACGGAGAGGCTAAACCCATTCTCCAGCAAAATATACAAAGCCTTGGCTGCAACCTCTCTTTTCAGTCTCCTCTCTGGCCCTGCCCTGGCTCTGCTGGCTTGAACTGTTGCTCTTGCTTAACACTTTTAAACCTGTCTAATAGTGCCTCACCACAGCCTCGCATTCTGTTCATGTGGAAACTTCCTACTCACACCTCAAGACCTAATTTGATGAAGCCCTTCTTTAATAAAGCCTTTTTAGACTCCGTTAGGCAGGACTAGTCTCTATATCCTCTGTGCTCCCCCCTGCATTTTGAACAAATCAAAACTTTCCTCTTATTTTATTGGAAGGACTTTTGTTTATACGTGTCTAAATCTCTGGACAGTGAGTTCTCATGAGTAGTGATGACGTCTCTTCCATGTCTGTGTCCTATCTATGTCAACTGTTTTGCCTCTTTCCCCTCTTCTAGCTTTGCACAGGCCCTGGCCCATAAGTTCTCAGTAAACATTAGCCAGCATCAGTATCGTCAAATATTGAAGTCAGTTTCTGCTAAACTGTATGGTACATTTAGCATGAAGCTGACTCAGAACCTTCTCTGCTAGGGAGAGGAGCCAGACCTGTGTAGGACCCCATTATCTCTGACCAGTCAGTACCATGCCAGTGAAGGGGATATCCCATGGAAATAAGTTAACCAGATAAATTAATAATCAAGACAAAGCATCTACCTTTAGTTCTGTTTTGTTTTTCTGTATATCTTGCGGAGAAGATATGAAGGCTGATGATTTTTGGGTAGGAATCCTTATAAAACTATGAGAATGGCTTGGTTCTAAAAGTAAATGAAAGAGAAGTCATATAATTTTAAAACAATTTTATCAAAATGCAATTGAAGTACAAGAAACCACAACATTTGAAACATACCATTTGTTCCATTTTGACATATGTACGAACCCATGAAGCCATCAGCACAATCAAGACGAACATTTCCACCCCCCAAAGTGTCCTCGTTCCCCTTACCCTTCAGCCCTCTCTAGTTCTCCCTGTCTCCCCGACAACCACCGATCTGCGGTCATTATCAATTGTTTGCATTTTCTAGAGTTTGCTATAAGTGGAATCAAACAGGATGTTTTCTCTTTCTCTCTCTCTTTTTTTTTTTTTTTGGTCTGGCTTCCTTCATTTAGCATATTTATTTTGAGATTCATCAATATTGTTGCCTGCAACAATGGTCTGTTCCTTTTTCTTCTTCATAGTATTTCATGGTATGGGAATGTACTACATTTTATCCATTGGCCCACTGAAGGGCATACAGGTTGTTTCCAGTTTTCTTTGGCTATTATGAATCATGCTGCTGTGAGTCTTTATGTGGACATATATTTTAATTTCTTTTGGGTACATACCTTGGAGGAGCATGGCTGGATCACATGGTAGTTTAACAAGTTAGGAAACTCTTTTCCACAGTCGTTCAACCATTTTACACCACAACCTGCAGTGCCTGAGTTCTAGCTGCTTCAAGTCCTTGCATATACTTAGTTAAATTCAGTTATTTAAGTTCTAGCTATTTTAATGGGTATGTAGTGGTATCTCATTGTGGTTTACTTTGTATTTCCCTAATGACTAATAATACTAAGCAGCATTTTCATGGGCTTACTTGCCATCTGCATGTCTTCTGTAAAATGTTTGTGGCCTTTTCCCCGTGTTTATTAGGTTGTTGCATTCTATATATTACATGTTTTTCTATACTTTACATTTTTTTTTACAGTAAGCATACCTTCTAGTGGTAGGTCTGGAGACCCATCTTTCATTGTGCTTACTTTAGGGGCTTGTCAGTTGCGAAACAGCCATTATGCAACCGGGCTATTGTTTCAGAATTTTATGTTATTTTCTCATTTTTGACTCCCTAAGTGCAAGAACTCTGCCTTAGTCTTCCACAGTCATCCACCTGCTTGGGGGTGGAACTAGGGGAGGGGAGGTTAGAATTTTTAACAGGAGGAATGCCAAAATAAACACCCAAGTAATATTTAGGACCTGTCATTCAGAATAGGATGACATAGCCAAGAGGGTGTGCTTTGCAAACCATGCAGCTGTCTTGAGTACTCCCCAAAATTTAACCTTCTTTTTGCGTAGCAACAGACTGGAATACTTAGCTCAGAAAACTCTCTCTTAGTGTATTGGAGATACCCTAGCCCACCAAGAGTCATCTGGACTCAGAAAGAAGGTATGACTTAAGGAAAGGTTGCGGGGGGGTGGGGGTCACTTCTTTAATAGCTCAGAGATGGTGAGAAAGTGAAGGGTGGTGGGAGAGGCTGAAAAATAAAGAACCCAGATGAGGCCTCACATTTTCTTACTTTGGGCCTTTGTTGCTTCAGACAAGTGAAGTTAGCACACAGAGAAAAGAACTATTGCTCTGCTCCCCATTTACGACTCCAGAATGAAATCTCTTAGGCTACCTCGCACTGGCTGCCTCCTCCTCCTCACCTGGGACATGGCCCAGGAACGCCGCAATACAGTATGGTCAAGTAGAGCAAGGCTTTCTCTGAGGTTGATCCTTTCTCTTTCCCTTCCTTCACTCCCTCACTTCTTTCTCCCTCTCTTTCTTTTTAAGTTCACTGTTAGTGATGTATCTAATTGACATATAAAACTGTAAGATAGTTAAGGTGTACACTGTGGTGATTTGATATACATATACATTGTGAAGGGACCCCATCCATTTAGTTACTTAACATTTTTAGTTCTTCTCTTAAGCAAATTCCAGTTATATACAGTGCTGCCAACTATAGTCACCATGTTTTCCATCAGCCCTTCAGACTTTATTCATCTTTATAGCTAAAGTTTGAACCTTTTTACTATTTCCTCTTCCTCTTGAGGTTTTGCTTTCTTAAGGCACTCCTGGTTCCTATATGAAGGACATGGCCTAGAAAGTGCTGGAGAGTCTAGCTGGGGAGCTTGCCAAAGGGAGTCGACTGGGGTGGAGGTAAGAGGGCTCTGCCCTGAGTGGTTACAGAGCAACCAGCCAGAATGGTCTTCCATTCTGGGGGAAGGAAGAAGCCCAGAGGGATGGGAAAGCCCAGAGGGCTCTAAGCTCAGTGAGACCAGATCATGAGTCCTTGCACTGATGGCTGAATTCAACTGTGAATGCTAACAGGCCAAGCACTATCTCAGTGCAGGTAAGGACATGTCTCTGGAGACCAGAGGCGGCAAGAAGACGTTTCATCCAAGCACCATGACTTTATTCCACCTCATGAGGTTGCAGAAGCCACTGTTCCCCGAACTTTAATGTGCATATAAAGCCCTGGGGATCTTGTGAAAATGCAGATTCTGATTCCGTAGATCTGGGGTGGGGCCTGAGAATCTGCATCTCTGATGAGATCTTTAGGTGATACCCATTCTCCTGACACATAGAGGAGTAAGAACACAAGCCACACCTCTTACCCGGGACATCTGGACATCATCTTTGGGAAAGAGGCAGAAAGATGGGGGAGGCTCCCTGAAAGTCTGGGCCACTATGGGGACCCCACGAAGGCAAAGTCCAAAGAAGTATGTTAGAAAAATTGGGGACCAAGCAAGAAAACAAAAGGAAGGCAGGTACTTAGATCTGGCAAACAGCACTAGCCCTACATGTACTAAAGAAGCCTACTCAAGAAATAGGTTGACATTTTAGAACGACAACACCTGGTACTGTCAGGCTGTTCAAAAAGGAACAGGAGACGGAGAATGGGCGACAATGAACAGCAGGCTCCACTGCCGCAGAAGAACATGTGGCAGAATGAAGTATTTCTGCTGCCAGCGAAGTGACAGAAGTCACTTCAGGCCAGGCAAGTCCAAAGTCTGAGGAAGGGCAGGGTTTTGAGAAGGAGCCCTGGTTGGGGTCTTGGTCCTCACTAGGTCCCCAGGGCCACTGGCTTCAGGAGCCTCCATGGCACCCCCAGTCAGCTATCTGCAAGGATGACCCTCCAAGGGAACGCAACACAAGAGACGCGGGTGAAAGCTTCCCTGGGAGGCGGAGGCCCAGCAAAGAGAGGCGGCAGTGGCAGTAGCAGCCAGCAAGGAACAGGTTTAAAAAAAAACAAAACAAAACCCTCGGGGTCTTGTTGGTAATGGAAAAGGACAGACAGGAGATCAGGAGCAGGGACCCTGGAGAAGCAGGGCTCTGAACTGAGCTGTGGACTTGTCAGCTGCAAAATGTGGGCCGCACTGCTCCTGGGCAAGCGGAGGCAATGACATGAACTGAGCGTGTAATTAGGGAGTCAGCTCCAGTCGGCAAGAGAGGCTGACTATGGGATTTTTTTCCCCCCCCAAAATCCACCATTCACAACAGAGGGCAGAGGGAGGACTTCTCTGCACTGTAAGTAGAGGAGGTCAGTGCCAAGTCCCATCTTCCCACGAATTACTGTTTTAGCACTTCTAACTGTAATCATTTCAATTACGTTTTTGTTCCTGGTGGGATTGCTGGTCACTGGCATTATCACTCGTTTTCTTCATCTTTGAAGAAGCTTAAAGAAACACAAGAAAATATTTTTAAAATCATGGAAATGAGAGGCGCCTGGGTGGCGCAGTGGATTGAGCCTCTGTCTTCAGCTCTGGTCATGAGCTCAGGGGCCTTTGCTCAGCGGGGAGCCCGCTCCCCCCGCCCCCGCCCCGCCTGCCTCTCTGCCTACTTGTGATCTCTCCTTCTGTCAAATAAATAAAATCTTTTAAAAAATTTTGTAAAAAGTTGTGGAAATGACAAAGTTATCCAAGATAGATTCTCTTTATTCTTTCGGGCTGGATAGGAGGAGAGCCATAGGCTACTCTACGGATGGAGCTGTAGGGAGGCACTGGAGGGGGCGAGTAGTGGGTCGGTTCTCAGTGGGAGGCGCTTGTGTCCCCTAGGGGAGCATTAGGAAAGGTCTGGAGACATGGTGATTGTTACAGATGTGGTGAGGGAGGGTTACTCCTGGCATCTCGTGGGCACAGGCCAGGGACGTTGCCGAACATTCCACAAGGCAAAGGACGGCCCCCACAACAGCACCATCCAGCCCAAGATGTCAGTAGTGGCAAGGCTGAGAAACCCGAGGAGAGATGCGATGGGGAGGCAGGCCAATTGCTTTTACAGTATTATCTTGTGGAATTAAAGCTATACTCAGGGAAACAGAGTTGTCTTCTGGGAGAAGGGAAAAACCCATCCCTCCAGCCCGCCCAATGAGAACATGGCCTTTTCTCTGTGTTGGGGGCCTGGGAGGGGGCGGGCACAGCAGTGCAGTAACCATGCTGGGGGCCCCAGGAGAGTGCTCGCCGGCTTCCTTGGCTCTGCCTCTGAGCTCAGTCAGAGGCAACAAGGCCTGTGGTGTGGACCTCAGCTGGGAAGGAGGTGACCTAAGTTCCTGTTTCTCATCATTGAGATAGACAAACGGATTCCAAACTCTGTGTGGTGATTGGATTTCTGCTAGAGTTTTAAGATGTGCACTCGTGGGGCACCTGGGTGGTTCAGTCAGTTAGGGGTTCTGCCTTCAGCTCAAGGCATGATCCCGCAGTGCTGGGGTGGAGCCCTGGCGAGTGGGGCTCCTGCTTCTTCCTCTCCCTCTGGCCTTCCTCCAGCTTGCCTGCAGGCATGCACTTGTGCAAGCGCTCTCTCTCTCTCTCTCTCTCTCTCTTGCAAATAAATAAATAAAATCCTAAAAAAAAAAAAAAGGTGTGCATCCCTATTTCATATGTGAAAGAGCTCTCTCCATTCGGTCACCTCCATGATACTGTGAATATGATTTCGTTTTTACATTTTCATCTTTTCTACATTTTCCTTTTTAAAAACCATTTGAGGTGGCCACTTTTTAAGATGCTTACCTGAAACTTTTTTCCTACCTAAAGTAGCAGTTAACAGTTAAAGACGAAGCAATATAGCCACTCAAGTTATTTTTTTAAATTTATAACGTGTTAGTCACCATAAAATACATTATGAGCTTTTGATGCAGCGTTCCAAGATTCACTGTTTATGAAATGATTTTTTTTTAATCCCAGAGGCAGAGGTTACAGCCTTATCATTTCACTGACCTGTATTATGACCTTTTCTTACTGACTCCCCTTTCCTAAACTTTCATTCTTTTCTTCCTTTCATATTGTCTGTTCTTACCAGCTGGTCCTTTAAAAACTTTCTCTTGCACACGTTTTCTCTCTCGTTTAAAAAAAAAAAAAAGCCCTTTATATAGGGGCGCCTGGGTGGCTCAGTGGGTTAAGCAGCTGATTTTGGCTCAGGTCATGAGCTCAGGGTCCTGGGATGGAGCCCTGAGTCTGGATCAGCGCTGAGCGGGCAGCCTGCTTCTCCCCCAAATTCTGCCCCTTTCCCCCCATCCTGCCCCCTCATGCTCTGTCTTTTTCTCTCAAATAAGTGAAAAGTAAATAAATAAAATATTTTAAAAAGCCCTTTATTTTCTCTACTCCTTTTAAAACTTTTCTCTCTACCCCATCCCAACCCTGCTCTATCCTCTCCCACTTATCCGACCCATGCACTCTTCTGCTGTCAGTGTTCGCTGGCCCACTTTTAAAAAGTTTTCCATTTCCTTCCCCTTCTAACTCTCTCTTGTAGGTACTCTTAACTGGTTTCTCCTCCTTCGAATCATAGGCCTATCTATCTAGGTATCTCTATTTCTACCCATGTCTGCCTGTCATCTACCCACATTTACCTTCCGAGATATCCATGCAGCTTTATTATATTGTATCTTTTATTGACTTTCGTTTTCTTATTGCGGTAGAGTAGACACACGCTTGACTTCTACGTGGTGAATCCAGCCCTCCGCCACCACCATACACACTTGCCCTTGCTGGACTTACCAGCCCCTCGCTCTCTCTCTCCCCCACGGTCTCCCTCTCTCTATTCAACAATTTCCTCTGTGGATTCATTGCTCACACAGTGGCCTTCCCCCCCACTCCTGCTCTTCCTTCCTTTCATGCTCTCTCCCCACCCCTCACCCCTCCATGCCTCCAGCCCCCATTTCTCCCTCCCTCCTCCTCCCATTCTCTCTTCACTCTCTTTGTCCACATCTTTTTCCTTTCCTTCTCTCCGCTCTTTCTCTCATTCTGCCTCTTCCACATATTCTCCTGTAGTGGCCTCCACCTCCGCTCATCTCTCTGGCTACCCCAACCCCAGCCCCACCGTCCAGCTGTCATCCCTCCGTCTGGATTTCAGTTTACGCGACTCTTGTTAGATCACTTTCTCCTTCCTCTGCACTTCATGGTCTCACTAGCTCCTCCTTTTCAACTCCTCTGTGTCCCACTCTAATATCTGTTCTTTTTATTTTGCTACTTTCCTAGGCTCACCCCAGTTTCGAATTCTTCTCTTTCTTGCCTTCTTCTTTCCCTCTTTCCCCTCCCCTCCCTTCTAGCTCTCTACCCCCACCGCCCGGGGCCGGGTCCACGGCTCCTTCCTGCTCCTTTCACTCTCCTCCTCTGTATTGCCTTGTGGCTTCCGGTGAACCTGAACTTCTGCCTCCCCTCGTCCCTGCTTCCCTCCCAGCTCATCCCTACGTCTCGCCGTCCCTCTCTCCTCGCCGCCTCCCTCCCTCCCTTTCTTCTCTTTCCTGCTTCTCTCCTCCCTCCTTCATAGACTCCTTTACAATGGTTCCGCTCTGACATTTCCCCCTAGCTCTCTCTCCTGTCACCTCTTAATACTGTCTTTTGTACGAGACCCTCCTCAGAAAACCCTGTCTACCGCTCTCCATGCTTCCCATCCATCCCTTCACCCTTATTTTTTTTTTAAGTTTTGTTTTTATGTATTTGACAGAGAAAGTGGCAGGGGGAGCGGCAGGCAGAGGAAGAGGGACAGGCAGGGCCCCTGCTAAGGAGAGAGCCCAATACAGGGCTTGATCCCAGGACCCCGGGACCCCAGGATCATGCCCCAAGCCAAAGGCAGATGCTTAATAACTGAGCCACCCAGACCCCCTCACCCTTATTATTCTTATTTTTTATCCGACTTCCCTTTAGATCTTTCTACCCCCGATTCCTCCCTTCCTCGCCCTTCCGTCCCTTTCTTCTGGATACTTCATTTTTCTTAGTCCCTTTGTTTCATTGTCTCTTTTTCTTTCCTTTCTTTCCCTGGCTGCATGCCAGCCTTGCTTCTTCTTTCCTCCCTTCCCTCCCCCTCCGGCTTGATCCGTTATCCTTCCTTTGCTCCGATTTCCCTCCTTCGGACCTTCCCCGCTCCCCGCTCGCCCGTCAAGGCTCCTTCCTGCAGTTTCTCCTCCTTCCTTTCCTCCTGTCCTTCTTTCACTCTTCTTGCTCGTCCTCTTTGTAAACGGCCCCCTTTCCCCTCTCATTCTTGATGCATCTTTGGACCTGTCTTCACTGCTGCTTTCCCCTATTTAAAAGTCAGTTTTTTGGGGGGCACCTGGGTGGCTCAGTTGGGTAAGCACCTGCCTTCGGGTTGAGCCCCACAGCGGGCTGCCTGCGGAGTGGCGAGTCTGCTTCTCCGTCTCCCTTGCCCCTCCCCGGGCTCATGAGCCTGTGCTCTCTCTCAAATAAATCAATAAAATCTTTTAAAAAATCAGGGTTTTTTTCTACCTGTACACCTGCCTAGCTGGCTATCTATACAGCTCTCAATCATCTTTCTGTCTTTATTTTACTGTCTTTCCTTACTTGCCTTCTAGTTATTTTTTTAAGATTTTATGTATTTATTTGACAGAGAGAGACAGTGAGAGGGGGAACATGGGAGTGGCGGGGGGGTGGGTGGGAGCGTGGGAGAGGGAGAGGGAGAAGCAGGCTTCCCTCTGGGCATGGAGCCCAATGAGAGGCTCCATCCCAGTATCCTGGGATCACGACCTGAGCAGAAGGCAGATGCTTAAGGACCGAGCCACGCAGGCGCCCCTACTGACTTCTAGTTTCTAAGCCTCTTGCATATCACAGTTGTACTTGATTTTTTACTGCACTTGCCTTACACTCTCACACCCCTCCCCTGGAAGTAACATTTCCCCACTGACTCCTTCTGTATGAACTTGTCTTCCTTTGCTGCTTCTCGCTCCCTCCCTTCCTTTTACTTTTTTTGTAGCTTATTATAACTACTTTCCTTCTCTCTCTCTAATTTTGTGTGTTTTTTGTCCTTACTCCTGGTTTCCCCTATTTGAAATCCTGTCTGTCAGTGGTCTGTCCATCCACCCATTCCTGTTGAGCTGTCTCATCAATTTACTTGTCTTTATTTTACTCTTATTTTTAAGTATTTTTTTTTAAAAAAGATTTTGTTTATTTATTTGACAGACAGAGATCACAAGAGAGAGTCAGGCAGAGAGACAGGCAGAGAGAGAGGCAAGCAGGCTTCCCACTAGTGCAGAGAGCCCAATGTGGGGCTCGATCCTAGGACCCTAGGATCATGACCTGAGCCGAAGGCAGATGCTTAACCCACTGAGCCACCCAGGGGCCCTAAGTAATTTCTTTTTGTATCTTTCTCTCTCCCTGCTTCCTCAGCTGTACTTAATTTTCACAGCAGCTCCTGCTTTTGAACTCCTGTGTCCTTTACTCTCACATCCTGTTATTTTATTTTGCCAGCTGCCTAGCGTCATCCCTTTCAAATTTCTTTGCTTTCTTTCTCCTTCCCTCCCTCCATTCTGTCCGTCCATCTTCTCCTCCCTTCTTCAGCTGTCATACCCGCTTCCTTGAATGTCTTCCTATTTCTCTTTTTTATGCTCCTTTTCCTTCTTAGTGGACAGTACTTTTAAAGTCCAGTCTTTTCTGTGTATGTATATCTGTATCTGTTTTATTTTACTGTATTTATTAACTGATTTCTTCTTTTCAGATCTCAATCTCCCCCCTCCTGTCCATGATTATGTAATTTTCTTACTAGCTTCTTTTCAGCATCCTGTTTCTATCATGTCATATTCTTTGCAATTCTTCTTCCCAGACTCATCCCTTTTATAAACTTCTTTACTTCCTGCCCCTTCCTTCCCTTAATCTAATCCCCTTCCCACTCCCCACATTTTAAAAAATCTCATTATATTCACTACTTTAATTTATTTTTCTGGGTTTTTTTGTCCTGTCTTTACTGCTGGCTTTTCTTTTTAAAAATCAGTTCTATCTACATGTCTGTATATGAATGCATGCATGTAAATATGTATGAATTGACTGATTGATCCATTTGATTTTAATGTATTTTTAAACTGACTTCTTTTAAAAAAGTTTTTAAAGTAAGCTCTATGCCTAACATGGGGCTTGAACTCTTGACCCCAAGATAAAATCACGTGCTCTCCTAGCGGAGCCTGCCAGGTACCCCTAAACTGACTTCTTTTAAAAGTTTAATTAATTAGGGACGCCTGGGTGGCTCAGTTGGTTAAGCAGCTGCCTTCGGCTCAGGTCATGATCCCAGCGTCCTGGGATCGAGTCCCACATCGGGCTCCTTGCTCCGCAGGTAGCCTGCTTCTCCCTCTGACTCTGCCTGCCTCTCTCTCTGCCTGTGCTCTCCCTCTCTCTCTCTCTCTCTCTCTGACAAATAAATAAATAAATAAAATCTTTAAAAAAAAATAAAATAAAAGTTTAATTAATTAATTTTATTTTACTTTTTCAGCGTTCCAAGGCTCATTGTTTATGGACCACACCCAGTGCTCTATGCAATACGTTCCCTTCTTTTCAGATCTCTCTTTCAAATCCTTTGTTTCTCACTCTCGCAATCTCTGTCTTTGGCTTTGTCCTACTGACATCCTTTTAAACTTTGTTCTCCATCTTCCTTTCACTCTCTTTGTTCATTTACTTCTTCCCTGTATGTTTCTTCTCCCTTTTCTTTCACTCTTTTTTCTTTGATGGTTTGTTTTTCTTTCCCCTTTGTCTAGTCTGTCTCTAATCTCTTTGTCTTTGTTTTCCTCTCACCCCACTCATCCAGAGAGAGCGAGCGAGAGAGAGAGAGAGAGAGAGAGATCGTTTTATTACTGGTTTCTTCTGTTCAGTTTTTTCTTTTTCTCTCTTACTCATTCTTTCCCTCTTCTTTTCTTCATTTCATTCTTTTTTTATGTACCTTATTTTCTTACTGCCTTCTCCTTTTTAATGTTTTTTATCTTATTTTTTGTATCTATCTCTGTTTCATACTTGGTATATTTTAAATGACTCTTCTTTTTTGTCTCCTTTAAAAAACCTTCCCCCCCCTCTTTCTCTTGCTAGCTTGCTCTCTTTCTGTTTTGTATAATTTTTTTCTTATTAGTCCTCAGTTAAAATTTTTTCTTTTTAAAAATATTTTCCTTTGTCTCCCTCTGTTTCAGTCTATTTTTTGGTAATGTTTTTCTCTTACTCTGTTTGTCTCTCCCTTTATATACATTTTTCTCCCTCTCTGTCATCTTTTTTTTAAAAAGATTCATTTATTTATTTGACAGAGATCATAAGCAGGCAGAAAGGCAGGCAGAGAGAGAGGGGAAAGCAGGCTCCCCGCTGAACAGAGAGCCTGATGCGGGGCTCGATCCCAGGACCCCGGAATCATGACCCGAGTAGAAGGCAGAGGCTTTAACCCACTGAGCTACCAAAATGCCCGTCATCTTTTTTTTTAATTGTCCCCTCTTACTGGCTCCCTTTTCATTAATTAATTTTTTAGAGAGAGACCACGCATGAGGGCGAGTGGGGAGTGGGGCAGAGAGGGAGAGGAAGAGAATGAGAATGCTAAGCGCACTCCATGCCCAGCACGATCCCGACACAGGGCTCAGTCTCGTGACTCTGAGACTGACGGTGACCTGAGCTGAAATCAAGAGTCAGATGCTTCACCTGTTCACTGCACTGAGCCACCCAGGTACCCCCGGCTCCTTTTCAAATCCGTGGTACAGGCGGTGTTGCCTACTGAGCCACTTTACAGAAGTGTTGAATTTATTGTAACGTGTGTAACGTTGTGTGTGTACCTTCTCTACAACTTGAGCTGTAGCTAGGACGTGGCTGGCATAGTGCTTGGCACAGGTAGCGTGAACAAGGATTTCCCTTTCTAAGGGTCTTCTGACCTCACTGCATAAACACACCGAGATTTTTGTTTTTGTTTTGTTTTTACAAAGCCACCAATGTTTAGTACATAGATATGCATCCTCTACTTAGATACCTTATCATTTATTGTCTCTCACCTTCCCTTTCATCCTGTCCTTTGTTTTCAAATACATTTTCTTCTGGTCTGTCTCTCTTCATGTCATCTCTCTGCATTTTTTGTAAATGATAAGCAATTTTTTTCTCTAGAAGTGCTTGTTTCTAAAATATTAAAAATATATATTTAACATTTAAAAAGTTAATAGCAGTTTGCCACTGGAAATGCAAACCAGATATTTCAAATATGATGGCTACTTGAAGGGCACCCTCATTCCTATTTTGAGATTTCTGAAGTCACACTGAGTACAAAACTAGGAAGATAGTAAGGGATAAGTTTCATTTTGCTGTTCAGCATGAAGAAGAATAAATTGTAACAACTAGACCCAATTTAAGTCATTGTGCCCTTTCTGGAGACTGGGCCCATTTCAGAGCAGTCCTTGAAGCCCAGGTTCAGACCAAACTGGGTTTCTCCATCAATAGCTGTCCTTGTGAGTTTAGGCCACTTTTGATAAATCACACTTTAAAATATCAAAATTGGCAAAAGCTTTCCCTCAAATAGCCCAAGTTATCAGTAAAAGCTCACTTTACCTTCCGGTGAGCTTCCTCCCTGACTTTTTGACGTTGTTCCTCAACTTTTGCTTCCCTTTTTACTTCGTCTCCAATCTTTGTCAGAAGTAACATTTCTTTTGTCTTCCATTCCTAAGGAGCACAATGTTATGGTAGTTAGCTGGGGTTCTGTTTCATTATCTTTTTTTTTTTTTTTGTATTTTGTCAATAAGCAAACTAGATCAAGTCAAGGGCCTTACAAAAACTGGGAAAATCTTATGTTGGCTTTAGAATTGGCTTCTCTTACTGCTTTTTAATTGGGAATATGTTGGTGGATGCAATAGAATGGCAAAAGGAAGGAAATTATTTTGCTATTGGAAACTTACGTCAAGTATAAGCCTGGCTTCAAAGATGGATCTAAGAAGATGTTGACAAGAGGGTTTTCTCTTATTGCCTAAGGGGCATATCATACGTAATCTGTTGCCTTTAAATATATTTTGGTAGAGAAGATAAATAAATAGGCTTGTCTGCATTTTGAGGGAATACAGCCATGATTATTTTTCACTAGGGTGAATTTCTAAAACTTTAAGAGTAGATGAGGTATTACTATAAATGCAATACAATTTGTGGTATCAATCTCACTATGTTAAGTAAAAGCTTGTCTATTATAGTAAAGATAAAAGATTAATAGTGGTTTATTCTTTAAATTATTATTATTTTTAATAGTGGCTTAATTTTTAGACCTAAAATAGCTTCAGGTCATTTGGTGGCAGTGCTAAAAATGTTTATCAATGCAGCAACCATATGTAGTTTCCCCTTCAATGTTTAAAATTTGGTTTTCCTCACCTCTTCAATTTGTCTACGGAGACGAAGCTTTCTTCTAACGTGGTCCTGATGTCGGTGTTGTTCTTCCTTCATCCTGAGTATGCTCTGCTTTCCTGCCGTGTGCTCCGCCTTGCCTAATTCCCTACTAATCATATCTAAGTATCTAAAGAAAAGTGCAAATATAAGTGAAGGTAAATTGAGTATTTCCCCTATTATGGTATTATCAGTTTTGATATTCTCAAACTACCTTCTGGGTTGCTTTTTAGTTCCTGAATATAGAAAATGTAGAGTTTTTCAGGGACCTTGAAGCTAACTGATCCACCGGCTCACCATACTGTGCTGAATTTACCAGACCCTGTTATTTATACAGGTCGGTTATCGTGGTTGGGACAATGGCAAAATGTGGAACAGAGTGATTATAAGCATTTTACATAGAGATTACGTACAGCCCTGTAGTTTTGGGAACATGAATTTGCAAAGACAGCTGAAACCAACTAAAACTGAGTTCAAAGCACAAGTCGATTTGAATTTCCTTTAAAAATAAGTGGGTACTGGCTTCTCTGTAATTCCCAAGTTCCTGAATGACCTTCCATGTACAGAGAGGTCTGCGGACTCCCCGTCTGGGACCTTGGTGGATCAGCATGTATTGTGGCATATCATGTGACACGAACCCATGGACTTCAAGAGGCAGGGGAAGGGGAACTGGCCCTCGTCCCTGATAAAGGAGAAAGAGAACGAACTACAGCTCATCTCTGCCTCTTGCGGCAAGGGCCTGGCCTCTAAATAGTAACACTGAATGTGTGTGGGTGGTAGCTAAATGAACATACATAATTGATTGGGGAACAACACCTGTTTGTATCAGCATCAGATAAAGTTATAGGAACTCTCCGTTTCTGACCCTGCAACAACTTCCTTCAACTTCATTTTGAAATGCACTTAACACACCTTCTCTCTCTCTGCTACTATGGATGTGGGTTTCCTAAGCTCATGGATCTGGACTTTGGATTTCTTCAAATTCAGTTTGGCTTACCTCTGGGGCTTCTAGTAAGTCCAGTTTCTCCAATAGAAACTCTCCCCCCAAGCCTTGGTTCCAGGGCCTTCCCAATCCCGTTACCTCTTAATCTCCTTTCCTTTCTCTCCACATTGAAATTATAGGGGCCTCAATAGTGTCTCATCCTTTGTTGGGTCCTGATTTCAATTCCTTCTAGTACTCTTATAGCTTTCTGGGGTCTATAACATGTCCATGAAGTATGTATTCACTTCAGTCATACCTGTGCCTTATTATCAGCTCTTGGTCTGGAGATACTTGTGTATCTTCCTGTAACAGCCATTCTTGGAACTGTTCGTTTCCACTATTTTCATAGGCTCTTCTGGTTTCATACAATTTATTTACTTGTTTTTCAATCATTTTCTGAGAGAGAAAAAGAATCAAAGTCTTTATACTGGTTAGAAATAAACCTGTCCTTTGATAGGCCCTCTTAAGTGTAGGGCTTGGGAAACCTTCTGTACTTTACAAATGGTTAATTCTTTTAACCTGCATTTAAGTCTAGTGTGGCTCCATTCCAGGTAAGTGAAAATTCTCTCTGTAAATTAAAGGCGAAGGTCTAAATCGCTAGGGATTTTATTTGATTTGTTATCTTCATAATTCTAGGTCAGGTAATTATAAGTAAATATCCTGCAGAGAACCAAACCTTTCTTCCAAACCCTACATAAAAACTATCTTACAGGCCCCAAATAAAACAAATTTAAGTATTAACTTACTTGTTCTCTTACATAGTTTCTTTCAAAGTCTAATTTTAAAGTGGTCAGATACTGCCTGTACTTATTCAATTCTTTCAAGGTACATATGACCTATAAAGGCAAAACCAAAAACCAAAGATATAAATAAAAAGTTGCAACAATCATCTTTCCAGAGAAGAGTGACATAGGAATATTCATTTAAGTAACAATTTTAGGACCAAGGGTAATAGCACAGTTTGGTAGCAATTTAGAAAGCAGTATCTAAAATTGTTGTATCACCAGGAAATTTCTATCTAAATAGTATTATTTCAATAATATGGTTCATATCATAATCAGAAATTTACAATTCTCAATGTATTTGTTATTAAAACACCAGTATAATAATGCCATTTAACATCCCTCTAATTTATTTCATCATGCTGTTTTCTGCTAGGTTTCCATTTTGTCTCTAGTCTTCTCAAGAAGTATAGGAAATATTCCCTGAGAGGTATACTGTGCTCTTATTACTTTTTTTTTTTAAAGATTTTATTTATTTATTTGTCAGAGAGAGAGCGAGCGAAAGCGAGCACAGGCAGACAGAGTGGAAGGCAGAGTCAGAGGGAGAAGCAGGCTCCCTGCGGAGCAAGGAGCCCAATGTGGGGCTCGATCCCAGGACGCTGGGATCATGACCTGAGCCGAAGGCAGCTGCTTAACCAACTGAGCCACCCAGGCGTCCCTCTTATTACTTTTAAAGCCAGAGGAAAGTCACTACACTACAGCAGGGAGAAAATACCTAAATAAAAACATCTGTATGTATGTCTTTACATACTTGAATAATTTGGTGCTTATCTTTTGCTGTTTTCAAAGAAAAAAAGTTCAAGAAGGCACAAGTAGTCTTATTTAGAAATCCAAATATGAGTAATTAATTGAGTTTTCTAATAAATATTCTTTATTGTTTAACCAAAGCTGATACAGGCTCCTAGTGAAGTACAGAGCTGAGGGTCTATCAAGTCCCTAGGTTTCTACTGGTTAACAGGAAGGAGGCTTCAACCTACTTTATTATTGCTGGTGATGTAACCGCCCTTCTTTAATCTCCTTAGGATATCCTTTCGCTTATGGTATGCTTTTAAATGGGGATCATGCAGGCTTTTATAGCTGGTTTCCAAAAGTCGGCAGTAAGGATCACTCAGGTTAAAGTCATAAGAAGGGTGATAAAGCTGCAAACATACGGATTCAAAAGTATTACATGTGTAAAACGAATTAAATTGCACTTTTAAACCTCAAGTTGTTGAAATGACTAGGTTGGTCAGTGAAAATGAAACATGCAAGCAGAACCTGAAGAGAGGGGATCCGGAAAATTAATTGATTTAGGTAAAGCTAACTGCCTTTCTCTTCCCCTCTCCTCTACAGAGCTGTCTTTAGGCTGGTGGTGGTAGCCTCAACCTCTGTCTAATTCATGAACACTGAGGTGTGGCCTTAAGAGTCCTGAAAGGCAGGTAGAATGCTTTATATATGGGCAGGGGGAAAAGACTAGAGAGGCAGGATAGGGTTCTAGCTTTCTTCTTCCATTTAGAAGCTTCCTTTTAAAATTTCTGACTGCTTGACTGATGGCAGCCTCTTGTCTTTCCTAACGAACCTATATCAGGAAACTGGATTCCCTCAGTACCAATGTTTCCTTAAAAAGGCAGAGAAAGACATCCTTATGGGCAATGATTTAATTCACAGTGAGACTAGACAGGAAGCCCCTATCTTTCCTAGAAGAGAAGTGATCAAAAGTGATGGCAGCTGAAACACTGCTGCAATCAGCGGACTGATAATTGCTTCTTCTTTTAGATGTTGACTTTTGTTGGTAACAGACGTGTTGACTAACCCTGGGCTACTGTCCTATCAAGAAAGAGACAAATCTGTTTGTTGAGGCCAGGTTAAGCTTTCTATCGTCAATTACAATAATTGATTTCCCTGATCTGAAGAGTCTATTATTTCATCACTATATGCCAGTAGGAGGCCACTAGGGAGACTTTTAAAAGTATGTAAATTGTTCTCTTCACTTAACATGCTTTCTTTTCTTGAGAGCATAATGTCTAAGTTAATTGGCAAAGTATTTACTATTAGCATTCAATAAAAACAATTTTAGGAGTTTGTGAACAGGTGCTACCTAAGTATAGTATACTAATAAGCAAATTAATTTATAAATACATTATCTGAGAATAAGTTTGGTATCAGAATTTCATATAGGATCACTTGTCAGGTTTGGATTAATGCATAGCTAAAGAAAGGTAGGTAACATTGTTACCATTTTAATTTGACAGAAAAAAAGACAGTCAAATACCATCATTTTGCTTCTATCTGCATTCAGAACACATGAGGGACCTTTAAATTCCCTGTTTCTGTAGTGATCTGCTAAAGTAGTCTGCAGTTCAGGAAGCAGCAAGGTCCAGTAATGGAGTGTGGCCTAAGAGTCAGAAGACAGTGGTTCTGGTCTGAACTCTACCTGTGACATTAGATAAATCCTAGCTTCACCTTACAAGGTGGTCATTAGGGTAAAATGAGTTAAAAAAACAAACAAAGAAACAAACAGACAACTAAAGGTGTAAAATATTAACTCTTACTTTCTTGAGGAGATCCTGCTAAAAGACAAAGATTCCACAAAGTTAGTGTTCAGGGTAGCTGAATGTAGTGCCTGATCATGATCAAATGCATATATTTGGGGGTAATCAATATAATAAAGTACAGAGATAATCAGTATAATTCAGTATAGAAAAATCTGGAAATAAGAAGTAGTTAACAAGTGTACAACAGGAACAGAATAGAAATATAGCAAATAGAAGATGTTTGAGGAAAAAAACCCCAACAGATTGGGCTACAGTTACAAAGTAGGAAGCAGTGTTATTACTAGTAGTGAAATAGGTTTTGAATATGTTTCAGGAAAGCTAACTTGCGGGAATGCGACTCAGTCAATTTCTGTGAGGTTGGCATTTATTTAGTAGAACACTATGTTTTCAAAAGAGAAACTCTATTATAGTTTTCCAGCAATAAAACCTAAAAAAGTCATATATATCAAACAATTATCAGAAATACCAAGAAGCCCCTATTCATCCTTGATGCTGTGCTAGACAGTGCAAGAGTAAGGAAATTAGAATTATTTCTGTAGAATCTTTTGCTATTGTGATCAAAACACATTCTCAACTAGAAAGTTCTGAACCTCCTTCAGGCTTGGCCTAAATTCTGGACAGAGCACAGGGTGTTAGGCAGAGGACTTAAAATGTGTAACAATATGAGTGCGGCACACTGCATCACTAACAGTGCTGATTCAGTGCTGAGTAAGATAGTGCAGACCAACGGCATGTAAATTCTATGGAAAGATGAGAGAGTTGGGTGTTGTAACACTTGGGAAAGGCTTTGTATAGTAGCTCTTAAAGGGTGGCTCAGACTGAAGGTCAGAAAGGAGAGAAGAGTGCCTACCAGGTTGTGGGAGCCTGGTGGACAAAGGCACTGATGTAAGAATTAGCAACGTAAGTGTAGGTACGCAGAGAAGACCCGGCTCAATCTTTGGGAACTGAAGCTCTGGGCTGGAGATAAGGCTGAACTGGATGGCTGAGGCAGATCATGGGGGTCTTCCATCATTGAAGTGAAGCTCAGGCACTAATCACTTCAATTCATTTAACTTAACTGGGTGTGTTAAGTGGAAGTTGACTCAAAGCGAAATCATAGCAGTGTTTCAAGTTTAATAGCGAGCTATTGAAAAGGGTAAAGAAAATCACTTAAGCACTATTAAAACTCAGTTTACCTTTTCATTTATATTTGTAGTATAGAATATATTGTTGCTTCCTGGGATAATAGGCAGCTTGACCCCAAGAGGGAGATCCAATAGATTAGCTGCTCCGACCTCTGGAATGTCTTTTTTGCGCGAGCCCTGTCAGGTACAGTGAGAAGGTCTGGCTATTTTTAAGAACTGTTCTTTTAGTTTACACCAATCTACTCACATTAAAATGGGCTAATACCTCCAAGGACACCAAAGAATTGCACACTCAGGATTGAAAGAGCCCGCCCTGCTGACAACCCGGAAGGGCTCCCAGCTTCCCCCGGTTACCAGCCAATCTCTTGGCCGCGGCCGCTCTCGCTACTGGCTGCCGGCCCTGGGAGTCTGAAGCGGAGTGGTCAAGCACCTGCCCCTTTCCCCCACACCTCGCTCTGCTGAGGTCTCCGCCCCTTCCGTCCGCCCGCCTTCCCGAGATCCCGCCCAGGAGCCAGGAGGAGGGTGACTACCGATTCGCCGCCACTCGCGGTGTCGCAGTGCTCTCTGGCGCGTGTTAGGCTGCTGGCCGCCGCCTTAGTGGCAGCGGCTTCAGCAGCCTTGTAGCAGTTGCTGAGGTACAGATCCATGGCCGTCGGTCAGCCCCCAGGGTGCCGGGAGCTGCGGCTGCAAGCCGTCTTCGTTTCTCTTCTTAACTCACACCTTTCCGGCTCTACGCTCTGATCAAGTTTGAGCAGCCCAGAAGGTGGTCGCCAGGGTAACGCGTCCCCTAAGCCACGCCCCCCACTGTGCGGTGCTCGGTCCTGGCGGTCTTACGTCCTCAACGCGCAGAGGCCTCTGGGAGGAGAAAGGGATGGCGGACTACTGGCCGCTGGAGCTGCGCCCCACCCACCTTTGGCGCATGCGCAGTTCTAAGAGCCTCAGAGTTTGGGAAAGGTCCAAACGTGTGGTGCGAGAGCGCGCGGTGGAGATTAGGTTTCTTTCTGAGAGCAACACCCCTCCTTCGAAGATTTTAATTCTTTGTCAGAGAGAGGCAGAGTATAAGCAGGGGACATTAGCAGGCAGAGGGAGAAGCAGGCTCCATGCTGAGCAAGGAGCCCCACGGGGTACTCCATCTCAGGACCCTGGGATCAGGACCTGTGCCAAAGGTCGACATTTCACCGACTGAGCCGCCCAGGCGTTCCAACACCCCTTATTTATACTAAACCGGAATGTACCAACTTTTGTCAGTGGGTAGCTGGCTGTAATTCTTACAATTCATCCTGGCCCCCCAACAAGCTATGTGATTCTGCTCAATACATGTCCACCAGTAATTGTGTGGTTTGTCCTAGGGCCAGAGGCCTGACTTCCACATCAGAGGACTTTATAGACACCATGACCTCTCTTTCCCTAGGTATACTCTCTCCAGTTTCCACATAGCACACAATAACTTTTTTAGGGCTCAATGCTTTCTTCCCTTGTCTTCCCTTTTCCTGTCTTGGGCTCTTCCTCTCTCTGACTTGCTCTCTCTCCCTTTCTCCCCCTTTCTCCTATTTCTTTCTACCTTCTCATTAGCTTAGCCAACATTTCTTGAGTGCCTGCCCTATGCCAGACACTGTGCTGGGTGCTGAGGTTACAACAGTGAGTAAAACATTCCCTGCTGCCTAGGAGTTCACCAGATGGTAAATACATTCAGGGCTGGTGTGTCAAGAGTTTGTACTTTGTCTCCATGTCTTTTTATTATGATAAAAAAAAACAGACAAAACATAAAATTCACCATCTTAATCATTTTAACTGTACTGTTCAGTACATTCACATTGTGCAACAAATCTCCAGAAGTTTTTCATTTTCCAGAACTGAAACTCTATACCCATTAAACAAATCTCCTTTCTTCCCTTCCCCCCAGGCCCTGGTAACCCTTTCTGTTTCAATGAATTTGACTATTTCAGATACCTTATATAAGTGGTATAAGTGAAATCACATGCTGTTTGTCTTTTTGTGATTAGCTTATTTCACTTAGCATAATGTCCTCCAGGTTTATTCATGTTGTACCGTATGGTATGATTTTTTTTTTCCTTTTTAAGACTGAATAATATTACATTGTATGTATACACCACATTTTCTTTATTCATTCAACCATCAATGAACATTTATGTTGCTTCCACCTCTTGGCTATTGTGACTAGTGCTGCTATGAACATGGGTGTACAGATGTCTCTTTGAGAACCTACTTCAAAGTTTTCTTAACTATATACTCAGAAGTGGAATTGCTGAATCATGTGATAATTCTATTTTTAATTTTTGAGGAATCTCTATATTGTTTTCCATAGTGGTTGCACAATTTTACAGTCTCACCAGCAGTACACAAGTGTTCTAATTTCTTCATGTCTTCACTATTATTTTCTGTTCTTTTATTTTTTCTCATTTTTTAGACAGTGGCTCTCTTATTGGGTTGAGGTGATAGCTCATTGTGGTTTTGATTTGCATTTCTCTGATGATTAGTGAGCAGCTTTTCATATGCTTGTTGGCCATTTTTAATCTCCATATGTTTGGTCTACTTCTTTGTTTTCTTGGGCATTTAGGAACGATAACTACCATTTATTGAGAATTTACTAATTTCGGGTGCTATGCTAAACACTCTTAATCCTTACAACACCTCATCTGTGTTTGCTCCATCTCTATAGATGAAGACATTGCTTACAATGGTAATGGCTATTATGTGATGGAACTGAGATTTGAATTCAATTTAACTGACTCCAAAAGCTGTGTTTTCTCTCTCTCTTTTATTTTGGGACACAGTAATCAAAAAACTCTCAACAAACAAAAGTACAGGTCCAAGTGGCTTCAGAGGTGAATTCTACTGAACTGGTTCAATTTCATTGCTAGTAATAAGTCTGTTCAAATTTTCTATTTTTTTTTTCCTGATTCCATTTGGAAGGTTTTGTGTTTCTAGGAATTTATTTCTTCTAGGTTGGTTAATTTTTGGCATATAGTATTTCATGAAATTCTCTTATAATCCTTTGTATTTCCTTGGTGTCTGTTGTTATTTCTCCTCCTTCATTTCTGATTTTATTTATTTGTGTCCTTTCTCTGATGAATCTGACTAAAGTTTTATCAATTTTGTTGATTTTTCATAGAATCAGCTTTGGGTTTCGATGATCTGTTCTACTTTTTTTAGGTCTCTATATCATTTATTTCTGATCTAATTTTCATTATTTCTTCCTTCCATTGACTTTGGGATTTTTTTCCTTCTTTTTCTAGCTCCTTTAGGTGTAAGGTTAAATTGAGATTTTTCTTGCTTCTTTAGATAGATTGTATTGCTATAATAGTCCCTCTTAGAATAGCTTTTGCTGCATCCCAAAGATTTTGGACTGTTATAGTTTCATTTTCATTTGTCTCCATGTATTCTTTTACTTTTTGATTTCTTGGATGACCTATTTATTGTTTAGTAGCATGTTATTTAACCTCCATGTGTTTGTGTTTTCCTAGATTTTTTTGTTGGGGTTAATTTCTAGTTTTATACCCTCGTGGTTGGAAAAGATGCACAATATAATTTCAGTCTTTTTGAATTTGTTCAGGCTTGTTTGGGCTTAACCTGTGATCTATTCTGGAGAATGTTCCATGTGCACCTGAAAAGAAGGTGGGTTCTGCTGGTTTTGGATGGAATGTTCTGAATATATCTGTTAAATCCATCTGGCCCAGTGTGTCATGCAAAGTCACTATTTCCTTGTTGATTTTCTGTCTGGACTTCGTTTATGTCTGTTAATAGTTGTTTTATGTATTTGAGTGCTCCCGTGTTGGCTGCATAAATATTGACAATTTTTATATAGTCTTGTTGGATTGTTCCCTTTATGGTTATGTAGTGTCATTGTTTGTCTCTTGTTACAGTCTATTTTAGTCTATTTTGTCTAATATAGATATTGCTACCCCAGCTTTCTTTTCACTTCCATTTTGATGGTAAATGCTTTCCCATTCTTTCACTTTCAACCTGCATGCGTCTTTAGGTCTGAAATGAATCTCCAATAGGCAGCATATAGATGGTTCTCATCCTTTTATCTATTTAGCCACTTATGTCTTTTGATAGCATTTAGTCTATTTCCAATTGAAGTAAGTATTAACAGGTGTGTACTCATTGTTGATTTGTTACTTGTTTTATGATTGTTTTTGTAGTTCTTCTCTATTCCTTTCTTTTCTGACTCTCTTCCTTTGTGGTTTGATGACTTTATTTAGCAATATGCTTCGATTCCTTCCTCTTTATTTTTGCATATCTATTACTGGTTTCTTGCTTTGTCGTTATGACGAATTCCTTACCAATGACATATTCCTTACCAATATGTTGACATATAACATCCTATGCATAGGAGTGCCTGGGTGGCTCAGTCAGTTAAGCATCGGCCTTTGGCTCAGGTTGTGATCACGGGGTGATGGGATTGAGCCCCATGTTGGGCTCCTTGTTTGGCGGGGAGTCTGCTTCTCCATCTCCTGCCTGCTGCTCCCCCTGCTTGTGCTCTCTCTCTGTGTCAAATAAATAAATAAAAATCTTTTTTAAAAAGTCCTATGCATATAGTTATCTATATAAGTTGGTGTTGCTTAAGTTTGAACCCCTTCTAAAGGGACTACATTTTTACTATCCCTATGTTTTATGTATATGATGTCCTACTTTACATCCTTTTATTTTGTGAATCTCTTGACTGATTTTTATGGGTATAATTGATTCTGCTGCTTTTGTGCTTTAACCTTCATACTGGTTTTATAAGTGATTATTCTATTACTTTTATTATGTTCCTATATACCTGTGAGATTTTTTTTCCCTTTCCTAATTTTCTTACTCCTGATTGTGGCCTTTTCTTTCCACTCAAAGAATTCTCTTTAACATTTCTTATAAGGCTGGTTTAGTGGTGTTGAACACCCTTAGTTTTTTTTTTTTTAAGATTTTATTTATTTATTTGACAGAGATCACAAGTAGGCAGAGAGGCAGGCAGAGAGAGAGGAGGAAGCAGGCTCCCTGCTGAGCAGAGAGCCCGATGCGGGACTCGATCCCAGGACCCTGAGATCATGACCTGAGCCGAAGGCAGAGGCTTTAACCAACTGAGCCACCCAGGCGCCCGAACTCCTTTAGTTTTTATTTAGAAAACTATGTCTAATTCTATTCTGAATGATAGTATTGCTTGATAGAGTATTCTTGGTTGCAGGTTTTTTCCCTCTCAGCACTTTGAATATAGCATGCCACTTTCTTCTGGCCTGCAAAATTTCAGCCAAAAAATCAGTTGATAGTCTTTTGGGATTTCCCTTGTATGTAATTTTTTCCCCTTGCTGCCTTTAAAATTCTCTCTTTATCATCACTTTTTGCCATTTTAATTATTATGTGTCTTGGTGTGGACCTCTTTGGGTTGCTTTTGCTGGGGACTTCCTTTACCTCCTGGTTTTGGATGTTTATTTCCTTCCCCAGATTACAGAAATTTTCCGCTATTATTTCTTCAAATAAATGTTCTGTTCTCTTTTCTGTCTTCCTTCTGGGATCCTTATAATGGGAATGTTATAATGTTTGATGATGTTGCTGAGTTCCCTTAACCTATACTCATTTTTTATTATTCTTTTTTCATTTTGCTGCTTAGCTTGTTTGCTATTATTTTGTCTTCCAGCTTGCTGATCCATTTTTCTGCTTCCTCTAAGCTACTATTGATTCCCTCTGGTGTACTTTTAATTTCAACTATTGGGTTCTTTATCTCTGATTGGCTCTTTTTTATATTTTCTCTTTGTTGAAGGTCTCACTGAGATCCTCTACTCTTTTCTCAAGTCCAGTAAGTATCCTTATGGCCATTACTTTGAATTCCCCATCAAGTATATTGCTTATTTCTGTTCCCTTTGGCTCTTTCGCTTTGATTTTGTTCTGTTCTTTTATTTTGGACATATTCCTCTATGTCCTCATTTTGTCCAGCACTCTGTGTTTGTTTCTATTAGGATAGTCAGCTATGTATCCTGATCTCGAAAGCAGTGTCCTTGTGAAGAGATCCTTTCGTGCCCCATATAGTGCAGTGTTCCCTGTTCACCTGAACCAGGTGCTTCAGGGGTGTCCCTATGTGTGTTGCATGTGTCCTACTCCTGTGGCTGAGCTGCCTTTGCCTTTAGTCCGGTCAGCTGCAATGGCCCATGTTGTCTGTTGTGGGCAGGGTTTTGTCCTTCTGCTCTTAAGGGGCCAGTCTGAGGCTGCTTTGGGCTTATAGTTGAATCAGACCGGTTGCATGCCCTCAGCTCATTTGAAGAGGCTGTGGTGGTGCCAAACCGTCGGCCACTTTGCCTGAATTGACCCCTGAGTGACTTTGTGTGTGTGTGTGTGTGTGTGTGTGTGTGAGTGTGGCCTGCGGTCAGACCACATGACTGCCCCCGTCTGTCAGGTTTGCAGTGATCCCAAACTACAGGGCTTTCTCTGTGTGCTGCCCCCTGTGAGGTTTTTGTTGGTGGGTAGGGCCAGCAATCAGATCAGATGTCTGCCACCGGCCTGCTGCTTGGGCTGCAGTTGAAGTGGTATATGTGGTTATCTTCCCCTCTCCCCAGTGCAGGAGTCACTTTGGAGTGGCACTGGTCACTGTCATGGCTGCATGCACAATGAGACTCCACTTTGGAGGGACCCCTGCTGAGTGGGGCAGTTTGGGCTGCAGTGGATCCTCAGGAGAATGCACGGTTGTAAGTTTGCAGTGTTGGCAAGCTAGGTGGAGAGTGTTCATGCTGGTTCCCAGATGTGTCTGGGTCCGGGCTGGGAGGAACAGGGAGATAAATGTTGCCCTTCAACTCTTTAGTTCTTGAAGAAGTCTCCTAAAGATTCCTGCCCTTCCAGCATATGTTCTGAGATTAGTAAATAAATCTCCTTCCCATATACCCCAGATACTTTTCAAACTGCTTCTTCTTTGCTGTATCTCTCAGAGGTTGAATGTTATGCTGTCTCTTTAAGGGTCTCTTTAAGGACTTACTTTCCTATAACCATCTGACTGCCCATGAGCCAAGGCTGCTGATTTTTAAGGTACCCAGAGTTAAGCCCTACTGGTTGTATAAACTAGTGAAGTTAAGCCCTACTGGTTTGCAAAGCCAAATGTTAATGGGGACTTGTCTTCCCAGTGTAGTTCTTCCATGTGTGGGGTGCCTGGTGTGTTGTCTCTTCCTCTCCCTTCTCCATGATTGTGGTGTCCCTCCCACTTGTGGTTAGTCTCCCCAAGAGTTTGATTCCCAACTGGGTCTCTGCCCCTCCTACCTTCTTGAGATGGCCTCCTCTTTATGATTAATTGGGGAGAGTCTGTTTTCGGGTTGTTTTCCGAGTTAGTTATACTGATGTGGCTGTAATCTATGTGTATCCATGGGATGAAGTAAGTTTAGGTTCCTCCTACTCTGCCATTTCCCCAGACTCCCTCCGAAAGCTGTATTCTTTTTTTTTTTTTAAAGATTTTATTTATTTATCAGAGAGAGAGAGGGGGAGAGAGCGAGCACAGGCAGGCAGAATGGCAGGCAGAAGCAGAGGGAGAAGCAGGCTCCCTGCCGAGCAAGGAGCCCGATGTGGGACTCGATCCCAGGACGCTGGGATCATGACCTGAGCTGAAGGCAGCTGCTTAACCAACTGAGTCACCCAGGCATCCCCGAAAGCTGTATTCTTAATCAATGCACTGCACCCTTGCATGTGTTCTTATTTTAATTCCAGATATATAATTTAAATTTCTACATTTAAAACTCTAGCCTGGTGATATACTCTACTGCAAGCCAAACATTTCTCCATAGATGTCTGACAAGCAACTCAAATTGACTTAGTCAAGATTCAACTCTACCTCCCCTCAGTGAAATATAACAAAACAGAAGCCTCATCATTCTTCCTGTATTTCCTCTTTCAGTGACTGGTACCAATTCTATCCAAGCTAGAAACCAGAGAATGCTCCTAGATGCCTCTGTTTCTCTGCAGCTTTGACATTCAATCTATCCCAGAGTCTTGCTGTTTTTATCTCCTAAATATTTCCTGTATCTCTTCCCTCCTTGCCATTTCTTCTACCACTGCTCTGGTTAAGTCACTCATCATTTTTTGTCTTCACTGTTATCATAACCCCGTTATATCTCTTCCATCTATCACCTCTCCAGCCCATCTTTCATTTTACCATCAAAGTGATCTTTCTAAGTCGCAAACTGATCATGTCTCTCCCCTGCTTAAAACTTCTAATGATGCTCAGGAAGAATGAAAGCAAAGCATACAGTATCTTTGCAGCATGGTCTTCCAAGACACTATTGCTGTACGACTTCTCAAATTGACCCCACAGTAATACAGAACTGGTTTTAGTTGGTCCTCTGCATGCAGTCTGCTAGTTTATAACTCTGTACCTTTGCTCATGTTGTCTCTTCTGCCTTGCATGACTATGTTCCTTTTTTTACATGGTTAATTCTGGGGCCTCAGTTGGAATGACTGGGATAACTGGGTTCTCCCTTCATGACTTTTTTATATTTTTGTCGTCTAGCAGATGAGGCCATGCGTCCACACAGTGGTCGTACAGGTCCCAGCATTGAGAAAGGGCAAGCTCCAAAGTACAAGTACTTTCAAGACTGTTATTGAATCACATCGGTCAAAGCAAGTCACGTGGTTAAGCCTAGGAGAAGATTAACCACGGGCATGGATATGGAGAGGTGTTTTTCATTGGAGGTGGTTAATATAACAATATAGCACATTCCACTCTCTGGTCCTTGTGGTTCATGTTCCTCTTATATGCAAAATCTACTTACCTTTCCCAAGACCCCAAAAGTTTTACCCTATTATAACATCAGCTCCAAAGTCCAGGATTTGTCATCTGCAGTTATATCCAGAGGTAGCTTCTTGTTATTCCAGAGAACTATGAACTATGAACAATTTGCATCACTTACCTATTACTGTGTAACAAGTTACTCCTCTACTTAGTGTCTTAAAACAATACAAAACCATTTATTACTTCCTTGTCTTCTGTTTTGGACAGGGCATCAGAAGGTATAGCTTGACTCTATTCCGTGATGTCTAGGGTTTCAGCTGAAGACTTCAAGGTGGAGGATGGAATCATCTTAAAGCTTTGTTCGCTCACATGTGTGACAGTTGATGCTAGGTGTTGCCTAGGAGCCTGTCTGAAGCTGTCAGCCAGAACACCCACACCTAGTCTCTCCGTATTGACTGGGCTTCCTCACAGCATGGTATCTGGATTCCAAGGGCAGAGAGAGAGAGAGAGAGGGAGAGAGAGACAGCTAGACAGATGGACATAGAGAGCAGAGACAGAGAGAGACAGCTAGACAGATGGACAGAGAGAGCATGCGCCAGGCGAAAGCTATGCTGTTTTTTATGAGCTAGCCCCAGAAGTCAGGCAGCATCACTTTCACCGCATTTTATTAATTGAGGCGGTTACAAAAGTCCCCCCAGGTTCATGAGGGAAGGAACAGAGATGCCACCAGCTCAAGGTGTTGGCACGGCCATGTTCCCTCTGAAGCCTCCAGAGGAGTTTTTCCTTAGTCTTCCTAGCTTCTGGTGGTTTGCAGGCAATCTTCGGTGTTCGTTGGCTTGTAGCTGCGTAACTACAGTCTCTACTTTTGTTGTCACATGGAATTCTCCTGGTGTGTCTCTGTCTTCATGTAGTTATCTTTTTTAAAGATTTTATTTATTTATTTGACAGAGATCACAAGTAGGCAGAGAGGCAGGCAGAGAGAGAGAGAGAGAGAGAGAAAGAAGCAGGCCCCCTGCTGAGCAGAGAGCCGGACATGAGGCTCGATCCCAGGACCCTGAGATCATGACCTGAGCCAAAGGCAGAGGCTTTAAACCACTGAGCCACCCAGGCACCCCATGTAGTCATCTTATTAAGACCCCAGTCATATTGGATTAGGAACCCACGTTACTCTAGCATGAAATCATTTTAACTTAGCTAATTATATCTACAATGACCCTGTTTCCCAATAAGATCACATTCTGAGACACTGGTGGTGAGGACTTCAATATATCATTTTCTGGGGGCTACACTTCAACCAATAGTAGTTTGCTCTTTGCCCTCTCTCTGAAAATTCATGGCCTTCCCTCATGCAGTTTTCCCCATTCCGACAGCCTCAGAAGTCTTAACACATTTCAGCATCAAGTCCAAGTCCAAGATCTCATCTAAATATCATTAAACTAGGTATGGGTAAGACTCAGGATATGGTTCATCCTGGGGCAAAATTCCTTTCAGGTGTGGATCTGTGAAACTTGGAAAACAAATTATCTGCATCCAAGATACAGAGATGGGACAGTATAGAACAAACATTTCCATTCCAAAGGTGAGAAATTGGAAGGGGAAAAAGGTGTCACTGGCTTAAAGCAGTTTGCAACATAACAGGGCAATCCCATTAGAATTTATAGCTTTTAGAAGAATTCTCTGGGGCTCTGTTCACTGGGCCCACCTCCTCAGCTCTGAGTGGTAGCCCACCATCTGGAAAGAAGAGATGGCTTGGCCCCTAGCTCTAGGTGGCCTCCCTGACCCCACCCCTGGACAATAACCCTACCCCCTAGGCCCTGGGTGGACCTCCCACCCACTTACTCTTGGGCAGCTACCCTCCCCTCTATAGTTGAGGAGGTGGCTCTTCCCTCTGGAAACAAGATGGTGACCTGGCCTTCTTAGCTCTGTGAAGAGGCCCCAGTCCCTATGCCCAGAAGGGAGCTCTGATCCCTGGAACCCAGGACATGACCAGTCTCATTATTGCCCCCCATCCCTACCCCAGCCACCCCCTCACCTGTGTCCTGAGTAGTAACACCACCATTCAATCTAGATGGTGGCCCCACCCTCTCATTCCTGGGCAGTGGCTCTGTCCTCTAGAAGGAAGTGGTGGTTCTGCCCTCTGGAACCAAGGAGGCCTGATTTGCCCAGGTACCTGCATCAATGGCTCCTCCAGTCATTCTTTCTTCATTTTGTCCCTCTCTGTTCTTTCTAGTCCATGTTGGTAGTGTTTGTGAGCAATAAAATTCTCAAAAAAATTGCCAACCTCCCCTGCAATTCACAGAAGTCCAAGCCATCAGAAAAGAAGGTTCTCGACAGATCTTAACTGGATAACTGCATCTCTTCCTAGCATCTGTTGAGATGGTTGATTGGGTCCTTGAGTCACACTCATAATCTCTTTATCAGAGATTGTCCAGCTGCATCTTTTTGTTCTCTCCAGAGCATGCTTTCCCATTTTTTTTTTTTTTGGCAATGTGGTTAGACTGAGAATATTCCAAATCTTTAAGTTCTGTCTGTTCTTTATCTCTTTCCTTTATCACCTTACTACAAGCAGCAAGGAGAAACCAGGGTGTGCTTTCCATACTTTGCTGGGAAGTTTCCTTAGCTAAATTCATCACTTACAAGTTCCACTTTCCTCCCAATAGCAGAAAATAGTTTGGCCAAGTTTTCTGCCACTTTATAATAAGGATCACTTTTTTTGTCCAGTGTCCAACAACTTGTCTGCTGTTTCTGTCTGGGACCCTACCAAAGGCACCTTTAACATTCATATTTCAAGCAACATTCATTTCAAGGCAATCTAGATTTCTTCTATCATGAACCTCAAAATTCTTCCAGCCCTTACCTATTAGCAATTCCAAAGCCACATTGTTAGGTATTTGTTACAGCCTTATAGTATCCCACTTCCCAATACCAAAATCTGTTAGTTTTCTGGGGCTGCCTTAAAGTACAACAAACTGGATGGCTTCAAACAACAGAAATTTATTTTCAGTTCTGGAGGCTGGAAGTCTGAGAACTCCAGGTATCAGCAAGGCTGTGCTCCCTCTGAAACCTGCAGGGGAATCCTTCTTTGTCTGCTCCTAGCTTCCAGTGATTTGCCAGCAACCTTTAGTATTCCTTGGATTTCAACTGCATAATTCCAATCCCTGCCTTCATGGTCATGTGACACTTTCTCTGTCTGTCTCATTTGGCCATCTTCTTATAAGGACACCAGTTATATTGCATTAGGCGTCCATCCTACTCAAGTATGATTTCATCTTAACTAATTACATCTGCAAGGTACCGCAAGTTACTGAAGTGTTATGGGTTAGGAATTCAACTTTTATCTTTTTTGGGGGGGACACAATTCAACCCATAACAGAGCTTAAACAAAGTTAAGAGACTCTTCTTTTGTGTGGGCAGCCTGACGTGAGCTGCTGAGAATTGGTGCATGGGAATCAGAGCAAGGTAAGGAGGGCATCCACACGTGTGAATGGCATGGTGTGGGGTATCAGACCCTGAACAGCAGGATATCTACTCAGGAAAAACTTGGGCGAGGGGAGTATGAGGCCGAGGAAGATGACCATAGCATCTATGAGAAGTGTGCCAGGTTTCTGAGCCTGAGCAGGGTGAGCAAGGCTGTGCTCTACATGGGACCAGGAGGGGAGGAGTCTGATACGGGTTGCCAGAGCCTGATGGGGTGAAAAAGGCATCCATGTAGGAGGGACGACCTAGCTTGAATTGTTGGAATCCAAGCAAGGTGAGGAAGGTGACTGACTATCTATGTGGATAGTCTGGTATGGATTATCAGAACTGCCATGGAATATTATTGAGATAATTGGCAGAACGTGAGATCTGAAAATTTTCATGGTTACATTGTGATTATGTAGGAAAATGTCTTTGCTCATATTGAGTTCTAAAGTATTTGGGGGCATCAAATCAGCAACTAGGAAAAAGCTCTGAATTGTACTTGTCACTTTTCTGTAAATTTCAAAATAGAAAATAATTAGAAACTCTGAAACAAATATGGCAAATATTATAATCCTAGAGACCTGAGTGGGGTATGCACAGGTATAGTTTTCTATCTGATTATAACATTTCAAAATAAAAATTTTTGAAAATGAAAGGTGATACATGCTTATTAGAGGAAAGAAGAAAGCAAGCGTGAACTCATCACTTAAAGTGAATACTGGGTACCTTCCTTTATGTTGAAAAAAGAGAATTATTAAAGTAAATTGAATTCAATGGTATAAGCTTTTGAAGGGCGGGTGATTTTTTAAAGTTAAAATCAGGTTATTTTCCTTTTTTCACCTCTAGAGAAGTTGAAGTCTTCTTAAGGCGAAGAGCATCAGACTTAAGGTGCTCATTCACTTGCAAGTCACGGATGGAGCCACCAGAGGGCGCACTATCATCAGAGACCACACAAAGTTCTGAAACTAAAATACTGTCAAATTTTTTGAAATCAAACAAAGAAGGAACTTCCGTCCATCTCTTGCAGCACCAGCATGGTATGCTGGCATCCTTTTCATTGATCTTATGTCTGACTACTTTTTAGAATGAGAGGGTGTAGTCTATGGTTTACACCGCAGCTGTCAAAAATCTTGGCTTTTCTATTTAAGTCTAATTCTACTTCTCTGCCCTAGGTAGTAGCATGAACCCACTTGAGGTTCTGTAGGTTCTCCTTACAATTTTCTCACATTTCCCCGGGGGTGGAAATCATCACAAGTACCCTGTCAGTGATCTTGTCCTAATAGGTCATCCTTGCTTTGGAACTGTGAGACTAATTTCAATTTTTATAGATTAAACATTTTCTTTTGTGAGTTTGATAGTTTCTGAAAAAAAGGCAAATCGATCCTGATATTGGGGTGTGTGTGTGGGCAGAGCTGGGTTTATTTGAGGAGGTATTGAAGGGTGGCAATACTTTCTGGGGAACTCTGGCCGTGAAACAAGCCCATTATAAGACTCAGTTCATGGGTGCTATGATGAATACGTCATTTGGACATGGTCAGAGGGTGTTAGTGCTGAGAGAGACCTAAACAAACAGCATCATTTTCTATCTGTACTTGGTGAAATCCTAGGGTTCCACAAATATTTGATATGAATTTTATTAAGAACCTTTTAAGCCCACACTTGTCCTAAAGGCAAATTTGTCCATTCAAATTCTAACCTAGCTTATTCTTCAGTAGACCTCAAAATAATTATTTTTGGTGTCTAGGTACTCATATTTAAACTTCTTTTAAATTTCATTGATTAGTAATAACAATAGCTGATATTTACCAATGCTTGCTATGTGGCAAGTACCTTGCATGCATCATCTAATTTAATAGTGCAGTTAATTTTTATTTTCTCACTTTACAGATGAGGGAGGTGATTTTTTTTAAAATAAAAATCAGATGGGTCATTTTCCTTCTTTCACCACTAAGTAATCTGATGACTTAACTTAGGTCTTTTATTATTTTTTAATTTTTTTATTTTTAAAGATTTTATTTATTTATCTGACAGAGATCACAAGTAGGCAGAGAGGCAGGCAGAGAGAGAGGAGGAAGCAGGCTCCCTGCTGAGCAGAGAGCCCTATGCAGGGCTCGATGCAGGGCTTGATTCCAGAACCCTTGGATCTTGACGTGAGCTGAAGGCAGAGGCTTTAACCCACTGAGCCACCCAGGTGCCCCTTAACTTAGGTCTTCTAGACTCTCTAAGTCTTATTTATTTAGTCATTAAACCATATGGCCTTTCCAAGTGGGCAGTTTGTAAAACCACGATCCCCATCCCCACAATTCTAGCCTGTATGCATGTGTTTATATGTAAAGTTATATAAGCCACAAAGCACCTATGGGCCACACTCAGCTTAAAGGTAAGCAAGCCTTCAGGAATTTGCACTCTCTGTTATTGTCGTAACAGAGAACATCAAATGAGAAGACTTAATGGAAGACTGTGCAGAAGTTTGAGGGACAGCAAAGTAGGTCAGTGTGGCTGGAGTAGAGTGAATGCGGGGGAGAGTAATAGAAGGGACCAGATTCATAAAAAGGGAAGATATTTTATAGGGACTCACAGACCTCTGTAAGACTTTTAGTCTATATGAAAAGCGGAGCCGTTGCAGCGTTTGAACAGATGAAAGACGTGATCTGACTCAGAGGTTTAGCAAGATTATTCTGGCTGCTGCATTAAAGTGAGGCAGTCGGTAGTCAAGGGTAGAAACAAACAAACAAACAAAAACCAGTTAGGAGGTACATCAGTTTTTTGGACTACAATAAAGTACCACAAATGGGGTGGCTTTAAAACAATAGAAATTTATTGTCTCACAGAGCTGGAAGCTAGAAGTCTGAAATAAAATTATCATCAGGGCCATGCTCCCTCTGATAATCAGGATAGAATCCATCTTTGCCTCTTCCTGTTGGTTGTTGATCCTTATAATTCCTTGGCTTGTAGCTAGAACACTTCATTCTGTGCCTATGTTGTCGTGTAGCTTTCTCCCTGTGTATCTATCATCACATGGGCAGCTTCTCTCTGTGATTCTCTCTTCTTCTTTAAGGACATCAGTCATATGGGATTAAGGGCCCATCCTCCTCCAGTATGACCTCATTTTAACCTATTGGGTTATATCCCCAATGGTTCTATTCCAACTAAGGTAGCATTCTGAGGTCCTGGGGGATGGGGACTCCAACATACCTTTTTGGGGGACACATTTAACCCCAAATGGGAGGATGTTGCAGTCATCCTGGCAGGAGATAAGGGGAGCTTCAACCAGGACAGCACCATAGTGGTAGCAAGAAGTGATCTGGTTATGAATATGTGTTGATGATGGAGCGAAAAAGCTTTGCTGAAGAATACAGAGATGAGGAATAAAGAGATGAATATGAGATGACTCCAAGGCATTTGGCTTGAGAAGCTGGAAGGATGAAATTAGCAAGAACTGAGATAGTAAATGTAGACAAAGAGCTGATATACAGGAAAAAATTAGTTTGATCTTGGACAAATTAAATTTGAGATGCCTATTAGACGTTCAAGTGCAGATGTCCAATACTGCAAGCAGTTAGCTATATGAGCCCGGAACATAGGAAAGGATTCAGAGCTAGAGATAAAAAGTTTGGGAGTGATTTCTAGTGAGCATGAGAGGCCACTTTTGATCTGAGGTTGTGAAGCTTAAATTGAAACTTGCTCCAGCTAGAATCAGCTGCTGGAATACAGATATAAAGAAGATGGAGAGGGCGCCTGGGTGGCTCAGTGGGTTAAGCTGCTGCCTTCGGCTCAGGTCATGATCCCAGGGTCCTGAGATCGAGTCCTGCATAGGGCTCTCTGCTCAATGGGGAGCCTGCTTCCCCCCCCCCCGCCCCCCGCCTGCCTCTCTGCCTGCATGTGATGTCTCTGTCAAATAAATAAATAAAATCTTAAAAAAAAAAAAAGAAGATGGAGAATCCAATTAAGTCTTGGTTCAGGTTTTTCCAGGTAGGTGTGATGGTGGAAAAGAGAGTTGGAGAGTTGAGAATGAATGCCACAGAGTGATTATAATAATGTACCATGGGATCTAAATTGGATAAACGTGGAAATGAGGATATGAGGGAGGTAACGGAGAGCAAAAAATAATGGTTAGGGGTAGGAGGATTAGTGGAGTAGATCTATTAGGGGGAATTAGAAAGAGATGAGACTAGGGTACTAAAATTGAGATTTTTAAGATGTTGCAGTAATTTATAATGGTGATATAGTCTGATAGCAAAGTGATTAAAAGAAGTTGGGTCAGGGGTTTGAGGGAGGACCCATGAACATACAGTGCCAAGGAAAATCAAGGACACATACCCTGCCCCTCAGCCTAGTAGTACATCATGTATGAATAAAAATAGTCACCACTTAAGAAGACTGGACAGGAAGCAGTGTCTTCAGAAGGGAGCCAAGTTTTTGATAAAGCATGAAATTCAAGGAAAATTTTCGAGAAATTAAGGATGTCAAGGATTTTGCAGACAGCAGAACAGAAGGGTTGGGGAGATTTAAGGAGGGGTGGTAGATTGACTCTGATTAATGGATGTAGGAATTCATTTTCATGTGGAAAATAATGTGAAAGATAATGGATCCTCTAGGTAGTTTGAGATTTTTGTGATGACTGAAGTAAATAGGCATTTAAAACTTGATGAGTCCGAATGATCTCTTGGCTGGGGAGCAGATGGTCAGTTTTAGTGTAACCTCTTCTTGGGACTGCTGCCTTATTCAGTGCATAGCAATTGGTAATGGGTATTATAGGGGGAAGTGGAGTGGTGGTCTCAACAGGAGCATGCTGGACATTGGGCACCCCATGACCTCCAGAGAGGTGTCAAGCCTGGAAGAGGTTTGATCCCAACGTAACCCTTATGCCTTCCTTTTAATCATGTTAGGTAATTACAGTAATTCTTTTGTTTTTTCCCCATAGGCTGATCATCCCTTTAAAATAGTACAATGATATTTGTTTTTATAAAAATGATACATGATCATTATTAAATATTTAATAATTTGAGGAAGGCAAAATGAAAATAAACCTCCATAAATAACCATCATTAATGCTAGGTGAACATCATTTCAGACAACTGTATATGAATTTTTACTTTTGTAACTATTTTACATGTTCTCTTTTAAATAATATGGGCCCATTGTTATAAACAATTCAAATACTATAAACTTACTCTAATTCTCTCACTCAACAAATGAGGACATTGAGTTCCAGAGACAGGAAAAGGTCATTCATCCAGTCAGTTAGATCCAGGTTGCTTTGACTCCCCATTTCAGTGGGGTATTTTTTTCCCCTTAAACAATGCTCCTCTCTTCTCTTACCATCTACATGGCATATCCTCTGCTCTTTCACTATAAAGATATCTGACTGGCTCACTTTTTCTTTTAATTTGAACATTTATTCATCTAGTCATTCAACAAATATTTATTGAATATGTGCTATATGTTAGCCATTGGGGGTGTAGTGGTGAACAAAGCAGACAAGATCTCTGAACTTGAAAAACTTACATTCTACAGAATGCACAGAAAGTTTATGCTTTACTTCTCAACTTTATCCAATAGGCCAAGACTCATATGATTGCTTATAATCCCAAATCCTTCAATGATAATAGAAAAACAAAGTGGAAATTGTTAGACTTAAAATCATACCACTAGCATATGGGAATACCAAATCAGTCATTGCAAATAATAGATATTAACAGAATTCATGAGGTCTAGAACACTTTTATGTAATGATTCTTCTCTTTTTTGTTTTTTTAGAGAGAGAGGGGGAAATAGAGAATCTTAAGCAGGCTTCTTGTGGGACTTGATCCCATGACCCTGAGATCATGACCCGAGCCAAAATCAAGAGTTGGATGCTTAACCAGCTAAGCCACCCAGATGCTCCCCATTATTCTTTTTAAAGTAATTTAAAACTTTAATTTGAAAATAACATAGTGTTACATATAAAAAAGAAAACATGACCATAATCTAACTATTTAAAATTTATAAGCATATACAATCTATAAAGAGGTAAAAGTCCTTCTCTCTAATCCTATCCTCCAGAGGTAACAATTCTAAACACTTTTATGTGAATCCTCGCCAATTTTTTCTATGCTTATATATATATTTAGTTTTTGTTTTTAATAATAAAAGGACTGTGTAATTATTATAAAAAACTCAAATAATAGAAAGACCTACATAGTATAAGGAGAGAAATTTCCTTCCACCCTCACCCCCAATCTCAGTTCTTATGGGTAACCATTAACATCTTGATGTATTTTTGATGTGGATGCTTTCAGATCTTTTTCTACAAACAAATGTGCGCATGTGCTTGTGTACACGCATGCATGCGCGTGCACACACACACACACACACACACACAGGGGGCTCTTTAAGTTTTTTGCTTTAAGCCAGCAGTGGATGGAATTTTAAAGTTCAGTAGTTGAGGGTGCATTCCTATGTTTTTCATTTTCTACGTAGAACAATGCAGCCATATGCCAGGCCCTCTCTGGATTTAGTACTCAATGCTTGGAATGCAAGCAGATGCTGAAAGCTATTAATGAAGCCCTTGAAGGGAAGCCTGTTCATGTGTGTTATAGATGCAGGCCAAAGTTGAATGTGGTGGCCAACTGAGCAGCTGGCAAAGGGGCAGGAAAATGAAGAACAGACCAACTTTGGATGCAAGTTGATAGGCAATGGGAACTGTATCATCAGCAACAGTGTCCCAAAATTCCTATCGTTTTGGAAACAGAAGCAATACTCAGAAACTTACAGACTCGTAACCTCAGTTGTTAAATGACTATGTTGCAAAACAAAGAAAAAATACCCTGATATAGTCAAAATAAGACTGATTTCTATCATTCCTAACATTGGGAAATGCCAGGCTTTTCACTTTTTAAATTCCTTAGTTTCAAAGAATAAACCATAGTAATGTATTCTGATTAATGCCAACTCTCTAAACTCTTTAATGTTAACTCACTACTCTTCATTACCAAGCACCACGTGTGCTCTGTCAGGTTAGGCATACTGACCCAGCTGCAGAAGACACAGTGGTGATCTCTATCAGGCCAACAGTCAGATATTTGCCTTCTAATCAGATTTCACAAGAAATCTTGATGAAGTCTTTATAACCAGACATGAAATAATTAACCTTTTCTAATTTAAAAGGCCTAACAGGGAAGGGGCTCTGTGACAGGTGTAAAATTCCATTCCTTCCAGAAAATTACTCGCCCAGCAGATGCTCCTTCTGACTGAAATAGAAATTTCATTTTTTAAAAAGGTTCACCTTTTATCATGAATATCGCACAGGCACAGCATATTAAAGTGATGGCTTTCCTTGGGGCACCAGGCTGGCTCAATTGAGGGAGCATGCAACTCCTGATCTTGGGGCCACAAGTTCAAGCCCCATGTTGGGTGTAAACAATTACTTACAAAAGGAAAATCTTATAAAAATAAAAAAAATAATGTAATGGCCTTTCATGCAGTATTTCATGACCCTGAGCTTCTGATCGCTAATTGTCATTGTTCACATACAGATGATAAATATCCACCTGCTTTCATTCTCCATCAGTGAATTGCAAGAGCACTTTTTTTTTTTTTTTTTTGGTGATTAGAGTCCCTGGAAGTCTTAAAATACATCATAATATCAGGCTTTTTCAGAGAAGTACAATAGGTTAGTGCACCAAAGCCTTGAATTGAAAATAGAAATTGTCTGGGAAAAATAATTCTATTTCCACCGCCATAGAGAAGAGTCCAGAGCAAGAAGGATAGTGCAAAGATAGAGAAACCTTTGACCTATCATTTGGATGTGACCTTGGGATTAATTTAGAAAAACTTGAAGCAATTTTCTGAGTTCTTACCCTTCTCCACCTACACAAACCCACACCTATACAGACAATTTCTCCAAGTCAAGTCCAATGTGGGTATTGCATAAATTCAAAAGAGACCTCGGGCCTCAGTGCCCTGAGATGGCCTTGGAGAAGGAGAGGTGCTTTGCAGAGAGACCTAATTTTCAGGGAGGAGGAGTTGGGTGGGTGATACCAACAGGAGAAATTATGGAGTCTGCACCACCTTTGGGCTGAGCATGATTAAGTTGGAGAGGAAGTTAGTGAAGGTGAAGGGTTGATGATCCTGGGTTTGCCAAGCTTGCTGAGTGATAACTGGAGGTGACATTAAGGTGGCAAAGATGGAAGGGGTGTAGGGGTAAAGTCTTCTGAAATAGTGGCTGATAAATGGTCAAACAGAGCATACTGACTGTTTAAAAAAATTTTGTTTCTCTTCTCTCCTCCTCTTGCTGACTTGATTTCATTCTCTTTCCATGTTCCTCTTGGGACAGAGAGTGTGAAAGATGGGCTTCAGAGAGGCTATGAGCTCCTTGAAATTTCAGGGAAAGGAAGGATCTGTAGTGTGCATAAGCTTCTTTGATTTTCCCAGATCCAGAACTCCCAAAAGACTGAAAGGGGCTGCTTCTCTGTTCCACTTCCCATGTAACTCAAGGCCTCTTTCCCTTATTTACACATAAAATGGAAACAAAGTTTTCTTTTGTCACTTTTATTTATTGAATAGTTTTACCTTATATTGTGAAAACAAGTGGGTGCGATTTCTTTTATTTCTTGCCCATAAAACCTAATGTAGTTAACTTCTTTTAAGTTGTCTTTTGTTCCCCTTGGGGATGGTTGCTCTTAATAGAAAAACGATGGCTCCCTCCTTTCTATGGGTGCTTTATATTTTGCAGACTTATTGAAAAACAATATTCACAATAAGAAGGAGCAATTACTGAGCCTACAGAGTAAGCCAGACACTTAACATACATTATGTCATTTAAGAATAGTGTCCACCCCACTGGGCTGTTGTGAAGGTTGAGCAAGCTCATGTATATGAAGTGTCTGGTGCAGTGCCTGATGTATAGCAAGTCATCAATAACAGTGAGCTGTTATCACTGTTATTGTTACCGTCGCTGCCACTATGACCATCTCTGCCTCGACGACTCTGAGTTACTGGAAAAAGACATATCCAATAACCTTGAAAAGGCCAAGTTTCAGGGTCTAATAACCAAAATTCTTGCCAGATAGAGCAACACGGCTGGGTATATGATAGTACAATATTCTTGGGATATGGAAGAAGAACAATGGTATGGAACCATCAGAGGAGTAAGGAATAAGCTGACAACTGTCCCCAGTCTTAGCCCTGGGGAGAAAGTGTGACTACTTTTGAAGACGATCTTTATCAAGGCTGACTATTGTAGTGAATAAGAGGACATCCAGATTTAGATTTCAGTCCTGGCTGTGTCATTCACTAGCTGTATGATCTGGAATAAATCACTTCACTCTTTCGAGTCTCAGTTTCCTCATAGGAAAGATAGGAAAGTTAAAAGAGCTTAGCTTGGATGTTTGTGTGATGCCACATGTGAGTTAATAACAAGCATGTTAACTTTGGAATGCCTGCTACCCAGTGCATGCAATTGTTATTATCATTAGCCTTTCAGACACCTGCAAAATGGGTAGAACTACCTCCATTTTATAGTTGAGAAAGTTGAAACTTAGAGGACTTAAATAGGTTGTCCAAAGTACAATTAATAAGCACAAGGCTAACATTTGAACTAGGATTGATCTGCCCCAAAGCCTGTGATGTTTCCCAGATACATTTTTCTTATCCCCAAAATGAAGCACAAGGTCAGCTCTCACTGCAAAATGATAAAAGCCCCAAATATGCTCCTAGGCCCTTGAGCTACCCTGGCTGCTCCTTTCACTCGCTTTCAACCCCATAGAAAAGTAGCTGTTTATTACCTAGAGTATGGTGGAACTATATATTTTTTCTCCAAAGCTCACTTCCCTTTTTCACTAAATTAGTGTTATTTCTGTGAAATGAAGGCATTTCTGATGTTTCAGCCTTTTCATCTCCTGCTAAGCATCTACTTTTCTGGAAGCTTTTTACTTTCAGCTAAATTACAGCCACCCCAAACACAAGGGGCTCAGGTCTAAGGATTTTTTGGAGTCTCAATATCTTTATGACAATGATGCTAGTACTGGGTGTGGAGCATATAGGAAATTTGAAACATCACAGTTTCAGAAGACCTTTATGTTTTCTCATCTTCTATGTGATGTTGCACTCACAATTTTGGCTTCAGTTTTTTGGCATATGGTATTGCTGGCTATGGCAACTGACAATCTCTGCATCTTTGGTGTTGGTTCTTTATTTTGAAAAGACTGCCCTTTTAGGTATCACTCACATATGCCCTGTTTAGTACTGCTGGCATATGATGTTCCTGGAGCCTTACAATTCTTACCCAGCTGAAGGGTGCAAAGGGGGCATATTTGTCTTGTTGACCTTGGGGAGAGTGAGGACCTAGTAGGACAAATGTCTCAGAATTTATTGGAATTGTGAGTGGGAATCATTAAATTGCATGATCTGAATTTATTTGACAGAAAATTATTGCATGTATGTTACGAAGAAAGCACTGTGCTGAAGACAGCAGGAAAATAAAGACATGATCTCTCTCCTTACAGAGGGTATGAATTAATAGAGGGCTAACACAACCTTTAAAGTCTTTGCAGAGTTTGAATTTCCACAAGGAAAATATAAAAAAAGAAAAAAAACCTGTGGAGACCCAGTGTTTGTAGGACCAGAGAAAGCTTCACAAAGTGAAGTTATATCTGATCTGGCTCTGGCACAAAATAGGTGCTCAAGAAACATTTATTAAAATGGAGTTAGACTAAATACACAAAACACAAAATACACAAAACAAAAAATATCTTTGGGTTATTTACCCCAAAGATACAGATGGAGTGAAAAGAAGGGCCATCTGTACCCCAATGTTCATAGCAGCAATGGCCACGGTCGCCAAACTGTGGAAAGAACCAAGATGCCCTTCAACGGATGAATGGATAAGGAAGATGTGGTGCATATACACTATGGAGTATTATGCCTCCATCAGAAAGGATGAATACCCAACTTTTGTAGCAACATGGATGGGACTGGAAGAGATTATGCTGAGTGAAATAAGTCAAGCAGAGAGTCAATTATCATATGGTTTCACTTATTTGTGAAGCATAACAAATAACACGGAGGACATGGGGAGATGGAGAGGAGAAGGGAGTTGAGGGAAATTGGAAGGGGAGGTGAACCATGAGAGACTATGGACTCTGAAAAACAACTTGAGGGTCTTGAAGGGGCGGGGGGTGGGAGGTTGGGGGAACAAGGTGGGAGGTATTAGGGAGGGCACGGATTGCATGGAGCACTGGGTGTGGTGCAAAAATAATGAATACTGTTACGCTGAAAAGAAATAAAAAAATAAAATAAAATGGAGTTAGATAAAATATGATAGAGGATATCACAAATGGAATGAATGGTGTAAGAAATTATGTGGAGGCAAGAACAGTCACATGTCAGGATGGCTATTATAAAAAAGCAAAAACAAAACAAAACAAAAGGCAACCAGTGTTGGCAAGGATATGGAGAAATTAGAAGACCTACACACTGTTTGTGGGAAGGCAAAATGGTATAGTCCCTATGGAAAGCAGTATTGAGGGTCCTCAAGAAATAAAAAAATAGAACCATATGGTAATATGGTTCAGTGATCCCACTTCTGTATATTTATCTAACATAAATAAAGTCAAGATCTTGAAGATGTATCTTCACCATGTTCACTGTAGCACTACTCACAAAAGCCAAGATTTGGAAACAACCTAAATGCCCATTGATGGATGAATGAGTAAAGAAAATATGACAGACACATGAATAGAATATCGTTCAGCCTTTTTAAAGGAGGGATTTCTGCAATACGGGACAACATGGATGAACCTTGAGGACATTGGGTTAAGCGAAGTAAGCCAGTTGCAGAAAGATAAGCATTGCATGATTGCACTTATATGAGGTCTCTAAAATAGGCAAATTTGTAGACTCTAAGAGTGGAATGGTGGTTGCCAGGGGCTGGGGAAGGGGGAAATGGGGAGTTACTAATCAATCAGCAGAAAGTCTCAGTTCAGCAAGAAGAGTAAGCTCTGGAGATGTGCCATACAACATCATGTGTATAGTTAATGATACTGTATTGTACAGTTAAAATTTTTAAGGGGGTAGATTTCATGTTAAGTTTTCTTGCCACAATAAAATAGTCACAATGTGTATTGGAAACAGGGAGTGGTTTAGGTCAGAGTAAAAAAAGTATGTCAAGGAGAAGTGGGGAGTGAGGGTGGGAAGGAAGATCATGGCCTGGAAAGCCAGACTAAGGAGTTTGCCCTTTATTTAGCAGGCATTAGGGGGCTATTAAAGTTTTTTGAGCACAGGATAATGACCTAGATTGGTGACCACTGCTCTTCTGTAAAACAATAGTTTGAGAGAGGTCAAGAGAGTGAGCATGAAGCAAAGGCTACCATATTTGGTTATCATGATGCATTCGAGACCTCTGTAAAGAATATTTTTGGTAGAATGGTGGGAGTATAAGCCAGATTTCAAGGACATAAAGGGATGAATGTGGTAGTGGAAGGAAGGTGAGTGAGTCTTAGCAACTGATGGCCTGGAGGGCCAGAATGGAAGGCTTATGGAGTTGAGCGTCTTTGAAGGCAGAGAGGAAGGGGTCTAGGGGAAAAAGAGACTGGTTAACTTGTATAAAGAGATCACGGAGGGGAGGGCTAAGATGAGAATTAGTGGAAGGATTGTCCTTGGAAAGGAGCATAATTTTCTTTTTCAGATGTGGGACTAAAGGAAGAGAAATGAGAGGAAATATTTTAAGGATGAGAATGAGCCACAAGAAAAGGAAAAAGCAACAGAAGTTTGTTCAGGCCTACATATAGAGCCTTGGTGTCTCAGGAGAATGCTAAGAACACACCTCTCAATGCCTGCCTATCACCCAGGCTTCCTCCAAAAGATTTATGGCCTGATTGATTCTCTTCAGCTTCTGTGAGAGACAACCTGACAGCTACAGTTGGCTCAGCCCTCCTTGTAGGGAGCTGACACAATTTCTGGTGGGCTTCAAAGACAGTATAAATGGCTCTCTCCTGAGCACAGGCTGCGCTCAGCACCTAGGCAGCCTCATTACACAACCAATTAAACCTCTATCAGTTGAAAGGAATCAATGGCAGTTCAAGTTCTGCTTGAGCAGACTTTGCATTTCTATGTTCACACATCTTACAGTCAAGGAATTCCCAGCCACTGCAAGGGGAGGATGTAAACATGACCTTAGAAACTAGATGTTTTCACCTTCCCTAGGGGGGGGAGTAGAAGCTCTTAGTCATTAGATAGTAGGGAGGGTCCCTTGAATCTTTCTGAACAGAAAGGAGTCCAAGAAACTCTTTAAACAGTGGGAAGATCAAGCTTTTTGCTCTGTTGCACCCATCTGGACACAAGCATGTTGGTTCCTCAGTATCTGTCCTTCCCGGGGTTGTCGAAGTCCCTGGGTGTTGAGGGCAGTAAGCCAAAGTCTGGGTTTTCCTCACAGAAAGCTTACAACCCTCTCGCAAATAACATCTTTCAGAAGCTAATTTAGCTGGTTCCACTGAAATGAACTGGGAAATGACCCAACAGAAGGACTGAAGTGGGAGTCAGAGAAACGTGTGCCCGTTACACCACTACATTGGGAGTGGCTACACTGGGCTTTTTGCTTTCTGCGGGAGAGTGTTGACTTTCTGAATGCAACACATTTTCCCATCTACTTAACTGTGTTATTTAAATAAATTGCTTTGCTCTTGAGGGACCTTGTACTCTTTGGCTCAGTGCGAAGCTCATAGATTGGAGTCAGAAGGAGCTGTCAGTGTAGAATCTAATAGAGTTTCAGTGTGGGAATATTAGGGGTCAGCCACAACCTCACATTAGTTATCGCATCTTGTCATTAGATGACATGGATATTACTATAAAGAGTAAATCTGTGGGGAGCACGAAGATGAAAGCTATAAATTGGCTTGAAGAAGTAGGAGATTTCAATGTGAAAGCAAGTGCTTCTATTCAAGATATGAACACCAAGCACACTGCTCAGACTCCTTGCTTTACTCTTAATCTCTTATCACTTTTACAGTTAAGTTTGGATTATTCATTGACTCTTTTAAAATGAGGTCAAGCCTTACTCCTCAGTGGTCCCAGCTGACAAGAGTTCAGCACCAGCAGACTAATTTTAATAGTGTCCCAAATAAATTTAATTAGGGAGCTTGCTCTGCTGCCAAAAATCACCTACTGCATTCCAAAGCCGACCCTGCAGGGCTTGTGAATTTCCTATTATTTTATAGCATGTGTATTTTGGCTTCCCTTCTTTGCTGCAGGGCAAGGCACTCAAGAGTTTATTATTATCCTGGCTTCCCCCATGACCAGCTGTGTGACTTTGGCTAACTTACATAACTCCTCTGAACCCAGTTCCTCCTATGTACGATAGAAATGATACTAATGGTACTTGCCTGTGAGGATTGTTGCACGTGTTCAGTGAGGTAATTCATTTGGAGTGGTTAGCCCGGTGTCTGACACATAGTAGGTACCAAGTAAATTATAGTTGTTTGTTTTTTTGTTCTTTAAAAAAGATTTTTTATTTCTTCATTTGTTTGAGAGGGAGAGAGAGAGAGAGCGCGCGCGCAAGTGAGGCAGGGGGAGAGGAGGAGAAGAGAGAGAGAGAATCTGAAACAGACTCAGTGTTGAACTCAGAGCCTGACTCAGCTCAATCTCAGATCATGGCTTGAGCCGAAACATAGAGTTTGAACCGATTGAACCACGCAAGAATCCTTCCTTGTTGTTTAATGTTAATAACAGTCATTTAAAGCAAATACATAGTGAAATGGATGTGTGTGTACTTTGGGGATTAATTCATTTTATTTGGCCTGATTAAAGGTGTTTTGAAAGGGAAAGCATAAATGTGAGGATAGAAGGGTAAGAAATGTAAATCCACATGTCAGATTTCTTTGCACTCTCGAGTTCCATAATTAAGGTTTTAAACTAAGTTACAAGAAGGGTGCAATAATATGCCCTTGCTAAAATCCTCAAAATTCAAGACTGCAAAGAACTTCTGTGTTTTGTCACCCATAATTTATAACATTACTATTGGTAACCATTCATTTAAAAAAAATATGCCAAGTGATGAGACCCAAGGGCCTATATTTGGTATTAGCTGAGGTATGCAACATCTCATTTCTCTTTGATTCACCATTTTTTAAATGGACACACTAGAAGAATTGGCCCCTGGATATTCTGTAAAAATTTAGTCTTTTGGACCTATATCCTCAGAGGCTCCAGTTCAGGAGGGTTGGAATGGGGCCCAGGAAGATGACACATATTCCACAAGTGATTGAGATGCCTGGGTCCAAAACTCAAACTTTGAAAACCATGGGTCAGTGAGCTCCATCCTCTCCCTACCCCAGTGGCACTCCTGGGCATTCCACAGTGCAAATCTTTCTGCAGTCTGAGACCCTATAGTATCCTTTAGCTGGATTGGCTTTAGAGCCTCAGTTCACCTTCACTATTCTGCAGAGAAGAGATTAGTCCTTAAGCAAGGTTTGCCCTCTCCTCCTGATATGAGCTCCCCCTAGCATCCCACATCATTACCATAATTGTCTCCCAACTTCTGATTAGATACAAACATGACACTGGCAATCATGTTTCATCTTCAGCTTGTAATTGGATGCAATATGGTGATTATGCATCCTGATCGAAGGTCATTTCCATGGGGTAATAAGCACTAACAATAACATTCTCCTTGGGATGTTTTTGCTTTTGTCTTATAGCTGCATGCCCTGTCCCAACTTCCCTTCTTCCAAAAGGAAAGTATTACTTCAGCATCTGCTGCTGTTTTGCCTTGATTTTCTCATCAAACATACACACACACAGACACCCCCCCACACACACACACAATCTCATTCGGTGGATCTGTTGTTAATTAATTGCCTCTCAGGGCTAGTCCTCCTTGGGATCTCCCCTTCCTGGAACAGTCCCTCTAATATTCACAGTTGCTTAGAATGGAATTGATAAGAATGGTCTGTGAATCTCTTCTGTAGAAGAGTTTCATTTTCCTCCATCAGTGTATAGCATGTCTCCTTCTTCCTTTTGTCCTTCTCATGGCCTCTTCTATTAACAGAAGACTAATTTTATTTTTTATTTTAAAAAAGATTTTATTTATTTATTAAAAGATTTTATTTATGTATTTGACAAGCAGAGATCACAAGTAGGCAGAGAGGCAGGCAGAGAGAGAGGGGGGAAGCAGGCTCCCTGCTGAGCAGAGAGCCCAATGCGGGACTCGATTCCAGGACCCTGGGATCATGACCTGTGCCGAAGGCAGATGCTTAACCCACTGAGCCACCCAGGCATCCCAACAGAAGACTAATATAGTCATTCATGGATCATGCTCTCTCTCCCTGCCTCCCTCTGTCATCCTTCTCTCGCAGTCTCTCCTCATTAGCATGGTAGAATATAAGGAACCTAGGCTTGGAAGCCAGGTAGTCCAGTTCTGCCACTTATTATCTGTGTGGACCCGGGAAAATTATCTCACTTCTCTGAGCCGATGGTACCTTGTTTATATGATGGGAATCATTGTGTTTAACAGTATTTTGTATTGTCTGAGGCAATAAATTATACATATGAAGTGCCAAGCTCAGTGTGAGCAGTCAATAAATGCTGATCATTATTTTAAACCCTACTATATAGGGTTTTTAAAAAATGAGATAATGTGTGCAAATGACTTAGAACAGAGCCTGAGTAGTTGCACAACCATTAACTGCTCCCTTGCCAGTTATTTTTTTTGGAAAAGAGAATGGGGGGGCAGGAAAAATACGAGATTCTCAAGCCAAGGGTTTAAGGAATCCTCATAATTATGCCATCTTGCTTCAATGTGGTCATATCATTGAATATTTCCAGTGTACCTGACCTAATTAGTGCAACAGACCACATGGCCCTCTGTGTGGACTGCTCCAGGGCTTTATGATGGTTGATATAAATTTTATCTTTGGAAATCATTGTCCACCTTCCACCTCTTTTCTTTTCTTTTTTCTTTTGTTTTCTTTTCTTTTCATTCCTCTATGTACCCTGCATAAATCTGACGGTGGCATTCAAGATTGGAGAGGATGCTAAACCAAGGGCTATATTCCTATGCCACCCACCATGTCTTATATTGAATTTGATTTTTGGTTTGCTTTTCTCTAAATGAAAAAATCGTGGTTGTTTAGAGACCGTAAGTCCAAAGTACTTTTTAAAAAAGATTTTATTTATTTACTTGAGAGAGAGCAAGAGAGCACAGAGGGAGAGGAAGAAGCAGAGTCCCAGCTGAGCAGGGAACCTGTTAAAGGGGCTCAATCCCAGGACTCTTGAGATCATGACCTGAGCTGAAGGCAGATGCTTAACTGACTGAGACACCCAGGTGTCCCGAAGCCACTTGTTTTAAAGGGAATTGACTTTCAAAGATGTCAACTTATTTGTTCAGGGCTAGGAAGGGGATTCATGACATGTCTGAGGCTAGGCCAAGGCCCTGACACTAGTCAAGATGCTATCCTACATCACACTGCTTTTTAATTTATTAAGCCATAAGTTAAAGACAATTCTGCTCTTTTTGTTAATTCCCAAAGTCCTCCGTTTTTTAATTGTTTCTGGCCTCCCAGTTATGTGTTGAATCATGTCCCTCAAAAATTATTCGTTGAACTCCTAACCCTCAATACTTCAGAGTACAATCTTATTTGGAAATAGGGTCTTTGCAGAGGTAATCATGTTAAAATCAGTTCTTTAGAGTGCACCTTCATCCAGTCTTATGTCTGTATATAAAGGAGAAATTTGATACAGAGACAAACACACACAGGAAGATGGTGCAAAACCACACCAGGCAATGATGTCCACATGAATGGAATGATGTGTCTACAAGCCAAGGAATGTGAAGGATTGTCAGCAAATGCCAGAAGCCAAGAAGAAGCAAGGAAAGATTCTTTTCCATCAGAGGAAGCCTGGATCTCCTGACATTTTGATTTTGGACTTTGGCCTCCAGAACTGTGAAACTATATATATATATATATATATATATATGTATATATATATATATATATTATTTATTTATTTGTCAGAGAGAGAGAGATTGAGAGAGCACAAGCAGGCAGAGGCAGAAAGAAGCAGGCTCCCCACTGAGCAAGGAGCCCGATGTGGCACTCGATGCCAGGACCCTAGGATCATGACCTGAGCCGAAGGCAGTGGCTAAACCAACTGAGCCCCCCAGGCATCCTGAAACTATATATATATATATTTTTTAATTTTAATTTTTTTTTATTTTTAAAGATTTTTATTTATTTATTTGTTTGAGAGAGTAGGGAAGGGGGAGCAGCAGGCAGAAGGAGAAGCAGACTCCCTTCTGAGCAAGGATACTGATGCAGGGTTCAATCCCAGAATCCTGGGATCATGGCCTGCGCTGAAGGCAGCTGCTTAACCGACTGAGCTACCCAGGCACCCGAAACAATAAATTGCTGTTCTTTCAAGCCACCAATTTGTGGTAGTTAGTTATTGCAGCCCATGGAAACTAATACACCCAATTTGGATACTTTTGTAATCCCCAAAGTTTAAATATTATTAAATCAGAGAGGGAAATTTGTCAAAAGAGTAAGTACCTAGCACCCATGACTAGTCTGCTTTGGATTATATTGTATTTGTACTTGGGAGCTAAACAAAATGTCCGTGGTGTCAGTGTTATGATTGTTTGCCCAAGCCTTCTACTAAATCTGTAAAATCATTTTATTATTGCTTGTGCATATTCTGAGATTTGGAGGATTTGTGAGGAATACATTTTGGTTGGTGGTTACATATAGTAGATGTTATGGCCTACATCATTTCTCTAGACATAGTTATAGTTTTTGAGGATTGTTATAGGTCCTCTCCTGTGTGGCATTTTCCAGATACTCCTTTGTTCTGTCCATCTTGTTTTCAAGCCAATGCATCTATCTGGGCCTTGCTAACAGAAGGTCTTTTATACTATTGCCTTGGTAATACAGCTGTAACTGAAACCTTACAGGACAGTGACAGGATCCAAGGGTAATTTATTGCCAAACATAAAAGCAAACAAATTCATACTAATAACTACCTTCTTCCCCATCTTGGCACTGGTACAGTTACTAAGAATTGTCAATATGCATATAGTTGTTATCTACACTGGGAAATACTCAAACTAGACCTTATGACAGATGTTTTGGAATTTTCATTAACAGGCATCTTTGTTTGTAATCTTCTTGATGGTATTTTCCCAGGGCTGTGTTTGTAGTGCTGCTGAAACTTAGCTGGCTAACAGTGTGCTGTGAAAATTGCATTGAATTTGGGGAGAAGAAACAGGGCTTCTCTAGCCATGACTAAAGCAACTGATGATGAAAATTGGTATGACTATACAGATGGCATTATTAATGGGTACTATGAGACAGAATGAAAACAGTAAGGGCTTTGGCATCACCCCAAATCTTGTTTGAATTCTGTGTGACTTTAGAAATATGGCCTGAATTTACTGAGCCATTTATATATAGTATAAACATATTTAAATAAAATTATATAGATCATATATGGTAATATAGATATGAAAATTTCAAATACTTCACAGGTAAAAAAAGGATAATATAGCAAACATAAATACACTCATCACCATAAAATAATTATGTATTAAAAATATAGTTGTAACCTCATGTGTGTCTTTCCACAGCACATATTGCTCCCTGCTCCCTGACCCTGCCTCTCTCTCCAGTCTCACCACATACATTCAAAGCAATCCATACTAAAAACTCAAAAAGGCTCTGACATACAGAAGATAAAATTGCTTCTGAAATGGCAGGAGTTGGTAGAGACTCTCTTAGTGCTGGGTTAATACTTCTAGGAAAAGGGCTTGTTTAGGGAAGTCATGGATGGTATTTCTACTTTTTAAATATAAGTTAAACTATGTGAGGAGGATATTAGATTTCTAGTAGGCTGCATGGTTTTCTAATTTTTAAAAACTTTGTTTACTTATTTGAGAGAGAGACAGAGAGAGCACCAATTGGGAGGGACAGAGGAAGAGGGAGAGGAAAAAACAGACTCCCCCTGAACACAAGAACCTGACGTAGGGCCGATCCTAGGACCCCTGAGACCATGATCTGAGCCAGTCAGATGCTTAAACAATTAGCCATCCAGGCACCCCTAGGCTGCATCGTTTTCTGAACAAGATTAGTTAGTCCCTGTAATGAGTTCTCAGTACACATTGGCTCTGTTTAGGTGTGATTAAGCTTCTGTATCTACTTGGCTGTGTCAAAATACCCAGATATTTAGTCAAACATTATTCTGGATGATTCTGTGAAGGTGTTTTTTGGATGATATTAACAATGGTGGAGGGGGCACCAGGGTGGCTCAGTTGGTTAAGAGTCCAACTCTTGTTTTCCACTCTGGTCATGATTTCAAGGTCATGAGATCAAGCCCTGTGTCAGGCTCTGTCTTGGGTGTGGAGCCTGCTTAAATCTCTCTTTCCCTTTGTCCTTCCCCACCCTCAAAAAAATGACCAAAAATTAATTGGTGGTGGGTTTTGAATCAAGTTGATGACCCTCCATAATGTTGGTGAGCCTCATATGATCAGTGGAAGGCCTTAAGAGAGCAAAAATTGATCTCTGTTGAGCAAGAAGGAATTATGCCTCTAGATTGCCTTTGGACTAGAGCTGCAGTATCAACTCTTCCCTGGATCTCCAGGCTACCAGCTTGTCTTGAAGATTCTGTTCTTATCAAGCCTCCATAATTAACAGAAGCAAATTCCTTATAATCCCTTTCTCTCTCTCTGTGCACAAACACTTCTCTCTCTCTCTTTTGGTTCTGTTTCTCTTTAGAATCCTAACTAATACAGTGGGTTAGGCAACCCCTCTTTTGTTTTCCAAAGGGTAAAATGGTAGGTGCTTTCTAATCATCCTGTTGGTTCTTATGTTTCCAATATATATGTACATACCTCATACCTTATGTCACTCCTCAGTGCAAAAATTCTCTGTGGCTCCCTCTGTCTACCAGGTTAAGTAAAAAAAAAAATAATGCATTGGTCCAGCATTCCAAGCTGTTCACAGTTCTCCTATTAACTACGTACTTATACTCTTATACTCCAAATTGTGTCAAACCCCTCTGCATGTAACTTTTTTTAAGTTTGGAAAATATTCTCTCTATTCCCTGGGTCTCCTAAACCCAAATGAGGACAATTCCTATCATGTTTTACATTTCTTCTAGAAGTTGGAAATTTGTGAGAATAAGACATAGTCCCTTTCCTTGTGGAGTTTACACTCTGGTAAGGAAAACAAAGAACAAACAAATAAATGAATAAGTAAATATGATAGTTTCAGATAATTAAGACTCTGAAGAAATTGAAGTAGGGTAATATGTACACAGTGATTTTAGATTGTTTGCCAGAGATGTCCTCACTCTGGGGGTGACATTGGAGAAGCTATAGCTCTTGCCTTTATAGTTCTCACAACTAGTTGGGGACACAGGGAAGTAAACAGAAGATATAATTTGGGGGCACGAATGGTATGTGGGAGTACAAAAAAACAGTACCTAACATGGTCTGGGAACAGGGAAGAGAAGGTATCCTGGAAGAAATGACATTCAGGTTAAGATCTATAATGTAAGTCAGAATTAGGCAAGGGGGAAAAGGGGGTGGGAGTAGGGGGAAGAAATGGGAACATTCTAGGCACAAGTAGTAGTTTGTATAAATATCCAGAAGTGAGGAAGGGCATGACTTTGGGGAGAGATAAAACCAGTTCAGTTGGTTGAAACTTAGATGTGAGCATGGAATGGTGAGAGGTAAAGCTAGAGAATTAAATTGGGCCAGATCATAAAGGGTTTTGTGTGTTCTGCTAGTAAGGTTGAGGCACTGAGATGAGTTTTATTATCATTATTATATTATTTTCTTTCTACACAAAAGGAAATTGTTTCTCAGAGAGAGTAAATAATTTGCCCTTGGTTTTATAGCTACTAAGTGCCAGAGCTGGGCCTGAGATCTAGGTCTGTTTGACTCAACTATACCATGCTACCTTGTAAGAATTCAATGTAATGATTAATTTTCTCATAGGGAGCATCAAGTAATGTGGTTTGGCTACAACATACAGTATATTTAGGAAAATAGTGGGTCAGAAAACTAGAAAAGTACATGGAGGCCAGAGTATGAGGGGCCGTGCTTAAATGCCTGCCTGATGAAAGGATACTTACTTCGATTTTACAGATGAGGAAACTGAGGCTCAAAAAACTAAGAAAGTTGTCCAGGTTTCAAGGTGCATAAGTGGTAGAACTGGAATGTAACTGAGGTTTAACCATGCCAGAATCTGAGGTCTGTGCCCTTTCTTCAAAATGGTTTCCCTACCATACTTTCAACTGCTTTCTCTACATTGTCTCTATCTACTCAGCTATGCAGAAAAACAGAAAACAAAACTCCACATATCTGTGGCACTTATTATAAGCCATGAACTGTATAAACTCTTCTGTATTCAGCAGATCATTTAGTCCTTCCAGCAGTGGTGTAAAGTACAGCATCATATTTACTCTCATTTTATAAATGAGGAAACTGTCTTGGAGAGGCAGAGTAACTTGTCTAACATTGTACTGTGATCACATCACTTAGCTGTGTATATAATGGTGAGAGCTGAAACTCTAGGAGTAGATGTGTTTACTGAGGAGGATAATGAGGGCTACAGAAGAGAGAGAGAGGAGAGGAGAGGCAAGTAAAAAGGAAGTGGAGGTGTCTTAGTCATCTTCTGCTGCCAAAACAAAACACCATAGACTAGGGAGCTTAAACAATAGGAGGGTTCTGGAGGGTAGAAGTCCAAAATCAAGGTACTGGCAGATTTGGTTCCCTGGCAAAAGCTCTCTTCCTGGCTTAGAAAAGGCTACTTTCGTGCGTGTGTGTGTGTGTGTGTGTGTGTGTGTGTCTATGGGGAGGGGATGCAAACGAGCTTATAATGGCACTAATCTCATCATGAGGGCTTCACCCTCATGACTTAATCTAACTTCTATTACCTTCCAAAGGCCCCATCTCCAAATACCATCATACTGGGGGTAGGGTTTCAACATAGGAATTTTGAGCGAACATACTTCAGTTCATAGCAGAAGAGAAGAAAAGAGAAGAGAAATCATGAAAGTGTGAATAGAACCTGAGAATGTCCACAGGAAGAGAGAGAAGGAGGCAAAGGAATACATAGAGACAGAGATGATAGATACTCAGAGGAGTGCTATGCTCTGGAGGTTGGAGTGGGGGAAGGAGTTTTTAGGAGGCAAGGGCCAAGAGTTTGGAATGTTTCTGAGTCACTACAGTGGACAAAGTCACATGGAAGTGCCTAATTGTTGGATTTGGTCACTTGGGATGCTTCAGAGAAGTTGCAACCAGGAGGCTGGTAGGGACAGAGGACAGGTTGCAGAGTATTAAAAGAGAAGAGAACAGGGGCATAGGTGGATGCAGAGGTTGGGTAGAAACAGGGCAGAGAGAAGAAGGAGAGATTTCTGGTTGAAGAAAACCAATTTCAAAGGGAGGAGACTAAGTGATTTTTGAACAACTGACAGGAAGGGGATAGAAGAAGAGAGACTGAGGTTCAAGTAAATCAGTGAGGGTGGGAAATCAGTAATGAAGTGAGCTCCTGGAGTTGTGGGAGGGGAAGGGGGCTGAGCAGAGTTGGAGAGCTCGGCTGTGGACAGGAGCATATGTTTGGTCCAATGGACACAACATAGGTTTTATAATATTACGGATTTGGTTCTTGTTTCTTGGTTTGACTACTTCATAACTTATGGCTATGTTGAAATCATTTAATCTCTCTCAGCCTCGGTTTCCATAACTGCCAAATGGTGGCAGTAATAGGACCTATTTCTTATTTATTTATTTATTTAATCTCTACACCAAGTGTGGGACTCAAGCGCACGACCCTGTGATCAAGAGTTGCAGGCTCTTCTGACTGACCCCACCAGGTGCCCCAATAGGAGCTGTTTCTTAAGGAAGTTGTGAGAATCTAGTAAGATAATAGCTAGGAAATCATCTAGCATAAAGTCTGGCACCTAGGAGTGCTCCATAAAGGGATGATGAAGGAAAAAGCAGGGGTATTAGAAAGAGTGAAATTAAGTTGGTACATATGGACTGGGCTCATAATTTAAAAGGTAGCCTGAGAACATTGTTCCTCGCCTAGATGGGGTCTGCCAGTGCCCCCACTGTGGTAAATGTTACTGTTGCTCACTAATATTACTGGTACTTCTTCTTCTGGGCTCAGAAGAAGTTAGATGTGATATGTGTTTCTTGAAGTTAGATGTGATATGATTTACTTTGGTAAATGGAATATGAGCAGGAGTGATATGCTTCATTTCTATGTGGAGCACTTAATTGTTGGTTCTCAATTTTCTAGTACTCTCTTCCTCTGTCTTGCCAAATGGGGCAATACTGTGCTAGCAGAAATGCAATACTGAGCCAACTAATGGAGGACAGTTACCCAATATAGTCACCCAGACCTGCGATGGGAAAGAAAAAAACTCAGCCTCTTTTAACCCACTGAGATCTTGAAATTGTTTGCTATTGCAATAAAACCTGGCCTATCTTGATTTATATGCCAGAAAAAGCAAAAGCAAAGCATCCCTTAATTTAATACCTAGTCTTTAAGGACACAGCATGAAAAGTGAGGATAAAGTTAATGTGACTGGTTTTTAACAACTTGCCAGAATTTATAATCCCCTCAAATTAATGTTCTTGCCTTCAAAGTAGTCACTGTGGGATTATATAATAATTTAAATGATGTTAAAAACAGTTATGAAATTACTTTTACAACCTAGCCTCAAAATTGATTAATTTAGTCATTTATTATGTGCCAGGCACTGGGAATACAGAGATGAAAAGACATGTTATTTCCCCTTCAGGAGTTCATAGTATTGTAGCAGGAAATATATAAAGTGTTCTAAAATATGTAAGTGTTCCAATGCATGGCAAGGTCATAGATGAGGAAATGGTCAGTTCTACCAGAGAGATTCAACTAAGGCTTCATAGATGAGAGATGACTAGGTGTTCACTAGACAGATTGGGGGTGGAGGAGAGGCTATTCGAGGCAGAGGAATAATAGGAACAAAGGCATGGAGGCTTGAGGTTACATGGAACACTTGTGTAAGTGCAGGTGTTTCTGTTTGTCCAGAGCCTAGTGTGAGAAGGGGATGCTAGAAGACATGAAGGCTGGCAGAAAGGTGTGGGCACATCATGAAATGCCATCCATTGTGCTAGCCAAGACTGTAGCATAGGCAGTGTGATTCTGAGGCCAGTGGTTCAAAATCCTTTTCTGCAAAAGAAAAACTATAAGGGCACTACTGCTTATTTAGCAGGATATTAATGGTGGCTTCCTAATGTCTCAAAGTTCATCACTATTCTGAAAAAACATTACCTGGATATCTGTCTCCCTGTGTTTCTGATTAAGTATGAGTCTCTCTACTTCCTTAATGGCCTCCATTCTGATTTCATGTTTTTGTCCTATTTTTGGATTATGTTTAATATTTTTAAAAATTTTTATTTATTTATTTGAGAGGGAGAGAGAGAGAAAGATGAGAGAGAGCATGAAAGGGGAGAAGCGGACTCCTTGCAGAGCTGGGAGCCTGATGTGGGTCTCGATCCCAGGACTCCAGGATCATGACCTGAGCTGAAGGCAGTGGCTTAACCCACTGAGCAACCCAGGCACCCCTAAATTATGTTTAATCTTAAAACTCATTTCAAATTATTTGGCATGAATCCTAAATCAGAGTATTGTAGAAACACTGAACTCTAGAGTTAGAAGAGGCTTTTTCATGTAACCCAGGGCAAGGCGTACTGGATATCAGTAGAGCCCCACTCTTACAGGTGGGACTTTGTCCTCCGGTCCTCCCAATACTCTTATATTTAACTTCCCATGTTTTGTGTATGTGACAGGATGAGGCTTGAAAAGCCGCCTCAAATACCATGCTGTCATCTCAGATCTCTGATTCTAGGAATCCAGTTCTCAAATATTGCACGTGGATGAGTGCTGGGAACAACCAGCCCCAAATATCCAAATTAAATTTCAGTTCAGTCCCTCTAGTTTTACTAGTGTTTCTCTTTAACCCTTATATAAGATGCTTGTTCCTCCCCCAACCCTCTTGTATTTTACAGAATTCATTCAGAGTTCTTTTCTTAAAGTAGACTTAAGGATGGGTAAAATGTTCTTGACATTTCAGTCAGAATGGTAATTTCTGGGAATCGATTTATAGCATTGGGTCAAGTGTTCAAATCTTAGTGAAAAATGACAAAGGATTTGCCATTTGCGCATAGCACAGAAACAATGCAATACTCAGTGACTGCTTTGGAGACCTAATAGAAGAGTTGAGTAAAAATTTTACAATGCCTGTTCCTGGTACAGTCTGTTAAAAATCATTGTCTAAAAGTTCAAGGGTTACATGATAGAAAAGGGGTAACCCCTGTTAAAAGCCTCATTGTGAAGTGTTAGTGTCAATTCTCATCTTGAGAATTACAATTGGATAAATAAATAAACATATAAATTATAAGACTTTTGATAAAAATATGCCATTTTCAGTGATGTCAATGTAATATTCCTTATAATTTTAAAAATTTGAAATCAAACTAAGTGGTATATAATAGGAAACTTGTTAAATAACTTATGGTACAAATACAGGATGAAATATTCTATGGTTGTAGTTGGCAGAATTCTAAGATAGCCTCCAAGGTTCCAGCCCATGATATACACACCTGTCATAACCTCCTTTCCTAAAGTGTGGGCAAGACATATGAATATGATGGATAATTCTCCCTTGACTAGGTTATATTATATGATAGACATCATGAGATAGTCACTCACATATTTATATTGTAACAGGCTGGATAGAGACTCTTGTTTTTGAAGAAGTAAGTTGGCTTATGAGAGGGCCGTGTGCTAGGACCTTGAGATTGGCCTCTAAGAGCCAAGAGCAACTCTTGACAGACAGCTAACAAGAAAATAACCACAAGGAACTGAATTTTGCCACAGACTTGAATGAGCTAAAAAGAGGACCCTGAGCATTAGATGAGAGCACAGCCCTGGTTGCTGACACCTTGATTTCATCCTGGCGAGACCCTGAGTAGACTGCCTAGCTAACTCATGCCTGGAATTCTGGCCCAAAGACAACATGAGATAATAAATTTGTGTCTTAAACCAATAATTTTGTGGTAATTTGTTATTCAGCAATAGAAAACTAATACAATAGTCTTTTAAAAATGTGTTGATAAAAATTTATTCAATGAATTTTGAAAAGACTTACAAGATTAAAAATAAAGATACAAAATTTTACAGACAATATGCCCTTAGAAGCACCAAGGGAAATATATAGACAAAAGTCAGGGAAGAAATATTCTAGCATATCAGAAATGGTTGCTTCTGGGATTTTGGGTGATTTCTTCTTTTGCTTTTGTTTACATGTTTCTGTGTACATTTTCTAGAATGAAAATATATTCATTTGCTAACCAGAAATAATTAAGTATAAACCTAAGTAAGAAAAATATAGGTATTAAAAATATAAAATATATTGAAGAAAAAGGCACTTTCTTTCTTATTTATTTATTTATTTGAGAAAGTGGGGGAAGGGCAGAGGACGAGGGAGAGGACATTGAGACTCCTAAGTAGGTTCCATGCCTAGCGTGGAGCCTGACATGGGGCTTGGTCCCATGATCCTGAGATCATGACCCAAGCTGAAATCAAGAGTCTGATGCTTAACCAACTGAGCCACTCAGGTGCCCCTCTTTCTTTCTTTTTTTTTTTTTAAGTTTTTTTTTAAATTTTTAAGTAATCTCTACATCCAATATGGGGGTACAATGCACAACCCCAAGATCAAGAGCCACATGTTCCACTAACCGAGCCAGTAAGGCACTTCGAAAAATGTGCTTTTCTTTAAGTTGTTTGTCACAGTAATTTTATTTGTATGCATATAAATTCATGACTCCAAAAAAACATATTTCCCATCTCTCTTAATGAAAATGACCTAAAAGTAATGATACTTCAGTATCAAAGAGCTTATCCAGCATTCAGACCTTGGTTTCTCAATACTGTTTTCTACTAAAAGAAAACAAAGGCTCTTTATGGAAGAGGCTGATTCCAGATCTGGAGCAGGGAAAGTACAGGATGTATGGGACAACCTGTTGTGCCAGAAAGCAGCAAAGTACACAAAGAATAATGGGCTCATATCAAAAGACCATGGGAGACAGCTTGAAGGGGAACCCTCTGGCCAAATTTGGAACAATCTGAGTATCAAAAGAAGAATGATTATAATTTTTAATAACACATTGATTTTTTAAAAAAATCTATGAGTCCTTTGTGATATCTCTATCATCTATGTATCTCTCATCTATCTAGTTACCTCTCATCATCTATTGTAATCTATATCTATATAAAAGAATAGCAGAGAAAAGAAAAGCTCTTTTTCATAGTAGAATGTCAAAGAATGATAGAATTAGAGATATCATTATTTTATTACACTTGATGTAATAATTGCTAGCTGGGTCAGGCAGCAATCATCAGTGTATTTTATAACCATCAGATAAAAGGTTGTTAGGAAAAAAGCATATTCACATGGTGCTGAAGAATCACTCCATAATTTACTTAGTAATTACAAAAGGAAACTGTGCTTTAATGATATCTGGAGGTCACCACCTGAACCTAACAAATAATTAATCATGGGATAATCTGACATTATATGCCTCTGTTATGGACTGTTTGTGTCCACACCCCTATTCCAAAATTCATATGTTGAAATGCTAACCTCCAATGTGATAGTATTGGGAAGCAGGACCTTTAGGAGATTAAGTCATGAGGGTGAATGGGATTAGTACTTTTATAAAAGAGTGCTTTCTGGCTCCTTCCGCCATGTGAGGACACAGCAAGAAGATGGCTGTCTATGAACTGGAAAGTGGCTTCTTCTTCTTCTTTTTTAAGATTTTATTTATTTGACAGAGAGAGAGAGACAGCAAGAGAGTGAACACAAGCTGGGGGAGTGGGAGAGGGAGAAACAGATTCCCCTCTGAGCAGGGAGCCTGATGTGTGGCTCCATCCCAGGACCCTGGGATCATGACCTGAGCCAAGTGCAGATGCTTAATGACTGAGTCACCCAGACGCCCTGAGAAGTGGGTTCTTACCAGACACTGAATCTTCATCTTCCTTGATCTTAGACTTCCTAGCCTTCAGAATTGTGAGGAATAAATGTTTGTTGTTCAAGGCACCCAGTCTGTGGTATTTTTGTTATAGAAGCCTAAACTGACTTAGAAACTAGTACTGAGAAGTGGGGTGCTGCTGTAACAAATACCTAAATGTGTGGAAGCAGCTTTGGACCTGGGTAATGGGTAGAGACTGAAAGAGTTTTGAGGTGCATGTTGGAAATGTGAAAGGAATTTTAAAGGAAATTCTGATGAGAGCTCAGAAAGAAAGAGGAGAGCTGTGGGGAAACCTCAGTCTCATAGAGAACACATAATGAATACTGTTACGCTAAAAATAAATAAATTTAATTTTTAAAAAAGTAATCATAAACAGGATGTGGCTAGAAATATGGATATTAAAGACCATTCTGATGAGGTCACAGACAGAAATGCGGAACATGGTATTGAACAATGAAGAAAAGGTGATTTTTATTATGAAGTGGCAAAGAACTTGGCTGAATTGTGTTCATGTACTAGTGTTTTATGGAAGGTAGAACTTCTGAGAGATGAAATTGGATATTTAGCTGAAAAGATTTATTTTTTAAAAAAGGTTTATTTATTTGAGAGAGAGAGAGAGAGAGTGAGCAGAGTGGCAGAAAGAGAGGGAGAGAGAAAATCTTAAGCAGGCTTCATGCCCAATGTGGAGCCTAACGTGGGGCTTGATTTCATGACCCTGAGATCATGACCAGAGCTGAAACCAAGAGTCAGTCACTCAACAGAGTGAGACACCCAGGCATTCCTAGTTGAGGAGATTTTTAAGCAAAATGTGAAAGTCTTGTTTCTCCTGTTTATAGTAAAATGTGAGAAGAGAAAAGTGATTTGAGGACAGAATTGTTAAGCAAAAAGGAGCCAGAACTTAAAGATTTGGAAAATTCTCAGTCTATCCATATTGCAAAGAATGAGAAGGCACTTTCAAAAAAGAACTAGGGGTGTAGCCAAGTCATGGTTTGATAAGGAGATTAAAATGGGTATGAACCATGGACTTAAACAGCCATCTCAACAGAAGCCAGGTACTATTCTTCAAGACAAGGGAAGAATGAACTCTCCCCCTGCCAGGCGATTCAGGGATCATCAGGGGTGCCATTCCCACTAGGATTCAGAGTGCAAGCGCCTGGGGGGTGGAGGTGTTTCCAAGGATGAGGCTGCCTCTCTGTTCAGGCCTCAGGGGTGGGGCCTCTGCAGAGGACTGTTGTCATGGGAAGCACCTTACTAAGTGGTAGGGGTGATGTTGCTACTGAGGTCGGTCTGAAAGGCAAAGCATCAAACCAAAGAGGATTATTCTCAAACTTTAAGGCCTAAAATGGAATTTGCCTCATTAGGTTGTGGACTTACTTGCGTCCCATTACCTTTTCCATCTTTCTGCTTCTCTCTTTGTGAATAGGAAAAGTCTGTTCTCTGCCTGTCCTACCATTATATTTTGGAATCATACAACTTACCTCATTTCACAGATTCACAGCTGGAGAGAAAGTTGCCTCAGGATGGATCAGACCATTAGTCTTACCCATATCTGATTTAGATGGTATTTAGATTAGACTTTGGACTTCAGACTTTGGAATTGATGCTGGAACCAGTTAAGAATTTTGGAGCTGTTGGGGTAGAGTGAATGCATTTTGCATGCAAGAAATTCATAAATTTGGGGGGATAAGGAGTGGAATATTATGAACTGAATGTTTGTATTCCACCAAATCCATAGGTTGAAATCCTAACCCCCAATGTGTTGGTGTTTGGAAGTGGGGACTTTGGGAGGTAATTAAGTCATGAAGGTGGAGCCTTCATGAATAAGATTAGTGCCCCTATAGAAGAGACCCCAGAGAGCTCTCTTGCTTCTTCCATCATGTGTGGGCACAGTGAAAAGACAACTGTCTATGAAGCAGAGAGCAGGTTCTCACCAGGCACCAAATCTGCCAACACCTTGATCTTGGACTTTCCAGTTTCCTAACTGTGAGAAGTAGATGAGACTGGTATTTTTTTTTACAGCAGTGTGAATGGACTAAGATAGTCTTCTAATGTGATGCAGTATGATATACACGATATCATCAGTGAAGTTTTCTTGCTCCAAACATTTAGCCTGAATCTAATCAAACCTCTATCAAATGTTGTCCAAAAGAAATATAATAAAGTCACACATGTGATTTTAAATTTCCCTTTTAAAAAGAGTTTATTGATTTATTTGAGGGGGGTACAAGGGGGGAAGGGAAAGAGGGAGAAGGAGAAGCAGACTCCCCACTGAGCAGGGAGCCTGACATGAGGCTTGATCCCAGGACCCTGGGATTATGACCTGAGCTGAAGGCAGCTGCCCAACCAACTGAGCCACCTAGGCACTCTTAATTTTAAATTTCTAATAGCCACATTGAAAGTAGAAAGAAATAGATGACATTAATATTAATAATGTATTTTACTTAATCAAATATATACAAAATATTATTTCAGCATGAATCAATACATTTTTAATGAAATATTTTACTTTTTAAAATAATTCTTCAAATTCTATTGCATATTTTATACTTCTAGTACATTTCATTTTAACTAACCACATTACAAACACTTAATAGTCACATGTACCAGTGGTTAACATTTTGGACAGCACGACTCTAGATCTAACTTCAAACTTATAAGAAATTCATGGGAAAGAGGAACAAATTAAAGCCATCAGAAGGAAACAATAAAATAAAATCCTGAATATGGGACATTCTATAAGAAAAAGTGCCTGGACTCAGTAAGAGTGAATGTCATAGGTAGAGGAAATGTTCTTGATTAAAGGAGTCTAAGGAGACATAAAAACCAAATGCATTTCACAAATTCTGTTTTTACAAAAGCTATAGATATTTTAAGGACAATTTGGGAAATTTTAATATGAACTATTATATATTACTAAGGAATTATTATTAATTGTGTTGGTGATAATAATATTGTGGTTATACAGGAGAATGTATTCTTAGCAGTTGCATGCTGAAGAATTTAGAGGTGAACTCTCATGATCCCTGCAACTTTCAAATGGTTCAGCAAAAAATAAAACATGTACATCTACTATCTATCCATATAAACCAAATATGGCAAAATGTAAAAAAAAAAAACGTTGGATCTAAGTAGAAGGTATGTGGCCATACACTATACAGTTCTTTCAACAGTTTGTTAAATTTTTTTTTTTAATTGTGAGAAAATTGTTCTGTAAAGAAACTTCTGGATTAGATGACGATGGCTCCACCAAGGTTCTACCACACTTTCAAAGAACTTGATCAATAATGTTTCAAGTAACTTATGAGCACACTATTCTGTAAGTACTTGGTAAGATATATTCTAAAGACACAGAATTACAAAGACAGCTTTCCTCATTAGGTTTATTGTTAATAGTATTTCAATTTTGAAACAATTATATATATATATAATTGGATGAAACAAGTAAGTATGCTAATGTTATTAGGAACTGAGATTTTTACCATAAAGGAGTCAGAAATACATGTTGATGGGAACTAGCCAGGGATTCTTGAGATTCACAGAGGTTTCCAGGTTCTCTCTTAAGAATCACCTGCTTTCAAAAACAGGACTTCTAGTACTTAGACTAGTACATAGTGCTACCTAGTAGTACTATGATCAAGAGAACATAATAGAGAGCCCAGAAATAGACCCTCAACTTTATGGTCAACTAATCTTTGACAAAGCACTAAAGAATGTCCAATGGAAAAAAGACAGTCTATTCAACAAATGGTGTTGGGAAAATTGGACGGTCACATGCAGAAGAATGAAACTGGACCATTTCCTTATACCACACACAAAAATAGACTCAAAATGGACGAAAGACCTCAATGTGAAACAGGAATCCATCAAAATCCTTGAGGAGAACACAGGCAGCAACCTCTTCGACCTCAGCTGCAGCAACTTCTTCCTAGAAACATCACCAAAGGCAAGGGAAGCAAGGGCAAAATGAACTATCAGGACTTCATCAAGATCAAAAGCTTTTGCACGGCAAAGGAAACAGTCAACAAAACCAGAAGACAACTGAAAGAATGGGAGAAGATATTCACAAATGACATATCCAATAAAAGGGAGTATCCAAAATCTATAAAGAACTTATCAAACTCAACACCCAAAGAACAAATAATCCAATCAAGAAATGGGCAGAAGACGTGGACAGACATTTCTGCAAAGAAGACATCCAAATGGCCAACAGACACATAAAAAGTGCTCAACACCCCTCAGCATCAGGGAAACACAAATCAAAACCACAGTGAGAAACCACCTCACACCAGTCAGAATGGCTAAAATTAACAAGTCAGGAAATGACAGATGCTGGTGAGGATGCGGAGAAAGGGGAACCCTCCTACACTGTTGGTGGGAATGCAAGCTGGTGCAGCCACTCTGGAAAACAGCATGGAGGTTCCTCAAAAAGTTGAAAAGAGAGCTATCCTGTGACCGAGCAATTGCACTACAGAGTATTTACCCTAAAGATACAAACGTAGTGATCTGAAGGGGCACGTGCACCCAAATGTTTATAGCAGCAATGTCTACAATAGCCAAACTATGGAAAGAACCTAGATGCCCATCAACAGATGAATGGATAGAGAAGATGTAGTATGTATACACAATGGAATACTATGCAGCCATCAGAAGAAATGAAATCTTGCCATTTGCAATGATGTGGATGGAACTAGAGGGTATTATGCTGAGCAAAATAAGTCAATCAGAGAAAGACAATTATCATATGATCTCTGATATGAGGAATTTGAGAGGCAGGGTGGGCGGTTTGGGGGGTAGGGAAGGAAAAAATAAAACAAGATGGGATCAGGAGGGAGGGAGACAAACCATAAGAGACTCTTAATCTCACAAAACAAACTGAGGGTTGTTGGGGGTGGGAGAGTAGGTAGGGTGTGGTTGGGTTATGGACATTGCGGGGGTATATGATATGGTGAGTGCTGTGAAATGTGTAAACCTGATGATTCACACACCTGTACCCCTGGGGCAAATAATACATTAATATGTTAATAAAAATAATTTAAAAAAAAGAATCACCTGCTTTGGTGCTGCAGGTTGAGAATTCTGGCAGCCACTTCCCTGACCTTTGTTCCTCTGGCCCTTCCAACAGATATGTAAGTCTGTTTCCTTTTGTTAAAACTCTTCATACTTGGTATATGTACAGTGACTTCTGTTTTTCTTGACTGAGCCCTCATTAATATAGGGAAGCTATTTGAATTTTGATTTGTCTATACCCTAACTTAGAGCCCTTTACAGTGTCTGCTTTATGTGGGTTTGGTATCCTTTAAGACTCCTTAATTTAGGCAGATTCTGAGCCTTGACTTCTCTGCACTTTGCCTCTTGAGACTGTGGAACTGATGCTCAGAGTGTACAGTCTCAGCAAATGCTCTTAGGGCTCAAGTGGCTTTGGTGTTCTGATACTCAGCTTACTTCTCTGAAATCAGGCTTTTTCCTGAAAATATGACCTTGCATTTCTCACACTTTCTTTTAATCATGTAAATATTTTTAAAGGAATATTTTTATTAATTATCTAGGATTTTTTCTTGTTTTTGGCAAGTTGGTTTTTCTGAATAACCTAGCCTATCATTAATGGAATGGAAGTCCCCAGAGGCTTTTGAGCCTAATCAAAGGAAGCCCCTACAGGGATATGCTATTGAGAAGAGTTTTGGGCACACTGGTAAACCAATAGAGGGGATATATTTAAGGCAAGTGACATTTTCAGAGTCTCTCTATTTAAACCATTTATGTAGGTTTCTAATCCATGTTGCTGACCCTCCTCTTCATGGCTTTACAAATTCAGTAAGGTTTTAATTCTTTGCATTTATAAACTATAGCAATGATAAATGTAACGTCAAATTCACATTTGTTTTTAGCGCTGTGTCTGCTTTTGGGTCATAGTGTCCTTTGGAAATATGATGAAATCACATACACACAAAACTGAGCATATAATTTTAGCGGGTTCAGAGAACCCCTGAAGCCCATCAATGGGTTCCGGGTTAAAAAGTTGTTATGTAGAAAGTATCTAGGTCACTCAACTCTGGAAACCAGCAACCCTACAGAAAGGGGACTACAAGAAATAGGCTAATGTGTTAGGCCACTAGGGGCATTGTAACTCAGCAATGCTCATGCTTCTGCCCTTTTGAATTGAGCCAACTTGTCTTCTCCCAGCTGCACTAACACTTGAGAAACACTAAGTAAATTGATGTGGCACTGCCTAAAAGAACTGTTTTCTGTTGAATTTACTTTCTTGGATATTGAAGATGAGAAGAACAGAGTGTGAAATTGAGCTTATTCACATGAGCGGTTCCTGAAATTTCAAGCAGGTTAGAAGTTAATTCTTCAGCTGGAGACTCTCTGTGTGCATCCTTCCTATTCCTTTTAACAAGGGAATGAATTGAAATTCAGAAATTTTATTTCTGAATAAAATGAATGAAGACTCTCCTTTAAAATTTTCCCTCTTCTGTATCTTGGAACCCTATAAATGATAATCTTTGAAAAATAGGAGCTCCCAGTCCAACTTGGTGTTCCTTCCTCTAATACTGTATCAGAAAGAATTCAGAAAAGACAATCAGATTTATTGCTGAAGACTCACATTTGTCTTTCAAAAGATGATGCAAAAAAAAGGGGGGGATGAGATGGTCCTTTTAAGCTGAAGGAATATTGTTTTTAAAGTCACTTTCTCATCTATTTAAATTCCACCATTTAGTCTTTTCATACAAAATATGCTTATTGTAGAAAAAAATAGAAAATACTGATAAGGAAAAAGAAATAGGAGGATACATGCAGTTAATAACAACTGCCATTTATTGAGCACTTACTATGCCCTTATACACTATCTCATTTAATCCCCAAAAGAGTCTGATGAAATAAGTACTGTTGGGGCACCTGGATGGCTCTCCCTTCGGCTCAGGTCATGAACTCAGGGTCCTGGGATCGAGCCCTACATCGGGCTCTCTACTCGGCAGGGAGCCTGCTTCCTCCTCTCTCTCTCTCTCTCTGCCTGCCTCTCTGCCTACTTGTGATCTGTCTGTCAAACAAACAAATAATTAATTAATTAATTTTAAAAAATTTCTACCTTAAAAAAAAAAGAAAGAAAAGCAAAGAAATAAGTACTGTTATTCCCATTTGATAGATGTAGAACCTGGGGTCCAAATCCATACAGTTAAGAGGTTATGGTAGAATTGAGATGTGAACATGGGTAGGGTGAGTGTAGAGCCCAATCACTTTACTGTACTTTTACATTTCTACTCCAAGTGCTATTACTTAGAGTAACAACCCAATATAGAGAAATGGTAGTCAAGAACCTTGCTTTTAGTTCTGGCTCAGCTATTATGTATTAAAACTGGGGCACCTTTAATCTATTCCTGCTGAAATTTCAATGGTTCTCAGATGTGTTTAGGATAAAAATAAGGTTTCCTTAGTCTAGTGTTCAAGGCCCTTATTCAATCCTGGTTTGTTCACTGTTTTTGAGTATCAGATTCACTTGAACTTCCTGTCTTTACTAACCATTTGGAGTGAATTTGCTTATATCCTGATTCAACCCTAACCAAGCTATGCCCTTCATCCATATCTGAGGTCTGATTAGAGTCATTAATTATTCATAAAAATTATTGGGTGCCTACTATGTTCCAGGCACTGGGCTAGGTACTAGGAATATGATGGTAAATAAGACAACCAATATTCCAGGCCTCAAGGACTTTACAGTCTGGAGCAAGAAATAGAGGATAAATAAATTTTAAAAAACTAATTAGGACTACAAATTATTGTTAAGTGCCATGAAGGAAAATGACAGAGGAACCTATTTAGATGAGGCATTCAGTAAAGGTCTTTCTGAGGAGATATTTAAGGAGAGAAATATAAAGAATGAGAAGGAGCCAGCCAGCATTGTAACACTTAGAAGAGCATTCTTTTTTTTTTTAAGATTTTATTTATTTATTTGACAGAGAGGCCGGCAGGTTGGGGGGGGGGGAAGCAGACACCCCACTGAGCAGAGAGCCCAATACAGGGCTCCATTCCAGGACCCTGAGATCATGACCTGAGCCAAAAGCAGAGGCTTAACCCACTGACCTACCCAGGCACCCCAAGAGAAGAGCATTCGAGACAGAGGAAACATCAAACACAAAGCCCAAACCAGTTTGTTTCTATATAATGGAACAGAGAGAAAGCCAGTGTGGCTAAAGAGTAAGTAAGCTTGAGAGTGGAAGAGAATGAGGCTGTAGAGTTAGGCAGGGACCAATTCAAGCAAGATATTAGAGGCAAAGGCAAATAGTTTTCATTTTTGTTTTATTAATGAAACCAAAAGCCATTAAAACATTTTAAAACAGAGGAATGGTATGGCCGCTTTGCTTTTTGGAACAGTTTTGTCAGCTGATATGTAGAAGGTGATTTTCGGAGAGATGAAGTGGAAGTAAAAGGACATCTCACCAAAACTGACTCAAGAAGGAACAGAAAACCTGAATTTTTTATAAGCATTAAACACATTGAATCTGTAATTAAAGCCTCCTGTGAAGAAAAACCCCAGGTCCAGCTGGCTTTACCAGTGAGTTTTACCAAATATTCAAAAATGAAATAATCCCAAACTTGCATAAACATATCCAGAGAATAGAAAAACAAAATACTTCTCAACTCATTTTATAAAGTTAGTTTAACCTTGATAACAAGATCCAACAAGAGGACTATGAAATAATTATAAACAGTCCCTGACTTATGATGGTTTGACTTAATTATTTTTATACTTTGCAATGGTGTAAAAGTGATACAAATTCTACAGAAACCATACTTTGAATTTTGACCTATGATCTTTTCCTTGACTCACGATATGTGGTGTGATACTCTCTTGTGATGCTGGGCAGTGGCAGTGAGCTATAGCTGCCAGTCAGCCACAGTGATCACAAGGGTAAACAACTGATACACTTAGCAACCACTCTGTAACCATACACACATTCTGTTTTTCACTTCCAGTACAGTATTCAATAAATTACATGATATATTTAACACTTTATTATAAAATAAGCTTTGTGTTAGATGGTTTTTCCCATTTGTAGGCTCATGTAAGTGTTCTGAGCACATTTAAGGTAAACTAGGATAAGCTATGATATTCTGTAGGTTACATGTATTAAATGCATTTTTGACTTGATATTTTCAATTTACATTGGGTTTATTGGGATATAATCCCACTGTAAATTGAGGAGGATCTGTATAGAACAATCTCATTCATGAACATTGATGCAAAAATCTTAAGCAAAATGTTAGAAAATTGAAGTCAGCACTGCTTTAAAATATAATGACTAAGTTGGGTTCATTTTAGGAATGCAAGTTGGCTTCACACAGGAAAATAAATTGGTGTAATTCTGCCACCTTGACAAATTTGAGGGAAAAATCAGCTGTAATCTCAATATATGAAAGATAACATTTCATCTCCAAATCAATCTATAATTTTGGTGTAATTAACACTTGTTACAAATCTATGGCAACTAAGGTGGGTGGTATTTTCATGGGGGAGAAATAACCCATAGCAGAGTAGAATCTAGAAATACAGAGAAACATACACAAATTGATGCTTCATATAAAACTGAAGTGGCATGACAAGTATGCATTTTTCAATTAATAATGCTAAAAAAATGGGTCTCCATAGGAAAAAAAAACCAACCCTGATCCCTATAACACACATTAAGTATATAAAAATCAGCTCTAGGATGAAAAAAGACCTAAATGGGATAGCAAAAGTTTTATAAGTTAACACAAGAAGACACTTCATAACCTCAGGGTAAAGAAAGTTTACAAAACAAGAAAAAAATAGTAAGCACAAAGAAAAATATTAATAAAAGTTGAACTATGAAAAATTAAGAACTTTTAATCAAGAGATATCATAAGAGAGTAGTTCAAAGACTGGCCACAAATGTAAAGAAGATTTTGCAACATTTATAAAGCAATAAAAAACTCATGTCTGGAATATATAAAGAACACTTAAAGATCAGAAAGAAAAAGAGAGACAACCTAAGAGAAAAATAAATAAGAAACTCAAACAAGTACTTGGTAACAGAAGAAATTCAAATGGCCAATAAACATGAAAAAGTGCTCAACCTGATTAATTATCAGGAAAATGCAAATGAGAACCATAGTGAAAAACCATTAAATACCCATTTGAGTGGCAAAAAAACTTTAAAGTCTGTCAGGAGCAAGACTTTATGCTGTGGCTAAGTGAAAAGATAGGCAATCCATCCCCCCAAAAGCAATTATTTTGGTGTTCTGGAAATTAAACAGTCATTCAACATTCTGAGAAGTATTTTTTTTAAAAAGATTTTATTTATTTATTTATTTATTTATTTATTTGACAGAGATATAGAGAGAGAGAGCATGAGCAGGGGGGAGCGGCAAACAGAGGGAGAGGGGGGAAGCAGGCTTCTGGCTGAGCAGGTCACCCAGTGTGTGGCTTGGTCCCAGGAACAAGGGATCATGACCTGAGCTGAAGGCAGATGTTATTAACCCACTGAGCCATCGAGGGGCCCCTCTGAGGGGTATTTACAGTTGACCAACTGCTGAGCTTTGGGTAAGAACAGTGGGTAACTGTGGCAAACTCAACCTCTGAAAGTAATACCCTATATGTTAATTTATTTTAAATAAAAAATAAAAACAAAATATCCAGTTTTCAGGAAAAAAAAACCCACAAAACTGACAAATAAACAAGAAAGTGTGATCCGCACCCAAGAAAATATACATCAGTGGCAGCTATATCCAAGTTTCCCCAGAGGTTGGATATAGCAGACAAAGAATTCAAGGCATGTATTACAAATAAGTACAATGAACTAAAGGAAACTATGTTGAAAGAATTAAATGTGAGTCTGACAACAATAAATCAACAAATAGAGATTCTCAATAAGAAGCTAGAAATTATAAAAAAGAATCAAATGATAATTCTGAAGTTGAAATTTATAATAATTAAAATGAAAAAATGTATTACAGGTGCTCAGGTACAGATTCTAGATGATAAAAGAATCAATGGACTTGAAGACAGATAATTTCAATCGAAATTATCCAACACAAACAATACAAGGAAAGGATTGAAGAAAAATGAACAGAGACCTGTGGTACAACAGTAAGCCTATGAACAACCATGTAATGGGAGTAGAGAGATACAGGAGCAGAAAAAGAGTAGAAAGGGGAAGGGCCAAAAACTTTTTGAAGAAACAATGGCCCAAACCTTCCCAGGGTTGATAAAAAATATTAATATACACATCTAAGAACCTAAAAAACCCAAGTAGGAAAAATACAAGGAGATCCACACCAAGACACATTATAGTCAAATGGTTTAAAGCCATAGACAAAGAAAACTGTGAAGGCAGCACATAATTAAAAAACTCATTATGGGGGCGCCTGGGTGGCTCAGTGGGTTAAGCCACTGCCTTCAGCTCAGGTCATGATCTCAGAGTCCTGGGATCGAGTCCCGCATCGGGCTCTCTGCTCAGCAGAGAGCCTGCTTCCCTCTCTCTCTCTCTGCCTGCCTCTCCATCTACTTGTGATTTCTCTCTGTCAAATAAACAAATAAAATCTTAAAAAAAAAAAAAAAAAAACTCATTATGTTGTAGGGCAGCATCAATAAAATTATCAACTTTCTCAGTAGAATAAATGGAGGCCAGGAGTCAGGGAGATAGCATGTCCAAATGCTGAAGGAAAAAGGAAGGTCTATTTAATAAGAATTTTATTTATCATAAAAATAACATTTGAAAATAAAGGCAAAATATGACATCTCCAGATAAACAAACACTAAGATAATTTTTTGTTAGTACATCAGCCTTAAAAGAAATACTTAAAGTTAAAAAAAGACAACTTTGGGGCACGTGGGTGGCTCAGTGGGTTAGGCCTCTGCCTTCGGCCCAGGTCATGATCTCTGGGTCCTGGGATTGAGTCCCGCATTGGGCTCTCTGCTCCGTGGGGAGCCTGCTTACCCCTTTCTGCCTGCCTCTCTGCCTATTTGTGATCTCTCTCTCTGTCAAATAAATAAATATAATATTTTTAAAAAGACAACTTTAATGATTTAAGAACTTAAGTTCCTTCAGGTTGAAAGGAAGTGACATGTGGTACACTCAAATGCACTGGAAGAAATGACATGTGCCACAAGTGGTACATATGTGGGATAATAAAAGACCATATTTTTCTCATTTATTCCCTTCTTTAAGACATATAAGATCACATAGAGCTATAATTATAATATATTACTGGGCTTAAAATATGCAGAGATTTTTTTTTTTTTAGCCTTTGTTTCAGTCTTATTTGTGGAGAGGTCATGAAAGACCAGAGGCTCAAAATCTCCCCCTTGACTGAAAACAAATCCAAGCGCAAAATAACATGACCACCTATGGATCCCATTCATCAGTTGTTTTCCATTTCCAATCAAAACACGGCAGGTTTGTGCTACCAACAGCAGCAGCAAGAAACAAACCAAATGAAGACCAGAGCATCTCCCTGAGCGTTGGTTCCTCTCCAAAAGCTGGGCCTTCACTGATGGAACTAAATAGGCTTCCCAGTTTCTGATGACTTAGTCTCCTAGCAGCCTTCCTCTACTTGTGCACACAATTCAGACATGTCGAAAGAAGCCCACTTGGGCCATCTGAGACTCATGGTATCCTGAAATGTCTTCCATGAAAGTAAGCAACCTCAATTATAGGCTCCCCATGCCTTGTACATTGTACATGTGGCCTGCATGCGTTTCTTCTGGGGGTGGGTGGTTGCTTTCCCAACATTTATTGCAGCTTTATATAGGGTTTTGGTTTGTTTAGTTGGTTTGGTTTGGTTCGGTTTGGTTTTCTGCACGCACGTGCGCGTGCTCATATGCATATGTATGTTTTCCATAAAGAGTTAAGAGTCATCATGATGAAGGACACTACAGAAAGCTACGAAGTTCATTTTTCATTTTTAGCATATGCAAGGCTCTATGACTCTAATCTTATGGGAACCAGGAAAGTTTTCTTTTTTCTTTTTTTTTTTTTGTCCTTACGTTTGGAAGGCTCCTTTTGAGGGATTAAAAATATGCAGAGATCTAATACATATGGAAATATTTAATAGCACAAAGATGAAAGGCATCAACTGCTTTATATTGGAACAAAGTTTCTCTAGCTTATCAGAATTTAGCATTAATTTGAAATAGATTGTAATAAGTTAGTAGATTGTGATAAATATTGTAATCCCTAGAATACCCATGAACAAAACAAAAAAGTAGAGTAAAAAATTTGACAAGGGGAGTTAGAAAGGAGAAGGGAGTTGAGGGAAATTGGAAGGGGAGGTGAACCATGAGAGACTATGGACTCTGAAAAACAATCTGAGGGTTTTGAAGGGGCGGGGGGTGGGAGGTTGGGGGAACCAGGTGGTGGGTATTGGAGAGGGCACGGATTGCATGGAGCACTGGGTGTGGTGCAAATGAATACTTTTACACTGAAAATTAAAAAAATTAAAATAAAAAAAGAAAATAACCATTTAAAAATTTGACAGAGAAATTAAAATGATACATTAAAAATACTTATTTGACATGAAAGAAGTCAGTTAATGAAGAAGAGCAAAGATATTCATATAGAAAACAAGTTGAGAGGCATGCCTAGATGGCTCAGTTAAGTGGCTGCCTTCAGCTCAGGTCATGATCCCAGGGTCCTGGGATCGAGTCCTGCATCAGGCTCCCTGCTCAGTGGGGAGTCTGCTTCTCCCTCTGCCTGCAACTTACCCTGCTTCTGCTCTCTCTCACCTTTCTCTCCCTCTGGCAAATAAATAAATAAAATCTTAAAAAAAGAAAACAAATTGAGAGTGGCAAATGTAATTAAACTATAACAAGAATTAAATTAAATGTGAATAGTCTAAATATCCTAAACAAAACATAGCTATAGTCAGACTGGATTAAAAAAAACAACAACAACATGATACAACTACATGCTGCTTACAAGAGGCATCCTTTAGATTCAAAAGACACAAATAGGTTGAAAGTAAAAGATTAATATCAAACAAAATAGAGTTTAAGAAATATTAATAGGACAGACAGTTCAAAAGCATAAGAGTCAATACATAAGGAAGATATAGCAGTTATAAGTATACATGAACCTAAAAACAGAGACTCAGGAGAAATAATTTGACAATTGTAGTTGGAGATTTCAATACTCTCAATAACTGATAGAACATGTAGACAGAAAATTACATGATATAGACTTGAGCAGTGTCAACCAACTTGACCTAACTGATATTTATACAATACTCCACTCAACAATTCTAGAATATATATTCTTCTCAAGCACATGAAGACTATTCTTCAAAATAGAGCAAAATGGCCCATAAAACAGTCTTAATAAATCAGAAAGGGTTGAAATGCCAAGTATGTTCTCTGATCACAACACAATTAAATTAGAAATCAACAAAAGACACAAATCTTGGAAATCCCCAAATATTTGGAAACTAAATATCATACTTCTAAATAACACATAGGCAAAAGAAGAAATCACAAGGAAAAGTGGAATATGTTTTGAACTGAATGCAAATGAAAACACAACATACCAAAATTTATGGGATGTGACTAAAAGCAGTGCTTTGTGGGAAAATTATAGCTTTAAATGCCTATATCAGAAAATATGTCAAAAAAAAGAATCTAATCAACAATCTAAACTTCTATCCTAAGTATCAGAACAAATCAAAAAAAGGAGCAAACTAAATTCAAGGTAAGCAAAAGGAAATAATAATGATGAGATGGAAAACAATGACAGAGGAAACAAAATAGAAAAAAATCTGTAAAGACAAAAATTGATCTTTGAAAAAAGGTGAGCAAAATAGACAAATCTTTAGCTAAATTGACTACCAAAAAAGAAGGAAATACACAAATTACTGAAGTCAGGAATGAAAGAAAGGACTTATACTGATTCTAAAGAAATTAAAAGAACTATAAGGAGGAGTACTAGTTTCTTAGAGTTGCTGTAAAACATTACCAAAAAACTGGGTGGCTTAAAACAGCTCAAATTTATTATCTCATGGTTCTGGAGGCTAGACATCTGACATCAAGGTACTGACAGAGTCACACTTCCTCTAAAAGCTCTAGGAGAGAATTTTTCATTGCCTCTTCCGGCTTCTGGTGATTATTGGCAATCTTTGGCATTCCATGGGTTGTGTCATAAGTATAATCTCTGTCTTCACAAGGCTTTCTCCATAGGTGTGTCTACACTGTGTCTTCACATGACCTTCTCATAAGGACACTAGTCATTGGATTTGGGGTCCAAATGGTCATAATCCAATAGGACCTCATTTTGAACTGATTACATCTGTAAAGACCTTATTTCCAAATCACATTCTGAGGTTCTGGATGGACATGAATTTTGGGAGGGGAGATAATTAAATCAAATACATATGGCATTATAAATAATTTTGTATCAATAACTTGGGAAACTTATATGCAAAGACAAATTTCTAGAAAAAAGGGAAAGTAATGAAGTAGATTAAAAAAAAATAGAAAATATGAATTGACCGATAACAAGTAGGAACATGATATAATACTTAAAAATTGTCAAAGAAGAAAATTCCATGTCAAGATGGTTTTACTATCAAATATTTAAAGAAGAAATTAATACCAATCATTTACACTTTCAGAAATAAAGGAAAAAGGGTCATTTCCTAACTTCTATGAGGCAGTATTTCCTGACATCAAAATCATAGATATTCCAAAGAAAGAAAAATACAAACCAATATCATTCATGATCATAGATGCAAATACACTTAACAAAATATTAATGTGATAAAATTCTAACATGGTCCCCCAAGATTCCTGGCCGATTTTTTCTCAGTTATTTAATCAAATACTGATCTATGTATTGCTGTGAGGGAATTTTGGAGATGTAATTAAGGTCCTACATCAGTTGACTGATAGGGAAATGATTCAGGTGGGTCCGATTTAAAAACGTAAACCCTTTAAAAGCAGTGAGATTTCTCTGGCTGGTCTCAGAAGGGCAAGTCAGAGATCCGAAGCATGACGACAAGGATTTGATATGCTATTGCTACTTGAAAATGGAGAGGACGAGGATGTCAGCAGTCTGTAACTGCTCAGAGCAGCTCCCAGATGTTAGTCAAAAAGGAAACAAGTCCCTCAGTCCTATAATGACAAGGAACTCAATTCTCCCAACAAGAAAGTGCTTAGAAACATAATTTTTCCTCAGAGCCTCTAGATGAGACTCATTTTGACCAATACCTTGATTTTAGCCTGTGATACCCAGAGCAGAGAACTCAGTCATGACGTGCCAGACTTCTGACTTATAGGATTATGAGCTAATAAATGGGTGTTGTTTTAAGCTGCTGAGTTTGTGGTAATTTGTTATGCAGCAATAGAAAACTAATATAATTAGCAAACCAAATTCAGTAACATATAAAAAGGATTATACACCATGACACAAATGAGATTTAGTCTAGTAATGCTAGATTGGTTTAATCTCTGAAAATCAATTAATGTAATATACTATATTAATAGAATAAAGGAAAAGACACATGATCATCTCAAGAGAAGCAGAAAAATAATTTAACAAAAGCTAACACTCGTTCATGATGCAACAGACCAGAAATCAAAGGGAACTTATTCAACCTAAAAAAGAGTATCTACGAAAAAAATCTGTCCAGTTAACATTAGACTTAACAGTGAAAACAGAATGCTTTCCCATAAGTTTGGAAACAAGGCAAGGGTGTGTGCTTTCAATATTTCTTTCAACATTATACTGGGGTATCTAGTGAAATAAAGCAAAAATAAATATAAATAAATTAATTAATGAATAAGTAAAATGCATCAAAATTGGAATGATAGCATTAAAATGAATGTTATTCACAGATTGCATGGTGTAGAAAAGCCCAAGGAATTCACAAAATATTATTAGAATTAATAAATGAGTTTAGTAAGGTTATATGATATAAGATCAATGTACAAAAATAAATTGTATTGCTACACACTAATAATAAACCATCAGATATTGAAATTAATAAAATAATTCCATTCACAAAAGCATCAAAAAATATTTAGAAATACCCTTAGCAAAAGAAGGGAAGGATCTATAAATAACAACTACAAAATATTGTTGAGAGAAATTAAAGAAAACCTAAGTAAATGGAGACAGTTGATGTTCATAGATTGGAATATGCAATACTGTCAAGATGGCCATTTTCACTATATTGATCTATAAACCACTGCAATCCCTATCAAAATCTTAGCATGCTCTTTTTATAGAAACATAAATATATCATAAATTTATGTGGATATACAAAGACCTAGAAAAGCCAAAATAATTTTGAAAAAGAAAGAAAAAATTCTAGGACCATATTACTCAAATTCAAAATTTACTATAAAGCTATAGTTAGCAAGCAGGATGGTGATGGTACAAGGCTAGACATATAGATCAATAGACTAGAATTGAGGATCCAGAAATAAGCCTTTATGCTATGGTCAGCTGATTTTCTACAAAGGCATCAAGGCAATTAAATAGGGAAAAATGGTCTTTTTAACAAATGATGTTGGGATAATTGAATATCCATTTGCAGAAGGAATGAACTTGGGCCCCATAATAGTCATAAACAAAACTCCACTCAAAATGGATAATCAAGGTAAATATAAGAGCTAAAACTGTAAAACTTATAGGGAAAGCATGAGAGAAAATCATGGCCTTGGGAACTCCTAACTTTGAGCTCCTAGATATAACATCAAAAGCAAATGCATAAAAAAGTTGGTAAGTGGACTTCAGCAAAAATTAATAACATTTGTACTTTAAAAGACATCAATAAGCAATTGTACTCTTGCTCATTTCTTCTAGGGAAATGAAAATTGATGTTCACACAAAAATCTATACATAAATTTTAAAAGCAGCTTTCTTTCTTTCTATTTTTATGCCCTACATATATTTTTCAAGTATAATTAACATACAGTGTTATATTAGTTTCATGTGTACAAGATAATGATTCAACAATTCATACATTACTCAGTGCTCATCACAATAAGTGTACTCTTAATCCACTTCACCTATTTTACCCATTCCCCCTCCCATCTTCTCTCTGGCAACTAACAGTTTGTTCTCCATATTTATTTATTTAAATTTATTTAAATTTATTTTTTATTTTCAGCATAACAGTATTCATTATTTTTGCACCACACCCAGTGCTCCATGCAATCCGTGCCCTCTATAATACCCACCACCTGGTACCCCAACCTCCCACACCCCCGCCACTTCAAACCCCTCAGATTGTTTTTCAGAGTCCATAGTCTCTCATGATTCACCTCCCCTTCCATTTTACCCCAACTCCATTCTCCTCTCTAACACCCCTTGTCCTCCATGATATTTGTTATGCTCCACAAATAAGTGAAACCATATGATAATTGACTCTCTCTGCTTGACTTATTTCACTCAGCATAATCTCTTCTAGTCCCATCCATGTTGCTACAAAAGTTGGGTATTCATCCTTTCTGATGGAGGCATAATACTCCATAATGTATATGGACCACATCTTCCTTATCCATTCGTCCGTTGAAGGGCATCTTGGTTCTTTCCATAGTTTGGCGACCGCGGCTATTGCTGCTATAAACATTGGGGTACAGATGGCCCTTCTTTTCACTACATCTGTATCTTTGGGGTAAATACCCAGGAGTTCAATGGCAGGGTCATAGGTAAGTTCTATTTTTAATTTCTTGAGGAATCTCCACACTGTTCTCCAAAGAGGCTGCACCAACTTGCATTCCCACCAACAGGAGACATATCTTGAAAGAAGTTGCTGTGGCTGATATCAAAGAGATTACTGCCTATGTTCTCCTCTAGGATTCTGATGGATTCCTGTCTCACATTGAGGTCTTTTATCCATTTTGAGTTTATCTTTGTGTACAGTGTAAGAGAATGGTTGAGTTTCATTCTTCTACATATAGCTGCCCAATTTTCCCAGCACCATTTATTGAAGAGACTGTCTTTTTTCCACTGTATATTTTTTCCTGTTTTGTCAAAGATTATTTGACCATAGAGTTGAGGGTCCATATCTGGGCTCTCTACTCTGTTCCACTGGTCTATGTGTCTGTTTTTATGCCAGTACCATGCTGTCTTGGTGATCACAGCTTTGTAGTAAAGCTTGAAATCAGGTAACGTGATGCCCCCTGTTTTATTTTTGTTTTTCAACATTTCCTTAGCGATTCGGGGTCTCTTCTGATTCCATACAAATTTTAGGATTATTGGCTCCAGCTCGTTGAAGAATACCGGTGGAATTTTGATCGGAATAGCATTAAAAGTATAGATTGCTCTAGGCAGTATAGACATTTTAACAATGTTTATTCTTCTGATCCAAGAGCATGGAATGGTCTTCCATCTTTTTGTGTCTTCTTCAATTTCTTTCATGAGTGTTCTGTAGTTCCTCGAGTACAGATCCTTTACCTCTTTGGTTAGTTATTCCCAGGTATCTTATGGTTCTTGGTGCTATAGTAAATGGAATCGATTCTCTAATTTCCCTTTCTGTATTTTCATTATTAGTGTATAAGAAAGCCACTGATTTCTGTACATTGACTTTGTATCCTGCCACGTTGCTGAACTGTTTTATGAGTTCTAGTAGTTTGGGGGATGCCCACTCTCACCACTCTTGTTCAACATAGTATTAGAAGTCCTAGCAACAGGAATCAGACAACAAAGAGAAATAAAAAATATCCAAATTGGTAATGAAGAGGTCAAACTCTCTCTCTTTGCAGATGACATGATTCTTTATATGGAAAACCCAAAAGACTCCACTCCCAAACTATTTAAAATTTTTTTTAAAGATTTGGGTATTTGAGGGAGAGACAGTTGGGAAGAGGGGTAGAGGGAAAGGGAGATAGAGAATCTCAAGCAGAATCCTCACTAAGTTGCTCTCTATATTTAAGAGTCTGCTTTTTAGTTTGTCTGTTTTGTCTTTTGAAATCATATGGTATTTGTCTTCTCTGACTGACTTATTTCACTTAGCAATATACCCTCTAGATCCATCCATGTTGTTGCAAATAGCAAGATATCATCCTTTTTTATGCCTGAGTAATAGTCCTGTGTGTGTGTGTGTGTGTGTGTGTGACTGTGTGTTTGTGTATCACATCTTTATTCATTCGTCTATGAACAAACACTTGGGTGGCTTTGATATCTTGGCTATTGTAAAAAATGCTGCAACAAACATAGGGGTGTATATATATTCTTGAATTAGTGCCTTCATTTTCTTTGGGTAAATACCCTCTAGTGGAATTACTGGATCATAGGTTAATTTTGTTTTTAATTTTTTGAGGAAACCTCACACTGTTTTTCATAGTGGATGCACCAGTTCTCATTCCCACCAATAATACAGGAAGGTTCTTTTTTCTCCAAATCCTCACCAACACTTGTTATTTCTTATGTTTTTTAATTTTAGTCATTCTGACAGGTGTGAAGTGATATCTCATTGTGGTTTGAATTTGTGTTTCTCTCATAATTACTGATGTTGAGCATATTTTCATGTGTCTGTTGGCCATATGGATGTGTTCTTTGGAAAAATGTCTATTTAGGTCCTCTGCTCATTTTTAATTTGATTATTTGTGGGGTTTTTTTTGGTGATGAGTTGTATAAGTTATTTATATATTTTGGATATTAACCCTTTATTAAATAAGTCATTTATAGAAGCTTTATTTTCAATAGCCACAAAGTATAACAACCCAAATGTTCTTCAACAGGTGAATGATTGAACAGATTGAACTGAACATGGATTCAGCAATGAAGAAGGAATGAATGATTAGTAGACACATCTAGTTGAATGAATCTGGAGGGAATTATGATGAGTAAAAAAATCCAATTCCCTCTGAGAGAAATCCAGAATCTAGATTAAGTGACTCCTAAATACTGGGTGACTGAGAAGATATAAACATTGAAACATAGGAAAGGGTAAGACACACTCTTGCTATAAACACCACCCCCAGCACAGAACCAAAAGATTGGGAGGGAATTCCCAACTCACAGCTTCTCCCTGGGGAGCAGAAGGTTTGGACCACACATCTAGTGCCCCACCTTTTAAGATTTCCACTTGGGGGACGGGTTCCCAAACACTTGGTTATGAAAACCAATGGGACATCTGTTAATGTGTTCCATTTCCATAGAACAAGCATCTAATGCTTCTAACTGCTTGCATGCGGTTCTTAATGGCATGCAAGCACTCACTGTGGTGGTAATCCTCCAGGGCTCAGTATAGAGGGAGCAGGCAACAATGCTCATCTCTCAGTCTTTCCCTGGAAAGGGTTTGTCTGCATACTTTCCAAGCTGCTGCCTGGGCTTCAAATTAGCATGAAGCTAAATGATGACTGCAGTCCTCCCTGGGCTCTGAAAATGCTGGTGGGCACTTCCCCAATCTTCTCCTTCTAACTGTGTACAACAATAAAACCAAGTTGCCAGTATCTCCCTGGAAAGAGCCTGCACATCTATTGCCATAATTTTTATGACTGCCACCTGAAGTGTAGGCCCCCAAATCACCTAGTTCTAAAAGCTAATGGGGCTAGTATTCATGAGTCCCATAGCAAGTAAAAACACAGTTTTTAAATAGGTGCAGAGTACCCCCTCCCATTTAGAAGGAACACACAAAATCTATCTACCTCCTAGTTTTTCCCTGAATGGATTTGACTAAACTCTTGCCCAAGGGTCCAGGGTCAAATCAGCTTGGCAGTCTTCCAAGACTGAATCATGAAGAAATAGAAAAATTTAACATCCCAATTACTGGTATCAAAATTGAATGGGTAATCAAAAAATTCTTAACAAACAAAAATCTAGGACCAGATGCCTTCAGAGATTAAATTCTACCAAACATTTAAAGAAGAGCTAATATCTATTATAAAACTTTTGCAAAAAAAATAAAAGGAAAACTTCTAAATTCTTTCTAGGAGGCCATCATTACCCTGATACTAAAGCCAGACAAAGACACTATAAGGAAAAGAAATTAGAGGCCAGTATCCCTGATGAACATAGATGCAAAAATTCTCAACAAAACATTAGCAAACTGAATTCAATAATACATTGAAAGGACTATACACCACGATCAAATGGGATTTATTCATCAGATGAAAGGATGGTTCAACATATGCAAATCAATCAATGTGATAGACTGTATTAAGAAAATAAAGTCCAAAAATATAACCATCGCAATAGGTGCAGAAAGAGCATTTGACAAATTTCAAGATCCGTTCATGTTAAAAACTCTCAACAAATTAAGTATAGAGGGGATGTACATCAACATGAAGACCATATATGTCAAGCCCTCAACTAACAACATACTTAATAGTGAAAAACTGAAAACTTTTTCTTTAAGATCATGAACAAGACAAGGATATTTACTCTCACTACTTTTCTTCAACATAGTACTGGAAGTCCAGAGAAGTTAAGCAAGAAGAAGAAACAAAAGGCATCCAAATTTGAAAGAAAGGATGAAAATGGTTCCTCTTTGCAGATAGCATGGTATTATACAGAAAACCCTAAAGACTCCATCAAATAACCATTAGACCTAATAAATAAATTTAGTGAAGTTGCAGGATGCAAAATCAATATACAAAATTACGTTGTGTTTCTAAGTGCTAACAATGAACTATCAGAAAGAGAAATTAAGAAAAGAATCCCATTTATAATAGCATCAAAAAGACTAAAATCCTTAGGAATAAGTTTAATTAAGGAGGTGTATGGGGTAAGATAGGAAAGACTTGTACACTGAAAACTATAAGACATTAAGGAAAACAATTGAAGACATAAATAAATGGAAATATATGTCATGCTCATGTGTTGAAACAATATTGTTAAAATGTCCATACTACGCAAAGTGATCTACAGATTCAATGCAATCTCAATCAAAACTCCAATGGCATTTTTCACAAAAATAGAAAAAACAACCCTAAAATTCATATGGAACTATAAAAGACATGCAATCTTGAAAAAGAACAACAAAGCTGAAGACATCACACTTCCTGATTTCAAACCATATTACAAAGCTACAGTAATGAAGACAATATGATACTGGCATACAGACTGACACGTATGTCAATAGAAGATAATAGAGAGCCCAGAAATAAACCCATGCTTATATGACTAATTAATTTTTTATAAAACAGCTAAGAATGGACAATGGGGAAAGAATACCTTCCCCAAAATGATGCTGGGAAAACTGGATATCCACATGTAAAAGAATGAAACTAGACTCTTATCTTACCCCATACACAAAAATTAACTCCATATGAATCAAAGATGTAAACATAAGACCTGAAACCATAAAACTCCAAGAAGAAAACATAGAGGTTAAACAGCTTGAGATTGACCTTGACAAATATTTTTGGGGTTTTACACCAAAAACAAAGGCAACAAAAGCAAAAACAAATGGGGCTACTTCAAACTAAAAAGCTTCTGCACAGCGAAAGAAACCATAAACATAATGAAAAGAAAATTTAGGTAATGGGAGAAAATATTTACAAACTACATATTCAGTAAGGGTTAGTATCCAAAATATACAAGAACTCATACATCTCAATAGCAAAAACCTAGAAGATACAATTTAAAAATGAGCAAAGTTCCTGAACAGACATTATTCTGAGAAGATACCAAAATGGCCAATGGGTAAATGAAAATGTGCTCGACTCACTCATCATCAGGGAAATGTACATCAAAACCACAATGAGATATCACCTCATACTATTAGGAACTCTATTATCAAAAAGACAAGAGATAAATGCTGGTGAAGTTGGGAAGAAAATGGTATCTTTGTACACTGTTGGTGAAAACATATTCTGTTATAGCCGCTATGGAAAACAGTATGGAGGTTCCTCAAAAAATTTAAAATAGAGCTACCATATGATATAGCAATATGACTTAAGGATATATATATATATATATATATATATATATAGGAAACAAGATCACTGTATCAAAGAGATAGGTGTACTCCCACATTCATTGTAGCATTATTCACAGTAGTCAAGGTGTAAAAACAATCTGAGTGTCAACAAATGGATAAAGAAAATATTATATATATAATATTTTCATAAAGAAATATATATATTATATATAATATTTTCTTTCTATATATACATATATGTATATAATATGTATATACATATTATATACATAATATTTTCTTTCTATATATACATATATATGATGGAATATCATTCAGCCTTTAAAATGAAGGAAATCCTGGGGTACCTGGGTGGCTCACTCAGTTAAGCATCTGCCTTCAGCTCAGGTCATGATCCCAGGGTTGTGGTACTGAACCCCGCATGAGGCTCCTTGCTCAGCATGGAGTCTGCTTCTCCTTCTCCTCCCCACTTGTGCTCTCTCTTGCTATCTCTCTATTGAAAAAAAAAGGGGGAAGGAAATCCTGCCATTTGCAACAACATGGATGAATCTAGAGGCATTATGCTAAATGAAATAAACTGTACAGAGAAAAACAGATGCTGTTTTTATCACTTACATGAATCTTAAAAATAATTCAAACTCATAGAGAGTAGAATGGTTGATGAACTAGGGGAGGCTGGTAATAGGGCACAAACCTTCAGTTATAAGATGAATAAGGTCTGAGAATCTAATGTATGACACGGTAACTATAGTTGATAATATTGTATAATCGAAAAAAAGGTAAATATGTAATGTGATGTGTTAATTAACTGGATGGTTGGAATCCTCTCACAAAGTATACTTATATCATTGTATCCTTTAAATATGTTCCAATTTCATTTATTAATTATACCTCCATGAAGGTGAAAAAAAGAAAAAAAGAAAAGAAGCCAATCCTGAAATGTTACATATTGTATAATGTAAATTATGTAATATTCTTTAAAGGAAAAATACATAAAAATGGAGAAAAAATTAGTTTTTGCCAGGAGTTAAGGATAAGGGAGGAGTTGGGTGTGGTTATAAAAGGGCAACATGAGAGACCCATGTGGGGATGGCACTTGTTCTGTATCTTGACCATATCAATGTCAATATCTTGGTTGCAATATTGTATTGTTTTGCAAGCTATTACTGAGGGAGGAAATGGGTAAAGGGTACATGGGAATTCTGTATTCCTTCTTCCTTCCTTTTTTTTTTTTTTTTTTTAGAAAGAGAGAGAAATGGGGCCAGAGACAAAGAGAGAGGAGAGAGAAAATCTCCAGCAGACTCTGTGCTGAGCATGGAGCCCAACATGGGCTCAATCTCATGAGCCTGAGTTCATGACCTGAGCCGAAATCAAGTCAGACACTCAACCGACTAAGCCAACAAGACACCCCTCTGTATTATTTCTTACAACTTCATGTGAATTGTGCTTATCTCAAAATAAAAGTTTAATTTAAAAAGATACCATTAAATAAGTAAAAATATAAGCTATAGACTGGGAATGTTTTGCAAATAATATATTTGATAAAGGTTTTATATTCAAAAATTTAAAGAACTCTTATAATTCAATAATAAAATGCAAATAACTCAAAAAGTGGACAAAGTTCTTAGTAGACATTTCTCCAAAGGAGTTGCATGAATGGGGGTTCCTGGGTGGCTCAGTTGTTAAGCGTCTACTTTTGGCTCAGTTCAGGATCCCAGGGTCCTGGGTTCAACCCTTGCATCAGGCTCCCTCCTTGGCAGATAGCCTACTTCTTCCTCTCCCACTCCCTCTGCCTGTGTTCCCTCTCTCATTGTGTCTCTCTCTGTCAAAAAAATAAATGAGATCTTTTTTAAAAAAGTTGTACGAATGGCTAAAAGCACATAAAATATGCTCAACGTTATTAATCATTAGGAGAATGCAGATGAAGGCCTCAGTGACACAACACTATAGCACTTGCTAGAATGGCTCTAATAAAATAGGCAATGCTAAGTGGAGAAACTGGGACTGGTGGGAATGGAAAAAAGGAGAGCCATTGCCAGTTCCTTTTAAAAAAAAAGTTGAATGCAAATTTACCATATGACTCAGCAGTCCCATGGCTAGGTAGTCATTCCAAGAGGAACACAAGCGTTTATCTGCAGACACATGAGTACCCATAACCACATTATTCACAATAGTGAAATAATCCTAATGAACATTAAGCAGGGAAGGAAGACAAAAATGGTGTATTACTGGTTTGCAAACTGGCCTTTGTACATGGAGGGTAAGGAGAGAATGAAGGAGGCAAATCACTTTTGATTTGTAGGTGGCAGGTTTGATAAGCAAGGGAATTGACTTAAAAGACTTGTCTTAGGTGGCCACAAGAGAAGTAGATCTCTGCACCTGCTGCCAGAATCTTAGAAATTTATATAGAGGCCTTAACTGGGTTCCGTCATGTGCACTGCCCAGATGGTCCCAATTGAGTGATGTTCCGTGGGTAAAAATGGCAGGATTTAGTGATGGGTTTGATATAGAGAGCTACTCCATAAGGGGGAATTAAGGATAAAATCGAGGGTTTTTATATGGAGAACAGGGTGCGTGGAAAAGTCATTCATAGAAATGGGGAATGGCATAAGAGGACAAGAGAGAATGAAGAAGGGGAAGGTGGATAAGCCCATAAATAATGTGTTAGACAGTTGAAGTTGCCTGTGAGATATCCAAGTGGTGATGTAAAGTAAGCTGTTGGCTACACAAGCCTGGAGCTTAATGGAGAGGCCAGAATTACTTTTGACCAACATGTGCAAATATAGCTAACCTTTACTGAATGCCTACCACATACTAGGCATTTGGCATACAGCATCTCATCTAGCCTTTTTTTTTTTTTTTTTGATAACTCTGTGAGGTCAGTACTATTATTATTCTTATTTTATCAAGAAAGCTTAGGGAGGTAAAGTGACTTTTTTGAAGTCACACAGCTAGGAATCCCAGTACAGCTGGGATTAGAGCCTCAAGAGTCTGACTTCTGAGCCTCCAATGTTGACCTCTGTGGTTATCCTATCTAAAATCTCATCTCAACCCTCCTACACTGTTGGTGGGAATGCAAGCTGGTGCAGCCACTCTGGAAAACAGCATGGAGGTTCCTCAAAATGTTGAAAATAGAACTGCCCTATGACCCAGCAATTGCACTATTGGGTATTTACCCTAAAGATACAAATGTAGTGATCCAAAGGGACACATGCACCCGAATGTTTATAGCAGCAATGTCCACAATAGCCAAACTATGGAAAGAACCTAGATGTCCATCAACAGATGAATGGATCAAGAAGATGTGGTATATATACACAATGGAATACTATGCAGCCATCAAAAGAAATGAAATCTTGCCATTTGCGACAACATGGATGGAACTAGAGCGTATCATGCTTAGCGAAATAAGTCAAGCAGAGAAAGACAACTATCATATGATCTCCCTGATATGAGGAAGTGGTGATGCAACATGGGGGCTTAAGTGGGTAGGAGAAGAATCAATGAAACAAGATGGGATTGGGAGGGAGACAAACCATAAGTGACTCTTAATCTCACAAAACAAACTGAGGGTTGCTGGGGGGAGGGGGTTGGGAGAACGGGGTGGGATTATGGACATTGGGGAGGGTATGTGCTTTGGTGAGTGCTGTGAAGTGTGTAAACCTGGTGATTCACAGACCTGTACCCCTGGGGATAAAAATATATGTTTATAAAAAATAAAAAATTTAAAAATAAATAAATAAATAAATAAGATTTACCATTAAAAAAAAAAATAAAATCTCATCTCTGGTCATTCTCAAACCACCTTGTGTTTCCTCCACACCAGCCTCACTCTGAACTCACTGCCTTACTATTCTTCCTATCGACATGTTCCACAGTGCCTTCTGGAGCCCTCAAATGAGTCCTAGCTCTCTCCCAGTGTAGGGGTGTTCTGCGACTCTCTGAGTACTTCCTGTTTATCCTCCTATGGGCACAAACTATAGGACTGGGTTCAGATCAGTATTATCTTTGATTCTGCCACTTCCAACTGACCTTTCCTCTGTCCTTATGTAGAAAGCTTTTCCCCATCAAGGCTTGTATCATCCAGGTCCACCGTCCTCTATTCCTTCTTTGCTCTGTCATTTTCCAGCCCCCTGAATGCTTCTTTTTATTTGCTGAAACATTTGCTACCCAAATCACTATCTTCACGTCCACACAGGTGGCATCATTTGAGGTGATCTATCCAACTTCCTGGTCTTTCCCTTCTCTACCCTTCTTTGACTCCACCTCCCCTCTACATCAGCCATATTCTTCCAAGGCTGCACCTCAGAACTTGTCACATTTCATCGTTGATATCTAATCCTCTGACATCCCTCTGTCCACAAGTCTGCACTCTTCCAAACTTCTCATTCTCCTATCCAGACCCTATCCATTCCTTGATATAGGTGAAACAAACAACTTCATTTTTCTCCTAATTTTTATCTCCCTTCGAGCACCTTTCCCCCCCCCCTGTAGATTTCTCCCTCTGCAGATCCCATGGCTCATCATGTGAGCCCCTGAATCTTGCTTTTATTCTTCCACCTGCTTGTCCACCATGTAAAATTCAAACTCTAAATTGACCCAAACTTCTAGCTCCCTTGTTCTTCTCCCCAGGCTGCTGAACACTGATGGAGAAAAATCACAAAATTTTTCAGATTGAGATCACTGCAAATTTACATTTCTAACCTTGGTGGAGCCCTGAGTGCTAAGTGCTGCTCAGCCATCCTGCTCTTTGTCTTTAGTGTCCTCTCACATTCTTGTTAGGGCCTATTTTCAAAAGTTCTCTACTCTTCTCGAACCCTTTACCCCATCACTTCCCCCTTAATCTCAGAATATGAGTGATTCCTTGGACACATAACAAAAGCCACTGAACAGGAACTCCCTCAATTCCTTAATGTAAACCTAGCAATCTATTTCCATCTACATGCATTTACATCTATGCAAACTTGCTTCCTTCCTATTATCAGAGAGGACTTCTCTGTTAATGCCAGTCCCTCTGACTTTGCTTTGGATACCCTCAGCTCCATTGCTCCATTCTTCCCACCAGAAGTCTCAGAAATCTTACCTAATGCATTATTGTTTCTAACTCTTGTGCATGAAATCACACTCTCTCTGTGTAATGTTTATTTAGCAAATTCAGAGATATACAATCTTAGAAAAGAAACAATGGAAACCAAAATGAAACAAAACTTCCTTAATTCTGGATGCCTCTAACTCTTTACTCCTCCCATCTATATTATATAATTTTCATGCAAGCTTGTCCAGAGAATGGCCTGTGTTCCCTATATTCATTTTCATTCCACTTTGTTTTTAATCCACAACCATAGGGCTTATTTCCCACCCTTACTCCCTGTTGCTCCCTGAGTTAATGTCAAGGGCTCCAGTAAGTTCCTTTTCTCCAATCCAATGGACTCTGTGTTCCCATCCGACTTAATTTATTTTGGTAATTGTCAACGATGACCATTTCTTTCTTTTTAAAATTGAAATATAATTGCCATATAATGTTGTATAAGTTTAAGGTGTACAGCTTGTTGATTGACACACTTCTATATTGCAAAATGATTACCACCATGGGGTTAGCTAACACCTGCATCATGTCACATTATTACGATTTCCTTTTTTGTTTTTTTGAGGTAATAACATTTAAGATCTACTCTCTTAGCAACTTTCAAGAATATAATGCAGTATTATTAACTATAATCACTATGCCATACATTAGATCCCCAAAACGTATTCATCTTATAACTGACAGTTTTTACTATTTGACTGGAATCCTTTGATAATCACCATTCTACTTCCTATTTCTATGACTTTGGAGTTTTTAGATTTCACATATGAGATCATACAGTATTTTTCTTTCTCTCTCTGACTTATTTCACTTAGCATAATGCCCTCAAGGTCCATCCACACTGTCACAAATGACAAGATGTCTTTCTTTCTCATGGCTGAGTAATATTCCACTGCATAATCTGTATCATCTATATCTATCCATCTCTGTCTCTATCTCTATAGCAGCATCTACTCATCTTCTTTATCCATTTACCCTTTGATGAACACTTAGGTTGTTTGCGTCTCTTGGCCATTGTGAATAAGACCATTCTTTTCTTGAAATTCTCTTTACATTTTATTTCCATGGTGACATTCTTTCTTGGTTCTCCTCCTACCTCTCTGATTATTCCTCAATATACTGTGCAAGCTCTTTTAAGCCCACTCCTTAAACATAGTTACTTATCAGGATTTCACTTATCTCTGTGTGTTCATTCAAACCCTTGGCTTCAATGACCCTCTGGTACCTGAAATCCAGCTACCATCCGGTTCCTGAATCCACATCTCTAGCTTTCCGTGCAGCTCTGGACATATCCAGTTATGTATTAGATGTCTCCCCCCAAACATAATATGTCCAAAATGAATATCTCTCTCTCTCTCTCTCTCTCTCTATATATATATATATATATATATATATATATATTTAATTATATATATAATGAAATATTACTCAGCCATCACAAACCGAAATCTTGCCATTTGCAATGACATAGATGGAGCTAGAGAGTATTATGCTAAGCAAATAAGTCGGTCAGAGAAAGACAAATACCATATGAATTTACTTATATTTGGAATGTAATAAACAAAACAGATGAACATATGGGAAGGAAAAAAATGAGAGAGAGGGAAGCAAACCATAAGAGACTCTTAATAGAGAAAAAGGGACCTTTGATGGAAGGAGGTGGGTGGGGGAATGAGCTAAACAGGTGAGGTACATTAAGGAGGACACTTGTTATGATGAATCCTGGGTATTGTATGTAAGTGATGAATCACTAAATTCTACTGAAACCAATATTACACTGTATGTTAACTAACTAGAATTTAAATAGAAATTTGGAAAAAAACCAAAACTCCTCATCCCAATCCACCACCTTAACTAACGTTTTCCTCACTTCCATGGATGACATTTTATTACATCAAACTGCCCAACTCAGAGATCTAGGTCTTATTCTCTTGTTTTCTCTTTTACTACCAACACCTAATGTGTAAACAAATTCAGTAGATTCTACCTGCTTGTCACCTCTCATATCTGTCCAAGCTCTATGTGTGCTAGGTGCAGTGCCAGGCACTTTACATAGATTATCTCCTTATTTAATACTTACAAAAACTCCATGAGATAGTCATGATATCCAGTCTACAGATGAGAGAGGCTGGGTCATCTCTTTAAGGTCATACAGTCAGTAAGTGGCAAAGAGGGCACTCAAAGCCAGGTACTAACTCTTAAACCTGTTCTTTTAATCACTGAAGCCGCTGCTTTATTATGCACTCTACACTAGTATGGTGTGTGTAGCCTATGTATATAGTAGGCTCACAATAAATATTTTTGATTCATTAGCTTGTAAAATGCAGATAGTAAGTTTTGCCTTTGATAAAGTAAGCCCCGTGGAAGTGCTAGGAAAGTCCCCAGTGTTCTATAAATGTGAGATATTTTTGTAATATTTGCTTAAGGATTGTGCAAATGAGTGAATGTGTAGGGTGATAATGCTGACATCCTCAAGCTGACAGGCTCATAATGTTATTTCCAAATATCATACTGGAAAGGTTCCAATCTTTCCTAAGGGGTATAATTTTCTTTGGACACTACAATCTGGAGTTGAAGAATTCTCTAGAAGCTAACCTTAATGTAGACCTTCATGCCGCCTTGGTGAAAAGAGCCTAAGATTCTTCTACAACAGATTCTCAGTGGCTTTTATCCCCATTGGAAAGCTTCTATGAACAATATCCTTCTCATCTCCATCTCTCTACTTTTCTGCAAATGCAGCTCAGCCTACCTGACATCTAACCACGCTAATAGCCTCTCAGTTGCTGTGAGGGTTCTTTGGAATAAGTCAAGCTGTTAGAAGCTTTGTCTGGGAAAGGTGTATAGCTGACATCTAAAGGAACTATTCCCCGAGGCTGGGCACTCATCCCGACAGAAAAGGAAGCACTGCCAAGCCTGGAGGGTGCACCGCGACATATTTTCAAAGCTTGCTGAATTTCGAATAGAAAATCTGACCATGCATGCAAAGAAAGGCAATTTAATATTCTGACTACTTTTCTTCCTCCCCTAATGCCATCTGCAACAGAGACACAGTAGCCCTCCCTCTTTTTATTGAAACGAAGACTATTGTTTCACTATGGATTCTCATGTCTAGTCCCAACATGCTGTGTGTTTCCTACCCAAGGCAAGTGCCGCGAAGAATGGAAGCAAGGTCCAGAGCACTTAGCAAGCACGTTTATATTCAGGAAAGTGTGCTGAGACAGAAGAGGACTATAAGTGAATCTGCTAGGGGTAGATAAGAGCTGCAGGTCACCAGCACCACTTGTCACCTGCTTGTGATATAAGCCATGTGCTTTATGCTATAATTCTTGTTTAACAAGGCAATAAAGCAGGGGTGGCGGTGGACAAAAAGTGCTTCTCAGTGAGTATATTTTGGTCACGTCTTCTGCCCTTTTCTTTTCTCTTCATAAATCTGGCATGAATGGCTTAGTTGATTGGAAGTTTTGTGCATTGTTTGGCTTATGTATGCACAGTGTCTAGGCTCTGTCTCATTATGCTTGTTTGAGCACAGATTACTGCATGTGAGGCTGTGTCACCTGCAGAAAGACCAAGGTAAGGGAAAATGTCACAGGAAAGGGAAAATGAAGATATGTATCTCTATCTTCTCCTCTCTACCACATTAAAATATTCCAAATGTTGATGAACAATTGTTTTAACATTGCATTAAAATCTTAAAAGATTTTTCTTGTGTATAAGAATACAGCCCCTGGAGTGCCTGGGTGGCTCAGTGGGTTAAGCCGCTGCCTTCGGCTCAGGTCATGATCTCAGGGTCCTGGGATCGAGTCCCGCATCGGGCTCTCTGCTCAGCAGGGAGCCTGCTTCCTCCTCTCTCTCTCTGCCTGCCTCTCTGCCTACTTGTAATTTCTCTCTGTCAAATAAATAAATAAAATCTTTAAAATAAAAAAAAGAATACAGCCCCTGGAGTCAGATAATCTTAAATTCATGGTTCAGCTCTGTCACTTATGGCCTGTGTGATCTTGGGCAAGTTATCTAGCCTCTCTGAGCATCAGTTTCTTCATCTTTTGCAAAATATTAGTCTGACTCCTAAACCTGTACTTCTAACCCTAACCATATTGTTTCCTTATGCACTATGCAATAGGGTACTGGATTTTGTGGTTAACATTAAATATGATACTGTACTAAAAACACTTAGCACTGTGCTTGGCACACAGTAAGTATTTTTAAAATGTTTTCGTTATTGTTTCTGAGGTTGCCAATACCTCGAGAGAATATCTGTATTAAGTAACTGTATGAAGAGGTAATTTGGGGTGTAGGGAAGGACTAGTACAGTCCAGTGGTAAATATAATTATTCCAGCCATTTTGCTAAGAGTTCTAAATATCATGGGGAGTCTGATGAAGACCATGCCATCCACTCCCAAAAGAATACACATAAGCTTTAATACCCCCCTTGTACACAAGTTAGTACACAATTTTGAGAAGCTCAAAGTCTTCCTGAAGTCTGCTACAGACCTGTAGGAATATATGGACCCTAGGATAGGAATCCCTGGATTAATGGAATAAAACTTTTTTTGATTTTGGAATTTTGACCATAGAAACTTTCATTCTGGGCCTCAGGGCACATGAACAGTATGTTTCAGAAACATTTTTATCTTAATCATGGGTTGTCTTTTTTTCTCAGAATTGTGCTCGTACACACATGAGGATACATTAAAGAGACTTGGTTTCAAGAGTCAAAATGAAATGGCTCATTTACACGAAGTGGAGGAGGAATCGTTGCTTTGGTTTTGTCTGTGGAGAACTGGTATGAAATCGCTAAGGGAGATTTGATCAAATTCTGGGAGGCTGATTTATAGAAATGCATATTTTTAATACTTATCTAGGTACATGGAGATGAAATTAGCAACCCCCTTCTAAATACGTCCACCTTACTCTTCTCCAAAATAAAGCAAAATCCTAAGATAATATAATGTGCTGCAGATGTTCCAAAAGTTCCAGTTTTCTAGCACATAAGTGGATCTCTGAAGAATACCTTTTTTTGTTTTTTTATTGTTATCAAATCAGAATTTCAATGAGCCCTACTTGCTGTTGAAGAATGGTGCATTTGCCATACAGTTGTTGACGTATAATCAATGAGATCTTTTAAAATGCCGGGCACCTGGGTGGCTCTGTTGGTTAAGTGTCTGCCTTCAGCTCAGGTCATGATTCCAGGGTCCTGGGATGGAGCCCTCTCGTTGGGCTCTTGGCTCAGCGGGGAGCCTGCTTCTCCCTCTCCCTCCATTATTTCCCCTGCTTGTACTCTCTCTCTCTCTGTCAAATAAATAAATAAATAAAATCTTTAAAAAATATCTTCTAAAAGGCCAGTATCCCCTATAGCGCACTCATTATTCACTAAGTACAGAGAGAGGCAGGGCTGGGCCAAAAGGAGTCAATCCAATGTTGGGAAACCAAGCTGGTTCTTTGCGGTCTGCTGCACACTGATCTTTGGGGTTTGGGAAAATTTGTGTCAGGGTCCCTCTTATACAAAAGGTCAACAGAATCAGGACTATAACTAAGAGCTGTATGTTATTCTCCTGGTTTGCTAGCCTCTATATGTTTCTTTACATGATCAGCCATAAAACATTTAAAATGAGAAGAGCTTAAAGACAGGTGATCATCTGGAACCCCAAGGAAGGGAGAAGGTAGGGAGACAGTGGCCCCTTCCATAGCCACAAGTATGGGAGAGCAGAAGAGTTAGCAATTATGGAAAGAAGATGAGAGGAAGCCAAGGTCTTGCAGCCCCTATAAAGAAAGGAACACAGAGAATGGCCTGAGACAGAGAAGGGGTTCTTGTAGTCTTTCATTCAGCCTAGAGGAAAAAATTGTCCATGAAATTGTCCAGGAAAGAAGAAACCCAGTAGAATTCTGTTGAATTTTCTTCTCAAGTCCTGAATACTTTCAAAGTCCACAATTAGACATAAAGGTGCAATCAGATTTTCAGTTCTCTGACTGTAAAACACCTATTGCAAGATAAAATATTTCATTTTTTAAAAATGCGTAGTTGAGTGTACAATTAAGAAAGGAAATCTCCAGGAGTCAGAGCCTAGGAAGGTAATTGAAACTGAGTGGGAAGTATGCCAGCTGAAACTAAGGTTTGTCTGGCACGGGGGAATGTTAGTCTTGACAACCAAGGCACCTGAGTTTATGGGCGTTTATGTAAGTATAGGAGATAAGCCCCTCAGCCTGCCTGAGATTAGCAGATGGAATTGAGATCCTTACATAAAACTAGAGCCCTCAAGGGCTACACTTTCATAGTTCCTTGGAGAAATGACTGAGTCCATGTATGTGGCAAGGGAAAAAAAAAAATGAGCCTAAGGTAATCTATGACGCCAGGAAAAAATGAAGTGGTCCAAACCTACAGGGCATGTTGGAAGGATATAAGGACTGATTCACATGGGCCCTCACTTGCCAATATTAAGACAATTTTAGCATTATTTACAAAGGAAAAAGATATAGTACAAAGGTCTGAAAGACACTGCCTTAAACAAGTGATTAAATTAGCATCACTAATAATGGGATAAACTGATATGTGTCTTTGGATGTGAAGTAATGGAAAAAAAACACAAATGCTTCAAAGCAGCTATTACAAATATATTCAAAGAAACAAAGTAACCAAAGTAAATCATGCTTAAAGAAGTAAAGTATAATGACAATGTCTCATCAAAGAGACCTTGGCCTCTGTGGTAAGTGTGATCCCAGGATGGGCTCTTCTTGCTCTTTCTTTTCCAGATTCTATTCATCTTCTGACTGGTCTGCCATTTTGCTTATTGTTTTCATGCAGCTACCAGTCTCTCTTCAATGCTTGCCACCAGAAGTTCCTTTCTTTTGAACAATGCCCTCGGGTATGAACTTCTTCATGTTCTTTTAAAGATAAAGTCCATTATCTTAGGTACGGTTGTCAGACACTCAGTCCTTCTGGCCTATCCCTCAGCTTAGGCAGAACCTTTGTCCCAGTACAGTTGGAGCAGGGGGTATGGACAGCGGCCTTCTTCTTCCAGAGTAACCCTCCTGTTTTACTGCTGGGTGCTAGGGATGGTCATAGCTTGCCGCTGCCATAGTGGAATCTCTCTTGTATGAGTGATCTGGGGTGGTGCCAGTTGGGTGCTCATGTTCACATCCTGTCTTTCCTCCAGCAGAGCCCTGGGCCTATGAATGGGAGCTAAATGAGGAAAGGTAGTTTCCATTTGCTCAAACTCTCCTGTTCAGAATAGAGCCTCTGCAACACAGGGCTGGGGAGGAAGAAAGACATTGGGCAGCTTGCCTCTCCCGGGGTGAAGCTGTAGCTCTGGATTAGGAATTGTGGAGAAAGGGAGCACCTGTCTTCCTATCACACCTGCTTCATTGTACAGAGCTAGGGGATGGGGCATGGGAGCATGTTAGGGTTCAGATGCCACAGACTTTCACTATTCTTACTGAGATTTAGCAGATTTTCTTGGATAAATGTTTCTTCATTTGCTGTTATGTCCTTAATACAAATTTTAGAGACTTTGAATGTTTTTCAAAAATAATTTTTCAATGCTGAAATGGTCATTTCACTGCAGAAAGTTTCATCAAACTTCTACCACCGTTCCAGAAGTCTGACCTGTCCATGGGCTGTTTCTTATATATAAGAAAGGGTGATTCAGAGGGTGGAGCCAAGAGCTAGAGATCAGGACTGAGCCCTAAAAACAAGCCATCCAACCAACCTAAAAAAAGACCAGTGATATATGTCCCCCTGGATCTCAGAATTGTTATGGGGTGCTCTATGTCTCCCATTCCTCTCCTGTGTGAATAGGAGTGTCCAGTACAGTTGCTATGTATCTATCTATGATAGGCTGGAAATGTGGGGGAGGATCTTTACCTAAGGAACTTCACTTGAGGAGACTTCTCCCCACTTAGACCTGATTTAGCTGATGAGATCATGGTCCTCAAACTTGTACCTGATGTCAAAGCATCCCAAATTTTTGGAAGTTCTACTGAGTGGGTCAGTATATTTTGCATGCATGAGAAATGTAAATAATTTATGATTGGGAGAAAATGTGGCCAATTAAAAATGGCTGTCATTTAAAATTTTTGTCATTCCTTCCATTGAATCTGGCCTGACTAGTGGCATACAATGGACATGATGTTCTAAGATTTTAGTCACAAGATCAGAAGAAACGTTGATTTTCTGCCTGGGACTTTTTGGAATCCACTTACCACGCTACAAGGAAATCTAAGCAGCCATATGGAGAGTTAACATGTAGAGAAGAACGGAGGTCCCTGGCTGAGAGTGGTAGCTGCCCTCCCAGTTGATGCCCAACACCAGTTTGTCAGGACTGAGAATGATCTATTTTGGAAGTGGTTAGTCCAGTTTCAATGGCACCATCCAGGTGATGCCCTGTGGAGTAGAACTGAGCCATCCCCACCCAAATTACAGATTTACGAATGAAAATACATGAGAGTTACTGTTTTTAAGGCACTAAGTTTTAGGGTGGTTTGTTATGCAGCATAAATATCCAAAACCTCTTTCAAACCAGCAATTTCACATCTATACGTCTACCCTAATAATCTCTTTTGTTCTTTTTTTTCTTCCATTCTCCTCCCTGGAAACTACCAATTTGTTCTCCGTATTTAGGAATCTGTTTCTGTGTTTTTGTTTGACTGCTTGTACTTACCCTAATAAACTCTTGTAGGAATGAGTACAAAATGCATATGATGATGTTTATTGCAGTACTCTATAAAAGTATATTAAAAAAGTATATAGAAAAGTAGCAAAGTTGAAACAATGTACCATTCCTGGGTTGGGGAATGGCTAAATAAACTGACTTACTCACATAGTGATTAAAATGGATGAAATAGATCTATCTATATCAATATATATAATCTAAAAAATAATGTCAGGTGATAATAACAATTTGGAAGAAGATACATGCAGTAGGTTTCATTTATATACATTCAAAATATACAAAACAATGCTATGCATTATTTATGGGCATACATTTTTATAGTTAGTGTTTCAAAGCAAATAGCTGATTAATAAACATCAACTTAAGGAAAGGTTTCTCTCTGGAGAGAGGAAAGAGAGGGAGAAGGAATGGAAGGTGGGCTTCACTTGTATGTTTTACCTCTTTTTAAAATTTTTTCTTCTGTTTTTTAGAGCTCCATAGCATAAAGTATTTACACCTATTTCACCTTAGTAGTAGGCACAATGGAATCTGCTATATTATTTTCTGTAATTTATATGCTTGAATTCATTCAGATTTTATAATTTTTCATAAAAAAAGAAAAGAGGAAGTATTGGCTATGCACTCATTAATCACTACAGTATACCACCTCCACTTCTGGTGGCATGATAAATAAAGAATTAAAAATCTTTACATACAACAGATTGTACCCTGTTGAATAGGTTTTGTTTTGTTTTTTAGATTTTATTTACCTATTTGAGAGAGAGAGAGAGAGAGAGAGAGCAGGAGGCATGGAGAGGGACAAAAGGAAAGGGAAAAACATACTACCCACTGGGCAGGGAGCTGATGCAGGGCTCAATCCCAGGACCACACCAAGATCATGACCTGAGCTGAAGGCAGAGGCTTCGCCAACTGACCCACCCAGGTGCCCCTTGAATTGTATAGTTTGATGAGTTTTTACAAATATATACACCCATGACATCATTACCACAAACAAAATGAGGAAAATGCCCATCGATCCAGAAGTTCCTTTGCAGTCAATCTCGCCACCTCTGGCCCCAGGCAATCATGAATCTGCTCTGTGTAACTGTGGATTAATTTTAGTTTGTACAGCAATTGATATGTGTGAAATCATACACTAGGTTCGCTTTTGTGTCTGTCTTCCTTTGTTCAGCGTAAGGACTTTGCTATTCATACACGAAAATAAGTGTATCAGTAACATGTCCCTTTGTATTGCTGACTAGAATTTCACTGTATGGAAACACACTATTGGCTTATTCATCTGCTACTGGACATTTAAGTTGCTTTCTGGTTTCGGCCATTATAAATAAAGCTACTCTGAGCATTTATAGGTCTTTTTTTTTTTTTTAAATGGACATAGGTTTTTTAAATTCTTGGGAAAATAGCTAGGAGTGGGATTTCTGAGACATATGGTTAAGCTTGTGTGTGTTTAAATTTACCAGATGCTACCAAACTGTTTTCTGAAGTGCTTGTACCATTTTACATTCCCAGCAGCAGAGTATGAGAGTTCCAGCTGATCTACAGGTGATCCAGCTCACCTTCACATGTTATTGTCAGTCTTTAGTTTTAGTCATTCAAGTGGGTGAGTAATGAGTGGTATCTCATTGTGGTTTAATTTACATTTTGCCAATGACTAATGATACTGAGCATCTTTTCATATGTCTATTGACCAGTCCTATATGTTATTTGTGAAATGTTGTTTAGATCTGTTGTTCTTTAAAAAGAATCAGACTGTTCGCTTTCTTATTTTTGAGTTGCAAGAGTTATTTATATATTCTGGATAGATGTCCTATGTCAGGTATTTGGATTGTGAATATCATTATGAGTTAATTTTTGTGTCTGTTGTGAGATAAGGATTGAGTTTCATTTTCATTTTACATGATATGGATAGCCGATTGTTCCAGCACTTGACTGGACTATGCTTGCGGTCTACTCTACTTCTGGATTTCTATTATGTGAAATAATAAATAATAAATGTCATTAATTTAAGCCAAAAAAGGTATCTGTATATATTAATTCCTATGACCACCTCCCTGTTTTCTTTCTAACATTTCCACTCAGAATAGCAGGAAAAGGATAGGGAAATTATTTAGTATGTAAAGCACACACACACACACACACACACACACACACTGAGAGGAGAGAGAGAGAGAGAGAGAGAGAGAGAGATTGATTGATTCTCATTCCTGTTTATCCCAGAGCAATGACATAGAGCATCATCAAAGGTGCACAGCATCCAGAGACAAAATTGTTTAAATTGAAATTGTCTAACCTTTCGCTCTTCTTCTTTCAGGTCGGTCACATTTTACCCTGCTAATTTCAGTTCTCTTTGCAATTCTGTAATCTAAGCCTTCATTGTCTCTTGCTGAGCATGCCATAACTGTCTCCCTTCTGTCTGTTTCCATCCTGTCTTCCTTTTTCTTTCTTTTGCAGTGCTGCTTTTCCTAAACTGTTCCTAAGCCCAGACCTTCTCAGTGCCCTATTGGCCAGCCCATCAGGTCCACTCTTCTGTCTGTCTCTCAAAGCCCTATGTCTTCTATCTGACTTTCTTCGTTATAGTCTGGTGTCCTCACTTGTTCCTGGATCTCTAGCCTAATCGTTCTCTTTTTTTGGTGTGAATGTTTAGCACATGATTCACTTAGTCTCTGTATTTTCTTATATTGTTTGCTATTATTGAATGTGTACATTTTATCTCCCCAACTGGAATAGTGGCTTTGTGATTCCAAAGTTTATCTGCTATCTCCTTCTGGCATATTTTCCACTGGTTAGAGTAAATGTCCACTTAAAATTTAAAATGGTACTTTTAACTCCTAGAATTGCCTTTTTATTTCATCTGTTGACATCAGTGCTTTTGTTCTGGAAAGGGAAGGACTTCCATGAAAGGAGCACTAGGTCTGCATCTCTAGGTGATTCTCTCTCTAGGTTTGGTGGTGGGTGAGAAGCCAGTATTGTCTAATTCCAGGCCGGGAATGAACTGGAAAGTGAGAGATAGATGGCTGGGGAGTGGCTGTTCTCTCTCACAGACATCTGGAGAAGGCTAGAGCCTGGCCCCTAATTTAACCCCAGGTTGCTCTGGCAAAGAGGAAGACTACCTTCTTCAAAAGTCCTTCTCCTGATTGCAGTGGCTGCTGCTTCCTGGCTTGAACAAAGGATGGAAACTAAATCGCAAAATCACTTTTTAAAATTATTACTCTTAAAGGGCACATGGAAAATCTGCGACGATAAAAGCATGCGGGCAAACACAATAGTTCCCCGTTTCTATCCCTGTTGTCAAGAGGCTCTCGCTACACTTTCAGCTCCCAACTGAGCTATTAAAGATGGTTCGCTCCAGGGGACTTCCAGTGCCTCCCCGTGGAGTTCAGGAAAGAGTGGTATTTAGTTCCACACACTTGGACCCCCCATACGTGCGCACATGCAATTAATCTTTTTAGCTCTTCACAAAAATTCCAGTCCGATGCCATCAGTAGTTTGAATTTCTCCGTACATCTCACAGAGGGAGTGACCCTTGGGTTCCAACAATGCTAGTGGGGAATTTTAGCTGCTAGCTGGCATAACAGGTGTGCCTGAGGGACCATGAATCACCCGTGATTTTCAGTAGTCATTATAACAAACTTTCAATGGAATTAAATTCAATTTTTACATATGTGGAGTCTCACCCTGTGAAGATAAAGAAAGGCTGTAAATAACAATGCTTTCAAATGAAAGTGGTGATTAGTATTTGACTGTCATCCACTTTGTTTTGCTCTGTGGATTACTTCAACTAGAATTTTCTGGTGCTGCAAAAAACCAGTTGAGAAAATAACAATCCTTTATGAGCAATTTTAGGTTTTCTAACCCCTTTGCAATCTTCTGCTTTAATTTGTTTTCCATTAGTACATGTTCAAGTGTAGTGAAAAGAAAGAGCGAGCTGGGAGTGGGAGTTGAGAATGTTCCAGCTCTGAATTCTCTTGCTCTGAGACTCTGTTTCCGCATTTTTAAAAAGAGAGACTTGGACTGGGTGGTCTTAGAGGGCCTTTCCAGCTCTTTCTTCTTTCTTTCTTTCTTTCTTTCTTTCTTTCTTTCTTTCTTTCTTTCTTTCTTTCTTCTTTCTTCTTCTTCTTCTTTTCCTCCTCTTCCTCCTCCTCCTTCTTCTTCTTTGGTTCACAAAACCAAATTTATAACACTGCATTAGCAGGTTTTTAAACATGTCTTTCTTTCCTCTCAATCATACGTCTCAGGAGGTGGGATTTCAAAATGAGAATTTCCTACAGGCTGCAGCCGTAATGATAGAACCATCACAGGAGTGCTGTTAGACTTAATATTCTTGTCTATAGATATGTAGAGAAGCAAATAACATTTGAAGATCTTTTGTTGTTTCTCTGTGGGTTCTTTATCCAGAAGTGTTTATATAACTAATGTATCTTAGTGGTAAGAAAAGTGGAAGTTTAATGAATGGAAGGAAAATAAAACCCTTCTTTTATTTCTGCCCTAACCCAGCTTTGACCCTTGTGATTGTTTCTCAGCATCACCACCTATGTTTTGCTGCTTGGGGAGATGCCCTGGTACCCACACTCCTCCACTGCTAGTAGCGTTCCTGGTTCCTGTCAGGGTTGTCACAGTCGATTTTTTTTTTTAAACATTTCTGTGAGTTCCATCAAGTTTAACAGCTGAAAATGAAACTCATTAGGACGCTCCCTAAGTATTTCAGAGTGAGCTAATTTTCCAAGTCCAGGCTTGAGCACAGGATTTGCTGAAAGGAAATCTAGATATAGATCAAATAAGGACCAGGGACTTTACTCCCAGAACTTTGCGGGGGCGGGGGGGGGGGCGAACAGTAATGTCCCCAGATGATGGCCTGTGTCTTTAATTTGGCAAAATTGTCTGGTGACCCCAAGTCCTCCTCCAAAGTCCACATGCTGCTTAATATACAGTCGGTGCATAAAGATCAATCAGGATTGGTGAGAGATTTTAATTTTAACTCATCCACTCATTCTGTTTTGCAGGCAACACTACAGGCTCTGTTGCTTTTCCCACAGATAGGATAATGAATTTTGTGACAACCCCTAAACTGGTTTCCTCTTACATTTCTCCTTTGCAATTTCCCACTCACCTGGCTGATTTGTTGATATTGGGGTGCCCTAAGCCTTAGTCCTTGAACTTCTTTTCTAACAAAGGCCCCTCCCTTTGTGGCTCATCCTGAATTATATCTTTAGATATCATCTATATGTGAACAATGCCCAAATGTATATCTCTAGCACAGACCTCTCTTCTGAACTCCAGACTTCTCTCTCTACCCATTGACTTGTCATTTTCACTGGGATTTAGAATAGATGTCTCCAACATAACATATCAGAACCGAATTCCCCTTCAAGTCTGCTCATCTGATAGGGTTCCCCTTCTCAGGTAATGGCTCTTCATCCACCCAGTTTCTCAAGCTAAATACCTTGAAGTCATCCTGCTCTTCTCACTTCCCACACCCCACAATGTGTTCTTAATGCAGCTTTTAGAGCAATTTTTTCAGTGCAGGTGCTAGATCCTATTGCTTCTCTGCTTAAAACCCCCCAATGCTCTTTAGCTGTTAGGGTCTCTTGGGCCCAACATGACCTCCCCCTTCTCCTTTATTTGCATGGGTTATTGTCTCATCTTCTTAATGAGTATTCTCTGCTTTAGTTTTTACATAGCACATATCATCATGTAACTCTCATAAAACACACACGTGTATATTTATTTATTGTTTGTCTCCCTCCACTGGAATGTTAAGTCCACAAGAAAGTGGAAAAGTGATGTTTTTCTCTTTTGTTCATTGGTGTATTCCTGGTTACCAGAAGCATGTTAGGCACCATAAGGTGCTCAACTTGATGAAGGAAGGAAAGAAGGAAGGAATTATTGAAGCCCGGGTGACCAGTGTCTGAAAGTCAGGCAGGCATCAGAGAGACAATACAAAAAACAAAAGTCATTCTGACTTATAATAATGTAAGGTCAGGAGCCTACCCAACCTAAAGGTTGTATGTTTTTCAGTTTCTTCCTAGAGAAGCATAACTAAAGTTTAATTCTGGGGCCACTTGTCCATTTACTTTTTGTGTGTGTGTGTGGAATGTCTCTCAAATCTTTCTCTTCCTCTCCAGTCCTATTTTTGTCACTGGTCCAAGCCCTGACCGTCTTATGCCTACCAAGTTTTCACAGCCACTTGTTCGGCTCCCTGGCTTCCAGCTGTTTTTGCTCTGTGGTACATCTTGGCATTCCAATTATCCTCCATCTTGGCAAGACTGTGGCTTTACAATTTGGGGGGCATAAACACACAGCACAGGCTGCTCAAAATGAGGAGATCAGGAAAAAAGGGTAGAATACTCATCAACCTTCACACTCAAGTGATCTAGAGACAACCACCAGTCCTCAGGTGGGCAGTCTTGCTGAAATGTTCCAGGCTAGGGTAGAATTGGGGGTCTCCTTCTCAGGCTGTAATTTATCAAGGGCTGTAACCAGAGGAACCAAGGCCTGCCTCCTGGTGACCCCCTACACTAGGAGGTTCATTGCTCAACACCCAGATTTCGATTTTTATCAAGGGTCCAGACCAGAGAGAACCCTCTTCATATTAGCAGAATGTCTATAAGGAATCCTCACACCGTCCCTGTGCTCTCCTTTTTTCAGGGTCGGCACTAAGGCAGGGTATGGGGAGAGGAGGCTGTGGCAATTGTTGGCTGACGAGCCCTCCCTTTCTCTCTTTTCTTACTTTTCGGTTTTGGAGCCATAAATCTGAAATCAACATCACTGGGCCCAAAGCCATTCTTCCGTAGGGCAATGCTCCTTCCAGAGGATCGAAAGGGGACTGCTTTCCTTGCCTCTTCCAGCTCCTGGTGGATACTGACATTCCATGGCTTGTGGCCACATGGCTGCAATCTCTTCACTGTGTTCTTTGTTCTTACAAAACCTCTCATAGCCCTTTATTTTTCAATCTTTTCTCCTCGGCACGGCTCAACAACCCCATCTATGTATACAGTTTCCTCAGGAATGTCCACTGTTTTGACATGGCACTTAGCCCCATGCCACTGGGTCTGGGCACTTGAACAAAGTTGGCCAATGAGTCCCCTCCCCATTGTTCCTGCATTTAAGAGCAGAAGGTAGTTGAATAATGATCGCTCCCCTGAGGAGCTGGTTTTGTTAAACTGTGAAACTCTGCAGTTATTGGTGACAGTAGTGAGAGGAAAGAATGAAGTCATATTGCAGATAGAAGTAGAGACAGACCCGGGGGGGCGGGGATTCCTGGCCTTTGATAATTCCTGATTATGATGACAGCTCACAAGTCCATCATGCTCTGAGCACTTTAAACACTTTATGCCTAAAAGCAGCCCTATGAGGAAGGTAATGTTATCATACCCATTTTATAAATGAAGACTTCAAGGCACGGGGCAGTTGCATAGCTTGCCCAGAGTCACAGATTCAGGACGTGTACCCTTGCAGCCAGATTCGCTGCTCTTGACATTTTTTTTTAAAGATTTTATTTATTTATTTGACAGACAGAGATTACAAGTAGACAGAGAGGCAGAGAGAGGAGGAAGCAGGCTCCCCGCTGAGCAGAGAGCCCGACGTGGGGCTCGATCCCAGGACCCTGGGATCATGACCTGAGCTGAAGGCAGAGGCTTTAACCCACTGAGCCACCCTGGCACCCCCTTCTGCTCTTGACATTTGACTGTCAGTCTTTGTAGCAGAGAGAAAGAGCCTAATGGACAAGATCATCTTTTGTATGCCCAGCGTGAAAAATTTAATTCTCTCTTGCTCTCAGCCCCTTGCTGCTTCCTGTGTTTCTTTTCCCCTGTCCTTCCTTTCTCCTTTTAATTTTGCTTTCCTTCTTTCTAGTTCACTCCCTCTCCCTGTGAAATTTCTTTGTTGACCATTTGCCCTATCTTCTTGATTATTCTCAGCAGTGTGCCATAATATTGTCATTTTTCTCTCTTCAAAAATCCTTTCTTGGTTCCATCCCCCCTGTTCAGCTTTGGCCTCACTTTTCTGATCCTCTTCATTACAAAACTCTTTGAAAGGGTTATAATATTCAGTTTCAAATTCTTCCAGTCAGGCTTTTGCCGCCACTCCTACTGAAACTGCAGGACCAATGTTGCCCTCTGCGTCCATCCCTTTCTCTGTAGGACTTAATGTGAGAACTGAGAATTGATCTGTGCGGCTAAAAGAAGGGAGAGGTCATTCAGATATTGGGAGAGAGTGGGAGGAATCCGGAAAAGCTTATTGGAGGAGGTACCACTTGACCTGGGCCTTGAAGAGTGGGTCGTTATTTGGACTTGGGGATGTACGGGGAAGCAGAGGGAATTCAGTCAGGCTGAAGTGGGTACCCGAAGGCAAGTAGAAATAAGAAACAATGTTAAAAATCAAGTCTAGGGCTGGAATGCCAGACTAAGGAGTTTTACTTTGGGGCATGGTATGAAGTGGAGTGGATACAAAGGTTATAGAATCAGAAATAAAAATTTGAGTCACAAAGCAACGATTTTCTCTGATTTCCCTTTCAGTTCTTTACTCAGTGTGTCTCACATAACTCTGAGTTCTTTACAGCCTTGATGATGGGGTTCCTAGGCTACCCACAGATAAGAAACAAACAAGACAAAGGGGGAGGAGAGGTTTAATCTGAAAATAGACACCCCTAGAGGGAGATAAGGGCTATTATGGTTGCTTGACCTGAAGGCTTTGAGCCTCTGTTACTGTACAATCTAATAAATAAGATTTTTTTCCCTACATGTAAACATTCTTTTAATAAGTTTTTCCCTGACTATAAAAGTAATGCATGGTGCTGGGAAAATTGGACAGTTATGTGTAGAAGAATGAAACTCGACCATTCTCTTACACCATATACAAAGATAAACTTGAAATGGATAAAAGACCTCAACATGAAGCAAGAATCTATCAAATCCTAGAGGAGAACATAGGCAATAACCTCTTTGACATTGACAACAGCAACTTTGTTCAAGATACATCTCTAAAAGCAAAGGGAACAAAAGTGAAAATGAACTTTTGGGACTTCATCAAGATCAAAAGCTTCTGCACAGTAAAGTAAAGAGTGAACAAAACAGAGGCAACCCACTGAATGGGAGAGGATATTCGCAAATGACACTACAAGTTCTATAAAGAACTCCTCAAACTCAACACACACAAAATAGATAATCACATCAAAAAAGGGCAGAAGACATGAACAGACACTTCTCCAAAGAAAACATACAAATGGCCAGCAGACACGTGACAAAATGTTCATCCTCATTATCCATCAGGGAGATTCAAATCAAAACCACATTGAGACGCCACCTTACACCAGTTAGAATGGCCAAAAGACAGTAAACATCATGTGCTGGAGAGGATGTGGAGGAAGGGGAACCCTCTTACACTGTTGGTGGGAATGCAAGTTGGTGCAGCCACTTTGGAAAACAGTGTGGAGATTCCTTAAGAAATTAAAAATAGAGCTACCCTATGACCCTGCAATTGCACTACTGGGTATTTACCCCCAAAATACAAATGTAGTGAAAAAAAGGGCCATTTGTACCCTAACGTTCATAGCAGCAATGGCCACAGTTGCCAAACTGTGGAAAGAACCAAGATGCCCTTCAATGGAAGAAGGGATAAAGAAGATATGGTCCATATATACAACGGAGTATTATGTCTCCATCAGAAAGGATGAATACCCAATTTTTGTATCAACAGGGACAGGAATGGAAGAGATTATGCTGAGTGAAATAAGTCAAGCAGAGAGAGTCAATTATCATTTGGATTCACTTGTGGAACATAAGGAATAACAGGGAGGACATTGGGAGATGGAGAGAAGTGAGTTGGGGGAAATTTTAGGGGAAGACAAACTGTGGGGGAAATCATAGGGGAAGAGAAACCATGAGAGACTGTACACTTTGAGAGACAAAGTGAGGGTTTTGGAGGGGGGTAGGTGGTGGGTGGGGGAAGCCTGGTTGTGGGTATTGTGGAGGGCACGTATTGTATGTAGCACTGGGTGTGAGGCACAATGAATTTTGGAATACTGAAAAAAAAAAGTATACATGTTCAATAAAAGACATTTGGAAAATAGAACAGCATAGGAAAAAAAAAAAAGCCCATCTGGAGACAGTTACTGCTAACAGTTGGGTATTTACTGTTCTTTGCATGTGTCCACAGATACATATACATATATATTTACATATTTTAAGCAAAACTTATGCTGTCCAGATATGAAATAGCCTACTTTTCTCACTCAACAATAGAGATATCTTGAATATATCCTGAATCAATATCAGTTTTAGTGGCTTCATAGTATTCTCTTAGCTCTTATTTTGGACATCTGGATTGGTTCTACTTGCTTACTATTAAATATCCTTGTTATAGTTATCATAGCCCTTTGCTTATTTCTGTAGGGACAGATTTCCAGAAGTAGAACTGTTAGAATATTGTATGACTACACTTTTTTTTTTTTTTTAAAGCTCTCTCCCTTCTGAAAGGTTTTACTGTTTACACTTCCACCGTCAGAGAGGTTGGGCCTGTCCCCTTATGCTCAGGGTAGCATATACTTTTGTATTCATTTTCACTTTTGCTTATCTTTCCCTTTTTCTTGGGAGTTTTTAGGGGACTTTTAGAACCAAAAGGCAGCAAATCCTGCTTGCCTTGTGGTCCTTGGCTGAGATCTTGGCATTCTCTTTTTGTCCTGGGCAGAGTGGTACCCTAAAGATTGCCCCATTCGACTACATGCAGTGCTGCAGTCCTGGGGCGGTGAAAAGCACAATATGCCTGACCTGCACCAGCGCATGTGCTGAGAGACCCATGAAAACCATGAGGCAGCTGCATGCAAGCAAGTGGAATTGATTGAGTCTCAGGTCCCAGCTTTGGGAAGGCTAAGAAGGGCAAGAGCCCTTGAGATTGGCTATTAGATGCCGAGACGAGTATTAGTCCCTCAGCAGGGACCCAGCTGGGCATGGAGAGATGGAAAGGGAACTTGAAGGGCATTCACACTTCTTGGGACCTGCAGCCTGCCAGGGTATCATCCGTCGGGAACCAATCTATGTTGATGCCATGTAAACCTATCTGGTTGTTTCAGAGAGAAATGAAGAAGTAAAGGAGCCACTGAATCCTTCAGAGTGTGTGGTCATCTGGACCAATAGCCTTTATGCAAGTGAGATGTAGGTGTTTCACTGTGAACCTGAGCTTGGACGTTTTTAATCCAGCCCACTGTCGCCATGAATAAGTGTGGTGTGAGCAGCTTGCCTTGGGAGTCCGACAGGCTTAACAAGTCCCCTTCACTCCCCAGCAGAGGACAGCCTCAAGGATGGGCCCCAGCTTAAGTGGCTGGTGCTAAGGGCCCCAACTCTGACGCTGGATGCAGCAGAGAGTTACACTAAGGCAGCCCTGGAGAGTCTTAATTTGGACTGGCCTTGGGACCTGGTTCCTGTAGTAGGAATGATCTCACTTTGTCCTTGTGCTCTGCCAAGTGAAGAAGGAGGGAGTCTTGGGCCAACTGGGGGCAGAAGAAGCGAGTACAGTTGCTAGAGGGCTCATGTGGGCAGATGGAAGCAAAGTCTTTCTCTACCTGTGCCTCCCTGCACGCTTGTCCCTCAGGACTCCTGTGGGCCATAGGTCCTGCACCGTCCCTGGCTTGCTAGCTTGAGAATACTGCAGATTCACTTTCTGAACACTGGCCATATCGCAGTGGTCATCAACCTCAGCCAACACAGGCTGACAGACTGTATAATTTTCCCTGCTATCTCAAAGTAGAGCATTCCTATGAAACCATTCATCAGCTGCAATGATGTAAAGCAAAAAAGCAATTACCATTTCATAAAAGTGAAAATCCTCTTTGGATTTCTTTCACTTAGAGCAAACAGGCCCTAAGGTAGGTTTTTTGTAAAAGAAAAGTGGCATAAAGCCAACTTTTAGATCACGGGAGAACCTGTATCATGACCCTACTTGGTTCTGTTAGGTGAACAAGAAAGAGAAATCTAGTTAGCACTGTCACATCTCCTCTCCAGCTGTCCTCCTTATGGGACCCAGAGGTTGAGGGATTTGCCCAAGGTCTCGGGGCTAGTGACAGAACCAGGAAGTCCAGTTCTCCTGACATAGCTGCCTAATAAACCAAGTTGCCTATTCAAGGTCATATTTCTTACCAGCATGTTGGGGCAGAAGTTGGAGAATACTGACCCATGCTGTTAGGACAGCAGAGAGGCACACACCTTTGGCCCCTTAGACAGCTGAGATTCAGAATAACAACTCTGCTAGTGGTTCTGTGAGCATCTCTTAGCCCCGGGGTTTCTAGAATGGTGAACCTGGGTGAGCATAGGGAGTCAGGGCTGCCAAAGGCTGGTTCTAGCCCTTTAATGAGGAAGGATGTTTATGAGAGAATCAGCCCTTTCACTGTTCTTTGTACTATTAAATTAGTGGGAAGAATGTTCTTTCCCAGAAGTTTTATTACAACTAATGTTCTTAGTGGCCATATGGAATCATCATGGCAAGGCCAGCACACGTCTAGAATCCTCTGTTTAACTGCACAGGAAATGATGTAAAACATCTTAGAAACATTCTCATTTAAAACGATTAAAGTAAAAAGATTTGTATTGGAAGGAGTGTGTTTCAGTTACCTGGTAAATTCACTTAAATTCTCAGATGTCTTCTCTTGCTGAGTAAACAAGGCATGATTGTAATGCTGGCTTTACAAAGTGCTCTTTTGTGTGTGTATGTGTGTGTGTGTGTGTGTGTGTGAGAGAGAGAGAGAGAGAGAGAGAGAGGGAGGGAGAGAGAGAGAGAGAGAGAGAGAGAAGGAGGGAGAGAGAGGAACAAGAGCTTATTATATGAAAAACACTGAATTCCAGGTTTTTCTCTCTCAGACTATATGGCTCTGGTCTAGAGTGTAGAACATGTTCATTAATGTATTAAAACACACCCACACTCTTGATTCTTTGAGTTTCTCTTCAATATGTCATATTCATCCTTGCATCTCCCATTGGCTGGCAATGTGTTGAACAGAAATGTTCAAGTGCTTGAACAACCTGTGAATTAAAATGTTGAGTTTCAAATCTTGAGGTCCAGCCACAAGAAACATACTGTTTAACTGGTGTTGGGACAAAACAATTTTTTTTAAGGGAATAAGATAATGTCATACTTTGTTTCTATTTTTTTTTTTACCATGTTTAGAATTTGTTGCCTCTTTATGATTCCAACCACACATTGGACAGATGTCTTCAGGGACTTCTCTCCAACAACTCCCAGATCCCTTTCCTGTGCCAGAACTCATGGTTTGGAGACTAACATCTTGTGAAGAGCATTTGGCTCATTTTCTTCTAAATGCAGTTCTTTGTGTTTGCTCACACTGAAGCTCATTTGTTACTTCTTCACTTGAGGGACCTTCCTGCTATTTATACATTGCCTTAGAGTTTCACTATTTCAAAATGGGCTAAGAATCAGTTTCTCTATCATTTGTAAAATGCGTTGCTTAAAAGATATTTCTATTGAATGAACATTACTGAAATTAATCCTGGCCCCACATTGGGCGCTCTCACTTTGTAGTTCATCAACCTCAAGATTGTGGGTAGAATTTAGGAAGCATGTGAACTTGGATGGAAATATTACACTTAGATTTTTCACTAACGTCTAACTGAAATGTAGCATTTTCTTCCATTACAAATGCAGGCAACAAAGTAAGGGGTTCAAGGTATCTGTGTCTTTTTCACCAGTATCATGGATACCATTGTATCATAAGTTATGCCAGCTTTCTTGAATTATTTGTGTTTATCCCTACTTCAAAATTACAGTAGTTATTAGTCCTCTCATTATGTATTGCTATTTAATGTGTTAAAGAAGCACATAAGTTACTCTATCACAAATGTGTTTTGGTAACTTACTTCAATATAATTGGGTTCCTTTGTATTTTTTTTTCATGCATTTAAAAATGTTATTCTCATAAGGGGTTCATGGACTTCGCCAGATTTCCTAAGGGTCCATGGCACTGAAAATTGTTAAGGACACCTACTTCCTATTCTCTTACCCATACTAGGCAGAAGCTGAAGATGAAGTGGCATAGATATTGGGAGGACTCGGGTACCCTGCATTTTAATCTCAGCTCTACCATCCACTTAGTTGTGTGACCTGGGGTATGGCTCCTGATCCTTCTGATGCTTGTTTTCCTTAGCTGTAATAATGGGGAGAGAGCCATCCATCCCTGCTAGCTCACAAGCTGTTGTGAAGATCAGATGACATAATATCTGTGTACAGGGTTGCTCTGAAAACACTCTGAAGCATGATATAAAGTGTTTCTTGAGGAATATTAATGAGTTAAGATTGAAGAGGTCTGGTGCTCGAGAGGGCTGTTGATCAGACCTGGAGTGAATGCAGTTAGGTAGAACAGTCTTTAATACGTCCTGCATCCCATTTTCCACCCAAGATCTGAGATCATCTTCATAAGGCTCTGGACTTGGGTCTCAATGCTCATATGTGGGTATAATCAATTCCTTTTCCTTTCTTCCATTGCCCCAAGTAAGGGCCTCAGTATGCCTTTGATACCATCCACCTGGATAAAAAGTCAGGGAAGTTGAGATCTTCAAAGCTTTTCATCACACTGAAAGAATAGGATGATGTTATGGATCTTGTGATATGGGAGAGAAGATAAGGCCACACATGCCTCCTTATTAATGGGATTATTATCCCATTTAATTATTATCCACATGAATGGGACGTGGTCTGTCCTGTGAGAAGAGAGAGAGCGAAAGAGAGCGAGCATGGGCAAGGGGAGGGGCAGAGGTAGAGAGAGAAGCAGACTCCCTGCTGAGCAAGGAGCCTGATGTGGGACTCAATCCCAGGACCCTGGGATCATGACGTGAGGCGAAGGCAGATTCTTAATGACTGAGCCACCAAGGCGCACAACATACATTGTTGTATTAGTTTTGGGTGTACAATACAGTGATTCAACACCCAGTGCTCATCACAACAAGTGCCCCTCTTAATCCCCATCGCCTATCTAGTTCACCTCCCACCCACCTCTCTGGGAACTACCAGCTTTTTCTCTATGGTTAAGGGTCTGTTTCTTGATTTATCTCTTTCTCTTTTTCTATTTGCTTGTTTTTTGTTTGTTTCTTAAATTCCACATATGAGTGAAACCATATGGTATTTGTCTTTCTCTGATTGATTTCACTTAGCATTCTACTCTCTAGCTCATCCATGTCATTGCAAATGGCAAGACTTCATCCTTTTGTGGCTAAATAATATATTCCACTGTAAGTATATACCACCTCTTCTTTATTCATTCACCTTATCCATGGACATTTGGGCTGATTTCATAGTTTGGCTATTATAAATAATGCTGGTATAAACATAAGGGTGTGTGTATTCCTTTGAATTAATTGTTTTGTATTTTTTGGGTAAATACCCAGTAGTGGCATTACTGCATCATAGGGTAGTTCTATTTTCAATTTGTTGAGGAACCTCTATACTGTTTTCCAGAGTGGCTTCACCAGTTTGCCTTCCCACCAACAATGCAACAGGATTTCTTTTTTTCCATATACTCACTGGTATTTGTTTCTGTTTTTGATTTTAGCCATTCTGACAGGTGTGAGGTGGTATCTTATTGTTGTTTGGATTTGCATTTCCCTATGATGTATCTGTTGGCCATCTTTGGAGAAACGTCTTTTCATGTTTTCTGCTCATTTTTAAATGGGATTATTTTTGGCGGGGGGGGGGTGTTGAGTTATATCAATTCTTTATATATTTTGGATACTAATCTCTTATTGGATATGTCTTTTGCAAAATCTTCTCCCATTACATAGGTTGCGTTTTACTTTTGTTGACGGTTTCCTTCACTGTGCAGAAACTTTCTCCTTTGATGAAGTCCCAAAGTTCAGTTTCACTTTTGTTTTCCTCGCCTCAGGAGAAACAACTAGGAAAGTGTTGCTATGGCCAACATCAGATAAATTATTGCCTGTCTTCTCTGGATTTTTGTGGCTTCAGGTCTCATATTTAGGTCTTTAATCCATTTTGAGTTTATTTTTGTGTATGGTATAAGAAAGTGGTTCAGTTTTATTCCTTGGCATGTAGCTTTCCAGTTGTTCCAACACCAGACCTAAAGACTCTTTTCCCCACTTAATACTTGTTCCTGCTTTGTTGAAGATTAACTGACCATACAATTGTGGGTTTATTTCTGGGTTTTCTATCCTGTTCTATTGATCTATGCATCTATATTTGTGCCATTACCATACTTTTTTGACCACTTTAGCTTTGTAATATAACTCAAAGACTGGAGTTGTGATACTTCCAGCTTTGTTCTCCTTTTTCAAAATTGTTTTGACTACTCAGGGCTTTTTGTGGTTCCACATAAATTTTAGGATTTTTTTGTTCTAGTTCTGTGAAAAATAGTGTTGGTATTTTGATAGGGATTGTATTAAATGTGTGGATTGGTTTGGGTGGTATAGACATTTTAACAATATTTGTTCTTCCAGTCCATGAGCATGGAATGTCTTTCCATTTCTTTGTGTCACCTTCAATTTCTTTTATCAGTGTTTTATAGTTTTCAGAATACAGGTCTTTCACCTCTTTGGTTAGGTTTATTCCTAGGCATCTTACTATTTTGGTACAATTATAAATGGGATTGCTTTCTTAAGTTAACTTTCTGCTGCTTCATTATTACTGTGTAGAAATGCAACGGACTTCTGTGCATTTTGTATCCCAGGTCTCATTCTTAAGTTACTCTGTGGCCTTATAGGAGTCCTGACACTAGAAAGGTAGCTCTGCTGTTATCAAAGCATAATTAATATTATTATTAGTTGAATAATAATTATAGATATTTTTAAAAACTTTTGCCAGGCAGGGTTAGTACTGGGCACTTTGCATTGAGCAAAGCCTTATGAATGATACTTTCAGGGAAATATGCTTTCCATTTTATAGATGAAAACCAAAGGCTCAGAGAGGTTAAGTGACATTGTTAGGAGGTGACCTTGGGCACCATGGTATAATAGAAGCAGCATGAATTGAAGCCAGACAGATTTGGGTTCAAACCCTGGGCTTTATCCCCACTAGCTACATACCTTGGGCAAGTAGTTTAACCTGTTTGAACCTGTTTTCTCCTCTTACCATATCTCAAGCTTCTTAACATTAGTGAAGCCTTCCATGATGTCCCCCTGTAGTACCTTGTATGTGACTATATCATTGAGCAGGCATCCCCACCAGAGTGTAAACTCTTGAAGGACAGGTCTTGTTTTGTTCTCCATTGAATTTCTAAGAGTTGTATATATCAGGTGCTTTAAATGGCATGTGAATGAACAACGTGGGTCTACCAAATAGGTTGATAAGAAGGATAAGTAACATATTGGAGCAGTAGGAAGTTTTAAGTTTCCAGTTGGACAGACTAAGATTCAAATCTCATCTCTGCTTCTTAGAAACTTAAGCAAGTTACACTATATCTCAGAGTCTCCGAAAAAACCTAGGATTATATTATCTACTATTCACAGTTGTAGTAAAAATAAATAAATCTCTCTGTCTCTGCCTCTCTAGATAGAGATACACACACACACATATACACCCACATCACCGGTTAAGTAGGAATTACTAATCAATGTTAGCTTATATTATTAGTGCATACGAACATAGTTTGTATAGAGTGCTACACAAATACTCATTTAACAAACATTTGCTGAGCATCTATGATGTACCAGGTTTTGAGATGTGAGAGTGAACAAGACAAACGAGGACCATACTCTCCTGGAATTTATACTCTGGGACTGGATGTGTGGGGAATGCGTGGGGGCACAGAGAATAATAATTCAGGTCTCAAAAGTGAGCCATCACTACCACCTCATTCACACCATTGACAGTTGGTCAACACTGAATATTATTCATGCTGAGCTTTTATGGTCTTGGCTATTGGGTGAAGGATTTAAGTCCACCATGTTAAAGCCTACTCTTATAGCTCCTTGAGGGCAAGCACCAGGCTTACTCCTTTTATATGCCATAATGCCTGGAAGAGTGCCTGGGCCTGAATACATGTTTGGAAGATCTTTGCATAGCTGTTTCCCTTCTTGAGGTTCGGCAACATGATGCAGCTCCACAATTCCAGGTGTGAACACAAAAACATTTTTCTTAAAGCAAGGGTAAGGTCATAGCTTATAATTAATTTTGGCTGAATCATAATCATCGTCACAACTCTTTATTGTGAACTCACTAAGGTCTGGGCACTGGCTGGGCAATTTGCACATGCTATCCTGATGACTAGGATAGCAGCAGGATAGCGTAATAGGTGCTCAGCAGATGGTAGCAAGTATGGTGAAAAGTGAATCTGGCTCTATTTGAGAGACTGTCCAAGACAGAGCTAAGAATCCCAAGGGCTTACCCAGTTCCAAGCAGGTGAGTCAAAGGTCTTATATTTCTATGCTATCTTTTCAAGGGATATAGTTTATTCTGTATTCTGTGAAAAACATAAAGTTTGGGGCCCAATTAAGAACAAAACCCTGTATAAATAGAACATAGGTAAGTGCTTAGTTTCCTCCAAAAACTATTTCATTTTCACTGAGGGCATTATAACAAGCAACTTGGTAGTATTAAAGAATCAGAACTAGAGATGTCACAGGACTAGGAAGAGAGTAAAACAACCATTTGTAGAATTAAAAAATGCTTCTATTCATTATTATCTGCAAAAAATCTAACTATCCAATCTCCTAAAAATAACAAAACAGTAGTATTTCAAAATTTGGGCAGAATAACAGAACAATAATTAGAGTAAATAGCACTGAGCATTTGTAAGGCAAAATAGCTTCATTAATATATTTCTATAATGGATGGAAAGAATTGTGAGATAGCGTGAGCTGCAATTTTATTATGTAATATAATGCAAATGGATTTTATCTTTGAACATTATGACAACTCTGGACTAGCATAGTAGTCAGGGTTCTCCAAAGAAACAGAACTAGTGGGATGTGTACACACACACACACACACACACACACACAGACACAGATTTATTTTAAGAAATTGGCTCATGTGATTGTGGGGGCTGGCAAATTTGAAATTTGTAGGGCTGGCCAGCAGTCTGGAAATTCTGGTGGGCGTTAAGGCTAGTCATGAATCCAAAGGCTATCTGAAAGCACAATTCCTCTCTCCTCGGAGGACTTGAGGTCTTTAATTGATTAGATGAGGCCCAGCCACATTATAGAGGACAATCTGCTTCAATTCAAAGTCTACCAGTTTCAACGTTAATGATATCTTTTCAAACATGCCTTCACAGCAATGTCTAGACTGGTGTTTGATGAAGCAACTGGGCACTGTAGTCTAGCCAACAGTGAGCCTCAGAGGCAGTGTATTCAAGCAGGCTGCGAGGAGTACACCTGGACAAAATGGGCGGAAATGATAGAAAGAGACCGTCTGTGGCACAAGGAGATTAAGTGGAGAATAGCAAGGGGTCTGTCTAGGTGTTAACAGTTGCTTTAAAATTTGTTGGTTTAAAGTGTCATGGTATTTAAGTTATTTAAATAAGAACTAATTGATAAGTGGTGAATTTCCCTTGATTTCAGAGATATTGTTAAAATAAGGCATTCAAGGCCCTCTGTGATTGACAAATCAAAGGATTCTATAATGCTGACGACAGGGAGAATGCTTCCAGGAGGGGGCTAGAGTAAAAATAATCCTAGCTCCCTGCTCCTGCCACAGCTGGGTACTTCAGGGGAAAGCCAGCTTTCCGGGAGACTGAGCTTCGAGTTGTCCAGGCGAAGGTTTAGCATCTTCTTTCAACATCCTGGTACTCCAAAGAAGAAATTGAGATGATTCACTAAAGGACTAGAGAGCAAGTAATTCAAAACAGAACACCAAGCTGAGGTATAAAAAAGGAATATTTATCTTTGAAAAATACAACTTTGAACACTACTGACATCTCATTTACAAAGTATTTTCCTGAAATACTCTTCATTGGCTTTGCTTACTTGGTACATTCTTTCATTCTGAATCAAGACTCAAGGGAGGGCATGCTTGTGTTACTTTAGGCACCAGCAACACCACAGAAGAAAAGATCATCTGTGCCTCAGGATATTAGCCCCAAATCCTCATCCTTTCTCTTTTGTTTCCATCAAGGAGGACTTCCGGACTGGTCCACATACAGTTTGCCATTGCAATCTGCTGGTGGGCACCATAGAACTGGAGGTGCCCCCAGCCACTGGTGCTCCAGGAGGAGCTGAGCTCTTTGCAGGAAGCCTCATGCACCCAGGCTCATTCATTACCAAGAATTTTCTACTAATACTCGTATCAACTGTTTGCAAACATTCAGCTTGAAGTGAACATAGTATTTACAGCAGTACACGGTTTGCACTTCAACACGCTGATGGCAGAAGAAAAGGGACCAACAGACTTTGTAAGGAGGCCAGAGGGAAGGCATTAAAATGAATCCCTTCTGCTAACTTGTTTGTGTACGTGCATGTGCACAAGCACACATGTGTGTTTTCATTCACTGAAACTAAATATGCCCTCCTTTAAAAGCAGACTATTTACAAGGTGATTCTGAATAGCACAAACACATGCCAGTCATACTGGACACTTGCTTTCTGTGAATACATCTAGATGTTTTTAATCTGATATATTAGAGAAAATAACTTTGGAACATTTGTCAACTTTTGGTTCACAGTAATTTTGCAAAAAGCCACAAACCATGCTTTCTCTTTTAAAAGAGGAGCCTGGGCAGGCACCTTCTAGAAGATGCTGTGTTATTCGCTTACTGGCTTACTGGGTGTCGGAAAGACCATGTCCTTTACAGAGTAGCCAGTGCTCCTCTCATTCCTCTTATCAGTAGCAACATTAATGCGAAGAGAAGTTTAAAACACAAACAAATCACATACAAATAATCAAAACATTTCAATTAACAGTGTTTAAAAAAATACCAAACTCTAGGACAGTAGTACAGACACTGAAAATACCCCAAATACTCTTTAGCCTCAGGCCTTTTTCAATATCACTAATAAAAGACACAAGCCACCAACAGAAGGGGAGCAAGTTACAGCGCTTGAGGGTTTGAGTCCATGTCTTTTTAGGGCCTGTAGCTCGAGGTGCTGCTCTAGGATCCTTATTTTAACTCATAAGATATTCTGGGATTGACCCAGCAAATTTAAAGCACTTTCACTTGAAAACCATTGAGAATACAAATCACTTCCTTGGCATGTCTATGGCACATTTCTCTGCAGGAGCCCAGGCTGTGAGGCCGCAGCATTCAGGTCAGTTTCAGGCCCTCGAAGCCACAGAACTTCCACCTCTTTTCCAGACTGGCTCCGACCCCGGTCATTTCCTGCCTGAAGGTGTGCTGCAGCCTGCTCATGAGACATTCCACATCGCTGGTGCAGATCTATGGGCCAGACAGAGAAGTTTCACTGAGAAGCAGTTCTACTGGCCTACAGGGCCCCCTGAGCTTCCCTTGCACGGATTGTGTAACTGCCGTATGTAGGTAATAATTTACATACAACAAATTCACCTACTCTATGTGTAGAGTGTAGTGAGTTTTAGTACATTTATACAATTGGGCAACTCCCACCACAATTTAGTTTTAGAACATTCCATCACCCACAGAAGCTTCCTTCATGCCCCTTTGTAGTCAATTATCCCTCCCAATCCCTGACTCAGATTTTTTCATTGTGGTTTTGAATTTTCTAGAAATTTTCTATATGTGCAATCATACAATATATAGTCTTTTGTGACTAGTTCCTTTCACTTCGCATCACGTTTTGGGGACTGATCACCACCGAGCTTTCTAATGAAAAGAGCTAGCGTCAGCTGTGTGGACAGGCTTGGGTTTGCAGCCAGCGGAATGACAGCTCATCGGTGCCGCTGCTGCTGTGTGGAGGCCTACTGAAGCTGCAAAGCCTTGGGAGGGGAGGGAGGCAGGACAGAATTCTTCACACAAGCATTGCTTTACAAAGGAAAAATGACAGAAATAAGGAATGCCCTGTATTTCTACTTCTGTGTATCGTCTCCTTCTCCCCACTTCTCTCTCTCTCTCTCTCACACACACACACACACACATAAAATCAAAAATCTGTGGACCCCTTTAGGACTTGTTTCAGGTGGCCATCTTGACATGAGTAGCAGCCTTCCCAACTGTGAACCTGGGTACTAGGGCTCTACTGAATAGCACTAGGGGATCCTGGGAGAAACCCTGTTGCCGCCACATTGAATGTTCCTGAAGTTGGACAAAGGGACCCCCCCCCAATCAAACAATTCTTGTTTGCATCACTGCAGGCTCTTTGGGAGGCCCTGTCACTACTCTGGCAGGAAGCTGCTCAGGAGAAAATGGGCCGAGAGTAGGAGTGAGGTCGTTCCTAGCGCTAGTAGTGGACGGTAGCCAGTTGAGTGAAAGATGCATATGCAGAGTATCATATAGAGTTGAATCTCCATTCTAAAAACTATAAATATATAATGTTTCGGGATGTATTTGTACAATATGGGTGCAGCATACGTATGGAAAATGGTCTGAAAGAAGATATGCCAGACTATTAGCGGTGGTGATCCTGGAAGGGTGGGGCCGGGTCACTTTCCCTTTCCCTTCATTGTCTTTCTGTTGCTCACATTTTTATTTTATTTTATTTATTTATTTGACAGACAGAAATCACAAGTAGGCAGAGAGGCAGGCAGAGAGAGAGGAAGGGAAGCAGGCTCCCCGCCGAGTGGAGAGCCCGAAGTGGGGCTCCATCCCAGGACCCTGGGATCATGACCTGAGATGAAGGCAGAGGCTTCAACCCACTGAGCCACCCAGGCGCCCCTGTTGCTCACATTTTTAACATAAAATGTAGCATTATTTTTTTACAACTTAAGAAAAAAGGGCCAGATCATTTTTACTGACAATTTCATACCACTGCAACTTACCACTTGGTCCTAGTGCTCACATTCAATCTCTCCCTTTGCTGTCAAATGGGCTTTTTAATTGCAGAATGGTATCACTTCCCAGAGCTAAATGAAAGGGGTGCGCTGGCTCAAACTAAAACCAATGCCACAAGAAGGATGCGTCACCCCAGTTGGATGCCCACATGGGCAAGCGCCTCTGTTAAGAGGACATATGCTTAAATGGCTTAACATTTTGGACATCTAGTTATCAGGAATCTGCATTTCAGTGGCCACATCTCAAGAGCCTCAGGCCCTGTGAAATAGTGAATATAATCCACGAGCGCATGTAACTGAATGCAGCTTCTGAAAAAAAAAATCTATCTTGGGTTTATTTATTCTGAGGAGTCAAGAGTCCCCTCCCACTTCTATGAGGCATCTTTAACTTTTTAGGGAACTAATATTTCCCCTTGTCCCTGACGCTTTGTGTCCCCCACAGAACATCATCCCAGGAAGGAAGTGACCCATGAGATCAGCTGGGAGCAGAACTTGCGTCCATGTCACAGACTTACTGTTTCCTCTGTTTTGTGTTGGCCTCTGCCTTGATCATTTCAACATTAGGTAATGGCAGTGGTGACAGTCTTGACTGGAGTAAGGCTTCTAGTTCTGAACATTAGCATTTGCTAATGGCTAAAGGTCAGTACGAAAGTATGACTGGTGAGAGAGAGTGGGTTATTTGTAGCTTATACAGAAATTAAAAGAAAGGAGGAAAATTCTTCTAAGATGTATCTTGGAAGGAGAGTAGACAAGTCATTCAGGATTGCCCATGACTTCCTGGTTCTGGCATTGGAAGTCACGAGTTCTAGAAAACCGCTCAGTCCCAGGCAAATGGGAGCAGCCGGTCACCCTGCCTGTAAGAGAGAAGCTCTGCACTGCACTGCAGTGAGAACAGGTGAGGGAAGTTTCCTTACAGTGATTAGTACCGACTTATTTATGCTTGAAGAAAGTACCCTCCAACCCCTTGCATACCCATTTCAGGACCCCACATACCTTACTATCTAGACGGTGCAAGTAGGAACAGATGTATTCAATGCTTGCTCCAAATGGGTGGACATGAAGAAATGTGGAAATAATCCCTATAGCGACAATACCATGGAGGTTACACTTGAGCATTATATTTGAAATGAGAGCTAACTCACATGTACCACATACTACATACTGGGCACTATTCTAAGTTTCATACATTTTATTCATTTAATCTGTTCAACAACCCAGTGCATATACGGCCTCTCACAACACTGTATCACCTGTGGAAAAGCTGGCATTGGAAGAGTCACTTCCATCATTCATGATGGCTAAAGACCCTTGGAGTTCTACATTTCACAATGAATTTGGAATTTTATAATGAATTTACAGTGTGCTGGCCTTTTGCAGTTATTCTGCACAGTCTTTAAATTGGACTTGAACTTCTTATGCATAAATAATGTCTTGCTGTTGTGGTAAATGTACAAATCAGGTACTTTGCCTGATTCACTTCATGCCTCTCACAAGAGAATCTGCTGATTATACTTTCCTGTGAGCAGCTCCATAAAGAAAAGCCAAACATTTCATTCACTCAAGTGGTCACTAGCATTTGTTTGTGCTTAGAGCTCTAAATTTCTTCAAGTAACATATTTTTTAAAATAGAAGTTTAGAGCCTTCAGGAATGTACCTAATTTTCACTCAGTGTAACTATGGGGTGATTGGCAGCTAGACACACTGCCTTGATTGTTCTGGACATCAGGTTAACTGTTCTACTACTTTTTCTCTGGCAACAGGTAGAACATAAATTGTTCAAAGGCCTACTATTTCTTTCTTCAGATTTTTTGAATTCCTCTCTTTTCATAAGATCTTAAGTACATCAAATAGTCCCAGAATTGAATTTGCTGAGAACTGCCAAGAAATAAAAGCGAAATTTGATTTGGTTTATAGACTACAACTTGTCTATTCCTTCAAGTGACTGATAAAGAACATCACCAGTCTGAGTTGTAGTTGAAGTTCAAATTAGTTCTTTGTGAAAATCCTCCAAAAACCACAGGGCAAGGAGGTGGGCTGGGGGATCCAGGAGGAGCTGATGAGAGAGTTCAAGATCTGTTCGAAATGGATGCTATTACTTATAACACTATGTGATTCTTACATGATGAAGTAAATGGAATTGCTATACACTGACTGAAGCCGAGAAAGTTAAATTCTAAAAAAGGCGTTCACGTCCAAAGGAATTCTAGGTGCTACAGCCAAGGCAGGCTGTCTGTCAAATGAGGAGAAATAACTCCATAGGCTTCAAAACACTAAGCAGTTTCTGTGGGTTCACACCCAAAGAACCAATCTTAAAAAATAGATTTTCCTTTCTGTCAGCCCAGGACTATATTCTTTAGAAAAAAAAAAAAAGAAAGAAAAACAAAACAAAAAACACTTATCTTAAGAATCTTTGTTTCTAGAACTATCCATTCACAGAGGCTTCCCTCTACTCTCTGTCAGCTCTCCCCCGTTGCCATGCCAATTTGTTAAAGAACTTTGAGTTGTAAAATGGAAATAAGTTGTCACTTTTCTTGAAGACTCAATGGCAGATCCCCTAGTGCATCTTTATTAACATATCAAAGTGCTAAATCTGACTACGCTATCCATTACCAAAGAAGGCAGATAAATCTTCAAACTACGTAGAAGCCAATGAGTGTGAAGAACTTCTGAGATTGGGGTGGGGCCACTGTGGGGTTCAGCTTCCTAGAAAGCAGCTGGGATTATCTGTTGAGGCCCAGTATCAGCCCCTTGGAAATGACTGAATATTTTAGGCCTTCAAGCTGTCACTATTCTCCAAAAGGAGTATCAAGTCCACAAGAATTTGTGCAGAATACTGTTAAGTGCAAAATGGTTTTCATTTTACTGAGGACTTCCTGTGGGCTGCACACTGTGCTAAGGGATTCAGATGAATTATCTTATTTAATACTCGCAGCTGCCCTTTGAGACAGGTAATATGATTCTGCCCATTGTGCTTCCTTCCTGAAGCTCACAAAGGAAATGGTAGGGTCAAATGGGAAACCAGATCTGTTGACTCCTCAAGCATGTGCTCTATCTTGCCTCTGTGGATGATTTTTATATAATGAGAGCAATTCTAGCATTTATCTCGTCCGAGCCCTCCAGTGTCCAACACTCAGCAGACAACCTCCTGAGTCATCTGCCAGTAACCTGGAAGAAAAATTTCTAAGAGGCATATACTTCCTCCAGAGGTTCATCTGGGAAAGTTCTCTGTCAAACAGCGCGCGCGCTATAACCCTGAGTAGGAGTGAGAGGGCTCCGCTATCCTCACATAGAGATTTAAAAAATGCACAACGTGTTTCTCCAGCAGTCCCTTTCTTTTTTTTTTTTTTTTTTTTTTTTTTAATTTTTTATTTTTTATAAACATATATTTTTATCCCCAGGGGTACAGGTCTGTGAATCACCAGGTTTACACACTTCACAGCACTCACCAAATCACATACCCTCCCCAATGTCCATAATCCCACCCCCTTCTCCCAAACCCCCTCCCCCCGGCAACCCTCAGTTTGTTGTGAGATTAAGAGTCACTTATGGTTTGTCTCCCTCCCAATCCCATCTTGTTTCATTTATTCTTCTACCCACTTAAGCCTCCATGTTGCATCACCACTTCCTCATATCAGGGAGATCATATGATAGTTGTCTTTCTCTGCTTGACTTATTTCGCTAAGCATGATACGCTCTAGTTCCATCCATGTTGTTGCAAATGGCAAGATTTCATTTCTTTTGATGGCTGCATAGTATTCCATTGTGTATATATACCACATCTTCTTGATCCATTCATCTGTTGATGGACATCTAGGTTCTTTCCATAGTTTGGCTATTGTGGACATTGCTGCTATAAACATTCGGGTGCATGTGTCCCTTTGGATCACTACATTTGTATCTTTAGGGTAAATACCCAATAGTGCAATTGCTGGGTCATAGGGCAGTTCTATTTTCAACATTTTGAGGAACCTCCATGCTGTTTTCCAGAGTGGCTGCACCAGCTTGCATTCCCACCAACAGTGTAGGAGGGTTCCCCTTTCTCCGCATCCTCGCCAGCATCTGTCATTTCCCAGCAGTCCCTTTCTTGTGCTTACATCACACATTTGATGTGGCAGCAACCACAGGAGCTTGAGGAGGATTGGGAGCTGCTGTTACCATTTCTATGAAGTCTACACTTATTCTTATCCTGTTGTCTTCAGGACTCTGGGTCCGTGCATTGTCATGCTTTGTAAGTGCCTGGTGGGTATATTCATCTTAGGTGAAACCCTTTCCCACTCCACCACAGTTAATACATTGTACATGTGTTCCTTACCCACGAGCAGTGCTTCACGTTCAGATTTGATAGGGCTGCTGTTCAGGGTCTTCTCAAGAGGGTAGTCACTGTCCTGGCTTGATGTACACAGTCTAGTAGCGCAGCTTTCCTGTGGGAATAATATGCTTCCTGAGTCAGTTCACCTTACTGGGTAACAGACTTGGATTTGATTATACAATAGGGAACTTTTAAATGTAGTACCCCAAAAGCGATACTGTACAATTTTGATGGCTGAATGGGAGAGAAAATAACATTAATTTATGCAAAAGCATCACAGATCATCCAAAACTTCTTTACATGGCTCCAAAACACAGAAAAATTTAGACTTTCATCTTTGCCACTTTTTTTCCTCCGCTTTCATCATTCTTGACTCTATAGGTAATCTGGGGAACCAGACCCAACATTTACCGCCTACTAGGTGCCAGGCCCTGTTAGGTATGTGTTATCTCCATTCAACAAATGAGGAAACCGAGGCTTAAGTAAATTAGATAAATTGCCTTAGATCACATTTCTAGGACGTGGTAGAGCCTAGATTTCACGCCGGGCCAGCCACTGCCAAAACGATTGTTCTTTTCAAATTTAGGTCCATACTCTGCTAAAGGCAGGTCCCATCTCTGAGTGGGGAATCTACAGTGTAGTTAATATACTCCCAAATAATCAACTGTTGGCTTTTGAACTAAAAATTAGAGCTCCCATTTATTGACTATCAACTCTCTCTTCTCCCTGACAAAGACATTATGAGTTAGGATATTCCTGACTTCATATCAAGAAATGACCATGACCAAAATATCTTTACTCAGTGGCTTTCTTTGTTGTTGAAAGTTCTCTCTTTCTGAGCATAGCACATATGTTTCATAAAAGATACTCAGGTGAAATTAATGACCAGCAATCAAACTGAAAAATACGTCCAGACCTTTCATGGATCTTTCTTTCTCTCTTTTGGCACTGAGAACATCTTTTCTGTATTATAAATTTGAGGGAAGAGCCTTGAGAAGAAGGAATAAAAGAAATCTCTGCTTCCAGTCTTACTGCTATTAGAAAAGAAAATGTTGGGGAAATGCTCCTAGCAGGGGCAGATCATGGCTGACTCAAATGCTTTGTCACTTTTTCCCTTCCACAAGCCCTCGGCACAGACAGTTGTTCTTCTGTTTTCTTTAAAGATGCCTTCAAAGCTTCCGGGATGTTGCCCATGAATGAAATGAATGGTCTATGCTACAAGACATGCTGTTTTGTGGATTTACAGGCTTCCTGGCTGTAGTCAGAAGGGAAGGCTTTCTTGATGACCTACTCAATCTTTGGCCCTTAGAATCCAATCCAGGCAGTAACCATCATGCCAAGTTTGATTTAAAATACTGGCTCACTTCTAAGCCATGGGTTGTACATCTCCTTCTAACCCCCTTAAAACATTAAATGATCCAGTAAGCCATTTCTTAAGTGTGAGAGTTTAACAGATGGGGGTTGATTTAAGATGTAAACACACCCTAAGAAGTTTTAGCCATCCTGAATAGAAATGTAGCCTTACTGAAACCTGACTTCAATTTTATTATAGCTGGCATTTAAAAAATTGGAAGGCATATTGAAGAGATGTTTATCAGCTTGAATTTTACTGGCAGATTCCAAGAGCTAGCTCTTTTTTGCAGTAAGACAGACAGAAGTCACCTTGTTATATTGCAAAACACTGACAATAACTCACACTATGGTTTACTGTCAAGAAACCCAAACAAAAACAAAAGAGATCCCTTCTCACCAAAACTTACTGCCTTCCTTTCAACCTGGAATTATTTTTGCAGTCTAACGTAATGGTACTTTGCTTCCTAACCTAATTGTGTCAGGTTGAAATATTTGGTCACAAATCAGCTTCCCAGAGAAGATCAGTTTATAATGCACTGCCGTGACTTTTTCTGAAAGAAGCTTTGCTTACAGTAACAGGTAAAAAAACATCCTGACTCATATTTTCCCTATTATCAATCGGCTTTCCTTCCTTATCCTCTTTAGCTGCTGCTTCGTGGTATATTCAGGTTCAGGATGAAAAACAGACTAAGGCATAATACATTAAGGTTCTTCCGTGCCATATGACCTCTTGCTTCTTCAAATGAAATACTTTATAAAGCAGAAAGTGGCTTACACTAAAGCACCAAAAATGCTCTTAAATTAATTTGTGATGTCAATCCTAGAGAATAATCCTAAGCGTAATATTATTAGCATAACCTCATGTCTATCAATAGTCTTCTGGTTACACATTCCATTTTATGCAAGAAGCCAAACAGCTATGTAGCAGCTCCAAGACATTTTAGCAGCTCTGGAAGTATAGGGAAATTCCTGCTACAGAGAGCAGCTTTGGCACTTTTCAATTAAATGCTTGATAAATGAATTTCTCTGGGATTGCACTCGTTTCTTTAATAGCACCCACAAAACTGGAAAGTGAGCTGGTTTTATGAAGTGGAAGAATTAAAAGCATATTGCAAATGGCCTCCAGAAGAAAACACTTTCAATCATTTGTTTCAACTACACCAGGGCTGCCAGTTCTCAATGGCACTCTGGGGGAAGTCACTATGCTGGCAAACACACCCAGGGCCTACATGCACTGCATCTTTCTGAGCTGAGCGCGAGAGATAAAGAACACAAATTCTTATGGAACTGTAGCATTGTTGATTTCTCTTGGTTGACCGCTCTTGGTCTGAGCTCCTAATCTCTTCCTTCTGAGACATTAAAATCAGGCAGTTACAGTCAATGGGTCTTCCTTTTCAGAGGACTGCTTCAGTTGAATGTTCAGGCATACAAATGATTAGGGAGGTCGGTTGGGAAGACACCATCAGTAGACTTTACACACCTCAAGTAGACTGGGCACCTGATTCCTGCCTGTGACACAGTAACTTATCCAGATGTTAGGAGGCTCCCTAAGAGGCCCTCACTGGCAGCTTTTATTGCTGCAAAGTCCCATCTTGCCCTTCTATGCTGCAATCATCAAGCATTAGAATATTCTGCCTTTTATTTACTTTCCACACGTTTTCTCCCCTTTGGGTTTTGGCTATTTCACCTGCAGCTGTTCATCATTACACTAGATGGAGTGTCTGCAAAGAAATGCCCATGTTCTCGTTGTACTTGGGTATCTTCCTTTAATGAAACACTTCATTAAAGGTACTCTGTGTCACCCACGTTTCCTTTTTTTTTTCACCTGCATTATCTATGTTGCTATTTGCTTGGCAAGATGAAGCAAGAATGAAGTATACATGCTGGTCTTCTCCAAGAGGGAAAGACTGAGGAATTTTAGGGATGGACTAACTTTGTATTCATTGAAAAGTACACTCTCCAGAATCCTTAGATACACCAAGGGCTCACATCTAAAGGCAGAGCCCTTGATTCAAGAATTACCCCAGAGAGAGGGCTTTTAATCCCTACTCAGCCAAGCATTCTAGGGTGGTTCCTTCTCCAGGAACTTGCAGGGCGTTTTCATTGCCACTGCAAAAGGCGGGGGGGAAGGGCAAGGACAAGGGTTCACAGATGCCGATGTACCTTTTCTTTAAGATTTTCCAACATTTTTTCCACCTGCAATTTGTCATCCTTGACTTTTTCAAGTTCAGCTTCTTTCCTTTTGAATTCCTCTTGGACTTTGAGTAGATGCTACAAGACAGACCAAAGACAATCAAGTCTTGAGGAGCCACACTTCATTTCAAAACCCTGGCTGAAGTGAGATAGTAGGCTGGCCTGTCTCACTTTCTTCCAGCCCAACAATCATCTCTCCATGCAGAGATACCAAAGGGAAAATCAAGGTACTTTTCACTTCAAGTTATTTTATCTAGCTCTTAGGAACTTCTTTTGGATTTGCTCATATTTTAGAAAGCATCTGAGAAACTAAATGATCTAATCGCTTAACTTTTCTATTTCAGCCAGGGGTAAGGGTAGGGTATAGTGTTAATCTCATGTGGACAACATCTTGGTGGCTGCATAGAACTTAATGTTGTAAAGCATTCTTTCAATTAGTCATTTTCCAAGCCAAGTTCAATTTCTGTGAGGGAAACATTTCACAAATGTTTGTTTCCACATCAGTAGGCAAGGAACTGGATTCATCATCATCATCACGATTACAAAAATATTACTTATTTAGCATCTAACATGTGTCACACATGTGGATAAGGTTTCATATGTGTGATCTCATATAAACCTCAAGTAACCCTATTACACATAGTCCTGAGGCTTACAGAGGTTTAGTGCTTTGCCTTAGGCCATTCAGATAGTAAGTGGCAGAGTTAGGATTTAAACCCAGGTGGGGTCAAGACTACAGTCCACGCTTTTAACCACTATGTTAGACTACACTTCTTTTGGGGATAAGATAGGAGAACCTTTATCTTGTTTACAAGGCTATTTTCCAATAAAAAGTAATCAAAATGAGCGAAATTAATTTGTCAGGATGTAGAGACCTAATTTTCTCAGAGGTCTCTGAAGTGATGAAATGAAAAAAAAAGTTCATCATCTTTAGATTGTATTTCAGTAGCAGAACTGTCCTTCTGTGGAATGGTTTCAAAATCAAGGTAAGAGAGGAAAAGCAACAAAAAATGTTTCCAAAGTTTTGCTTTTCAGAGGCTTGAAGAAGACCATTGGAAGAGCTAAAACACACACAGTACAATATATGTTGTCAAAATTCTTTGAAGTCTAGCTGAAGAGATGCATTTTTTTTTTGGTGGAAAGATCTCAGATATAATTTACATGTTCTAATTAAATTCCATAGTGACAGTAAAAGGAAGGTAAGCATTACTTCACACATTTTACTAATAGGAAAGGTGAACTATTAATGTGATATTGCTTGTCACACAGGAAGACAGTGGTAGCAGAAATAATAGGAACACAGGGCTCCTAGTGCCAGAAGAGACTCCTTGTTCACAATTTGTGATTCCAGTCAGCAATAAGCTTTGCCCCTGATAATTCAAGGCATACAATTAAAAAATATTGCTCAATTTAAATTGTAAGGAAAATGGCTGGTCATCTGACAAGACAGAAGAGGATAGTACCCTTACTCAAAAATACTACTCCTTTATTATGATGGGAACAGATGGTAATATCTTTTAAACGGTAGGCTCACTGTGCTGATGCTTACATAAAACATTTAGACATTGAGCATCTATTTCACACTGTTGTATTTGAATGCAATTACAGTTGGATGCATCTATTTACTTTACTTTTTATACTTGGAATAATGTGCAGGTAAACTCATTCACAGAAATGACTGTGAAAACAAAACAAAATAAAAACCAATTGATATTATGTGCCTAAAGCATTGATAGTAAAAAAGCAAGGTAAAATTCCTGCCATTTCTTCTAACAGGCTGCATGGTCCAGCATTGGATCGAGTAGATACTACTTTTTCTATCTAAGTAACTGAAGACCTTCATAAAGACCTCGAGGATCTGTACAGATTCCAAAGCACCTTCTGAAGCAGAAAGAAAAGATTAGATTATGTTTGGTGTAGTTTGAGTGTCAAGTATTTTTACTGGATGTACATCCGTTGAAAACAGGCGATCCCGGATGCCTGGGTGGCTCAGTTGGTTAAGCAGCTGCCTTCAGCTCAGGTCAAGATCCCAACATCCTGGGATCAAGTCCCACATCGGGCTCCTTGCTTAGCAGGGAGCCTGCTTCTCCCTCTACCTCTGCCTGCCTGTGCTCGCTCTCTCATGCTCTCCCCCCCTCTTTGACAAATAAATAAATAAAAATCTTTAAAAAAAGAAAATAGGTGATCCACGGGACACCTGGATGGCTCAGTTGGTTAAATGTCTGCTTTCAGCTCAGTACACAATCCTAGGGTCCTGGGATTGAGTCCCACATCAGGCTCCCTGCTCAGCAGGGAGCCCACTTCTCCCTTTGCCTGCTACTCCTCCTGCTTGTGATCTTTCTCTGACAAATAAATAAATAAAATCTTTAAAAAACAGAAAAAGAAAATTGGTGATCCACTGCAACCTTTGTATTGGCCAGAATATTTCATTAACCATAACATAGACCTTTCTTCGGCTATGCCAGAGAACAGAATATCAAGAAAAATAAGAGGTTTGCTATTCTCTTTGCTGGCAGGGGACATTTTTCCAGGTGAGGAGCTGATGTTAGTCTTCCCAAAAGCTCAGAAAACCAAAGAGCCTTTACCTGTTGCATTCCTTGCAGGGCTTGCTGCAGGAGTTTCAGCTGCTGTTCCTTGTTTGGGTCATCTTCTCTGGGGGCTTTGCCTTGTTCTTGCTTGAGCAATTCTACCTCATTCCGATATGCATCGAGCTGCCAACGGAGGCTGTCATTTTCTTCCTTCAGAGTTTCTGCCTGTGATACTAAAGTTAAGCGGTCAATATAAAGTCAAATCTCCATCTATCCATACTCTTTGTGGTTCACCTTAGCCCCATGAAAACTTGGTAGTTTTCAACTGACACGTATAAAAATCTCTTTGAGCAACTTTAGGTTTGAGGTGGCCATGGCAGCAAGAGATGGACCCAAAAGCACACAGTACCATTTTTGTAAAGGAACATAGGATTCCAACACCCTGAAATCCCCATCATGCTTCATATTTGTCACCCCAAATATAACGCAGATATTCCCAGCTAACATTGGTCACTTTAATTTGGAAGGCAGCAAATGATAAGAGTTCTGTAATGATAAAGTGTAGGGCCATTTTTCTTGAACTGATGACTGTCCATGTGATAATCTTGCAAGGCAGTTTTTAAAAAAGTGTAATCTTTACTATCCTACACAGGAAAGGTAAATGTAAAAATTAAGTCACTAGACTCTGGTTTCCGGTCTATTGTGTGAGGAGTTTAGAAGTCACCATTCCAATGTAACAAAGAATAAAATGCTGAATAAACTGAAAAATCAACCACTCATCTTAGATCCACCAGAGAAGTGAAGTCACAGGGCAAACTGCTGCCCCTGAAACCAGAGTGACAGGAGAATCTAGAGAATCATAACTTACCAGACCAGAAACCTATGGGCAGGAAGTTCCATAGGAACTGGTGGCAAGTAAAAAAACCTAAATTGTAATTGGCTAATTGCTGGAGGCTCAGTGTGGGCAAGTCTAAGATTTAAAAATTCCAGAGGGACTCAGTCATAGTAAGTTCTCTATCCTTTCGTGAATTTTATCTCTCAGAGCATGACCAAGTCCTTACAATGAATATTAGAGAAAGATCCCCCTTGCGCTTCCGTCAGGCGGTAGAGAAAAGAAACCATTTTGAAATACACCGGAGCATTCTGTTCTTCTTAACAAGGCCTGCCTTCATAAGAAACTATTTTATTGGAGTCTAACCTGCTAGGGTATTACTGAAGCCTAACTGACCTGGAGAAGGGAAATACCCTCCAGACATCCTGCCCCAAGTAAGGGGGGGACCAAAAACTGAGAAGCACTTATGAAATTCACAGTCCGGAGGTATATGCTCACTAAAAGACAAAGACCTGATCACAGGACTAAATAATGCTTTCCCATACTTAACTACCACGCCACTAAAGTCTTATTTACTGGAGATCTTTTTATCCAGGACATCATGTCCAGATTTCAACAAAAGATTACAAGGCATACTAAAAGGTAAAAAACAAACAAAAACAAAAACCAACTAACCAACCAAAGAAACACAGTTTGAAGAGACTGAATGGGGATCAGAATACAAGTGAGATACAGCATGAATGTTGGAATTATCAGACCAGGAATACAAAACAGCTATGATTAGTATGCTATGAGCTTTAATGGGAAAATCAGATACCATGAAAGAATGGATGGATAATGTAAACAGAGAGATGGAAATTCTAAGGAAAAATAAAATAGACATGAGATAAAAAAAACAATACTGTAACAGAAATGGAAAAATGCCTTAGATGTGCTTATTAAAAGACTGGACATAGCTGAGAAAAGAATCTCTGAGCTCGAGGGTATGACAATAGAAACTGTCTAACCTGAAAAGCAAAGAGAAAAAAAGCATTAAAAAAAAAAACCCAAGGAGAATATCCAAGAACTATGGCACAACCACAAAAGATACATGTCATAAGAATATTAGAAGGGAAATAAAGGAATGGAAGCAACAGGTAAAGCAATAATCACTGAACTTTTCCCGCCAAATTATTGCCAGACACCAAACCACAGATCCAGGAAGTTCAGAGAACATCAAGCAGGATAAATGCCAAAAAATTAGACCTGAAAAGACACCCCATCAAAGATATATCCACGGCATCTAAGCATCATCATATGTCATATGTCATACATCATTAAGGAACTGCAAATTAAAAGAACAATAAGATACCACTACACACCTATTAGAATGGCCAAAATCCAAAACAATGATAACACCAAGGGCTGGTGACAATGTGCAGCAAACAGACACTCTCCTGCATTGCTGGTGGGAATGCAAAATCCTACTGGCACTTTCTTATAAAACTAGATATACTCTTACCATGTAATCCAGCAACCGTGCTCCCTCATATTTACCCAGGTGAACTGAAAACTTATGTCCCCACAAAAATATGCACATGGATTTTATAGCAGATTTCCTCTGGCAATTTTAAATTTTCCCCAACTTGGAAACAACTGTGATGTTCTTTAGTAGATTAAATGGGTAAACACACAGTGGTATATCCAGAAATGGAATATTATTCAGTGCTAAAAAGAAATTAGTGATTAAGTCATGGAAAGACATGGAAGAAATGTAAATGCATATTACTAAGTGAAAGAAGCCCATTGAAAATGCTACGTAACTGTAGGACTCCAACTATATGGCATTCTGGAAAAGGCAAAACAATGGAGTCAGTTAAAAGATTACAAAAAAAATCCCTAACCTTGTTGCCAGGGGTTAGGGGGAGGGAAGAATGAACAGGCAGAGCACAGAGGATTTTTAGGGCAGTGGAACTATTCTGTATGATACTATAATGGTAGATACATACATTTTAAACATTTAAACTCATAGAATGTACAACACCAAGAGTGAACTCTAATGCAAACTATGAACTTTGGGTGATAATGATATATTCACTGATTATAACCAATGTGCCCCTGTGGTGCAGGATGTCAGTAGTGGCGGGGCGGGGAGAGAACTATGTATGTGTGTGGGGGAGACAGGTATTTGGAAGGTCTTTACTTCTTGTTTAATATTGTTGTAAATCTAAGACTGCTCTAAAACATTAATTTATTAATTAAAAAACCCTAAGACACAAGAGGAAAGCTGGTTAGCTTTATTTATGGTTAGGGCTCATTTTTGAAGGCCAAAAATCTGAAAACCTATTACAAAATGTTTAATCAGAGGATTTTCATTCATTCAGCAAACACCAAGGACCTTCCCTGTACCAGGCTTATGATAATGGTAAAAACTGAGGTTCCCCTAATCTCTATGGCTCACAGTCTAAATTAATGGAAAAAATTTGTAGTTTATTCCTTTTTTGATTCCTAAAACAACACAAAGCCAAAAAGAGATGTTATCAAAATGATTCAAAATTACAAACCTGCATATTAAATGTAAAGAATGTTAAAAGACAACTTGTCAAAGGTGTGAATTTTTTCAGTTACTTATGAGGGAGGGACTTTGGGTAGAAGAAAGTAAAAGGAAGTAATGGAAATCAAATCTTCAAGATTATTAGCTATAAGTGGTGGAAGAAGTGTTCTCTAAAAGGATTTCAAAGAAAAGATTCATTCTCTACAATAAATGGAAGGAAGTTGTGCTTTACAAAGATGAAATATATAGAATAAAACCATATTCTGAGGGAGAAAACACCCCGTATTCTTAAATGAAAGCTCCTTCAGGGGTGGGGTGGGGTTTAATTCTGTGCTTTCAACCTGAGGGTTTTCCTGAAACAATCAGCTACCAATGCAGGCTGATGTAATCAGATTGTCTGTCCAAATAAGAGAGTGGCAATCCTTCCTATTACATGTTTTTTTTTTTTTTTTGTGAATGGCTATGCAATTATCCTGGTATGGCAGTTTGAACCTTGTATTTTAGTTTTTAAAAGAAATCATGAAAAAATTTGGCATGACACATTTATTGTATGTTGATTTTATTATGGATCTTAATTTTTGCTGTAATCATACAGCTTTTGGTCTCTGAAGAGAAAACGGTTACACGAAGAGTTGAAGTCCCAGCACTGTAAATCCTATCTATCCTTGCCATCTCTCCCAACAGCTGGGATACCTGTTGTTGGGCAGGCAGCATTCCTCACAATCACAGCACTGAAAGAAGATGCTAAAAGTGAAGATGACTGTATATAGGAAAGTGTATGGCAGAAGGGACACAAGCTATCTGCCAATGTGAAGAAATACTTGATTTGCTTGTTGGATCAGTACCAAGGATAGCATCGCAAACTGGACTGGAGTTCCACCGAATAACACAGAGGTTCCTCTGTAAATCAAGTGACTGCTGCAGATAGACAGTTACTCATTTCTGCTTTGGTTTGCATGTTTGTCCTCTGGCAAGGCATATGGCTCAATACTAAGTAGTGATATTTCATCTTCCTCCTTTTGTTTCTTCTTGTACTGCAGGCTAGTGATTATGCTCATGTCTTATGAGTCTTGTGGAGAAATGTGGAAAAGGGTAGAGATCTAGGAGAATGGTTAGGGGCGCTGTCTCCAGTTTAAATGTGAAAATATTTTCTCTCGAGCAAATGAGGAGGAGAGACTGCTTCTCTCCCAGGGGGAAAGGGCATGCTGACATGAGGAGATAGATTCCTGTAGCCAAGTGCAAACAGATAATAATCTCCTCAGTTTGCACATGTCACTAAGCAAAAGAGAATGTGATCTCCTCTAATGCCACCAGGGCACCTTACTTATGAAATGTATTTCCCACTCCCTGAAATGAGGGTTTTTGTCATTTTAATGAGGACACCAAGTTTTTACTTTCACAGACTTAATATTAATTGGCCCATTTCTGAAGTTGGAGTTCTTTGTACATTGCCAGAACATTGAAAAGTTCAATATTATCTTTTAATAATATGTTTGAGTAGGTGAATCCATTAGTCCTGATACCAAAGAGCATAGTACAGTGAATTTATTGTATCTTGCCATTATTAGTTCTTGGCTGCTCCTTTTTGACTATTTCCTATGTGGGGAAAACGTTCCTTTTTATGGGGATGACTCCTCAGATCTGAAGGCTGCCAGTTCATCATGGCACTATGAAAGTATGAAGGCAGCTGCAAACTCCTCTTTTTAGAGGAGCCACTCAGAGCAAAATTCCAGATGTTTTTCTATGACAAAAGATCTAAAAGGATTTTGTACCATTAAAAAATTAATACCTAGGGGCACCTGGGTGGTGGAGTGGGTTAAGCCTTTGCCTTCAGCTCAGGTCATGATCTCAGGTTCCTGGGATCGAGCCCTGCATCAGGCTCTCTGCTCAGCGGGGAGCCTGCTCACTCCCCACCCCCCGCCTGCCTCTCTGCCTACTTGTGATTTCTGTCAAATAAATAAATAAAATATTTTAAAAAATTAATGCCTAAGTCTCTTTGATGGTACAAAGAAAACAACAATTTTAATGGAAGCAAATTCAGGGGGTTGGCTATCCTCACAAAGCTGCATTATAAGAGATGCTTAAAAATGTCACCAAATTATTGAAGAAAGATGTGTAACAAATGTTACCAAATTCAAGAAGGGAAAATGTGCAACATTCCTCTCAAGGGTCCCCAAAAAAGTTTGAGCTGGAGTGATTCACAAAGAGAAAAAGCCAAAAAGAACATAGTCGAAAGAGAGAGGGAGATGATATGAGTGGTTGCAGGCCAGTTCAGGGAAATTTTTGAGTTCCCTGACCTCCCAAAGCCTTGCTTTCCTTACCTCTGCAGGTCATTACTTCAGTGGGGCTTCTACCAGTATGCATGTACCAGGGACTTCACTGTTTCTCCTCTGAGATCTCTAAATTCTGCTTTCAAACATGGTATCTTCATCTGTCAGTTACTTCACTGCCTCTCATCACCCTGAGATGCTGTTCACTTTCTTTGCTGGGACCTTTAATTTCTTGGAATGGCCAACTTCACCCAGTCCATTAACTATTTTCTGGCTAAACAGATTCCACTGCAAACTCCTTAGTACTCTATATTTCTTCACCTTCCTGAAAACTATTAGCCAGTCTTGCCATGCCAATTTCTAGCTCACGGTCACTTGATTCAACTTTGTCTGCACCTTATCCTGGGCTGCAGAGGACTTATAGGAAGCTGCAGAACTGGGAAGTCCTGGTCAATACAGACTCATGTTGGCCTTGCTGGTGGGTTTCTTACCTCTCACTGATTTCTTCCTTCCATCCTGCCCAAGGTATATATTCCAAGTCTGCTCCTGTTTCCTCATGGTCTTATTTACAAAGCATTTTCCTAATCAACAGTTGACCAATCTCTGGGTATATGGAGAAGCATGGAATGATACATTTAGTTTTACCTCCCTTGTCTTAAAGGAAGAGGGGTCTCCCTCTCTTAAGAAAAACTCCACCTGAGTTTGGATCACTTCCCATTCTTCTCCAGGATTCCATTTCCATAATTATCCATAAGTACTCTTTCACTCTCAAGCATCTTCAACCTTGCTCTCTCCATGGCTGCCTTCCCTTCTATTGAACAACAACAAAAAACTTAATTTTAACTTTGTCACCCATTCTAACTGCCATTAATAATGCCTGCATTTGCTTTTGCTCAGTACCCAACTTCCTGACCTGTGGTCTTTGTCCACTTCCTCTCCTTAATGTTCTGGCCCCAGCTCTATCACCCTACTTAAATAGTTCTTGCCAAATGATGTCCTCAATTTCTTTCTTCTATAGATTGTTCTCATGGGCCCTGTAATCCAATGTTTTTCTAGTTTTCTTCCAGCTTCTTAGGCTGCTCTTTCCCTTTAAAAAGATTCTTTAGGGGGAGGAGTCAAGATGGCGGAGAAGTAGCAGGCTGAGACTACATCAGGTGGCAGGAGATCAGCTAGAGAGCTTATCTAAAGATTGCAAACACCTACAAATCCAACGGGAGATCGAAGAGAAGAACAGCAATTCTAGAAACAGAAAATCGACCACTTTCTGAAAAGTAGGACTGGTGGAGAAGTGAATCCAAAGTGACGGGTAGTTAGACCGCGGTGGGGAGGAGCCGGCTCCCGGCAAGCGGCGGAGCAATGGAGCACAAAGTCGGGACTTTTAAAAGGCTGTTCTGCTGAAGGACATCACTCCAGAGGCTAAACTGGGGTGAAACCCATGCGGGGTCAGCGTGGCCTCAGGTCCCGCAGGGTCAGAGTGTCGCAGAGCTTGTAGGTTTTAGAACGGGAGGAGCCAGCTACAGAGACAGAGCCAAGAAGTGAGCTCTCAGCTCGGGGTTACCTTGAACCGGTCGCAGGCTCGGTGAGCTCAGAGTGCGGCCAGAGGCCAGGGAGACAGGATTAATTGGGCGCTATTCTCTGAGGGCACACTGAGGAGTGGGGCCCTGAGCTCTCGGCTCCTCCAGGCCGGAGACCGGGAGGCAATCATTTTCATTCCCATCCGCTGGAACTCTACGGGAAGCATTCAGGGAACAAAAGCTCCTGAAAGCAAACCTGAGCTGATTACTCAGCCTGGCCCCTGGTAAGGGCGGTGCAATTCCGCCTGGGACAAAGACACTTGAGAATCACTACAACAGGCCCCTGCCCCAGAAGATCAACAAGAAATCCGGCCAGGACCAAGTTCACCTACCAAGGAGTGCAGGTTCAACACCAAGAAGAGCAGCAGAATTCCAGAGGAGGAGAAAGCAAAGCATGGAACTCATGGCTTTCTCCCCAAGATTCTCTAGTCTTGCAGTTAATTTAATTTTTTTTTCAATTTTTTTTCTTCTTCTGCTAATTTTTTTTAACTTTTACTTTTCTTTTTTAATGTTTTTAAACTAGTTTATCTAATATATATATTTCTTTTTCATATTTTTTCTTTATTCGTTTTCTTTCTTTAATTGTCTCTTTTTTTTTCTGAACCTCTTTTTATCCCCTTTCTCCCCCGCACAATTTGGGATCTCTTCTGATTCGGTTAAAGCGTATTTTCCTGGGGACTTTGCCACCCTTTTAGTATTTTACTTGCTCCTTCATATACTCTTATCTGGACAAAATGACAAGGCGGAAAAATTCATCACAAAGAACAAGAGGCAGTACAGAAGGCTAGGGACCTAATCAAAGCAGACATTGGTAATAGGTCAGATCTAGAGTTCAGAATGATGATTCTCAAGGTTCTAGCTGGGCTCGAAAAAGGCATGGAAGATATTAGAGAAACCCTCTCGGGAGATATAAAAGCCCTTTCTGGAGAAATAAAAGAACTAAAATCTAACCAAGTTGAAATCAAAAAAGCTTTTAATGAGGTGCAATAAAAAATGGAGGCTCTCACTGCTAGGATAAATGAGGCAGAAGAAAGAATTAGCAATATAGAAGACCAAATGACAGAGAATAAAGAAGCTGAGCAAAAGAGGGACAAACAGCTACTGGACCACGAGGGGAGAATTCGAGAGATAAGTGACACCATAAGACGAAACAACATTAGAATAATTGGGATTCCAGAAGAAGAAGAGAGAGGGGAGCAGAAGGTATATTGGAGAGAATTATTGGGGAGAATTTCCCTAATATGTCAAAGGGAACAAGCATCAAAATCCAGGAGGTGCAGAGAATGCCCCCCAAAATCAATAAGAATAGTTCCACACCCCATCATCTAATAGTAAAATATACAAGTCTTAGCGACAAATAGAAAATCCTGAAAGCAGCCCAGGACAAGAAGTATGTAACATACAATGGTAAAAATGTTAGATTGGCAGCAGACTTATCCACAGAGACCTGGCAGGCCAGAAAGAACTGGTATGAAATATTCAGAGCATTAATGAGAAAAACATGCAGCCAAGAATACTATATCCATCTAGGCTATCATTGAAAATAGAAGGAGAGACAGAAAGCTTCCAGGACAAACAAAAACTGAAAGGATTTGCAAACACCAAACCAGCTCTACAGGAAATATTGAAAGGGGTCCTCTAAGCAAAGAGAGAGCCTAAAAGTAGTAGATCAGAAAGGAACAGAGACAATATACAGTAACAATCACCTTACAGGCAATACAATGGCACTAAATTCATATCTCTCAGTAGTTACCCTGAATGTTAATGGGCTAAATGCCCCAATTGAAAGACACAGGGTATCAGAATGGATAAAAAACCAAAACCCATCTATATGTTGCCTCCAAGAAACTCATTTTAAGCCTGAAGACACCTCCAGATTGAAAGTGAGGGGGTGGAAAACAATTTACCATGCTAATGGACATCAGAAGAAAGCAGGGGTGGCAATCCTTATATCAGATCCATTAGATTTTAAGCCAAAGACTATAATAAGAGATGAGGAAGGACACTATATCATACTCAAAGGGTCTGTCCAACAAGAAGATTTAACAATTTTAAATATCTATGCCCCTAATGTGGGAGCAGCCAACTACATAAACCAATTAATAACAAAATCAAAGAAACACATCAACAATAATACAATAATAGTAGGGAACTTTAACACTCCCCTCACTGAAATGGACAGATCATCCAAGCAAAAGATCAACAAGGAAATAGAGGCCTTAAATGACACACTGGACCAGATGGACATCACAGATATAATCAGAACATTCCATCCCAAAGTAACAGAATACACATTCTTCTCTAGTGCACCTCGAACATGCTCCAGAATAGATCATATCCTAGGTCATATATCATGTCTCAACTGGTATCAAAAGATTCGAATCATTCCCTGCATATCTTCAGACCACAATGCTCTGAAGCTAGAACTCAACACAAGAGGAAATTTGGAAAGAGCCTAAATACATGGAGACTAAACAGCATCCTTTTAAAGAATGAATGGGTCAACCAGGAAATTAAAAAAGAATTGAAAAAATTCATGGAAACAAATGATAATGAAAACACAACAGTTCAAAACCTGTGGGACACAGCAAAGGCAGTCCTGAGTGGAAAATATATAGTGGTACAAGACTTTCTCAAGAAACAATAAAGGTCTCAAGTACACAACCTAACACTACACCTAAAGGAGCTAGACAAAGAACAGGAAAGAAACCCTAAACCCAGCCGGAGAAGAGAAATCATAAAGATCAGAGCAGAAATCAATGAAACAGAAACCAAAAAAAACAATAGAGCAAATCAATGAAACTAGGAGTTGGTTCTTTGAAAGAATTAATAAGATTGATAAACCCCTGGCCAGACTTATCAAAAAGAAAAGAGAAAGGACCCAAATAAATAAAATCATAAATGAAAGAGGAGAGATCACAACTAACATCAAAGAAATACAAAGAATTATAAGAACATATTATGAGCAACTCTACGCAAACAAATTTGACAATCTGGAAGAAATGGATACATTCCTAGAGACATATAAACAACCACAACTGAACCAGGAAGAAATAGAAAACCTGAACAGATAAGGAGACTGAAAACAGTCACCAAAAATCTCCAAATAAACAAAAGCCCAGGGCCAGATGGCTTCCCGGGGGAATTCTACCAAACATTTAAAGAAGAACTAATTCCTATTCTCCTGAAATGGTTCCAAAAAGTAGAAATGGAAGGAAAACTTCCAAACTCATTTTACGAGGCCAGCATCACCTTGATCCCAAAACCAGACAAGGATCCCACCAAAAAAGTGACCTCAGCCACAGCAACGTCTTCCTAGGAACATCGCCAAAGGCAAGGGAAGCACGACAAAAATGAACTATTGGGATTTCATCAAGATCAAATCTTTTGCATAGCAAAGGAAACAGTTAACAAAACCAAAAGAGAACTGACAGAATGGGAGAAGATATTTGCAAACGACATATCAGATAAAGGACTAGTGTCCAAAATCTATAAAGAACTTATCAAACTCAACACCCAAAGAACAAATAATTCAATCAAGAAATGGGCAGAAGAAATGAACAGACATTTCTGCAAAGACGACATCCAGATGGCCAACAGACACATGAAAACGTGCTCCACATCACTCGGCATCAGGGAAATACAAATCAAAACCACAATGAGATATCACTTCATACCAGTCAGAATGGCTAAAACTGACAAGTCAGGAAATGACAGATGCTGGCGAGGATGTGGAGAAAGGGGAACCCTCCGACAGCATTGGTGGGAATGCAAGCTGGTGCAACCACTCTGGAAAACAGCATGGAGGTTCCTCAAAATGTTGAAAATAGAACTACCCTATGACCCAGCAATTGCACTACTGGGTATTTACCCTAAAGATACAAATGTAGTGATCCAAAGGGGCACATGCACCCGAATGTTTATAGCACCAATGTCCACAATAGCCAAACTATGGAAAGAACCTAGATGTCCATCAACAGATGAATGGATAAAGAAGATGTGGTATATATACACAATGGAATACTATGCAGCCATCAAAAGAAATGAAATCTTGCCATTTGCGATGACGTGGATGGAACTAGAGGGTATCATGCTTAGCGAAATAAGTCCATCGTAGAAAGACAACTATCATATGATCTCCCTGATATGAGGAAGTGGAGATGCAACATGGGGGGGGTTAAGGGGGTAGGAGAATAATAAATGAAACAAGATGGGATTGGGAGGAAGACAAACCAGAAGTGACTCTTAATCTCACAAAACAAACTGAGGGTTGCTGGGGGGAGGGGGGTTGAGAGAGAGGGTGGGGTGATGGACACTGGGAAGAGTATGTGCTATGGTGAGTGCTGTGAAGAGTGTAAACCTGGCGATTCACAGACCTGTACCCCTGGGGATAAAAATATATGTTTATAAAAAATTAAAAGTTAAAAAAATAAAAAAAAAATAAAGAGACTTATTTATTTGTTTGTTTGTTTATTTAGAGAGGGGGTGGGGAGATAGTCAGTGAATCCTCAAGCAGACTCCCCACTGAATGCACAGCCTGATGCAGGGCTCTATCCCAGGATCCTGAGATCATGACCTGAGAGTCCAATGCTTAACCAACTGAGCCATCCAGGTGCACCTAGACTGTTCGAACTGCTCTGCAAACTCCTTTTCTTTCCTCCTCTCTTACTGTGGGTAGCCACCAAAGTTCTGTATTTAGCCCTTTGCTCTTCTTTCTCTCACTTGTTTTTCACAATCATTTATTATATTCTCCAAGCTTCAGCCAACACCTCCGTACTGCCATCTTCTATTCCTTCTACGTTCTTGAACCCTGATTTGAATATAAATCTTTTATATCTATTTCCCAACTATCTACTATCGGAAACTGATCTCATATTCTACAAACCAATCCCATGTACTAGCCCATTTCTGTCAGTGGTACTAGTATATGTTTAAGTTGTAACGCCCCCCTCTCAAAAAGACCCTTTATGTTGAAGCCCTCAGAATGTGACCTTATTTGGAAAAAGGACATTAACAGAGGTAATCAAGTTGAAATGAAGTCATTCGAGTGGGTTTATGGACTTATACAACTGGTGTACATACAGAAAGGAGATATTTAGACACAGAGACATGCAAACAGGGAGAATGTTATGTAAACATGAAGGCAAAGATCAGGATGATGCATCTACAAGCCAAGGAGTGTCAAAGATTGCCAACAAACTATCAGAAGCCAGGAGAGAGGCATGGAACAGATTCTCTCTCACAGCCCTGAAGAGGAGTGCACCCTGATGACACCTTAATCTCAGGCTTCTGGCTTCCAGAACTGTAAGACAATAAACTTCTATTGTTTATTGTTTACTCAGTTTGTGGTACTTTGTTGCAGTAGCCCTAAAGAACTAATATGATCTCTGACCCTCCAGTCTCCTAGGCTAGGAAACCTAGCCTCAACTCAAATTCTTGCCTTTCTTTCATCATCTATATCCAATCTGGCGCCACAGACTTTAGTTATTCTTCTGAAGTGATTCCTAGCATCTTTAATCTTATATTTTCTGTTATATCCTTTTCTTTTACTATTTTATCTGAGTTCCCATTACCTTCACTCTAGTCTCAGGTTTCATCATTTTATATCTAAATTCCTATAAAGGTCTCTGGAAGGTTTCTCTTTTTCCAAAATTTATTTCCTAAACAAATTTATTTCCTTTTATCACACTAGTGCCATGATTAAGACATGCTTATAGTGCCATATTGTCTGTTGTGCTAAATGTAACCTTGGCATTCATGGTTCCTCATAATCTGGACCTATCTTATCCCCTCAATCTTTTATCCCCCTATACCCATCATCTTTATTTCCCTCTCTGAGCCCTGTTCCTTCTCCTTTCCTGCCTCCATAACAAGAAACTTTCTTACTCTCCTCTTCTCATCCAAACCTGTTCCTCTTTCAAGATACCAATCAATTTTCACTGAATGCCAATTATTCTGGCCACACTAGTATCTCTTGGCCTTGCTGCATTCTAATCAGTACCTTACAGGTTAGAACCAAGTGGTATTTCTTACATTTTATGTAAATTTGCACTTACTGCACCTCTATTTCCACAACCTTATAAGATGTAGTTCTTGTTAATTAATTGATCAAGCTCTGAAAGAGGGAATAATGAGAGGTGAGGGAGGGAAGGAAGGAGAGTGGAAACCAAAGCAAGTGAAAACTTTGGCTAGAACAATGAAGGAGAATGAGTCTCAGGCAATGTTTTCCAAATGTGCTCCCTGAACCACCAGCATCTAAATTGTTTAGGATGCCTAATAAAATGCAAATTCCTGAACTTCATTATGGATCTATTTAATCAAACCCTGCACCCCAGAAAATCTGATTTTTTTATATGTAACCCAATGCTGCTTATATATATCAGATCTGAGAACCAGTAGTCTAAGTGGAGAAGGCAGACAGTAGATGTTGAAAGGAACAGCTGTTCTTAGGTTTACTGTATTTTCCATCATGGCTAACAACAGAATGATTTTACACTATCATGATTTGCTTTGATGTGATTCCCCCTCTTCAATACATTGCTTTGAGCACAGCAGTTCTTTCTTCCACAGCAAGAAGGTTTCCAGTAGTACATCACAAATATGGGCTGGGTAATACAGAATCCCTTGAAGAATAGAAATTTTGTTACCAAGTTACCAAGGAAAGGTAATTGAGGCTAGCAGTGACTGTTGCTTTCTTTAGGAAGTAAAATTTAACCAGACACATGCTCTAGGCTCCTGGAATTCAAGTTTGGTAGCATGGAGAGAGAAAAAACAAAACAAAACTCTGAGATATAATGCTTAAGCTTTTAATTGGAACCAAGTGAAACTAAAACATGCAGCTGATTTAGATAAAACCTAAGGACCCACTTACTGGCTCACACTGAGCAGGATTTCTGCAGTTGACTACTACAAAAGCAAGATAACAAAATTAGATACGATCGAAGGGAAGAAAAATGCACAAAAGTCCTTGAATTAAAATGAATTGAAACCTTCTGGGAGAAAAGCTATTTGGTAAGCTCCATTAAGTCTATTGTAGATAGCTTTATTTGACAAAGCAGCATCCTGGCATGTGGAACAGGAAAGAAAATAGCTATAAGATGATCTGTCAGGGAGTTTCCAGTCTCTAAACGAATAAGATTCTGTGCAGTAGCCAATACAGCTTTTAACTCAAAAGAAATACAGAAGCAAAATGCAATTATATAACACTAGTAAGTGCATTTAATCTGAATCTCCCACACACCCTCCTTCCCTCAATAACTCCTTAAATTCAGCAATTTATCAAGCAAATATTCAAACTTATGGTCACGTTCATTTCAGGGGAACATTGGATTAACACTGTATACAACACTGCAGATACTGAGATGGAGATAGTTCTATAAGTCAAAGATTAGTCAGCTATGAAACATCTTGGCTAAGCACTTAACTAATTTGAATAACTCAATTATTATGAAATTTTGTTTTTTTAGCTTTAAGTTTATAGTATGCATTTGCAGTAATTAGTTCACTATTCTGAAAATATTATCTACTGATTACAAAGGATTTATTCAATATATATGGAGGTTCAGATGTTTGGGGATCTAAGATATGGTAGAAGTAGAGGAAATTCAGATGTAACAGCTACAAATGCCTTTTTAAAAGTCTGATTTGGGGGACGCCTGGGTGGCTCAGTTGGTTAAGCAGCTGCCTTCGGCTCAGGTCATGATCCCAGTGTCCTGGGATCGAGTCCCACATCGGGCTCCTTGCTCCGCAGGGAGCCTGCTTCTCCCTCTGACTCTGCCTTCCACTCTGCCTGCCTGTGCTCGCTCTCGCTCTCTCTCTGAAAAATAAATAAAATTCTTAAAAAAAAAAGTCTGATTTGGTAGTGCCTTTCCTTAAGAATTTCTGTTCATGGAGTAAAGATTCTAGGGCCACTCAAGTGGCTATAGAGCTGCTGACTTCAATATGCAAGTACTGAAACCAAGAAATTCTGATTTGCATTATAGTCAATTGGTTCTCTGTAGGTCTCTGTCTTTGTCTCTGTCTCTGTCTCTCTCTCACACACACACCAAACAGTAGGGACAGTTTGCTAAGATATCTCCAATGCCTAGCACTGTGTTTGGCATGCAATAGTTATTAAATGAATGAGTTTGTTTAGCCATCCCAACATTCCTGTTAGATTGTATAATGTACTTCTTACAAGGATGGGACCTGTAAGAAGTCCCTCTGGTGTCAAAAGGAACACAGCTGGGACTAGAAATCAGGTCCTCTAACTTTAGGTCCAGTGCTTTGTCCATTGTACGTTACTGACTCCTAATACTGTCTAGAATGGCTTACCTGAAAATACTGGACTTTTGGCTGATATTTTAATCTCCCTTCTGGTAATTCTCTCCCTGGTTTGTTGTGAAATTGAAAGGCAAAGTAGTGTCATATTGTTCAGCAGGTTTGCCTTATGAGTTCCACTGGGGACCCACAGTCTCGTGGCCTGTCTTATGGTGAGGTCCTGACTACACTAAGAACAAAACCCTTTACCCAAACATCTGTCTGTAGACTCCTGTTTGGTTCCTAATAAACCCCTTAGTAACCACAATAAAAGGCAGCAGATAGGTAGACTGTCATATATTATAGCCATTTCCCCTTAGTTGGTAGAGTGTCTTTTAATTTTGTGATTCTTTAAAGAAAAATATTTAATTTATATGAAGATAAATTTATCAAAAGTATCTTTTATGATTTCTATCTTTGGAGACCTTCATCCCAAATTATATAACCAACTCCTATATTTTCCACAATTTATTTTGCTAAGTTTTTTAAAAATTTAAATATTAAATCCATCTGTTACAAATACTGGTGTAAGGTATATATATGATGTAGGGATCTAAATACTTTTAAAAATGTTTGGCTAGTTGTCTATTTATGTGTAAGCTCCCTTACAATTTCTACTACAGAACACATTATTAATAAATCCAAATCAAGCACTGCCTAACTGTCTAGCCTTCCTAAGAGAAGACAGTCCACTTTTAATTTGGGACTGTAATGGAAGATGGGAGTGAATAAAAAGATCCTTAGCCACAGGGTTGATATTCAACCACTGTGTACTTCTATGGCTTTACCAATTGTTTCTAGCTGGTTCCAGGCTGATGGTTTTGTGCCCATACCTTACTGGATGTTAGAAGTTTTAAAATACCATCCCTGCAAGTACATGCTAATTAAATGAAACAAAGCAGAATGATCTTTACCTGATTCCTCAGTTTCTTTTTTTTCTGTGGTTTCTTCGATTTCCTCATCGGACATCTCCATTTCTTCTTCTCGTCTGATTCCCATTAATTCATCATTATGTATGTTGCGAATTTCCTAACGTTAAAAGTTGTTCTTTGTTAGTGGGGAAGCTTTGAAAATATTGAAGAAATGAACAGAGTTAAGGTTAAGATGAAGCAGGGTTTTTTGACATATGAAAAAACTTCAGAGTACTCCTAAGGCAAGAACAAAGGGACACGCTGGGGCTGAAACTGTCTTGAAAGACAAAGCAGACTTTGTACATTCTGTCTTCCGTAAGGCATTCTTTCCATATCCAGAGCTCTGGCAGTTGATGATTCTTATATCCCTCCTATATTAGAAAGTACTGTTGGTCATGAAAGGCCTCTCACCTCTTAAGTGGATTTCTGGATTTCCCTTGAAGAGTTCTACCATTTTCACCTTCCCATATCAAATTCTTTAATTTTGCATCTCCAGGGGCACCTGGGTGGCGCAGTGAGTTAAGCCTCTGCCTTCAGATCGGATCATGATCTCAGGGTCCTGGGATTGAGCCCCATATCGGGCTCCCTGCCCAGCGGGGGAGCCTGCTTTCCCCCATCTCTGTCTGCCTCTCTGCCTAATTGTAATCCCTCCCTATGTCAATTAAATATACTTAAACATTTTTTTGCATCTCCACCCTCTTCCCTCTCTACTTACAGACTTACTCAACAGAACTCTTTTTTTTTTTTTTTTAAATTTCATTTATTTATCTGACAGACAGAGGTCACAAGTAGGCAGAGAGGCAGGCAGAGAGAGAGGAGGAAGCAGGCTCCCCGCTGAGCAGAGAGCCCGATGCAGGGCTAGATCCCAGGTCCCTGGAATCATGACCTGCCGAAGGCAGAGGCTTTAACCCACTGAGCCACCCAGGCGCCCCACTCAACAGAACTCTTAATCTAACTTTTGCAGGTTTAGAAGTTAACATCAAAAATGAGCTGTCATGAGTGAACTTCTATCAGATGAACTTTTCCAGGGATAATAACTATACTCTGAACAAGACACAAAATCAAACCAAGCCAAACCCCTAACTACTTGATGGCACTGGGGAGCGAACAAAAGCAGGCATATCCTAAAGAATGGCTGACACCTGGAAGAAGGATGTGGGTCTCTCAGTTTTTTAGGAGCCTTTTAGTCTGACAGCAGACAACAGCAGCTCACGGAGTGGCCACATTTTTAACAGGAAACCCTGTCTTTATGTCTTAAAGAAATCAAGAAGATAGCCACAGGAAAGTGAGGAAGGGATCCCAGAAAGGAGACAGCCAAAGAGAGAGAGAGATCCAAATTCTGCCTGTAATATAATAGCTGCTCAAATTTCTGCATAAACCTTGAACTATGGAAGCACAGGACAGATTCCAAACAAAACAGCTAAGTCTAAAAAAACTGAACCTAGATTTGAGCTGCCAAGAGAGATAATTTCCAGCTTAAATTCGATTAAGTAAATTGACCATTAAAACAAAAGAAACTGAAGTCAATCTTCTTTGGAAGAACATAACAGAATATAACCAGAGCCTTAAAAGAAAAATATTCAAAAAATGCAGGCAAAGCCCCGAATTACTTGATTTATGAACAACTAAGATGAGATGACCCACCTTCAAGAGAAAAGATTATCAACAGAAATAAAACTTGAAATGAACCAGATATGGGAGTTAGCAGACAAGGAGTTAAAGCAGCTATTAAAACTATCTCAATGATGGAAAGGAAACATGCTCATAATGAATGAAAAGATAGGCAATCTTGGCAGAGAAACAGAAACTAAAAAAGAACCAACTGAAAATTCTAAAACTGAAAATATAATATCCAAAATAAAAATAACTGGCTGAGCCTAACTTTACAATAGAGATGGCAGAACAAAGAGAGAACTTAAAGAGAGAACAATACAAATTTATCCAATCTGAAGAACAGAAAAACTATCTGGAATCACAGAGTGGAGAGATGAAATGATTCAAGATACCTGAAGAAAAAATAGTTGAAGATGTCTCAACTTTGATGAAAGACATTAACCTATATATTTGAAGAGCTCAGGGAACCCCAATCAGAAGATGTATGAAAAAGGTAGGTCTAAGAACATCATAGTCAAATTGCTACAAACTAAAACATTAAGAGAAACTCTAATTTTTTAGTTAGCTACACTCATTGTGATAATCATCTCACAATCCATGTAGGTCAAATCATAATGCTGTGTATCTTAAACTAATACAGTACTACATGTCAGTTCTACTCTCAGTAAAACTGGAAGAATAGAGGAACTCTTAAAAGCATCCAGAAGAAAAAAAAAAGACATATTATATACAAGGAGACAATCTGAATACTTTGATTTCTTTCAGAAACAATATAGGCCAGAAGTCAGGAGAACATTATCTTTAAAGTGCAGGAAGAAATAAAAATATCTCTTTATTGAGAATTCTATATGCAGAGAAAAATTCTTTGGAAGAATGAAGATGAATTAAATCTATTTTCAGACAATGTAAATGCAAGAATTTGTCATCCAAAGATTTACACTATAAGAAATGTGAAAGAAAGTTCCTTAGGCTGGAGGGAAATGCTACCAGCTATAAACACAGATCTTCATGTAGGCATGAAGAACTTTTTGGAAATGATGGAGATCACACTGGAAAAGTCACTTAAAAAAGTCAGCATGAGGGGCGCCTGGGTGGCTCAGTGGGTTAAAAAAGTCAGCATGAAAACTGTGCATTTTAGAGCACTTTGCAATCATTTAGAGGCCACTTGATGCCTGTCAGAGGCTTCTCAGCACTGAGCTGAGAATTCCCTGCCTACGTTAGCCCCAGTTGGGCCATAATACAGGAAATATCCAACGCTGTCTGGTGAAAACTGCCTCCATTTAGGGGGATTATAAATATTTCAAATGGATTTCTTAATAATTAATGCTATAGTTAATCAGTATCTCAACTAATATTCTCCTTTCTATGCCTTTTACTGGGAAAAATGATAATTTCTATATCAAGATAAGTTTTCACTACAGATATAGTCCCTTTTAAAAACACAAGGTTTCAGTATTTTCACAGGTAGTTAAGAGGTAATAGAAAAACTGAAATAATAGAAAATAGAACTACTAACATAGCATCTCTCATGTGCTACAGGGGCATTATTTAAAATAGAAGAAAACAGTGACTTGCTTGAGAAAAATGAACTTTAAAGGGTTGTGTCAAGAGAGAGATTTGCTATGTCTTATTCAAACTCATTGCATAGAGAAGAAAGGAACTGCTCATTTTTAAGAATTCATTCTGTCTCAGGAGTCTGGGTTTCAGTTATCTTCAAAGAACAGTTACTGGCAAGGTGATTATAATGAGGTTTGACACTGGCAAATTCGAATATTGTACAACTTGTGGCATCAGGAAAAGTTGTGGCTCTCCTAGTTGCCTAACAAAAATGTAGCCTGTCATAGGGTGTAAGCAGAGACTGATTCTCAATTCACAAACATGTCATCTGACTCTGGGAAAGTTACTGTGCTTCTCAGCAGAGTAAACTGTGTTCCTTCTAGGGAAATGTCCCCGGGCAAGAAGATCTAGCTGAGAGATGAGACATGCCCGGTAGCTGCTCAGCCCTACAAAACATCTTTCTGCTTCCAGTTGGGCAAGAAAGCATAATTTCTTCTGAGAAGTATAAAAAGTTCAATAACTAAGTAATACAGCTTATCTAGAGGTCTCTCATGTCTTCAAAAAAATCTCCAGAAACAGAAAGACCTATGGGTAAATTTTACCTCAATGCCTGAAAATACCTCAGGAACAAGAGTTACCAATTCCTTTAGCTGATACTGAAATGAGGGTAAGAAAAACTAAGGGGATCTTGTTCTCCATTGTTCAGTCAGGCATACAAAGAGGCGGAGCTTAGAGACTGCCAACTAACCATCAGGCAGTCCCCCTTAGCTACAAAGAAACTAAGCCCTGTATTGTTACTCTCTTATAAGTATCCAATAGAAAGACACATGAATAGGATAAAGGCAAAGAGAACATCAGAGGTTACAGGGTATCGCAGCAAGGCACACTCATGAGGAGCATTTAGCAAATGACAGTACCCCTAAGTAAAGCAAGTATGTTTTTAATTCTATGAAAGCCTTACCTTTAAAGCACTTGATATCTAAGATACCTATTTCTGTCTCTCTGGTTGGGTCAAGAAAGCTCTATTTTGGGAAGCAAACCCTAACAAATACCTTCAGAGTGAAGGACTAAAAGGTAAATCCTTAGGGTAATTTCCCTAAGGAAGATACTCTACCTAGCTGGGGCACAGGTACAGGAGGGGGACTCTGAGCCACTGAAGTGCAAGAAGCAAGGGAACTAGCTGTCTCCCAGATCTGCCCCCTTTTCTAGCCTGACATTTGGATCTAGGGCTGAAACCAAAAGAGTGGCAATGGCAGGCATTTTCTGAAAGTTTTCATTTATAAATCTCCACCTGAAATTGACTGGGCCATGTCACTGAGAGACTGTATTGAAAAAGGAAAGATAGCACTCCTCAAGTTTCTATTCCATTCTCCTGACCACAGTTAACCTATGACATTTTTCATTTGAACAGTAAACTGTTAGTGATTTCTATAAATGCATCATGATGACTTTGAGTCTGTTTTAATGATAACTTTTTCTGATACTTAGAAATTCACAAACTGCTCCACAATGGAGGGGAAAGAACTTTAACACAGAATTAAACTGAAATCGGAGACAGAAGGAAATGCACAGAAAGAATCACCTTTGTACCAGCTGACACTTAAAATTTATGATAAAGTAATCAAATTGCAATCATTGTACATTAAGTATCTACTTCTATAGTTCCACAAAAAGTTATGTGAACTTAAATTCATCTTACTCACCTGTTATGATAGTAACAAGGTTATCAGTAAAGCCAAGTTCCTTTTTAATTGTGTAACAAAACTGTACTTACCTAGACTTTCAACATTAACAAGATACTTGGTGAGGAAGGGTCAGATGAAGGAATGGAAAAGGAATAGACAGCTTCTAGACTTTCGTAGAAATCTGAATCTGAGCTATCATTCAGTACAGTGAAGCAAAGCACAAACACAAGTTCCTAATGCCCATTGTATGATATACATGGAAATAAAAATTAGGTTGATTCAAAGTGTGTTAATAGGTGTTCCGATGCCTGAGAGCTAGCAGCTAGTATTAGAACACATGGGTCCTAAAACAAGGGTATGCGGGATAGCTTGAACAATCTGTCTGCAAACAGTTCTTCGGAGTTTGAAATGGCAGACTTAGAAATCTAGAAAGTTATTTTAGCAATCATGGTATCTCACTTTACAAGAATGCTAGCAATTGTCAAGTCCCCTTTCCTCTGGCCTGATGGTATAAAATCTCATAGTGGGGAGGGTGCAAGTGGGTCTGTCCTAGTGCCTACTGCTACGGCTCTAGTTTCTATATATCATCCAAGGTTTAGTGTCTAATCTAGGCCAGCTTCTCAGTGAGAGAAACACAAGGTTTTAAACAGTTCTATAGAAAAAGAGTTTCTACAGTAGAGAGAGCTGTCAGTAAAGTAATTGTAGATACGAATTTTTAGTAAAGAGGAACTTTAGCTTTCTCTTATTACCCTTTTCAGTTATATCAGTAGGAGCCTCACACACATATAAATCAGAAAAGTAAACCAATGAAAGACTTATTAGCAAACTAGTATGTTCAGCATATGTTACTGAGGTGGAGGTGAGAGCCTGAGCTCCCTGAAGGTGGGACTTTCCCTTCTTAACAACCCCACTCTCAGCAGAGTAAGACACTGTTGGCTGCTGGTAGGATGACAATAAGACAAGGAACAGGTGCTTTGTGACAGGAGGAGGATACTGGCTAGGTCATTCTCAAAGGCAACTGGCGAAAAAGGCTCAATGTCAGAAACTTTCACCTTAATGAAACCTCTGGCTTAGGAATTGTAGCTTTGAACCACAGGCCAAGAAAAAGCCGGCCTAGTTGGTTTAAGCCACTGCGATGCTCTGGTTCTCAGTGGGGTGCTCAGAGATAGCCCCAATTTAAGAGGATGGCAGTCACTTTCTAGAGTTTCCTATTGTCAAGTTAAAGTACGCAGAGGTTAAAAAAAAAGCCATGATTTAAAGAGGTACCCATGTAAAGTAGAAGAGGTCGTTTTTAGGTTTGGGAAATGCAATGCCAGGGGAAGGTCATGAGCTATGTTCCACTTTCAGTAGTTTTACTTATCAAGGTTGAGGTATTCAAGGTAGGTCTTAATTTAGTCCAATCCAATAGGCAGGAAGCATTTTTCTGGGTTTCTACAAAGTCTACAAAATACATTATGAAACACGTAGCTCTTAACAATGATGCTAGCCATGTGCTTTATCCTCATCACTCTGTCAAGGAAGCACTGCCACAATATTAGGTGATAAGAGTGGATAGCTCTCCTCTACAGGCCAGAGAAATGTCCAGCTTATAGGCTATCTTTGCTGAGAAGATAATTAAACTCAAGTATGTACCCACCAGAGAGGCAGGCTTGATAGAACTATACTTCTCTACAGAGAGCCTTGATAAATAATATTCATGGAAATATTTTATTGCAAAGTCATTTATAGAAGGGCTGTGGTCTGGACAAGTCAGTGCTCAAACCAGAGGTTTCCTTCCTCCTATGAAAAGACATTTTTATACTGACAGGGCTTTCCACTGGGCGGCGGGGGAGGGGGGGCAGTTCAGACAGCTTTTCCCCACCCTGAGAATGGATACATGTGTATATATATTGAAGAAAAGTAGAGACTTAAAACTGCTTTTCTACAATTATAAGACATATTGAGCATTCTCCCTCAAACTTTATTCTTCTGAACTGCTCAGACTAAAGAGTGGATATTTTCAATTTAGGGTATTAAACTCCACTCCCCACCCTTGATCACTTTCTTTACCTTTCTAGCTCCCTGAAGGCAAAGACCATCTCATCCTGAATTGCCTGTCATAATGCCTCAGACAGAGAATGTGCTTCAATTAACTTTTGAATTGAAATGTTGAATTTTGTTTGTTGAGGCTCAACGAAGTCAGGTAGCCCTAGGATTCTGAAATCATCTTGTGCTACTATAAGACAACAGCTCCCTGTTTTGTTCCTAATTCTCTTTTTAAAAATAATTTAAAATATCATGAGCTTTGTATTATTCTATTTATCCATTGGGCTGATGTCTTCAGGGAGTTTTCTTCAGTGACTCCCAGGTCCCTCTGCTGAGCCAGAACTGATGGCTCAGAAGCTATCAGTTTATGAACATGGTTTGGCTTATTTTCCTCTAAATGCTCTTCACAGTTTTCAAATTGTTGCCACACAAACTATGCCATGTATTCTCATGAAGGACAGAAAGAATATATTGCTATTTTCATTTTATAGGTTAGGAAATTGAGGTCCACAAAGATTAAATGACTCACTCAAGAGCCCAAGACAGTTTACATCAACACTCCGAAAAGAATTTCTAGTTTTGAAGTGATCACTTACTAACTGTATAATCTGAGTACATCCCTTAACATTTCTGTGTCTCAGTTTCTTCACGTGTAAACCACGGCTATCATATCTATCCCTTATGGAGTTAAGAATGATAAACTGAAATATTACTATTTGTCATTTATATAGCATTTACATTTTTCAAACTCTACATATCTCTTTTCTCATTTAATCCCACATGAATGGTTTCATTATATCTCCAATTTACAGGTGAAGAAATAGAGACCGAAAATGTCTAAGTTGTCAAAGTCACAGAGCTGCAATGTGTCACAGCTGTGATCTAGATTCTCTGACTCCAGATCCAGTGCTCTTTCCACTACACCACATCTACTGGAAGTTCACGTAAGTGAGACAATGTGAAAGTGCTTTATAAAATGTAAATGCCTTACAAATGCTATATAAATGTTAAGGAATATGACAACCTGCTACCATACTAGCAAAGAGGACTCAGAAGCAAAGTTGAAAAAGTTGCTGCACACACAGATCAAAAGTGTCAGGGGCCGGGTAAGGAAGCTGTCCACAGGAACAGAAGAACTTGAAGTATAGGTAACACCATTCCAAAGGCAGATCAGCGAAAACAAACCGCCCATCTTGGTTTTAAATCTTGGACTCAGGATAGCAACCTAATCACATCAGACAGATTCTGTGCTAAAAGTCACCAGAGCACAAGTACAGAGCTAGGTGTCAACCTTAATCTGAAATCAGAGTCCTCTGTTACCTTTAAAGCTGCCACCTATAAAGATGGCTGAGTGGATTTGATCAAAGAGGCTCAGAAATTTCAACACTCCAATGTAACAGCAGTGTGGACTTTCAGGATGCTCTAATAAATGTAAGACAGCCCTAATATTTCTAACACTAGACACACGGGTCAGTAATTATCATTGTACTCAAGACTAGCTAGCTTGGAGAAGTAAACTTACAATTATCACAGCTACATTTTCACTACTCAGGTTTTCATCTAGCAGAATGCATTCAAGACAACACATGCACATTTATTACCCTTTTGGCAGCACATGGTCTGGTCACAGTGACAGGCTATAGAACACATCTTAGTGTTTCATTAGAGCCTTGTTGTGACCATGGGAGCTTGGCACTATTTAACTCTTGACTAAACTTCAAATCAATAACTTGTTAAAGAAAGAAACTGTCCCCCTGAGGGGCTACCAGAGTAAAAAGTTACCAACCTCAGCTTGTTTGCACCAAACGCTGATATTTTTACGCTGGGCTTTTGTGAAATGGTCCCATGCCTTCTGTTTGGAGGCGGAATGGTACACAGCTACTATCTGCTCAACTGCAGTGTCAGATCAGCAGTTGAATCAGGTCGGAGTATCATCCAGGGTTGGCGAAAGAGAGGAGAAAAGAAGTAAGAGAAGCATCAGGCTTGTTACATCTCTCGTATGACACCAGTAGGCTACGGTTGTGCTCAGAAAATGTTACATGCGTTGGGGTACCATGATCTTAAAGAAGACTCAAAGGCAGAGATACCAATATACAGAATGAAGAAAGGGAACTCCAGAAGGTTTGGGGTGAAATGGTGACTAAATTTTTAATACAGGCAGTCTGTCCTTATCCAGGCAGGTGAGGCAAGAGTTGCGGTGAATGTGACCTAGTACTAATGCGATTTAGTACTAACAACCCAGCACCGCATGGCAGCGAGCGGCGAACTTGTACCAGCTCCTTCGGACCGTAGGCTTCTTTTATAAACAAAATGAGCTTGCATATCTGACTTCAACAGAATCCGTCCTATTGTTATCCTGAGGTATACTGAACCAGAAGCATCAAATCGGAACCCAAGATGAACGGAATCTATCTTAAGTCTGTGTAGATGGGCTTGTTGACTGGAGAAATAGAAGTTTTATGGAAGAATACTGTGCAAGTGCAGTCCTAAAGCATATTTTTCACAGTCTCTTTAAAAATGTCAAATGGAAAAATGTGTACAAATACGCTGGTGCTTTTACCTAACTAGCTCAAGAGAAGGGAAACTTAGACAAGACTTTTTGGGGGAGAGAAACAGAAGGATAAGAGCCTCTTCCTGGTGGGTAGTCACACTAAGAAAATCCAGAGGTGTTACTTTTTTTCTTTATAGCCCTGATTGTAACTTGTCTGTGAATGATTTAGGGATTTATAGTCCCATGATGCTTGCTGCTCTTTTTTTCTATTTGTTCTGAAGTCCTAAAAACATATGCTTTCTCTGCCTGGATTCTATTCCCATATATATTTTCAAAATAAAAATGGAAAGTGAAAGAACTCTTCCTTAATCCTAATTATGTGTGAGTCAAGTGTGGGAAGTCATATATGGGAAGAGTGGGCCTTAATTGTTTAAAAGCCAAATCATAAAACTATACTCTTATTTTTAAGGTGAATATAGTTCCTTACTCAAAAAAAAGTAAGAGTGCATAGTTGTATAATATGTTGAACTAAAAATATCAGTTGAGAATTTTTCTAATCTGTCTCATTTAAGAGTTCTTGTAACAGTTTGTAGTAGTTCTTCTCCTTCTTCTTCTTTTTTTTTTTTTGTGCAAAAAGGTGGTTTTATTAAAGTACAGGGACAGGACTCATGGGCAGAAAGAGCTGCCAGGAGTAGTACTTCTTTTTGAAAATGGCCATTTTGATGGCTTCCCAACCCATCCAGTGTCTATAACATCCAGACAAAAAAAAAAAAAAAAAAAAAAAAAAAGAAGAAGAAGAAGAAGAAGAAGAAAGCAAAGTGAAAACAATAGGTAGAAGTAGCAAATTTGGCTTCTATTCAATCACCCTGGGAAACATAATTATACTTTCACTAAAATGTAGTATCTGAGAAAACATAATATGATAATGATGCAAATCTGAAGCACAGAGCTTATAAATGCTGATGCTGTAATCTAACTTTAGCAAATACCAAACTTTCCACTAAGGCCTGAGGCTGCATATAACTTACTTTGAAAACAAGCAAAAGTAAAAGCACAGGACCATGTTCGGTGCTGCTGTTTCTAAGATGAAGGAGATATAACAGAAAAAAAATGAATACAGGAGGTGCCACAATGTATCCCATTAAACTGGAGCTTGGGCATTTGGCAATCTAAGGAGAGCACGAGGCAGTGAAGAAGGGGTCCTTGGCCCTCGATACAGGATGGCTTTGTAGGCCTGGTTCCCTCGTGGGGAATGTGGAGTCTAAGTGAAGCACCCTCTCAACCTTCCACGGAGCTCTGACTTCTACTCACACTGAATGAGAATTCCAGAAAGGGCCTGCTTGAACTTCTCCTTTGCTTCTTCCATGTCTTTCTCATGGGCAGCTTTCTCATTCACCAGGCGGCGAACGTGGCTGTTGGCCGACTGGATCATCGAGTAGAAGTTGTTGGCGCTGCGACGGTTCACCTCTCCCCGTTCAATCCAGGTGAGCAAGGTCTGCACAGCTTCTGAGAATTTGGAATCATCTGAAAAAAGAGGATTTTTTAAATCATCAAAAGTAGCCATGGCTCTATCTACCCAATAGGCTGGCAAGGAGACCACTGTGGCTCATTGGAAGAGGTTGTTAAATGAACTGTGGAGGATGAGGAGGTGTGCGTGTACCCACAGGCAGCAGGTAGCCAGGCCTGCTGAAAGCACGGAAGACCCCCAAAGTCGTCAGACCGGTGGCAGTCTATGAAGAATTTTCAGAGAGAGAATTGTTTCTTCTTTTTTAAAAAATATTTTCTTTGCTAATAGAGAGTTCACTGATTAGAGTAAAAGTTTACTGATCAGTGTTTTCACATATTGAGAATTTCTTAACCTCTCTGACTATGTGTGTGTACAGGTATGTAATGTATGAATTCCTGTTCTTTTAATAAGGACAAGTAAACCTGAGTCTTGAGTTAGCTTGAATTTGATAGTAACTATATCCTGGATCCAGAAAATCACAGTGTTGGAAGGAGCCTTAAGAGTTACACGGGTAGTTCTTTAGGCATCAACACTTACATTTTTTACCTTTTTATAGCATCACTCCTGCATTCAGTCCACAGCCTCAGGCTTTTCACTCAGTCTCAGTCACAATCTATTTTGATGTAGTTCATTCTGTTTCTACATTTCTCCACATCCTGATTCTCTTGCCTGAGGAACCCTCCAAGTAGATTTCTGCAGCTAGTTAGGAGTTGTTCCCTGATGTTAAAATAGTAACACAACTTATCCAAAGCTTCTGGCCCAGCTTCCTGAGATAGGCACTTATATATTCTGTCAGAGGCTCCTGAGAGAGAGATCCATTAGCATCCCACTGAAGGCCTGTTCTAGGGCTCCACATCCCTGTCTGGCCAGAAACCCTTAAGTCCATTGGAATAGCTCTCACTGTGGTTTTAACTTCTTGCCTCTTGCCATTTTTCAGTGTAGACATATAATGAGAGGTAAGGCTTCCCTTTAAAACTTCTTTTTATTTCATTACTTGCATGCAATCTTTATGTTTGCTGCTCATTTTTTGCATGAGGTCCACACACTATCACATTCATTCTCTAAAAATAAAAAAAATCAGATTGACTTATTTGGTGTGTTATGAACTTGACGTTTTACCAATGCTTTCAGCCATTCCAGCTTTTCAGAATGTACCATTGTTTCTGTCTCTACTCTATGTCTCTCTTCTCTTACAGGAAGACAAAATAATCCAAATGAAGGATTTCTTTTTTAAAAAAAGATTTTATTTATTATTTGACAGAGAGAGAGAGATCACAAGTAGGTGGGGGGGGGGGAAGCAGGCTCCCTGCTGAGCAGAAAGCCCAATGTTGGGCTCATTCCCAGGACCCTGAGACCCTGACCTGAAGCCTCAGGCAGAGGCTTAACCCACTGAGCCACCCAGGTGCCCCTTAATGAAGGATTTCTTAAAATGTGTGAATCCCTTAGGCTATTATGTTGCAAACAAGTTTGGTGAATGAGACCTATTTGGAAAGTGGAATTAGCAGCATCATGCTGAGTCTAGAGCACAAGAAACAGGGAAAATTCATACCATTAGAGCCAGGTTGGTATCATCAACAAGATCAATAGGACACCAGCATTCATCCAATAAAATCAACCATATTTGGAGAATGAAAAAGACTGGATTTAAATTACTACCACAGGAGGCCAGGCAGGGCAATTAGCGTTAAATTAGAATAATGGCTCTGAGAGTCAAGCTGGGAAACAGGAACAAAAACTATAGGGAGAACCCTCTGATTTAGCAATGTCTCGAAGTCTCCACAATCACCACATGAAATAAGTTGGCCATTTTAAGTGATTAAAGAAGTCGTCTTTTGGTTGGTGGTAACTAAGTCTCTGAGCAATCTAGGAATGGACACTGTGACCACTCTCTGGGTCCCCATTTTCTCATCTGTGGAAAGGGATTTTTACCAGAGTTTTCCAGGGTGACATCAACTTCTATCATTCAAAACTAACTTGTAATCCACAATGAAATGGGATGCTGACAGGTCCCAAGTCATGAATCACAGCTAAAATTCTCTGATGTAGAAAAGTGGGGAAAATGTATCTTGTCCTACTCATGTTTGGAGAGAAAAACGTCATCCCTTGAGGCAGTGAAGGAGGAAAGACACAGGTGTAAGGGACTAATTTTTTTCATTCTTCAGTTACTAGGTACACCTCTCTATCTGCAGAACTCTAACACAAGAAATGCTTAGAATCCATTAGTGGGAAATTCAAAGGATAACTGCCAACAATACAAATATATTTATTAAATTTCCCCCAAAGAAAGGGGTTCTTCTAATCACAAAGCTCAAGTGCTTTCTGTACCTTTTAGTTTTTCAGCAACAATGCTGCATTCGTGATCTGAATAGTGGACCACTGGTGGTGGGGATGGCGGGCGCAATCTTTCTTCTTCCATCCTTCTACGGTGGCGCTCCTCCCTTGCGAGCATGCGCTGTTTGCATTCCCACTCATACAGGTCATCTCGAGCCTGTGCAAAATCGACGTGGAGCCGGCCTGTGTCCTTCTTGTCAGTGCTGGAGCCCAGGCGAATGCGGTAACCTAAGTGCACAAGAGGCAGAGAGGAGTACAAGAGTAGCATAGTGGAAACAACTGTTAAGTACTTTTCCAAGTTTAGTGCTTCTAATGTGGTTGTAGCAGTTTCAAGTGACCACACAACCTTAAATTCTCTCCCCACTACTAGCAAGGTGAACCATCAAAAGGCTTGAAGTATATTTCCATTTCTTTTTTTTTAAGATTTTATTTATTTGACAGTGAGAGATCACAAGTAGTCACAGAGAGAAAGGGGAGAGAGAGAGAGAGAGAGAGAGAGAGAGGAGGAAGCAGGCTCCCTGCCGAGCAGAGAGCCCAATGCGGAACTGGATCCCAGAACTCTGAGATCATGACCTGAGTCGAAGGCAGAGGCTTAACCCATTGAGCCACCCAGGTGCCCTATAGTTCCATTTCTGATCACAGTTTACTATTCTATGGGTTGGGGCAATCTTGTTCCTAGGAATTCTATTCCTTCATCTGCCACTCTACCCCTGGCAGAGGGAGGCTCTAGGGGTAATGGTATTAAGAATGATGCCTTATATGGTGCCTCATATGGCACCATGGGTTGGGAAGAATGGGAAAGGAAGCCTCAAACTGTGGTGTTTTTGGATAACTTCAGGAGTGTCAGTCATACTATTATATAGAATTTTGATAAAATTTAAATGGATCAGCTTGACATTTAAATCCCCCAAATTACTTCCTAGATGTATTTGGCAAAGCTGAACCTTTTTTTTCTGGGAAAAAATGGATATGATGGGGAGTGGTATGCGAACCAGGTGATACATAATTTGGGATCCTTAAAAAGAAGATGTAGTGTGCTTACAATCTAGTGGTATAAGATCAGAATTCAGAAAAACAGGATTCAAGTCCATATGTCCACTTTTTGTGCCAGCTGTACTACTCAAGTTAAATCTATTAATAAAAATGTAAAAAACACTTAATAAATTTTTATTAGCTTTTTAAGTTTCAGAAGCTGAGCTAGCTGCTTCCAAACACATTTATCTCAATTTATTCTCAGCATAAGCTTGCAGACCAACTCCTGCTTTAAATAACCAAAAATATGGAAAATATATATGAAACAATGGTTTTTAAGACATTGGACATTGGGCCTTGAAGACAGAGATCACTGAGAGACAAGAAGCAAATGTAGCGATCCCTATGATTTTTCCAGTTTATTACATGGAGAGTTTCCAGGCCTCAGGACAGGGAGGGGGAACTCAGTCAAGGCATGGTGATCTCCCTGAGTTGAAGAGACTGAACTAGGAATCCAGGGAGACTATGGCAGACAGAGTTTATATGGCAGAGTACTGGAAAGAAGAAAGCTATACAAAGAAAGGACTTCAGAGATCTGCAGAGGGTCCTCCATTATTATTTAGCTGCATATTGATGTGTGTGTGTGTGTGTGTGTGTGTGTGTGTAAACTATCTATGCATTAGAGGTAACAACCCCTGGAGCTCACATGGGGCTGGTAACAGTTCTCTTCTCCACAAGCCAGAGAAGGGAAAAAAATGGATAGTTCACAGAGTACTGAGTAGAGTAGTCAGAAGGGTTTTGCTTTAGTGGAGAAAAATGAGCTTTAGACTAAATACTGCTCTGGTTCTACTCAACAAAGCTTAAAAAACAAGACCTACAAGGATAAAATTTTTCCATGTTACTAAACTGCATCCCAGAACAAAGTTCAAGAATATTTATAGGAATGAAAAATATCTGGTACCCAATATGGTAAAATTCATGTTTGGTATCCAATAAAAAAATTACCCAATATTCAAAGAAGGAAAATCACAGGAAAGATTTAAAAAATCAACCAATCAAAACAGACCCAGAAGTGATACAGATAATATAATTAATATAAAAGGACATTAAAAAAATATTATAATCAGATTTCATATACTTAAGAAGTTAGAGAAAATGTAACCATATTAACTAGTAACATGAAAGACAAAAAATAACCAAAATTAAATTTCTAGAGATTTGAAATGCAATATCTAAGTTGAAAAAAATTCACTGAACAGGACAAATGGCAAATTAGACACTGCAGAAGAAAAGATTAATGAACTTGAAGACACAGTAATATGAGCTATTCAAAATGAAATATGGAGGAAAAGGACTGAAAGAAAATGAACAGAGTACCAGTGAGATGTGGGACAATTTCAAGGGGCCTACTATAGCCTAATTGGGCCCCTGGCTGGAGAGAGGGGAGGGAATAGAAGAAAATATTTGAAGAAATAAGGACAGAAAAATGTCCAAACTTAATGAAAACTCAGAGATCTAAGACTTTCAATGAAACTTAAGTGCAAGAAACACGAAGGAACTTATACCAGGCATATAATAATCAAATTTCTCAACACCAGTAATAAAAAAAGAGAATAATCTTAAAAGCTTCCATAGACTTAAGACATGTGCAGAGAGACAAAAAGATAACATATTTCTTATTGGAAACAAAACAAGCAAGAAGATAATGAAGTAACATCTGAGAAAGAAAAAAAAAACTGCCCACCCAGAATTCTCCATCCAGAGAACATCTCTTTAAAAAAGAAAGGTAGAATAAATTACTTTTGATATATACAAATGTGGAAAGAATTAATCAGGAGCAGACTCGTACTATAAAAATTGTTAAAGGAAAATCAAGCACAGGGAAAGTGATACCAAATGAAAATTTGAGTCTATACCAAGGAAGGAAGAGCATACCTAAATATGATTCCATTTATATGAAGCTCTAGAAAATGCACACTAATATGACAGACAATGGAGCAGTGGGGGCCTGGGAAGAGAAGGGTAGGGCAGGACGAAGGGATCATAAAAGGAGTACGAAGGAAGCTTTTGGGGGAGGTAAATATGTCCATTATTTTGACTGTAGTGATGGTTTCATAGCTGTATGTATGTGTCAGTAAAACCAAACTGTATTTTTGAAATATGTGAATTTCATTGTATGTCAATTATTATACTTCAATGAAGCTGTTATAAAGAATAATGCCCCTTAACACAAAACCCACTACACATTCTTTTTAGAAAGAGGAAGAATAAATACATTTCATAAACACATTTTACCAGGGCTCTTTACAATGTACAAGGCACTTTCACACTTAGTCCTCTTATTTGATCATCTAAGCCATCAGAAAAATGGCTATTAATGATTACCTTGCCTATTCTCCTAGGATCATGGAGAGGATCAAACAAGAAGATGATATGAAAGCTTGGTATAAACACATAACAGATACTGTGATGTTATGAGATTGGTACATCGTGCACAATGCCAGTTCCCTAAGATGCTCAAACTCCAAAAGAAAAAATGGTTATTTCTACATTCCCAGTCTCTTTTCTAAAGGATTTTTGTTTGTTTTAATCAGCCATCCAATTCAGGGCACTTCTATCACTTACGAGATTTCAGGGAGTGGGTTCAAATTTAAAGGGCAAAATTTAGTTATTTTCACATCACTGATGATTACAATCCCCTTTCCCCTGGCAGCCTTGAAAATGTTTCTAGGACATAGTTGTTGCCACAGAGCATGTTTAGATGGATACCTCCTGAGCAGCATGTTGTCTTTTATGTACAACTCTTCAGAGTTTTGCAACACCCTTTAAGTTTTATTAAAACAGTCTATTGTGGAATGTTCTATTATCATTCCTAAGTGCTATCAAATCTTCTGTACATTTCACAGCACTTAGCAAATGTAGTAAGAGTATGCTACATCTCAATAGCCAAATTATGGAAGCAGCCCAAGCATCCATTGATAGATGAATGGATAAAGAGTAGATAGTATAGCCCAATATTCATAGCAGCAATGTCCACAACAGCCAAACTGTGGAAAGAGCCGAGATACCCTTCAACAGATGGATGGATAAAGAAGATGCGATCCATATATACAATGGAATATTACTCAACCATCAGAAATGATAAATACCCAACTTTTACATCAATATGGATGGGACTGGAGGAGATTATGCCGAATGAAATGTCAAGCAGAGAAAGTCAATTATATGATTTCACCTACTTGTAGAACATAAGGAATAGCATGGAGGACATTAGAAGGAAGGGAAGAATGAAGGGGGGAAATTGGAGGGAAAGATGAACCATGAGAGACTGTGGAGTCCAAGAAGCAAACTGAGGATTTTAGAGGGAAGGGGGTGAGGGATGGGTTGGCCCGGTGATGGGTATTAAGGAGGGCACGGATTGCATGGAACACTGAGTATTCTACATAAACAGCGAATCTTGGAGCACTACATCAAAAACAAATGATGTACTGTATGGTGACTAACATAACGATAAAAAATAATAATAAAAATAAAGGTAGTGAAAATAAAAAAGAAGAAGAGGTAGTATATATACACAATGGAGTATTAGTCAGCCATTGAATCCTGTCATTTGTAATGACATGGATGAAGTTAGAAAGAATTATGCTAAGTGAAATATGTCAGAGAAAGATAAATATCATACGATTTCATCCATATGTGGAATTTAAGATACAATACAAATGAGCAAAGGGGAAAAAAGAGAGAGACAAACCAAGAAATAGACTCTTAACAATAGAGAACAATCTGATGGTTACCAGAGGGGAGGTGGGTGGGGGAATGGAGGAAATAGGTGATGGGGATTAAGGAGTGCACTTGCTGGGATGAGCTCTGGGTGATATATGGAAGTGCTGAAGCACTATATTGTATACCTGAACCTAATATAACACTAGACGTTAACTAACTGGAAGTAAAATTTAAAAAATTAATAAAAAGGAATATTCTACATCTTCTTCCTCCTCTCCTTCCCTGTTACCAGCCTACTTTTTCATACTCTCATTACGTTTTCCCTGGCCTGTTGCAACAGGCATCTAACTGACCTCCCCTCTTCCTAGATGCTGGGGATTCGAAGTTAAATAAGACACAGTCCCTTCCCTTAAGGAATTCATACTCTTGTCAGGGAGGCAGATGTGGAAAGAGACAGTTCTAGCATGGTGCTATAGGTGTCATGGTAGGAGGAAACACTGGTACTGTGGAAGTGCTAAGGAAGGGGTGCTTGGGGCACAGTGGGAAGAGAAGTCAGCTTTCCAGAAGAGGTTATGCTTGAACTGGAGCTTTGAGGTGTGAGGATGTAAATATGGCAGGTGGGATGGAAAAGGTAATTACAGCCAGAGGAAAATGCATAAAACACCACGGCACGTTCTGAGAACTAGAATTAGCTTAGTGTGGTTAGGACATGGTATGTAAGTGAAGGACTAGGAGATGGTGTTAAGAGGTAAGCCAAGTAATCAAGGACCTCAGATGTGACAAGTAAGGGAGTTCTGGGTAATGGAAACAACTGAGAACTGCTAAAGAACTTTAAAGAAGTTAGGTGCAAACATTCATTTTCCAACTCTGAAGGCAAGAGGGGATACCATTAAGCCTAAACTTTATCTGCCACAAATGCAAATACACTGAGCTGCAATCTCTGCATTGTGTCTGGTGGGCACACCGCTCGTAACTAAACACTTACCAGAAAGATAAAGGGCTTTGTCCACCATATATTCCTCAGCAAAGCGAATGTGACAAAAGTTCTTTTTGCTCTTGCGAATGGCAATGATCTCTCCACACTGTTCAAACACTTCCACGATGATCTGCTCTGTCCCATTTTCAGGTAGGCCACCCACAAATACTGTTTTGCATCCTGGTGGTCGTTCTCGAGTTGCAGGAGGTGGAAGATCTGAGTGGAAAGGCAATTAATTTAAAAGTTAGATTACAAAATTAAGATGTTCGCTTGGGATAGACCTCTTAGAAAACGAACATGTCCCAGAGATAGCTGTATGGTCCCCATCAGACTTTGACACAAGTGCCAGAAGCATGTGGCCTCTAAGGCACTCATCTCTGCTCCACAGAACATGGAAATCATTTTATTCAATGGTTTGGTGACCATGATGCCTAAATGATAAAGACTCAGACCCATTTGTCTGTCCCATCCAGAGTTCTTTAACTCTGTTCTTTACTTTTGTTAGGACAACTCAGCTATGCCCTATTTTCAGTCATTTTTGCTAAGATGACAGTTGGGGAGAAATCCCACTCACTTTAAATTCTTACTTTCTAGAATTCTTGGAACCAAGGTCCCTGAGAGAAGAGTTACTTAATTCAGTTGATAGTTACTAAAAGTTTGTGCTTACTGAAGGAACTGTTTCAGAATTAATTTGGCAAGGATGGGGTAAATATTTACAAAAATATTTATGGGTACCAGAATGATCTGGCTGACAAAGTCAGCCGCACTATAAACCATCTTTCTAGGTTTTTGTCTTTTGATACCAGTGAGTCCTTCTTCCAATTTCTGGCTGGAGAGGTGAGGTCCAGAGTCAATCCTGCAGCATTTAGAGGGAAGTATGAAAGACAGCAGAGAAAGTAAGCTCATCTGGGAAATCATTAACTAAAGTGAGATAAATTTGGCTATAGAGAGTCATTAAAAACCTACTTAATGGACGATTCTCCCTCTGCTAAAAAAAAATGCTTTCTACTCACTCATCTTATACATTAAGCCTGCTGTATCTGCCAGCTCTGTCTTGCTATTTGTATGTATCCAAGCATTTTCCAAGCAAAATTCTACAGTTCACAGCCCAACAAAATAAAGGGTTTTTTTTAGTGTTGGTTTTGTATCTGCAAGGATTTATTTTGTGTAATCCAGTCTTTCCATTCAGCTCTGTATAATAATTCTCCCAGCTCAAGATTTGGAGAGCTTAACAACTAGTGATTACAGCTCCCATGCAAAAATAAATGAGCCTCACTTGTAGATCAGGCCAAGGTCCCTGCTTGACGCTTATCCAAGTTGGCAAGTGGATGATTTGGGAACCTCCTTGGGTATGAGCATCTCTAGCTTCCTCATTTTGCTACCACTCTGTCTTATCAGTGTGGCTCAGAATAATCAGGTTCTCATGATGCTCTCTTCCTCTCTATTTAGTCAATAAAAGGGGGTAAAGGGATTCAGGGAACTTATAAAGTTTCTGTTAATCTTAAAAATTTCTGTCATTTTAAGAACTCACTTTGTACTCTTTTGTTTCATAGGAGAAGTTTAAAAGGAAAATGAAGATAATCTAGTGAACAGGAATCTGAAATGTCTTAGTCATGGGCACTGGCACAATTTGATTTTAGCCAAAAAGGGGAAAAATGAGGTCCAGAATCTCTTGAGACTTCTGCTTCTGAATTTTCAAGGAATGGAAGGATTCTAGTATCATACACTTACAGCAATTCTCAATTCTGACAGCACATTAGAACCAACTTGGGAGTCAAACAAACAAAAAAATCCTGGGCCCACTCCAAGGAGTGATTTAATTAGTTTGGACACAGCCTGTGCATTGTTTTTTAAAAGCTCCTCAGGAAACTCTAATGGTAGCTAGGATTGAAAACCACTGACTTGGTTTAAACTTCTCACATTACGGAGAAAAACCTTAGCTGCGTGAGGCTGAGTGACTCATTCAAGGTCACCAAATTAGATAGAGAGAGAAGGAACATGAACTTGGAGCAGGCAAACCTGGATTTAAACCTTAACTTAATAACTATAGGATCTTGTAAAAATTACATAATGTGAGAACCTTATTCGTTCATCTGTAAAATCAGGATACTGTCTTCTACCCTACAGGGTTTTTGTAGGATAATAATCTACTGTCTAGATTGCAAGTGGTACAGTGCCTACCATTTGATAGGTTCCCAATAAATAGTAGTTACTGTAGCATCATTATTATTATTATTTACTGCTACAGAACCTGGGTTTCCTGATTACCAATCTGAGGCTTTCTAAAGCCCTACCACAAGTCTGGAGTGGAGTGGTTGCTCAAGACCTGGACTTCTAAATTCTCAGCTCCTTACTTTATCCTGATCTTCAGATAAGGCTTGGTTTGGGAAGGAATCACTCTTCTCAATAGAGGAATCTACAGCTGTGAAGACACATATGGTTTTGACCACGGAACACAGAGCCATGTTTTCAAATCAAGGGCTTTAGCTGAAAATCCTGTTTTAGAATCATTCAGAAGTTTACTATTTAAGGAATTTGATAAGAAACTTTTTGTGGAGCAAATGATCGCCTTTTTATATTATTTAAGTTTTTTAGTTAGGTCTACATTTAGTCCACTGAGAGACTCTAAGGAATGTCTGGTTACTGCCACAGTTACATATAACACTGAAAATATAAAGGCTTTTTTCCCTTTAAAAATTCTGTGAGGTTTAAAAATTCTGTGATTAAGTCATCATCCTATTAGATGCTGTGATTATTCTGTGGTAACTGGTAAGTAAGCAAGCATAAGAACCACTAAGAGTGGGGTCAAGAATGCTGGGGTTTATTTATTTTCCTTGGGTAAATGTAGAAAGCCTCTTTGATAGCATTCGCTGAGATTTAGGTGTATGCCACTCAATAAGGCAATGGGCTGTACTATCTTCCTTAATGGACATTACTTGTACTTTAATTAACAGCTCAAAGCACTTTTTTGTCTGGGCCTGATTTTTTAATCCCACTGAAATACAGTGTTCTGGGCACAGCAAGGATAACTCCATAGGAAGGCAAATTCAAAGTCTACCTATTAATAAGGTAATGTGCTGAACTCTTCTAACACCCCAACCATTACTCTAGATAGAGAAGAAAACTTCATGTAAAATGATTCAAGATAACAGAGTAATTTAATCTCTAGTAATAGAAAAGGAGGAGTTTCTAGCAACTCTAATTACAACTAAGCACCTACTCTGAGGAGCTCTTTTGGGGTAATCAGCATTAAGATGAGGGTCACTGCTGATCTTTGAGAAGTGAGGCAGAGGGCAGTGTGGAAGACTTATAAACCACTTGCACGTATCTTATTTTTCAAAGAAGCATCACAGATCACTCCCCTGGTTTGCCAGAATTTATGTACTGCAAAGTCTTCGAGTTGATTTTATTAGACAGCCCAAGACTGAAGGCCCCTAGACAATGAGCAGGGGTCAGATATATCTTAATGTCATTCCAGCTGATTGGAAATAGCCAGAAGACTGGTGGATCTTTAATAATTCTTGATTTAGGGGCACCTGGGTGGCTCAGTGGGTTAAAGCCTCTGCCTTCGGCTCAGGTCATGGTCCCAGGGTCCTGGGATCGAGCCCCGCATCAGGTTCTCTGCTCAGTGAGGAGCCTGCTTCCTCCTCTCTCTCTGCCTACTTGTGATCTCTGTCAAATAAATAAATAAAATATTTAAAAAATTCTCAATTTACCCACTTTCTCTAATTTTCTTTATAGAACCCAGCCCTAGGAGCCAAAATGAGGTTGGCCTGTCCTGAGATAGTAAAATTAAAAAAGTGCTCTTGGGTGCTTTCCCACATCCCCGTACACACATGGCAGATGATATTCCACCATTTATTCCATGTTTCCTGTTAACTGAACAGTAGACTCAAAATGCAACCTCTCCATGCAGAAGGTCTATCAGCTGAAATGGGAGGAAAACCAATAGCATTGTATCCTGAAAGCCAAGTAAAGAAAGCATACCAATGAGTGAGGAGTAACCAACTGTGTCATATCTGGCTATTACGTCAATTAGGAGGAGAACTGAGAATTGACTACCGAATTTAGTATTATAAAGTCACTAGAGTTCTTAAACAAGGGACATTTTGATAGAGGGGTGGGGCAAGGCATAAATGAAGAAGATTTGAAAGACAATTGAAAAAAAACTGGAAAGAGCTAGTAAAGATGGTTTTTGTACAGAAATGCAACCTCCTGCTTCTCTTTTAAATTTTGGAAATGTTGGAATTCCTCAGGGCACTCTGCTTGTTTATCATTCTTTCTTGATCTACAATCTGTCTAGTGGTCTTTGTCATTGTTATACTTCCAAATGATGTATTGTTTCAAGAAGGATGAAGGGGTCACTAGTACTAAAAACAGTAGAGAGATAACGTAATTTAAGGGGTAAAAAATTACCCATTGTATCTAACACCCAATATTTAAGTGAAAATGTGTTAGAGCAATGAATGATTACTGTTTTAATTTCAGTATCTTTCACGTGGAAATGTTCCAGGAGAAGATAGGCTTGTAGTTGGGCTGGAGAGGAATGTGACATGGGAAAGCAGTTAAACTTGACTAAGGGGTGGGTAAGTGGCAAGTAGAAATGAAGGATTGAAGACAGTCACAAGAAGCATACCAGTGAAAGCTTTGTCAAGTTAGGAGCTGGGCTTGGCATTTGTGGGTAATGGGAGCCCGAGGACTTTTGGGTTCTGTATATGTGACAAGCACTTGGAGGGAGCGTCAGGTGGGAGAAGGGGTAAGGAAGTGATGGTAAAGATACTTTTTAGTGAAGCAAGACAGAAGCAGATTCGATGGCTGCATAAAGAGACTGAAAGTCCCCAGCTCACAGGACCTTATTCCTTGAGAGGCCACTGAGTACAAGAGAATATACCAGAGACAGAGGCTGAATATACCAGAGGCAGGCTAAGTCCTGGGGTTTATAATCAAGGCCTGGCAGACAAGTTTAGGTTGGTTGGCTCTGGAGAAGATAAGGGATTCAGGCATACCAAATCCCTCTTCCCACCACACCTTCACAGTCTGGGGGTGTTAACAAAAATCATACTTGCCATGTCTTCATCACAGAACTAAGGGAATCTTCTCCATTAGTGTTTCCCCCTATACAATTAACCTGAGACCCCTTGTAACAAAAGCCAAGTTCTAAACAGGAAATAGAACACCAGTTTACTAAGCTGTGTCGGAAGGGCCTGTTTTTAATTCAATCCAAAGCCAGGTTCCTTCCCAGAAGCCACCATTTTACTGGCACTAATTGCTTTGTCCATATTCTTAACACAGGGATGAAGAACTAAATGATTAAATCATGAAGGTAAAATGTTCCCTTTCACTCTGTGGCCCTTTTAGATCAGAACTACAAAGGCATGGTATAGGTGGAGAAATATAAATGTATTTGAGAGATGTCTGTCTCTTTCTTTTCCGAGAGACTATAAAAAAAATAGAACCTCTTAAAAATAAGGTTAGAGCCTCTTTAAGCTGCGTATGTCTATATTCTTTTAGGGACTGCTCAACAATGTCATCTATGTGTTATACACAAGGTATCTGTTATTCTTTGGAAATTCAGCAACTGAATAGCCTGTAAAGTCATCACTTGTTCCCCACCTAGATATTACAGGTTATGAGCCATCCTGTTACAGTGGACTTGATTTTGATTGAGACAATGAAGCCCAATGCAGGCTGATTATGTAATAAATGGATGATTATACCAGCAGGATTCTACCTTTACATATGTAGGAGGTTTTAACACTGGAAATGCCTAAATTCATGGCTTTTGAAGTGAAGAAAGGTAGTACCAGTGATGCACAGCTTTCTCTAATCCAAAGGTGATACACGGGAAGAAAGGGAAAAAAGTCCTTGCCCTTTTGTAAGGACAGTGGCAGTAAAAGTAAGAGACAAGTGTATCACAGTGCCATTCACTCATTTAGGCACTAAACACAAATCCAGGAATGGCCACTTGAGCTGGCAGGTAAAGTCTACTAGACAATCTTAGTCTCCATTCCCTAATTCTCCTGTGACATATTAGCTCTTCTCCCAATTCAGTCCTCTGAGATGCTAGTCTCCTAGATTTCTTATTGGCCTGGAAGGAAGTATTCTGCTGACCTTCAAGTTCAAAGACCTGAAGAAGGCATTAACATTTTTCATTAACAAAAGGGACCAAGGTGATTTGTCTAATCAACCCCGACTGATTCTAAAATCCTCTCGGTTATGAGCCGACTATCCTAAGTAGAATCTGGGTCCCTGCCAGGGCCTGATTCCATGATTAACCGATTCCTATGTAAGGTAGGAGATGAAACAGTTGTCTGAAGTCACATGACAGAAGTTCTGTTTATGGTGATAAGGCAAGTTCATTTGATCTATGGCCTGAATCCTTGAATGTGTCCCTTAACAGCTTTAATCTCAGCACTGTGGTAGCAGCTCCCTTAAGTAGGCCACCCAGCACCACCACTAGAATTGTGGAAAAAGCTTTAATGAGGCTTGGGTCATGTGTAGAAATAACTTCTGATCGCTTAAAGTAAATAAAACCCCAAATAGATTCAGAAAAAAAGTCTTGAGTCAATTACTGCTGCTATGTTTTAAGTGAAATATATCCACCATATCTTTGCAGATGTTTTTAAGAGTCTAAAGAGAAACCTATTCGTTACCGACAAGACAGATCGCTAGACCATTTCCACATGACTTTCACTGCCTGGATGGCTGCAAGTGGCTTGACTTCATCTCAGTATTCCTTTTTGCCCTCATTGCAAGTTAAACCTCACCCCACTGTCTACTGCAGCCCGTCAGTGGAATAGCAGTAGTTTGAGTGATGTGTGAATATCTGGTGGCAGTGGAGGATTCTTAGCACCAGATGTACACTCTTATATGCCTCAGGTAGGCTCAGACACACTCTATTACTGCCATCATCAGCATGCAGGCCAGTTATGAAAAACAGAGTCTGTAAATGACAGTGTTAAACAATTTGTGTCCGGTGTCTCTTTCTGTATGAACACACTTGAATTCCTTACCAGATGGCATTAGAAACACGTTTTATCACTTGTACTGCAACCAGCACACAAAAATCTACTGTTCGGTGCATAAAATTCAGCCATGCCTCGTAAGAGAAAATTTTCCTGTCTTTTGTTTTCTAGGTGAAGCTTCTATACATACATCTTTGAAGCCCTTGGGTATTCTTTTGAAAAAGAGTGTTCCTAGACACCAAAACATTGTGACTTGTGTGGAGGAAAAGCAGAATATTACTTGGATTTGGAGGGAAAAGCGTGCAGCTTTTACAGTGTATGATCTCTTTTACTACTGGCATATCTGGTGGAATTGGAGGAGGTACTATTCCTAAGCCAGGCATCATTGGAGTTATTGGTGGAATTCCAGTCATCATTCCAAGGGCAGGATCAAAATCTAAAAAAAGGAGAGAAAAGAGAGAGCAATAAATGACACCAGGCAAGGTCAAGTGGAGGCAGAATATTACCTTATAAATTTCAAACCAAATCTTTCTAAGACAGAGGCGAAATATTTAAGAAAACATGGTATTAGCATCTCCAGGATTAAATATCATATTCTACTTGTGCATTTTCCTTTTGGGATAGGTCTGTTTGTTTTTGCTTGACCAATCTGTTTATCTCTATATCTCATTTTGATATCCAGGCCTTTCATACTATGACTGTGCTTTGTCTGTTGATCTTGCCTTCCACTGGTTCCCAATGCACACCCTCCACTCCATTCGGACAAGGCTTCTTCCTCTCCCTTGTAACACTTGTCTTTTTGCAGTATAGCATGGTACTAAGAGCATACAATTTGGGAATTAGGCAGACCTGGTTTGCTTAGCAGGATGAATCTTTTGAACCTCCATTTTCTCATTTACAAACCCCTACCTTATAGGGAGCTGTGACAAATAAACAAAATGATAAATGTGATGTGCTTAGCATAATGTATAGCACAAAAAATACTCGATAAATAACCATTTTCCGTGCTTTTGTTCATGTTATTCTTCCTGCCTAGAATCATCTGAGCCTCCCCAAATTCTCCCCATACTTCAAGCCTTGCCTTAAAGAACTCCTCAAGGCCATTCTCCCTGAAGAACTTTTTCCAGATATTTCTGGTTCATTCTCAAATCTGTGTTGAAAAACTGTTTTGCAGCTGTTGCCACTGAATTTTATTTTATTTTGCATCATCTTTTCATTCAGGGATGCTTCTTGGATGTGTAGGAGCCCTCACAAATGTTTTTTCTGCGAGATTCATCTACATACACAGTTTGATTTACCCTAAATCAGCATCAACACTATTCAGTGGCATAATCTCATGAGATACTATGAAAGAAATGCCACACCAGGCAGCTAGAGTGATTTACTTACCAAGCTGCCTTCCTGGAACCAAGACTCTTGAGAGGACTCCATAGGCAGGAGTTCCAAAGCTTCTTGGAGAATCTGGCTGACCCCACATGAGGGGTAGAGGATTGGAGAGTGCCCCAAAGGGGAGAAAGGAGAACTGGGATCCACATAAGTTCAGTATGAGATTGGGACTCCTTGCTTAGACAACACTGTGCATCTTGGTCAATTCCAGGCAATGATGGGGAAATTTAAAAATTTCAAGAAAGGTGCTTCGTAAGATTAGAACCTATATAGGATCTGTTCTGGACTCAGGGCACCTACCCTGGTCACACTACCTACCTGGCTGGTCCTTAGCACCAGATGGGGACTTAGAGAGTATCAGGGCAGGCATTTCAAAGCATGAGGTCCCCTGAGATGTGAACCTAAGGCAATGGTCCCACTTGCCTGGGTCTAAGGGTGATACTGATTTCATTTAAATTTTGTCTCTATATTGAAACACAAGTTCTTTGAGAGAAGGGAATGCATTCTACTTCCTGATTTCCCCACTTCTCACCACCGTCCTCTGCTACAGAATGCACAATGCACTGCAAACAAAGTATTGCATAAGGAGTTCTGATAATGCAAGGGTAGTTGCAGTAGCACTAGCAGGTCCGACTCCCCAAAACCTTACTTTGCTCACCACAGATGCTTGAGGGAACAATGCCGAAAAGCATGTCCTCAAGCTGGCTCTGAATCCCCTGGGTGGCTCTCTAAGATACTGAAATGGGTAGATCTAAACAGTGTAAAAAATCTGTGGTCCATAGAGAAGCAGAACTTCAGGTATACTAGGCCCAGAAAAGTGAGTCTTATGACCAGGTAGATGGGCAGGTGGGTAGCACATGTGCGTCTTCTATTCAAAGTCAGCCCATAAAAACTAGGACATTCCCTATCTTCCCACGTGCCGGAATATCAAGACCCCAGATATGTATGAGAAGAAAAAAAGATGTCTTCCAAGAAAGAAGAAATTTTTTCTGAAAAGAAATTTACTTTTACTCTCACATGTCAACTCACTTGTACACATGCATGTGGCTGTGTGCACACACACACACTCCCTTCCTTCTTCCCTGTGGCTCTCATATCTCTAGTTTCCCCACATACTAGTTACATGACCTTAAAGAAGGTTTCCTAATATCTGGTAATATAACACTATTTCTTTTTTGATAAAAGTGGGGATAAATGATGACATTTAGCTCAAAGGATGAAAGGACAAAACAGATATGAAAACCTCTGGCATGACAGGTGGGTGTCTTGACAGTTAAGTTTCCATCCTTCCAGTCAAAACATTTGTACACATATCAATAAGTTCACTTATTCAGGCATTCATTCCCACATTCTATAAGCATTTATGATAGCTTTTTGCTTGTCAGGCTCTATGGGCGCAGGGGGTCCAGGTTTTCCTTTCCATCGTAGGCCCCTGATACCCCGTGTTTCTATGCTATAGAATAAGAGCACTGTGGTTTAAAATGCCATTTATGTCTTTGGAAAATTTGATTCCTTGTGTATATGACTTTGGAAAAATTGTTAACATTATCTCACCCATTTACAAACTGTTAATTTTCAGTAGGAAAAGATCAGATTAGATTGTGTGCCAACTAAACAATTCCATCTATTTTTCCCCTCCAACTGAAATGTTTGTCTTCTTTTTTATTGTTCTGCTTGCCTCCTCATTGTTATTCATATATCTCTGTCACTCACAACTCTACCTTAGCACAGATTACAGAAACATCAGTTCATTAAACAAGTTCTGCCGCTTTGGCTGAGAAAGAAATGCCTGTCTCCATGTACTGTCTACTAATAAATGAAGACAAACAAAAAACAAATACACAGGATAAATATAACTCCTGACTGATGTACTCACCACTCTGTTTGGTATGATTACATTAATATTTTATGAAATTCATTTAAAAGCAAATGTATTCATGACATACGGCTAAAGTGAGAATAGATAAACTCCCTTTCTTTCTTGTGTTCAATATGCCATGAGTTCCATAGGCTACATTGCCTAGCAGGGCTTGCTGCAGGGCAGGTTGCACAAGACATTTCAAAGACTCCTAACACATTGATTATTCTTTTGTTTATCTTCAACCATTAAACACCAAAGTTGATGTGAATTTCCAATGCCAACCAAGAAAATAACCATTTGAAAACACTGGACTTAAACAAGTATTGCAGAACCTGAAAAATCAAAGAAGTCCAACAATTTGAAACACACTGGGAATAGAACGTCAAGAGAAATCATCTCCCTTGTCAAGGCCTCCAGCCTGGCTTTGACAAGTACACTAACAAGTGCATAGTATTAACATTTATGTTAGGAATTCAATTTAGGAATTCAAATTCATTTTGGAGGAGATTTGAAATCATCTTATAAGGATTATGGAAAAGGCCAAGGTATTCTTCTAAAGTCCTTCCCACAATAAACACCCTGTTTTGCTTTTATACCTCTTCTTCTAGCACCTTTTCCCTACAGCCTTCTGACTCTTGGCACTGCCATGCCTGGAACTGTCATAAGGCATTGGTTTGTATTCCTTCTTCTGATTCATGAACTTCCCCAAATCTCAGTGTACTAGAGATGCTATGAATGCGGTGTTAGTTGGGCCAGCTTGCTCCTCTGCATTGCAGCTCTACTACAAGATTTCAAGTAATACTTAATTGTAGCTTTAAACATTCCCACTGCCTAGCAACTTAGGTGCATTCAACCTAGAGTAGTTATCTGGAAGTAAAATCATCCTCTGCTCTCCTTACACATTTGAGCCAGGGAGTTACACTGGAGGCACATACCATTTCTATGCTGCCATTCAGTGAGCCATATGTCCATCCATTCAATAGTTTGATGCCAGGCCCTGTACCAAGTGTTGGGATTGAGGGAATGAGTAAGGCAAAATCCTCGGCCTCATAGTCTAGTTTAGAAACATTCATGCAGTTAAAATGCTGTATCACCGATTATCAACACCCAAACTGTTGGGTGCTTACAGTGTGCTAGGGCACTGTGCTAAGCATTTTATAAAATCACATTCTAGCAAACCTGTGAACTAGCTATTGTTATTATCCTTCATTTTATACAGAAATTGGGGCTCATAGTATTTAGTTACTTGCCCATGATTACAAGCCAGTAAGAAGCAGAACTAGGATTCAAATCTAGGCTGGTCTAACTACAATGCTCCTAACCACTACACTGCCTCTCAGTATACTATGACAACTGTTTTAATGAATTAACTCAGTTATAGGTGTAAGGTGAAACAGGTATGATTAAAAACATGGCAGATGAGGGGCGCCTGGGTGGCTCAGTGGGTTAAAGCCTCTGCCTTCGGCTCAGGTCAAGATCCCAGGGTCCTGGGATCAAGCCCCACATTGTACTGTCTGCTCAGCAGGGAGCCTACTTCCCTTCCTCTCTCTCTGCCTGTCTTTCTGCCTACTTGTGATCTCTGTCTGTCAAATAAATAAATAAAATCTTAAAAAAAAATTCTAAAAAAAAAAATGGCAGATGAGCAACAAAGTGCTTCCATACATTTTTTTTTTTTGTCCCAGTGTGACAGATTAAAGGTAGATACAAATTCTTTGAGACTCCTCTCATTAAGAGGTGAGGTCTATGTTGCCCACCCCCATTTGAATCTGGATGGGCTCCAGACTACTTTGACAGAAGAAGTCTTGTGTCTATTTTCAGGCTCAGGCCTTAAGAGAGATACCATTTCCATTTCTTGTTTCTGGGAACACCTGCTATTGAAACTTCAAGAGACTGTGTAACACGTTGGAGTATGGTTGTAGAGAGACATGTGGAGAGGGCCTTAGAGTAAATGGAAGGAGAGGAATCCAGCTGAGCTCGGTGTTTTTATCTGTCCCTTCCAAGCTGCCATGCATATGAATAAAGTTGTCTTGGAACCTCCAGACTAGCCTACCATAGCTGAGACATCCCAGTTGATACCATATGGCACAGAAGAATTGCCCATATGAGTCCTACCCAAATTCTTCTCCCAGAAACTCATAAAATAGAATAAAATGACTGTTTTTTAATCTAAGTTATAAAATAGTTTGTCATACAGCAATAGATATATAAAGTATGCAGTATGACTAGGGAATGGGATGTGATTAGTCAATAGAGTTGGCTATTTTCAATGAATGGAGATAGTACACTAAGCACCCAAACTAGACTGATCATGATTTTTCTTAGATTATTGAAAGGAGCTTTGTGACCTTCCGAGGCCCCAGAGCCACTATCTTGAGAAACTGTTGTCACTGTACTGTTGCTGTGTGGAAGTGGGCCAGTTGAAACAATGTCAGGGGACTAACACTCCACTAGGTGGACTAAGAATACAGATGTCTACAAAACACTAGGAACCTTACAGGCTGACCATTTTTGAAGCTTGACAAAGATACCACACATGCCAATTTCATGGTTCAGTCCTTGATATTTTCTGGCAGGATGGCTCACAGTGGTGTTCTTCCTATAAAATGCAAACTCCATTTTTGTGGCAGATGAAGAGGGATGGTGTCCATAATACTACTACTCATTAATTCAGTGTACATTAATTTCTAGGTAATGATTTGTTTTTATACATATCATCTCATTTAATCCTCGTAACTCTAAGGAATGGGCAATATATTACTCACCATTTTACAGATAAGGAAACTGAGGCTCAGAATTAACACTGTAAGTCCATTTAGTAGGTGGCTTTTACTAACCATACTCTCAGCCATTACTCTATATTGCTTCCCACAAAGTCCATGGATCCACAGGAATAAAAAGATACTCTTTGTCAGATTAAACTCTGTTTCTAACTACTCAACCTGTAGCAGGCCTTCAAATATTTATGTCCAAAAGGCTATCATCCAGTTGCTTATTTCTATACCTAGAACTTCCTGTTGAGATGTTTGATCTATGTATTGCCACACTATTAGGTAATTTAGAAGCTTCTGTTTTAAATCCATTGTTTCAACTTTGACCCACATAAGAAGTTGAAACTGTGGCAGTGTATGAAGTGGAAGTGGGCAAAGGTAGGAGATGGCACATTTACTGTTGCTCTTACCTTTTTAGAACCGGGCCTGATTCTGGCTAGCTGGGAGCCCCTTCATGCCCTCAGAATGCTCTGCTGAACTTAGTGACTTCTCCCCATTCAAGGGCTGCCCTGCCCATAAAGGTACTTCTATTCTGTTAGATGTTCCAGAGACTCTTTAAGCACCACGGGGTAGTTTGCACTCACAGTAAAACCACTGTAATGCAACCATAGATTAGACTAAAATAAGTGCTCCAAATGGGATCTAAATATATTAAGGTATTTCACAGAGAATTAGGATTCCAATTCAGGTATACATTTCTGGGACATTATTGCTTTTTCTTTAGAGTTCCTACAAAATTCACTGGAAAATTAAGAATTATGCCTAGGTATTAAGAAATTTTAACCCATTACAGTCTTGACTGCCTCCTCTTCATGCAAATCCTCAAAAAGACTTTTCAAAGCCATCATTTGCACACTGAGGTGAAGAGAGAATACATATTTCTATGACAGCCTGGCTGCACTGTGAGATGATCCTGCAGTTATCACTAGTCCTCTTGGAAATAGGGCACAAGTCTTCAAATTTTTGCATAATGACTCTCAAGTTCTACCAATATTTGCCTGCTTCTGCAGAAGATCATCCAAACCCTTGCTTCAGGCCAGCCGGAAAGTTGAAGCAGGGCCTGGTTCATGTACAATGGCAAATAAGGTAGCAAACTAGGCTTGGGTGGGTTATATGTTATAATTTTAGATCACAAAGACTCACCCTAGTAAGTCTCAACTTTGATTTCAAATTTCTAATGAAGCTTTATTTCTTTAGTATAAATTTTTGCAAATATCTACTTTTTCTAGCCAATCTTCCACCTATTCCTTCCTATTTATTTATACTGTGTTCTTGCCTTGTTGGAACATTTGACAGATTCAGGATCATGACTTTGACTCTCATCATGGGATGTTGTGAACACCTGTAGAGGGGCATTAGTGAGGACATTTCACACTAGATTTCAAGATTTTAGAGAGGAATAAAATAAAATTACATACATGTATAAATTTAATTATCGCCCTCTTAATTTGCCAAGAGAAGGTGTGGAGAAAAATAGCAGAAACTAGCCAGTGTACCATTTGCACAGCTCATAAAAGAATATTTTAAAACCAAAAATATAGAAAGTCTATAATCTCAGAATAAAGAACAGTGCTTTCAATTGTGCAAATTTAGCTTTATGTAGAAATCACTGTATTTTTAGTTCTTACATTTTGCAACAAACTAGGGAAAATAATTGACTAGTCCTGGGCTACACACCCATGCTTGGGCTTCAGAAATCACTCAGCTACCACACTCAGTCTCCATTCCTATATATGAAGCTCCCTGTGAAAAGATTTTTTCAGAACACAAATATCAAACACACACAAAATTGTGAAGGGCTATGAAAAGTTTGACTTCTCTGAGGTTTGGTGTATGTTCTCCTCATGGAAAATGCAAATTATGTAATTGATCAGGTTTCCCTTTTTGTTTTGGTTATTTGGTCACTGTATGGCTCACCTTTAGAAATTGGGTAGGATCCTATAACCTACACATCTGAATTCTAATTAACCTCCCTACCTGGTCTTCACCTCTGATACTCATTTATATTTTCCTAGATGCTGGTTTATTTTACTTATAATTTTTCTTTTTTATTATAACCTTACTTACAAGCTGCCTCAAAGTCTTTATGGAATGGGGTGATGTAATTCCACTCAACATTTAATCATTATCCCTGTACCATACGCTATTACATACTTTTCAGTCATTGATGCATCATTTCCGCTTCCTGGACCATCCTTAGCTCTTTTTTTCCCTCCTGCCACATTCCTATACATCCCTGGATTCTGAACGAAAATATTACCACTTCTGTGAATGTTCCTAGATCATGACCACTTACCTATCACTTCCCCTCATCCTATCCTGGCTAAAACAGTACTTTTCTGTATGTTTCTATGTAGACATTTGTTACATTGTAGTGTCGTGATACTGACTTTGCTGCCTCTGCTACTGGACTTTGAGCTTGAAGGCAAGGATTGAGCCTTGCCCATTTTGGATCCCCCTGACCCTAGCTCAATATACTTTTAATGAATGGATGGATGAATAAAAGCACAAATGAACAAAATGGATAGGAAGCCTCTGATTTGTCATTCAAGAAGCATCTCATACATGAGATGTATTAGAGAGAAAACATGGGGGTTCTAAAAGTACTGAGGCCAGTATGAAGGCAGGAATCTTGTACTTTTTGTTCATTGCTATATCCCTAGGGCTTCTCACAGTACCTCACATATAGCAGACCTCAGTAAATATTTCTTGTATGAATGAATGTGCAAATGATATCACTTGGCCACGTTTTATAATAGTTTCCACGGGGAGTTTTGAGAATATGATCACTGGGTAGGCTTTAAGCTTGTTTTATGGAGGCACTAATTCTGTTTGTTCTAGTGTTTTACATGTCATTGGCTTTCAGTGAAGTGTCCACCATGCAGATGAATAGTGCTCTCCTTTCTCAGGATTTCAACCTTATCTGCCACTGAAGGCATATTCTTTTTGTGGAAGATATTAAAAATAATGGAACCACAAATCCGACTCTCCTTGGAGAGCTTGGAGAGCAGTGGCCTCTCATGTGTCACACATCCCATTCTTTCTTTCTGTTCCCATCAGAGTTGGCCTTCTGGGTTCGGTGAGAGCTGTCTTCTTCTTCTCCCCCCACGCTTTTTTTTTTAAGATTTTATTTTTTTGAGAGGGGAGAGAGTATGAGGGGGTGCAGAGAGAGAGGGAGAAGCAGGGAGCCTGATGGGGGGCTTGATCCCAGGACCCCTGGATCACAACCTGAGCCAAAGGCAGATGCTTAACTGACTGAGCTACCCAGGCATCCTGAGAACTGTCTTCTTAAAAAGGACAATGCCCATGGATGGGCAGTGTCTTGCACTGGGAATAAGATCCATAAGTACAGGGACGCCTGGGTGGCTCAGTTGGTTGGGCAGCTGCCTTCGGCTCAGGTCATGATCCCAGCGTCCTGGGTTCGAGTCCCACATCAGGCTCCTTGCTCGGCGGGGAGCCTGCTTCTCCCTCTGCCTCTGCCTGCCATTCTGTCTACCTGTGCTCACTCTCTCTCTGATAAATAAATAAAATCTTTAAAAAAAAAAGATCCATAAGTACATACTTTCCAACATCTCCTATTATGGAGGTGACACAGTCAATAAAGTGGAGACACCATAATAAAAGACTCTCTCCTTTGGGACTTCATAGGCTCCATATTTGGATGCTAATGATATTTTAATTGAGGGGAAAATAAAGGAAGCAGCACACAGTATTCAATAATTGGTTCATTCTTGGATTCATCTGCAATGATGGGCAGAACAATACTCCTTAAACAGAAGGTCTGACTCTTTTTGGTCCCTCTCTTCATGTGAAAACTAACATTAGTCTTATTTGACCAGCTTGGAAAAACAAATATTCCTGCAGGAAAGACAGCTGCCAGTCAGAGGGAACCTCCTAATCTGCCATCATTATGGATTAACTTTACTGAACAGCAGCTATACAAAACACCATGTTAGATGAAAGGGAGCTCCCAACCAAACCCCAGAGTTGGCCTGTTTCTGCTCCCCACTGCCCTGATGACAAGTATGTGTCCAAGAGACTCAGCTTCCATGACAGTATGGATTTGAGCTCTCCAGGGCAAGTCAAGAAAGCTTATGTATCATTTGTTTTTCATCAGTGCCGAAAGCCTTTTCTGTTGTCACAGGTCAGATGAGACAGCACACACAAAAAGGTCTGCTGTCTCAGTAGGAAACCTAAGGGGAAGAAAAGTTGTTGAATTACTGAGCCATTAGTGGGTGACCTCAGGAAAAAGTTCCATGTGGCTCATTGGCTGCCATTTCCATTTTAAGGAATCTTGAGGGGGCAGAGAGAGGATTGGGGACGTTTTAGCCCATTTGGTTAAAATGTTACATAATAAAGATGATAGGGACACTTTCCCAAAACCTGGAAAAAAGAAAGGTATGCAGCATTGGAGTGTGGTGCCAACCTTCCATTTCTGTGGACACCCCCTCAGATTTACAGGGAGCAGTCAATGGTGCCATCATCCAGCACCTTTCCTGGGGAAGATTTTGTTTCTGCATTCACTACACTTCATTGTTGCTAAGAATACAAATGAGACATAATTCAATTTTTTGTGAGCCATATATCAGATGTGAACTTGAGACAGTAATAATTGTTAAGTTCACTGAGAGGTTATTGTGAACCAGGCATCATTCCAGGACTTTAACATATTTATTTACTCATTAATCTTCACAACAACCCTATGACATAGGTGCTATTATTATCTTTGTCTTACAGATGTAGAAACTGAGGCCTAGAGATGTTTGGTAAATTGCCAGTGTTTACACAGCTACTTAATGGTAGAACACAAATTTATTTGAACCTAGGCAATCCAGAACCAGAATCCATGTTCTAATCTCAGTTGTTAAACTGACTTCCTAAAATAATACAGAGAGGAGAAAAATTAGTTCACCCAAAATTCAAGCAATTTTACAGATAGCTTCACAAAGTATGTCTCAGCCCAATACTACTGTCCCACGTATTTTTAAGACAAGAAGGGCACTACTAACCTAAGTATCCGTATTTCTGGGTAGCTCAGTCAGTTCAGCATCCAACTCTTGTTTTGGGCTTTAGGTCACCATGGCAGGGTGGTGTAATAGAGCCTGGTGTGGGACTCTTGGGACTCTGTGCTCAGCGGGGAGTCTGCTTCTCTCCTCCTCTGTCTGTCCCTTCCCTCTCTCATGCGCACAACCTCTCTCTCTCTTTCTCAAATAAATAAATGAATAAATCTTTAAAAAATATCTGCATTTTTAAGACCTGGTTTCCAAAAAGTCAAATAACTTTCCTTAGAGCAGAGCTAAAAGATCACTGAATCACAAAGTTGAAGGAGACCCTGAGAATCTATTTCTTCATAGTGCTTAAGAAAATAGGATATAGAGAAAAGGGGCTAGAAGTAGAAATTAAAATCACTCTCACCGTTTCAAATGTCTCGTTGGAAGTGGATGTGAGGAACACTCATTAGAGCTGACAGTGGCTGCACAGCACCCAAATGCTTTCAATTTAAGTGGCAGCTTAGCAGCCATTTGAAGGAGGTATTTTAGTATTTCCTTTATCTTAAACAGAATATAGTACCACTAATAGTAATAATACTAATAAACCTTTATGGAACGCTTGTTATAGGCCAAACATTGAGCTAAGTATATTATTTAATCTTCACAACAATCCTATGAAGTAGATACTATAGTTATTCCCATTTTAGAGATGAGGGAACTGAGGTACAGACTGGTCAAGTAACTAGAGAGAGGGCATATAGCTAGCAAGCAGCACAGCAAGGATCCCAAACCCAAGCAGTCTGTCTTTGAGGCCCATGTTGTTAAATACTAAGCAAGATACCTTCTCTGCAAGAACAACCCTCTGAGTTACTGTTAAGAAAACGTACCCAGTTTTTTAGGCCAATTATTGTCCCCAGCATAAGCTTTGGGCCTATAATGATGGTTTGGATGATTTTGTTGCTCTCAATGCTAAGCTTTTCTCCCACCACATTATAGACGGGTGGCTAAGTATCAAAGATTACTGTGTGAGCACAGGTTTATGTTTTGATGTGGTAATTTACAAATTATCTGCTATAACTCACATAGAGTCCCCTTGGCATCAGAGCAGATATGGCCTCAACATTTTTCCCAGGTCATAGATCCATACAGTTCAGATTTCCATAAACTCTATAGTATAAGAGATTGTGACTCAGGACAACTCCATATGGAGCTATAAAATAATATATAATGTTTTAGTTTAAATTGTATTACAGTGAAATAATGAAGAACTAAATTTAAAGACCTATTACACCCTTTAGAAATATCTGTAAGAAATATATTAACAATGATTTTAAAGTATTATAATAGCCAACATGTCTGAGCACTAACTACGTGCCAGGCATCATTCTAAGCACAATTAATTGTCACAAAACCCCTAGGGGTTAAGTATTATTAGTCTGATTTTATGAATGAAAAAACTGAGTCTCCTAGAAGATATTTAACAACTCAAAATAAAGTAGTGAAAGAAATAGGCTTGGAAGTCAGGCAGATTGACTCCAGTTCTGAGCGCTTAACTATTATGTAATACTGGCTCCTGTCATAGCACCTGCTGATTCCAGATTGCCCCCAATAGTCATTCAAAACCCAAGGAGATCAATGGTCCAATCATTCGGCCCTCAAAGGATCCCTGGTTGCTCATTTCAAACATGTTGGTCTAATGGAGCAGGATGCGATCTAGTCAACTATAGTCGAGAGCATGAAGTATAGTTCGATGGGAGAGTTCTTTGCCTCTGACATATATAAAATCCAAGTTCCTTTGCTCTCCACCCATTTCTCGTTCACATATTTTTTTCTTTATATTTGGCTACTTTAATGCTGGTTTCCCAGTTTCTATGTAATCACATTTCTTAATTTATTATTAAGATTATTAAGCATCATTGCCTTCCCTACCACGTTCCCATTATAACTTACAAGGATTCAAAATCTGAACTGGAGTTGTGAAATTATTTTGGGGGGAGTGGGAGTCATTAACTATATAAACAAATGGCACAACAAAGCGGCATCACTCTAGATCCATTTCTAGATCCATTATTTGTCAATAACCTGGGGATCATGTTAAAATACAGCTTCTGATTCAGTAGCTCTGAGCTGGGGTTGAAAATTCTGGGCTTCTTAACACCTCCTGGATTATGCAGATTATATTTTGAGTAGCAAGGTACTTGATCAGCCTGGTTCTGTCATTCATTTAAGAAGGATCACAATTAAATGAACCTGGGGAGATTAATGTTTAGGGTATTTTAAAAGAACCCAACCAAGGCTTCCTGAGATGGCAATTTCCTAATGTCTTCACAAATCCATTTTAATAGTTAATAGTTCTGAAAGCACAGAAGACTTCTTTGTGTGTGTTTAAACCAAATGCTTCAGATGCTGTGGCATTTTTCTTCTGATTTTATCTTTAGTGGAGATGGCATTAGTACACCATGCCCATTCTCTTACTGGTTACTTTGTTTAAAAAAATTGAAACAGTTACTCAATATGAACAACTTTGGGATGGTCCCACCATCTCCTTTTCCCCACTTTATGAATCCGATTTTTGAGATGTCTAAGTCAAATCTCATTTCCACTCCGTGTTTGTCTCCTCTAAATCTATAAAATTAAATAAACTTTATAATTCCCTGCCAAATCTTGTTGTCTTTTATTTCAATGAGCTATTTAAATATTTAATGATCATATCCTGCATCATATATATTCCTACCTTGCCCATAGTGCGATAGGGAGTATACTAGTAACTTCTGGCCACCCATCCCACAAAGTTCATATTACAAAAAATGCACACTCTAGGCAGAATCTGGTAAATGCCAACTTCAAAAGAAGTTGTGTCATACTGTTATATTTATTACCACATGGCCAATAAAAAGAAACACTTGTGATGTGATTAAAAATAGCATACCAGGTAAAATTGGTTGTCCAGCGATTCCCAATGGTGCCATTCCAAGATTATTCATTGCTGTGGCCCATGCAGTTGGATCGGACATAGGTAGTGTCATTGCAGTGGAATCCACATTCAGAGTTCTACTATTATCAGCTAAAGAGAAATGACAAGCAAAATAATTTGTTGTATTAAGGTTTCAGTATGTAGTCTGCTTAACAAACTGTCAAACTCTTTACAGAAATGGACTAATGGAGAAATTAGTAGTTAGGGCCTTAACGCCAGCTCTTTACAAGGGTTAAAATGATACGGCTTGAATTGGCAGTAAGTCACAGAATTTGAAAGCAGTTTACCAGATGGCATTTTAGTGTGTTTCTTTCTCTCTGCTCCCTCTGTTCCTTCCTTCCCTTGTTTTTTTTTTTTTTTTTAATGAAGACTTTATTTTTTTAGAGCGGTTTTAGGTTCACAGCAATATTAAGGAGAAGTTACAGAGATTTCACATGGGCCCCTTGCCCCCCCCCCACATGCACAGTCCCCTCATTATCAACATTTTGCACCAGAGAAGCACATTTTTGACAACTGATGAGTCTACACTGATGCATCATAATCACCTAAATGCCGTAGTTTACTTTAGGGTTCACTCTGGGTGTTGTACATTCCATGGTTTTGGACAAATATATAATAACATGTATACATCATTATGGTATCATACAGAATATTTTCACTGCCCTAAAAATTCTCTGTGCTTGCTTATTCACCCTTCCCTGCCCCCAACCCCTGGCCATACTGATCTTATTCCATCTCCATAATTTCACCTTTTCTATAATGTCATATAGTTTGAATCATACAACATGCAGTCTTTTCAGATTGGCTTTTCTCACTTGGTAGTATGCATTTAATGTTCCTCTGTGTCTTTTCATGGTCTGATAGCTCATTTCCTTTTAGTCCTGGATAATATTCCATCATATGGATGCACCAGAGTTTATCCATTCACCTACTGAAGGACACTGCAGTTGTTTCTAAGTTTTGACAATTACGAATAAAACTACTATAAACATACATGTGCACATTTTTGTGTGGGCATAAGTTTTCACCACCTTTGGGTAAACACCAAACAGCACAATCAGTGGACTGTACTGAGAACATGTTTAGTTTTATAAGAAACTGTCAACCTGTCTTCCAAAGTACCTGTACCATTTTGCATTCCCATCAGCAATAAATGAGAGTTTCTGTTGCTCCATAGCATCACCAGCATTTAGTGTTGTCAGAGTTCTGGATTCTGGCCACTCTAATAGTTGTCTAGTGGTATTTATTGTTTTACTTTGCATTTTCCTGATGGTACATAATGTGGAGCATCTTTCCATATGCTTATTTTCCATCTGCATATCTTTTAAAATGAGGTATCTATTAAAGTTTTTTTTGACAGGTTTTAAAATTGGGTTGTTTTCTTACTGTGTTTTAAGATTTCTTTGTATATTTTAGACAATAGTCCTTTATCAGATGCATATTTTGCAAATATTTTCTACCAGTCTGTGGCTTGTATTCTCAGTCTCTTTACAGTGTCTTCTGCAAAAGAGAAGATTTTAATTTTAATGAACTCCAGCTTATCAATAATTTCTTTAATGGATCATGACTTTGGTGTTGTATTTAAAGCCATCACCATATCCAAGGTCCTTTAGTCTCTTATGTTATCTGCTAGGAGTTTTATAGTTTTGCATTGCACATTTAGGTCTATGATCCATTTTGAGTTAATTTTTGTGATGTGTATGAAATCTGGGTCTAGATTTTTTTTTTTGGTATGTGAATTTCCAGTTCTTGCACATTTGTTGAAGAGACCATCTTTGCTCCATTGTATTGCATTTACTCCTCTGCCAAAGATCAGTTGACTCTATTTGTGGAGTCTATTTCTGGGTTCTCTATTCTACTCCACTGATCTACTTGTCTATTATTTCACCAGTACCACACTGGCTTGATCACTGTAGCTTTATAGTAAATCTTGAAGTTGGGTAGCATCAGCCTTCCAACTTTGTTCTTCTTCAATATTGTGCTGGGTATTCTGGGCCTTTTGCCTCTCCATATAAACTTAAGCATCAGTTTGTTGATATACACAGAATAACTTGTTTGGATTTTGATGGGGACTGCATCAAATCAAGTTGAGAAGAACTGACATCTTGGCAGTACTGTGTCTTCCTATCAATGGACATGAAATATCTCTCCATTTATTTTGTTCTTTGAAATCTTTTTTGTTGTTTTTGTTTTAAAGATTGTATTTATTTGACAGAGAGAAAGAGACAGCGAGAGAGGGAACACAAGCAAGGGGAGTGTGAGAGGGAGAAGTAGACTTCCCATTGAGCAGGGAGCCCAATGCAGGGCTTGATCCCAGGACCCTGGGATCATGCCCTGAGTCGAAGGCAGAGGCTTCACCAAATGAGCCACCCAGGTACCCCAGTTCTTTGATTTCATTCATCAAAGTTTTATAGTTTTCTGTTTTTTTTCCCCCCAACTGTATATACCATAGGAGCTTGGGATGCTTCTCATTCTTCTCTAGTTGAATTCTAGTTGAATTGTCTAGTTGAATTACAATTACTTCAGCAGCTTCCATCCAAATTACTCATGCATGCAAACGAAGAAAAATCATCCAAGGGCTTCCATAGTAGCAATAAGAAATGAAAAATTATATTTTTGATGTTATTTCATATCTTTGAGGGAGTAGCATTGAATAGAAATGGATACACAATCAACAGATATCAAATTAGCCAACTAAATGTTTGGGGAATTAGGGGTACATCAGAGATTATAGATAGAAGCAGATAGAATACATAGTCCCTGCCTTCAAAGGTTCTACAATCTAACTTAAGAGACCAGTGATGGTGGTAATGATTATTACTATTATCACTACTCTCACCACCTTCATCCATTACTACCAATAATTATTGAACACTCACTACGTGCTAGGTAAAGCACTTGGCATGCATTACTCTCATTTAACTTTTAAAACAACTTTACAGGAGGAACTATTTATATCTCAATTTAATAGATGAGAGGATTTTATTTATTTTTAAAGATTTGTTTATATTAGAGAGAGTGTGTGCATGTGAGAGAGTGGGGGAGGGGTAGAGAGGGAGATTATCTTTAAGCAGACTCCCCACTGAGCAGGAGCATGATTGGGGCTGGATCCCAGGACCCATGAGATCACAATCTGAACCAAAACCAAGAGTCAGATGCTTAACTCACTGAGCCACCTAGGTATCCCTAATAGATAAGAGGCTTTTGAAGATCACCTATGTTGTCTGAGGTCACCCAGGTTATATACTTTTAGCCACTTCGCTTTATTATCTCCAGTGAACAATTAAGAATCAAAGAATTGAATGGAATTGACCAGAAATGTTACTGAAGTTTATGGAATGAAAAGTTACTGTGGCTTGAGTAGGTGGGAAAGACTTCATGGAGAAGATAGGATTTGAACAAATGGGCCAGATTTCTATAGAGCATGTCTTGAGTGATGGGTAGTTATTAGATACAGAAGCAAGAGGGGAGTGATGACATAAGCAGACATTGAACTGGGTTATATGTGCGTGTGCATGTATATACTTCATAGTTGGGAGATATATAATCATAAGTCATTGGAGCACAGAAAGACTTATTTTGGGAAATTTCCCTCTGATTAATTATTGCCTTAGATAAATCTTTCCATGGCTCTTCTCTTACCTCTCATGTACACTCCTGCCAATTATACTCCTGAAGGCAACCCTTCTAATAGTAGCTTGCTATTTGCTAACATCTATCACATCGTTCTAACCTGGGAACATAAGGATGATTCTTTTTTTTTTTTTTTTAAGAAAAGTGCTATTTTGGGCACTAAATGATCAGAACAAGTAAATGCAAATGTCCAGAAACATTATTTCTGAAATATTAGTTTTTATCATTCTTCTATGCTCTCTATGTATCTTCTCCATAAACCACTGCCTCCGCCCCCACACAGAGTGACTAATGGCCTTAAGCATTTGTTACTATAGTCAGAAGTCACATTTCAGAACTGGCAATTTCTCTATGGGTAGAAACTCTAGCCCTCATACCCAGTTTTCAGTGCTCTCCTATGAAGGCATATTATGGCTAGAAACAGTCTCCTTGTAAATGTTATTAAGGAAACAAACATGGGGCATCAAATATCCTTTGGGTCAAGAGTTTACATATTGATTATTTGGGTCAAGAGTTTACATATTGATTATTTGGTTCAACTGAACACCCAATCTCCAGTCCAGGTGAGACACGTTTTAGGGAATATTATAGCTGGAAGGGGCCTTTTTAGATCACTGAATATGCACCCTGATTTTCTCTAATAGCTGCAGAATGAATTCAAGAGGAAACATCTAGGTTTAGAAGGACTGGGCCCCCATACCAAAAATACTTTCTTGCAAGAGTCTGGCTCCTCGTTGGCTCTGTAGTTCTGGGAAACATAAGAGAATCAGGAATTTTTTTTAAATTAACATATAATGTATTATTTGCTTCAGGGGTACAGGTCTGTGAATCTTCAGTCTTACCCAGTTTACAGCATTCGCCATAGCACATACCCTCCTCAATGTCCTTAACCCAAGAATTATTCTTAATAAAGAATTCTGAGATCAAAAAATGAGAATTTACAACGTACCAACCTAGCCAAACTCTGGACTAATTTCTGGGGAGGGGAGAGAATTACCTAAATTATCAGTTTTTTTTTTTTAAAAAAAGGATAGCACAGTATTACTATTTTAAAAATATATATTAATTCAAAGTGCCTATTAAAATGTTAGCAAGTAGAGTTCCTGATAGGCTTGTTTACATGAACCAGATGGTTTAGATAAGGACCATGTGTAATTAACAGCATTATTTTGCTATGATAAATTCAGTTCTTAAATTCTTAAGGAGCTCTGCTTTTTCATTTCCCTCTATTCCCCCAACACCCATCTCTACCTGTCAAATCCTACTCATTTTTCACGGGTCATCTGAAATGTTACCTTGTCTGTGAAACCACCTCCCTGGAATCAATTACTCCCTCCTAGTGTATTATCATTAACATTTTATCTAGAATTTGATTTTTATGTGTTTGCTTATTCTCTCACTCTTTTCCCCTAAACCAAACTTTTATTGAGTCTTACTAATATGTCAGGTCATGTGTTAGTAACTAGAAATATGGAGATGAACAAAATTCATTTACTGCTCTGGAAAAACTCATAATACAATGAGAGCATGACATACAAACAACTAAATATAAATTATTTTAATAAGTGCTGCAGTAAAACTATGAGGAAAGTGCTATGAGAATAGAGAAGGAATAATTAAATCTGCTGGAATGGCTTTTGGTTGTGTTTGGGGCACAGAGAGAAAGAGGAATACTAGGGAAGGTTTCACTGCGTAAGAATAATTTGAAATGAGTCTTTAAGGAGGGATAGAATTTTCCTCCAGGTAGTAAATGGAGGATTAGGGTTTAAGGGCATTCCAGGAAGCAAGAATAACTGAACATTATCATCGACTGCCTTGAATTATAGTCTCTCTTGAATTACATGTTTCTCTTCTGCTAGCTAGCCTGTGTGCTCCTTTACATAAGGGACTTGGTTTTAGGTGTCTTTGTTTCTTTTCAGTGTCTTGTATAAAGTAGGAATTCAAGAAAAATTTGGATGAATGAATAAAGAAAGTCAACTTACATTGATTTTAGGCAAAAAGCAATCCATGCAGTGGCAACTGATTATTTATATACCTTTTCAGAATGATAAAATTGTCTTAAAAGGGATAGCATATTTGCTAAACTAATTCTCTTTCCAGGACAACTGAATTGACATATAGAAATTTACTGAGGGTTACAACTAGAGATAGATGAACCCAACTAATAATTTAGTTTGATAGCATTAGCTATAATCTTTCTCCCATATAGGCACAGTCGTACATATCAGCACGCTTGTAAATTTTTACTTTCAAAGAGAAATCCCAGATGATCTTCTGTCTGGCAGCAATCTGGATTTAAGGTCTGCAGTAACAAAATATGCTGTGCTGAACATCTGTTTAGAATCATCACTTAATGGTGGAAAAGTTAAGTCCAGACCTGAATCACTTTCTAGACTAAAAACGGACATCTAGCAATTTCCAGTGTGTTATGAAAGTCGTCCCATGTCACTAAAGGAAGAGATTGCTCATTTCCCCGTAAGTCCTACATTCACTGGCAGTGGCCAAGAATATTGAGAAGTCAAGTATCAAGTGCTGTCAAATAGTCTTCAAAATTCCTTACCCATCTGAAGAACATCTCCTGTTATGCTGGTTTTCTGTTCTGCCTTGTGTGGCGACTCCTCAAGATCACAAGTTGTAGAGTAATTGTGAATGAATGCCTTCTAGGGTAAGTTGATTGAATTTATGGCACTTTGGAGCAAAAGTTCATTAGTGCCAGAAGAATAAAATACTTGGAAGTAATTAGCCATATTAACTTGGTATTGCTCCATAACTATCAAGTCATTGCCATCTGTTTATTTTTATATTATACTTCAGTTGATTGAACTAGTCAATTATTGTCAGTTATTTGATCTTGAAGAAAACACACACACACAGACACACACATACATACACATTCTGTGATACACCCATTCTGTAGTAGAATTAATTATTTCATATGTTTCCTTTATTTCCTTTGAAACAAGTTCAGTATGTTGGTGTTATCTCATCAACCATACTCTTTTTATTAAGACAAAGCTGTCCTTCTCTGGCAATTTACTCTCCTGTAATTCTCTTTTTTTATGCCCAGGCTTATATCCATTGGCTTTTATGCTTGCCGTAATTTTATTACACAGTATTGTGCAAAGCTGAGGAGAGAGTTTTGTCAACCAGCATTTATGGAAGGTTTGTTAAGCGTAGGAAGCAATCTTGCCTAGTGATCAAGAATATGCATTTGAGAGTCAGATGATTTGGGACCAGAGTCTAGCTCTACTAAGTAACCATAATATGCTCATTCTGTTTCTCCCTTTTCTTTTCTTCTTGCCGGTCTGCCTTCCAGCCTTCCTTTTATATTTGCTGTATGCTCACTGAACATTTTCTATGTGTCAGGGTCCATCCTAGACGTTGAAGACAATATGGTGAGTCAAACAGGCCTTAACCTTGTTCTTATGAAGCTCTCTAGTGCAAGAGGGAGATATTAAAATATAGACAAACATAAAATAATTACATACTATGGTAAGTCTTCTGAATAAAGAACTGGGTTTGATGATTAAAAAAATGGCAAGCTACAAATTTAGGAAAATGATAGCATCAACCTCATAGGCTTGTTGAAGATTAAATTAGATATTGTGGGTAAAGAACTCAGCATGGCTTCTGACTCATAGTAAGTACTTGGTAGGTAGTAACAGTAATATGGTAATAATTAAGATGATCATAATGAAGTAGTCCTAGTCCTTGAAGGGTTCAAAGTCTACTGAGAGACAAAGCATATACAGGAATTATAATAATACATTATACAGATGATGAAACAGAGGCACAGGCAGTTTAAGTGATCAGCTTAATATTGCACAGCTAATAAGGGGTAAAACAGGAAAATGAACCCAGGCAGCTCTGGTACTAATGCCCACAGTTTTATCCATCTCACTGAACTCCCTCTCAAAGAGCCCTTTATCTTCTATGCTCCCTTAGCTCATTGAACACATTACTATGATAGCCCTTTTCACATTGTATTTTTGATCACCTCTTTCTGTGTCTGCCTCTCCTCCTAAACTCTGGATTCCCTTATTCCTCTTTGTTATTTCTAGTGCCTAGACACCGTTTCTGACACAGAGCAGATGTTTAATAAATGATTTTAAACAAATGCATGAGGAAATCTATGACATAGGTAGGAGGGTCCTGCAAAGACATTCTTCTTCCCAGAAGAACGTAGGTGTATAGCAGGTGCCAAGCTATTCAGATACTACTCTGTTGTTTTATTAAGATAAAATCTCTTTTGGTGGGTTTCTTCTGAGGAAAATTGAAAATTTTAAATGGAGAGTGAGGGGAAGATAAATGGTGATTATTTGAGGTGTTATAATCTTAACATGCTGATTATATATAAGAAAACAACAATTACATAAATACAAACTTTAAGGAAGATATATCTGTAGACGGGAAGATGTTTTTCATCACAAATGAATTCCTCCTGAGTAAAAAGGAACTGACTAGAATTTCTTTGAAAATTTAAAGGTAATTAAACTTACTAAAATAAATGTGAACGTAGCAGCCATATTTGTTAGCTCCTTGAGGGCAGGGGATATAAATCTCATTTACTTTTATCGTATTCAACAGTGATTAGCTCAAAGTAGGTGTCAATTAGTGTTCTTTTAAATAAGTGAACTCTGGAAGAACCCAGCAACTGTATAAAGTGGGGCTTACCTGCAAAGCCTATTTCATAGACCCACAGCCAAATAAAATCTCTTTGCATTGTGTAGTACTGCACCGTGGACTTAGCCCTCTAGTCATTTCTGCAGAAGGAAGATAGTGGTCCAAAGCTGGGTGAAACAGACCTCTGGAACATACCAGTACTTAGATAAATGGTGAATAATAGTGTTAATGATAGTAATTATAACAAGACTAAAGATACTTAATACTTATTTAATACTTATTATGTGCCAGGCACTGTTCTAGGCACTTTAGTACATTCACTTAAAATTCACAACAACCCTATGAAGTAAGACCTCTCATCATCCCCATTTTCTGTTGAAGTAACAGGAACAGAGAGGTTAAGCAACCTGTCAATGGTGATACAGTTAGCTTGCAGTGAAGCTAGGATTCAAACTTAGGTAGTCTGATTCCACAATTCATGCTTTTAACCACTATACGATATTAAACTGCGGAAAGCATAAAGTTATAAAATATTTGAGCTGGGAGGGCTATCGAGTTCATCATTACACAGGTGGGTGTTCCCTAGGTCCTCTATAGCAGGAATTCGTAACTGGGGCTAAGTTGCCCACTCCTGCATCAGGGAACATTTGGCAATATTTGGAGATACCTTTGATCGTCATGATTGGAGGTAGGAGGTGCTACTGGAATCTGGTGGGGGGAGGCCAGGGATACTGCTAAACATTCTACAATGTACAGGACACCTCCAACCCCTGCCACAGAAAAAAAATTATCTGACCCAAAGTGTCAATAGTGCTAAGGCTGAGAAACCTTGCTCCACTGCAGCAATTTCCATGTGTTCTTACTGGAGAGTGCTTTATACCCTTGGTCTCTCTCTTTTTTTTTTTTTTTTTTAAGATTTTATTTATTTATTTATTTATTTATTTCTTACTTTCTTACTTGTCTCAGAGAAAGAGAGAGAATGAGACAGAGCATACAAGCACAAGGAGGAGGGCAGGCAGAGGGAGAAGCAGGCTCCCTGCTGAGCAGAGAGTCCAATGTGGGACTCAATCCCAGGATGCTGGGATCATGACTTGAGCTGAAGGCAGTCACTTAACTGACTGAGCCACCCTGGTATCCCATACCCTTGGCTTCCTCACAATCCCTTCCCATTTACCACATGCGCAGCCAATCCCACCTCCCAGCTACTCCCTTATGCCATTGTACTAAAACAAATCGGACCACTTCCTCCATCAAGAATCCACTAACATTTTTAGCATGGCCAATTTTATGTTTCACACCAAAGAAATGATCCTCACAGTGGAGAGTCTAGGTGCCTTGGAAGTCTTGCAAATAACACTAGGAATACAGTGACAAAGGAAAGAGAGAGGAAGTTTAGGAAATACTTGCATGGAACACAGAAGAAAACACCATCTCTAGCACATCATACAGGACCTTACATACAGTAGGCACTCAAGAAGTACATGTTGTAAAAGATTATGGCACAAGGGCAGGGTTGGGTGTCCTAGAACAGAGTAACACTGTGCTTTCTGTTCTCCGGCTAAGGGAAAGTAAACAGCAGGATAAATCGTGTTTTGGTTCTGCATTAAGCCTAGGGCTCAAGGTTTTATCTTCTGTTTGGTATTTATTGCTCATGAAGCAATATATTGTGCATTGCAGGGGCTATTTTGAATCCCTCTTCATTTTCTTTGAAAATTAACAATCCATCATTATTTGTGAACAATGCACTGAAGCCCCAGGCACATCCCACTCTCTCTGATTACAGACGTCACCAGCAGTGACACCACAGCTTGCATCATGGCTATGCAGGGTGAGAGAACTGACAGGAGCTTTTGGAAGACACGACTCCGAGATGGCTTGAGAAAGATGATACTATTAGACAAGCAAGGGCTTTATTCCCCTATGAGTGTCTCCATGAATGGATCAAAGAGACCCTCAAGGGGATCAGGATGTCACAACATATTCTTTCTTGGGGAAGAGGAGGGAAGGGTAGGGAGGGAAGGGGAAAGGTTCTGTGCTAGCCTATATTGTACGTAACCATTTTCACAAGGGCTGTGAGAGTGGCAGGGTAGAGGTTGGGAGATAATAACTTGATTCTCAAGGTATACAGATGAGAACCTCAGTGTAGAGAGTGGTTTCTCAAACTAACCCTCATCCTGGAAGCTTCATTGGTTTAGTCTATAAGCTGGAGGGTCCTGGATGCAGCCACCTCCATACTGGAGCAGTTACAAGGATATTCAAGGTGGTTTTTTTTTGATGGGGGAGGGGCAGAGGCAGAGAGAGAGGATCTTAAGCAGGCTCTACGCCGAGCATGGAGCCTGAAGTGGGGCATGATCTCACAACTCTGTGATCAGGACCTGAGCTAAAATCAAGAGTCAGACACTTAGCTGCCTAAGCCACCCAGGTGCCCCATGGATATTCAAGGTTTTTAACTAGACATACAAGAAGCTAGAGTGCCAAGCCAGCCTCCAGATGGCAGCTGCAGTGGGGGTGGGGTGTAGCAAGGAAGAAGGACCCAGGTCTTGGCATACACCTCTCCAAGGAACTCACAGCATATATCCTGCATTTGTAAAGGCAACAAGGTATAGTGGAAGTAATATAGATTTTGAGCCAGATAGACGCCACATCAAATATTGGCTCTACTATTTAATAGCTGTGTGACTTTAGGCAAGTTCTGCACACTTTTTAGCCTTTTTACTCACCTGTATTATTCACCTAACAATAATGATATTAATTCCTAGTACTGATTAAATGCTTATTATGTGCCAAACACCATTTTAAGGCTTATATGTATTACGTAATCTAATTCTCACAAGCCTATGAGGTTGGTAATATTCATCATACCCATTTTACAGATAAGGAAAATGAAAGACAAAGAAGCTAGAAGTTGCCCAAGGTCACAGATGGAGTTAATGCTGCAACTGAAATGTAAATTCAGGCAGTTACAGTTTCAGAGCCCATACTTTTAACCCCTGAGCTATACACAACTATACTATAAAGAATGCTGAGCAAATAATCAATCATGATCTTAACCCCACTTAATCTTTATCTTTCCACTGTTTTAGCTCCCGTTAAGAAAGAAACCATTTGGTTGCCCTGTGGGGGTTTCTTCTCCCCCTTCTCTGAGCTGGAGCTGGGGGCCTCCTTTGCTATTTCAAGATGGGCTGGCACAGACTGAAGAATCTCAGAATAGTCCTTGTCACTTCAAGGTTATAAGCTGTATGTGAACCAAGAGAATAGGTTGAGGTTGGAGGCAGGGGTCCGGGAAGTCCAATACGCTCCACCATTAGGATCTTGGAAGCTTTCTCAGTCAGGAAAAGCAAGGGCTAGCTGCACTGGAGACTCTGTTGGGCTTTTCTGGACTAAGGTCTGTCATTCCCATCCCTGGCCTCCTGGGCTCCTGAGACCCCAGTGAACTCATATTACCCTGGTCTAGGTTGAATAGTCGACTATGGTGGTTTAGTTTTGAGATTGCATCACTGCATTCTTTCCATATTTCCTTACCTAATATTTAGACAAAAACAGCAAAAGCATAGATGGGCCACAAAAACAATACCTTACCCCCCAACTATTTTAATGTCTGTGCTAACTGCCTGTTAAACAACAGATTTTAAGTTAATGGTATGGCTGGTGGGGAGGGGGAGGACAGAGAAAGAAAAAAAAAAAGAAGCATAAATTTTGTAAGTTCCCAAAGCTCTGTGGTCTATGCTTTCCTGACGTAAGTTTTGTAAGAGGTAACTTGACATCCCTGCTGCTATGCTGTTGGAAGCCTGGCAAGATCTCTTGGAGGAAAAAAAAAAAAGTAGTCCTGGGGTTAATCCATAAGCCATCTTACTTTAGCCCTTGTTCCTGAAAATCTTTCCAACATGTTTGAGTCCACTTGCTTGCCATAGGAGACAGAGTGCAACAAAGAGAAATATAACTAGATCTGGAATTTAGAGGTTGGGTCTCAACTCTGGCTTGACTCTTTTCTTGCTGTGTAGCACTCACTCACACCTGTGTTTGTCAAAGTGCGGTCCAATCATGTGCATCACAATTGCCTGGGGTGCTTGCTAACCAGCCATGTTCCAGGGTCCACAGCTGAGGTTTCCATCTGGGTGGTGCTGAGGAATCTGCCTGTTGAGCAAGTACCCAAGATAACTCTTAGGCCTACTACAAATTAAAGAAACACAGAACTTTGGTCTCCTCGTGTATAAATAAGAATGATGCTGCTCCTTTCACAAGACTGTGGTGAAAACACAAGTGGTCAATATGTGCTAGCTCTACCTGAATCATTGAGTAAGATTACGGCAGGGCTTCAGGATCCATTCTGAATATTAATTTAACAAACATGTTAAACGCATGCACTATTTGGTAGTACAAGAGTGAAAAATCCATGTTTCCCTGCCCTTAAAGGGGCTCACAGACTAGTGGGAGAGATAGACAAATTACTGCATAGCTTGATACTGGCTAAACAGAGATACGAAGGGGAGGCAGTTACTCTGCTGGGAGGAAAAGAGAGGTGGTGGTAGAGAGGAAGGCAGAACACAGAGGAAGTGATGTTAATCTGGAGAGGCGATGGAAGTAAGTTTCAAAGGATAAACCAATTATGATGGTACTGTGGGTATCTTAAAAGGTGTAGGAGATAAGGCTGTATTTGTGCCAGGTCTAAAAACTAGAATAGAAATTGTCTTTGGGGGAATGGGCGTGAGCAGAGAATATTTTCTGTATCAGTTTACTTATTACTCCTCTCTCCTAAAAGTATAATATTAAAAAACTAGAGTAATTTTGTATTCTCCAGTTGGTTGGACTTTAAGAGGATGGGTATTAGACTGTATTGTTGAGTTGCTTTGTGAGTCACTAACTACAAGGCTATGGTCTAAGTCAGAGGGGTGGGACACTGGCCATGACCACTATAAACAAGTCAAGTGTTAAATTCTACTGATGATAGGAACTTTGGCTTGAGAACTGGCTGCCTCAGCAGAGTCATCTTCAGATATTAAGGGCAATGCTATATATACACATACAGCCACAGGAAGCAGTGACTAATGGCTCTGCCTGGTGCCAGTAATTCTGGCCCTTTCTAGCCTCTTTACCTCAACAAGCAGCCTAAGTCGAGTTTTCAGACTTCACTTTAATTGAACAAATAATCAGAAAATAATAGCTTATACCATACAGAACTTCACATTGCCAACCCCCCAACATCATGTTTTAAAGTAAATGATTTCTTTTTCAAAACTGCAACACACTTTCACCAACCCCCATCATGCCTTTGGCCAGACCAAGCATGATAAACTCTTAACCTTTAATGCTGTGTGATCCTGAATAAAGAAAAAAATGAGGTTATAACTAGTTAAGATCATGGTTTTTATATTAGATATAATCCTGGCCTATCACTTATTAGTTGTGTGATTCTTGGGAAGTAACTTAATGCCTCTTGTCTTCATTTTCCACATCTGAAACATGAGGACAACAATAATATCTCTCTCGTGGGGCTGTGGTAAGGCTTAAAGGAGAAAATACATGAAAAAAAAGTCCATCACAGCAGCTAGCTCAGTAAGTGGTAGTAAAATACTAGTAATTATTATTAATATATTAACAATAGTGGGAATTAACTCTGATATCTTATAGAAAACAGGGGCCATTTGGGGTGGGGAAATAAGGGGGTATTATAATTCCTTAAGTTATGAAAAGGACAGGAAAATACCAGTAGAGGAACTAGCCATTAGTAATACTGGGGTATGTATTTAAACAGAAAAGAACAATATGGCTTCTCTCTAACCAGTTCTTTACCAAGAGAGCTGCCAGAAAGAACAGTGGGACTAATTTATATGCTTCTCATCTGCTACATTTTTTTAAAAGTGGTACTGCTAATAAAACCTCAAAATATTTTCCAGTGTTAACCGTCTTCCTCCACTATATATACCCCAAACCCATCAGACCTGCTGCCAAAACCTATTTGCTTTTTTTCCCAAAAGCATGGATGGCATTTACATCCATGCTCTCACTTGTGATCACCCCATCTGTGGTGCAGGAAAGCCAGAATTACTTAGCATCACTTCTTCATTTCCATGACAAGGATGGAGGCAATGGGGTAGGCGGGAAAAGTTGCTTTCCATGGCCATCTTTTCAATAAGACAAAGAGAGGTTACGGCCACAGCTGTGACCTCTGACAGCTGGGCAGAGGACACCCACTGCATCAGCCTACTCCAGGAACAATCTATAGGCAAGTGATTTGGTCGGCACTTTGTGATTCTGGGATGATAATAATAGTACCTTTCCCGGAATCTATCTTACATATGATATATTTTCCCCATTTAATGCAATAGTTCTCTTGAATATTTTAATACAGCAATAGTAGTCCAAATAGCAAACAAGCATAAGTTATTGACTTTCCTTCCTTTTATCCATTTCTGCTGTGACTTAAATTTTCTTCCTGAGTTAATCTCCAGGCCACAAGTGACATCACCTTTAATCCATTCATGTTTTTTTTTAATTGGCATTAACATGGAGGGGACATAAGCTGCTAAAAAATAAAAGATGTCTACGTTGGTGATGATCTCCAGAGCAAACCTTACAGGGATGGTAGAGCAAATTTGATTTGAAAATGATTACAGAGGGTGAATTCCCTGTAAATAACGAATTGGAAAGAAAATCAGGCTGGGAGTATTTGCTTATCCACTTATTTCCACATGGAAGAAAAGCCATAATTCCTGTCAGCCTGTGCTTATAGAATTCCTAGATTGGTCACAGAGAAATCAACCGGTGACGAAAATAAATACACAAGCCCACTGGTTCACTGCATTTGCTGTCAGGTTCAACACCAAGGAAAGCCAAAAGATAATAACTCTCTGGGTAACAGCCCATAAATCCGTGGTTATAGTTCAAGCACTTAATTTCAAATTTCCAAATGACCGTGCCACTGTTCTTTCTTCTCCTACAACCTGGAAGTTCACTGTGAGAAAAAAGAGGGGAGGGACAAGACAGCTGAAATGCTCAAAGACCCTGGGAAAATTATGGGAAAGCACGCCTTCCCCAGACATCACAACTTCTTGAGAAACCAACTGGTATGTCACTGGGACACTTTGTCAGAGCAAAGTGGCTACTTTTTAATTTTTTTTTAACTAAAGTGAAACTAGCTTTCAAGAGTGGCTACCTATTTTAAAAATGTAAAGCTAATTTCTATATGTCAAATCCTATCTGTTCACTGATTCACACTGTCTTTCTCTATAAACTGAATAGGTACAAAGGGGGAATTATAAGAGATAAGTGTAAAGTATTAAAAAAAAGGGTGCAATGAAAATTGTGTACCCAACATGCAGTTTAAAAAAAAAGAATATAATTATTACCTGTAAAGGCCTCACATGCCCCTCCCTAATTCCTTCCATCCCTCCTCAGAGGTAACCACTATTCTAAATTTTGTGTTAATCATTACTTGTGTATCCTTACAGTACTACTAGATAGGGCAATGCTATCTCTTCAGAAATATTTTGTCTGAGTTTCTGAAGGATTCTTTAGTTGCCAAGAGCTTTGCTTTGTGCTATTCTCTCTCACATTTCTCTCCTTTCACTTGCTTCTCAGCCCACCCCATGCAGCTTTTCCAGTAGTAGTCTGTGATCCATGAACGAACATGTGTGTTAAAGATATCATTTAATGGGGCGCCTGGGTGGCTCAGTGGATTAAAGCCTTTGCCTTCGGCTCAGGTCATGATCCCAGGGTCCTGGGATGGAGCCTTCCATCAGGCTTTCTGCTCCTCAGGGAGCCTGCTTCCTCCTCTTTCTCTGCCTGCCTCTCTGACTACTTGTGATCTCTGTCTGTCAAATAAACAAAATCTTTTAAAAAAGATATCATTTAATGGTGAACCCACTTGGAAAGACAGTAATTCTTTTGTAATATGGCTACTTTCTTTTTCTTCTTTTTCCTTGTTTTTTTTTTTTTTCTCCAAGCAAATCACTGCATGGGTTTGGGGACATGGAGATGGCAGTGGGCTAAAAAGAGGGTGACAGGGCTATGTGTATTGCCTAGCATAGTTATCTCAGGATTATGGAATCAGAAGACTATGCTACTTACTGGCTGTGTGACCTTGGGCAAGTTACTTACCATCTCTGAGATTTGGCTCCCTCATCACAAAAATGCATACAACTATAATACTGATATTAGAGTGTTGGTGAGATGGTTAGACAAGATATATCAATTGTAAAAGTTTTTGAAAGCTGTGAGATACTCTATAAATGTTAGTTGTTAATGCTGTTGATGATGCTATAATATCAGTTCTGTTAACGTCAAAGTAGAAGACTAGATAGTGAATTTTCTACGTCTGGAGATAATTCCCAGATTTACCCTTGCCAGCTGTCTGGCAAAGCTGGCACAGAGCAGACAAAATTAAATTTTCTTTCCTAACTCTGTATTACTGTCTACATGGAAACTTTCCACCTACAAACATCCTCCTCAAATCCCACTGTACCTGTCCAATCTGCGTGTGTGGGAGTTTGTTTGCTCTGGCCTACGTCAGTGCTGGAGCCTAGGGCAGAAAGGAGTCACACATTACAGGCATCTAACATTTTCTCTTCTTAGTCATTTCTCATAGGACAGTTCTAGCTGGTAACTTGAACAGAAATGTATGCAGGATGTGCTCATCATCTGATCAGTTTGTGCCTAAGGAACCACCTGAAGATCCTGACTTTTGCCTGTGTGATATTAACATAACCATTTGCATGTTATTTCCATTTTGTTTTTGAAAGAGTCTCTCCTTGAAGATTTGTGAGAATGAGAGTAAGCAGTGAAAAGCCACGTTTCCATTCTACAAACGATATAATCAAATCTATAATGGGTAAAAATACACACAAGAGATGTTCCATAAAACTGCTGGCAATTATTTCACTGAACAGACAAAAGTTGTGCATGATTCCCCACAGCTGCCACAGGTGTTGAAGGGAGAGATTCAAACAACAGAGGGGGAATATCGATCATCTTTTTGAATATAGAGCTAGGCTACCTGCTTGGGTACCCGGGGGGGGGGGGTGAGAGAGAAGAGGGCTGGTAATATTCCCATACACATTTCCCAGCCTTGAGGCTGGACAGCCACATGCCCATCTGCTGCGAAGAAAAAAATATAGACAGGGCTTAAGTATATGGGACAGCAGTTTGACCTCTGAGGTTGCAAGGCTCTTGCCCTCCGCCTAACAGCTGACGCCTGGAACAAGCAAGCCAGACCCGCATGGCCACAGCAGGGGCTAACAGGAGGGCTCCAGCTGAGGGATGGCTGCAACTATGGCAACAAATGCCCAGGAATGAGTTAACACCAGCCAAAGGGGTTAACGAGAGAGGCAAGGGCTTTTATACAAATGTGTTAGGGAAAGAAATGTGATACAGCGGGAATGAAGTCCATTAATAAAGCTGAGTGATAAAATCCAGCACCATTCGTTAATTGGACTTGGCTACTTAAACTGCTTTTCCAAACCAGTCTCCTGTGTTCTAGCTGTTCATTGAGATACTAAGCTTATTCAAAGAATAAAAGTAATGGTATATGCAGTGCAAAAGGTAAAAACAGGTTGGGCAAAAGGTTATAAAATGAGACTTGCAAACAAAGGAAAAGAAATAAGAGATGCATACACCTATATTCTGAATATGTGCAAATAGCTTGTTATTACTAACAATCACCACCTGACATAAATTACCCCCATATGTGGATTACAAGTTGCATTATTATGATACATTAGAAGCAATCTGAGTACTAGTGATAATGGGTGGTTGGGTGGCTGAACAGGCCCCCAATTACTGCTGAGTGTCCTCTCCTTTTGTGGCTACCGCATTATGTCCTCAAAACATCCCTGGAAGGCAGGTCAATATTGATGGGCTTTTTTGAAGAAAACAGGGAGACATGGAGAGGTTAAGTGAAAATTAGCAGAGGCATTACCACCATTCCATAATAGAATTTGAGTTATAAAGACAGCCAAGGTACAGAAACAAAGGGCTTTTGGCTGTTCTTTCAGTGATGGCACTGCCTACTGAATGGTAGATCAGCTTCCAGTCACTTTCTCAGCTACAGTGAAAAGCATAGATTCTTTAAGTCACTACAGTTGGAATGTCCAGTTGTAGCACAAAGCAGAGAACCACAGAATACTTTTTAACTCTGGCATATTACAATACAAGCTCAGAATAAACTTTACTTCTTTAAAAAAAAAAACATTTATTTACTTAAAGAGAGAAAGAGAGCGAGAGCGAGGGCATGGGGTGAGGGGCAGAGGGAGAGGGAGAGAGAGAATCTCAAGCAGACTCTTGATGCCTGCACCTGATGCAGGGCTTGATCCCATGACCCATGAGATCATGACCTGAGCCAAAACCAAGAGTCAGATGCTCAACTGACTAAGCCACCAGGTACTCCCCAAAATTTTACTTCTGAGAAGGAAAAAAAGAGTACACCTGAATTCAGAAGTTAGTATAAACCATCTAGGACAGTATTTCCTAGTGGCATGAATGAATGAATGAACAGTATTTACTGAGGCCCTCTTATACTTTTTGTTAGTGGCTTAAAGGGATATAAGAGAAGTAAAAGACAGTTATTTCTCTTGGACAGCTTGTTACCTACTTGGGGGTGGAGGTGGGCAAATTCACACACAAAATAAAGACCAAGGAAAACTCATAAAAGACCTAAGTATAAAGTGACAGTTCTGTTTGTCCGACTCATTAAAGGAAAAAGGTGAGAAAACCTGAAAGGTAGGGTGTCAGTACATTCCTACATGAATGTTATCAGGGGAATGTAAACTTAAAAGTATATTAGACACTTCCATCAGTGATAAAGTACTCACAAGAACAGTGGCTAAAGGAGATGAGCAGGAGAGAACATGAAGTAAATTAGATGGACAGATGAGGTTAGGGAACCAGGATGGCGGTGACTGCCATTATTTGAATACGATCGTGTTTTTTTTTTTAAATCATTTATTTTAGAGAGAGGGAGAGAGTGAGAGCACAATGAGGGGAGGGGCGGGGGGGAGAGGGAGAGAGATAGAGAGTGAGAGACAGACCTAAGCAGACTCTGAACTGAGTGGGGATTCGCCTCATGACCCTGACTGAGATCAAACACCTTCAAAACCAAGAGTGGGACACTTAACTGACTGTGCTACCCAGGCACCCCGATCATGTCCTTTTTGAACCTAACTCTTCTGATAGAGCCTGATTCCTTAGGGATAGTGCTACTCAGGCAAGTACATTTGGTTGGCATGTCTCTATGTACAGCTAAGAATTAGAGGACAGATAGTTTGAGATGTAGTACTCTGGTGAGCACATGGAAGGCAGATAGTCTATGTTGTGGGCCGAAGAGTGGCCCACATGTTTTAACTGTTAGACAAAGTGGCCAAATTGTCATTCTACTTCGGGAATGAAGGTGTTTCAGCAAAGGAAGCAGTCAACAAAACAAAAAGGCAACCCACAGAATGGGAGACGATATTCGCAAATGACAGTACAAAGGGCTGATATCTAAGATCTATAAAGAACTCCTCCAACTCAACACACACAAAACAGATAATCACATCAAAAAATGGGCAGAAGACATGAACAGACACTTCTCCAAAGACATACAAATGGCTAACAGACACATGACAAAATGTTCATAATCACTAGCCATCAGGGAGATTCAAATCAAAACCACACTGAGATACCACCTTACACCAGTTAGAATGGCCAAAATTAAGAAGACAGTAAGCAACATGTGTTGGAGAGGATGTGGAGAAAGGGGAACCCTCTTACACTGTTGGTAGAAATGCAAATTGTTGTAGTCACTTTGGAAAACAGTGTGGAGATTCCTTAAGAAATTAAAAAGAGCTTCCCTACGACCCTGCAATTGCACTAGTGGGTATTTACCCCAAAGATACAGATGGAGTGAAAAGAAGGGCCATCTGTACACCAATGTTCATAGCAGCAATGGCCACAGTTGCCAAACTGTGGAAAGAGTCAAGATGCCCTTCAACGGATGAATGGATAAAGAAGATATGGTCCATATACACTATGGAGTATTATGCCTCCATCAGAAAGGATGAATACCCAACTTTTGTAGCAACATGGACGGGACTGGAAGAGATTATGCTGAGTGAAATAAGTCAAGCAGAGAGTCAATTATCATATGGTTTCGTTTATTTGTGGAGCATAAGGAATAGCACGGAGGACATGGGGAGATGGAGAGGAGAAGGGAGTTGGGGGAAATTGGAGGGGGAGATGAACCATGAGAGACTGTGGACTCTGGGAAACAAACTGAGGGTTTTGGAGGGGTGGGGGTTCGGTGAGCCTGGTGGTGGGTATTAAGGAGGGCATGTATTGCATGGAGTACTGGGTGTGGTGCATAAACAATGAATTCTGGAACACTGAAAAGAAATAAAAAGAAAAAAAAGAAATGAAGGTGTTTGACTCTGTACAAGTGGGGTGTTAGCCCACTTATAGGGTATCTACAATAAGACTGAATTTTCCTGGAAAAAGCATTTTGGATCTGTTCTAGTGACTTAGCCGGAATCCATCAGTATTCCAGATGATGCCTTCCTGAGCCATTTCCCTTTCCACTTTCCCCTATCCACAGCCTCAGGCTACACACCTCACCTTGCCTTGTCTTGCAAACAGAGCTGGCTGTAGGAGACTTGGGCAAGGGCTGTAGATTGTTCTAGAAAACTCAACCACTGAACCCACATTGTCCTCTATACAGTGGCCAACAGTGTGACTGTCACAGGTGAAAGCTGACATCATAAGGAGCTACAGGCTAAAAAGCTCCCCCAGATCTATTTGTAAACTTCTCATTGAGAAGATTACATTCAGAATTGCAACCCGACTGTATCTCCCTCTACAGGACCTATCCTCTACCACTATTACCTCTTTATGGGAAATTTGAAAGAGACCACAATTATGCCCAAAGGAAACTGTCACGCTATTAGAAGTTCGTGACTCCAGCCCCTATAGCTTCAAGGTATTGTAGTCCTTTCTTTAAAATTTATTTAAAGATTTTATTTACTTATTTGAAAGAGAGAGAAAGAGCACAAGTAGGCAGAGTGGCAGGCACAAGGAGAGGTGGAAGTGGGCTCTTCACTGAGTGGGCAGCCTGATGCGGGGCTCAATCCCAGGACCCTGGGATCATGACCTCAGCTGAAGGCAGCCGCTTAAACAACTAAGCCACTCAGGCACTCCAAGGTATTGTAGTTCTGACAATACACTGGATGCAAATTTATGGCTAATCTCTGGATTTTTCCAGGAGTATGAATGGCAAGTTATTACATGAATGTTACTTGTAGAACTTGAACTGACAAGTATATTAGACACATACACCAGGAGTGCATGAACTCATAAGGTTGGCCAAAGGAGGTGAGCTGGAAAGAGAGCCCATGGTAGATTAGGAAGACAGATGAAGGTTAAAGGGAACCAGGATGGAGGTGTCTGCCATGATCTGAATACAATTATGTCTTTTTTGAGTCAAACTCCATTGATAGGCCCTCTTTCCCCAGGGGCAGCACCTCTCGGGCAAGCAAGCTTAGAAGTCATTTGGGAAGAAATATTTCTTTCCTCTGACATGAGCAGCTAGGTGGAAAAGATGAGCAGACATTTGTTTTGGGAGCAAGAGGTGCTGAGCTTAATGCCTATCATCTCCTGGAGATTATGATGTATGCACACATAAAATCACTACAGCTGCTTGCTATTTCCAGGGGTCAGGGTACACTGTCTTTTATCTCCAAATGTCTGTTTTTCAGTCTGGTGGTATCTTGAAATCTGTTTTGAATACAGCCCAGACAGGAAGGTTTTGGTCAAGCATGCAGTGAGTAACCTTCAAGCAAAAACAGAATGCCAGGAGAGCAGCCTGACCTTTGTAGTAAAATTAATTTGATGCTTACAATCTAACCTAGAGTCCATGGACTTTATCCATGTGACAGAGTCACAGGACAATTTAGCAGGGATTATTAAATTCCACTTAAGCTCATCAGAGAGGAGAACTGAGGTTGATACATTTCAGGACTCCAACGAATGGGCCAAACCCACGTGGGAAAAAAAGGCAGACAGACTTCTAGGAATAAAGTGGAAGAGGTTTCATTTGGTGCACAGTAGGCAATCAGTGAGAACTGATTCACTGAATGAGGCAAAATAGTAACACAAATCTCATGTCTGACACCCAGAAAGCCTCTTCCCCACCATATACACACATACAACTTCAATCCTTTTGAGCTTCTCATATAGGAAAGCCATTCTGCAAGTGCCAGAGATCCCAAGGTAAGGCTGGAAGGTGAGTGTGTTGGAAGCTTGTACAAGACATGCCATCTTTCTGTATTGCCCTTCCAGTTCCTGCTGATGGCAGGAAGTCTGGGGCAGAAGATTACTAAATGGAAATGGAGAAAGCAAAGTAGATACCAATGAATTAAGAAGAATGCATTTTCCCCAAGAGGGCTAAGAGAACCTCACACAGGAGAACAATGCCGGGTTTCTAGAAAGCCTCTGAACCAGCAGTACCAACTCCAGCATTACCCAGAAGGCGTCAGTGTTCCAGTTGCTGCACTTTAACAAGTGTGTTGTATATAAAGGCCTAAGACTGTTTGCAGTGGAAAATCCTGATTGGTTTTATTTAGGCAACATAATAATGTAACTTTCTGAATCTGATGTTCTTTATTTGAACATTCATGATAATGATTCATCTCTGCTCTTCTTTCTTTACCAATGATGTTTGCATTCTATTAGGAAATATAATTTCAGAAGATGGTAAGTGAATCAAAATCATCCAATATGTTTCCACCATGGGAGCAGAAGGAATCCTTCTATGCTCTGTTTTGCATCATTGTACTGATTCCAATAAGTTTTTCTTTAATAGGATTTGTAGCATTAAATATTACTCATCATTGCAAATTCAGTACTAATTTAACATCACAGATAACCTGGTTTTTTCCTAAGTGAACCCCCTTACTTTGTTTCATAGGAACTGAACATTTTCCAGTCTGGGGATTCTTTACCACAGAAAGTATGCTGACCTTGTATCCGAAGAGATACTTAGCACTAATATGATTCTCTAAATGGCTGTTAGCATTTGACCTTGTATGAACAGCTGTGTGTCTGCAAAATTTCCCCCATGGGATTTTAAGAACTTGGGGAGGGGCAAGAATGGTACCTCATGTACTTTTAACTTATCCTCAGGATATGACATAGTAAAGGAACAAATAGCCAGCATAGCACTATCAGTTTTTACCTACCTCAATCTGCTGACAGCACTATAATACCTGATAATAATTGTGGCTAACACTACTTGTAGGTTATTTTATTAAACAGAAATGCTTTCCTTAACTTTTCTAAGAATGTTTCCTAAGTTAATCTTGCTATATTTTCCACATTAGTTTTTTCTTTCACTAACTTGTAAGCTTAACTTATAAGCGAATAATAAACTCTTTTAGGATACCTCTGATAAACTGGTTGGTTCTATCTACCAAAATGATATCAAGTCATGGGAATAAAATCAGGGAACCAGAGATGATATTCAAACACCAGTATCACATAAGCAAACAGAATTGCTGAACCTTAGCAGTAGAGCAGGGCTCAGGAGACCCCTTGGCTGTGCCAGGGGGCAATCCGTTATTGCTAGGCCACGGGGAAGCCTAGGGGAATGCCAGGAGGATCAGGGTGGCCTGGGTGACAGGTGGTCATTTAGGGGGATCTGGACAGTGATTATTTTTTGGCCAGGGTAGCCTATGATGACTTGCGGGGGTTCTTGGCAGTACCTATTTACCAACTGGTACAGGAGTTTTTTTCAGTAATATTAAACTGATAAGGCCATTCAGTGTACATGGTCTGAATATTTGCCTGGAGGAAGGGGACCTAAACATGCAGCATAAGTAAGCAGATACTCCTACCAGCTACAGTCTCTTTAAACATTCTGTCTTAATCCTCATGGAAACCTTGAGATCAAAGTTATTCCTTATGTTAAGCCCACATGAAAAAAAACCTTTCCTACAGAAATATTAATCTATCTTCTCTTATTCTGTCTTCCCAGGGGATGAATGGCTAGCCACTCTTTATCTGTGAAATGTGTTTTTTCCCTTTAAAGGAATTATTATTTAAAATTGGGTTTTTTTTTTGAGCCTACAAAGAAAAATAAATCCTAACATCTATAGCTTTTCCACCCCCTGTAATAGGTGAGTCAGGTAGGGGTAACCAAGAAGCAGAGACATATAGTGGGAAACTCAGTAACTGTCCTTGCACTCTCCTGCTTGAGTGGAGAAAGAAAAACATTTTTAAAACAATGGCAGAGGCTGAATAACAAAGAGATCTCCCTTTAGACCATCAGAATCAATGGAAATAAGAGTGCCACATTTGGGGGACACCTGGGTGGCTCCGTCTTTAGCTCAGGTCATGATCCTAGGGTCCGGGGATCCAGCCCCACATGGGGCTCTCTGCTCAGCAGGAAGCCTGCTTTCTCCTCTCTCTCTCTCTCTCTCTGTCTGCCTCTCTGCCTACTTGTGATCTCCGTCTGTCAAATAAATAAATAAAATATATTTTTTTTAAAGTGCCACATTTTTGTGCTCTTTTAAAATCATTTTTATCCTAATCCAACAACATCCTTGTCTCTAGGTGGTAGACGCACCCACCTTGACAATCAGTAGCTGCTGAGGTACCTTGTGTCACCCATTCCCACCCGTACATGTCCACTTACTGGAGCTGGGTTGCCATGAGCAGCAATTATTTCTCTGCCAGAAGACCAGCTGGGTTCCAAGGTCTTGGTTTGGGTAACCTTGTCTTTGGCATTTAGTGTTAAGTTTACTTTGTAGGAATGCTAGTGAAATTGCTCAGAAAGTTGGCTAGGACATGTGGAAAATTGGCAAGGTGACTTGATCCCTGTTTCTCTAGAGGTAATGGTTGCAGCTATACTATCTATTTTGAGTAGATGCCAGTTGCAAGTTCCTTAGGTACAGGGTTGGTAAAAGGGTGAGTTAGATCACAATTTCTGCTTGGAGGGAATGTCTAAACAAATAATATTGTGCATGGGGTGTTCAGCACACTCTAGTGCTAGGGAGTCAAGCCTGAGATTTTCACTTAGGAATAGCATCAAATGAGAAAGTAGGCATTCTCACAAATTTATGTTAAAAAAAAAAATCACAGGAGCATCATGTATGCCTTACTTTCTGGGACACCTCTCAGACTGCAAGCTGAACAGACAAAAAAACTTGGGATACACACTAATAAACAGTTTCAAATGGCATGTCACACACTGGCTCGGTATGTGACAAGGCAGACAACTTGCTACAAGTCTTTATTTGTGGGTTCCAAGGAAATATTTCCCAAACAGTGCCTTTAGTCCTCCTTGACTATAATATAAAGAGAACTCCAATAAAGTAAAGCCCTTTTACTTGTGCAGGAGATTACCCTGTGAAACACAGGTTCCTTGGGTAGGATTAATGCCTATGGAATATACACTGAAAATAATGGCTGGGGGCAGACAGCACAGAAGAGCTCTGACAAGCATGCCCAGTGGGAGACACTGATTGGACAGTTAGACTCCTCCAATTTTCACACCTACCCCTGCCTCCTGCTAAGTTGTATGAGCTTCCAACACACAGGTTAAGATGCCTTACCAAGGGATTTCACTTATGCAATAGACCAACCAAATATGTATATACGAGTATATATAGCTCCTTGTGAAGCACCTAAAGTTTTTTCGATAAAGGAGGAGTTTTTATGTGTCATTTGGTCTGTATTCTGCCAGGGGCGTATCACACTGACATTAGGAAAACATGCTCTTTTCAAAAAGATTTAGTCTCATTTCCCTTTCCTTCACAGTCTCTAATGACTGGAAGTAGAATGAGACTTCGATTTTAGGATGATTTAGAGGTCTGTGAGTTGGCTCTTTCTTCCCTTGGTGTGTGACCAACTTCAAAGAAGCAATTGTGTAGCTACTAAGGAAATTAGTTCTTTGCCAAGAGATGAAGACCTTTTGTCATAAGCCAGAATGGATAACTAGGCCCTTCTGTCTCTATCTCAAGAGGGCCTCTGGGCTACGAGGAATGTCTGGCTGGCAGTCTAGGGTTGTTCACTAGAGCAACAGGCAGTCAGATGGTTAAGAATATTGTTTGTGCTCCTTCTGGAGGTAGAGGCACTGGAGTAGAGAGGCTAGGGTGAGTGTGGGGAGGACAATGGACATAGACAGTAAACAAATTAATAGATATATATAGCACAATGTCCAGTGGGTACAATTCTATGTATAATAACCACTTATTGAGCACCTTCTCTGTGCATTTTACTGCAGAAAGTGTTTTATATGCATTTTATCCTTATAACAACCTTATGAGGCAGGTATTTTGGTTCTCATTTTATGGAAGAGCAAACTGAGTCTTTAAAGTTTAAGGAACTTGCTCAAAGGTTTCACAACTAGTAAAAGATGGGCCAAGATTTGAATGAAGGTTTCTATCCTTTAACCCTAGGTATCCGGCATCATATTTGGTACATTGCTTATGCTTAGTCTTCACAACCTTCTTCAGTTGCAGGTATGATATCTTCATTCACATTAGAAGAAATGGTGGCTCACAGAAGTTAAGCAACTAGCCCAGGATCACAGAGGCAGTAAGTGGCAGAGGATTATACTCTAAGCCTGACTCCAGAGCCCAGGCTCTTAAACACTGCACTCTACTACCTCTACATGTCAGACATTTGGTAAATGATTATCCCCATTCCAGCTGGTACAGTGAAGGTAGATGAAGCACAAAGGGTTGACGGTAACTTGAATTTAGTAGTCAGAGCAGGAGAGGTTGAATGGTGGAGCTAGAGCTATGGCTGTCATTTTCCCTGAGGGCTGGTTTTACACAGGGTGTGGGGAGGGGCGATTAAAGACAAAGGACAAAGGTAACTGATTTCTATCCCTTCTTTCCCTAATTATAAGAGGAAGAGAGACCACTCAGAACAGGAGCTGGATCTAGGAGCTAACACTATTAGAGAGTGATGATTACCTGAGCTGGCCTGGTGTGCCAGTTAGCGATATATTGTTTCTTAGCTCCAAATTCACCCTTGTTGCTTTCTCTCTGCAAAGGGTTCTGGGCCTTTTAAACATCTTGCCTTTGCCAGTTGGCACAATATTAAGCTTTGTCAGTAAGGGATACAAGAGAAACATTTTAGAAGGATGGGAGTTTTCTTTCCGGTACTCATGTGCTGGTGTGCTTGCCTTGCAGGCTCCTGCAGTGCCAACACCCACCTTCCCACTGCCTCACTCCAGCTGCACACACAGCTTCCCCAGCCCCAGGCTTCTGCAGTGCCCGCAGCTTTCCCAGCATGCAGTTCCTGTAGTACATGGTAATCAGCAGCATCCGGCAGCATCTCCCAGTATCCCTTGCTTGACTGGTTTTGTAGTAGAGTGCCTATGCTAAGAAAACTCCCTGTGAGCAGCTTTCCCTGGCACTGTGCAGAGTAGGTTTCCCAGAAGTTCTAAGAGTAGATTTCTACAAAGTTCCAGGAGGCAGAATTCTAGCAAGCTTTGCTGGCACAGCACCACAGAAATTTCTCTGCTAAATCCAGTGAGCCATAGCTGCGCCCTTTACTATAAGATCTTGATCTCACCCCCGGGGAAAGGGCTGTATGGTGGTTGCTCTAAATTAGCAGTAGGTATAGTGGATGTTCCTTAGATCTGCTATTCCTACATTTTTATAGTACTGTTTAATTACACTGTTCAAATTACTGTGTTGTTTCTCTTTCTTGATTTTTCCCAGACCAATATGGATAACTCCCTCTTCCTAGAGCTCAAAGTAAGGTGATTCATAGGGCAAAGGAAGGGAGTGTAGGTAAAAAGGAGGGCTTTATCCTGGAAACAAGGTCTAAAGAGAAAACAGCATCTTAATTTTTCAGGGGGCAGTAGATATCTTCTCTGTCTTACTTTCCACTAAAGAAAATGACTTAGAACACCCATGGCCTCTTAGCTATTAGAATTCTTTCAATGAGGAGGAAAGACCTGCTAGATAGGAAAGGTAAGTGGAGCCTGACGACTGCTTGGGACATGAGACTTAAAGGGTTTATGATCATTCCTAGTCCAAACTGTACTTGAAGTTCCATAGTTCAGGTGCTCCAAAGGAGAAGTGGTTATTTGGGAAGATGGTCTCAAAATGACTATGCTCTTTACAAAAATGATGAATACTGAATTCAAAATCTCTATGATTTCCCACAGAATTCTTCATTCAAAGTTCAGGGTTGTTTCCTCCACTTGAGATAAAATATTTTCTTTTCTTTTTTTTTTTTTTGACCTGGATTTCTTGTGAACACATTTATAGAAATTTCCAGACAGCTTGCAATGTAATGAATTCTGAAAAAACTTCTGCTAGAAGTTAGGTGTTTGGAGTTGGTACGTCATGATGTTTTCCAAGTGCCACAAGGGAAATGGTTTTCAACAGTGACAGAACATCTTCATAATTTTTGTATTACTTATGGATTTGTACAGCTGAGTTCTTTTTGAATTTCAATAAAACATTTTCTCAAACACATGTTGGTAATTAACTACCACCTCTCTAATTTTTGTTCTCTTTATGCCTTTATGCATCCCCACCCCTCCCACCACCTCACACGGCAGTACTGCCTCTCCAAAACTCAATAAATGCGAAATGGATGGAAAGCAGTTTAGGAGAGCATAAGGAAATGTAAATCTCAGGGTCTGATAATCAACTAAAATGCTCCCTATACATGATACAAGATTCTTTGGAGACTTTAGGAAGCACTGGCCCAGATCAAATTCAGAGACACTAAAAGCATCATAGTTAATCAGCCAGCCTGCTCAATCACTAGGAAGTTTCCAGTATACACTTCCCATGTGTTAGGGGCCTCACAGCAATAACTACAACATTTGTAGCCATAGCAGGTTTCAATAAAGGGCATTCAGCTGGAGTTGCTTATAATGCCTATGGTCTTCGAGAGGCTTCTGGGTTGTCTTCTGGATCACCCAGAGCACCATATGTTCATGTTCTAGGTGAAGATCCCAATTAGCATAAGGGAAAAGAGAGAAGTTTGAGCCATTTTACATAGTATGATTCTCCAGCTAGAAAACTAACCAACTTCAGTTTCAGAAAATCAGTCCAACTATAGTCTCTTCTTCCCTTCTTGTTTTGCTCCTTCCAGTTTCGGCCCAGGCCCAAGTCCCTGTAAAACTTCACTAGCCTTCCTTCTTTCTCTCCATCCCCCACATATATGCACACATATACACACAGAGGGATCACAGGGCTAAGAATGGAATGAGAAAAGGAGCACTGCCTCAGAGAAGTTTGATGGTTTGTACTGTAGCAGCTTGAAGGGACAGGTAGAATAGGTGATATGCAGGGGTTTGTTGACCCAGTTAGAACTTCCTGAAGAGTCAGAAGGACACTGATATAAACCAAGGACTGCTGTAAATCAGTGCAGACTTGCCTTCACTTTCAAAATAGGAATCAGTCCTCTGTTGCTGTCATTATAATGATAAAAGATTATTGGTTTTTAGCCAGGGTGGTTGGCTGGTCTGCCACATGAAGTGGAATTGAGAGGAGGGGTAGCCTAATACTTAAGATGGGTCCTGAGATCAGTTGCTTTCCTCTCTTTTGCCGGTGATGGAGGTGGTGTTGCTGGGGGTAAAAAGATATGACCCACACATATGTTCATAATTGACTTTTGACAAAGGTACAAAACCAATTCAGTGATTTTCAGCAAATGCTGCTGAGGCAATTGGACATATGTGTGGGGAAAAAAAAGAATTCGAAAAAGAAACTTGACCTAAGTCATAGGTACCTTATAAAAAACTTAACTCAAAATGAAATCCAGACTTAAATGTTAAATGTAAAACCTCAGGAAAAACAAAATCATTGGGATATAGTGCTATAAAGAGTGCTTAGGCTTGATAACAAAAGCATGAGCTCTAAAAGGAAAAACTGATAAGCTCGATCTCATCAAAATTAAAAACTACTGATCTATGAAAAACCCTATTAAGAGGATGAAAAGATAGGCTACAAAGTGGGAGAAAATACTTGCAGGCCACACATTTGACAAAAGACTAGTATCTACAGGGGTGCCTGGGTGGGTCAGTGGGTTAAAGCCTTTGCCTTCGACTCAGGTCATAACCCTGGAGTCCTGGGATCGAGCCCCTCATCGGGCTCTCTGCTCAGTGGGGAGCCTGCTTCCTCCTCTCTCTCTGCCTGCCTCTCTGCCTACTTGTGATCTGTCTATCAAATAAATAAATAAATCTTTAAAAAAAAAAGACTAGTATCTACAATAGATAAAGTACACTCAAAACTCCATAGAAAAAACCCAAACGATTCAATTAGAAATTAGGCAAAAGATATGAAGACACATTTCACCAAAGAGGATATATAAACGGCAAATTTGCACACAAAGAGGTGTTCAACATCATAAGCCCTTATTGAAAGGCAAATTAAATCCACAGTGAGAGATCATGACATACCTGTCATAATGGCTAAAATTTGAAAAATTGTATGTTTGTAAACCACATATCAACAAGGGATTTATATCCAAAATATACAAGGAATTCACACAACTCAATAGTAAAAAACAAACCCAATTAAAAATGGAAAAAAGACCTACGTAGACATTTTTCCAAAGAAGACATACAAATGGTACAGGAAAAGGTGCTCAATGTCACTAATCATTAGGGAAATGCAAATCAAAGCCACAGTGAGTTATTAGTTTACACCTGTTAGGATGTCTCTAATAATAATAAAAATGATGAGGTAATAAATGTTGGTGAGGGTATGGAGAAAATGGGACTCTTGTACACTGTTGGTGGGAACGGAAACTGGTACAGCCACTACGGGAAACAGTATGGAGGCTCAAGAAATTAACAACAGAACTGCCACATGATCCAGCAATCCCACTTCTGGGTATATATCTAAAGGAAATAAAATCAGTACCTTGAAGAAATATCTCTATTCCCACGTTCATAGTAGCATTATTCATAATAGCGAAGGTATGGAAACAACCTAAGTGTTTGTGGACAGATGAATGCACAAAGAAAATGTGATATATACAAAGGAATATTATACAACCTTAAAAGAAGGAAATCCTGTCATTTGCAACAACATGGATGAACATGGAGGATATTATGCCAAGTGAAATAAGCCAGACAAAGAAAGACAAATACATTATGGTATCACTTATACAGAGAGTCTAAAAAAAAGTCAAACTCATAGAAACAGAGTAGAAAAGCGGCTGCCAGGGCCCATTATAGGATAGGGGAAATAGGAAAAGGCTGACAAAAGGGTACAAATGTTCAGCTATAAAATGAATAAGGTCGAGGATCTAATGAGTAACATGGTGACTATAGTTGATAATGCTGTATTGTATAACTGAAATTCGCTAAGACAGTAGGACTTAAATGTTCTCACAAAAAAAGGTAAATATATGAGGTAATGGATATATTAAGTTGATGGGATGAATACTTCCACAATGTATATGTATATCAAATCATCACATACACTTTCATTATCTTGTAATTTTGTCAATTTTACCTCAGTAAAGCTGGGAAAAAAGGACTACACCAAATATGCAAGGATGTGAAGAGTCTGGACCATTCATATATTACTGGTGGAAATGTGAAACGGGACAATCACTTTGGAAAGTTTGGCTGTTTCTTTTAAAAACTGAACATGCAACGACCAAATGACTCAGACATTATACTCTGGGCATTTATCCCAGAGAAATGAAGACTTACATTCACATAAAAACATGTACATGGATGTAAATAGCAGATTTACTCAAAATACCAAAAAAGTGGAAAAAACAAGATGTTTTCAATGGGTGAATATTAAACTATGGCACATCCATACAATGGAATACTACACAATCTCTGAATTGATACACACAATTATCTGAATAAATCTTGAGGGGATTATGCTGTGTGAGAAGAGACAATCTAGAAAGGTCACATACTGTGTGGTTCCATTTATATAAATACCGAAGTTACAGAAATGGAGAATATATTAGTAGCTGGTATAAGGCAGCGGTCGGGGGGACAACATGAGGGATCCTTGTGGTGACTGAACTGCTCTGCATCTTAACTGTACCAATGACAATATCTTGGTTATGCTACTATATTATAGTTCTGCAAGATGTTATTGGGTAAAAGGTATATAGGACCTCTCTATTATCTATCAAACTGCATGTGAATCTTCAATTATCTCAAAATTAAAAGAAGTTTAACATTTCAAAAAAGGAAGGGGGGGGAGAAAGATGTGGAAAGACAGAAGCAGCAGCATAGAGACAGATCCTCCTGTTTTTGATACAGTTCAAATATGTGTCCCCGATTATAGTAGGATTTCCAGTTTGGCAAGCTAATCCAGTGTAGTGCAGAGCTCCCCCCACAGTGTAGGAGCAAGGCAGGCTTTTCCTGCAGAGACAGTACTTGCTCTTCTCACTGGGATATTAGTTATTAGTTATTGCTCTTACAAATTTGGATACTGGGGGATATATGACACCATTAATGAAGGTTAATAAGAAGCTCTGGGTTCAAGTCAGAACTACCTAAGTTCCTAAAATTCCTGTAGGCAGCTCTGTTGCTGGTACCAAATCCTCCTCTGAGATCCTTTAAGCAGAGGAGATGTCTGAGCACAACAGTATTTTTCTGCTTGGCTTCTGAAGAGAAGAGACAACAGAGAGCAGCCACAGGACAGACACTCTCTTCTGAAAGACAGCATGGAGAAAGGAAAGAGAAACCTGAGAATGGTCAAGGAGAAAAGACTGAGGATCACAGGCTTGATAAAGAAGGCAACAGAAATTCCTCTGCCTCCAGGTGTCTGGGTAAATGGGCATCTCTTTACCTGTCATGGGTACCATGTAGTACTTCAGGCAAGTTGCAAGGAAAGTGTTGAGTAAAGACCAATTGAGTGTTGACACCTCATTTCTTTTTTTTTTTTTTTTTTTTTTTTTTTTTTTTTTTTTTTTTTTTTTTTTTTTTTTTTTTTTTTTTTATTTTTTATAAACATATATTTTTATCCCCAGGGGTACAGGTCTGTGAATCACCAGGTTTACACACTTCACAGCACTCACCAAATCACATACCCTCCCCAATGTCCATAATCCCACCCCCTTCTCCCAAACCCCCTCCCCCCGGCAACCCTCAGTTTGTTGTGAGATTAAGAGTCACTTATGGTTTGTCTCCCTCCCAATCCCATCTTGTTTCATTTATTCTTCTACCCACTTAAGCCTCCATGTTGCATCACCACTTCCTCATATCAGGGAGATCATATGATAGTTGTCTTTCTCTGCTTGACTTATTTCGCTAAGCATGATACGCTCTAGTTCCATCCATGTTGTTGCAAAATGGCAAGATTTCATTTCTTTTGATGGCTGCATAGTATTCCATTGTGTATATATACCACATCTTCTTGATCCATTCATCTGTTGATGGACATCTAGGTTCTTTCCATAGTTTGGCTATTGTGGACATTGCTGCTATAAACATTCGGGTGCATGTGTCCCTTTGGATCACTACATTTGTATCTTTAGGGTAAATACCCAATAGTGCAATTGCTGGGTCATAGGGCAGTTCTATTTTCAACATTTTGAGGAACCTCCATGCTGTTTTCCAGAGTGGTTGCACCAGCTTGCATTCCCACCAACAGTGTAGGAGGGTTCCCCTTTCTCCGCATCCTCGCCAGCATCTGTCATTTCCTGACTTGTTGATTTTAGCCATTCTGACTGGTGTGAGGTGATATCTCATTGTGGTTTTGATTTGTATTTCCCTGATGCCGAGTGATATGGAGCACTTTTTCATGTGTCTGTTGGCCATCTGGATGTCTTCTTTGCAGAAATGTCTGTTCATGTCTTCTGCCCATTTCTTGATTGGATTATTTGTTCTTTGGGTGTTGAGTTTGCTAAGTTCTTTATAGATTCTGGACACTAGTCCTTTATCTGATATGTCGTTTGCAAATATCTTCTCCCATTCTGTCAGTTGTCTTTTGATTTTGTTTAACTGTTTCCTTTGCTGTGCAAAAGCTTTTGATCTTGATGAAATCCCAATAGTTCATTTTTGCCCTTGCTTCCCTTGCCTTTTGCGTTGTTCCTAGGAAGATGTTGCTGCGCGGCAGAGGTCGAAGAGGTTGCTGCCCGTGTTCTCCTCAAGGATTTTGATGGATTCCTTTCGTACATTGAGGTCCTTCATCCATTTTGAGTCTATTTTTGTGTGTGGTGTAAGGAAATGGTCCAATTTCATTTTTCTGCATGTGGCTGTCCAATTTTCCCAGCACCATTTATTGAAAAGGCTGTCTTTTTTCCATTGGACATTCTTTCCTGCTTTGTCGAAGATTAGTTGACCATAGATTTGAGGGTCTATTTCTGGGCTCTCTATTCTGTTCCATTGATCTATGTGTCTGTTTTTTGTGCCAGTACCATGCTGTCTTGATGATGACAGCTTTGTAATAGAGCCTGAAGTCCGGAATTGTGATGCCACCAACGTTGGCTTTCTTTTTTCAATATCCCTTTGGCTATTCGAGGTCTTTTTTCTGGTTCCATATAAATTTTAGAATTATTTGTTCCATTTCTTTGAAAAAGATGGATGGTACTTTGATAGGAATTGCATTAAATGTGTAGATTGCTTTAGGTAGCATAGACATTTTCACAATATTTATTCTTCCAATCCAGGAGCATGGAACATTTTTCCATTTCTTTGTGTCATCCTCAATTTCTTTCATGAGTACTTTATAGTTTTCTGAGTATAGATTCTGTGTCTCTTTGGTTAGGTTTATTCCTAGGTATCTTATGGTTTTGGATGCAATTGTAAATGGGATTGACTCCTTAATATCTCTTTCTTCTGTCTTGCTGTTGGTGTAGAGAAATGCAACTGATTTCTGTGCATTGATTTTATATCCTGACACTTTACTGAATTCCTGTACAGGAGGTTCAGAGAATGCCCCTCAAAATCAATAAGAATAGGCCCACACCCCGTCACCTAATAGTAAAATTTACAAGTCTCAATGACAAAGAGAAAATCCTGAAAGCAGCCCGGGAAAAGAAGTCTGTAACATACAATGGTAAAAATATTAGATTGGCAGCTGACTTATCCACAGAGACCTGGCAGGCCAGAAAGAGCTGGCATGATATTTTCAGAGCACTAAACGAGAAAAACATGCAGCCAAGAATACTATATCCAGCTAGGCTATCATTGAAAATAGAAGGAGAGATTAAAAGCTTCCAGGACAAACAACAACTGAAAGAATTTGCAAATACCAAACCAGCTCTACAGGAAATCTTGAAAGGGGTCCTCTAAGCAAAGAGAGAGCCTACAAGTGGTAGATCAGAAAGGAACAGAGACCATATACAGTAACAGTCACCTTACAGGCAATACAATGGCACTAAATTCATATCTCTCAATAGTTACCCTGAATGTGAATGGGCTAAATGCCCCTGTCAAAAGACACAGGGTATCAGAATGGATAAAAAAACAAAACCCATCTATATGTTGCCTCCAAGAAACACATTTTAAGCCCGAAGACACCTCCAGATTTAAAGTGAGGGGGTGGAAAAGAATTTACCATGCTAATGGACATCAGAAGAAAGCAGGAGTGGCAATCCTTATATCAGATCAATTAGATTTTAAGCCAAAGACTATAATAAGAGATGAGGAAGGACACTATATCATACTCAAAGGGTCTGTCCAACAAGAAGATTTTACAATTTTAAATATCTATGCCCCCAATGTGGGAGCAGCCAACTATATAAACCAATTAATAACAAAATCAAAGAAACACATCAACAATAATACAATGATAGTAGGGGACTTTAACACTCCCCTCACTGAAATGGACAGGTCATCCAAGCAAAAGATCAGCAAGGATATAAAGGCCTTAAATGACACACTGGACCAGATGGACATCACAGATATATTCAGAATATTTCATCCCAAAGCAACAGAATACACATTCTTCTCTAGTGCACATGGAACATTCTCCAGAATAGATCACATCCTCGGTCCTAAATCAGGACTCAACCGGTATCAAAAGATTGGGATCATTCCCTGCATATTTTCAGACCACAATGCTCTAAAGCTAGAACTCAACCACAAAAGGAAGTTTGGAAAGAACCCAAATACATGGAGACTAAACAGTATCCTTCTAAAGAATGAATGGGTCAACCGGGAAATTAAAGAAGAATTGAAAAAAATCATGGAAACAAATGATAATGAAAACACAACGGTTCAAAATCTGTGGGACACAACAAAGGCAGTCCTGAGAGGAAAATATATAGCGGTACAAGCCTTTCTCAAGAAACAGAAAGGTCTCAGGTACACAACCTAACCCTACACCTAAAGGAGCTGGAGAAAGAACAAGAAAGAAACCCTAAGCCCAGCAGGAGAAGAGAAATCGTAAAGATCAGAGCAGAAATCAATGAAATAGAAACCAAAAAAAACAATAGAACAAATCAACGAAACTAGGAGCTGGTTCTTTGAAAGAATTAATAAAATTGATAAACCCCTGGCCCGACTTATCAAAAAGAAAAGAGAAAGGACCCAAATAAATAAAATCATGAATGAAAGAGGAGAGATCACAACTAACACCAAAGAAATACAAACTATTATAAGAACATACTATGAGCAACTCTACGGCAATAAATTTGACAATCTGGAAGAAATGGATGCATTCCTAGAAACATATAAACTACCACAACTGAACCAGGAAGAAATAGAAAGCCTGAACAGACCCATAACCAGTAAGGAGATTGAAACAGTCATTAAAAATCTCCAAACAAACAAAAGCCCAGGGCCAGACGGCTTCCCGGGGGAATTCTACCAAACATTTAAAGAAGAACTAATTCCTATTCTCCTGAAACTGTTCCAAAAAATAGAAATGGAAGGAAAAACTTCCAAACTCATTTTATGAGGCCAGCATCACCTTGATCCCAAAACCAGACAAGGATCCCACCAAAAAAAAGAGAGCTATAGACCGATATCCTTGATGAACACAGATGCGAAAATACTCAACAAAATACTAGCCAATAGGATTCAACAGTACATTAAAAAGATTATTCACCACGACCAAGTGGGATTTATTCCAGGGCTGCAAGGTTGGTTCAACATCCGCAAATCAGTCAATGTGATACAACACATCAATAAAAGTAAGAACAAGAACCATATGATACTCTCAATAGATGCTGAAAAAGCATTTGACAAAGTACAACATCCCTTCCTGATCAAAACTCTTCAAAGTGTAGGGATAGAGGGCACATACCTCAATATCATCAAAGCCATCTATGAAAAACCCACCGCAAATATCATTCTCAATGGAGAAAAACTGAAAGCTTTTCCGCTAAGGTCAGGAACACGGCAGGGATGTCCATTATCACCACTGCTATTCAACATCGTACTAGAGGTCCTAGCCTCAGCAATCAGACAACAAAAGGAAATTAAAGGCATCCAAATCGGCAAAGAAGAAGTCAAATTATCACTCTTCGCAGATGATATGATACTATATGTGGAAAACCCAAAAGACTGCACTCCAAAACTGCTAGAACTTATACAGGAAGACACCTCATTTCTAAAGGATAATTGTTCACAGGTGAATGCTTGAAAGAAACAGTAAGGACCAGTTTGCTTTTCCATCTGGATGATGGATCACTACTGGGAGAATGCATTTATACACTGGCTGAGTATTTTCAAACAAACACTACAGCCTTTCTCATTCTTCTTTTCTGTGATGTCTTTCAACTATCCGATTTGATTAACACTGACTTTTAGGCCTCCCCATACACGGGTTCTCTGTTTACAGAGCCACTGAAAAAGGCTTAGCCCAGGTGGTCTTCCTACAATCAGCAGCATTCCTTGGGGTTAGGTGAATATTACATGTGTCTGAATTAAGGCATTCTTAGGTGAACTAAGAACTCCATTCATGAAAATGTCTGCTACAGCGATAGGGATGTGGCTGTCTCTTGAGAGCAGCACAGAGATAGCTCTACTTGCCCATTTCCCACCGTCCCTGATGTTACAGGGGCAGACAGGGGCTTCTTGGGCTTTCCACTTTGTGTTCAGCCCATTTCCACATGGCATAGCACCTTCCTGTCCTTCCCACCTTCTCTTCCGGTGCCAGCTCTGTTATCTCCATCAGAAACTGGATACTGCTAGAAGTGCTGTGCAGTTTGTGTGTGTGTGTCTATTTGTTTTTTAATAGAGCCTTCTGGTATCCTTTGGGCCATTATGATCTGAAGCAATGCTTTGCCGTCAGTCATTAATATTTAATGTGACTAGAAGCTTTCACAAAAACCTATTGAGATGCACATGCTTTAAGTGGCAAAGCTGTTATTTAATGATCTCGGGTGAATACACTATTTCAACCTACCCGTGAGGAAAGGTGACCTCCTAGTCTTTCTGGCTCTGTGTCTACATTAATATAACTGAAACCTCTTCCATTTATGAAAGCATCCATTCACCCTCAGAAGAGAGGGCTGTAGGTTTTTTCTGACATCATAAAATTAATGGGTGATTTCTAAAAAATTGTAAAAGAATATAAGAAATACAAGTGTGAAAAGATGTACATGTGATGAACGTCTCTTATGACATTGCTATAAGAAGAAAATAAATTAGGAATAACCCAACAATCCAGTAATAGAGGATTGGTTAAATAAATTAAATGATATATATTTATATGATGGAATACTTTGTAGCCAGTAGGAATGATGTTGTAGATCTATGCTTACTAACATGGAAAGATTCCAAGATACATTAATAAGTGAAAAACATCAGGCTACAAACCAGTATGTACAATATGATTAAATTGGTCTCAGGGTCCTGGGATCGAGCCCCATGTCAGGCTCTCTGCTCGGCGGGGAGCCTGCTTCCTCCCCCTCTCTGCCTGCCTCTCTGCCTACCTGTGATCTCTCTCCCCATCAAATAAAATAAAAAACAAAAACCCAAAAAACATTATGGGATTGTAACTATACAATTTATAAACTATTTTTACTTGAAATTACAGTATGAGCAACCTTTATATTTCCATCCAATCCCTAGTTGTTAATCTAGAGCAGAAGCTGGCAAACTATTCTTCTGTAAAGGGCCAGATTGTAAATATTTTAGGCTTTGTGCACCATGTTGCCTCTGTCATAACACCTCCACTTTGTTCATGGAGTGCTAAAGCAGCCAGAGATAATATGTAAACAACTGGCATGACTATGTTCCAATAAAACTTTATTTACAGAAATAGGGTGTGGGCTGGATTTCAACCACAGGCTGTAGTTTACCAAAAACCCTGTTCCAGAATGCTAAATAGAGGCAGCTGAAGTTCCATGTGCCTTGAGAATTAATCTGGTTTCCTCTGTTCTCCTGGGCCCACACAAGGGAGAGATTGCTGCTCTCTGAAGTTGAGGCCAAAATGGCTTGGAGACATCACTGGAACTTCCTATTTTTTGCTTCTTGGTTTGAGAATTTTCTTATTCCATACTTGGGCCATGCTTTATCTAGGCTACTCTGCCCACCAGAGTGAACCCTAGATATGCCATAGATAAAGCCATGGTTACAGAAGCCCCCTAAGGAACTCAAATGGGTTGAAGAACTTGCAATCACTAACTGAGTGAAATTAGCTAAACCCAGGAAGCCCAAAAGAATAAATGTTTCCTGTAGCCCACAAGTATTAACACACTTCATAAACAAGTTTTCTGAGGAGGTGGATAATTACATCTGTCCACAGGAAAACTTGCAAAGAATCTTAAAATGTCCAACAACAGCCTAATTTAAGAGTTTAAAAGACTTACATAGCTGAGTCACAATACACATGTGGAAAAAAGGGGAAGTTTTAGGTAAGATGGCCAGGTACTTTAAGTCACCAACAGTCCACCTGATTCCCAGAAGAGCAGTGCAAGAAGAATTTAGTTCATGTGTTTGCCTTTGCCTTCAGTTACAGTGTTGCAGTTTATTAAAGCAGTTTACTCGACATATCCAATCTGTACAGAGTATTTTTCCCTCTTCTTTTTTCTTCAAAGTAAGAAAGATTAAATTATTGCTTACACACCCCTGAAAATGCTTCCAAAAAACACAGCTTCCAGATCACCCTTATCCTTCTATCTAAAATATTGTTTGATCACATTTAATAGTCTAGCCATTCAAAGGAAGTCATGTAAGAATTGAATGTATTAGGTACAGGATCCAGGGAACCAGAGGCAGATAATCAGATTCTGGGTTACAGCAGACCTAGATGCCCTGAATTCCTAACCTGGGAAAACTGGGTATACAGCACCAAAAATTTACTAACAGAGAATCTCAAGACTTGCAGGCAGCCCAGGGCACTTGTGGACCAGCCTAACACAACAGCCCTTTCAGAAGAATAGAGAGTTGGGCTCAGCTCAGGTGGGAAAAGGAAAGGGAAGCAGGAAAAGGTCTTCAAGAGAACCAAGAAAGTTTAACAGACAGTGTTTGGAAGATTCAAAAGGGAATGGGTGATGGAGTCAAGCTGTTGGTTGAGCTAAGTATGAAAAGGGAGGAGCAGAGAGCACAGACATGCTGCTAGTCCTGTAGTTGCCATCTGACAGATGCAGGTTAAGTGACTTGTTCAAGGTACCAGGTCAGTTGCCTTGAAATGAAAATTCACTCTTTCCATTTCTACTCTTATGTTATAACCCACCATGCCACGCAGCAGCTCACGAAGCTGGTGCCTATTCACCTTCCTGAAGATTTAAAAAACTTAAGAAAAATACCGTGTAGTACATAGGTATAAAATGGTTGTTTGGCTCTTCTGAGGAAATGGCAGAAATTTTTAAGGTGTGCAAACTGCTTTAAAATGACGAAGTGCCAGATCCGAATAAATGGGGTTGGGTCATTCCAGCTGTTCCCAGCTAGTAGACTGGAGACAGTTTTCCAGTTTGGAGAATGATACTCAAATTGCTATCACTACCTAAAAAGCTTCAAACATTCAACTTAAATGAGTTCATGTAGAGGCAAGCACAGTGAACAGGAAGTATGGACACTTGTGGAAAGCCGGCTTCAAGTGTCAGCTCTGTCACTAAGTTTTCTGTGTGATCTTGACTAAATCACTTTCCTCTCTGAATGTTAGTTTCCTCACCTGTGAGATGACAAGGTTGGACTCCATACTCTAAAGGCTCTTTCGCCTCTCACATTTTATGATTCTGTGATTCCTGGTGGGTTTTTTCTCCTGATATTTATTTGTAAGGGCCATTCTGCCATCCACACAATGTAAGTTTTCGGTAAATCCTGGATGATCTTAAATAAAATCTCCCCCTTGAAGAGGTGAAAAGAACAGGATGTTTGTGCTGAAATGGTTCATGTCAGGTATGACCTTTTTAATTCAGAGCAGCTCTCTAGTGGTTCATTAACTCACCCCATGGGCAGCACAGCAGGCGAGTACTATTATAAAAGGCCCCAACTGTGCAGCCAGAGAGAGCTGCCCTATTACCCAGTGAAAACAAAGTGATTTCCTCTTTGCACCCACACGGGTCAATTTTTAGATCAGGAACATATGATTCTATCACTGAAGGAATCCCAGCCAACTCACAGAAACCCTGTGCCGAGTCTAACACTTGCTTTGAGGACTAAGCTGGAGTCCTTTCCACAGGAAGTGATGGAATTACTTCTAAATAATTGATAACTGTGGCTCTCCTAGAGAATTTAAAATGCTTAGAAAATAAAATAATAATAATGACCGATTTTTGCATAAAGCTTTACATTTTACAACACATGCCAATTAATGTCTTTTTTTCATTTTACATTTTCTTAACAACCCACTGAGGTGACAAAAATCATTATTCCCCATTTACCAGAAAAGGAAACCAGGGCTCAGAGAAGTTAAGTATTTATCCCAGGTCTCATAGTAAGTGGCAGAGCTGAAAGCAGAATCTGTATCTTAGCTGGTTCAGCTAATTCACCAATATACTTTTTTAACTATCTTGTTATACTTATTGTTAGGTGTTATCAGGAGTGCAAGTTAAAGATCAGAGATTTTAGTCTAGATATTGCAAAGTAATTTTACACTCATTTGAAGACTTCTGACATAGGTTTAATTTCTCATTATGGGATCAGTGGCTAGGAGAACTCTGAGAAAGTACATTTGACACAATGAATTCAGTTTATCATTTTATATATCTACTAGAGTCAAAGCAAATATTCATTGAACATCTCTATAACTGACCCTGCACAAGATTATATGGAGGTAAACAGAAATATAAAACATGACTGCTGATCTAAAAGGGATTCATAAATACTAAATAGTGTAAAGTGCTAAATATTATAGCTGCCACAGTAAGTGCTATAGGGGCATGGGAAAGGGAGAGGTCATGAGGGAAGTGTCTGTGGAAGAAATGGAATTGAATTAAGCAGTTAGAGGATAGGCAGAATTTCAGTGGCAGAGAGGAGGAAGAAGACAATTCTAGGCTGAAGGGTGAATGGAGGGTGTGGGAAGAGCATTGCTAGAGCTAAGGCAAAAGGGGCAGGCATACATGAGATTGGCTATCCGTGAGGACACTGATCTGAGTGTTGAAAGGTGGAGGAAGGTCTCATAAAGCTACAGATTCATTCTACGTTTTCAGGCACAGGATTGTCTGCTTTTCATATCATTCTATTCACTCATGAATAAAATGACACGGAAGGCAGACAATGGTTTTTTAAAAAGATTGGCTCTGGAGTCAGACAGACCTGGGTTTGAGTCCACGATTACTACTTACTTACTGTATGACCTTGGGTTAGTTAATTAACCTCTTGGGGTTTAGTTTCCTTCTCTGCAAAATAGGGCGGTAATGCAGAGCCTATGACATAATGCTCATCAAGTACTTATCAAAGTCCTGGCACACAATAAGCCTCACTAAATGTGAACTCTAATATAGATGATCCATTGAATGAGAATTTACTTCTATATCTTTCTGAAGGTTTTCGTATGGACACATTAAAAAGAAAAAAGTGACGTGGATGCTGAGCAAAATAAGTCAATCAGAGAAAGACAATTATCATACGATTTCTCTGATATGAGGAATTTGAGAGGCAGGGCAGGGGTTTGTGGGGGTGTTAGGGAAGGGAAAAATGAAACAAGATGAGGTCAGGAGGGAGACTCAAACCATAAGAGACTCTTAATCTCACAAAACAAACTGAGGGTTGTAGGGGGGTGGGGAGTAGGAATAGGGTGGTTGGGTTATGGACATTGGGGAGGTTATGTGCTATGGTGAGTGCTATGAAATGTATAAGCCTGATGATTCACAGACCTGTACCCCTGGGGCAAATAATACATTATATGTTAATAAAAATGATTTTTTAAAAAAGCACAAAGTGTTTTTGATCCAATCACTTGTTTTTATATTTTTAATCAGATTTTGATTCAAAAACATGATAACCATAGTAGTGAAGACTGAGTAAGAGATGGTGTTGAATAGAAAAATTAAGATTTAAAAAAAAAGAAAAGTTAAGATCAGATCCTGTAGGACCTTCATGGTTGGCTTGAGGAGACTGTCCTGTGGGGAATACATATGCCTTCTGACTAAGGAGAAGGAGGTAAAGGAATCAGCTCAAGGGCTCTTAGCCAACTGCTGGCAAAAGTGTCCCAAGCTTGCAAACTGTTCATCCTTGCCTCCTTCCACTCATCCATTTGACACTCTGGGCTCCTTTCATGTATATGTATATGTATATGTATATATGTATATGTATACACATATACACATATACACACATATACACACACAATGCATATGCATATGTATATATACACATATGCATATGTGTACACACATGTATGTGTACACATATGTATATACACATATGTATACATATGTGTACACACACACACACACACACACACACACACACTTCCTGACAGATGGAAGTTTGAATTCGCATTTTTGTTCTGGAGGCCATGGGTATAATCACTTTCTAATAAGACATTAGGGTCATCTAAGCAAAGGGTCAGATTTACTGAGGAACTGCTTGAGAAACTCTAGGGAAGTAACTTCCTGGCTTGAGTGTAGTAGGAAGAAATAACAGGTGCCAACAACAATAAGCGACAGAATCCCAGGAAAGAGCAACTGTTACCTGAGCCTGGAAGGTCATGAATGTGGAACACATTTTCAAAATGGGAGCCCAGGGACATTGCTGTAATTACCAACCAATAAGCCTCCCCTTAGTACCAGGAAAACAGATGGATACACTAATTAAAGGGGGATAGAGAGGGAGAGACAGAGAACAATGTAATACTTAAATGTGAGGAACTCAAGAGAGTGAAACTAGCTGTTTCTGACAAAATTACCCCATGAACTCCACGTAACTCTAACCACATCTTAGAAACTATGCCAAATTAAGTGTTTTCAAATAATTACATGTTTTCAAATAGTCTTCATATATAGTTTTCTTTGGTCCAGGGTGAATGGCCAAGTTGCTTTTTATTTTTTTTTAAGATTTTATTTATTTATTTGACACAAAGAGAGAGAAATCACAAGTAGTCAGAGAGGCAGGCAGAGAGAGAGGGTGAAGCAGGCTCTCCGATGAGCAGAGAGCCCGATGAGGGGCTCGATCCCAGGACCCCGAGATCATGACCTGAGCTGAAGGCAGAGGCTTAACCCACTGAGCCACCCAGGTACCCCACAAAGTTGCTTTTTAAGTAATGTTGGGAAGCCACTCTCTATGACCACATATAATCTTTCTTATGTTTTTCTCCCCTTTCTTATTCAAAAAGGGAAGGGAAACACACATTCTAAAAATGACTGAGTTTATTGGCTGTCACTGTTAGAGAATGGTTTACTAAACAGACAATATACAAGCACTTAGGAAAGTAAGTGGTGACCAGAGAAGCAGGTGTAAGAACATGTCTGGTTAGGTAAAGATAATTTTGTTTACTTTTTTTTCTTTGAAAAGGATACTAGAATGACAGCTTTACAGCAAATCTTTCACAATGGCCTTATAAAAAAGATGGAGAAATATGGAACAAATGACAGCTTAGTTGGCTGGATTCCTAGTTGAAGAATTGTGCTCAAAGGGTGGTGATGAATGGACTGACAACAATTTGGAGGGCTAGAGGGTTATCTGCCCCTGTCCTGTCCAATATTTTCATCTATGATTTTCGGATAAAAGTATAATAGGCTTGCTTATTACAACTATAGATAAGACAAAGCTGGAAAGTATATGTAACTTATTGATAGAATTGAGTTTCAAAAATAACTGTCACCACCAATTATTATCTTCTAGACACTACTGTATATAAGCTATCTTACCGATATCATAAAACCACAGAAAATTAAGTCTTAGGTTTTAAATAGCTTGTCCAAAGCTACATAGCTAGTAAGTGACATTGCCAGGATTTAAACCCAAACATGTCTGCTATTAAAGCTCATGCTCTTTCTCATATACTATACTGCCAGCTACTACTCTACATTATCTTGACAAACTAGCTTAGAATATGATTTCTCTTGAAGATATGACCAAACTGAGGAGAGGCTGAAAGCTCTGCGAAACAAGAAAGAATCAGACCATATAGATTTACCATGGCTTTTCTGAAGGACCAGCGTGTTGCTAAAGTGATGGTGAAAACCAGCCTTGGACATATAATCTGCTTAGAATATTCTCACTTAGAAGACAGTGACTGCTACTATTTCCTGGCTTTGCTATTATATCATCTTTATTTGTATGAGGCAAAGTGGCTGGAATGACAAGCCCAAAGCTATGAAGATGGAATGTAATATAGGGGGAAAAAAGCCATAGAAGAACAGGATGGAGAAAATATGACCTCTGTGTGACTCATATTACAAACAGGGCATTTACTTTGCAAATTTTACATGAGATAACAATATGAACTAGCTTCTAGAAAAGCAGATATAACTCAGACTATATTAATGGAAGACTTAAGTGGACTCTAGAGCCTAAGGAATAACAGGTACACGCTTGTTCTGGCCACTGGGTTCTCTTGTGATAGGAAGGTATTAAGCAATTTTGAACATCCCCAGAGGAAAGTGACTGAGGTGAAGCATATGGAAACCGTCTCCTATGAGGGACACTTTGTGGTAACCAGAATATTTAACTCAGTGAAGAGAAAACTTGGGAAGCTATACTCAAATATGTGAAGAACTGTCATGTGGAAAAAAGATTATACTTGGTCTGACATGTTTTATAGGACAAACCTAGGACCCCAGGAGGCAGCTTAATGTTCAGTATAAGAAAAATTTCTTAATAGAGTGGTCCAACCACAGAGTGTTAATAATAATGGGTAACATTTAGGTACCCAGCACTATTGGTCTACAGTTGACATATCTCATGTTCCCCACAAGAACCCATGAAGTCCATGGAGGGGGAGTGGCTACATTGTAAAATAGGGATCTTAATGTCGCTTGGAGCATTTGTCACAAGTTAGATGAATGCCTGGCAGGAATGTGTCGTATTTAATTTTGTACTGAAGTGGTGGGGTGGGGGGGGGTGGGAGTTGAATTAAATGATCATGTGAAGCCTTGTTTAACCTAAGACTCAGTAAATCTACTTTATTTGCTTTCAACTTTATAACATGAAACACTGTAAACTGTTACACACTGTAATATGAAAGTCCAAATATAGCATTTTGAACTCTTCATAAGATTGCTATGTGTCTATATGTGCACACAAACACACACATACTTTTATTTGTTTAAGTCAGAGACCAGGGTTTAAGAAGAAAGCTTAAGGATACTATCTGAATATACGGAAGCTTCTCATGATTTAGAATCCTACAACATTCAATCTATTAGTTAAGCCAATCAAATAAAGTGAGAAATATAGCATATACTATATTTATGACAGGAAGAAATTGAAATATACCTCACATTTTCAAAAACAGACAATGACAAAACTTTAGAAAATACAAATATAAAAATGATTTCATCTCAATGGTTGAATCACAGGATGATTCTCTTGCTCTGTCTTTGTGGAGTATAAAGATAATAATTTACAAAGCCCTAACTCTGGCTTTGTATCCATCACTATGCTAGAGAATTTCATTGTATTACCTTATTTAATCTTTCAAACAACCTGACAAGGTTGGTATAAAGATGTTATTTCTATTTTAAATTTGAGGAAACAGTCTCAAAAAGAAGCAACATATCCAAGACCTCACAGTTAGGACACAGGAGTACCAGGATTTGAACACAGGTATTTCTGATTTCTACTGTCTACTACACT